>NC_138869.1:64245501-66645501 GCF_965194805.1 Balaenoptera borealis | reverse complement strand
GATGTGATCACACACTAATTCAAGACCTCTCCATCATCTACCTTCAAGGTTAATCCATGCAACTATGTGAGTCCCAAAACATCCCTGGCTCCTAAGCCCCTAGGTGTAACCACCAAACCACAAGCACCATTTCCAGGAGGGAATAATAGACATTTACCATTTCATTGCAAAAAATCTTTATATTTATACAAATTTTGACAGATACAGATCTGTATATATCTTTATATATATCTATCTAACTATAAACAGATATACACATTTTTTAAATTTTGTTCTATTTTTCTTTAAAGATACTAAAGCGATAACACATTAGCCAATATGATCAAAATTGTGATTTGTTATGTATTAGGTAATAAACATACGACTCAGAGTGTATGGTTTGATTCCAACAGAGCTCTCTGTGGAATTTCTATAATTAGCACTACAGACATATTTCAACTGAAATCATGATACAAAGAGGAAAATTGCATGATATATGTTGAGTCATATTTTCTAAATAATCTTCCTCTCTGATTAATACTAGGTGGCTAATTCTGTTGGAAATAAAGGTACTTATAATGAATGGCTCATAATATTACAAAAGGAAATACCAAATAAAGTAACTTAAACCAACAACAATATATACAATTACACTATCATGATTATTTATAAGTGGTTTTTCCATATTAAATGGTGTCCAGAAAAAAAAATGTAGTTTCTACAAGTTAGTGGTAACCAATTCCTTGGGCATAAATTCCCTGAGAATGCCAGTGCAAGCAACCTAATTCTACTTCCAAACCGGGTTTTCTCCCATGTGTTTTTAATAATTCTTATGTTTTGCTTTCATTGTATTTGGCTACCTGTATAGAGCAAAAATACATATATATTCATGAAGAAACAGTAGAAATGGACACAAAAATCCATAAACATTGACATACTCTATAATGTTTTAGAAAAATAAAAATTCAAAATGATTTCACTTTTCTTCACTCACTTCGGAAGACTAAACATGATGAGGTTTTCTCCTCAAACATTACTTACAAAAAGTAGGAATTTTAAGTGATATGTTTATAGAATTAAAGGAACCTTAAAGGCCTTCTGTCAGGGTTCTGAGTACTTGAATTAATAGGAAAAGTTTCAGACAAAAACACAAATTAAATCCTTAGCCTGGCTAGTTCTAACAAACCCTCATCCCCTGCCCCATATACTTGGGAAGTGGCACATGGAGATTTTTGAATGAATTCTAACCACTGCCTCTGACTTTTCACATCAGCCCAGCATGCTCACACTTTATCAAAATACACCCGTATCTAACACATCATTGTTAATCAACTATATTCCAATATAAAATAAAAATTTAAAAAATGTTAGTACATTTTATCAACCTCTCAAAAAAATCAGCTCTCATTACATCTGGTTTCCAAAGCCCTTCTCCTTCTGCTTGTTTTACCTGAAAGGGACAGAACTGAATAGACCAGAGAGGACAGTTGGAGAAAATTTTCCATTTGTCACTTTTGTTTGGCTTCAAGTCATTGTTTTTCAAACTCACTTGACCTCAGACCACAGTAAGCAATGCATTTGACATTAGATTTTTACGTGCTGTGTCTTCTGTTTTTTAAAAAGTATTATTCTATTCCATTATATTTTTTCAATGCTGACTACCTACTAAATTGACTTCATGACTCAGTAATGTGCTGCTCTCGGAAGTTTGAAGAACACTTGCTTGAAACAAATCTGGAAATCATCTACCTTGATGTATCCAAGCCAGAGTCTTATAATAATTATAAAAAATGAGAGAGTTGCTAGAATGAGTGCTTATCTGGGGTCACACTTCTCATCTAACCTTAATCATTCCATGAGCTGGACAATATTATTTCTTCAGTTTCACACGGGAGATAAAGGCAGCTGAGAGGTGAGCTGGGTCACTCGGCTTCCATGTCCAGGATGCAGTGGATGCAGGAGTCCAGCCCTGGCTGATTGACTGCAGCCCACGGTGTTCTCCTGCCTGTAACACTATGAGGACAACAAGCTTGTGTTGGTTCAGGATGCTCCACAGCCTTCTCAGGCAGAACCTCTTCGTTCTCGTCTCAGATCTGAGCTTTGAAAACATGTTGAAGAGCGTGCCTCGGTTCCAGTCTGCAGGACCACATTTGGGCACTGAGCATCCTGAAGGCACTGGGTATTTGGCCACCAACTTGCACTCACCTGCACACCTCTGCATCCACAGACTCACTTCTCTCTGGCATCTTGCAGCCCAGAGCAAATTGTTGGCAGTTAGAGCTGAGAGAGGCATGAGAGAAAAGGAAGAGAAAAAAATTGGTTAAGACAAAGAGGACCACAGAAATGGAAAGAATTAAGAGATTGCTGCTGCCTTTCCCTGCTACACTGAAAAATTCAATCTACAGATGTGTGTGTACCGCATGCTGACAGGAATATTCTCTTTTCTCCTGGTGCAAAGTTGCCTTTTTATGCCAACTGTAGACAAATCTCTTAAAGAGGTTTGGAAATAAACCCATTCTGCCCCTGAAGGCTCAGCTTCTTTTTGAAGAATTATTTTTAAAAGGAATAAATACATAAAAAGAGACTACCTATTTATATTAAATCCTATAGGGAACAGAAAATATTATAATTGGGATACAAGCTTAAACAAAATTTACAGAATATAGAAACAAAAATAAGTTAACTTCTTTCCCCAATCTCATTCTCTAGAGAGAGCCAACGTTTACAAGATTGGTGTACATTCTTTCTCTCTTTTTTTTTTTTTTTTTGCTTGTAAAATATACGTACCTTATACATTTTGTACACACTCAAACAGTGCCTCCCTCTCCCTGACACACACACACACACACAGATATTTTTTAATGGAATCAAACTATACATCCTGCTCTACAGCTCCCTTTTTAATTTAAAAATATATGATTGACCCATTTGCAAGTTTGTACACATATGATGGCTTTATTCTTTTTAAAGGCTGAATAGTAACCTATATTTAGAGGACCAGCCTCTTCCCAATGTGTGTCTCTTTCTCATGACGGACTTCATAGCCCTCTCCACTCAGCTGGAAAGAGGGTAAGACAGAATGCAGAATGCAACATAGTCACAGAGGAGTATTTTATGGTTTGGTAGTGGAAGCCGTGCACGTCACCTACACCCACGTCCTGCTGACCATGACTCAACCACATGGCCACAGCTGTCTGCAAGAAAGCTGGGAAACTGTAGTACAGCTTTGAACCAGAAGAAAAGGCAACTATGGTTATTAATGGACAAGTAAGACTCTGCCACAATTCACCCAATATCTATTTCACTCTTCTGTCTACAAAGAGAATGTACTTACCCTTTCCCCAAGGGAGATGACCCAATGTTTCCCAAATGTTCATCCAGCGACAGTCACTAGCTCAAAGACCTGGATCTTGGGTGATGTGCAATCCAGATGATGTAGCACCATGGAGTGGACAGGCAGCCCATGAACTAGAAAGAGAAGTTATTCCCTACCATCCCTCCAACACAAATAACACACACACACACACACACGCATGCACGCATGTTATAGGTATATTAACAGGAACAGCATAACATCAATAAAGACGCCCATTCAAAATAAGGCAAAAAGGGAGAGTTATAGCACCCAGTAATGAAATCCTGCCTGGTAGATATTTGAAGCCTCTCTGACAGATATCTGGGAAGAACCACCCTTAAGGCTCCCATCTTGCCCTCTGGAAGCTTTTTCCTTATCCACCATCCTCCACAGCTGTATCTACAGTAGGCTGGGGGAGAGGATGCCCTCCTTCGGGAACAGGAGCTCTCCTAGACCATATCCTGCTCACGAGATTTGAGAGACTGTGAGTTGCTTTAACATTTAGCAGTCACAGACTCTTTGCAAGCCAACCGGTGGCTTCCTTGGCAACATAATCTCTTAAAAATGTGTTAGGTTTCTAATATATTTGCTTTCAGTCAGTTCCATGTGCCAGTATCCACAATAAAAAAAGTGTTTTCTTGACTTAGTTCCCAAGTGTGCCTTGTTGCCCTGCTTCCTCACCCCCATACCTCTCTCTCTAATGCGATGATTTAAGCTAATCTAAACAATGGACTTGAGTGAAAATGTATTCCCTTTAATCTGATTTTTGCTGCTTAGCTGAGTCAATTTGTCTAACTCAGAAATACTGGGACTTTTATGACTGAACAATCTTGTTCAGTCGTATCTCTTACTATTTGGGACCTAAGACAGTCAGCTTTCATGTCATAGGGTCCTCATTTTAATCTCTCTGATCTCTGCTTGAAAACCAGCCAGTTTCTACCTGAGCTCATATCTTTATTGTAAAACTCTGTACAATGCAGTCAAGAGGAATCAACTCACACTATCACTCCAGCTCTTTCAAGTGTTCCTGTTCCCTTTGGGACCTTCCAAGGTGCTTTGAGAAATGCATCTCAGAACTGTCTTCATGGCAGAAGGACAGGAAAGACATCCTTTGGATTCTGTGTCCCATTTCTCAGGGGTGGCCCCATGAACCTTGATTCCCTGGAAATTGTGTATAGTACATACATAAATATTGAGTGGAGCCTAATGTCCATTTCATGCTGCAGGGACAGAAAAGCACTGAGGAGGGAAGAAGGAGGTGTCCAGGGCCAGATCCAAGGGGAAGCACCATCAGGTTGCATCTGCACAAAGATGGACTAGGCATTGGAGGAAGTATTTGATGGTAAGGAGCAAAGGCAGATCCATACCCAGAATAGGTATAAATTCCAGCAGGAATGCATCACTGCCTTCTTCAGGGTGGAAGGGTTATGGTATCATCAGTCTGCCACCCACCTGCCAAACTGTGGGCTCCATACAGGTCTCTGCTGTTGCTGTGCTGTTTGGCATTCAGCACTGGCAGAACTTTGATGGGCCGGCCTGAGGGAGACGGAGTCCAGTCTGTGGGGCCATGCATGGCTGCCATCCTTGCCACCACATGCTCAGTGCACAGCCATTACGTGGCTGAAGAGGGCGTGGTTGGCCTCCTCTGGGCAGGTCACTAGTTGACCTGGTTGTTGAGGGCCTACTCCATGGTGCATACTATCTGATCTGCCCACTTTGTGCTACTACCACAGGACCTTCCATACACCTCTTCCCTTCATTCCCTTGTCTACAGTCTTTCAAGGATGCTCTTTCCATCTCTCTGATCAAGCAATCTACCACTGCCCACCAGTCTTAACTTCTATCCATGTCTGTCTCTGCAAAGCGGGCAATCAAGAGCACTGCTCATGCTCTCCCTTGGGGAGGATGTCCCCTTACCACTGGTCTCTCAGGCCACATCTAGGTGGGTCTGTGGTGTGACAGCTGTCCAATTAGTTAACAATGATATCCTGTACTCACCTTTCTGGGAACCAATGACTTAATGAATCTCTTAATACCCAGCAACATGTTAGGAACTATATTTTAAATGGCAAATGAGCTCCTCCTACAGATGGTGGAGTCTTGCTCTAGAATCCAAGGGGTCTGTGCTGTACCTCTATTAGGGCTTGCCAGAGATGCCGTATGCATCCAGAGAGCTTGAATGAGATTAAGTGTATAAACTGCCTGTTACATAGTAGATATTCTATACATTTTAATCACCCTGACTTTAGATACCACCGTTTTTTGGCACTGGATTCAGGACTGGACTATTGGGTTTCTTTTTCTGATGTTTAACAAAGACTATACCCATGTTTAGGAGTTTCTATATTAACGTTTCACTAAAGACAGCTGGTTCCCCAACTCTGTTAGGAACAATCTTTTCATTATTATTGAAGAGCCTGATGATCACAAAGACAACCGCAAAGTACTGAGAAGATGGACATGGAATTCTTGGCCCTCAAACCTATTCATCCTTCAGAAATATCTAAAGGTTTGTTTAAAATATAGATATTTGACCCTAACCTCAATTATTCTAATTCACTAGGCCTGAGGTAGAGCTCAGAAATCTGTATTAAAACAAAAAAAAAAATCACCCAGGTGTTTCTGATTTTCAACCAAGTTTGGGAACCACTGCTCTAATCCACATGTGGGAAAAACCCAGTCAGTGGCCGGAGAACCCAGAACCTCTTTTAGCTCACACCTCTCAGGGAATGAGAAACTCCTGTGCACAGAAAGGCAAGACTAATACCATGTAGCTCTTAAGTTGGCCTGCTTCACCCCAGTGCCTAAAAACACAGTTGGCACGCATTAGCTACTCAATAAACAGTGAGTGGATGGATGGATGGGGATGGATGGATGAATGAATCAATGAATCAACTCTATCTCTGTGGCAGCACTGCCTTCTGAATACCATTGTTCTTTTCCCCCCTTATTAGACCTCTCTTCATAATATAGCTTTCCTATTAAGAGCCTCACTCATTTGTGTTTCCACTTAAGCTGGAATTTTCAATTCAAATATTTGAGCAAAAGAATCAGGAATTAATAAGACTGGGTTGCTACTGCCCACTTTAATAAAAACATTTCAGGCTCCTTATATTTTCCAATACTTTTCCTCTTCACAGTTCTACTTTCAAAAAGTCTGAATAGTGGGAAGCTCTTTTACAGTTGATTCTTGTGTGGTGTCAGCACTGAAATAGGCAATTGGTTCTAACACATTTTTGTTCTTAAATGTGTGTTATCCCCTTAATGAACTCTAGGATACAGGTAGCCCTGTCCGTTAGTAACAAGGATGAAAAAAGACAGTCTCCAATAGATTTACAAAACTACCTGGCTTTTGTGAAATATTCATATAAAAACTCCTAAACATGTATATAGCCTTTTGAGAAACTTGGGAAAAGAGCCCTCAGATTAGTAAGTATTTCTACAACTTTATTTCTTCCTGTAGCCACACTTCTCACCCATCTGTCTATTGAGGCCTCGTCTTAGATATCAACATTGCCAGTAAGACTGTCTTACTTATCTTATTTGTCTCCGTTCAATGGATAGATTATTTATTTCGCTGTTTCATCTTGCCTTACAATATTTCATCTGTCTATTCCCAGTGAAGGTCTTGATCTAAAAGTAACATTCCATTAATGAGCATTCTTATAGAAGGTCCTTTAAACACACCCATTTAGGCACAGAAGTGCTTAATACATAGTTTTGTATATTTTTCCTAAGCTGCATAACATTTTACACTTATTTTCAGGAAAATAATTTAAAGACTGTGCAAAGTGGATTAATAGAGGCTCAAACTCACTTTTGTCAATTCTTGTTTTAATTTTTATTGTCATCTGGTCATTGGCTGTTTGAGAAAGTAAGGTTATAGACTATAAATAAAACAGTGAGCGAAGTGAATTGTGAAAGACATTTCCATTGCAAAAATCTCTCTCTCTCTCTCTCTCTCTCTCCCTCTCTCTCTCTCTCACTCTCTCCCCCTCATATGCTCACACATATGCACACAGACACGCAACACACACACACACACACACACACACACACACACACACACACAACACCTTCTCTTATAGCCAATTCATATAGGTTGGTATTCCAGGAGCTTTATGTTAAGTTTTGGCTTTAAATAAATCACTTCATCTAGCCAAAACCACTGACTTTTTCTTGGTTCCTACACAAAACTCTAATTCAAGTCCAGTTTCCTTCAAATTCAGTCCAGGTGCTAAAAAAATCTCTTGGTTTTCCAAGGAACATTCAACATAATTTCTCTACTCTGTATTCATATTTATAACATAGCCTCTAAATTGTCCAGTATTTTGTATTTTTGGGATTAAAGTGGCTCCATGGTGAATTTGTAGTCCATCCAATTCGTAGACACTCACTTATAAATGTATGTTTTTCCTCTTAAAAATTATTCCTTTAGGAACCTGTTTTTCATTATTTGCAAACTCTTCAGAACTCTTTAGAGAACAGGCATGTGTGTTATGAGTTAGCAACATAAAGAATAATAAAAACAAATAAACCATTTCTTTAGAATGACTTAAGTTACCACCCAATGTAAAAAAATCAGATCCGTGGTAAACTCTGTAACTTTAGGCTTTTATGCTACTTAGAATTCTGGATATTTCTTTGGCTCTGGGCCTCAGCGGTAAATCAGTGTATTAAACCTTTATTAACTTTCAAACCTAAAATACACACAGAGCTTTTTTCACCTCCCTTCTTCCTTGGCCCCAGCCTTGATTTTTTGGTTAAAAACCATGATCAACAACAATGCCTCTAATAATCAGATGTCATGTTTGGAAGTGTTAATAGACCTTATTCTAGAGCCTAGTCTTAGAGAGGCAATATGGCACCAGCATGCTGGGTTTGGATAATTTCTCCATCATTTACAGGATAAGTAACTGTGAACAAGTTACTCACTTTTGGCCTCAATTTCTTGTCTGTGATATGGAAAATCAATGCTAACCCAGAATGTTGGTGCAAAGATTATATCAGTTAATTCATGTAGAGAAATATCCATAACAATAGTAAAATTCAGTAAATATAAACTCTTACTATAGACTTTGAGGGATTTGGAAAATCACACAAATCAATTTTTGCATAACCATTATGATGTCACACAGATGGTGTGGGAAACAGACTAATTTCCAGAAGTTCTAAGGTGTCATATTTTCTCAGAATAAGTGACTTCTTAAATATATGTTTGAACGGTTTTAGGTCAGATGATGAAGTTGGACATTTGATATTAAACTTTAATGTGTATAAGAATCACATAGTTTCTAGTTAAAATGCAGATTCTGATTCAGTTGTTCTGGGTGAAGGCCTGAGATTGGCATTTCTAACAAGCTGCCAGGAGATGTTAATGCTGCTGGTCCAGGGATCACACTCTGAGTAGCATGAACCTAGACAATCTCTCAAAGACCTTTAAGGAAAAAAAAAAAAGTCTAATTTAATAACTATCAAATAACTTACATATCTCGTAACCTGTCTGCTACTAAGAAACATATCAACCTAATCAGCCTGGTGTATTGTGTCAATCTAGTAATCAGTAGGCATCATAGTGTCATGAAAGATTCTAAGCAGATGTCCTTATCCTTCCTAGTACTTTTATTGAGATAGTGGCTTAGAGCAGTGGTTCTCAAACTTTAACTGCAAGAGAATCACCTACAGTGCTTGTTAAACACATTGTTGGGTTCCCATCCCAGAGTTTCTGATTAAGTAGTTCTGAGATGAAATTAGGGCATCAGATGTTGCAGATACAGCTTGTCTGGGTACCATACGTCAAGAATGTCAACCAAGAAATGCTGAACACTGTAAGTAACAAAAAGAATTTGTTTGCGGTCTTAAGCATTGCAGTTTTGGAGGCACTGATCCGTGTAGCAACTCAAATGTGCTCTGAGGGAAATAGAAAATGGTCAGGTTCATAAAGGCAACAGACAAAGATATCCCAGAGAATTTACATAGGCTATTTTTATGGAACTACGGGTCGACGTTGGCAGGCATTCAGCCACTTGCTGGTAGTAGATTGGCTGCTAAACTGTCGACTCTAGGGAGTAAAGAAGACAGGTTCCAGGTGGTCTCAGGATGCCTGGTTCGAAAGTATGTTGCATTCAGGGCTGGATGTGTGTTTCACTTCCTTAATGGCCTTCCATCTCCACTTTAGGTCCCTTTGACGTAAGTGACTACATTTTGTTTTTCATGGTCCACTAGAACACTGGCTTGGAGTACTCATTGCATTGATTCTTTTCTGAAGTCAGCCAAAGTCTACCAATGTTTTCCTACATGAGTCATCTATATAAGCATATACTATCTGCATTGGAGGAGCTTCAACATTGGTTGTTTTGAGATACTGTGACATTGTGATTTAGAATAAGCAATACATATAGCTGTCCCTCAGTATATACAGGAGATTGGTTCCATCTAAAATCCATGGATGTTTGAGTCCTCTGCATAAAATGGTGTATCAATAGTATTTGCATATAACCTACACACATCCTCCCATATACTTTAAATCATCTCTAGATTATATTGTTCTGAAACAAATAGACTCAGATATTTCTTCCACAAAGATGGGTTTATTAGGGATCAGCAGAAAATTGAAATTTGGGGTCTACAATCACGGCAAGCCACATGCAAGTTCCCAAATGCCAAGGGAAGGAGAAGGCTTTTACAGAGGGGGAAAAGGAAGTCAGGAGGGCTGGAGTAAATGGAGTCCATGGCTTTTCATTGGCTGAGTCCTTGCCAGGAAAGAAGGGGAGTCTTTCTTCTTCTTGTGGGCCTCTGCTATTGTAATAGCGTGTGAGAGCTCCCCATTCTGCTCTCCCAACTCTATTTAATTGAGGTTTTTGGGTTTTATTTTCTTATTTTTTTTACAATTACTTATAATACCTAACAATGTAAATGCTTTGTAAGTAATTGTAAATACAATGGAAATGCTATGTAAAAAAATAGTACCAGCGTGCATCAAATTCGAGTTTTGTTTTTCGGAATTTTCTGGAATTTTTTTTCCAAATATTTTCAATCCTCAGATGTAGGACCCAAGATACAAGGGTTTGGTCTCTACTGTATTTGGTCTTCAACCTGGACTCTGCTCCTGGCACAGAGCTCCTAAAACCCTGTGATAAGAGCAATAAAGGTGTCCTTTGTTATGTTAATGAGGAGACTTTGGGAAAGCCCTTAGGTAATCTGAATAAAGGGCTGGTGGCCAGGGGAGCCAACCAAGGGATTAGGGGGTTGGAACTTCCAGCACCACCCCTACAATCTCCAGGGAGGGGAGAGGGGCTGGAGGTTGAAATCACACCCATGGTCAATGATTTAACCAGTCATGCTTATGCAGTGAGGCCTCCATAAAAACCCAAAAGGACAGAGTTTCTGTAGCTTCCAGGTTGGTAAGCACATGGAGGTGATGGAGAGTGATGCCTGGAGAGGGCATGGAAGCTCCGAGCCCTTTCTCCACACCTTCCCCTATGCATCTCTTCCATCTGGCTGTTCCTCAATTATATCCTTTCATAATAATCCGGCAATCTAGTAACTAAAATGTTTCTCTGAGTTCTGTGAGGCACTCTTAGCAAATTAATTGAGCCCAAGGAAGAGGTCCTGGGAACCTCTCATTTATGGCTAGTGGGACAGAGGTACAAGTAACAGTGTGGACTTGTGTGGGGCGGAGTCTTGTAGGATTTTTGGAATCTGACGCCATCTCTGGGTAGATGGTATCGGAATTGAGTTGAATACTATGACTCCTCTCTGGTGACCCAAGAATTGCTTGTAGGTGTGCAGATCGCCTGCCCATTGGAATTGGTTTCAGAACCAAAAAAAAAAAAAAAAAGAAAAGAAAAAAAATGACATCCCTAGAATCATGATTCCTAAATGTGTTTCAGTTTGCTTACCAAGCCAGTGGAGCAAAAGATCTCATCACCTCCCATTTATCCCCATGCGATAGAGTCAAGAGCAAGAGAGGTGCTGGTTTTGAATAAAGAATGGTGAGGTGATGCCTGTTTCTTATTATGAATAAATAATTAATACCCCAGATGTATTAGGACCAAGATTGTCATGTTATAAACATGAAAAAGTAAACATGGATCCCTGGAGGAAGTCTTGTTGGCCCTGCAATTTCACTGTCCACAGTGATAACCACTGACATGATGGATAAAAGTCACAAGTCAGAAAACTTCAGAACAGTGTCATCACTTGAGTTACTGCACGCAACACCCAATATTCAGAAAATAGTGCAGAACTTAGTGAAATTGTGCTTGGAGGTGAAGAGTAACCAAGGGGAAGGGGGGGATCAGCTAGATAAGGTTACTTATTTGAATCTCCAAAATGAAACCTGAATGTATTTGAATAAGTCATATTTCCCACGCTAACCTCCACACAGAAACATCTCAGGTCCCCTAAGTTCATTACCGAAAATTCAGTCCTTGCCCCCCGATACCAAATGAGAGTAACAAGGACTAGGTTTTGAGGACAAAGGAAAGAGAAATTTACTGATTCACCAGCAAATGAGGAGAGTAACAGACTAGTTTCTTGAAAACTACCTTCCTGCCTTCTGGGGAGAAAGCAGGAGTCTTAAAGGAAATTCTTGGGTTTCTATGGTTAAGATGAGAGAAACAAGCAAAATCAGCAAGAATGCCCACCTATGTTAATCAGTAACAAAGAATGCACAGTAACAAAGAATGTAAGTTTTTCTTCCCAACAACGGAGGGAGGGACGGGAAAAACAGTTTCATTTAGCAATCATCCATCAAACAGTTTCATCCTTGTGACCTGTTACAAGTTCGCCCTAGATTTGCCCACCCTCCCAAGGAGAGCGGTGAGTAAGCAAGACTCAGTTTCCAGGTTTGACTACGTGGGATGCTCGAACCTCTCTGATGGTGTCCTTGGGGCTGCCCTGGAAGGCACCATCTTTAGAATAGGGATGTGGAGCTTATAGATGAGGTTTTCCTGTGCATTTGGCTCTATTGACATCACTTGTTACAGAAAGCAATGGGTATCTGGTGTTGGTGCTCTCCAAGTGCATTATCACCTGCCTCAAAGAAACTGCAGAAAGAATGACTGATGGCCAAAAGCAGATTCCTACAACAGGGTGTTAATAGTAATAGTGTCAGGATCTGGATCAATGCTTGAAAATAATCCTCCCATTTGACAAGCTACAAAGAACATTTTAATGGATATGTTTGCCAATTCGCCTCAACAATGTGAAATAATAACATGGAGAAAACTGAAGTAATATAAGATATAATATTCTTAAGATGAAGGTTTAGGGAGAGGAATAGATTGAGAGTTTGGGATTGACATGTGCTCACTGCTATATTTAAATAGATAACCAACAAGAACCTACTGTATAGCACAGGGAACTCTTTTCAATATTCTGTAATAACCTAAATGGGAAAAGAATTTGAAAAAGATTAGATATATGTATATGTATAACTGAATCACTTAGGCTGTACATCTGAAACTAACACAACATTGTTAATCAACTATACTCCAATATAAAATAAAAATTTAAAAATAATTTAAAGGAAAGATGAAGGTTTAATAAACATCTAAAAATACTGCTTGCCAGTTTAAAGCTGTCCCCTGGCTATGGACACTAGCTTACTTATCTTTTGTTTCCTTTGATCCCTATGACCTAATTGAGGGCTTACTGTGTGTTGAACACTAGTCTGTTCATTTGATGGCTTGTTTAATTAATTTGTATAAGCAACAGATGAAGGAGATGCTTGCTCTTTCACCAAAGAAAAAGTTGGGGCACCTAGAAGTTAGTAACTTGCCCAAGGTACCACAGAAGGCAACAGAGGCAGAATTTAAACAAGGCAGTTTGGGGCACCAGAAATTGTGATTTTTAAACAACCATAATGTACTTCTCTCATGTAATGATGTGAAATTTATAATTGTCATTGATTATAAATGTTACATTTCCCAGGGAACATGTGTAGAGAAAAAAAGCATCCTTGAAAGTGTGTTTGCTGGAAAGGGAGTATGCTTTAATGCAAAGAACAAGAGCTTAGGAAACAAGTTTGATCCCTAATACCCCAGGTGGTATGGAGGAAATCAGTTACACTCACCCTAGACCTCAGGTTTCTCACAAATTAAATTTTGGTAACAGTTTAACAGAAATAGATGATCTTTGATATTAGATGTGCCCTGATATTCTTGGATTAGGTGACGTGATATTTGAGGCCAGTACCTTTTCGGCAAACCTCCCTGCTACCTATGTATAGGACCAGCTCTGGAGAGAATTTTTTTTTAATGCCAAAAAGACCAGTAGTCTGCCAAGACTTTTCCTTCCTATGATTATACCAAAATCTTATGAAAGTATGTATCCTTTCTTTCTTTGCCCTTGGAAAAAATGCTCATTCTTTCAGAGATCTAAGTTGAGATTTGGAGTAAAAGGGTTTTCCTCTAGTGTTGAATTACCTTTTATTGCTTTGTTTTCCAAATTCTAAATAGCCTTATAAATAATGTATCCCAGACTTAGTAAAAAATCATCGTACTATGTGTTTCTTTGCTTCTATTCCTTATATGTTTAAATCTATAAAATTGCATATTTTTAGTGAGGAATGTGGTAATTTTCACTTAAGGCACAGTCAAAATAGGATGTGAAACTTTTGCTATATACAAATCCAATAAGTTAGTCATTATTTGCCACTCTGACCAGACATGTGTGTGTGTGTGAGTTTAAGTGAATATGTGTGTGTTGGCTTTTGTGTTTGGAAGTACTTGTGTGGAGGGAATCATTAGCTGGTTTAATTGGGGTAATTTAAAATCAGGTTTCAGAGAGACACACAACTTCTCATCTCTGAAGATTTGACTAAGAGAGACATCAGACCTGGTTGTACCTTCCATCTTCATTGGCTAAGGTTCCGATCAGATACTCTATGGAGTAACCTGGCAGATTTAGGAACTTTCAAAATTCAAAACTCCCTTAAGGGAAGCGACATGGGGTAGGGGGGTTTTCCTTAAAGATGTAGCCCATTCCAGTGGGGACAAATGCTGGCTTGAGTTTCACCACTAGGTTTACTTGCATGCAAAAGTTCCCAATAAAATCCAGCTGGTTTAAATTTTGTCTGCAGACCTGAAAACCAGCAAATTTGGCTTGGCTTTTTATTTTGCAAAAAATGCTTCACACAGCTATAATCTGGAAATACTGAAGTGTCCAAACCCTCCACAGAAACAACAGAACAGCTGTCCCCTACCTTCACTTTTTCCCAGCTCTATCCTTAAAGGCTTAGGTGTTAAGGGAGGGGAAAAACTGCCACTGAGCATGATTCTATGAATCATCCATGACTACCTTTGTCATTTGCTCTAAACCAAAAAGGAAAGATTAAAGAGTTGCCATTGATGAGTGAGACAACTCACATTTTGGCATCACTAGAGAAGGAAGGCGCATTTAAGATCATGGAGGGAAATGAAACAACAAAACAATACTGTTACAATGTGAACAATCACTGACTCCAGTATGTGAAAGCACAGTGTTATCTTTTCCATTTTCCACCCTTACACTTTCATTGGCTTCATACAATCCCCTTATTGCCCATAATTGGGGATGAAGTTAGTGCCAGAGCTACATAAAACAAGCAGTCTTTCCTTTATGCTTTCTGTGTATCATGATTGTGTATGTGAAGTCATAAAAATCGTTTATTATGAGCATGTGTATTCCTGGCTTAAAGAGCCAAGTATTCTTGTGACAACAATATAATAGCATCAAATGTATTCTCATAAAACGCCACATGTGGACACTTAATAGTTATTGCCCTGGCACCTACATGCTGGGATATCATCTTAAAGGAGGACTTCTTCAAAAAAACAAACGTTTGGTAGTTACACAGATAAAATCCCCTAAGTGAGACAGGTTAGTAAGGGGTAGAGATTTAAGAATTCATTGATAATGACAATCATTCATCTTCTGTTAGTATCAGATTGTCTCAAACCATCTTCTCGAGTTCTTTTCATGGGTTCAAGTATACCCTTTACAGCATTGCAAACATCAGTAAATATTCTTTCAATCTCAAGGTTGCAAGAATGCCCTAACACTACATTGGTATCTAGTAAACAATTATTATTCTTCTCACCCATTACTCTTTGGAAAGCATTTACTGGGGGCTTGTGGTACAAATCACAGTAAACAAATTGGTTTTCAAACTAGGTAAAAGAATGTGGAATGGATAAAAGCTGCTTTGTCGGACAGTGTGAGTGTTTGGTGATGTTTTTAAAGTGTGTGTCTGTGACAGAAATTATTCCCACTGTCTCTTGCATTTCTGCTGGCTTCCAGCTTAGGGTGGAATGGCTTCCTTTGGTTGCCACTGACACTGAATACTGGGCTTTCCCAATTTGCAATACACTCAGAGTTTGCCAGAACTCTGGGACTGATGTTTTACTCTTGCATTAGTACCTGGGTCAGCTGGTCAGACACTGTAGGCACATGGTAGGGACTTTCAAAGCAACTCAACTTCAGAAAGAGGCCAGAGCCCACTAGTTCCTGATGGTACATCTACTTCAGGTGGGAGTCAAGGCAATCTGAAAGGAGGGAAGCCATATAAATCAGACTGCAGAGCTTTCTTCAAAGGGCACCTTATCTTAGGGATACACTGCTCTGTGTCCCTGAGGTCTGTGTAGGAAGATGCTGTGGGTGATGTTTTAAGTTTCCAGACCAGCCATCATTCCATACCTGCATCTCAAGTCTCTCACTCTTCCTAGTGTAACAGACAGCCTGAAATGTACAATGGTATTTTGTTTGAAGTCCATATGGTAGTTATTACATTAAGAATGTACACTAAGCATATGTCTACAATCCTAATAGCTCCTTCCAACACTTCTACATGGCTGCATCAACCCAGTTAATTTTTCTCACTGTTCTTTGGCCCTAACTTCCATTCCAACACCCCTCCTCTACAATGGAAATATTGTTGGTTTTAATTGTTTTTGTTCTTTTAATGCTGCCAGGTAGCTGAAAGGGAACTTGTGAGGTGGTGAGGTCTCTTACTGATCCAAATAAAGTTATCTTCCATTGGTAAAACTGGCTCGGCAGTGACTATCCCTGTATCTGGTCATGCCCACCCATTCCTGATTTTTTTCAAAGCCGTGATCTATTAAAAAACATAATTCTCCAATCTCTTCCTCTCTTCCTCTCCAACAACCTCTATTCCACTAGCTCACAATAGTGTGATTTACAATATGATCTGTTTCTTTCACCTCCAAAACCATGTGTTTTCTACTCTCTACCAACGGTTCTCTATCCTGACCATAACACTGAAAGCATCTAGAGAGATTTTGAAATTAAGACTGTCTAGTACTTTAATTCTCTCTTCTCCCTTGATCTATTAAATCAAACCCTATAGTGATAAGGCCAAGGAATCTAATTTTAAATGCTCCATAGTTAATGCTTATATGCAACCACAATCAGAACATACTTTTCAAATTTAAAAAAAATTATAGCTTCTATGTAGACCCTCTGCAATATACTTTATATGTCTTGTCTCACTTAATCCTCACAACAAGTCAATAAATGTTATTGTCCTCATCGAATAGAATAGGAAAGTGGGTACAGAAGAGTTTTTTTAAGTACCTCCAGTCACACATTTAGCAAATTTTAGAGCAAGGAATTGAGTCTGTGGCTTGAAGCCAAAGGCTGGCCTCTTTCCACAATGCCATACTGCTCCTTATTATATTGTCTGTATTTACTGGTAGCCTCTCTTTATTTTCAATTCTCATTATGTCTTTGTGGGATGATTTAATGTGAAGAAACAGCTGGAAAATCCATATTAACAAAGTCCTACTATCTTGTGTTGTAATGCAAGTCAAAGGAGTTTAGGAATAAAAATAATGGGGCCCTCTTTGATTTGGGTATAATTTAATCCCAGTAGAGATAATGATATTGCATCTCATACTTATTTTTAAGAATAAGGTGAACGTGACATTAGTATTGGTGCATGAAAGATAAGGAGAGACTGCATGACTATACTTCCCATGGCCCCATATTTCCCCCAAAACAGAGAAAAGCATTCTCATTCCCAAAATGAAGACCATTCTTCAATGGTCTCATCACCTTTCTCCAAGTCTCCTCTCCTCCTTTCTCACCTTTCTTTAACCTTTTTTTCACTTTTTTTTTTCTCCCTCTACCTACTATTCAATTGAGAGTTATAAGAGAGGAGAGAAGAAAAAGAGGTAATATTAATTAAGAAGCTACCATTTGGCAACAATTTTCATTTATGGTACATTATTACCCCTGAATTAGTCAGCTTTTGCAGGGTTAGGCAGTTACATACAATCTCCAAGCTTCAGTGACTTACAAACCCAAAGACTGATTTCTAGGTTATGCCACATGTAGGCAGCTCTGGGCTGACAGCTGAGGCTCTGCTCCCCATTTCTAGACTTAGGCTAAAGGCATGGCCACTCTTTGGAACATGACATTTTTGTGGTAGAAACAAAAACTAAGTGACGGAATCACTCAAACTTCTGCTTGAACATAACATCCATCATTGCTGCTCACATTTTTTTTTTTTATAAATGTATTTATTTTTTATTTATTTATTTTTGGCTGCATTGGGTCTTTGTTGCTGTGCGTGGGCTTTCTTTAGTTGCGGTGAGCAGGGGCTACTCTTCATTGCGGTGCCTTGGCTTCCCATTGTGGTGGCTTCTCAGGTTGCAGAGTACAGACTCTAAGCGCACAGGCTTCAGTAGTTGTGGCACGCAGGCTCAGTAGTTGTGGCGCACAGGCTTAGTTGCTCCACAGTATGTGGGATCTTCCCGGACCAGGGATCGAACCCATGTCCTTGCATTGGCAGGTGGATTACCAAGCACTGTGCCACAAGGGAAGTCTCAACTGCTCACATTTTTGACTAACTCAAGTCAAGGTGAAGCCCAACTGCAGGGGGCAGCAAAACAGACTCTTCTCATGGAAGGTGGTTCTCTAAGCCACATGGCATTGGGTGGTAGGAGTTTAATTCATTACAGTGAAAGAGGAGTGAATCCTCCTACAAAATAATACAATCTGTGGGGAGGGATAAATTAGGAGTTTGGCATTAACAGATACACACTACTATATATAAAATGGATAAACAACAAAGCCCTACTGTATAGCAAAGGGAACTATATTCAATATCTTGTAATAAGCTATAATGGAAAAAATCTGAAAAAGAATATACATACATATATATATATATATATATATATATATATATATATATATATATATGACTGAATCACTTTGCTGTACACCTGAAAATAACACAACTTTGTAAATCAACTACACTTCAATCTTAAAAATAGATAAATAAATAAATAATACAATCTATCTCAACTCCCTTTCTACATGTGAGCAGCATGAGGCTCAGAGGTTAAACTAACTTGTCCAAGGCTACTGCAGCCAGTGGATGACTCAACTAAGATTGTGATGGAGTTCTGGTTCCAAAGCCAGGGTTCTTTGCTATGAGCAGTCAAGTTGAAAAGTAGAGAGGTAAACGTTGCAGTTCTCTCCTCTATGACTCTTTCTTCTTTCACGCCAAATCTATACCAATACATCGTGTTGTCTCAAGAACCTAAGGGTCATCTTTGATTTAACTTTGCATTTTTAATATCAAATAAAACTCTAAATTATATAATATTTTAAAATTATGTAATTTATTGAGCACTTATTTTGTGCCAAGCACAGTTCCAAACTCTCTTTATATATTGTCACATTTAATTTTTAATTAAATTTTGTGGTTGGCATTATCCGATTTTAAAGCTAAGGGAACAGAGGACCAGTAAGTTGCCTAAAATGACAGCTCTGGGAGGAGGCAGAATCCAGATCTGATTCTGACGCTTCTGCTACTCTCTGATCATTCTGCTTTCCAACAGAAAGCTCTTTGTTTTAAATATGCCCTTACATTTCCTCTCTTCTCTACTCCAACTTCTCCCACCTATTTTTAGTTTTCATCTTCCCATGCCTAAACTGCTGCTGTAGCTTCCTTATTAGATCTCCCCATCATGGATAGACTAATTCTCGAACTTTGACTTGATCTTGTTATTTCTGTGTGCTCTCCACTGCCCCTGCTTTCATCTCTCCCACATCTGAATGCCTTCATCCAACTTTCAAGGACACCCAAAATGTAAATCAGCCTTATTTCCCACCATTCATCAAATGCGTACCTTTCCTCTAGGTGTCCTTTATCAATTCCCACTGCGCTTGAATCACATTATTCACCTTACCCAAAATTCCACTGAGAATTTCATGAGAACAGGGTCATGTACCATCCCACGAATGTACCCCATGTTGATTGTCATGGCATTAGCTTTGAAGTAGGAAATAATTACTCTACTGGAAAATCTTTACTTGGGTCCAAATATGCTGGTTTCTGTCCCATGGTCCTGTGGACATTTATAGGTGACTAGGTATAAATGATCCATGAACTCTTAGCTCTGCTGGAATGGCTCTCCGAAGTAGAGGGCAGATTCTAAATTCTCCATATCCCA
The DNA here is from genome assembly GCF_965194805.1 of Balaenoptera borealis. Classification (NCBI taxonomy): domain Eukaryota; kingdom Metazoa; phylum Chordata; class Mammalia; order Artiodactyla; family Balaenopteridae; genus Balaenoptera; species Balaenoptera borealis. The sequence goes on along the minus strand of NC_138869.1, from coordinate 66,625,701 downwards.
TGAGGACAAGTTGAGAAATTGAAGAATAGCAGATTAACTAGCAGCAAACCTGGGATTAATGTTGCATAATGCCGACCACTCCAAGAGGCAATAAAAGTAGCATTTGGGAGGTCAGACATCTCCCAAACCACAGGGTGAAAATTTTGCTTGACTCCCAGGAGTAGAGAACAAGAGAAATTATGGTGTCAGGTGCTTGTGAATATGTCTGCTTAATAGAGGAAAAGATTATAAATTAGAGCCTACATTGATGGGCACAAAATATTGTTCATATGGTGTTCTCTGAATTTCCATTGACTAAGTACAAATAAGAATCCTTAATAAATATTTATGCCCACCCAAATACATAAATATTTGCCTGTAAGTCACATATGCCCCCGTTTTGCAAGATTTTTAAATGGATTCCCAGATATAACCCATGGAGAAAATAAATGTAGGTAAAGTGTGCCCCACTAGTATAGTATATACTTGCAGCAAAAAAGCACATAGTTTATTTTCTCTTACCTAGAATTTTACAAAGTTGTCTACTTATGGGCTCTTTGATTTTTCTAGCACATAAAAGTATTCTGCAGAGCTAGTGTTTCATGGAACAGCTTAGAAAACTCTGCCTCTTCTAACAAACCTGGACTTTCCTGTGTCTACCTGGAATCAGGTTTCTGAAATAGAAAATGACAGAAGGTTCTACTTCAGTCAGTTGGCCTCGGGAGATCTTTCTAAGGAAAGGGGACAAGGGAGAAAAGAAGGAAGGGAAAAGAGAAGGAGAAAAAGAACCACAAAGGGAACCCCTTCATTTATCCCTGTTTCCCTTCCCTTCCTCCCCACCTGTGCACATTTCTTCTCATGGAAATTCCCAAGAGCTCTGTTATCTTAATATTAATTTTAATATTATTTTTCACTCTCAAAAATCTTGCAAACATAGGTATTACTAGTCTCATTTTACAAATGAGAGCACTGAAGCTCAGAGAAATTCTCAAAATTCTCCTCATCCGATGACCAAGATGCTAACTCTTCGCCCATCAATGAACAAACTTGACTGCTAGAATTAATCACCAGGTGAAATAGTTTCTTAACAGATTTTTGTTGATTGGGCAACAATATGCATGGCAGTTGGGACACTGAATTTACATTTTAAGAAGTGGTGATAATATGTGAAAAATATGTGATTAATGTGAAGACCCTTGGCTAATGTCAGTTAAAGATGAGAAAGAACTAAACATGATATAATTATATATTTCAAAATGTATGCCACTGTACAGGGGCAGATCATGTGTTATTTCAGACATGCAACTTGCTCATACACATTTTTTGGCCATCAGATAATCGCATGGGCATGGCATTGTGTCATCCATGTTATACTGTAAATTAGATGGATATGATGTCTATTCTCAAGAAGGTTGCTGTCTAAGAAGAATTAACAGTATATCTCATACTTTGGTATTCAACGTTTTGCTGAAGATTCGCAAATGTATGTGCATTGAAAAATACTACAATTGTATAATTTTTTTCTCATTTTAAAACTCGGTAACTTACAAAATTTTCTGAATCACCTCATCATGCCAAATGACTATGAAAACTCTCCAAAAATGTATCTCTACCCTTTATTTTTTTCCCTAACTCTCTTTTCCTTGGTGTTTTCCATCGGTGTATGAAAAAATTGTGTACACCTGCCAGGTAAAGTCTTGTACATTTCCAAAAGGGGTAGACACTAGTGAATCATTCAGTTCCAAACAAAGACATCAGAAAGCTATCTGGATAATTAATGGTATTGTCACGTATACTTTTTCATTAAAAAAATTCTGTATGTTAAAAACCTCCAAACATGAAAACATAAACTTTTAAAATTGATAAAATATAGTGTAGATTATTCCCATTCTTAGCTTACATTTGTCTTATTACAAGACCTCCTATATAATTCAAGGTAAAAATTCAACATCTCCTAGAATGTAATTCACAGTAAAAATTACTGTTCAATTTTGGGAACACATTTTTGTCTATTGAACTCATTCCAGATATAGACAGATTTAAACCGTGGGATTACTTTATATTTTTCATCTGAGACTCAGGTTGTATTGATGTAGACATACATTACAGCAACAACAAAAAAATAGTTACACTGCTCTTTTGTGTATTATTCTTTGTATGCCCTTTGTCTGGTGAATACTCTGGAAAGCTTTACATATGGTCCTAACTCTACATCTGTAAAAACAGAAAATACTCATATTGATATCATAGTCTAAGATATCACCTTGAAAATTACGGCATTCACTTTTTTTTAATATTTCTGTTAAATGTCAAAGTTAAAGTGGTTGATTTATTTGATTTGAAATAGAAAATGATGAACATATTTCAGAGGTGTGTGCAAGTTGAAAAATCCTACGGGTATACATGAGGCATTTCAGATGCTTTAGTTATTAGATTTTATGTCTTCTATTGTGATTTTCATCAACAGAAAATTATATATATGTATATTATATATATAATCATGGATATTTGTGATCAGATAATACTACTAAATGCTTCTTATTGTACAACACTATCAAATTCAACTGGTCCCTATTATTTTTCAAATCTATTTCCTAATCCATATGGCTGCCACATTAGAAAAAGCTGAAAATGTTTTACATGCTTTTGTGGTCTCCATGACGTTTTTCAAAATATATATTTGGTAGAAAATTTTGCTACAAATTACATCTTCACTATTTATCAACTCTGTGATCTCGGACAAGACAGCTATTCTGAGTTTCTTTAAGTTGAGCTAATAATTCCTATGTGGCTAGTTGTTATAAAATTTAAAGTGTTTGTCAAAGTGCCTTGTAAAGTGTTAAGCACCATATACATGGAAGTAAAGCATTTTGTATGTTATATGAGTACGTACATGCATCTCTCTCTGCCATTCTGTATACAGATATATGAACATATATGTGCTGCCATCATCATCATCATCACCTAGGAAGCTTTAAGAGATTCAGTATCTCTGCATTATCCCAGACCTACTGAATCAAAATTGCCATTTTAAGATAAACAGAAGATTCATATTAATGTTTGGAAAGCATTGCTCTGTGTGGTCTAGTGACAGTGAGATCTCTCTCTCTCTCTCTCTCTATCTCTCTCCCCACAAACACACATATACATGTAGCAGCCAGAGAGCTAGGCAGTGATACCAACAAAGGAAAGTAGATTTATCACCTTGCGTTGATAAAAGAACAGCCTAGAAAGCTACTTCCTATTTTAATTAGAACTGACCATCAATAGTAATAGAAGGGTAAAAAGTATTAAGCAGCTCATTCCTGGAATGGTGATGACAGTCCAGAATGAGGCAGAATGGATCACTGCACTGAAATTTTGACTAAAATAATCTAAGAAGTCCCATCCAATTTTGTAATTCTACCCTGCATACACACTTGTGTATTTACAGATATATACCCTAACCACAAATATTATATTCCTATTTTCAATCTATATCTTTAGATCTATTTTGTATGAGCCCAAAACTACAGATGACAGATTTTTTTCTTACTTTCAAGCTTTAAAACATGGCCTTCTAAAACAATAATACTATATTGATCAAATCTAGTGTTAGTTTTCAGAAATAGTATCATTTTCATTCCAATTGTCATCTCAGTGACTATTTCATTATTTGCAGAAACTATTAAGAAAAACATGGAACGTTTGAAATATTTTAGTAGTGCAGTTGAAACTCACCATAATCACCAAGCAAATCCATTAGACATGTGAACACCACTGTCATTCAACCACAGATAAAAGAGTGGTTACCAGGCTTGTTAATGCAGTCATTTACTAACACTGAGCTTTTGGCTCATGACAAAAGATCTAGGCAAATATTCTTGAAGGTATACTTATTCATTTATATGTTTTTTGGTTTTGTTTTGGTTTTGGTTTTGATATACAGAAAGCTGTACATATTTAATGCATACAGCTTGATGAGTTTGAAGATAAGTATACACCATGAAACCATCACCACAATCTATACCATAAGCATATCCATCACCTCCAAAGATTCCCTGCCATCCTCTATTATTATTTTGTGTGATAATGTAAATGATCAGGACCCTATGGGGTTTTCCTGGGACAGATCCCTCCCCCATACCCTCTGCTTTAGCTCCTAGCATCTGATGCATATTTCCTGAGTTTTTCAGATGCTTAAACCACCACCAAATGGAAGTAATTAACTACTTGATGATCATGAGCTTGTAGTCTGAAACTTCTGATGCCTAAGGATTGATAATGTTAACTGCCCAGTTACCTCAATATCAACCAATCAGAGAATTGTGCATGAGCTGATCACATACCCTGCAACCCCTCCCCTCACCTGGCCTTTAAAATGCTTTTCTGGAACCCTGCAGGGAGTTCAGGGTAATTTGAGTACGAGCCACCAGTTTTCCTTGCTGGGCCCTGCAATAAACCTTTCTGTGCTCCAAACTCCGACATTTCAGTTTGTTTGGGTTCACTGTGTGTTGGGCACACGAACTTGCGTTTGGTAATAATTTGAGCACTTAACCTAAGATCTACCTTCTCAGAAAAATTGTAAACATACGATTCAGCACTGTTAATGATAGGCACTATGGTGTACAGTAGATTCCTAGACTCATTCATCTTGCATCACTGAAACTTTATACCCGTTGACTAATAACTCCTAAGTTTCTGCTTCCCCCCAGCCCCTGGCAACCACAGTGTGTTTAGCCACAGTGGAAGAAAATAAACCTAAGACATGTTTTTATCTTCTTTGAAGTTTGTGAACTAAATAAAGGAATATGCCTCATTGATGCATGCTATGACTGTTTAGGGAAAGCATATTATTTAGTTGGTTTAGTTTTTACTACATACATTTTAGTAGCAATGATGTTATATCCATGTTAGGTGTTTACACCTTGATTTATCATATTACTAAAGTATTGGTTTTTCAAACTTGTAGCTGCTGATATGTTTTCCCTTCTTCCCAGCAGCAATGCTCCTTAGATCCACTTCAGCAGTACGTTTTCATACACTGATGATCAAAAGAGTCCATGATACATGGAATCTCAATCCTGATCGTAAGGTGAAACAATTCAAAACTCACTTCTAATTTACATACCTTCAGATGAGACAATATTGACCAAATTATAAATAAAACCGACCCTGGGATACCCAAGAAGATCATCCTTGAATTTTCATTCTCACTAAGATGTTGCCATGGTATTGGTGCTCTTTTATTTAAACTTCTAAAGAGAACAATAGAATTTTAACTATGCCGTGAGATGTATTAACGGGGATAAATTAGGATTTTGGAATTAACATACACACACTACTATATATAAAATAGATAACCAACAAGGACCTACTGTATAGCACAGGGTACTATATTTAATATCTTTTAATAACCTATAATGGAAAAGAATCTGAAAAAGAATATATATATATATATATATATATATATATATACTGAATCACTCTGCTGTACACCTGAAACTAACACAACATTGTAAATCAATTATACTTCCATTAGAAAAAGACAGCTACAAAAATAAATTTTAAAAACTGTTCTATGAAAATATTCATTTTCATCAATTTTTTCCTCCAATGAGACTCTTCTAGATTATGCTTTATTTAAATTTTAATTGAAGGTTTACAGATTTGCAGTTTGTGCTAAGTTTAATTTCTGTTTCAAGGATTCTGACATTTATTTTTAAATCATTACTTTGTGCCTGATTTACCACATTTTTTACAATGCATTTACCACTTCATATAAATTATACAAAGTAGTGGTTTGGTCTGCATCAGCTCTCAGCCACTGCTGTACAAGGCTTTTGGAAGAAAAAGGGAGAAATGATCCCATCTCTGAAGCTCATTTGGGGAAAATACTATATAAATTTGTTCTTACTGTAAGGTTGAAATCAATCTTGATTTCCTGTCAAATGTACAGGGATTTTACAATATAGTTCATAATAATGTTTAATTCCTCTAGGGTAGGAGTTAAGATAAACAAGTCACTGACAGTGTTTATCTATAAATATAGCAAATGGTGTGGGACTGAGGTTGGTTATTAATTCTGCCGACTTTAATTTCATGGTTATAAAACACAGTAAATCTCACTGTTTATAAAAGGTGGGAAAGAATCTCCAATGGGCTTCAGTAGCCAAGAAACCTTCTGTAACATTAATCTCTCTAACTGATATTTGGTATCCTCCTAGGGTGCAATATTTAAGATTGTGGAGTGACTGCTAGTCACATTAAAATTTTCACTGGGGTCATTAGCTAGCATTTCTGTCATTGATCTATTATAACTTTGTTAATGAGTTCCATGTGAGTGAAATTTAGTGAATGAGACGATTCTTTCTAAGTCTTGCTAGGTGAATGTTTAACAATTACTTTAGGCAGTTATATATCTAAAAGATAGCCTAATTAATCAAAATCATACCTTTTTTCTTATACAAAGATGAATTGTAATACCTAACTAGGCAAGATGTACTGAATAATCAGCCACTGTACATTATATACATTTACATTTAGGTCATGAATCTGCCTAAAATGTCACAAAATGCCATAAAATTAAAAAAGAAACAAAATAATTTAATCTTAATATTCCAATTTATTTAAATATAAGATTTGATTATGATCACTTACTTCCCTAAAAATCTGTATGCTTGGGCTTTCCTGGTGGCACAGTGGCTAAGAATCCGCCTGCCAATGCAGGGGACATGGGTTCAAGCCCTGGTCTGGGAAGATCCCACATGCTGTGGAGCAACTGAGCCCGTGCACCACAACTACTGAGCCTGCACTCTAGAGCCCACGACCCACAACTACTGAAGTCCGCGCGTCCTAGACCCCGTGCTCCACAACAAGAGAAGCCACGGCAATGAGAAGCCCGCACACCGCAGCAAAGAGTAGCCCCAGCTCACTGCAGCTAGAGAAAGCCCGTGCGCAGCAACGAAGACCCAACGCAGCCATAAATAAATTTATTAAAAAAAAATCTGTATGCTTAATCTGATTGAAATTAATTCTTCCCTCAAAAAGGACCACTGTTATAAAAATGGTATTATTTGAAATAGCTCGATTTTTCCATTCCGACTTTCTAGTGAATAACAGAATTATTTTGTAACCACAAAAGTGAAAAAAAATCACAGCCTCTACCTCTATTGCTTTTACATTCAGAAGAGGTTGATTTTTCACTTCCCAAGAAGGTCAGACTTGTGTAAATATAGGATAATCTGATATGTGAGTTGGGGATTAAAACAATCTTGAACTAAAAATGTCTTAACTGTGTTGGAGGTCAGACTCCTTGAGAATGAGTTTTCAATGACAAAATCCTCAGTTACTTTTCTAGCTCTTGTATTGGGCTGTTTCTCCTGGACCCACTCTGAGAGTTTTATTACTGATCTGAAACAGTCTGGCTCCTGTGCTTTCTACCAATTAGTCTCAACATAGATCTCAAACCTTGGCTTCCAAGGAGCTGGCTTCTGACAACATCAGCCCTGGGTGGAGAGAGGCTGAATGGAACTGTTGGTAATATACCTTCTTATCTCCTTTCCTGCTCAGAGCCTCTTGTCACTCATGTCATTGGATGCAATACCCCGCTATTTGATACACTCACTTCCACAAAAAACTATCCAGTCAGATTTAGACTTCCAGGTCTCAAAATGCATGAAACATCTATAAAAGACAGCAAAGGCTCTCTCAAGTGGAGGCTTTATCTGTTCCCCACCCCCTTTTTTTAAGCCTCAAAACCCACCTGAACCAATTATCATCAAAGAAATTGGTTATTGTGTTATTGGTATGTTTGACATTCATATATGTGTTGACTTGAATCAAAACTAGGGATGATTTCACTTCAAAGTTATCAATAAAGTCACCTAAAATAGATTTATCAGTTAAGTCTACGGATTACATCTTCTTGTCTTATGAGTTGTGAACTGAGGGTGGAAATGTGTTTAGTAAAACATGGTCAAGAAGACAAGGGCCACAGAATGGCCAAGAGGATCCCTTCGGTAAGGCAAAAGTAGGTAAAAGCAATAGAAAGTGAAGGGGCTAAAAAAGGGGGACAGAATAGGGGAAATAGCAAAACCGGATATGGAAGTGTTTAGGTAGAGGCAAACTGTGATTTGTTTAAGGAGTCTCCTTTACGTACTTTAAGAATTCATAAATACTGTGGTCTTAGGGAAATGAGATATTGTTAAAAGCACATTCAAACAATCACTCTTGTAAAGAAGGACTCTTTTTCTGTATCCCAATGGTTAGCCTTAAATTACTGTTTTTTTTTTTTTCCTAGTCTATGTGTAAGGTACAATGAGCTGTCTTATAAAATGTAATCATTTTCCTAGTCATGTTTGGAAAAAACAACAACAACAACAACCACCACACAACTTCTATTATGAAATTATTTGATTAAAGGGTGAAAAAAGAGCTGTTAAAATTGAATAAAAGTACTCCCCATTTCACCCAAATCTATCATATTTTATTAAATAATGTCATAGAAATAAATTGTTGCCTTATAATACAAAGCAAATTACAACCCACAGGATAAAGATAATGCATGACTTTTAAATACTTTCATCTCATTTTCGTTATTTTCTTTCAGATTATCTGACCCTGCATAATGTCAAAGGCATTGCATTGCATAAAGGAAAACATGCAAAGGAAATAACTCTCAGCGGATTTCATTCCCCCTTCAATGGTCAGTGAAAAATCCATCCTCTAAAATATTTTTAGTATTTGTTCTCTCTAAAAATCCAGTAATTAAAAAAAATCTTTTGTTTCTAGAAGTCATCTATGCTGTCATGTGCATGACAGTCATCTGTGGAATTCTTCTCTTGGTGATGGTCAAACTGAGGTAACTGGATGCAACTCAGAAGGGAAGGGCTAGAAAGGGACCAGCCCTGTGAAAGCACACTTCACAATGGCAGAGCTTACCAGGGCCGAGAAGGAAAGCTTCTCCATTAAGACTTAGGAAACCATTCTTAATGTGGGATGGGTACATGAAAACGTTACTCTGTCTTCATATGTAAGGTAAATGTGATCACAGGGATTCTTTCATGTTGCATTTTTTTTTTTTTTAAAGAAATTCACGTTCTTTTATTTATTTATTTATTCATTTATGACTGTGTTGAGTCTTCGTCTCTGTGCGAGGGCTCTCTCCAGTCGCGGCAAGTGGGGACCACTCCTCATCGCGGTGCGCGGGCCTCTCACCATCGCGGCCTCTCTTGTTGCGGAGCACAGGCTCCAGATGCGCAGGCTCAGTAATTGTGGCTCATGGGCCCAGTTGCTCCGTGGCATGTGGGATCTTCCCAGACCAGGGCTCGAACCCGTGTCCCCTGCATTGGCAGGCAGACTCCCAACCACTGCGCCACCAGGGAAGCCTTCATGTTGCATTTTATAAGCACATATGCATTGTTCTCCCAATGAAATGGCTCCCAATCATTCCCCTCGTTTTCCTACAAAATCCAGATTGAACTTTGCTGCATGCCTTAATCAGATCACTTGCAGGATTAATCAGCTCATATAAGGGACCTGCTGTGTACTTCATACACTTTATACTTAAATGAAAATTTACTCTTCACTCTAATTTCTTATATGCTAATGAGCTTTATTCATATTTTACCATGTAGTTATTAAATGAGACATGTAATGAGGCCTCACTGGGTAACCTTAGAAAGACATATTACTATTGCCTGATGTTAATTCACTCTTTCCAAATCTTCTGTTTCCTTGGCTGCCTTCATTGTGAATGTGAGACCTCAGGTTAGAGATACATCAACTTCTAGATTTCTACATGTCTAGGGTTTAAAATATTTCTACTTATATAACACTTACAAATACATATAAAGTGGTGTTCAGTTGCTTAGTTTTAATTTTTAAAAAACCCTCATATTTAAATATCAATGCTGTTCATTTGCTTATTCATGATACAAATGTATACATTTTTGTATACAAAATGGAATACAAATATTCCATCACAGAGGTATAATTTGAGTATCATAAATGTTAATGAAGAAATATATATTAAGTGTGTATATACATATATATTATATACATACACATAAAAAATATACTTCTCAGTAAGATTAGGCCTGAGGGCAGCAGAGGTGGTGGACATTTCTCTGATCTCATGACGCTCAGAGAAGAAGAGTCAGTAAACTTGATGATGCTTGTACACATATGGTTCCTCAGACTCCAAGGCTTTGATGACCAGACAGATCAAGTGCAAGATTTAGTGGGGAAGGTGTATGGTGGTACCAAGGAGTTGGGAACGTGATGAGTGTGTGCTCTGTCTACAGACATTCAAACTTACTTATTTTTAAAAGTAATCCCAGCTAAACATATTCCCTTGTTGGATCCAGCTCCTCTAACTGTTTAATTTAATGCTGACCAATATCAATACCAAACAAACTGCTTCTCTCCAAGGCCTTAAAAGTTGTATTTGTATGAAAAGATATTCTTTGAGTTCCAAGATATAGTTTAAAGGCCAACAAATAAGAGTCAGTTTCAAGAGGGAAAAATAGCATTTGGAATTTATTAAACTTTCCTTTATTTGGTTTAAAATATTTGCGAGCATGGTTCAGTTACTGGGCCTGTCTAGATATTCCATCACAGAGGTATTGTTTGAGAGAAGCACAAAAAAACTTTCTAGCTTAGCAAAAATCTTAAAGGTTTTCAATCTTTATTTTTTAGTCACTCACTTAATGTATAAAGTTCACATCTGTCACCTTGTTTTTTTTACAGATTACTGTTGTGCCCCAGGTAGATAAGGCCTATGGCTATTCAAAATTTCATATATATCAGCTGTTATTTCACCTCCTTTCTTGCCCACAGAGAAAGACATATTCCTTTACTGGATGACAATGGGAGTGTTATAGGCAAAAATCTTGAATTGATTCTAATATGTATTTAAAAGCAAATCATTCATATTATATATTATAATATTTTTATTAGTTATAAGATCACATTGTAATATATTATAATTATATTATACCATTATTATTATATTACATTTAGTTATCAATTATTTTCCATGCAATTTAAATTTGATCCTTACATGTAATCTGAAAGATCCAGACCCAGGGTTAAGAAATGACAAAAGTAAAAGCCATCATGGAAAGAAGGAACAAAACAAAACAGAAGCATCAGTAACAACAAAACCTGTGTTACCTCACATTGGAGATCAATAATACCTTCTTCATAAAGCAGGCTGCTTGCCACTCACCTGGTGGGCAAGTCTAATCCATGTGAATACCTTCTGCAGTAAAGATTAAGGATTTTGCATTTGCTCCATGTTATGCTAAATTAAAACAGCCCTAAATCTTCAAAGAAATTTGCAGCAAAACCAATGATTAAAGTTTAAATATTTGAGAAAAAAGACTATTTTTCTTTTCGAAAATGGTTACTTGGAGATCATAGTTAAGTGCATGATACTTAGAAAGACCATAGAATATTCTACTTTTGAAACTTTACATTCAAAAACTTAATTATCTTCCCCTCCAGGCATAGAATCCAACCAAAAAATAAGCACAGACACATTTGTAAAATCCTTAAAATAGCATATTGTTAACTTTTACTTTTACTTTTATATAGAACCTTCAGAATATCAAGTCAAAACAAGAGACCCTTCACCAATCCGAATACCTGGAGGACTCATGATTCATTGAGAGTCACGAATCATTAAAAATCACTTTCTTTAAAGCAAGTCTTTATAGCCAGTCAACAGAATATCCTATCCATTGTCAACAAAGAAAATGTTAGGATGGATTTAATGATATCGGATCATTAAGTATGTTCATGTAAGGTATAATAATTGGAATGATGTTAGATTTGTTTTTTCTTAGGAAAAAATTCAAGTATAAATTTACAGTGGTATCTTTGGACACTAGTATAGAATTACAGAATTACCCTTGAAGGCAAAAACAAGTGTTATTCTAAGCTACACTCTGCGTGATTTGTTTCATAGTAAATTTGAGTCCATATAAGAGTAATTGGTTGTATCATAATATAACATTTTATAGTTAGCAGAGTATTTTCTGATCAATTTTATAAATCCCTATTAACTTGCCAAAAGGAAACTGCTAATAAAACTATCCAGTATATGTGTCATTTGTATATCCATTTCCAAATCATCAACTACATCATTAGCATTAACTTTAAGTTTCTAAATATATTTGATTAGATGATTAGTCTTAAAAACCAGAAGTGATATCTTTGGATTTTTGTAATTTGAATACTATTGAACTGTACTTTGTTAACTTGATGTTTTTATGTCATGTTCATAAAGATGTAAAGCAACTACACTGGCCAAAAAATCCATGTGCATTTCAATGATATATTTCATTTGTAAATTTACTTTTTTCCTATGCTAATTATTATGAACTTCTGCAATAATAAAGTAACATGATAATTGTTACTTTCTATATTGTTACTATAATGTTACTTTTGGCCTGATTTGACATCAGAATATAACTGTGAATAGAAAATTGTGGAAAAGATGTTTGTTAAGTTTTTGATACATATGTGCTTTTTAACTCTCTGCAATCACATTATACCCATTTCTAAGAACACACATGTGTTAGTTTTATCTGTAGTGACACAGAGACTCAAATATTCAAAAACAGGAACATATATTTAGTGATATATTTACAATTAAAGGTCAAACATTTTCTACCTGTTGGTATCAGATCTATTGCTCTTCACTATACTTCAGATCAAATTGTCTACATTAAATCAAATTTGAAGTTAACATTTGGCTATGTTTATTTGGAGTAATGGAAAAGCCATCCTTTATCTTTTCAAACAGGGAAGAATAATTTGGTGAGTCACAAAGCTCCTTCAAGGAGCTCTCCATATTCCAGTGGTTGCTAATTCTCTTAGTTATGGGAAGAGAATGTAGGTCTTTCCATCTCCAAATCACTGCCATTTATTGCAGGCTTGCTAATGCCTGGGAAAAGAACTGTTCCCTAGAAAACAGAGGAACGAAGTCAAGTTGCTTTTAGAAATATATTTGTGTTGAGCAGAAAAGGGGGGGACAGAGTGTGAAGTAATAACTAATAGTTAAAGAGATTAAGCAATTTCTCAAAGTCTCACACTAGTCAATATAAAAATTAGTAATTGAACACAGATATAGCAGATTTTAGAATCTTTTATCTTAATTCCTAAACTCTACTGCCAGTCACTTATCCCAGGTGTAATTGTGTCATTTTTGTACATAAACGACCAGGAAATACCTGTTTTAAATATTCTTCTCTGAAGTACCATCTATAATAACCTAGATTACATGTCTAGTAATTAGATGCTTTTACCTGTAATAAAATGTCTTCAATGATAAGGAGTACATAATATTTCCTATAACAAGAGGTCCAAAGCAGAACATCTCAAGGGTCGGTTGACTTAGCAGTTCAGTGATACCTTCCAGGACTCAAATTTTTCTTTTCCACCCTTTTCATAATCAATGAATGACTGGCACAGGTCAGACTTTATAAGAAGACATGGAAATATAGGAATTCAAATTGCCATAATTGATAGTCTAATCCCTGAATCACCTGAGGAAAGGGTGAATTTCCAAGTAAAATCAGAGTTCTACTTAGCAAGGATGAACAGGAGAGGGGTCTTAGGTAGGTAGTCAATAGTTTCTGCTACAAAAGTCTAGACTATCTCCTTTGTAAATTAAATGATGCCTCTCATGACCTCAAACAAGTAAACTGAACAGTTTGGGCTTAAGTTCTATTTTTCATTGGGCTCTTTGGAACTAAAGAGCCCAAACCTAAAACAGTGTTTCTCAGGCTGTCAAGGAGCTCAAGTTCTACCAATTCAGGATTTTTTTTCTATTCATTAATGAACACAATTCGTCTGGTAGAAAACAATATTGGTTGCTTTGTGTAGGCAAGAACATTTCATCTTCCAGTGAATTTTTTTCCAGAAACATGGAGATCATCCATTCGTTGGCAGGGGAAATGCTTGAAGTCTGTGCTACTGACTGTCAAGTTACAGGATCCGGTGAGTGATGAGGTAAACACTACTGCCTGGGTTTTTTGTGGGAACTGCCATCCAAGCAGAGGTGCACTTCAGAAGACTCATCTGTGTTGGGAACCTCTGCCTCAGTTGCACTAGAAAGTTTAAATAAATGTTTCCCAGATTAGTATTAGTAGACAATGTATTAGTATACAATGTTTCCAGATATTAATAAAATAAAACATCAGGGGTCCCTGATGCCAAATAAGTGTACCATCAGGACAGAAGGGTCATGCTTAGAAGGTAAAGGTGAGATACAAGATATGAAGAAAAACTTTGGGAAACAAAATTTCCACAAAGAAGAAATTCAGAAGTTATAGATGTTCTGCTAAGAGCAAGCTTCAGAGACACCTATTCTTTTGGGGTCATGCCATCAAAATTATTCTCTGCAAACATTAAGCAACTGGACTAAAACAGTAGAATGTAAAGGTGTTTAATGGAAAAAAAAAATTGTTAATGTCCCTGATACCTCAATAGTAGAGATCTTCCGATGTTTGAAGATCAGTTTTGAGGGATTTGGAAGAGCGAAATCGTTGATGGGAACATGATTTATCTAGCCTTTCATGTTTGTATTGAACCTTCTTAGAACCGGGGGCGGGCAGAGGGGGGTGTAGGAGTGAGGATCAGAAGTGAGCAGAAGAGGGAGTGCTCAGCATTGTTGACAGAAGTATTGAAATTCACGAGGATTGTTCATCGTACAAATTATAAGGTGTATTCCACCCATGATGGTAGTTCTTATTTCAAGCATACAGCTAGGTAATAAAGAAAACAAAACATCATTTTACACATTCATCTGGCTGTCTTACAAATACTGTAAATTTCTTTCATCACAGGTATTAATCCTTTTTCCATATTTTCTCCCTCCACTCCTGCCATCTTTCTTTCCTCTAATTTTTTTCAAGTTTCATAAAGGATGGGAGGGAAACAACCTCAGGAAAGGAGAAATCAGTTAGCAGCAGAATACTGTAAAATGGCTAACAAAGAGACACTGCCCATAAGAACATTTAGATCCATGCTTTAAGTCATTTCACATCCCATTCTCTTTCACAAATGCAGTTCAAGTGAAATAACTTATAAAGTAACATAAGTACACTCCTTATCTCATAAGCTATCAGCCTGAAGACAATTAGACATCGAAGGTGATACCACCTCACACTTGTGAGAATGGCCATCATCAAAAAGAAAAGAGGTGAGTGTTGGTGAGGATGTGGAGAAAAGGGAACCCTCCTGCACTGTTGGTGGGAATGTAAATTGGTATAGCCACTATGGAGAACAGTATGGAGTTCCTAAAAAAATAAAAATAGATCTACCATATGATCCAGCAATCCCACTCCTGGGTATATACCCAAATGATATGAGACCAGAATCCTGAAGACATATCCACACTCCCATGTTCATTACAGCATTATTCACAGTAACCAAGATATGGAAACAGCCTAAGTGTCCATCTATGGATGAATGGATAAAGAAGATACACACACACACACCCACACACACAGGAATATTATTAAGCCATAAGAAAAGGAGAATCCTGTCATTGGCAACAACACGGAGGGAACTTGAGGGCATTATGCTAAGTGAAATAAGTCAGAGAAAGACAAACTCTGCATGATCTCACTGATATGTGGAATCTAAAAAAAGCTGAACTCATAGAAACAGAGAGTAGAGTGGTGGCTCCCAGGGGCTGGAGTCTGGACAAAATGGAGGGATGGTGGTCAAAGGGTATAAACTTCCAGTTATAAGATGAATAAGTTCTAGGCATGTAATGTACAGCATGGTGACTGTAGTTAACAATACTATATTTTATACTTGAAAGTTGTTAGAGTAGATCAGAAGAAATGGTAATTATGTGAGGTGATGTAGGTGTTAACTAACCCTAGTGTGGCAATCATTTCTCAATATATAATTGTATCAAATCATCACATTGTACTTCTTAAATTTATCCAATGTTTCATGTCAATTATATCTCAATAAAGCTAGGGGAAAAAAAGAATTAATCTTGATTTCCAATCATGTCCAAAAATACATGTTTGAGTCTTTGAATCATTCAGTAGGAAAAAAAAGAGAAAGTAGAGAGAACTATTAGCAAATAACTTATATTTTTATATAAATATTCAGAAAATTGGTAAGAATAGCCAGATTTTGGTTATGGGACTACCAAACCTATGGACTAAGCATGAAGGGAACATTGTTAGTGTGGGTGTCTGATGTAATGCATGTAACCCATGTTTGGACAGGCAACACCTAGAGAAGTTGGCTTCTGCCAGTTGCATTTCAGCTTATTCATCTTCTTTGAGTGACTGGGAGACAAAAGTATACAAAGAATAAATATTAAAAACTAAATATTTAAGGGGTTGAAGAAGACAAATAGTCCCTCTTATCTGTCAGGATACTACTTTATAAGTCCACATTCTCATGCTCTGCTGCTCAGAGTATGTTGCTTTGGGATATTCTTTGTTATTAAGACTCTAAATTTATGATAGTGGCAGCTCTAATATTTTAATTGGTAACTGGCCTCACATAGGAACATATGAAACAGGTCTGAGTAACCAAAGCAACTTTAAAAACAGGAAAGGATACAAACATTATACTATTGCTTTACAACATATTATAGCATATATGTAATGGT
This sequence comes from Balaenoptera borealis, assembly GCF_965194805.1. NCBI lineage: Eukaryota > Metazoa > Chordata > Mammalia > Artiodactyla > Balaenopteridae > Balaenoptera > Balaenoptera borealis. Next base: position 66,609,089 of record NC_138869.1, on the reverse strand, counting down.
AATGGATATTTACATTTATTTATTCATTGTCTGGTCTCAGAAGCCTCTATTCCCCTGATGATGAGAAACATATCTTAAAGTTACCAAGAAAGGTAACCAAAATGCTTATTCACCTGAACTCGGTCCTCTTGGAAAACGAATCAGCTATTTTAACTTTGAATTCCCAGTTCGAGGACATCTCACCTCTTTCTCTCCTCTCCCTCTCCAAGAGGGTATATTTATGAATGTAGAGTATGCTTAGGTATATGCGTGCTGCCTTCTGTATCATTGCTGGTGTCTGCTGTGAGTGACTGTCCTGTCTGGTCTCTGGTCACACTGCAGCAGAGTCTGCTGAGGATGGCTGGTCCACCCTGCTACTTTGGGTACCATGGTACCTTGTCTTGGCTTTCAGTTTTGAGGCTCCCATATATGGCAGCTTTCTTCCTCTTAGGCTGGGCCTCTTCTGGCTCCCTAGAGAGGGTCTCCACATTCTTGCATTCCTCTGAGGAGCAAAAGGGCCGTCTACTTTCTTTGCACATGGCTATATTATGCACTATTTTGTTGAAGCTAACTTCAAATCCTTCCTTCAGTCATGGCTCCTGTCCTGCTAGAGTTCCAGTGCCATGCAGATTCGGCAATATAATTAATGTACAACTTTGCTGAGAGGAAAGAAGTAAGGCCTCTTATACTGGGATTTTCCCCAAACTTATATGGGTGTAAGCATTGTTCCTCATTTCTGCCCTGGTCCCTAACACCCAGTGAGATCCCCCATGGATGGGATGGGATGGTGATAGGGTAAGGGGGTGAGTGGTGGTTAGGAAGGAGTTGGGGCAGTATGCCAAAGCTTAAACTCTCGCCTCTGCCTTTCTCTCTCCTCCATCTCTCCAAGGTCACCATCTAAAGTGGCCTTTTCTTGCCCTATGTCCTCCATATTTTTTATGCTATATCTTTTAGTGCAACTTTACCACTCAAGTTTACCAGAGTTGGATCATGATATATACAAGGACGGTTTTATCAATAGAACTTAGAAAGCGCTACTCTCTTCACAAAGCCTGGCTTTCAATGCCATTGTTCCTTTAAGTACTTGAAAAGGCTAGATTTTAAGCTCCAACTGAACAATGACTCCTTTGTTCTAAGACTGTACCCAGTCTTTTTCAGGAGTAATGGATACTTGTTGCTTCACTGGTTTTGGAGCTGTAGAGAATCACGATTCAAGGAAAATGAAAAAAAAAAAAAGTGATGGCTTAAGATTTTCCATTATGTTTCTATCACAGACATACAATGTTTCAACTAAAATCTAAAGTTATTAGAGAGGAAATAAAGACAAGGGAAATGAGAGGAAAAGAAATGAGGTGATGAGAGGAAATGAGAAGAGAAAAAGGAAAAAAAAAAAGAGAACAAGTGCCAGAGGATTTGACAAATTGCCCCTGTTTCCCTCTTTTTCCATTTTCTGAATTATCTCCACTTTGTTGCAGGCAGAACACAAAAGGGTGCCTATTACAGGGGAGAACCCCGAATATAAAACCACCTATGAGACAACGCTTGTAGGTCTATTCAGATTAGGCCTTTGGAGGTTGTAGTTTTGTAGATCACTGGAATTATCATCACCACAGGTCAATCAGAGAAGCCCCCAAATCAAACAATTTCCCCACATTGGATTTAATTTGCTGGTCAAATGTAAAATTTTTTTTTGTTAAAGTCCACAGGGCATAGTTGAGATTTCTGAACTAGAAGTAGTTTGATTCCCCTTAGGAACTGATTTGCTTTTATATAATGGACACTGAATCTAGCACCTCTATATATTTGCCTTTATTTGTTAGCAGCTGCTAGAAAACTCAGAGTTTCATTTGCATCTAACCTTTAGAAAGTACCCCTGGTTATACAGACTTTTATGATATTTTTATTTTCCAATATATATTTGAATTTGCCTTCATTATCTACCTTATTTATGATAATACTCTTAGTAATAAGTGTAGCAAACAGGATAGGCTGGGTTATCCTACAGTAACAAGCAATCATGAAATGGCAGTGGATTACAATAACAAAGCTCATTACAGGGAAGCTCTGATGCCATAATGGGGAGGTCCAGGTTGACAAAGCAGTTTTTCTCCAGACTATTACCAGAGGTAAATTAGAGATTGTGACAAAGTACATGTTGGGTCTTAAAAGTTCCATCAAGGATAATACCTGTCATTTCCACTCACATTTCATTGGCCAAAGTAAGTCATATGGCTGCCTGAATCAGTGAAGTATAATCTTCCTCCAGAGAGGCCCAGGGAATATTTGGGGATAACAATATAGTCTATCAAAATAGGTAGCATTTATTTAAATAATTCTTTGGAAACTGGCATTCTTCTAAGACAGGCATTCTTCTAACCCTAACCCTAACCCTAATCCTAACTTTAGACACCATTTTATACCAGTTCTTGTGGTGGACCTGGACGTGACAGCCAAGGGCTGAAAGTCAAGTAGGGGTGACTTAGACTAAATAATAATTAATATCAATTGCGGCAGCATTAAAACATTTTGGCAACACATCCCTTTGCACTCTCATTACTTGGTATCCTGAATTTGACAGGAGAGCAACATGCAGATGTATTCATTTCAAGTTTACTATCAACAGAATGGTTGAATCTCAATGGAATGGTTGTATCTCCCCCAAACACATATACTGGAATCCTAACCTCCAGTGTGATGGCATTTGGAGGTGGAGCCTTTGGGAGGTCATTTAGGTCATGAGGGTGGAGTCCTCATGAGTGGGGTTAGTGCCCTTATAAAAGAGACCCCAAGAAATCCCTAGCTTTCTTTCCTCCATGGGAAGACAAGGCAAGAAGTCAGCAGGTTGCAACCTGGAAGAGGGTTCTTACCAGAATCCAAACATGCCAGCACTCACATCTCACAATCCCAACCTCCAGAGCTGTGAGAAATAAATTTTTATTCTTTATATGTCACCCAGTCTATGGTACTTTGTTGCAGCAGCCCAAACTGACTAAGACATATTATGATTAATTTATACTATATAATAGAAGGCAGGCATTTGGAGTCTTGTATATAACTATACATGCCCAGGCAGGGATATGGAAATATTTTTTATCAGAATTGAAAATTTATGCCTTGAAGCTGACCATTTTGAAGGCTTACAATTTTTAAAAATTTCCTCATGAAATTTAAAAAGAATTCTGTTTAGTACTTAATAGATTACACATCAACATTCAAAAATAATTTCACATGTACTTATGAGTAAACATTAATGTAGAAAATATCTTTTGTTAAAATTTCTTCCATTTCTTCTTATGAGAACTGAAATTATGTTATAATAGACTTCTTTTAAAGTCTATGAAAATAAGAAGTACTATAAATTTAACTTTACTATAATAAAATGCCTTGCATTTTCTGGTTTCCAGAATATATAACCATACATTATGTTCATCCTTGAATATCTTGAAGTGTACATACTAGGAAGTTTAGCATGAAAGAAACAGGCACTCAAGCAGGTGGATAACATAATTTTCATTTTCCTAATGTATACCAGAGCCTAAATTGCATCTTGCCTTCATCTGAAACCCAACCATTCAGTTTATGGTAAACTGACTTGATGGGAAGTTTATCTTAAGACTTATGTAATCTTTGCCCCTTGTGTATCATGATATTTGGGGGAATATATTTTCTGGGGATAACATATGGTGGAGCAATCTTTCAGGTTACCTCTTGTGACCCCGAGTTTGCCTTATGGGGGAAAAATATGCTTCCAATTAAAATTGTCCTATAAGGACGCTATTCTTTATGAATTCAGAGTGAAGAATAGCTAAGGACTCTGGTTCGTGTTTGACAGCTGGTGCAAAGCACCTTGAATCAATAAAACTGTTATTAATTCCATCCTAAGTACTTGCTATTGGTTCACCTTGACATGATTCTATAAAGAACTGCAGATTTGAAAACCTCTAATACAGGTTATTGTCCAGAATAAGGCCAGTATTCCTGCAAAAGGCCAACATACAGACAAAAATATTAGAACATCATATAAATAAAGAACTTCACAACAGCAGTTTGTGGTCACTGTTTTAGGTACTTTGAGGGTCACAAAGAAATTTAAAGACATACTTTATTTCCCTAAATGATACTTCTAGAAAACAAGACATAGAACTTTAACTTAAAGCTATGTAGACCAGGGTTTATAGAAGTTCTTATCAAATACGTAAATTCACTTTGTGTCAAATGATCCAACCATTCTTTAAAGATCTCCTAGGTTGAACCCTGAATAATGCTAAGTCTACTAAACATTCTTCAGAGTCAAGTAAAATCTAATTACGGGATAATTTATCTTTTTTTTTTTTTCCCTTACTGTTCCCAAAGCATAGTCTTTCAAGTTCTTCCATATTTAGTTTATCATCCAGTGCAAAGCAGGACAACACAAAGCCGTGTTAATTATTCATCACTTCGCCTTCATGACACATCTCTAGTTTGTTACTATACCCTATTTGTTTTCTGGAGCATATTTTACAATTTTACCCTCCGATTCACGACTGAGTATCCAGATCCAAAGAGAGAATAATTTTCTCTTGCGTTACTAGAGCCCCGCATCTCCAGGAAAAAATCAACTTGATAGGCAATAATGGGGGAGGAGTTGACCATCCATTCCTTTCCTCCCATTACAAGAAAATCAAGGTAATTTTAAAAAATTTAAAAGATACGGTTCTCTCTGCAAATGCTCCTTAACAGACAGTCAACAGGAGGAAAGATACACCTGTCTCTTTTTTATATTTATTTAGACCTAAGGAATTGAGTGCAGTTTGAGAAATATTTATTGGAATAATGACATATCACATGGCAAAATTAATTCCTCTTAAGTAATCTAGCCCTTTTTAAATGTTTGCCTTCTTTTACCAAACAAATACATAGATGCAAAGAGTGATTGCTATGTCTTATCCATGAGCACCTGGGTGTGGAAGAAGTTCGAGGCTCTAAACATAACTCCCAAGTATCTGCCCATCTGAATTCCTGCATATTATAATTTCTGAGCTCTTTATCAACCAGCTGCGTCCACACACCCACATTCCCCCATTTTCCCCTGTGTTTCTGCCACACTGACATTCTTTGAGTTTCCCAGATGCATCCTTCCTTCCAAAGGGTCTTTACACATAACGTTCCCTTCAACATGAAATGGTCTTTTCCCTCCTCTTCTACTATTTAGCAACTTAATTCTTTTTTCAGGTCTCATCTCTTGAATCATGTCCTATAGATGGAAATACTTGACAAGGTCATACCTTCTACCATGCACATTTAAAGATTAGTTTCTCCCTCATGGCACTTATTACACATGTAATTGACATTTGATGATACTTTCTATGATCCCCGCCATCAGACAGTTCCATAAGGGACCACTGGTCGTTTTGCTCATTATTATATCCCAGGCTCCTCTTCGGCCTGGCTGATATAGACAGTTGCTTCCCAGGATCCAGTCTCATGCATGTCCATACAGAGAATTATGATTTTGTTTGGGGTGGAAATATACTCAAGTAAAATGCTTGAATTCCCTGACTTTAGCAGCTAAGCATAGTGATGTGACACAGTTCTGGCCAATGTCAATGAGTAAGTTACAATTTTCCTGAGAAATAGAGACAGATGCACCAAGTCTTTTATTGTCCGTCCTTCTGGCCTTGAATGTGAATATAAAGACTGGAGCTATGGAAGCCATATTGGGACCATGAGGAAACCAGCATAAAAATGAAAAATAACGTGTTTTCATTATGGTGAAGCAGGAAGATAGCATTACAGGGTGTAATGCTATCTACTCACATAGATGGGATGGGCCTCCACCAAAACGAGTTCAGATGTGGAGACTGATGATGCCAAACACACCAAGAGAGTATGAAGAGATGTATTTCTCACATAGGGATTCTTTCTGAGAAGATCAAGGAAGATATTCAAGCAGATCTGAAAATGGCTTGTAGAAGGAAGGGGTGAATGGCCCTGTGCTTTACTGTGCTGGGGAGTAGAGCCAAGGGGCGGGGTGGTTCCTGCACAGTTTGAAATTCCCTGCTGGTGATGGCATGGTTTGAACTTCCCCTCCAGCACCAATGGACGGAGCACCAGGGCTTTCTTAAGAGCTTGCCCAGATCTGGCACAGAAGGATAATGGGGTGTGGGGGTACTTAAGTGCTATCAGCAGTCACGTGTCAAAAATGGAGTCAGACATTTTATTATTTAAGGCGTTAGAATAATAACTGCAACCATGTACCTCTGTATTCTCATTAGTCACAGACATATACAATCTTAATTGTACAGTAGGTGCTCAATAAATACTTATTATTTTTTTATTGAGGTATAATTGACATTTTAGTTTCAGTTGTACAATATAGTGATTTAATATTTGTGTATATTACAAAATAGTCATCACAATAAATCTAGCTAACATCCATAACTATACATAATTACAATTTTTTTCTTGTGATAAGGACTTTTAAGATCTACCCTCTTAACAATTTTCAAATATGCAATACAGTATTATTAACTACTGTCACCATTCTGTACATTACATCCCTATGACTTACTTATTTTATAACTGGAAGTTTGTGCCTTTTGACCCCCCTTTATCCATTCTGCCCACTCCCCACTCCCTGTCTCTGGCAACCACCAACCTGTTCTGTGTACTTATGAGCTTAATAATACTATATTATATACTTGAAAGTTGCTAAGAGAGTAGACTGTAAATGTTTCATCACAAAAAAGTAATGGTAAGTATGTGACATGGTGGAGGTGTTAATTAACACCATGGTGGTGATCATTTTGTAATATATCAGTGCATCGGGTCACCTCATTGTACATCTTAAACTTACACAATGTTACATGCCAATTATATCTCAATAAAGTTGGGGGGAAAGAAAGCAAGCTACCAAAGATAGGTGACTAGAAACAGAAATGCACCAGGGCTAAACTTACAAAACCATGACTGAGGTTTTAAGTCCCATCCACCAGTTTCATAGTAAAGGTTTTATTGAAATTCACTAAGTGGCTGCCATGTATATGTCTGTTATTCTTACAAAGTTACCAGAAGAAATTGGATTTTTATATTTTAAGTAAATGAATTTTAAAAAGAAAACTACTGGGGTTCTTGTTGGAAGGTTTTTAGACAAAATGAAGTAGTCATTTTCCAATGTTGTCTTATAGTGAGAAGATAGGAAGTTTTTATGGGGGGGGCATACATTGTTTTTAGAAAAAATAAATCTAAAAATGGAAATATTTCCAAATAAACTATTTTTGGAAGGAAGGAAGGAAGACAGGAAGGAAGGAAGGAACAAAGAAACAAAGAAAAAAGAAAGAGCCAGACACTGGTATTCCAATTTCATTGTTTCCCCTCTACTTTGTAATATACACACATTCAGAATATGAATTTTATCAGCTGACTCCCAGATGATCCAGTTACATCTAGATGAAGCTCTTGGGGGAAGAAAGAAAAGCAGGTGGTGCTTCTCAGAAAGTTTCCAGAATATCTGCCCAACAATCCAATATATTAGCATCCATGTACAGATAGAGAGGGGCCACCGTGAAACTGTCTGATTGAGAGACAGCTCTTCAGGGTTCAGACGACTCAGGATAATGGTGTGGTTAGCCGTGACATGTTGTTGCTCTACTTTACCAATGACCTTAAAGAACTAGCTGTAGAAAGGAAAGTTCAGATGAAACAGTTACCAGAAGTTATGAGATATTACCATTTGATTCCTAGAAGGGTATAAGCCCTTCCCTAAGCCACATAAGCTTGATACTATGGCTCAGTTAGGTCAGAGGTTGGATGGCTCCCATGGAACCAAAGAATAGTCTTTTTCAGGGAAGCTCACGACTTCATGATCGAAGCATGTAGAATGATATACTGTAGAACAAGGAGAAAAGAGAAGTCTGCCTAACTTGATAGCCCACCAAGGAAACACTGGCAGCTCCAATGTGGCAATAGACACCAATCCAATCATGCAACCATCAAAAGAGTAGGAATAAATTCCTAATGTTCATGAAATTTCTGTCTTTAGGTGATGCAGGATATGGAGATTAAGGCTGTTATGATGTTCTTTAGACAGGGTTACTCAGCAAAAGTCTAATAGTAAGTTCTTACAGTAACTACAGTCCCATGAAATACAGAAAAGTCAGCTCAGAAGGCATAGTTCAATGGTGCAATGTAAGAGTGAAGCATGGAAATTTGCTGCCAATTTAAGATTACACGGTTCTGGAGTTTAATGGTGAGCTGTCTCTTTTGGGATCATGGCAGGCCTTTTAAGACAATGCACCCTTTTCACGGAACAGAATACAGGATGATCTTTTATGAGAGCCTCCCTGAGTGTTAAACCACTCATAAGGGAGGAGGAGTTCCACTCCAGGGCAGTGCCCTAGAAAGGGACAATAAAAATGATGATAGTTAGCATTTATTGACCACTTATGGGCACTTTGCCAAACACTTGTAAGCATTATTTCATGAAATTCTTCCAACAGCTGTGTAAATAAGTGCCATTATTATCCACGTTTTATATGTAAAGGAAGTGAGGTTTGAAGCGAGGTTTAAAGGGATTGGTAAATCGACTGAGTTTGCACAGCAGTTAAGTAATAGATCAGATGATGCCAAAGACAGCTCAGGACAGATGGATGGGCAGTAAGTCCAGTACACCTCCTCTCTTCTGGGGCTGAGCATTTGGGTCAGTGTCTCCTTCTCACAATTGATGTGTATATCTTAATTTGCTGTTATAATAAGCTTGAGGGATACAACGTATAGAAAATTGGTGAAATCTGTCTCCGATCCAAGCATCCTGGAGAAATCCTGATTATGAGCCTGTTCAATTGGATCTTGTCAGGAAACAGAGTCAAGGGGAGAAATGTGGCAGGGGATGTGACATTTGTGTCACATACTCCCCTTCTTCTTGTCTGAAATTAACTCATTTCTGTTTTTATTTTTCCACCTAACCACCATGTAATAGATAGCTATTACGCCAGGCCCTAAGAAAGTAAGAATGTTGAACACAGCAAAGACCCTGCTCTCTTAGAGCGTGTATTCTCTTGGGGAAAGAAAGAAAATAAACAACTAAATAAACAAGTAAAGAGTTAAATAAACAAATAAAGAGTTAAATGAAACAAGTTGATGTGAGAGAAAGTAACTAACTTTACTTACTCTGCCTTACTTTAGTCAGAGTTGTCTGGGAAGACTCACTAAGGAGGTGATATTTATGCTGTCAGGACCTGAGTGACCAGAAATCACAGCCAGGGAAGGAGCATGACCCATGACTCTCAGAGACAATAACCAGGTAAAGGACCTGCAATGGGTCCCAGGCTGGCTTGTTCCAGGAGCAGAGAAAAGACAACAGGCTAGGACACAACACACACGGGGAAGTGCCACAAGGTATTTGGAATACATGGAGCTTCCAATACCCATTAGATACCCAAGAAGAGGTGTCAAACTGGTAAGTGCTTCTCAAACTTTAACAAACATATGAGTCCTGCAAGGATCTTGTTAAAAATGCAGATGGTGATGCAGTCAGTCTGGAGTGGAGCCCCAGATTCTGCTTTTCCCAAAAGCTCCCAGGTGATGACAACCCTGCTGGCCACGGAACACATTTGGATAAGGGAGCAGGGTGTAGGCAATTTTGCCTTTGTGAGTCTCTAGTTAAACACAATGGAGAGAAGAAGGAGACCAAACAATGAAAGAGGTGGTAGGACCTGGGACCAAGGATGTAGTAGGACCCAGGAGAGAGCAGGGCCACAGAAATCAAGAAGTGCTTCAAGTAGGAGGGAGTGTGTGGAACACAGAGGTGTAAAGGTAACATGAGGACCAGAAAGTGGACTTAGACTTAGCACATAACAGCCCCTGGAAAACTGTTATAGAGTAAGTTAACTTCCTTTTATTTTTAATTGAAGTATAGGTGATTTACAATATTGTTAGTTTCTGGCGTACAGCAAAGTGATTCAGTCATATGTATATATGTATATATCCATATTCTTTTTTTTCTATTCTTTCCCATTATAGGTTATTGTAAGACATTGAATATAGTTCCCTGTGCTATACAGTAAATCTTTGTTGCTTATTTATTTTACATATGGTAGTGTACATCTGTTAATCCCAAACTCCTAATTTATCTGCCCCTCCCCCCCCCCCCACCTTTCCCCTTTGGTAACCATAAGTTTGTTTTCTATGTCTGTGAGTCTATTTCTGTTTTGTAAATAAGTCCATCTGTACTATTTTTTTAGAGTACGTTAACCTCTAATGCTGCTCTGGGTGGGTTTCACACGTTACCCATTCTTCTCAAGCCCTCACTCCACCCCCAGCTGTAATGCTCGCAGATCTCACTTCCTACCTTCCTGAAAAATATAGAGACCAATTAGCAAGATGGACTACTTTCCCCTTAAAACCTACTCCTCGCACATTTGAAACTTTTTCTATTTCCATCCTTTCCCCCAGTTTCAGAGAACTTGGATACAGCTCCTTCCTGAGAGGTGTGAGCTCTTCTGCCTTCAATTCTCCCACCCTGTCTCACCAGGAAACGTGCTCCTACAGGGTCCTCTTTCCTCACCACTGCACGGATCCACTCAAGGTCACCCATACCCTTGGCTTGTGTATCCTAATGGTCTATTCCCCACGTAAGTGGTTAAGGGAGGGGCACATGATGATGTTCTGCCCAGTGAAACAGGAGAGGAAGTTTGGGATGGGGTGGGGGAAACGCTCTTCATTGATTAAAAACAGGCATTCCAGAAGAAAAAGCCTTCAGCAGAGGCTGAGCCCTGTGGGAAGGGTGAAGCCCAGAAGTGCTACAACCATCTTGCAACTCCGAGGAGCAGGAGCCTGAAGGTGCCAACAGGGAAATGGGCAGAAACTCTTATCTTGTAACATAATTGAGCCACGAAGCTAAATGATGGTGGAAAAGCAATATTTCTGAGATATCTGAGAAAACTGTTGCTGCTTAAGCCCATGGAGTTGAGGTTTTCTATTGCCTGCAGTTTAAAACAGCCTAACTGATGCTTCTACCAGAGCAGGAGATGACTTCCACTGGAGCTGCTCACAGGCAGGATGTAAATACAGTTTCTCAACCCTCTCTTTCTCTCCCTCCCTCTCTCCCCACCATCTCCTCCTCCTTCCATCCTGCATCCCTCCTCCCTGCCTTCGTCCCTAGCCCACCCGTTCCTCCCTAGCTCTATACCTCCAAAACTATTCTTTTTTAACTTTTAGACCTGCCCCACACAAGCATAAAACTATCTTCTAGTCCACAAAAGCACTTTGCAAATGGATATTCACAGCAATTCTTCACGTGACTATTTAATACAGATTTCTGGAGGGTTCCCAGGCCTTATTTTATCTCTCCTTTACTGCTGTGATAGGGATATTGCTGGCCTACGTATTCAATGCTAATTAACTTGTCACTTGCATGTCTGGAGTTCATGCACATATATAGAAATGAATAGCCATATAAGTGTAGCTAAAAGGGTATTTATTAAACGTTATAGTGATCAGAATAAATAGCATAAAAGGGCATTCTGAATTTTCTCAGCAAGTCATAGGCAGTTTCCATTTCTTTGCTTTACGAATTTCATGAATCCAGAATTTAGAAAATTTCTACTTTTTACAGTAGTCTTAAAGGGCAGATGTCATAAAAGGTTACTTCTATATGTATTTCATAATTGCTTTGCCATTCCTAAGCTTTTACCCAGGGCAAACCCTGGTGTGGGTTTATGTGTGGGTGGGTTGTTTGGGTAGGTCCTACAATGATTTCAAAGTTTCCTGGTTAGTGGAAATATAGCTTTGAAGGGATTTTGCCTATGGACTTCAGGCAGCTTTGCTGATTATGTGATTTTTTCCCCCAAAACCAGAAAAGAAACTCTCTTTAAGTTAGCAGAAGGGTTTAGATGGATTGGGTGGAGAAAGGATAACAGATATCTAAAACACAAACTTTCCCTGTGGTGCGTGTGATTAGGAATCTTCCAGGTGTTCTGGGATATGAACTGGTAGACTGATGTGTGTGCCATGTAAGTGTGTGCTAGGCTGCACCTGGGGTTCTCACGACTTGCTCTGCCTTTTGGAGAGTCCGTGGTTTTTATTTCTAAACAGCAAAGTTTTGTCCTTCACTGTTTCTATAAGCAGTTTGCATCAACTGATGCTTTTCCAAACATCTCAAAACTAAGAATTCCACAGTTGCATAAGAGAGGGGAAAAGTCAGTCTCCTCAGAAGATGGGTAGATACCCTGCTGTGCACACTAGGGCACGTGTCCCACTCCTGCCCCAGGGTGCAGTGTCATGTTCTTCCTAAAAAGAGACATGTAACAGATCCACAAAGAGCTGCAATTTTGCTTGCTCTCTGCACTGACCCTGCCCCAGCACTAACCCAAATGCAAAGAGTCATTCAGTTCTGATGACAAGCTCCTGCTCTGTCACCCATCACGACCTGAGCGTTAGCCTTACCCATAGGAACTCAGTTTTTGTCAATTTCCAATAGGCTTCCCTTGTGATCCTTTTCTTATGATTGTGTATCTTTAAAGTTAACGTAGTTATAATCAGTACTTCTCTTATTTTCTTGAATTTCTTTTTATTTCTGCGGTTTTGATGAATATTTAATAGAAAGCCCACAATGCTCACTTTCATATTTCAAATTCTATTCAAATTTATTCAAAGATAAGATCACTCAGTATCGTTGGAGAAGTCTACATAAATAATAAAACTGACGATTCAGATCCACATGGAATAATACTGTCCCCATATGATCTGCATAGGTTACAGAAATGTTTTTTTCTTAACATAGCCGTCCTGTGCCTCTTCTCAACTTTAATATATTAATTTTTGCTATTTCTGGTAATGCTATTACAAAGATAAAATTTCAGCCACTTCAACATTAAAAATAACCATAAAACCTCAACCCTCCCCAAACAGATGTGATTTAATCAAACTGAATCAATGGAAAAGTTTTTTTTTTTCATGAATTTTAATAACTGCCTTAATATTCTTAGGATCACAGTGACATTTCTTGGACAATTTGAAGTGAGCTGAAAATGATAAAAGTACATGTATCACTCTATTCTCATCACTGCAACTTAGACATCGGGATGAAGGTTGTACCTCTTATTTCTCAATAGCTGAGTAACACGCTCCTGGTTTTCACTACAGCTGATGAGAGGGAAAGCAAGGTAAACTGGATGCATGTGACAAACACGGAAGGTAATATGTTTCCAGGATGTGGCATTTTGTCACTGACCACAGCCTCTTGGAACAAGATAAAGCCACTGAAATAATTAACAGATGTTAGCATACTTGAAATATAAAAGTTCTATCGCTAAAAATTATGTAGGGTCAGATGGAGATTTGGCACTTGGTCCATAATTTAACTGACTTGGCAAATGGGAAGTTGAGATCCAGAGGCACATAACGTATAATACGGAGGCCACACACTTTGCACACCATGCAGGAGCTCATAAACTACTGATGATATGTACGCTGTGCTAAGCCAGCTTGATTAAGTATTAACACAGTTTTTGATACTTAGGGAAATCTGAAGTCAATTTTCACATCGACTAAATTAAAAAGTTATTTCTATAAGAGCAAAAGAGTAGACTTTTCTCCAAGTTCAAAGCATGTCTACAAATTTTATTATTTAGCTTCGGCTTGCAATTCACCTGATGACTGGTGTATCTTCCTGTCAATTTTGTAATCTATCCAGCCTACTCTTTTTCAAAGTATCTCTTTTTTTCCCCCACTCTTGTCTATTACTTCACATTTCAGAACAAGTTGGCAGTAATGATTTTCAGATGAGTATCTGTAGCTGAAATGGAGCTTCTCAGCCTTAACTCACAAATGCATTCAAGTCAAGCGTTGAATGAGGCTTGTGCTACTTTAGAGTTTGTAGTTTTATTCACAGCTTTGCAGATGAAGTCGCCAGCTTCCATCACTTTGTAAAGATTCACACCCTGGTGAGACAAAGATGACAGTGATACCAGGTGGGAAGGGGGGTTAAGGAGAAAGAAGACAAAACAGATTCTTTTAAATTGTATTAGTAGTTACTTAACCATTTAAAATTACTAAACAAAATGCTGTTCATTATTGATGGAGGGGGGCAGCATTTATCTCCATGAATTGTGTAGATTTAGATTTTTCTGCTTTATTAAAACATATCTTGAATCTGACCCTAGTATAAAACCATAGGCTAGCCACACCTGAATAACTCAGTGTAATTCATGCTGATACCTAAACTCTACAAAGGACAACAGTGGAACCAGAAAGACTCTACAAAATATCAGTGAAAGGCAATTAAAATGATAATCGTTTGGAGGAGTTCAAAGATAAGGACTTAGGGGGGGAAAAAACCCTCTTAGTATATCTTAGTATGTAAAGAAACAAACCTTATAAAGCTGTAAGAAATATAGGAAAGATGAATGTATAATTTTTAACCATGTTCAGAAACACTCTTACTGGCATGAAATTGAAGGAGGCAGTCCAATAAAATGAAGTAGTATTTAGTACACATCTGGAACTTGTTTGCCTGAGAGGTTGTACTGTCTGAAAGCATAAGTAGGATCAACAAAGGCTTTGGTAAATCCATGGATGACAGATCGACAGTTGGGTATGAAGGCCAAGTTCAAGGCAGGCTCGTCATCTTGGGCTTGGTGCAGCCAAAGATCACCATCATCGAGGTTTCCACCCTGCACCTGTGCTGTCACTGGGGGGAGGGGGGTGGAACGGGGGCACAGTGTTAGGTGGATTAACCAGAGATTTGCCCCATGTAGTATTTCGTAAGCTCCTATGTCCTCCCTCAACTCAGACTAGAAACAACAGGGACTTAAAATCAAACAGACTCAGGCTCCCTTGCTATTAAGGAGTAGTTTTTAAAATTTATGTAAGTTTGTCGTTTTCTTAAAACAGACAAGTATAAATACTCATTGGGGCTTTTCATACAAGTGATCAAAAAGAGATCATCATTTTAATATAGGTAGTTACTTCTCTCTAGAAACTTTTAGGGCACTGTTTTCTTTGTAGTTTACTTCTGTTTAAAAATCATCAAAAATATTTTGTAAAATGACAAGTAAGTAATTTTCACTGTTTCTTTTTATTATGAAGTTGTTTTTAGGGTACTAACATGTGCTTTGGTTTTGTCATGGTAATGGTTTTGGCTGGAGTATCTGTTAGGCACATTTTGGTTTTACATCCTTAATCTAGTAATACGTAAATTTTGTAAATAATAAGCTACATGTGTGTCTTTCATTTCTTAATTACATCTAACAAAAGATAATAAGATTTTAGTCACCAGCATTCTTCTTTGCTTTCCAGTAATTCCATTTATAGCAATTACACAGTGGGATTGGTTGGTATTGTACCAAAGGATTCTGGTTGGTATTGTACCAAAGGATTCTGTTTTGGCCTTCCTCTACTGTTTTATTTAATGAACAGATATCTTTATGAAATAATGTTGCATTTATTTTTAAATCATTTAGCACTTAAACCAGGTGCTTAAATATATCTCATGTACTATGATCCATTCTGGGGCTTCAAGAACTTCTCACAGAATATGGTTTCTGTCTTGAGGGTGCCTGTGGTCAAGCAGGCAATATGGAGCCCTAAACAGGAAATCCAGTACTTCCACTAAAGTCACTGAGAGAGAGAGATGCTCGGATGATCATGAGGGCAGAGCTGCAGGGTAGTCAACCCACTGAGGAAAAGAATATGGAAACAAATGGAGAGGAATGTGTCAGGGAAGGGTTCCAGGAAGGTAAATCCTGACCTGAGGCTTGTACGGACAGTATGAGTCCTTGAGAAGAAGTAAGAGGAATGAGGCACTGTCAGCAGAGAAGAGTACGAGACATCTGAAAAATACCATGGGATACATGGAAAGTAATGGGCAGAGGTGACTGGAAAAGGTATAAAAGGTATAGAACACAGCCTTGCTTTTCAGGAAATGGGAATCCACTGACGAGTACCCAAGCAGGAGCAAGTCATATTCATATTTGTATTTTAGATAAAATCTTTTATGGTAGCATGGAGGATGAGTTTAAAGGCAGTCTGAAGCTAGCAGACTAGTATGGAGGATGAATATCCAGGAAAGAGATAAGAACTTGTGCTGATGTAGCTACAGCAAGGATAGTAAGGAAGGAACAAACAACCAAAATATTTTAGAAGTTGAAGCAGTAGCTCTTGGTAGTTGAGTAAGCATGGGAGACATAGTGATACAGGTTGTACAGAGAATCTTGGCTTGTTGGCTGATGTCCAATGCAACAACTGTCCTTGAACTGTGAAATTCTTAGGAATGGAGACATGGCTTATTTGCATTTGGACCCGCATGGCCTGACACATATGAAGCAGAGTTCATATGTTGACTCAGCTGAGTTCAACCAAGTCATTTAAATCCTCAAGAAAGGATTTCTATGAATTGGGAGTTTGGGATCAGCAGATGCAAACTATTATATACCAGACGGATAAAACAACAAGGCCCTACTGTATAGCACAGGGAAATGTATTCAATATCCTGTGATAAACCATAATGGAAAAGAATATTAAAAAGAATATATATATATATATATATATATATATATATATATATATATATATATATATATAACTGAATCACTTTGCTGTACAGTAGAAATTGACACAACATTGCAGGTCAACTATACTTCAATAAAATAAATTTTAAGAAAAGAAAGGATTTCTACTTCTGTCATGGTCATACATTTCTAATGGAAATGACGGAAACAATCAGGCTACTTTGTAATAGCTATTTCTAACCAGAGAAGAGAGGTTCCTGGTGTTTAGTGCCAAGTGGTATCAGTCTTTCACTGAACATTATTGAGGTTCTCTAGGCAACAGTCACCTGTGAATCAGCTGTCATACTATATTTCTGCCTGCAGGGGGACCTAGACACAGAAAGAAGATGATTCTACAACCTCGTGGTAGGTTCAGAGGAAGACACAAAGGTAGCCTGGAAACACGGAGGAGAGGAACCCAGCAGTGTGGGCCTGGGGAATCAGCAGGGAGATGTTAGAAGGTGTGTTATTGAGGATGGTGGTGCCTCACTCTCCAGGTGAAATCAAGTATGGGCAGTAAGGCTATTCCAAGGGGTGGTGAAAGCAGGAGCAAGGGGTGGAGGTGAGAAACCGAATGCCACAGGGAGGGAGACTGCAGGCAAGCTGGCTGCTGCAGGAACATCACTCAGTAGAGTGAGGGAAGAGGAGAGAGAGGAGATATGGAGAGGACAATTCCATTCTGTAATCCAGGTGATGCTTTACATCTCAGAAAACATTTTGAACTTCTGATAATCTGTGAACAGTTGTTTGCCCTTTATCTTTTATCCTTAAAAAAAAAAATCTGCCTTAGAATGGTAGGCCATTTTAACAAGCATGTGGCAAAACAAGGTACTAATTTTGGTGGGTTATTATAGAGCATGTGACTTTTTCAGGTAGCACTTGTAAAGAGAATATTCTTGTTCACATGCTAAGTATTATTAAGCTCTGGTCCTCCACTGGCCATTTTAAAAGTGCCGTGGGCTCTCTTCCAGAAGCCCTACTTGTCACCATGAGAAAATCAAGATCTTAGTTTTCCTCCAAGGAAAACAAAACAGCAAAAACAATAATCATAATAGCAAAGACAGGCTCAAATACACAAAGCGTGTGAAATCAAACTGGATACTAGATGAAAAAGGACTTTGGAGGTCATGAAGCACCATAAAAATGTGAAATGGTAGCATTATTGGTGATCTAACTATAGCAATAAGTTACTTTATAAAGCCCCCCACAAGAATTTTTTATTGCATTTTCCCACTGTGCATTTTAGCAAAAGTGTAGTAAAACTTGACCTCAAAGTTGCTTCCCAAATCCAAGAAGCATTCCAATTTGAATCTGCAAGGAATGTATGAATAGTAAAATATGCTAAGTTAACTTACTGTCTTGACCCCCAGGCCATTAAGCATGTAGATCAAATCCTCAGTGGCTACGTTCCCAGAGGCACCTTTTGCATAAGGGCAACCACCTAATCCGGATACTGCAGAATCCACCACATTAATCCCCATCTGGAAAACAAACCCAAACACTCAAGGTTTGTCTCTTTATGGCATGTAAGTTGTTGCATTTCTATTTAACCTGTTCCAAAGAGCAAATAAGGAAAATCTGAACCATGATTCCAACCTATTCACTTACCGACCTGCTGCTAGAACAGTCCCCGAGGTGCTAATTTATTTTCTGACTAATCTCATCTTTTAGGCTAACAGACACTCTGCTAAGGATCTCGGGAATGAGAATAATCTTAGATCAAAATTGAAATGGTGTTTTCATTGATAACATAACAAAGGTAGGGGATGAAGATTGAAATAAGATAAATACACACATGGGGTGTATTTTCCAACCTAATTTTGAGCTTTAGTCTAAAAACCTTATATAATCAACATGAAAGATTTCCAACATCCTGACTCAAAATCAAGGTGCCTTAGAAGACAGACGGAGTGTGGTGGGGAGCTGTCCTTATGTTTGAACTTGTATTTTGTGGGCTCAACGTATTCACTCAATTCACCCAATCTTTACTGAGCCATTACTTTATTTTGTGCACAAAACCCTGCTGTTTTGGGAGAAGTGAAGAGACACTTAAGAGGCAGGACATCCACCATTAACAATTGTAGCAGCTCACATTTACTGGGTCCTCACTAAGTGCTGGATATTATTAGTAATACCTTATGATACTAACTCACAATTCCCACAAAAAACCAGGAGATACTCTTCCATCATCCCCAAATCACAGATGAAGAAACTCAAGTACAGAGGGATCACACAATTTGCCCAAGGTCACCTGTGTCTCCAGAGAATTCACACTCTGCTGTGATTTGTGGCCTCTGGAAACATGCAAGTTGGTTCATGTTATGAGTCTAGGGATATCCAAGGTGGAGATCTCTGTGGACTGGAAAAGTTGTGAAAGACATGAGCACAAAAGGGTCTGAAAGGGACCCTGGGTATCAGATTTGAATAACATAAGAAGAGAGGCAAGCAGAGCAGCCCTTTGTGGAAAGGGACAATTGGGAAATCAGAAGCCACCAACAGGCTAATCTGACTCTTCACTCCTGGACATTGAAGAAAAAGTAACACGACCTCAGCTAAAATGAGAAGTGCTGGGAAACAGAGCCCTTGGCCAATCTGCTAGAGTTTCTGATTCTGGAGGTCTGGGCTGGGCCCTGAGAATTTGAATTTTTAACAAGATCCCAGATGCTGTTCTCACTGCTGCTCTGGGGAATCACACTTTCTTTCTTTTTCCTTTACTTTTTTGATAAACTTTTTATTTTAGAATAGTTTTAGATTTTCAGAAAATTTGGGAAGAAAGTACACAGCATTTCCATACATTACACACAATTTCCCCTATTGTTCACATCTTACATCATTATGGTATATTTGTCACAACTAACGAACACATATAATATGTTATTATTAACTAAAGTTCACACATGATTCAGATTTCCTTAGTTTAGAAGCGAATGTCCTTTTCCTGTTCCAGGAACTCATCCGGGTACCACATTACATGTAGTTGTCTTGTCTCCTGCTGTGGCTGTGACACTTTCTCAGACGTTCTTTGTCCTCATTGACCTTGACAATTTTGAATTGTTACTTGTCATGTGTTTTGCACAATGTCTTTCAATGTGGGTATGTCTGATGTTTTCTCATGGTTAGACTGGAGTCCTGAAGTTTTGTGAGGAGAGCAACACAGGGGAAGTGCCATTCTTAACACATCATATCAAGGGTGCATACTATATGGTTTACAACTGGTGATGTTCACCTTTACCCCATGCCCCCTTGTCCATATGGTACTTTTGGGAAAAAAGTCACTATGTGCAGCTCACACCTAAGGAGTGGAGAATACCTACCTAAATTATTTAGAAATTTCCCGTATGAGAGATTTGTCTATTCCCCCATATTTATTTATTTCTTCAAACATTTGTTTATATCAGTAGAGACTCATGGGTATTTATTTAGTACTTTGGGTTGTAATCCAATATTCCCTTATATGTCTTGTCACTCACGTTGTTTGAGATTTAGCTGTTGGGAGCTCTTCAGGTGGCTCCTATCTCCTTTGACATGCCAAGGGGGCTGCACATATTTTTAATTGAAGTATAGTTGATTTACAATGTCGTGTTAATTTCTGCTGTACAGCAAAGTGATTCAGTTTCATATATATGTATATACATATAAATACACACACACACAGATATATATATACACATATATATACATATACACACACACACACACACACACACACACATTCTTTTTTATGTTCTTTTCCATTACGGTTCAAGGGGCTGCACAATTTTACAGTTCTGAATTTTCTCTGGTGAGACCTAGCATGTTTACCAAGGCTCCCAAGGGCAGAACCATAGTCCAAAAGCCATGGATGCCTTTGGGACTAATGCAAGTTTACAGATATAATTTGTTTGCTTCTGTACTTCCGTTTCTCCTCATTATACTCTTCAACATGGGAATGTGGCAATGGCTCTTCTTCCTTTATCACGACCTCTCTCAAAGCTTAATCATATTTGGGTGTTAATAACTGACCAGCTAAAGTACTTGTCCATTTAGGGCAGTCTACATTTGCGGTGAATCAAAATAGTAAGTTTAAAGAATTATGCTCTAGGAGTGAAATCTGTGGAATTGTCCAGTAGTTGGAAAACACAAAGGTTCAGACACTGAGCTCATCTCTGGAAGTCTGCCAGGACATCAGATAGGCAGAGGCATTCTTCACCTATAGGTTAAAATTTATCTATTCAGTAGAATTGAATCTATCACTCCAGGAGAAAGAGGTTTCAGTGGTTCTCAATCCCTGCCAATTATAATCACCCGGGGACCTTTTAAAACTAACAGCCAAGCTTCTCCCCAGAATCTTTGTCTGGGAATGGGGTCAGGCATTGGTATTTCTTTAAAGCTTCCCTCTGGTGATTCTCTTGTGTAATTAGTGTGGGAACCCCTGAGGTAAGTTTCTCATCCATCTCTGACTTTATCAACTGTGGGTATGAGTGAGCTTTCATTTAGAGATGCTCTGTACCCTGGGGCAGCAAAGAGTTAATCAGGATGGATCAACTTTTCAAGAAAACCTGTTTTTGAAAGAACACCCCAAAAAGTATGAGGTAGTGAATGTTAGCAGTACCAGCATGAGAGGTGAAAGATGGCTTCAGCCTACCATGAGGGCTTATGATTTGTGCCATTTTCTGTATGTGCATTAGACTTTGATAAACATCAATGACAAAAAGTAGGTGTTGTTGGAACTGAAGGTAAACAAAACTTAAACTGGTAGGAACATAACCTGGAACTTTTTTTCTGTTGAGCAATTAACTAGTAATTAGTCTTAATTGCCAATATCCATTATCCTAGAAATTCCTATCAAAAAAGTACTTCCTAGGAATATTTCACAAATTCTAAGTAAATAATTAGGTAAGAAATAAAAACAGATATATATGGGTGAGTGTATGTGTCACACATGAAACACACCCCTTATATATAGATTCATTACAGTGTGTTTTATATGAATAAAAATTTGAAAACTATTCAAATGTCTGTAATGGGGACTAATTTAAATTAATTAAGGTGTAGCTGTAAAATGGAATGATAAATGCTATGTAAATGCATAGTTAAGGGAAAGAAACATATTACAGGACATTATAATGGTATATGGAAACATAATCCCATCTTCTAAAAAAAAAAAGGTAGAATTTGGATGATATACCAAAATGCCAACAGCAGTGATCACTGGGTGGTGTGACTATAGGTAATTTATTTTATTTTAATTCTGTTTGTCTTTGTTTTCTAATGGCCCCACAATGAATGTAATTACATATATAATTAGAAAAAGAAAGTTTTCTGCAAACTGTAGCCTGTCGTAGAATGACAGTAAATAAATGAAAATGAGAATAAATAAACCTATGACTGAGTTTATTGACCAACAATTTATTTTGCAACTAACTGATCTTTCAGGGTGTAAGTGTGCAGGGCTAATCTGTGTGCATAATTTTGTAAAGGCAGACGCGATCTGGGTGAAAGCCTCCCTGGAAAATGGTCCTTCCCTCTTTCCTACCATCACATTCGCTCTGGAACAGATTATATTTCTTTGAGTCTTAGTCACAAATCAATTGAATCAATTCTAAGAGCAGTATGTGGATTTAAAATTTCAATAAGCAAATTTAAAGAGAGTTTATTAAAGTATACCTTAGCTGTGAATGAGAATATTAAGATATGTGTTCCTTTTAAAGTCTCTCTTCAAAAAAAAATCACAGTACTTTAAAAATAGAACTTTCTACATAATATCCTCTCAATTCTGTCCTCTATTAAATGTGCAATTCTGTTCCCCAGAAAAACATATCTTCTCAATGTATAGTGTTACCCATACATTAAGTTAGATGACTTTATTTTGGAACAAGCTGCTTTGGAAATTTCTAGTCATAGTCATCTAAGAAAATTTGATTTCACTGTGTATGTTTTCTTTACCTCGACTTCCCTATTCCATTAGAAACGGTACATAATATGATGTAAACAAGTCCTTAACAGAGCAGGAAGAAAAACATTTCTTCTCTGTTCTTTACGGTAAATAGAGGAAACATGTTTTTACTTTGCTACTGAAACCATAGTATTATAGAAAATGCATTGTTATAATATCCTCATGTATTTGATAATAGTAGATGGGTTGCATAGTTGATTTTATCATACAAGAGACTGCATTCAAAGATTATTCTTAGATATTTCCTTTCCCATGTCTCCAAATCGAAAACACTGCTTTTCAGATGGTCAGATTCCTGGCGTGTGTGTGTGTGTGTGTGTGTGTGTGTGTGTGTGTGTGTAAGCACACAAGCACAAATGGTTTTCTGCACCATACAGTATGTTGCAAAACAAAGCATTTGGGTTTTGTTTTGAAGGAAATATCTTCAGATCAATAACCACAAGATGGCGATGTAACACCAAAATCCACCAAGTTAAAGTCAAGCATTGAACTGCCACTGTGTTCCAACACAGAAACAGCAAATATGTAAGTAAATAGCTTTATATTATGCAAATAAATATTTTGTTACCTTTAAAATAAGGAAACTTTGACTAATGGTGTGTAGCACATCATCTGTGGTTCAATGTAGTCAGTATATTTTTTATTATTCTTCCTTTGACTTGAACATGTTTATTGAGCATGTTCTATGTGCCAGGGACTTGGAATACATACAAAGCTCTGTAGCTCATGGAGATTAGTGTTAGAAATTAATATTACTATACATTTTGTCTGTCACTGAGAAGTAGTTCACTATTGCCAAATGAGAAACGATTCTCTCTAGAACTCAGGGAGCTAATTCTCCCTAAAATGAAACAAATCCAGAACTCAAAGGGTGGAGGTGACTTTGGCGTCCACTTTCCTCAAAGCTCATGATCAAAGCTATTAACACAGTGACCCAGGTTATGAAAAGCCTGGTGAGTGCGGTTATGGGCTCCATCTGCTTGAGCTCCCAGACGTGTACTTGGACTTAAGGCTGAGGAAAATGGATAAAATATGAGTGACCACTTCTTCTGGAAAATTGCAAATTAGCTGTAGATATAGCACGAGCATTATCACTCTGTACTACAATTTCAGGTGAGCTATGAGGAGAGTCAACTTTGTTAATTTTGCATAGTGCTTAGATGCCCAGATCATGCTGATACAATAACTGAAAGTATCATCTCGACTTTTTCTCGTGCTGTAAGAACTTATTCTCCAAACAAAACTGAGAAATATGATAAGAGGAGACAAAGAAATCATTTTCCAAAATGTATAATCTTCCATATATGTCTGATTTCAAAATATTTAATGAAATCTACAATTTTAGGTATTGAAGTTAGTAAAGTATTAAGGAATCTATAGAAGAATTTTGGCAATGTTACTTTTTGAAATGCCATCTACTGTTTTTGCCAAAACCAAATTTTTCTTTAGAAATCTGTAATAATGTTACATTTGAATTAAAATAACAAGTAAATCTCTGACAGGGAAGTTACTCATTTTGGGATCTAAGTTACTCATGATGAAAAAGACAAATATTCATGTAGGATAAAATATTACAAATATACTCATTTTTCTAAAATTTTTCCCTTCAACTTGTTCCTCACAGCTAATATTCCCTCCAACAGAGGATTGTAATTATCCACATGTGATGCGTTACTTCTCCCCCAGCAGCCAGACCAGTGTCACTAGTGGGTCACAGCACTCTTTCCAGGGATCCCAGATCTTGCTCTGAGATGCTACTCACCCAGGACTCTAAAGAATTACCATATATTGAGTTTTGGTACCAACTACTGGCCATTCATGTGTACTGTGAACATACCATGCTTTGTAAACCACAGATAGTGAACCACTGGCATGCATGAATAAAGCCCAGTGTTTTCATACACTGAAGTTATACACCAAAATTGGTATGCAAATCATGATACCTTGCTGTTGGGGGTGAGTAAGCTAACGTAATGGATTACTAATGCTTTCATAGACCATCTCTCGTCTTTGAAAAGGGTTTCCTACACATTTCACTCCTCTCTGCCTCACCACACATAATGAGATAGATTATATTAGTACTTTCATGTAGTATATTTCAAACTGAGATAGAAATGGGAGTGTGTACATAGAAGGAAATAAGGAAATGGAAAAACATAAGGAAATTCTCAATTTCAGTAGACTGAGAAATAATAAATACTATTAGTGAACATTGATTGAAGGCTTATTGTATCACAGATACTGCACCACATACTTCACATATGAGAAAACTCCACAAAATCAAGGTAAGTGGGCAGTAATTCATGCTCATTTACTGATGAGGAAAGTGAGGCTTAGAGAAGGAAAGTGACGGTCCGTGCTTCACACAGTTAGTATGAGACAGAGTTTAACAGGAATAACATTTGCGTGCTACTGTTCAGTATTAATAGTTAACAGACTATGTGCTAATTAAATGCCAGCTGCATCACTAAACACTTTACACACCTGGTTGCATTTAATCCTTATAACAACTCCGGGGGGAAGGGTGTGAATTAGGAAGAGAGCCATTGACAAATCAAAAGACTTCATTTTCTGAAGACGTGATATGTATATACAATGGAATACTACTCAGCCATATAAAGAATGAAATAATGCCACTTGCAGCAACATGGATGGACCTACAGATTATCATACTAAGTGAAGTAAGTCAGAGAAAGACAAACATCATATGACATCACTTATATGTGGAATCTAAAAAATGATACAAATGAACTTATTTACAAAACAGAAACAGGCTCACAGACTTCAATAGCAAACTTATGGTTACCAAAGAGGAAAAGTGGTGGGGGGAAAAATTAGGAGTTTGGGATTAATATATACACACTACTATATATAAAATAGATAACCAACAAGGACCTACTGTATAGCACAGGGAACTCTACTCAATATTC
This sequence comes from Balaenoptera borealis, assembly GCF_965194805.1. Taxonomy (NCBI): domain Eukaryota; kingdom Metazoa; phylum Chordata; class Mammalia; order Artiodactyla; family Balaenopteridae; genus Balaenoptera; species Balaenoptera borealis. The sequence continues at coordinate 66,583,719 of NC_138869.1, read as the reverse complement.
TGTAATAACCTACATGGGAAAAGAATCTGAAAAAGAATGGATATATGTATATGTATAACTGAATCACTTTGCCATACACCTGAAACTAACACAATATTGTAAATCAAGTATACTCTAATTTAAAATAAAAATTAAATTAAAATTTTAAAAAGAGACTGAAAACAAACAAAAAAAAGACTCCATTTTCTCATCATACTTTCTTCAACTCTCTGAAAAAGTTTCTACACAACTCGACATTATCAAGAAATTGAGAAAGTAAAGGATTGTTGTCCCAATGGTTGCATTTCTAGGAAACTAGCCCAAGAAAATAGCCAGAAATGTTAATATAGACTTATGTTCAAGGATGAATATTCTTTGTATTATTATTTGTAACAGTGGGGAAAAAGCCCATAAATGAAATGTACAACAATAGGGAAATAGTTAATAAGTTATGTAAGACAGTTATGAGACAGTTAAATGGTTTTGAAGAATATATAATGGTATGGAAAAATGCTGATAAGAAAATGGAAGATAAAAGAGTAGGAGAGTAACTATATTTGGTATAACTCATTTGTATTTCCAGATTGTTAACAATTATCTGTAATAAATATATACCACTTGTAAATAGTACAAATGAGCCATATTAATAAATGTATACCCTTCTTTCTCAATCATTTCCTTCTTCTGCCAGGACAACACCCCAAAGTACACTGGCCGACTTCAGGCTCTATTTTCTCATTTCCGGGGTTCAATCCAAACCCTACAGATGACTCCTCTCAGAATCACCTCCTCTTTTCTGTTTGTGAGTGGATATCACTGGCTCCCATGGGTACTCCTTCAGTTACCATCCATGCTCTCTAATCTACTGGCACAAAATAAAATACAGATTTCTGTGCCTTACACCAAAATCTGAATTTTTTTCTTGTAAAGCCCAAGAATATGCAATTGTTTCAAACTCCAAGGTGACTTTTATGGATAATAAAGTTTGAAGATCTCTAACCTTTCAGTTTAGCCGTTCATCTGTAGCAGACAGTACTGGCTTTTCACCAAAAAATCAGTCACCTCTTCTTCCGGGACTCAGCTAGACAACATTACCTAACTGCCCTTCTGTGTAGGCGAGGCTGCATGACTGTGGGTTAGCCAATGGCATGAGAGCAAAGTGATGCAGGCCATTTCCAGAACAAGTCCTTTCAGAAACTACGTGTCTTCTTCCTTTTTAATAGTCAAATGCCCATGACAATGAGGCCTGAGGGAATAGTGTAGGCACAAAATGGAAAGAGCCAGGTCCCTGAGCGAACACCTGGAGGAAAGATGCCCGCTGCCAGAAACACGTGCAGTGGACCATCTAATGAGTGAGGAACAAACATCCCTGTGTTTGAGCCATTATTTATGTTGGGGGGTGGGTGCAAGGTCTGCTATATCAGTATAGCCAAGTAGAACTAATACACCAACTGATATGGTTGGATTAAAATCTGCTAGCTATTTTCTATATGTTCTATTTGTTCTATGTTTTGTTTTTCTTCTTTTTCTATCTTTTGTTAATTGAGCATTTTTTATGACCCTATTTTATCTCTTCCTTAATATTTCTACCTCTTTAAGTTGTTGAGTAGTTACCCTATGCTTTACAGTATAACTTAATACAATTAAATTAATATTATTTAATTAGTAATAGCCTACCTTCAAATATCTATGCCACATGGAGGGAAGGATCTTACAGTATTACATACAATATATTCTCAATTCCTTCCACCCATCCCTGGTGTTACTGTTTCCCTACCTTTTACTTTTGCATGTGTAAACTCACAATACCTTGCTACTTTTTTTCCTTTTGACAGTCGGTTCTCTCTTAGAGCAATTAAAAATAAGAAAAAAGTAATTTCATCTTGATTTATTTCATATCTGAGTTCTCTGAAGGAACTTGTCTAGAAAAGAAGAGCAGAGATTCAAATCCTGGCATTTAGTGAACACTCACTTTTTGGAATTAGGAGAAGGGAGATGAATTAGTGCAGGGGGAAGTTCAGTGTCAGAGGACAGGGTAGAAATTTCCCTAAATATACCACAGTGATGAATGCTGAAGGTAGTTAAAGAAAATGAGACCAGAGAAAATTTATTGGATTCATGCCATTGACAGTCTGAAATGGGTCGTTTCAGTTCAGAGATAGAACAGGAGTGAGGTGGCAATAGATTCAAAAACAAACAGAGAACCTACAGCCTTGTGCTTTCAAGATCAGTTTCAGGAGACAGACTTCTGCTTGAACCTGCTCTGCCACCTGTTAGCTGTGTGATCTGGAGGATGTTACTTTACCTCTCTGTTCCCCCAGCTGTAAAATGAATTTAATAGAACAGATTCACGGGCTTGTTCAGGATACAATGTGATGTTCCATGGAAAGCGCATATCCCATAGCTTGGTACATAACATGTGAGAAGTCTTGGCTTTCACAAGTATATGACAAGGATATAGAGGCAGACGGAGGATGTGTGTGTGACAAATGAAGAAGAGAGTTGGGGCAGGTTTCAGTGTGGGAGTATGCAAATGGAGAGACAGGTGAGTTGGCAGCCATGAAGGATAGGGTTCACTGAATGGGGGTAAAGAATGAGGCTGCACTAGAGGAGAAAATTAACCAAAAAAGCCTTAGGGAGGTAGGGATGAGTTTGAGGTTAGGGCAGAAACATAGAGCTGAGCCTGGAAATTAATAGATAAAACTGTGCCATGAGGTAGGGCAAAAAGAGAGGACAGACAGAGTGACAGAAACTCTTAAAGGAACAGTGACCCCAAAGCTTCCAAGGAAAATCAACAGTCAATCTTCTCAGAAACACAATAACTGAGTTCATCGGCTGAGAGCCCTGGAAAAAGTTGACCATCTCATTCCAGCTCCTCTTAGACCCAGCCTTACCCCGCTCCCATGATGCTTTCAAGGTGTGCAGAAAAAGTGATGAATGGAGACAATGGTAACAAAGTGAGGGGGAAGAAAATGGGACACAGATGGATAACTAGCACTGTGTAAACATTAAAGATTTTGCATCTATAAAGGTAGAAGTCACCATGTATTTTAGTCAAAATCCCTTATATGATTAATTGATTAGTGGATTGATTCTGGTTTAAAGGGAAGGAGCTAAGCCCCAGAGCTCTTAGGGGGTTCCCCAAAGTCGCAAAGGTCTTTGGCGGTAGAGACGGGTCTAGAATTCAGGTCTTCATGCTTCTGGAGTTGCACTGGTAGGAGATAAATAATTTCCAGTTCCAAAATGGATGTTAGTGGGAGGCCTGCCTAATATTGTGAAAATATAGCTAAATGTTCAGGAAAGAAAAAAGAACGTTAAGAGAGAAAAAAAAAAAAAAAAGAAAGAATTGAAAACACAGTGGTGCTGATGAAGAACTAACAGTGTTATCAATACTCACAAACCAGGCAGGGCTTGTGATAATGGAAAGATTACACCTTTTTTTTTTTTTTTTTTTTTTTTTTTAAGTCAAAGCAGCAAGCAATATACATTAGCATCATGAGGTCAAGAACTTCACGCTACCTCACTCCATGATACCCTCAGTATATGGCATAATACCTAGAACAGAACAAGTTACTATTCAAATGTTTTTGAAAGTGTAATTGAACAAATTCAAATATTTTGAAGAACAATTGCAGGATCAAGGCCTGAGTGCAAGTCTGACTATACATGGTGTGAACTGAACTTGATCCAATCCAACTGGAGACACAAAACGATGTTCTGAGCATAGCAAAATCAATGAGCCATGTCAGTGGATCACTACCTACTTTGCTCCCTAAACCTTCTTCTCTTGGAAATGCCATAAAGATAAGTTTATGGCACCTGCTTGTTTGTTTGCTCAGTGACTCTTTGTTAATCTTGGCGGCAGCTGTTGGAACCAGAATTGAGTCAGTCACAGGCTCCTCCCCCAGAATGTGGCGCAGAGACAAAGACAGGCTTTATCTTTCTAAGAGGTGAGAGGTACAGCGCATGAGCTATGGACAAGCAATTTTTTCCATGGGCGACGAGCAGCAGAGTAATTTGGTCTGTAGGAGGGGGTGGAATAAGACATTTGAATTAGAGAAATGCCACCTGAATTCCAGACAGCTTTTTGGTCCTTCCTGAGATCCAGCTTCATTTCCTCCCCACCTTTGTTTTTTTGTTTTTGTTTTTTTTTGTGTGTGTGTGTATATAGTCATCTTTATTAAGACATCTAGATTCTCATGGACATCTCCTTTTCTCTCATTAGAAAATCCACGGTTTATTTGAGAATGGTAAAAAGGGACAATATCTTAGTGTCATTATGACAAGTTTTCACCTCATAGGAAACCTGAAAGGGGCTCTGGGCCTCCCACGTCACCAGACTGCCTTAACAGACCTGCCCACACTCAAGTATCTTCTGGAATTCCTTATAAATTTCAATGGGCACCCGGGCAACAGAACATTCTATTACTCTGCTGGTTTTTAAGGTGCAGGTCCAGGGTTAAATATTGTGTCCAAACTTAACATTTATAAATTGTCCAGGCTTATTTTCCAAAAATAGTGTATTACTCACTTTACCAATCTCCGTGCCAAATAAAGGACCCCAAAGCATTAAATGATAACCTCAAAGAAGTTCGGTGAGCCTCCTCTGCTCTCCCCAAATCAAGTTATTTGGAATCCCAAGCAAATGCTAGTACCACAAACACAAGGCAGCAGTCTTTCCCAAAAAGCCCCACCTTTGTTTTTGAAATAAAATTTAATGAGAGCTGTGCCAAGTAAACCATGTAGTAATCCAAGGAAGTACATACTATTATTATCATCCTCATTTTATATGTGAGAAACTTGAGCCACAGAATGTTTACTATGACCACGCATAGTGACACATATTGGCTAAGTGGTGAGAGCTGAGATTCAGAATCAAGTGGGAAGGCTTCCAAATCTCTGCTCTTTGCTTGTCTTGTTCCTTTAAGAGGTTTTCATGACACACCCCCATATCCTCATAATACAGTCTCTTTTTTGCTTAAGGTAGCTTGAGTTGGCCACTGTTGCTTGGAAACAAAAGAGTAGTAACTAACACATCATTAAGTTAATGACCTGGCAGACAAGATATTCATAAACACAAAGAACTACAATGCAAAGTAGAGTATGGTAGCTATTATGAAAATTATAAACGAAGCTGTTAAGACACATCAGTGAGATGGTTTCTATATTTTATCATGAAGCAAGGATGGGTGGGGTATGGTGAAAAGTTTGATGACTAGTTTGGCTCTGAATTGGGCCTTGAAGGATGTTGACAAGTGGGGGATGGAGAGGGAAGGGATATTCTATAGGGAGGGAACAGCTTGAGAAAATACAAGCTTGAGAAAATACACAGATGATGAATAGGCCAAGGGTACACCGAGATTTTAATGAGACTTTTATTGTAGGGAGTGTTGGGGTGTGGATGGAGTACAGCTCCTAATCATGAGAGGCCTTGGATGCCTTTCTATACGAGCTGAACTTTATTCTCTAGAAAATAAAGACCTACTTAAAGTTTATGAATAATCGTGCCATCATCAGCGTTTTGTTTCAAGCAGATTTCGGTAGCAAGGGAGCAATAACTGAGAAGGATAAAAGGTTGAGAAATATCTAAGTAGAAATATTAGTCAGAAAATTAGTGCAATGCATCCAGTCAATGGTGGTGAGTATTTAAAGTGAAGCAAAAGTTAAAAAAAAAAAAAGGTTTTTTTATTAAGGAATAAATTTGAGATAAGTTTATGAGATAAAATGGTGTCTAAATAAATGAAGACTAATGGTAGATAACATACTAAGTAAAGTAAGTCAGAGAAAGACAAATATCATATGATATCACTTATATGTGGAATCTAAAAAGATGATACAAATAAACTCATTTACAAAACAGAAACAGACCCACAGACATAGAAAACAAACTACGGTTACCAAAGGGGAAAGAGGGGGATAAATTAGGAGTTTGGGATTAGCAGATACACACGACTATATATAAAATAAACAACAAGGACCTACTGTACAGCACAGGGAACTCTACTAAATATTTTGTAATACCATATAAGGGAAAAGAATCTGAAAAAAATATATATATATTCAGTTACATATATATATATGCATATATATATATATGTATATATATATACATGCATATATATATATGTATATACATATTTATGAGGTGTCATTAACAGAAGCCCTGTGATTTCTAGCTTAACAACTAAGTGGAGGGTGCTCCATGAATGGGAATCACCAACTCTAGCGGAAGGTAGAAGCTGCTTTCTTGAAAATCATCATAGATAGAGAAAACTGGATATTTAATACATAATGTTTCTTAAAGCCTTCATGATTGTTCAAAACTAACTTTAATACCTTTTTAAATCTTTCATTACATACCCATTTCCACTTGCTTGTGTGCTTTGGGGATGATCTCATGGTTTGGTAATGCTCAAACTCATGTTTCAATATTCTTATAACTCAAAGTATTGGTCTCCATGGGGCAGTAAAATAATTTTAAAAGATATAACTATGTGCTTCCCGGGTCCCTGAGAAGAGTCCAAGGCTCCTCCTCTCTGCAGAGTACCAGGGATGTGGTTGTGGGTAATGTGTGACAGAAATCCCAGGCACATTTAGAGGAGCCCCAGAACAGAAGGGACTGGTTCTGCTTCCAAAAGGGTGGGCTGGAGGGGGATTACAAGACTCAAAAATCTCCCACCCAGTTATGGGATGCCATGGCAGCAAAGGCTAAGTGAAGTGCTTGGCGAGTGGGACTCAAGGCAGCTGGAAAGGCAATAGGGCACTCACGCCTGGCATAGAAAGCATACAACAATTTCTCATTTCCCCCGGTGGGGCTGAGAGATCACTGGTGGGCAGGAAGGAACTAGGATCATGACCAGGAAGGTTCAGAGAATAGGCCAACATCCACAGACCATGGTCACAGTACCATCACAAGGACAAAGGATGAACAGGCTAGAGAACTCCATCTTAGGGCAACAAGGGAGGACTAAGATACCATCAGACCAGGTGACCCTTGCCCCATGGCAGGATGATACTTCAGCTTCCATCAAACTTAGCTCTCCTGTAGGAACGAGAGGAAAAGGTGTGCAGGAGAAACTTGAGACACTATTTTAAATAAGAAATGACTGAGCTGATTAACAGTAAGCTGATGAATGTATTCAGCCATGTATTAGGAGATATTCATTTGGGGGCATTTAAATGGACAGATTCATTAAACTGGACATTGTCATATATTTACATGGATAATAGGGTTTAAAATATTTTATAATATTACATCACTGAGTATTACCACTCACGTCTTTATTGTTCATTTTCAATAGTTCAAGTTCAACTTGATTTCTAAATGAGTTACCAAGGATCTTGCTTACGCTAGAGCCACCATGATCAAAATATCTCACAAGATAGTTATGGTAACAATGGTATTAATTTTTCTAAGCAGTGAATACAACTTGAAAGAAGAGAAGAAGCTGAGTACACATGAAATCAAGAATGGATTTCTCCCCAGTTAAAGCCAGTTATTCAAAAGGTTGAGAAAATAAAAGTAGGTATAATTACAGTTAAATATATAGGAGATGAAGGAGGTTTGGAGCCAACCAACATATCTGGAAAACATGATACAACCAGTGTTTGAGGCATTTGTTAGTATTTATCTTGGGTAAAAATTCAGAGGTAGATGACGGTTAGAGTTATGTAGTTCAAGATCATTACATGGGCAAAAAAACAGACATATTCTGTATAATTCTAGAGGAAAATAGGCAGAGGTAGATTTTGGTTGATTATGAGAAATAACTCTTTAGCCTTTCAAAGCTCCCCAAACTTAAATGAGCTCACTCTCAAAAAAAATGATCTCCCTGCCACTGAAGGTATAAAAAGACCATCTAAAGGTTGTAGAAGGAATCCCTTCTATGGTGACTGAAGCTTATTGACTTTGATTGTTCCTAGGGTTTTATCCAATCCCAAGTCTTTCTTCAAATGCATGTTTAATGTAGCTTGTTCAATAACATCTAATTCTGTCATACAGCTATAAACATAGCCAAATAAAAATAAAATTAAGGGCTTCTGCTATTGTAGTTGAGACAACACATCACTGCTGTAGGTCCATTCCTTGGAACATATGACAGGAAAATTCTAAGCAAGACAGTGACTTCTTGGGAAGGCCACATGCCATAAGCCTCCAGATGGCATCCAACTGGGATGTCCAGTGCTAATAGCCAAGAAAAAGTCATATAAAACACAGTTTTAAAAGAAAAACACTTGTTGAAGATTCTCCTTAAAGGTGCCAAACCCACACATACTTGGTATTTGTGGCCAGGCTGCCAAATACCATAGACATATAAAAGCTTCCACATGACCTGTAACATATTTTAGGATTTTTTTAACTTTAATACTTCTAAGCACCTAAAATTCAATGCCACCCTTCATTAAGAATGAAAGTAGAAAAGCAGATGGAAATCTTGAGATCTGAGTCCAATTCAAAAGTTATTTCCCTCACTGGCAAGATAACATTCAGAGAAAAAAAAAATCACTTATGAGATATGCAGGAAAATATACCAAATATCAATCATGAAAAAAAAAAAAAAAAACAGATTGGCCAAATATCTTCTCTGGGCAAGAATACAAGTTAGGCTTCTCAGCTTTCCCAACAGAATAAGAAAGGTGCCATCTGCACCTCTGTTCTCCAAAGGACACAGCCTTGTGACAGTCAAGCTGTTTGCTCCCAGAGGTCTTACTTGTCCGTCCCTGTTGTGCATCTTATCACAGGGGACTGATCCCTTCAGGTTGCATCCCCAAGCTCCCATGTCTGCTGGACTCCTGCTGGGTTCAAACAGAAAGCTCCACTGGATGGAGAAGAATAGCGCCCCTTCTCTGACTGCTTCAGGTGTTACCTCTGTGGCTCCAAAGGCCCCTGATGACCATGGTTCCAACTCCCTCCTGGTGACTCTGGATGATGAGCTCCAGTAACACTGTCCTCTTCCTTTGTCCATCCATCCTGGGAGCCTCAGTGCGGTGCCAGTGGTGGTCCCCTTGCTGTTGCTAATCTCAGGAGTGCTTCCTTAGAAGTGAGGCACCCAGGGAGCAAGATTTTAGGAGACATTTACTCTCAGGGTTGGGCAGAACAAAGTCAGCACCTGAACATGAATGCCTCCTAAATTTTGTATCCTAGGTGCCTGGCTTGCCCTGCCCTAATCCAGGCCCTGCTTATCTCCGGGGTACCTCACTGCTGTTCAATTGTAGCATTCTCCCATTGCCCGTATAACCAATTCTCTATATTCCATTGCTTATATGTAGCCAGCTTTCTGGCTGGACCTTGACAAATTCTGGCATCCCTTTCATGGAGTTTAATCATGAATTTGCTTCTACCTAGCTTTTGTCAGAGGCATACTGAGAGAATATTAAGACACCTTAAGAAATAGACGTCCATCCTTTCCTAAGTATTTCAGTTCTATCTTTATGTCAATCTAGTTCACCAGAAAGACAGATACCTGGATCTCATTAGCTCAGACTGCTGCAGAGATAGCTTCCCTGAATCCCATTTTAAGGTTATTCTCTTGTCTTTTATTGACATTCAGTATAAAACATTAAAAAAAATAGATGTCTTTCCCCACATTTATTCTAAAAACACCTGCTGAAGATATTGTCCCCTAATTTTACTATATTGTATCATGTATTAATCAGGGTGACTAGGTTGAAATATTTGAGGGAAAAAAAGAGGGAACATTTTTGGGTTCATTTAAGTGGAAAGAGTTTGGTGGAGCTGATCTTGGGAAAAACTAGACCAAGGACTCCAACACTATTTTTCTTCCTTCCTCTCTCCCCTTCCCTTTCCTTCCTTCCCTTCCCTTCCCTTCCCTTTTCTTTCCCCTTTCTCTCTCCTTCTCCTTCTTTCTCTCTGTATCTCTCTGTCCCTATCTCTGTCTCTCTCCTCACCCCTCATTTCTTTTCTCACTGTGTTGGCTATATTCTTTCATGTCTACTATGCCAAAAGTTACAGGGTCTAATATAAGAAAAGTGAGCACTTTTTCATGAGCTCCAGCCAGAAAATTCTTGGGAAAGGAAAATTTACTGACCTTCCTTGAGTCACATTTCCATCCCTGGACCAGTTACTGAAGCTGGTGCACACCCAGGAGGGGAGGAGGGTGTGGGTGGAAATGCTGTGATTTCTAGGCCCTCCCAAAGAACCCCGTGGTTGGAGTGATGAGGGGATAGTTTCCTAGACAAAGGGAGATGTGGTTGTGAGCAGACCAAATAATAAATAGTCTCTAGATACCTTTTTTTAGAAGCCATTCAACATCTTCCATTTAAAGTTCAATACCATAAGAAGTTTAATGAGTGTTAAGCTCTCATGCATCTCTTTTTGTCTTTGTTTTCAGGGGATTTAAAACATGATTTAATGCTTGGTAGTGACAACCGCTCACTCTATCACTGAACAGATATTTACTGAGTTCCTACATTTTTCTGGGTGCCAGGTATACAGTAATGGAAAATAACACCTACAAAATCTGGGCTCTCGTGGAGCCAGCTGTGTGGTGGAGAAGGAAACCACCTGTGATGGTCAAACAACAAGAAGAATGCAGGAAAGCAAGGGCAGAGATGCTCGTTTCAGTCATTCTTTCCACGAACACTGTTCTGCTAAGAGGTATTTGAACTGAAACCTGCATGAAGCAGGAAAGTGAACTAAGAATTTATTGGAAATAATAGTGTTATAGTGTTATAGTGTTTAATGAAAAATAAACAAGGTCGGAACAGATGTCTTGAACAGGGAGGTTGCTGGGTATGTTTAGAGAGTAGGAGGGGACCATTAGGACTAGAATAGAGGGACCCAGGGAGGCAACGTGAAAACATAACAGCAGACACGTGGCAGGGCCAGATGGTGTGGACTGATCTTCCATCTGGTCAGTATAATCAGTGTGTCCGTTTGGAGCCCCATCAGCATTTTTTCAATGATAGGAATAGAATAGAAAATATCTTTGTGCATTGAACTTTCTTATCTCAAAACACTCGGCTGTTTGACAGGCCACAATGTGTTGAATTAATAAACCACAACTGACAAGGGAGCATGTTCTGAGCCAAAGCTCATATGAAGTAATTGACAAATTCATTGGGGTCATTTTTTTTTTCTTAATTTTATTGATTTATTTATTTTTGGCTGCGTTGCGTCTTTGTTGCTGTGCACGGGCTTTCTCTAGTTGCGGCGAGCGGGGGCTACTCTTCGTTGTGGTGTGCGGGCTTCTCATTGAGGTGGCTTCTCTTGTAATGGAGCACGGGCTCTAGGCACGCGGGCTTCAGTAGTTGTGGCTCATGGGCTACAGAGAGCAGGCTCAGTAGTTGTGGCACTCAGGCTTAGCTGCTCCACGGCATGTGGGATCTTCCCGGACCAGGGATCGAACTCGTGTCACCTGCAGTGGCAGGCGGATTCTTAAGCGCTGCGCCACAAGGGAAGCCCCATTGGGGTCATTTTAATGCTTTCTTGTCAAATAAAATATGTTTACTTGAACAAAAGTTTCCTGTATTGATTACAGGAGATTTGAGTTTCTCATTGGACTATATGAATTTCATAAATATCTACTAGTTGCACAAGTTCTAATTTTACAGGGAGGCCTCCTCTGCTGTCAAAATTACTATGGAAGGATATAGCGCTTAGAAGCACATTCAGTTTTATGTAAGTCAAAGAATAAATCAGGCAATCAGCCACTATTCACTAATTATTTACTCTCAAAAGGCTTAGTGTGCCAATATATGTAAGATACAGTCTGACTGAAAACACTTACAATCTAGTAGAAAAGACATGATGTATAGGTGAATACTTAAAATAAAAGGGAGACTGTGAGAAATACTAATTTAGGTCAATTAGGAAAAAATTGTATGAGTTCAAGGAGGAAGGAAATTATCTCAGGCTGGGTTAATCAGAGCAGGTTTCATGGAGGAAATGACATCTGAACTTGGCCTTGAGGAGTAGGATGATTCTACAGAGTATGGGGCTTGGGAAGCAGTCCTTAAAAAACAACTAAAAGCAACGCCAGTGACTAAACTCATTAATAACAGTCTCCTGTTTGCTGATGTTTAACATTAGCCCTGACATAACGCTGGATCCCCCCTGTGTGTAGCACAGTCTGGGAGAAGTATCCCAAATCAGTCACTATTTATTAAAACATATTTATTAAGTGATTTCTATGGACAACTCATCATGGGGGACACAAATAAAAGTAAGATGTGGTATTATAAATAACTCTAGATGCTTGATAGAATGGATTTGTAAGATAGCATTATGATGTATGTATGTCTTCTATATATAAGAATATATATATCCATATATATTCTTTTAAAATTTCAGTCTGCTACAGTATTAAATACATTTAAGATAGCTATATATAAATATATGTAGAGATAGGCATATCTATATTAGCTATCTATGTGTGTGTGTGTGTTTCAGCTACACCACACAACAATTGTTTAATTTAGAAATTTTCACTTTCATTATGGCTAGTGTCTACAGGACATCTGTAAGTACTATTGCATTTCTTAAAAGAAGTATGTCTGTTCTTGCTCAGTATTCCAGGCCAGTACCTAATCTTGTATCAATTACTCACATCATCTCACATGTCTAGGAGGGATTTATATCAAAGTTTGTGAGCCATCTCACAGACGCATGCGTGTTTCTCTAAGACACAGCTGTATTAGAGGCTGTACAAGGAGGAACGCTTCCAGGCATCATATCTCACTAAGGATGAGAGAAATCCAAAACCTTACACAAAAAAAAGCACAGTACAATATAGTTATCTATGCAAAAAAGTGCTAGCTATTTACTTCAATATATATAAAACCAAAATTACTATTTTCAAGTTGGTATTTAACTCTAAACTGAATCATGCATGTATACAAATAATTCATTTTCACTTTATCACAGACAAATGCCAGACAACTGAAATTCATAGAAAACACTTAAGTCCAATTTTATTCAAGTTTCTGTCCCTTTCACCAACCACATATTTATAAACATGATTCAAAACCAGACAAGGTTTGATGGAACCCTATGAAATTGTAATAAGGGAAGAACAAATCTGGCTCCATATTAGATCTGTTTCTTGTACTTTAACCCTTGTGCTTTGTGGCCTGTGCTTAGTCATGCTGGCTCTGCACCTTATGTAAAAGAATGTTGCCTATAGCCTGAAACATACAGGATAGCCTGTTCTCAGGGCTCTGACTTTTAAGAGTCCATTCATATAGAGATAAAAAGTTGCAGAACAGGGAAAAATATTTGTCTTGTTGGAGGTTTGCAGGAACATTGTGACCTGACCTATGTGGACAGCTGCAAGAACAAAGGATTCCAGCACCAAGAAGTTTGCAACAACTAACCACACTTCTCCCTCACCTGGCCTTTAAAAATGCTTTGCTGAAACCCTTTGAGGAGTTTTTTGTTTTGTTTTGTTTGTTTTAGGCAGGAGCCACCCATCTCCTTGCATGGCCCTGCAATAAACCTTTCTCTGCTCCAAACTCTGACGTTTTGGTTTGTTTGGACTCCCTGTGAGTCAGGCATACAATAACTTGCTTTCAGTAACAAAGATGGCCTCTGATTTTGTTTTCAATTCTTCAGTAACTGGATATTTGACTTTAGAAAAGTCCCTTTACTTCTTTAGACCTCACTTTCCACATCTGCAAAGTGAGCTGCTAAAGGAATTCCCTTCAAAGTCTTACTTTTAGAGTCTATAAAAATATTCTCAAAAAAAAAAAAAAAATAGGACCTAGAACAGAGTTCAAGTCTACTCTCCTAATTGCAAAGGAAATGAGAGATGCTTAAAAGCTCCCTATAAAGTTTTAACAAGATGACACTCAAGGTGCTAATATTTACACTTGCCAAACATCACACATCTGCAGCACTGGTTTGCATATGATAGGCAGGCAGTCTATAAATGTTGATTAAAGGAATATATTTTGTGCTTCTGATAGATTATTCTCTTGATAAAATATATGACAGTTAAAATGCATGTTTAACATAAAGAGAATAGAATGTTTATTGTGCTATAAATATTCATGCCTCTCAATAATACAAAGAAAAGCCTCTTCTCCTAAGTCACAATTCTAAATATTTCATAAGTCATGGATTCCTCTAGGAATCTGAAGAAAACATTGTATCCTTTTGCTAGAAAAAAATTCACAAAAAAGACACACTCGAAATTGTGTATATTGATCTGATCCAAGGGCAGAATGCTTTTCTTAAAGAAATATACTGAATTCACTTCATTATCACCCTTATTCAAAGGAGGAAAAACTTTCTGTTGTTACTTGTGAGCTCTGTAGCCCATGTACCTAAACATTTTTATGTCAGTCTTTTTTAACTCAGCAATTTCTGAAATTTAATATGAAGGTAAGTTTTAATGTTGATGCCTTATTTATTATTACAACATAGCAACATTTAAAGATTTAGCTGACCAAGTAAAGTAGGAAATTTCTGAGACATGTAAAACATAAGATGTAATAGCTTCTCATGAGAAACAACTTAATGTGTTTTATTAAGACTTTTGCTGCCCTTATCGTGCTGCTACAGGGTTTGGAACCAAAATCATTTAACTCTGTGCCCTGAATATTAAATATATATATATATATAACCTAATTTGTAGAATCTATTCTGTGGTGTTTTGTTGGCAAGCAGTGTAAACATCCTAAAGAATAATGACCCACTATATTTTAGTCATCTAGACATTCTTTAAGGCAGTAAAGATTTGTTTTTTGAGAGGGTAAATTTTTTTGGAGAATGAAAGAAGAAACATGTGGAAGGCATCCCTCTGCCTTCCAAAATCTCCAACTGTGAGTGACACATGCAATAGTATTTCAAAAGTTTCAAAAAAATGAAATAAGAAAGGTAAATCATATTGTAATTCTCCAGATAAACAATATTATGTCTACCAAAGACTACTGCTATCAAAAAGGTTTAGCTAGTGTTTTGATGCCTACTAATTAATCCTGGAGGGGTGCTCAAACCAACTATGAGAAGATTTGTAAATTTTGAAATATAGTGAGGGTTCGGTAGAATATTCAGAACATGAATAGAACTAAGTTTTTCCTACATGTTACTTTGACTAGTAAATTCACTTACTGAAAACTGACTTATTTTGGTATTCTACAAAGAGTTTATATTTTAAATGTGGGTGCATTTGATTGGACTATATGGCCTTAAATAAACTGAAGTACTCAAAATAGTCAATAAAAAGTTGGCCACTATGGTTTTTCCAAAATTCTTAGCTCTAAAACATATTAATAATTGAACGATAATATTTGTAACTTTAGATAGGGAAGTTAAATAGTGAAGAAATTAAAAAAGAATATAATTTGTGGGGAGTTCAGATCTTTTGAGCATGAACCACCTGTTTTCCTTGCACGGCCCTCCAATAAACTTTCTCTGTTTCAAAAATAATATATATATATATATATATATATATATGTTATATACATATATTATATATATATAAAATTTGGGCTGGCCATTTACTAATAGAGTAGAAGCTTGGATGATTCATTGCAATCCATATGAATGACCAACACAGAAAATCAAGACAATCTTTTGGTCCCATCAGATATGCCATACATACATGTGATTCTGGGTTCTTCAGCGTATCCTCATGCTAACTTCTGTCAAAAGGAAGACTCTATGAAAATACCTTATAAATTTTAAAAAGGTGTGATAAAAAAAGACCATTTTTTTCTATGCTTGCTTTTCTAAAATATAAATTATTTCCTGTCTCAAATGCTGAAATCTGTTGTCCTGGGACCTTGCCTTCCTCAAAACTCCCACATTTATTTTTTGCAATCATATACAAAATCATGTCCTTTCTTCCTGTCCTGACCACGTGTACTCACCTCTTGAATCTGTGTGTTGCTCTCTTTTTCAATTATACCACATCATAGCTTCCTCCTTCCCACCCCTTGACCTCCAGAGCCCTCCTCTCTCTCACATATCCGCCTTCAACCCCTGTCTGAAGTAACAATTATCATTTTAATTTCATCTAGAGATTTAAGTTTCGAAATATAATCTACAATGTTGTGCCCATAGAATCTTATAAATTCTTTAAATTGATGTAAACTCGAGCATGCAAATGATCAATGAAAATGCCGGCCATCTTTATCTGTGCTTGGATAAACTGCTATAAAATGGCCTCAGGATTATTTTGGTCTCCGGATTATTTTGACCACCTGAGATAGAGCTGACTGTGCACACTTTCCCCATGGTGGGCACACCTGGGAGGTGTCAGTTTTCTACACCTCCTATTGCTGCTGTAGGTTTCAGCCCACAGGCTTCTCAGGAGGGGTGAAGTGCAGAATGTGTAGACATAACGTTGACTCCATCACAGTTAAAAACAATGTTTATGAACAAAATTGTTCATGGAAAATACAAAGAATCTCTTCCCAACTGGAACAATACGTGTGGTCAAAATTCACCAATTATGCTAGGTTTGGGGTGTTGAGTCCATACAATCTTTGCCTGAGGAGAGAAAGGACATGTGGGAAAAGTGGTCCTTGCCATGTGAAAAACTGTGTAGCTATTTTAAAGCAAATGAAAAAGGGATGCTATAAATCATAATTTAAGTTATTTACACATATGCCTTAGTTTCCTTACTTTAGAACTCTCTACTAAGGAGAAAATTCCGGAAACATTATGCTAGAATATACACATTTTCAAAGCGCTCCTGTAAGACAATAAAATATATTCTGCTACAAGTATTTTAAAATATAACAACAGAAGCATAAAAATTTTTGGACTGAAACATTTGTGCAACTGCAGACTTTCAGGTATCTCAAACAAAATATTTACTTTTTTTCCCCTAAATGCTCCTAGGCACCTCTCCAGATGGAATCATCACTGAAAGAAAGTAAGCTTTGTGTTTTGTCCTGTTTCTGATTGAGCTGTTCATTTTTCTACTCCTGCTTTCCTGCCAGAACATATGGGATATACTTTCAGGATAAAATATTTCCAAGCTCTTTGGAATGTTGTGAGTCTCACCTCCAGGGTGGTACTCTGTATGTACAGGATCATTAAAAAAAAAAAAAGAGAGAGAGAGAGAGAATACGAAACAGGTGGAAATCAGGAACCACACAAGGCTTTAGACTAAAATGTCTCATGTCATTTGATTTTAGCTTGTTTATGCCTCACTCTTTTATATACTTTAAAATTTAAATATGATATTGTAATAAGGCTCTTGTACAATTACCTAAAATTGAAATTTTTCTCAAGATACACATTTCTAGAGACGACTGAACAATATTAAC
This sequence comes from Balaenoptera borealis, assembly GCF_965194805.1. Taxonomy (NCBI): domain Eukaryota; kingdom Metazoa; phylum Chordata; class Mammalia; order Artiodactyla; family Balaenopteridae; genus Balaenoptera; species Balaenoptera borealis. Next base: position 66,566,499 of record NC_138869.1, on the reverse strand, counting down.
ATTAAATTTCAAGAGATATCAATTCTCCTAACTTGCTAATGTGTGGTATCAACTAAAACATAATTAATCTATGCCATTACATTTTCATAAAGATTATATACTGGTTATAAAAAACTCACAAGATTATTAGAGAAAAAAATTAGACTCCTAGTTGCAGGTAGAATTCAAATAAAAAAGGACAAAATGAAAGATGTAAAAGTCTTATTCTGTAGCCATAATACTGACTAATGTAACTTTTCATGACTTTTTGAGTTTTCAAGAAAACATTTCTACTGTCAGGCCTCTATGCACCCACATGGAAAACCACCTAAAGTATATTTTTAATAGATATTACCTAAAACAAAGTTCTCCAAACAGAAACAAATCATATGGCAATAGATGAGCCTGATGTTCAGTTCTGATTGTAACAAAAATGCATTCAGATTAACAACCTGGTCGGGATTAACAATAAAGCTAAATTTTCTTGTGTGGATCTCCATAGGTAAAACCAAATCCCTACCAGAGTGAGGGCTTTGACACTGAGAGCCCAGGTCTTCCCCTACCCTCTCCTACTTGCTAGCCTTCTAGAATAAAGTTACTTTTTAAAAAAATTAAGGTATGGTTAATTTACAATGTTGTGTTAGTTTCAAGTGTACAGGGATGTGATTCAGTGATTCAGTTAAGTTCTTTCTCAGATTCCTTTCCATTATAAGTTATTACAAGATACTGAGTATAGTTCCCTGTGCTATACAGTAGGTCCCTGTTTATCTGTTTTATATATAGTAGTATGTATCTGTTAATCCCAGACTCCTAATTTATCCCTACTCCCCTCCTGTTGTCCCCTTTGGTAACCATAAGTTTGTTTTCTATGTCTATGAGTCTATACATATTTTGTAAATAAGATCATTCATATCATTTTTTTTAGATTCCACATATAAGTGATATCATATGGTATTTGTCTTTCTCTGTCTGACTTACTTCACTTAGTATGATAATCTCTAGGTCCATCCATGTTGCTGCAAAGGGCATTATTTCATTCTTTTTTATGGCTGAGTAATTCCATTGTGTGTATGTGTATATATATATATATATATATATATATATATATATATATGGTATGTATGTATATATATATATATATATATATATATGGTATGTATGTATATATATATATATATATATATATGGTATGTATGTGTATATATATATATATATACCACATCTTCTTAGAATAAAGTTTTGAGCATAATCCCAGGCCTTGTGAACCTGCCTAGGACTCTGGCTAGAATCTGCTTTATCATAAAGAAGTCTTTCCTGCTAAAAACTTGATAAGGCAGCTTCTCCTATCTTGTTCTAAAATATTTCATGTTTACTTTTTTTGCTTTTTGCTCTTCTGTTTTCTTTCTTTTTCTTTTCTAGCTTTTTTGACATATAATTGACATGTAACATTGTATATGTGTAAGGTGTACAATGTGTTGACTTGATACATTTATATATTGCAAAATGAATACCACCACAGCAGTAGCTAATATCTCTATCCCATCATACAATTGCCATTGTGTTGAGAACATTTAAGATCTACACAATTAGCAACTTTCAAGTATATAATACAGTATTATTAACTATAATCACCATGCTGTGTAATGATTCCCAGAACTTGTTAATCTTGTAACTGGAAGTTTGTACCCTTTGACCAATACTCCCAATTTCCTCTACCCCCCAGCCCCTGGTAACCATCATTCTACTCCGTTTCTCAGAGTTTGTCTTTTCTAGATTCCACAATTAAGTAACATCATACAATATTTATCTTTCTCTGACTTATCTCACTTAGCATAATGCTCTCAAGGTTCATCCAAGTTGTCAAAAATGGCAGGATTTTCATCTTTCTCATGGCTAAATAGTATTCCATTTACACATATACAAACACACATACACATGCATACTATCAGCTGTTGATGGACACTTAGGTTGTTTCCATATCTTTTTTTTTGGCCACATGCCCAGTTTGTGAGATCTTAGTTCTCCGACCAGGGATTGAATCGGGGCTCCCTGCAGTGAAAGAGCCAAGTCCTATCCATATCTTGACTATTGTGAATATTGCTACAATAAACATGCAATTGTAGGGGTGCAGGATTCTCTTTGAGATAGTGATTTCATTTCCCTCAAATGTACAACCAATCTCTTGCTAGATTATATAGTAGTTCCATTTTTAATTTTTTTGAGAGTCCTCCATACTGTTTTCCATATGGGCTGCACAAATTTACAGTCCTGCCAACGGAGCACAAGGGTTCCCTTTTCTCTGCATCTTCTCCAACACTTGTTATATCTTGTCTTTTTGATGACAGTCATTCTAAAAGGTGTGAAGTTATACCTTACTATAGTTTTAATTTGCATTTTCATGATGATTAGTGAGGTACAGCCCCTTCTTTGGCAAAAAAAAATTCTATTTAGGTCCTTTGCTCTTTTTTTAAATTGAGTTGCTTTGTTTTTTGCTATTGAGTTGTGTGACTTCTTTACATATATTGGATATTAATCCCATATCAACTAGATGATTTACAAATATTTTCTACCATTCCATATTGTCTTTTCATTTTGTTATTTCTTTTGCTCTGTAGAAGATTTTTGGTTGATGTAGTCCCACTTATTTATTTTTGCTTTTGTAGCTTGTGCTTTTGGTGTCATACCCAGGAAATCACTGCCAAGACCAATGTGAAGGAGTATTTTCCCTATGTTTTCTTCTAGCAGTTTTATGGTTTCAGGTACTATGTTTAAGAGTTTAATCCATTTCAAGTTACCTTTTGTGAGTGGTATAAATAGGGGTCCAATTTCATTCTTCTGCATGTGGTTATCCTGTTTTCCTAACATGATTTATTTAAGAAACTATCTTTTCTCCATTAAGTACTCTTGGCTCCCATATCAAATGTTAGTTGACAGTATACGTGACGGTATACTTCTGGACGCTCAGTTCTGTTCCATTGGTCTATGTGTCTATTTTTATGCCAGTATCATGCTATTTTGATTACTATACCTTTATAGTATAGTTTGAAATCAGGAAGCATGAAGCCTCCAGCTTTGTTCTTTCTCAGGATTGCTTTGGCCATTGGGGTCTTTGGTGGTTCCATAGAAATTTTAGATTATTATTTTTTTATATTTCTGTGAAAAATGCCACTGGAATCTTGATAGAGATTGTATTGAATATACATTCTCCAGTTTAGGATCTTGGGAATGAAGAGGAGCAGGACTAGAGATGAGGCTGGGGTGGCAGGCCGAGGGCAGCCTGCCAGGGGTTTGGATCTACTTTGATGATTAAGGGTACCATGGAGTCACAGAAGACTAAGCAGAATACAAGTTCTTATGTCTAACAATGTACTTGATAAAGTAACAATGGATTCCAGCTTCATGACTTGGGGATTATTTGAAAATGAATGACCCAAACTCATCTCACAGACACACGCACACACACATATACCCACAACAAAGTAACAAAACAACCAGTCAAGTCTAGCCCCTAACAAAGAACAGTACCCTATAGAAGGTACTCAATAAATGTTGGATGAATTCCTTCAAGGACTACTGAAAAGTTCTTTCATAATGAAATATTGCCACACTCACTTAAATACCCATCTAAATTTTAGACTCAGAGTTGAGAGAAGAAGCCAAGTTTCCAGTAGAAAGCTGGAATTCTTGAGTGATGTTCCCGATTCTGGTATGAAGGCGAAGCTGACTGTTAGCTGAGGAATGGAGCCAATAGGAAAGTTGAGAAAAGCTAACATTTCCAGTGCCTACTGGAGACCTACATCCATTTAATCCTCACAAATAAATACTATGAATACCCCAAATTTACAGATGAGAAAACATGGGGCATAGGAAAATAAAGTAATTTTCCCAAGTCAACATTGGAACCTAGACCTTAGACTCCAGAGGCCCTGCTTGCAACTTGTATGCTCCTCTCTCCCATTCAGGGGTGAAGATACCATACCATACCAACCAGAAAAAAAACTATGAGTTGGCTTAGAAGCAATAGCTGTGCTTTATTACTTTAAATTAATTAATGAATTCATTTATGTATTTGCAGATTTATTTTAATGAAAGACCACACCAGATGTTTGAAAACAGGGAGAGCAAACCTCTTGAGTAGCATGGATTTAGTGGGGAATTCTGTAGAACTATATGTAGTTGTCCGTATTTCCTTTATTCACTAATTCATTTTATGAGTTTCAATCCAGTCTTTTAGGATAATTTTTGTCACTGGAAAAAAAATATATTAATGCTGAAAAGAGGGATTTAATGAAAGTAAAAAACTGGGAAAAAAAAAGACAAAAGACAGTTAAAAAAACAAATAAAAAACCTTCAAATAGCAGTTCAAAGTAAGGAAATGTGCTAGGTGAAGTGGGGAGTGGTAGGCAGCCCAAACCATCATGGAAGCTAAAGGGAGGAAAAACCAGTCCAAGTCGTGGCTACACTGTACTGCTGTTCTATATGGCTCATGCACACAACAAGATCGAGGCAGCTTCTACCCTCCACTGACCTTGAAGCCAGACATTTATACAGTGACCCTAAAAGTCACTTATTGATAACACGCAAATATATATGTGAAAATAGTTATTTTGTTTTATTTCCTTGATTATTTGAAATACTTAATGTAATGGGAGGGAGGGAAGAAAAGAGGGAGTTCTTGATCAGGCAGGAGAGTGAGTGAGCAGAGGCAAAGGGGAGAGAGAGTGGAGAGGGGAGGGAGAGGACAAGAAGAAGAATGACTTGCTACTGTTCACTAATTTTCACCAGCCAAATGGAACACATGTAGAAGGGGACAAATTACAAAGCCCAAGTGTAAACACAGAATCCAGGAGGCTTCTTAAGCCATGGGCTTGATGCAGGTGGATATCCATCTTTTGGCTCATGTGGGAAATGAAAATTCTATTCTTTATTCTAATGCCATTAAGTTATTTACAACTTGATCTGGAGGTTTCATATTTATCATCATGAAGTATGAAGCCAAATGTCCCTTTTCAGGAGCACCAAAGATTAACAGATTAGAATGTTTTCCACATGTCCATTTTTACTGTCAAGAGAATTTTAAAGAAGTTTTCCAGCTTCCGCAGCTAAGCCAGATGTCAGTGGGTCCCACAGTGAAACAAAATTGGCAGAGCAGCCTTCTCATGACCCCGGGGTTGTTTTATCAGGGATCAGCTTAACATCTAAAAGCCATTCTTTGCTGAAGACTGTAAAGTTTCTGGGGTCCAATCTGCCACAATTACAGAAATCTGCTGACTTGGTTGAACCTCTGAAACCCAGCAATTTTTCTTACAACCTTTCTCACATGGAGCTGTAATTGTTGTTTGTGTTGGCTCAAGAAAAGTAAAGGGTCTCATTTCCACTGTATGCTTCTGGTCTCTGGTTTCAGAAACATCAGTAGAGAATATTTTACCAGCCACATTTTTTGTTGTGTAAACAAGCCCTGGTGATTTACCCTATTGGTCGCTCCACTGTGTTGACCATAGGCTGAAAGATATCAGATGAACACTTTCTAAAATAACTGTAAAATAATGTTTTTTATTTTAATTGATAGCTTTGGTTCAGAAAATCATGGTCAAAAATCCAAATGTGGTTATACTGACATATTTTTTTTCTTTCACTTCTCATTTCTGTTATTGTTTTGTGTGTGTGTGTTGGGGGGGACATTTTATTTTATTTCATTTATTTATTTTTTAAACATCTTTATTGGACTATAATTGCTTACAATGTTGTGTTAGTTTCTGCTGTATAGCAAAGTGAATCAGATATACGTATACATATATCCCCATATCTCCTCCCTCTTGTGTCTCCCTCCCACCCTCCCTATCCCACCCCTCTAGATGGTCACAAAGCACTGAGCTGATCTCCCTGTGCTATGCAGCTGCTTCCCACTAGCTATCTATTTTACATTTGGTAGTGTATATATGTCAATGCTATGCTCTCACTTTGCCACATATATACAATGGAATATTACTCAGCCATAAAAAGAAACTAAATTGAGTTATTTGTAGTGAGGTGGATGGACCTAGAGTCTGTCATACAGAGTGAAGTAACTCATAAAGAGAAAAACAAATCCTGTATGCTAACACATATATATGGAATCTAAAAAAAAAAAAAAGGGTTCTGAAGAACCTAGAGGCCAGACAGGAATAAAGACGCAGATGTAGAGAATGGACTTGAGGACACAGGGAGGGGGAACGGTAAGCATTTCTGTTATTGTTGATGTAAAACGTGTAGACAGTTTAAAACATAATAAAATAAAACATACTTCTACTTATCACACAGTTTAAGAAATATAGCATCACCAATAATTGTGAATCCCCGTTAGCTCTCCTTGTTAGCATGTCTCCCACCGCCCACTCCCTCACAGAAAATTCTTCAAATCATTATTTTGTTTTTTTTTATAGTGTAACACTGTACTATGATTGCTAATTTTGTCTGATTTTAAACTTTACATATCCGGAATATTACTTTATATATTCTTCAATAATTTGCTTTTGTTCATGCGTTATTAAGTTTTGGAGATCAATTACGTGATCACACAGAGCTCTAGATATTACTTATCACAGAATACTTCCAAGTAATTTGAGGTGGAAATTGGAACTGATTCAGTTTTTACAATTATGAACAATTTTGCTACAAACTGTCTTGTCATGTCTTCTGCTGTACATCTACAAGAGATTTTCTAAGTATATGCCAAGGAATGAACTACTGGATCACAGTATGCACATACTCAAAATTACTATAAAGAGCCAAACTTGTTCAAAAGTGGTTGTATAACCACATATTCTTACCAGCAGTATGTGAGATTTTCTGTAAATCCACATCTTTTCCAACACTCGATATTGTCTGACATTTAAATTTTTGCTGATATAACAGCATAAAGTGGAATCATGTATTTTAATTTGCATTTTTTTAAATTAATAACAAGGTTAAATATATTTTATGGATACGTGGCATTTGTGTTCCCTTTTATGTATAACGGTCCTTTGACTGTTTTCCTGCTACTTTCTTTCTTTCTTCTTTTCTTTCTTTCCTTCTTTCTTTCTTTCTTTCTTTCTCTTTCTTTCTTAAAGAAACTCTTTAAGTATAACATGCATATAAAGAAGAGCACAAATTATAAGTATACAGAACAATGAATGACTTCACAAAGTGAAAACACCACCCACATCAAAAAAGAGAATATTACCAACACAGGACGTCCCTCTCATGTCCCTCCCACATTATCTCATTCCCATCTTAACATCTATCACTATGGATTGGTTTTGCATGTTTTTGAATGTTATATAAATGTAATAGTTTAATATAGACTTTATCACATCTGGCTTCTCTTGTTCAACATGTTGGTTTTTTTTTTTTTTTGAAATTTAACAATGTTGCATTGTTAAATGCAGTGTTTTGTTAGTTCTCATAAATGATAAATATAGATACCACAATCTCTACGTAAATTCTCTTACTGATGTACATTTGAGTTGCTTCCAGTTTGGGGCTATTACAAATAGTGGTAGTGTAAACATTCTTGAACATATCTTTTAGTGAATATGTGTACACATTTGTGTTGGTATATATTTACAAATAGAATTGCTGGGTTCTAAAATATGCATATGTTACAAAGTGGTGTACCAATTTAAACTCTCAAAGCATCACGTGAAAGTACCATCTGTTTTACATTCTTACCAATACTTGGCAGCCTTTATAATTTTAGCAGTTCTTGTGGTTGTGTAGTGGTATCTTATTGTGGCTTTAAGTGACATTTCTCTGATGAAGTTGAGTACCTTTTCATGGCTTAATGGCCATTAGCATACTTTCTTTTGTGAAATGTCTCTTCAAGTCTTTTGTTCATTATTCTTTATTTTTTCATAGATTAGTAGGATTTCTGTATATGTTCCGTATACTACTGCTTTGTTAGATACATGAACGGCCAATATCTTTCCCCACATTGTAGCTTCTCTTTTCACTCTCATAATGAATCACCTTGTTTTTTGTTTGTTTGTTTTTTGGCAAGGGGATTTTCTTTATTTGAGGAGGCACTGTTAGTTTTTGAGGCAAAGGACCCCAACGTACAACAGTACCCGAAGGTCGCAGCAGCCGTTCAGAATGCAATCCAGTGCTACTCGTGTCACCTATGAGAAAAAAAGAGCTACTACCCAGACATCACTGGATTGTTTTCTCAGGAGGGTAGATAGAATTGAATCCAACAAGGAACCAGAACCTCTGCCATCAACGTCAGGCATGAGTAAAATTGCAGCTTGCCCATGGATCTCCTTGTTTTAATAAACTTTTTATTTTAGGGCAGTTTTAGATTTGCTGAAAAAAAAATGTAAAGATAGTACAGGGAGTTTTCATATTAACCACATCCAATTACCATATATAATTTCTCCTATTATCAACATCTTTCACTAGCATGTATTCTGCTGTCATTGGTATTCTACAAATATCAATTAGAACAAACTGATTGATAGCACTGTTTATATCAACTACTGTATCCTTACTGATTTTCTGCTGGCTTGAGCTGTGAATTGCTGCAAAAGGCATGTCTAAGTCTCCAACCATAATAATGAATTTATTCTTTGTTTTAGTTCTAATGGTTTTACCTCATAAATTTTGATGCTGTGCTGTTAAATGTATACACATTTACAGTTGTTATTTTTCCTGGATAATTATCTTTTCATCATTATGTAATGTACTTATTTATCCCTGATAATTTTTCTAGTTATAAAGTCTGCTTCATCTGAAATGAATATTGCTACCCCAGCTTTCCTTTGATTGGTGTTAGCATAGTATGTATATATTTCCCTATCCCTTTACTTTGAACACTTCTGAGTTTTCATGTTTAAGATGGATTTCTTGTAGACAACAAATAGTTGGGTCTTTTATTCACTCTGACAATCTTTGTGTTCAAATTAGTATATTTATACTATCACATAATATGATACTAATCATATAAATGATTACAGTTGGATCACAAGTGGATTAATATTTTCTTTGTAAATAAAAATGTTTTGTAAATGTTTGTAAATGTATTCTATTAATTGCATTTTTTTCTATTTTTCTCACTCTTTTTCATCATTCTCTGGTTTTAACTGAGCATTTTAAATGATTTTTATACTTCTTTTAAAACACTGTGTGATTTCCCTAGAGTTTCCAATACACATTTCTAACTAGTCTAATTTCACCTTCAAATAATACTATACCATTTCATGCACAGTGCTGATACCTTATACAGAGTATTCCCACTTCCTCCTTCCCACCCGTTATAACATTGTTATTCACTTCACTTATCCATATGCTAAAATTGACCTATATTTAGTAACTATTATTACTTTGAACAAAAAGTTTCCTATTAAATGAATTAAGAATAATTAAAACAAGAGACTCTATTCTACCTTCATTTATTACATCTCTGATGCTCTTTCTTTCTTATGTAGATCTGATTTTCTGACATATAATTTTCATTTTCTATGATAAATGTCTTCAACATTTCTAGCAGGGCAAATCTGATGATGAAAGCCTTCAGTTTTTCTTTGTCTGAGAAAAGCATTTGTTTCTTTAGCACTTTTGAAAAGTAATTTTGTTGGTTATACAATTCTAGGATGGTGGGGTTTTCTTTAAACACTTTAAACAGTTCACTCTCCTGTTTTCTGATGAGAAATACAACGTAATCCTTAGCTATGTTTCATTATATGCAAGATGTTTATTTTCTTCTCACTTCTTTCAAGATGTTCTCTTTGTCTTTGGTTTTTTGCAGTTTGAATATGATATGCATAGGTGTTGATATTTTTATATTTATCCTGTTTGGTGCCGTCTGAGCTTCCTGGATCCGTGGCGTTGGTCATTGACTTTGGAATATCCTCAGCTATTATTGTTTCAAATGTTTCTTCTACTCTGTTCTCTTTTTCTTCTCCTGCTGGTATTCCAATGACACATTTGTTATACATTTTAAAATCGTCCCACAGTTCTTGTATAGTCCGTTTTGATTTTTCACTGTTATTTTTCTCTTTGCATTTTCCTTAGATCAAGTTTCTATTGACTTCTCTTTAAGCTCCCTGACCTCTCCTTGGTCATGTGTAGCCTACTGCTGAGTTTATCAAAGGCATTCTTCGTTTCTGTTACAGTTACACATTTTTTTTTTTTTAATTTCTAACATTTCCTTTCAATTCTCTCTTAGAGGTTCCATCTCTCTGCTTCTATTTCCACCTCTTTTTTGTATGTTTCTACTTTTGCCATTAAAGACATTCATATATTATTCACAGTTAGTTTAAATTCCTTGTCGGAACATTCTAACAATCTCTGCTGGACCTGAATCTTGTCCTGACGCTTGCTTTGTCTCTCCAGTCTGTATTTTCTTCTTGGCCTGGGACCTGCCTTGTGATTTTTGTTGTTGTTATTGTTGTTGAAAACCAGATATATTGTATCTGATGAAAGGACCTCAGGTAAATAGGCTGTGTAAGTGTGAGAGTTTGTCATTCTGGCTAGGAGTTTGGCTGTGTTTAATGTTTGTTTTAGCTGTAACAGCCAGAGGGTTCAAATTTCTCTAGTGTCTTTGATTTTGCCTTCCCTCTTCACTGTGGGCTTCTCTAAGTGTATCTCCTCAAGGAGAGTCTGCATCTGCAGCTCTTTTATCTGTAGATCACTATATTGGGGACGTGTTGGCATGGTGATAAGATGTAGGGGAAGGGAACCATTCTACAATCTTATGAGTAAATCTCAGACGTTTAGTTGGCCTGTGTCTCAGGAGGTGACCCTCACATGTGGAGTTGACACCAAAATTTCATAATATATCTTTTTATGGACAGAAAATTCTAATTTTACTGTACTCTGTTTATCAATATTTTCTATCATTAGCCCCTTATTACCTAACATGTAATAAATCTCTGCCTATACAAAATATTACCTCTCATGCTATTTTTTTCCTGACTTCGATTTGCAATCCACCAGGACTTGATTTTGTGTACAATGTGAGGTAAGTGTTAAGACTGGATGAGCTGGATGTCCCCCTGGGCTCTTTTCCCACTGGAGGTACCACAGGCTCAGGGGAGACCTCACAGCATGGTACTGCATGGATCTGGAGAGGGCAATGCAACTGGCATGTATTTGTTCCTAATACCCTTCTAATGCAATCTGTCTTGGTCTCCGTGGTACACTGTGGGGTGGCAGGGTGGTGCGTGGTGCTTTAGCCTTACCCCCATGATCTAGGATTCTCTCAGCACTGTCTTGTACGTGAAGTTGTTGGCTGCCCTTCTTGTGAGGGGGAGCAAAGTCAAGAATGACCTACCTGGCCATCTTGATGATGTCACTTCCCTAAACTAATTCTGATTTAGGCTCTTCTCTCATGGGACTGTACTAATTGAAAGATTTCACCCCACTTAGTTTCTTTTAGTGAAAAATATATAAATTCAATATATCGAGGGAGAAACCTTCCTCTAGAAATTTATTCTTCACTAGTATTTCTACTTAAATTTAAAACTTTGGAAGACCATGGATTTGAAATGCCCTCATGTCTCTCAATTTGTCACTTTTTTTCCCTTATCTTCTAACAGTGAATGGAACTCTGCATAACTTTAAGTGGCTTTGACATTCAATCAAGGAATCTCAGAGATCACTGAGTCAATTCTCCCATCTTCGACCTGAAGACACCAAAGTTATGGATGTAGGAGCCATCTTCACCCAGCTTGGACTTTGTATACGGATCACTTCCTGTGCAACAGGAAAGCTCTTTACCAGCCTGTCCACATTCTCTATGGGGGTTTTTACTGTCAGTCAGCCTAGTATCTGCTGAAAAAATTTTGCCAATCCTGTTGTCCTTAATCACACGTATGAAACACACAGAAATGGCACCATTTTCCTTACATTATATTTGTATTATAGTGCTGCATATATGTTTACATTCTAACATATGTCTGAAAGTATGGGCTGTGGCTTATTTGAAATATGGGGTCCTAATAAAATCTAAGCAGGCTGAATAAATTTCCTGAACCATTTTCATGGAATATGAAGTTACAAGTCCCCTGCCACTCTCACCCTAACCTTTTCATTTCTATAACTGCAAGTGATCCTCAGGCAATATTATCCTTTCTCTCCATCTTTGATATAAATGCTCTTTTATTTTTTCACTTTTGTATTTGCAGAACAGGTCAGTACAATGTAGAAACTCGCTTGTAGACATTTAATGATTTTCTTTCTGAACTAAAGAAAAGAAAACACCACTTCAGTGTATGGAAGCCTGAACATTAAAAGGATATACAGAAAGGTAATTACAAATGTACCTTGTAGATACATTCTACTCCTTGTAGAACATATCTACTTTGTAGATAGATCTATTCTACAGCTTTTATTCACTTTAACTCAACAGAGTGCAACAAAATTCATTTTAACCTCCATTGCCTAATAATTTAATCCAGAATTCCTCTACTTACTAAAGGCCACCATCTCTATTTGAGTCCCGTATTAGTAAGATGCCCCAAATTCTGTTTACCAATTTATCATGACCTAATCCCACCACCACTATCTCCTCCTTCAAAACTTAGATCATGTTTCTAAAACTCAGATGCTTGCAGGAGTAAACAAATAAGTGGGACACATGACGAAAACGAGATCTAAGAACTTAGAGCACGCCCAATCAGTCAGTGTGAGCTGGAGAGGCTGGCCCTATTTCAGGGGCTACTTGTAACATAGTTCCAGCCTATTTTTGTCAAGCCAGAATATGAACTCACCTTTATAACCAAGTTAGCACTTCATGAAAAGCCACAGCAAAGCAGGATTTTCATGAGAATTCTTACCATTTAAGAAGGTAAACAATCAATGGCTTTATACCTATTATCTGTTTGTTTAACTCTGTGCATCAAGATTGTAGGAAAAAACAATACACATATTTGCCATATTTCCTTACTAACGCTCTCTTTCCAATTGCACATTTCAAGTCAAATGGCCAAGAGGGTCTCCTTTTCCGCCTCCTCCTTACTGTTTCTCCTCTTTTTTGCTCAATGCACATATAAAATTTCCTTAAGGAAACAGTGGTTTCATTTTCACTTCTTCATAATTTAGTGATATCTTCCCACCTAGACCACACATGAACTTACCTGGAATTTCAGACAAGAACACATTTCTTGTTTCCTGATATCGTGGATTTAAATAAACACCATAACCACATTGGCAAACCTAGTAATATTTCTAAATCACAATTAACTTTAAATTAACATGGTTTCAGACACACTGGGAACTCTTAATCCTTGGGGAGTTCTGTGTCTTTATTTTTAAGCAAACAAGGCAACAATAAAGTACGATGAACTTCATAAAGTTGCCTTTATCTCTTTAATGAAGTTGTCTTAGCAATCAAAAAGAATCCTCTTTCTTTTTAACAATTTTTTAGTAGATTTGCTATGGATAACACTGTTGGCCTTCTTACAGCTGATGTGGGTCCTAATTCTTTTCACTCTAAGGTCTGTTATCTATAAAGCCTTGTGTATTTTCAAGGGGAAATGTTCCAAAATGTCTATGTAGAAAAATAAATAAGATTTTTCTTTCCTTACAGAATAGAAACAGTATTCTTTTAATTTGGACCTTCAATGAAAACAGTGGGTTTTGGTTACTGCAGCGAATGTTTCCTTTAAGAATGTTTACTGAACTGCAAACATTTTACTAAGAAATGTGAGCTTTATTTAGTTATCTGTTGTTATTATGAGATCAAAGTAAAAGAATCTAATTCTCAAAGCATACTCTTCAGACCTCAACTTTTTTACCTCAGGAAATTGATGTCATAAACATATTTTCCATATCCTGCAAGGAAAGTTTTTCCCCAAGAAACTGCTCAAGGTATTCAAACATTTACTATAAATAGATTTAAATGTTTTAAACACAACTAAATACAAGAATGTTCTGAGAAATTTGAAGAAGTACTATTGATTAATGAAGAAATGAGTCTTGGTGAGACTTATAATTTCTGGAAGGCAGTTATGCTCACCACTATACCACCAACGTGAGACTTATAATTTCTGAATGAAGGGAGGAAGAAAGATTGATAGAACGCAGGAAGAAGCATTTCAAAATCAGGAAGAAAAACAGTAGCACATATTACAATGATTCTCAACCAGGGAGGAAACCTAAATTCGTAGGCCTTCTACATAAAGAAAATCACCAAATTTCATTTTTATACAAACGAAAACCTGAATAAAAGGAAAGACCTCTCAATTTCTTGGATGGGGAGATGATATTCTTAAGTCAATCCTCTCTAAATTAGTCTAGGTATTTAATAAAATGGATATTTGCGGGATGAAGTTTGGGACAAATTCAGTTTAAAATTCAATTAGATAAAGTATATAAAAATAACTTAAACGGGTTTGATAAAAAGACTAATAAAAGGGTCATGTGATACTAGATTTGAAATCTAACATAAAGTCATGTTAATTAAAAGTATGGTACTTACACGAATAAATGACCAAAGGGACAGGAAGAGGTAAGATAAATTGAGTTGGCATCCTTGTTCTACTACCTTTCAGATAAAGGGCTTTGGACAACTGACCTAACCTTGGAAAGCCAAAGTTGCCTCATGTAAAAAGTTATAGTTATAAAAAAATTACTTCATAGGATTGTTACAAGGACAAAATAAAATAATGCACGTAAAACATAGTTTAAAAACTCAATAAATATCAGCCAATGTTATCACAGAATAGAAACTCTAGAGATCAGCTCAAGAATATAACAAGATAGTATGTGTCATAACTGAATATTTTGTATCTCTGAGGAAAAGATAGGTTATGTAATGAAGGGATAGCAATGTGTTTATATAAAATATAGATTCTCATCCTGCGTCATGAATAAAAATACAGTACAGTTGGATGAAAGATTTGATTATAAGAAATAAAGTCAAAGAAAAGATAGGTAATCTGTTTATATAAGTATTAAAGTTTTGAAGAACTCAAGGTCCTTCTCAGCAAAATTCCAAGGCAGAAGCCATAAAGTGAAGACAGTATTATCAGTGTTGGTCCCTGTCTTCCTTTACCCAGCGTTTCACACCGAGGATCACCTCCTCCTCTTTGATAGACTTCTTCCTTTAGAGTCTTGCACTCAAGACTGTCTTGGTTTTCTCCTACCTCATGAGTCACTATTTCTGTCTCCACAATATCCTGTTTTCTCCGATCTCTTAATGATCAATATTTGGTGCTCTATCCTTGGTCCTTTTTCTTCTCTATCATCTCATGCATTCTGTGGAATTAAATACTATATATACTCTGTTACTTCTAAATTCTTATCTTTAGCAAAGACTTCTCACCCCAAATCAATTCTTATATAACCAACTGCCTACATGTAAGGGTAAGGGGAGGGGAGGGAGTTATAGGAATCATGAAGTGCAGTTTATGTAGCTCAATATGCTATCAAATATTCCTTTGTTTTATGTATATACATACACACACACACACACACACACACACACACATATCAAAGAGGCAGACCTCAGAGATCCTGCAGATTTGGTTCCAGACCACCACAATAAAGCGAATATCATAATAACACAAGTCACATGAATTTTTTGGTTTCCCAGTATATATAAAAATGATGTTTACATTATACTGTAGCTATTAAGTATTCAATAGCACTATGTCTAAAAAAAACAATGTATGTACCTTAATTAAAAAATAATGCTGTTGTAAAAATGGCACCAATAGACTTGCTCAACACAGGATTGCCACAACCCTTCAATTTGTTTAAAAAAATCAAATTAAATAAATAAATAAATAATGAAGCAAACACTAATAAATTGCGGTATGCCTATATACATATATATATATATATATATTCATATATATATGAATGAGAATGACCTATTTTGGTAGCTAATACTAATCTTCCTTCTGAGGTAGGATTACAAGTAATTAATTTTTCTTTATACTTATTTATATTTTCCAAATATTTGAACATCAACATTATTTTTTAGTCATTAAAAACCAACCAGTAGGAGGAGTGATGTCACCGTGATGACAACATAGGTCATTCCTGCCTTTGCTCACCCTCCCAAGAAGAATAACTAACAACTATTCATGGACAAGACACCACTGTGAGAATCCTAGAACACAGGGATGAGGCTGAGCATCCCTGCACCTCAGACACCAAGAGAGACCTCATTAGAAGATAAGAGAAGTGGCTACACACTGATCACCTTGCCCATCCCCCAGGCTGGAGAAGCATTATGCCGAGAGGTCCCTCCTGAGCCTATGACACCTCCAGTGGGAAAGAGAGCCCAGGGAAACATCCAACCTCCACCCAGTGTTGTGGGTCGCTTTCTGGGAACCCCTACTTTGACTTCGCCTCACAGGGATTTCAGAAGAATCTTCAGGGATCAACCACTGGGAATCTGACCATGACAGAGAAATGGCGGGGCGGGGGGCTTGCAACAAGAGAACCTGGATCTTGGCAGCTCGAGTTCCTCCCTGCAGAACCTAAGCAGTAGTGCCAGCCAGCAGTTTTGCTCAACTGCAGAACCAAGTTCCTGTTGCAGTCTGACCAGGGAAATGGACGGGTGCAGGTCTGCCTAATTCAGGTCCTCAAACAAGGACCTGAGTTTTGGTGGCTCTAAGAGCCTGATTTGCCCATTGCCAGGCAAGGTAGCTGAGTCACAGCCCAACAAGCTGCAGAGTGTGACTGAAGGACCTGACCAGAAGGGCTGGTGAGAACACTTGGAAGCTTCATAGCCTGGCAACACTGGAGCCGAGAGGCAAGCAGGCAATGCTGATTGTCCACAGAGCAGAGCTGTTACTGGGCAGGGAGGTTTCCCCTGCTACACCCAGGCAGGGGAATTAATCCATAGCCTCACCCTTGCCATTTCTATTCAACATAGTACTGGAAGTCCTTGCCAAAGTAATCAGGCAAGTAAAAGAAATAAAAGACATCAGAATTGGAAAGAAAGAAGATAAACCATCTCTATTTGCAAATAATATGATTTTAAATATTGAAAATCCTAAAGACTCCACCAAAAAACTGTTAAATGTAATTAACAAATTCAGTAAAGTTGCAGGATACAAAATTAATGTGCAAAAAATCAGTAGCATTTCTGTACACTAACAACAAATTATCTGAAAAAGAAATAAAGAGAATCATCCATTTAAAATAGTACCCAAAAAGTACTTAGGAATAAACTTAACAAGGAAGTGAAAGATCTTTACTCTGAAAACTACAAGACACTGATGAAAGAAATCTAAGGAGAACACATATATGGAAAGGTTTCCCATGTTCACAGATTGGAAGAATTAATATTGTTAAAATACCAATACTACCAAAAGCCATCTATAGATTCAATCCAATCCCTATCAAGATTCCAATGACATATTTTATAGAAGTAGAAAAAACAATCTTAAAATTTATATGGAAACAAAAAAGCAAAAACAATTCTTTGAAAGAAGAACAAAGCAGGGGATATCACAATTTCCTGATTTCAAGCTATACTATAAATGTATAGTAATCAAAACAGTATGGTACTGGCACAGAAACAAACAAATAGATCAATGGAACAGAATCAAGAGTCCCAAAATAAACCAAGTACATAAGTTCAACCAATATTTAACAAAGAACCCAAGAATACTCAATGGAGAAAAGACAGTCTTTTTAATAAATGGCAAAGGGATAACAGATATTCACAAGTAATAGAATTAAACAAGGCCCCGGTCTTAAATCATTCACAAAAGCTAACGCCAAATGAATTAGACTTAAATGTAAGATCTGAAAAGGTGAAATTCCTAGAAGAAAAAATAGAAAAAATGCTTCTTGACAAGGGTCTTGACATTGATATTTTTGGATATGACACATAAATATAAGCAACAAAATTAAATATGCACCCCAATGTTCATAGCAGCACTATTTACAACAGCCAGGACATGGAAGCACCTAAGTATCCATCAACAGATGAATGGATAAAGAAGATGTGGGGTATATATACAATGAAACATTACTCAGCCATAAAAAATAATGCAATTTGCAGCAACATGGATGGACCGAGAGATTATCATACTAAGTGAAGTAAGTCACACAGAGAAAGACAAATATCATATGATAACAGAATCTTAAAAAAATCATATAAATGAACTTATTTACAAAACGGAAACAGACTCATAGACTTAGAAAACAAACTTATGGTTACCAAAAGGGAAAGGGCAGGGGAGGGATAAACTAGGAGTAAACAATCTAAGTGTCCATTGATGGATGAATGGATAAAGAAGATGATATATATATATATATATATATATATATATATATATATAAAATGGAATATATATATATAATATTGTATAATATATATTATATAATGGAATAGTACATATAATATATAATATCATATATAATATTATATAATGGAATATTATATATAATATTAAATAATATATAGCATATATAATATTATATAATATATAATATATTAACATATATTTATATAAAACATATATAAATATAATGTAATATATAAATATATATTCTCTATTATATATTAATATATAATCAATATAGTATATATCATATATTACAATTAACATATTATATAATATTTAATATATAATATTATTATATACCACAGCAGTGGTAACTATAGTCATCATGTTGTACATTACATTCCTAGTACTTTATTTACCTTACTACTGGAAGTTGGTACCTTTTGACCACCTTTCCGCAATTATACATTATACATGTAATATATATAATATATAACATTAATATATCATTAATATATTAATATAATTTAATCTTAATATATTATATTATATCATAATATATTATTAATATAATATAATATTAATAAAATATATTTTATACTATATAATATATATTAATGAAATATATATTATATAGTATATTTCATTTATACACTGTATGTTATATATTATGTATTATATATTTTATATATTCATATATTATAATATAGTAAACATTACATATATTATTTATATTTCATCATATATAACATATTGATTGTATTTAAACAAAATATCATATATTATATGTAATATACAATATTATAAAATATAATTAATACATTAATATATGATTATTGTATATTAATATAATTATACAATATATTATTTATATAATAATATATTTATGTATTGCATTGTATTGTATATAATATATACTATATATAAAATATATTTATATTATATAATATATTACTATATTAGCATTATATAATATATTAATATTTCTAACATATGATATAGCTATATTAATATATATTATATTATATTATTATAATTATATAATATAATAATATATAATATGTAATATATTTTATATAGTATTATATAATATATTACATATATTATATATTATTCATAATTATACATAATTGTATGTAATATATATTATATAATATATTATATTAATATACCTATATTATATATATATATATATATATATATACCTATCACACAGAAGGCAGCTAATAAATATTATTTGGTTAAATAAACATTTTTAAATAATCCATAAAATAATTATAAATGGTCACTGTTGATAGATATAATTTCCATTTTATATTCTGCTCTATATTGAAGGGATTTATAAATAGATGGGAAAATAACTCACAAAACTTTGTAGTTTCCAGACTGGGATTCCACATGTTCGACTTGCACTTAGTAAGCTCCTCATCCTCAGTCATCTTTCAGTCTTGAATCTAACTTTTATTAATACTATTAAGTTCAGTATTCTAAAGTGACAATTTATAAAAGTGAACCAGTGTGAGCTAATAGCGTAGATCACCCCCACTTAGTTCAGGCTCAGAACTAGAATATGTGGCAACATATGAGAAAGTTGTTCAAACGTTAAAGCTAAAGCATTCTTGAATTTTGGTTATGATGTTTATTAGCAGTTCTAATTGTGTGTGTGTGTGTGTGTGTGTGTGCGCACACGCACACTTGTTTTTATTATTAGTGCTGAGCCTACAACCATGAATTGGTTACATTACAATAAGCCAAAAATATAGTTATGAGAATAATACTTTATGTTCAATACCAAACTACCAATTTCAAGCCAATATTCTTAAGGAAAAAATCTGGGTCACGTTACATTAATGGGCAAGAGTATAAATATTCATAAAGTTTCCTTGTAAATAGATATTTTTGTGAGAGAAAAAAATAAGAAAACAGAAACGTGAAAAGATATTCAAAAAACAAAAAGCTTGATGTGTTTCTATACAAACAATAGAGCAAAACAGCAAGATTTCCAAATTAAAGGTGCATGTGTTAAGAAAGATGTGACAAGTACTTGATTGAAAATAAGATATTGAAAACGAGATTAAAACAATCAGATGAGATATTTACAGAATGAATTAGAGAGGTGCTCGAAAAGGTAGTGAGTTCTGAAATTTCCATCTCTTACGTCAAAGGAAAAATCATATCATATCCTGGCCCTAATCCCCATCAACAATAATCAATCTTTGTAACATTTGCCTAACTGATCAGCATGGATTAATTGCCATGGGAGAGGCAGAGCCGTTTTCGGCATCTTCTTTCTCGGTGAGTTTAAGGCTTATGATCTAAGTGTAACCCACTACCTAAAGATTAAATATTTTCATATTTAGCATATTAGAATCAAATTCACGCGCATTATTTTTAAACACTGATTACTTGAATTCACGTTTAAAATGCCATCTAGCTCAGAAGGATTTTTTTTCTAACTGCCCCTTCAATATCTGTGGATATAGAAATAGATAAAAGTTATATTATCTCTGAAAAAAAACCTGACTGATTACCTATAGTCAAAATCAGAGAGACGTTTATATTAATAAAAAGATGTTGGAGATAAACAAAACAAAATTATTCACGTTTTCTCATTTTTATCACTGATATAAGCAATCCAGCCACTTGCAAAAAAAAAATAATAGAAAGGAACTTTGTTCACCTTTTCTTACTGACATTTATGGCTCAAAGCCCTGTTTTTAAGCACTCAAAAATTGGACGGTGTTAAACTTCTGCTGGACTCCCTGTTCTCTTTTATTTACTTATTTTTGTCTTGAAAGTATTTTTTAAATACTTGATAGTATAGTTGATTTACAATATTGTGTTAGTTTACCTCTTTTATTTATTTTTTGATGATAACTTACACCTCATCCCACCTGAGAATATTTTCAACATAATACTGTACTGGAGAAAGTTAATTGTGTAGCAAAAAGCAATCAAACAAGCAAGAAAACAAACAAAAACAAAAATACTATTTCATACTCAAAAAGCTTCTGGAGGTACTGAGTTAAACTAAAACAGTTTTCTCCACAGCAGGACTGCTCAGAGATTTTACATCTGAATCTAACATCAAAAACAGTGTCTGATAAAATGAATATTTGTTGAATAAATTAGTGATGCATTTTGTAAAACCTATATAGGAGCATCCAGTTTTCAACTTTTTGTTTTCTTTCTTGCTCACTGATTTCTATTTAGCTCTTTAATAGATGTTGAATAAATGAATAATATCTAATGCATGTATTTACAAATTTACACATTTGCAAAGCAATGCTTTATGCCTCTGGCTCCTTGAGTAATAAAGGTTATAATATTATTGCTATTAGTATATCAGCAGTAGTAATAGTTTTAACTGTAATGACGGTAATAGTATGAAGTATCAACCAAATGCAGTCACCAAGACAAATGTTCTAGAAACTATGCACCTCACCTCAGTTTTGTAAAATCTGAGGACATAGACATCATTGTACACATTCTATAGGTATAGAATTGAGAAGAGAATTTGGAATTCTAAAAGTTTTCTTTGAGAACCTCAAAAACAAATTACATGAGGAAATTGGTAGCATTTAAACGTGGTTTAGCAAGAGTCAATATAAAGAAATGATGCTTTGTTGTAAAAATTAGGTAAATGATTTGGTTTTTCTAAAAGAGAATACTAAACATATGGAAAACATCATGAGGAAAGGCACATTAGCTAAATGTCTATTAAGTTTAAGAGAAGAAAAAGGCACATGGTATTTCTTTAGGGGAAAGCTAAATATTGCCTGTTCTACTCTCTTTGCTACCAGTTAATGTGGTACTGTTACTTGTGATATTGGAACTCATTCGTTTTACTCTGTTTTTACCCAGTTATGAAGACTCAGATCATTTGAGTGAAGGAAAACAGAGACTGTGCCATTGTTTAGTGTTAAGTAGATTAAGTAATTTGTTCACTGGTGTTTTACTTAGGTACTTGGGAATATGCAAAAGGGTGAGACTCAATTTTTACATAAAAAATTAAGACAAGTACTTTGGGCCATGTATGTTTCTTCCATTACTGAAATGCTGTATGTTTTGTCACCTCATTTTCTTGCTCTTTTGGGTTTGGGTGGTTATAAATATCCCCCACTCAAATCTATAGTGTCAATTATTTCTCTATATTAAAGAATATCTGATAATTATGAATTCTTGACTCCCATACAACCATGTACAGCCCTATAAGTCATATGTTTAAGTAATTAAAAAAATACAATAAACCTGGGAACCCAAGAATGATCCCTCTATTACATTGTTAGTATGTGCTTTCCAGACCAAAGGGGATGTTCCATTTATAACTCTCATTTGTTTCCTACCATCATGGCCAAGTTTCCACCTACTACATGTCTCCTTGCCATCATTTTAACTTCCAGTTTGGAGCACTGTAAACTGTTTCCCAACCCCTAAATTAAAACAAATGATATCCACTCCACATGCACCGGCCATCTGACTAGAAGCCACTTCAAAGATTCCATTTTAAAGAATGAAGTATGGCCACTGCTTCCTGAAGCCAGAGTTAGCCTAGTTCATAACAAAGTGGGACTTTCTCTGATTTCCCTTCTACTTAAACACTGGCAGGTTTGGTTTTTTGGTTTTTTTTTTCTCCTAAGACATTTTTTCTCCTCCACTCAAGGTAATCCTGGTTATTTTGTTGCTGCTGCTTCTTTTATTGGGACGGGGCCCTGGAGGACTCTGCCTCACTCAGCGTTGCCAGGGACCAACCAGTACACGTATGTCTGCAAAGACATTCCACGAGCCTGCTCCGCTGTCTGTGTGAGCATACACCTCCCCAAATATTTACAGTCTCAGCTACACACAGTTTCAAAGAGAGCAAAAGTGTATATTTTTTCTTACACTGGCACTGGCTTATCAAACTGGATGAAAGTGGATGAAACTGTTTGAAAGTGGATGGCAGCAAACACAAACTCTACAACTCCAACGTTAAATTGTTCATTTAAACTGGCCACTCGGGCTTCATATTGCTTCTTACACAAGCTGCTCTTACCCTCTCCTCCACCCACTTACACTGTGACTACACGTCAAGGTCTGGGCAATGCAACACCGCCACGCTCCAAGTGCACTTTCCCAGGCCCCTCGCCTCCCTTCCGCCCTCCCACCTCACGTACATGCTTAGAGCTTGTGCCCATAGTAAAAGAACAGAAAACACAATGACAGATACTTGTGGACACTTTTCCTGCTAACTTGTACAGGAGCTGCCAAAGAGCAAAATACCACCCTTCCCCTGACAGACATAAACACACATACATACACATACACACCTAGACATACAGATACACCTAGACACATACACACAAATACACATATACATGTACACACACATGCATATGCACATATGCATGTACACATACACACATGCACACAAAGAGACATACACAGGCAAACACACACAGAGAGACATAAACACACACACATACACATACACACATAGACACATACACACACTCACACCCCAAATAATTCAGCTTAAATTGAAGATATGTTCCTTCTGAAAAGATTTATATTCTCCCTGACACCTGTAGGTACTACTAATTCACACCCATTTGAAAATAATTTGCCCGCTTGAGTCTTTCACATTCTGCAAGCAATGTGAATTTCAACCCTAAACTCACAACAGGGTCAACAAAAAGTTATGACATATAAAGGGGGCCTGTGTATTTCTCCTTCACCCATAGCCGAGGCCATTAGAATAAATATCCTTGCTGCCTTCTCCTGCTGTGAGGTGGTTTTTGCTGGTTCACCCTTTTTGACTGAAGGTGTGGTGGTTTTTTTTGTGGGGTGAGGGGTCTCAGCCTTATACAGGTTCTGGACTGTGCTCCCCATCTTGCTTGGGCCCAAGGTTCTTTCCTGTCCCCACCCCGTACTGCTGTTACAGTATGGATGGGCAAATGCCCCAGAATTGCAATCTTCATCTCTTTGTAAATGGAGACTCTGCAGTTCATCTAATTCAGCGAATGTTATAAAGCTCAGGTTCCCCTCTGAAGACAGTAGCCGTCTTTCAGCTCCTAGGACACGCTGCTCCCTCTCCAAGGCCTTTTGCCCAAGTGGTGTTTCATCTGCTTGAACATTCTTTTCACACATTGATGCCCATACACACACACAAACGCACACACACACACACACACACACACCCCTTATTGAGGTTACTTTCTTCTCATTCTTTATATCTGATTTTAAATCTTACTTCCTCAGACAGCCTTAACCGTCACAATCACAATGGGGTAACAGCAATATTTTGCAGTGGGGCATTTTCAACAGGCAGAAAGTTTACAGAATCAGATCTTTGGGTTCCCAGAATGTGCACTATAGTCCTGGATCCCAAAACCCTAAACTATCACTCATTATATAATAAATATGCTACATGAATAAAGCATGACTCAAGTGTTACCGTATAGAGGATATATCCATAGGAGAAATGAGAGAGACACACAGACACACACAAACACAGACACACACACAGACCTCTCCAGGAACTTGCTGGTGAGGAACACTTAATAAGTTACAGTTGCAGCTGAACACAGAATCCTGAAGTGATGCCTAGTTCTCTATTGTTTTAGAAACTAGAATAGAGAAGGAAAATTGTCAAAATGCCCCAAAGTCCATGGGATATCGTTTTTTTCTTCTAATTCAATACAATGTTCCTTGCCTGCTTCCAGAGGATAAATAAGGATTTGTGCACATATGTTACAGAGTCCAAATAAGCCCTTGTGGGGCTTGATATTCACAGGTTTTTTTTAACTTCTGCCAAACAACTGTGCACTGCAGGATGATGACATTAAGCTTTATGTATTGATTTTCAGCCTCACCAAAAAGCTTTCAGACACTCTTATCTTTAGTTGTCAAAATCTTGGGTTCAAAGAACATCCAGTGAATCTATTGTTAGCCGAGTTTAAGAAATAACATCAATTTAAAAATAAATACCTTAAAATGCAATTTATATCTATCTATTCCTTTCAATAAATACATTAAAAAGAACTGAGGTATCATTAGAATGTAATAAGCAATTCTTAATCCTCCAACTTTCTAGCTCTCTTGATTTTGATCAGAATATACTTGATAAAAACCAGGGGTTCTTTCAAAAGGATGCTTGCCAACATCAGGAAGACATCTTAAACAAAACAGTCTATATTTCAGTGCCATACTTCCTCATCACAGAGCACCAAATTATCCAAAAGAGCACAAGTTACATGATTACAACAGTGCACGCTACTATCTCCGTGCTTTGCGCTCCTCAAAAATGCCATCATTTTTCAATCTATCAAGTTTTCAGGCTGAGAGCAAGTGGGAGTTGAAAAAAGCAGACATAGCTCTGAGAAGATAAGTACTTTTAAAAAGAACAAATTCAGGGATTTTATCAAATCAAATGAACAGTAATAAGAGACATCATTGCCCTGAAAAGCATGGGCAATTTACAAATATTTCCTGAGTGCACGTCATGTGTCAGGCACTGTTTAAACGTCTCTTGATTTTTAATCTAGTTTTTCTTCTGTCATATCACACTGCCTCCCTTCCAGTTTTCTAGCAAGTTACAGCTATTCAGTGTTCTCCTTTGATTCTAAACCTAACCACAGCGTTCAAACAATGGTTCGATTTCTGTATATTTCTACAATAACAATTTCTTACTGGGTCAGCATGTTAGGAAACTAGGAGAAAAGTCTTGGCATGGAGTCGGGAGCCCCAGTCTCTGGTCTCAAATCTAGCACTTTGTAGCTGTGTGATCTTGGGCAGGTCACGTAACCTCCAAATCCTGTTTCCTGATATGTAACAGGTAAATGCTATGTATACTGCAAAGGTTGCTGTGAGGGTTAAATGAAATAACGTACATGGAAGAGGTGAACAAAGGGCTTGGAACACTGTGGATGCCCAATAAGTATCAACACTTGAATCTCAAAAAAAAAAAGTTATATTCATAGCAATTTATAAATATTGTCTCACTAAAGCTCTTAATATGTTTATATGGCAAATAAGTATACACACCTTTACACATACACAAAAATAGCACAAAATACCTGAAGGGCCGTAAGGATATTTGCTAAGGCTTGTCCGTATGTGTCATGACAGTGAACAGCAAGAGCCCTGGGTGGGATTTCTTTCATGACACTTTCCAACATCCTCTTCATGCTTCCTGGAGTTCCCACTCCAATTGTGTCTCCCAGGGAAATCTCGTAACAGCCCATGCCATACAATCTCTTAGATACCTATCAAGAAAAGTGACAAGCTAGTAAAACAATGGAAATGAAGACACTCAAACCCTGTTGTTCCTTAACAAACGTCATCTAGAAGTAAACATCACAACTAAGATAACTTGCATATCCATGGAAAATGTATAATTTAGTTTACTAGTCCTTTTCCTTTCTCATTAAATCCCAAGCATTATATAAAACTTTGAATGACATTCCTGTAATTATCTTTCTCTAATATTCAAGTTTGCCTCAGAATCGTATCTATCTAAGTAGCTACATGTTCAATTATGAAATTATAAGCTACAATTTCATTTATGGGAGGCTTATTTTCTCAGCCTTTTAATCAAACAGAAGCATCACAAATTTACTTTGGAACTAGTATTTCTCAAGGCACTAGATTAGCGGTCAAGAGATGTCAATCAAGTAGTTTTGTAATCGGTACAGACACTTGATATTTTTGGCTTAAATTTTCTAGCTCATAAATGGATGCTCTTGAGTCTGGTAAATTTTGTGCTCCCTTCAAGCCAAATAACTAATGTTACTTTCAAAGAGCAATATGAATTTTCATGAAGGCAGCATGGTATGTTGACAAAGACATGGCTTCTGGAATCAGACAGGCCTGGATTGAAATCTCAGCTGCCACCAATGCTAGTCATGTGATACTGGGCAGAAGATGAACCTTTTGAAGCCTCAGTCCCTATTCTGTAAAATACAAACAATAAAACACCATTATTTAGCCTGTTTTCTAAGCCTTACTACTTACTTTTTCAAACTCACAATAATAATGATGAAGTGAGTGTTGACATGTTTGGTTGTGAAAATGAGAATATATAAAAATCACTTTGTGCAAAGTCAGACACATGGTCACCCCTTAACTCATGCCTTATGCGTGTCTTTGGTGCTTATTTTACATCAGGCGCTGCCCTAGATGCTGGGATATGATGGGGATGCAGATGTTAAGGGTCCAGGCTCAAGGTATTATGGAATCTGGAGTCAAGTGAGGACAGACCCTAATCAATTCCACTCGGGAATGTGTAAACACAGCTAACATAATAATTTTGGAACAAAGAAACAGGATTCTAAGAGCATGTAGAAAGGAAATTGACCTAGATCTGTCAAGCAGGAAGGGCCTCAGTGACAGCCTGAGATAGTCAGCATCAACTTGTCGAAGAGGTTGCAGAGGAAGGGTGTGAGAAGAACATTCAGGTGGAATTTCAGGCAGCTGAAATATCAAATACTAAGGGGATTCCAAGTAGGAAGGAAGGTCATGGGAATTCCCTGGTGGTCCAGTGGTTGAGGCTCCATGCTTCCACTGCAGGGGGCGTGGGTTAAATCCCTGGTCGGGGAACTAGAATCCCGCATGCCATGGGGTGTGGCCAAAAAAAAAAAAAAAAAAAGGAAGGAAGGTCAGATGTAAAGGACAGATGTGACAAGAAAGCAAAAACCAAGGGGGAATGGGGCTCCATAGAGCTGGGGAGGAAGGCCCGGGGCAGAGCATACAAAGAATACACACAGTCTTGCAAACTGACCGGGTTTAGGATTTTGGTTGAGGAATCTATCATAAGAGCAGTAGAAAGCCTTGACCGAATGTGGAGTAGTGGTGACATAATGGGCTTTATGTTTCAGAAAGGCAGTATCAATACAACATCAAAAATAGTTTGAAGGGAACTCAGAAGGGCTCCCTAGTCCAGGTAGGAGACAATTATTGGATGGAAGCTTGGATGAAAAAAGCATAATGCTGATTCTCCTCTTTCTTCTCCTTTATTTAAAAAGGTACATATATTCAACTGTTAAATATCCAGGTCTTTGGAATCATATAGAAAGCATGTAGATGACTAACTGAATTTCTCTCTTCATTTCCATCTGTATGTTTTTGGCCTCACATAGAGTAATTAATCACCTCAAAACTGCCTATTAAATGCTGGAATTTCTTAATGGCCACATAGAGAAGAATGATGCTTCCATCCAAGTGGCTGGAGGAAAATCCTAAGTGTGGGGTCAAGGCAATCCAAGGGCTACAAGAGTGGCAGGAAGGAGGGGATGGTCACTAGCCCCCAATTCTGCTGAGAAGTCAAGACAAGGACTGAATAGGATCTCACACTTCTTGACCCAAGTGCTCAGTAGTGATGTTAACAAAGAGGGATTTCAGTGGAGTGAACGGTCTAGACGTCATTTTGGAGACTGGTGGAGTGTTGGTGGCACAGGGTAGATGGGCACCACTGCTGCAGGCAGCCCTTTGAAGAAGTGTAGATGTGGAAGGATGGAGATAGATCATCGATAACTAGCCAGGGATGCTAATTTAAGGAAGGAAGTTTTCACATGGAAGAGGCTTGAACATGTTCAAGTATCAGTGGGAAGGGCTCTGCAGTTTCATATACAAGGGAGTAAGCGACAGGAAGGGCTA
Source organism: Balaenoptera borealis (assembly GCF_965194805.1). NCBI lineage: Eukaryota > Metazoa > Chordata > Mammalia > Artiodactyla > Balaenopteridae > Balaenoptera > Balaenoptera borealis. Next base: position 66,537,676 of record NC_138869.1, on the reverse strand, counting down.
GAGGCTTCAACAGAGGGAACACAGTCTGCAAGAGTCATTTTGGAAAGGAGACAGGGAGTTGTTCCACACAGGGTAGTGTGGAACAGAAGACCAGGTAAGGTCACTGGTCATGAATTCCTAACACTTCCAATCTGCCTGTTCCAGGATTCTCTTCAGCAACACCCTGGACATTATGGAGCAGGAATGCAGAGCCTGAGACTGTGTGTGGTCTGTCCAGAGGTGGCACAAGCCAGAAGGAAGAAAAGCAAGGGGTCGGTGTATAGGCAGAGTTGGATTCAGGTTTGTGCAGTCTGAAGTTATACTATTTTGGAAATGTTCTTTAAGAAAAGAATATATAGGGACTTCCCTGGTGGCGCAGCGGTTAAGAATCAGCCTGCCAATGCAGGGGACACGGGTTCGAGCCCTGGTCTGGGGAGATGCCACATCCCACGGAGCAGCTAAGCCCATGCACCACAACTACTGAGCCTGCATGCTGCAGCTACTGAAGCCTGCGTGCCTAGAGCCCGTGCTCTGCAACAAGAGAAGCCACTGCAATGAGAAGCCCTCAGAAGAAGCACCGCAACGAAAAATAGCCCCCGCTCGCTGCAACTAGAGAAAGCCCATGTGCAGCAACAAAGACCCAACACAGCCAATAAATAAATAAATAAATAAATAAATAAATAAATAAAAGTTTAAAAAAAATAATAAAAGCAGTAAACTGATTTTTAAAAAAAAGAATATATAGTTGTGAATACAAATTAATAACAGAGCCTTAGAAGGGTCCCATGCCAGCGAAGGACTGCAAAATTTCAGCTTCATAAAGATGCAAACTATTATACATAGGATGGATAAACAACAAGGTCCTACTGTATAGCACAGGGAACTATATTCAATATCCTGTGATAAACCATAATGGAAAAGAACATGAAAAAGAATATATATGTATAACTGAGTAACTTTGCTGTATAGCAGAAATTAAATGCAACATTGTAAATCAACTACACTTCAATAAAATTTTTTAAATATTTGTTTCATTATTTTATAGTATTGATATATCTGCCTCTGTGGGCAATTGTCTTGCTTAATTAATAGATGATGGGATATCTCTCACTGGAAACATCTGCAGTTCAAATGAATACACAAAACAGGAATGGTTTTAGCCAAACTGAAAGTTTATCCTGTCTAAAGTTCAATATTCTAACAATCCCATCTTCACTGCTTCAGCACCGCATTCCTAAACTATAAAAATTAACTTTAACAGCAGTGCACAAGAATATGCTATTTCATATGCAAATGAGTTTCTGAGTCTAATATAATTTCAAAGACAAGCATTTTGTATTCATTGGTATCAATTAAGAAAAAGGAACAGGAAGTAGAAAATGAACTTCAATAAGTAGGTCCTTAATGACTATAATCAACTGCTGTAAAATTGCTCTGGAATAATAGCAACTTGAATCTCAGCAGAAAGAGCTATAGAATCTCAAAGGAACAAAAACATGGAAGCAGTATGTACTCTGATACAAATGCCAAAATACGCAGGAGACAGCAAAGGGACACTACCTGAGCAACCAAGGCAAAGTTTGAGTATATGTGCAAAAACTGCCTCAGAATTCTGATAGAAAGTAGAAAGGTTGCTCAATATGTTCTATTCACATAAAAACAAATCAGGTGTTTTTATTCCCTCCAACTTTGAACACCCATATGATAAGAATCAAATGTTAACTCTGGACAGTGATAGGCACTATCTAAGACTTTAGTGTTAAAATAAAACTATTAGCTAAGTGATCAGTCCATGGCTCTAGTTGTGCAAATGCAATAAACATTAGGAAAAAGAGTCCACTTTTTAAAATAATACACATCATTTTACCATGAAGCAGAAAACCAGGCGTATATCTTACTTCTGTTACTTTCTGTGGTGTGATGTTTCCTTCATATGGACAGCCCAGGGCACAGGATACATACCTAAATTTAAAATACAGAGCCATATAAATATGCATCTGGTGGATAACCCATTTCCTAATTTCCATTTTATAAAAATGAAGAAATAGCCAAAGAGTCATCAAGAAAATTTATTTTACTCTATTCCTTCCTTCATAATTATTCTCAGACCAAACAAAAACAATTGGGAACATTTTCAATTTAACTCACATTTTAATTTTTCTAATAATTACAATTTGATATATGTTATTTGACGGCAGATGGGAATAAGACAAGTGTTTATCTCGTGAGGTTGCTTAAACTATAGCAATACGTGAACATTCAAAGCAGAAAATACCAGTGAAATATATTGTTTTATTTCAATAACTACATACATTCAACTGTTAAATATCCAGGTTTTTGGAATCATATAGAAAGCATGTAGATGACAAACTGAATTTCTCTTTTCATTTCCATCTGGATATTTTGGCTTCACGTAGATACAGTCATTAATCACCCTCAAACTCCCAGAACTGATCACAACCTCAAAGTTCACCTTGTTTATCTCTCATGGGTGTACCTAAAAATCATCCTCAACAGAAGAGTGTCTAGTCTATGTTTAAAAGCCTCTAAATAAAGATATTCCATAAGGTTCTTCAACAATTTAATATAAAAAGTCAAGCCTTTCTTGCAAGGATGATGATACATTTTCATCTTAAAGTATGAAACTTTAGAAAAAGCCTCTTTTAGCTATTTTCAGCTCAACACCAATCCCATTTTATTAAAGTTTTCTCAGAGATTTTACAACACTTGTATTAAAATAATGCACCATGTGTCTGATCATCAGGAATGAAGCAATTCATATGAGGGAGAGAGGGGTGGTGGGGAAGAAGGTTGGAAACCCAGTTCTTTGGGCCAGAATATGAAAGGCTTTAGATAGCAAGCCCTTGAATACTGTGCCATGGAGCTGAAACTTTGAGATCCCTGAAAATTATTTTGAGACATTCGTATGACAAGATCAGGTTTGTTTTCCAGAAATGCAACTCTTCATAAATTCTGGAAGTAGGTGCCAAAGGAAAGATGGAGGCAAAAACATGAGCAAAGATGATCCCATGTTTCCTTGATTGAATGTATATGTATGTGTAACTGAATCTCTTGGCTGTACAGCAGAAATTGACACAACATTATAAATCAACTATACCTCAATTTTAAAAAAAAGATCCTGTCAATTGGAAGATACACTAATTTCACAACAGGTTTTGGGGTAAAAACATGAAATATAGATTCAATAATTCAATACATATTCATTGATCCTAAAGATATAACCAAATTTCAAAAGTATTAAAAATGTGAATAAAAATTGGGTTTTGTAATTAAAATAACTAAGCAGTTTCATAAGCCAGGCAAGCAGTTATGAGGACAAAGAAGGAGAAAAAGAGGATAAAATCAAGTAAAATTTGAAAGCCTATGCTGGACAGGAAACCCATCTCTCTGCTCTTTCAGTCACTATAATTTAAGCTTAATATTCAAATAATTTGTATAAATTTACTCAAGATATGCAGAAAAGAAAATGTTCTTATGTGAACATAGCACTGGAGGAGGTGGCAAGGGATGAAAAAGGATTTTCATTTCAGGTACAATGATGATAATGTGTTGAAAACAGAAGTACATTTATTCTGAACCCCAAATATCTAGATGTGATTAAAAAGAAAGTCCAAGCTATTCATTTACATGCAATCCCTCTAAATGCAAAAACAAAAACAAGCAAAAAAACCCCGACAAATGTAAGACAATATAAAACAAACAAACCTCTCTAGCATTCTCTTAACTGAAAAGTAACAACCTGGCTATAGTTGTCCCTTTATGCCATGACCCTAACTCTCTCCATGCGCATTTTCACTCACTAGAGTTTTCCCTCTGAGTCCTTCCCTGGTCTATGGTTGGCCTGGTCTTCATTCTCCATTGCATGTTATCTTCATATGTTCTTCTCCACCCTTCTTTAACCTATTTACACATGGGGCTACTTTCTGCAAAGTGAATGCAATGGTTCTTAACTGTGTTCATTAACCGTACTTGAACACTCGAAAGCAGAGGTTGGCAAGCTAAGTCCCAGAGGCCAAATCCTGCTCATTGCTCTTTTGCAAATAAAAATTTTATTGGAACAAAGCCATGCCCATCTGTTTACCTATATTCCATGGATATTTTGCATTATAGCAGCAGAATAGTAGTTGCATCAAAGACCATCTGACCCACAAAACCTAAAATATCACTATCTGGCTCTTTACACAAAAAGCTTGCCAACCACTTGTAAAAAGTGAGGGATTTTTGTGAGTGTGAAATGGCCTTCCTCATGATGAAAATAGGCTACCATGTCTGCTTTGACTGGTGGCAGAAGTCAGTTTCCAGATCTCTGCTCTTCTCTGACAATCTATTACAATGCTTCTCAATCTCAGCTGTACAGAATCACCTAGGGAGCTTACAAAACAAATCAGACACTGGTGGGTAGGACACACTCCAAACCAATTAAATCAGAAACTCAGGGAATAGACTCTAACCACTAATTATTTTAAAATAATTTTCAAAGTTCCATTAAGGTGCCAAAATTGAAAACCACTCAACTATTAGCAATACTTCCTCACCTGGACTGTTGGATTGACACCCTTATGTAAAAGTGATGTTACATAGCCATGAGAGTATCTAATCTCAGGGATTTCCCCACTGCTACCCCACAACATCTATCTTTCATTGGACCCACAGCATTCACGACATTTATCCATCTTTAATTGGCTGGTGGTTGATTTCTTATAGACCTATTCCAAATAGTTTCTACTCTGCTGAAGCCCTGACCTGCAACCTCTCCATTTCTTTTTTCTTTTCATTCCTTCTTTCTGGTTCAATGTCCATTTTGTTGAACTACAGCCTTTAGTAATTTTTTCAGCAAAGGTAGACTTTTGCAGACTACTTTGTCAACAAATGGTTTTATTTCACTTTTATCAATGTATAATAGTTTGGCTAGGAATGGAACTCTAGGTTGACAGGGTTTTTTTTTGCCATTTTGAACATATTATTTCACTATTTCTCATCTCAGTTTTTGCTGTTGAGAATTTTTCTGTCTAATGATAATTCCTTTATTTTTACAGTAATTTTTTCTCTACTGCTTTAGGATTACCTGTTTATACCTAATATTCTACATTTTATAATGAGTATGTCAGGACTTGTTATACTTCTTCAATATTAACATTAATGCTTTTGTTCTCATCTAGAAAATCATCAAAGTACTAGTTCATCAAAATATCTATTTTCCTTGTTTTCTCCTTCTGGGAATTCTATTAGGCATTCTCTCTTAATTTCACTTTCAAAATTTCTATTACCTTTCTGTGTTTCATTATTGCAGTTTCCTCAAATTCTACTTCCAGACCACTAATCCTCTCTTCAACTGTAACCTGCTGTTCAATGCAATTATTGTTTTTATTTAACACATGTATTTTTCCTTTCCATTTCTTTTCCTTAAATCTTCATCCTTTTTTCCATAAAGACCTGTTCTTTTATTATGTTCTTCCTTTGCCTTTATAAATAGGTTAAGCATTAATTTACAATCTCCTTTTCAAATTATTCTATATCCTTATTTTCAGTGAAAATTCTCCTGCTTTTTCTTTTTCTTCTGCTTATTTTTCTTAGGATAGTTTGTTTCCTCATGTGGCCTGTAATTTTTACCATTAGTGCCTTTTCATGGTGATTTCAGTTTCTGTAGGAGTTCCTGAAGTGACAGTCCTGAGTTATTTTAATGTTCCTATAAAGGATATCTAATTTCCTTTTTCTCTTGCCTTGCAGACTTTACCAGTTCCCAGGCAAATGCCTACCTTCATTTCTCAATTTGGGTTTCCACAATACACATATGTCATAAATCCACAACCCATAACACTGGCACATATTTCAGTGACTTTGCACTGGCAAGGAAGTGCTTCCAGGCTCCAAGAACACTCAGTTCCAAATCCAGTCTTAGCAGAACATCTATCTTTTCCCACATAGATTTTAAAATCCCATTTCCAAGCCACCAGGGATTATATCTGGAATAGATACCCCCGTGTGTTAGTGGCATCAGCCTGCATCCTTACCACACTTTCTTTGATGAAATCTGAGTACTTTCTTTTTTCTGAGCTTGGCTGTATGTTTTACAAGTTGTTATATTTATGCGTCTGTAATGGGAACAGAAAAGGGAGTCTTTGTATCAGCTCAGTCCCCTATAGTCTCTCTCTCTCACTATTACACAGATAATTCCAGGAACAAATTCCCAATATTCTTATGAACACTACAAATCGATTGCTTGACACATTCACATGGCATATGAAGCTCAATAGATCCAAAATGGTGCTCATTCCTGTTTTCCCCACATTTGCCATTAAAAAAAAAAAAATGATAGTCATTTTCAGCCACTAAATCACTTGAAGGTCAGCTTTGAGAACACGTTCATTAAACAGCATTGGCTGGTTCTTCCCTCCAGGCTCTAGAGCATATTAACTCTGCCAGCACCAGCCCACATGGACAGAACAGTACCCAAACCCCTCCCCAGGATGGTCACAGGCATCACCTAAGTGCCCTCCTTGCCTCTAGTCTCACACCACTCCCTCATTTGCACTCCAGTATCTGTTGCCAAAATAATATTCCTAGAGCATATTTTTACACTCTGAAAATCCTTAATGGCTTGCCATTGTCTACTGAATAAACTTGATATTCAAATTCAGCAATTTGTGAAGCCTCATCTGACTTTCTACCTCTCTTGCATTTCACAGCCTCAAAAGCTCTTATTAGAGTAATTATAAAGTTCTCCCTCTTATCCAAACATTTCTGGAGATTTCTCTTCACTATGCCTTTGCTCTTTGTAGATTTTCTACCCTGCCTGAGGAGGCCATCATTTCTGATTATGTTTCCATATTTTTACCCATTTTAATGATTTCATTTTATTCACACCTCCACGAAGGCTTCTACTAATAACTCCAGAGAAATTTAATACAGTCTTAATTTGAACTTTCATAGGATTTATCTGCATGTCTCTTAAAGTACTTGGCTTTTTTGACCATATAATAATTATCTCTATACACATTACTTCCCCAGTCTGCTGGGAACTCTTCGAAGTTAGGCTTCTTTTTCATTTTCATTATTACAAATAGCATCACAAGAGAGGACACTATATAAAACAATATTTCTTGAATGAATTAATGCAAAAATATGTTAGTAAAGATGTCATTTTAACCTTCTGAATAATTTCCTATGAAATTCCTCATCTTTACAATCAACGTATAGCCAGATTCAGGTTCTTAAATTCTGTAGTCAGAGATGACAGCACATATTTGGGAGTTCAGACTTGGAACCATGTTTTAAACATTACGTAGGATGACAGGGTAATACAGGAATCACCAACCATATTGAAGCCAATTGCACTAAAATTACAATAAACTCTGGATAGAAATGTGAGTTGTTTTATTTTTATTTGTGCTTGTTGAGGCTATTTATCAATATTATGCAAAATCATGATAAAAGATAAAACAGAAACATTCAAGTTTTTAACAACTTTACCTATGTGTAAAGTTGCTGAATCATGAAAAATAACCTACAGTTGAATCATGAAAAATAACCTACAGTTAGGCCTTACTCAGGTTTACCTTCCCACAATTAGCCCATGTTCCTCAAATCATCCTGGCAAAAGGGAACCAAAAGACTGAGTAAAAGCCTTGAAAAAATATCACAAACACTTGGAGTGTAAAGAGTCAACCAATGCTATCCTCAGAAGAGAAAAACAATGCCAAGAGTGATGAGATGAGATGACATGTAATGTCAATTAAAGGTAATTAAGACATTTAAATACAGGAACAAGTTTGATGTACCCATGAAGAATATATCAACCTATAAACAATATAAAATAGCATTCCATTATTAACAAGCCAATTATAAATAAAGTTGAGAGCCTATCATGCACTTATCTCTGTGGATGATATAAGAAATAATGACCTTCCCTTGGTCTCAAAAAGCAATTCTGCTAAAATTCTCCTTTTGCTCTAAAATGCAAATTTCACGAGAAATGACAAAACACATTCTTTGCTCAAAAGCTGTACATGAAGGTTATTTAGATGTGACTTCACAAACACAACTTACACATATTAACTGTAGCTGTGTATGTGTTATCTGGCAGACAGCCATGACAGAATAATATGTGAGGCTAAAATAAGTAGAACTCAAACAAACCATATGTACAAAAGAAAATAGTTTTAACAGATGTCTCACTGTTAGAGTTTCATGTGCCATATTTTGGTAGATGATGATTTGAATTGCTCTTCCATGCCAATGCAAAGGCCTCAGTTTAACAGTAGAAATTGGAAAGAAACTTTGACCAATAAGCTGTCCATTAACAGGAAGACAGCGCCATATATGCAAGTGAATTTCACTGGGATAGATTATCCAATGGAACACATTTGCTTTGTCAATGAGAAACACTGCCTGCCAGTCACTGTGTATTTAAAACACTAAGCCCTTAAACAAGGAGGCTCATTATCTTACTCAATATGGCTGCTATTTCAGGATCAGGATCCATAATGACATTTTGCATGAGGCAGGGGAAGGATAGAAAATACATGTTCACACGACCTAGATGGTTTGGCTAACAAACAAGTAGGCTGCAAATTCTTGAAGAAACGTGTTGAGTTACAAATTCTCTCTCGAAGGGAAATCCAGTGAAAGCTGACCATTTTGAGAAAGAACACTGAGCCCTGACTTCACAGCTGTTAGAAATGGTTGCCATTTTAAAGGCTAGAAATTATACAGAGTTAGGCAACCAGCCAAAAATAACTAAGCACAGGAAGAATTTCCTAACATTGAGGGTCTTTCCTCAAATAAATTGGTCACTGATATAAATGATACAATTTTATTCAGAAACATTTAAAAACCGATTGGGTTTTCATTGGTTTTGTATAAGAAGAAAGTAGGTGATGAAGGTGACAGTAGGTGAAGAGCTATATAAAATATGCACCGTAGACTCATTATGGTTCTATGAAAACCTGATTCCTTGTCTTCTCCAAAATATCTATCAATATTAATCACATTGCAATATTAATCACATTGCAAAACATTATCGCATCCTAAAACTGTCTTTGTTTTTCCATACCTAAAAGTTATCTATGGCTGTCTATATTAGTTTAATCGCTAATTTGCTTTTTAGTCTTCCTTCTCATTATTTTGTATGTCTACTTTTTCTGGTAATTTGAGAATAAATTCAGCATTGACAGTTCACAGTGAAATATTTTTGCAATTTGTATTTTTTTTAACAGTGGGTGAATAATTTTGTTTGGCTCCTAAAAATGTTATCAGTCAACTTCTTTCAACTTTCAGTAGGCTCAGACTTTCAGGAAGTTAATCATGGATCAGATCATTCTAGGCCACTTTATAGAAGAGGCTTAAGATGTAATCATGTAAAAGCACATTGCTTTGATATGCACACCTGCTGACTTTGTGAATTTATAACATGTTTATAAGCATCTAATAATGAAATGAATAAGGCACCTTAGAGATAGTTTCCTTTTTAAATTAATATTTTCAGAAGAAGAGTGAGCATGTGATTCTTGTGACGTCATTAAAGAGAAGCTGATACTCACTTCAAACAAAAAGGAATAAAACCTGAATGTCTGAACTGAATTGGGGAATTGGGATTGACATGTATACACTGATGTGTATAAAATTGATGACTAATAAGGACCTGCTGTATACAAAAATAAATTAAATTAAATTAAAAAATTAAACAACAACAAAAAAATCAAAAAAAAAAAAAAAAAAAAAAACCTGAATGCCTTATATGATAGATGAGAACACTACTTCATATCTGAGGGATTTCAATTTTAAACAGATTTTGACAAACCAAGAGATAATTCTTTCAATAAATGCCATTGATAAAAAAGAAAGAAAGTGATTAAATTTATAGCAGGCTTCTATTTTTCTCTGTCTTTTTAATGTTTTAAAAATTAAACAGATAAGAGAAAAATAACCTACATTTTTTAAACATATGTGAAATACACATTAAAGAATGAAGTCCAAAATGTAGACATTTCATTGCTCACTCACATACAATGTATGTGCAGCAGTAGTTAGCTGACTCTGCATTTTATGTCAACCATCTGGCACCATGTCTTTCCCCAATGTGTCCCATATGTTACATAAAGTTTGGAGCATGTATAGAAACGTGTACATAGGCATATGTATCTGTGTGTTTCCGGGAAGGGAGGAAACAAACAATAGCCTTCATAATTTTAATAAAAGCTGCTATTTAGAACATATGAAAGTTTACTGTTTTTACAGAAGCTTAAATGTCTTTAGTGAGCCTTTATAAAATGTGTCGTGCCTCATGGCCTTTAAATCTGACAGCAGCTGGCGATATGCATTTTCTGGGTGATGATCCATGTTGATGCAGCTGTTGCCATAGTAACACTGGCTGAAGCATCTACTTCAGGTTCAACTAGTTGAGCATGGCTCTTTCCCTTAAATGAGTACCAATGGCCTATAACTTTTAATAATGAGTATCTACCATCTAGATTGCCAGTGAAAATAAAATCTAATTTAAACTCTGTAAAAGTTTGGGAGAGAAGATAATTTTCAACTGCACAAATAGTGAACTCATATCCATCCATCCGAAGGCATAGTTCTAAAAATGACTAGTGTTTCAGAAAATCGAGGGCTTGTGCTCCAAAAGAAGGAAGTCTGCGTTGGAAAACATACATCTGTCTACAGTATAGCTACAATAAGTCTCTGATGTACTTTCACTGATTTCATTTGGCTGTGGGTGAGTTCTCGTCCATCTGCACTTCTGTACTCTTCTTATCAAAGCCTGAAAAACTTCTTAGGTTGTAATATGGTTAGAAGTTTCTTTATTGATAGGACAATATTAAATGTTCAGCAATCAGTATTAAAGGGGAGTTAGGGTTTCTATTAGCCTTATTCAGTTATCTATTCTATTTTATAAAAACTAAAATGATAAAATTTGTTATTATATAATTTGTTCACATCCATCTTTCAACATTTAAAAAATAAACACTTCCCATTTGAAGCATAAGCTTACATGTACCTGACTTCTTAGAGCTTTGTGTTTTTTCAGCTTTCCAATGTGAATTACTTTACTCCACATTTAAACATAAATTGAAATAGAAGAACAGATTCTTTATTTTTTCCTTGCTTTTAAAGGGAAGAGAGACAAAGCAACTTATGTATGTTTGAATTTAGAAACTTATAGGACATCTCTGCTTTTTGATAGTGGTTATGTAACTTTTGCCTTAAGAAGAGACATCCTTTATTTTCTGTCTATGGAAATACGTTATCTTGGTTTTTAGACTTTCTTGCACGCCCTCTGCATGTTATGTATGCATATCAGTTACAAAAATATCTTTATATCTTTAAAAAGTCATGTTGGAAATTTACTAAGGAGAAAGGAAAAAGAAGTTTAAAAAAAAGGAAGCAAACCAACAAGATAGCTAACTATGGTGTAATCTAATTCTACTTGCTCTCCAAATGACCTTGGTTGAATTCCAATCCTTTTCTAATCCAGTCATTCCAAAGTGGATCCACTTGTCTTTCTCATTAATGACTGAATCTTTCTTGCCACTATGAACTTTGCTCACTTTAACCATAGGAAATACAACCAGCATCTAAGCCCAGTGACAGCACTCAGCCTTCTGTTACAAACACTATGCATTTTAATTTATGAAGATGATATGGCATCTTTATCATATCTCCATAATTATAAAAATAGAAAATTAGCTAATGTCTGAGAAACTTCTTCCTTAAGTAACAATGAATTTATTATACATTTCACAGACATGGGACTGAGTATAGAGCCTGTTTGCACTAGATGCTCCCCTGCTGGCCTGGAAGCAGGCAAGAACCAAACCAGTTTCCTCTCTCTTCTCCTTCCCCAAATAATTTTGCTTTGGGGGCCACACAGAGAAAACCTGGAAGTCAGCTGTTAAGGGGAGGCTGAATGGGTGGAATGATGGGCCCAGCTCCCCAGTGCAGTTCTCAATTTTACATTTTACATAATCTATTGAATTTCTGTACAATATATTCTTTGAAGAAAAAGCATGGTTCTTAAAAAAATTTTTTAATTTGGAAACCACATTAGATGATTCCTTTCCAAATGCTACTATGAGTTCGTAACAATCTATCCATTTACACTAGGCTGTGATCCAAAAATGGGTGCATTTGGATAATTTGAAATTAATAAAATGAGTAACAATGTCAGTTCCGATGTTGGTCCCTCTGACCTCAAATGCATGACAACATAAGGGCTAGATACGCCCTCATAATTATCAGCTGATATTAATGAGGTAGTTATAGTAATAAGTATATAATCATGGCCCTGATCACATAAGATCAGGGTATAAATAAGATACCCTATGTATATTGTTATATGTCATAAACAATATCTAGATAGTTCATAAAGAGCTTATACAATTGATGTTAATGAACTAAATAGAATTTGTGGAATTTCATAAGTACCCTCGTGTTGGAATATTCATGTGTCTTGCAGACTTAACGACCTCCTCAAACTTCTCCATACTTTCTTCAATAGCACAGTTAATATTCTTCCTGCTAAAGGGTTCAGAGGCAGCACCAAAAACAGAGATCTCAGTGGCTCCTGCAGCAACCTGAAAAATAAAAATCAAAGGCCAAAGCTAGTAATTCCAAAAGCATAAACAAGAGCAGCAGAAGCAATGTTAACTACTCTATAAAGGAATACTTGAATTCTTTAACATTCTCCTTAAAATTTAAAATTAGATTTCTCTCAACTTGCTGCATACACCCTTTTGAAATGTAAAAATATTTTATGATAGCACAATAATTCCACAAACTACAACACTTATAAATCACAGAATATACAATGATGATGTTCCAATTTAATCTTGCCTTTCCTAAAAGTTATCCTCAGCAATATTTTAACCTTAATTATGGAAAATACTAGCATCCCAATGAAACCTCTTGATATCTATGGAAAACTTTATTTTTACCCAATTATTAAAATTGAGACTAGTAAATGCTTTGTTTTTCTTCTCTTCTTAGCATCCAACAGAAAAATATTTTTCCAAGTCATCATTTAGATTTTGCTACAAATTTTCTCCCTATCTCTTAACCTCACTTCCACTGTTTCATACCTTGACTGTGACAACCGAACTATTGCATGTCTTAAGACCTTAATCCTCTTGCCAGTCTTCAAATCCAAAATGTCGACCTAATCAATTCTCCCTTTTGCCCCTTTGGCCATCTTCTCTCCTCCCTCCAGGCTTCCCAGTGCTTGTTTTCAACATCAAGCCTCCTAGTTTTCCAGCTGGATTTTTAAGACATTCTATTAATATATCTCTAGCACTGTACCTAGATTCCCCTTTCTCTCTGATACCCTATTAATACATTAAGAAAAAAAATTCTGTCATCTCTCCTCCAACATTTAAAAAAAAAATACTGGTATCCACTCTTCCATCCAAAATAAATTGTAACCTTTAAAATTAAAATTCTGTGGATAAACAAGTTCTTACTGTATAGCACAGGGAGCTATATTCAGTATCTTATGATAAACCATAATGGAAAAGAATATTAAAAAAGAATATATATATATATATATATATATATATATATATATATGACTGAATCACTTGGCTGTACAGCAGAAATTAACACAACATTGTAAATCAACTACACTTCACTTTTAAAAAATTTTTTTTAATTTAACTAAATTAAAGTACTATTTATTGAACACCTACTATGTGCTGGTGTTGTATTTTGCATGCCCTATTTCTAATCCACAAACAATCTTGTAAATGAAGTGTTATTATGGCAATTTTACAGATGAGAAAACTGCGGCTCAAAGAGGCTAAAACACTAATAGGAGGTCCCAAGGCTAGTAAAAGTTCTGGGGCCATGTTTCAAACACAGGCTTGCCTGAGTCCCAAGCCAAGGTTTCTCCTATTACTTTCTAAGCTACCCTGAGGGTATACTCTCATACCTTTCTCAAGGTGGTTACATTCCCTACTTCTTTAGGACCGGATGACAGCAATATTTATAATTTCTTAAAAGGCCTCTGTCTTTCTTTACAATGTGATAAAATTTGTATTAATTCAAATAAAAGAAAAGTGGTTTCACAAGATACACTAACAGGTGATACACCAACTAGCACCCACAATTTCAACTTCATGCAACCCAGTCACAAATACAAAAGTGAAAAATATCCATTAACACCAAAAATAGCTGTTGCTCAACTTTTACAATAAAGCCATGTAAGCATAACACCTCAAGCTTTTACTTAAAACTACACTGATTCTTCTAGTATGTGTAATTATGAAAGCTTCTTGGCATATAAATTCCCAAGGCACATAGGATTGGAAGAAACAAACCGGAAGACAAATAAGGAAAGTTGGTAGAGGCAATTCCAAAGACAGTGATTAGCTCCATGTAGAGGGCGGGAACAACAGCAACCTCAGAAAAAGTGACAAAAATAACTATCCACTACAATAATATTAATAATTATAATATCGTATTGGGAAATCTTTGTTATATTTTGTATTCCTTGTTTAAGTGGGGAGCACAAAATATACTTTCAAAAGAATTTCATCAAAATGGGTAATTGTATTTCTGTGTTTTAATTCTTGAATGGTTAGACTGGAAGAGCCATTATGTGGAGCATTTTAGTCCCAACAATGCCACAAAGTCACTGATCTCCATGTACCTGCATTACGGGTATTAGTGATAGTATTTATGCAGGATAACAAGGGAGTCATATATCACACCAATTTAACTTTGAAAAGATCTTTACAACAAGAAGCATATCAGTTTTAGAAAAATTAGTAGCACACTTACAGCACGGTGGAAACCCTGAAGATTAGGAGTAAGGACAGGATATCGAATTCCTGGATATTGACGAATGCCCTTCATCACTTCAGTGTGATCTGCCATCTTAAATACATAATAGTTATATAGAGATATGGGACTTGGAATATTCTATCAAGCATGTTTTTAGTTTTTCAGGAGGTTATAATAATACAGGCAATTATATTCTATCAATTCATGTTTGAAATAGCAAAACCATGCCAGATAAGTAGTTCTCAATGTCATAAATACATAATAACTAGATCTGGGTGTAACGTCCTCACATGACAGGATCTGGTTAAGTGACTGATTACAGACAGTCAGGAATTCTGAACTCTGGTGTTTTCCCTTGACTGATCTTTATTCTCTTCCTTTCATTTTATGGTCAAGACTCCAATACCCCTGATAGTGGGAAGAGTTTGAAAGGCCATAGGCTGTACATTTACCTTCCACATGAAAATTTTACGTCCAAATAATTTTTAACATATGAAATTTTACAATATTTAGTAAAGCGTAAATTACACGTATCCATTAGAAGAATTTAACAAGGCTGAGACCCTAGTATATTATTGGTTTTAGTTAGTAACAGTCATAATGCTTTACGTAGTTCTATCCTTGAGTTACTATTTGTTCTTATAACGTGAACAAATAAATACAATGGAGCACACAGCAGGAAACTCATCCTACAAAGACTTTATTTTGTATATTTTCTATGAATCTATTAAAAAAAAGCCAACTTTGAATTAAAATATCAAACTTACCAGTTTGCTATAAAGTCTATAATTTAGCCTCCTAGAGAAATAACTGATGATCAAATCCCATAATCATCACATAGAGAAATTACCATTGACATAACCATGAGCTTTGCATATTAAAGAATAATAAATTATGGCATGAACAATAAATATAAGGAATAATATATAAACAATGAAAAGTATACAAAATGAAAGTGGAGAAAGCTGTAAAAACATGCACCAAACCAAACTTTGTATCTTCAGTATGGGAACGGTTGAGGGAAGACTTGTTTTTTCTCTATATACCTTGACTTGTTAAAATAAGCATGTATTGTTTTTAATTTAAAAGGAAATAAAAGTAAATTAGAGTATAAATGCTTTTATTAACATAGCTACACATTTTTTTTTAAATGTGAAATGTTACAATATTTACTCTTACTGGTCCATTGGTCTTATTGACTCTGAGTTAAATGCCAGTAGAATTCAATTTAATACTTTCAATGATTATTATTTGGAATAATTAAATGAATTTTTAAATACATTTTAAATTTAAAATTAAATACTTAAGACGCAAAAAAGCACCTCCCACTGACTGCCATCATGCCTTGTTGACATTTAAGCTTTCATGTTTCATTCAATCCAAACACACTTAATTCTGTCTAAAATGTGATTCTTGTTCACTTATTTCTTAGAGATCACAGTCACCATTGCCCACCCCATAGCTGCATCCTTCACAAAGACCATCCACCACAGACATCTACGATGCATAAAAGCCAAAGCTTATTTTATTCTAAGCCTATTTCACTTTAACCCAGAGGTTTATTGAACATTAACTGTGTCCAAAGCCCTATGCTAGGCCCTGTGGGAAATATAAACACTGGAAAGTAACATCCTTGCACTGAGTAATTTGCAATACAGTTGGGGAGATCAAAGAGATGCACTAGGAAAGTTAACAATTCAAAAAAATATACTGGTTGTGAACAAGAGCACAGTTTATAAGAGTTCAGAATGGGGAAAGGTTGGCAGGGCCTATACTAATCTAGGAAAGTTTAAAAGAGTATATGGGATAAGAACTACAGTCCCTAATATGACATAATGACAATTTTTTTAAATGGCCACAGCAGTATTTCCAATCCCATGTGTTCTTCCAAAACCTCACTGACCTCCATCAAGAAATGGATGCTATTTATCATCCACTTGAACCTAGGCAGGCTTGTGATTGCTCCAACCAATAGAGCATAGCAAAAATAATGCCACGTGAATTATGAGGCTAGGTTGTGAAAAAGGATAGAGCTTCTATATGGCTTTCTCCTTGGGGGAAGCCACCATGGGAAAGTCAGCTGATCTGCTCTGAGAAAAACTAGCTCCTGCAGAACAGCCACAGGAAGAGGCCCACATGGAGAGCCCCATGTGAAGAGGAGGTGAGCCCCCAGCCAACAGTCAACACTAATCTTAATCTTAACCTTAACGCTAACCGTAACCCTAACCCTAACCCTTAAACTTATGATTGAAGGAGCTCCAGATGATTCAGCCTGAGGCCCCAGACTTTGTGTACCAGAGACAACTTTGCTCCTGTACCCTATTCAAATTCTGACCCTAAGATTTGATGAGCATGGCAAATGTTTACTGACACCACTAAATTATCAGATAGGGCTTCCCTGGTGACGCAGTGGTTGAGAATCTGCCTGCCAGTGCAGGGGACACAGGTTTGAGCCCTGGTTTGGGAAGATCCCACATGCCGCGGAGCAGCTGGGCCCGTGAGCAACAACTACTGAGCCTGCGCCTCTGGAGCCTGTGCTCCGCAACAAGAGAGGCCGCGACAGTGAGAGGCCTGCGCACCGCGATGAAGAGTGGCCCCCGCTTGCCGCAACTGGAGAAAGCCCTCGCACAGAAACGAAGACCCAACACAGCCAAAAATAAATAAATAATTAATTTTAAAAAATTCTCAGATAATTCATTACAAAGCCATAAAGGCTGAAACACTGAAAAATCAATAGGGTTGGAAAAGAGGAAGAGGTGGGTGTAGCAGTAGGAATACACTATCCGGCTAGAAAAGATTATTGGTAAACAATCAAGAAATAGATTATAAATTAAGACAGGGGGCCACACACTGTGGTGTGTCTTGAGTTAGGTTCACATTATTCTAAGAATTCAGGATTTATTGTGAAGACAATAGAAAGCCATGAAGAGTGGGTGTTGAATTAGCAAGGGAAGACTGGGATAGATGCAGTATTTTAGAAAGATTAACTTGGGAGAGGCGCAGAGGGCAGTCAAGAGAAAAGAGAGGCAATTCTCAGGTAATGGTGAGGATGCAGCCTGTGACAAGTTCCACTGCAGAGAAATGACACTGGGAATGGAACTACCAGAGAAAAATTAATAGGACACAGAGGCTGGTACTATAAGGAAGGTGACTTTACTCAAAAATGTAATCCTCACTCTTTTATAACTTCTTTTTAAAATAGTTAACATTCATGCAGATTTCAACACAGTTCTTGATTATATATCACGAATTTAGCCTTTGTGTCTGAGGCTAGAGTGTGAGCTCTGTCTCTCTGTCTCTGTCTCTCTGTGTCTCTCTCTCTCACACACATGTTACATGCAAACATGCACTCACAAATTATCATAAAAAATTTAGAGCACTTATTCCTAATTTCAATCAGAAAGACAAGTAAAGTTACTGCTAGTTTTAGGACATTGTAATGAAATGTAAAACACTCTTACTAGAGAATAATGTTCATTGATATTACTAATACTTATGTCTAACTAAACACAGTATGCTTATTTATGAGACATATTTACATTAACATGATAACAGAAATCAATAAAGAGTGTTTCCCAAACCAATATGCAGTTAGAGAATAAGGTATGGCAGTGTATCACAGCATGAAGGAGACAAGACAAATTTTAATTTTCAAGAAATATAGGTCATATTAACCTGTAAGTGATTATTTCACTCTATATGTAGTTTAACAAAAATCTTGAATCATTATGTAGAAATTTATGTAATTAAACTGTGACTTAATAGATATTTCAATCAGCAGAACTAGAAAATAAGCAGAGATGACAGTAATCAAATTCCCAGGTCATGAAAGCTAAACTTTGATAATCATTGAAGATATCTTAATGAAATTATGATAAATACATTAATTAGAATCCAACAAATCAGAACATTTTCCTTTTTAAAAACAACCACACTATAATGAGGTCATTTAAGACATAATAATATTCTGTCTAAATTTGGTCAATAAAGACAATTATGTAAAGAGCTTTAGGAAATCATGATAGGATGTAATTTTATTACAGTGAATAAAATAGAGCAGGTTTCAATTAAAGGTATAAAATCCTTGCTTTACTTTATTTTTTTACTCAGAGAGTTTATATTATACTTCAATCTTGATGTTATTTTAATGTCTAAAGTTTAACTATTAGTCAAACAATAATAGAACTATTCCTTTACAGTACTATTTTGACATCTTAACAAAATCTTTCTACATCTGGTTTGAATTAACATATTTTTAAGATTTTGCTGTAACTTTTCATTTAGGATCATAAAAATTCCCATTATTTGGTTAGTAACAGGATTTGCCATCATCTGGCCACGGTGTGTGAATGGCCATACCTACCTAGCCAATCAAACTGGCTATACCATGGTGAATCAATTGTCCTAGGTATCCAAATTTTGATATGGATTCAAATAGTCACAATAATTGTGCAACAATTTGCAAGCATCTTAAAGATATGCAAAAATCACAAAAATTAGAATGTAATTTTTAGAGCTTTTATTTAGAGCTTTTATTTTACTTGCTACTAACTCTATCATGGGGTGATTATATTTGGACACACCACATTACACATATTTAGACATTTTACTAATACTTTGTCATCTGAATACAATAACTTCTCCTAAATATTTATGCTTTCAATGTGTTCTCCAGACAACAGCAATGGCTAAAATATAGTTTAAGCATTGTTAAGTGCTCATTCGAATTCCCTGAGATTATTGGAATTTCAAAATAATACATATGAGTATATATTTTACAAATAGACTATAAAATTTGTCATTGGTGGATACAAAAGCTAATTTTAAAATATCGTGAGACCTTAAAATGCCCTTCAATGTTTGAATATTGAATATTGACTCATTTCAACATTTTATACACTTATAATATATCTAACATTTCAGCATTAAAACATGAAGCAGAGGTAGTCCATATAATATAACACACAGGCTAGTGGTGGGAAATGTGTGTGTATGTGTGTGTGTGTACATACCAAAAATACAAAATAATACAAATGTCATGTGATCTGAAGTTCTATGAAGCAGGTAAGGAAGTATTTTTCTTTGCAACCTAAAGTAGAATAATGACAAATATTTAAGCTAACCCTTATCTAGACCAAATGTAAATAACTCAGGGGCCTGTTTTTTAAAGGAGCAAAATATTCATGGAGTTTAATGGAGCAAGACTATTCATAAAATATGATATTATTAAAAATTAGTCATAAAGCACAAGTATTCATATATTATACATGCAAATATAATTTCTATGATAAATTATACTCTAGTATACTATAAAAAGAAAGGGTTTAATAAGCCCAAACTTAAAACATAATTGTTTATTAAAATTCTCCACATAATTATGGAGTGAGATATTCTATAGAAATTAATTTTTAAATTCATACCCTTCTTTCATTTTCAAGTCCAATGAAATGAAAAGTAAAAGTATCTATTACTCTTTACCTCTCTTCTGAATAACAGTTGATAGAGAAAACAGAATATTCATTGAGTAAATTTTGTTCAGTTCCAACTGAATATATGTTGTGTGAGATGTTCATTTAGAATCTAATCACTGATGAACATTTTTTTTTCCTTTTCCCAGAACAAGTATAATTACAAAATATCACATTGTACAGGTCACTAAGTTCCAGAGGTGCATTTACTATAAATTTTTTATGTGAAAGTCTCACACACGTGTATGACACATAAAACTTTTACCTTTATTATTTTAACTCAGTAAGAGTGAGTCAATAAGGAGAATGCAAACTTCCTGAGAGGAGCTGAGTTGTTTTGCATCACCAAAGAAATTATTCAATACATCATGGTGGCTCTGGTGAGGCAACTGTATTGTGTGATGGAGTAGAATTACTCAGAGTTGAAGTTAGCACTGTTTTTAAATGGCAAACGTGTTTAGAGTAGAATCTAAAATCCATGTAAGTAGAATCTAAAATCCATGTAATCTAAAATCCAGGTAAGATACTCCATCTTTACAGCAATATCTGTAAAGTTGTATAACTTGACCACCTCTTTTACCACTGGATCTTGCAACCTAAATATAAAACTCTGCTTTGTTTCCTCTTCTCTCTGGCTTGGTCCAGTCAATATGACCAAGTCAAGCATCATCAATGGGCGAGCTTTACCCACTTTTCCTTCCTTCCCTCCACTCACCTGCTAAAGGGCTCAAATTATTTCCCTCTCTTGCCATCTAACAAGAGTCCTTCTCCTGATTCTTTCCCATGATGTATGAAGGAGAAGGAGGAAGGTGAGAAGTGGTAGGAAAAAGAGAACAAGATAGCCAGAAAAATTTAAGTAATCTAGAGAGTCATGATGTTGGAGAGGGACAGGATGGGTTTGGGAGCTTTGTTTTGGTGGCAAGATTATTTTACTGCTCTGGAGCAGTGAAGAAGTGTGAGAAGAGAAGACAAAAGGACAATTACACAAAGTGTTGCTCTAATCTAATCTATAGAGTGAGTCTCCTGTAATGGTCTTCAAGTAATGCACATAAAGATGGGAAGACCATTTAATTCATTTAGGTTGCCATATTATATTTCTTTTTTAAAAATATTTTATTTTATATTGGAGTATAGTTGATTTACAATGTTGTGTTAGTTTCAAGTGTACAGCAAAGTGATTCAATTATACATATACATATATCTATTCTTTTTCAAATCTTTTTCCCATTTAGGTTATTACAGAATATTGAGTATAGTTCCCTGTGCTATACAGTAGATCCTTGTTGATTATCTATTTTATATACAGTAGTGTGTATATGTTAATCCCAAACTCCTAATTTTCCTTATGTGTAAACCCAGGCACAGACTTTGCTACTTGGGAGAATTCACAATGCTGTGCTCTCCAAGAATATTGGTGTAAATATTCTCATATATTTAATATGTATAAAATATATTATATAACATAAAATAGAGTACTCAACTGTACCTCCTACTAAAAGTGTCACTCTAGAGTTAAGCCAAGAGTCCTGTGATATCTGGCACCAGAGGTATGTAAATATTTGAGGAAAAACAAGTTTCAAAATATACAGAGCCAGAAGCTAGTCTACAGAAAATTGTTCCAAACATCACATCTGTAAAACTGTAAGTGAATGAATCAGTTGGCATCAATGTCAAATTAAATGGAAGTCCTTTCTTATCAGAAATATATTCAATATACAGTATATACAATTATAAATAAAGTGTTCATATTTTTGCTTTTATTTTTTATGAAAATCACATAGAATAGAATATATATATCAAAATTCTTCACTGGGAAGGACAAAAAACTACAGTAATTCTTCTAAAACAATATATCTCTGTATAAGGTTACACATCACAAAGTATTAGATTGCATCTTAGCATGACATTACAAACAATGAATTATTAAACTGAAATACACCCTCCTAACCTCTCAATAATAAAAAAAAAAAATCTTGATCAATGGTGCAAGAGAAAAGACAGTCTTTCTTAATGAGATATCATTCCTTCTTTTTTCAGCTAGTCAATTTATGTCATCCTCCAATATTCACAATATTCAACTCAAAAACTCCTCTTATAAGACATTCTCAACAACCAGCTTGATTTCCACATCTGTTTACCGCCATAGTTCTCTGTGTGTGTATATCTATCCATCTATCTATCTATCTATCTATCATCTATCTATCTATCTATCTATTTATAGTTACTCTTATCACATTTTGTATAATTTATACTGATTTATGTAACTTTCTCCCTAACTAAATTATTAGCTCCTTGAAGACTTCACTCAAAAGAGACATTTAATAAAGCTTTTCGAATTGAACTGAAATCTCTCCTCCTTGCCTTTTATTCTAGTTTGCATTCAATTTGAGTTCAATCCACTTTGAATCATGATTCTTTTTCTCCACTAATTCTAAGATTTTATTATTAATAATGATGGTTACAATGATAAAAGCAAACATTTACTTTATGCCGGTCTACATGGCAGGTCTCTATGTGTTGAGTCCTTTACGTGCATTATCTCTTCAAACATTTTTAACCACCCAATGAGAGGGACAGTTTCTGTAGAAGAAGAAGTAGACAGAGATGGAAAGGATGAGGAGAATCACCCAGTGAGTGGGGGAGGGGGAACGGGACCCAGGTCTGTCTGACTGTAAAGCACACTCTCTAGTTCCTCTTTGTTAAGCACATCCTCCATATTGTCTAAATATCTTCTCTCTCTTCATCTTAGTCATTGCTCAAGATTTTTTGCACCACAATATCAAGGGAAGAATTCCTAGAAAGATCCCACCCTCAGGCTGAACAGTTTTGAGAGTATGTGTTTTCATCAAACCCAGTGTCTCCCAAACTGGATTGATCATCAAAATTATTTAAGGTTCTTCTAAAAAAAAAAAAAAAAACAGATTCCTTGGGATCATCAGTAGAGATTCTATTCTGTTCAGCTGAAGAACCCAGGAATCTGTTGTTCCTAAAACTTCTCAGGAGATGTCAGACATCAACAAATCTGGGAATCGTGGTTTCAGTCACAAAGGCCACCAGTTAGGCTGGAGGGAGGTCAAATCAATGCATCCAAGCCCACCCATACCTGCTTCAAGATGGGACACCTCATTTTATTTTTATTCAGAGATGAATCCAGATTTTGTGGATCTGAAATTATTGCTATTTGGAAGGGAGCCTTTAAAAAAAAAAAAAAACTCAAAAATCTCTAACTTTTGTAAATTTTACTGAAACACATGACCAGGTGAGCACATTGCTAGGGCCCCATCCAGGGTCTTGGGAGGAAACTATACAAATATTTTGTGGTAATTTTCCTGTCTGTATTGTATATTGAGGTTCTAAATAAAGTTTCATCCAGGGTGAAAAAAGTTCCATTGATTAAAAAAAAATAATAACATTTCGGAGACTCCAAGTCTGTTTGAAATTTCCTACCTCGCTCTTAGTCATATCATCAAGATAATTAAGAATCTATCTGAAATAAAGATTCATGGTGTCTACAGTATTTCTTTTCCTTACCATTTGAGTTCAGTTTGGCATGTCTTATTCTTGGTATATCCATAATATTTCTGGGTATATTTATTTTTATAAAGTCTCTGCTAAATAAACCATCTTAAATTTTGCCAGGAAATAGATTTATCCTCATGGACCTATAACCTCACTAATACACTGTGCTGAATAGTTATTTTTTAATATATTTGAAGGATATTTTTACCCCACCATCACCCAGGACAGCATTCAGATCTCTTCAAAATGAGCAGACAATATCAGAAGGTGTTTGCATACTATCTCCACTGGCTAGATGATATCTCCCTTATGGTAATACTTTTCCTTATGCAGCAGGAAGGATGGATACAGGACGTGTCATTTCTTCAACACATGCCACAGATTACTATACAAATGTAAATAATGTGGTTTCAGAACCTATAACTCAAAACTCAATTTGAGCAGTAACTCCTCTTAAAGGTAACACATTCGTAAATTCAGCCATGAGAAAAAAAATGGGACTAAGCACCCTTCCTGACAGCCATAAGTGAAAACGCTCTACCCAGCCATGAATAGCTTATAGCCTGGGTACTCTAACCCTGTCTCATTCACAGACTCTTTCCACAAACCCCATATATCTTAACCTCAGTAGCACAGAGGAAATCTTGGTCTGCTTGAAGAAGTAAGACAGTTTTAATAAATCACAGTCTTACAATAATAAACACAGGAAATCTCTGGAAAATTGAACATCTAGTTTTTTTTTTTTTTCTACCCAGTACCCTGTCTTGGCTGCCACTGCTAAAATGGTCTGACACCATACTCACAAAACTTCTTAAGTCCAGAAGCCTAAAAACTAATTTGGGCTGGTGTATAATTTCCTGTGCTTCCTTATTTAACATTACCTTTGTGTTCTAAGGGCCTCTGTACCGCCCTCTATGGGAAGGAATGCGCAGGCTTCTCAGGAGTGACCCAAGCAAGTAGCATACATGACCCACACTCTTTTACTGTGAAACCTGCAAGCCATTTTCATCATAATCTATTAATGTCTACAAATATTCATTTTTAAATTATAAAATAAACCCAATCTACCCAATGGATTTGTGGGTTATACACTGGGAGACCAATGTTCCAGACAGAGAAACCAGAGTCATCTTATTCAATAACGTTTCCCGTTTCCTAAAGCAAACATAACAAATATGCATTAGTGATTCTTTGTTCGGGTCAATGCCTTTGGTGACCACCCTCCTGGTCGTCCCATGTCAAAACAATCATGTTCCCAACATGACTCTGAAGTAGGGGCAAGAAGTCTCAAAGCTCCCAGTATAATTTTCTTTCCATTCAACTGTGTTGCCTCTCATATATCATGCCTTTGTGTTTGTTAATAACACTGTCAACAGTGTTATTTCTCATGCATGGGAGCAGAAGTGACTTTTAAAATACTGTGTCTAATTGTATTCATTCTCGATGACTGTAAATGGACTTTCCCCTCTATACTTACACTTCCTTCTGGAAGCCCCCCTGCCCACAGTGGAGAGCTGCGCTGGTGAGCAGAGGGGAAGCTTGGGAGGTTTGAGGCAGACCATCTCACTGGCAATAAGAGAGCACTGTAGCAAAAAAGTTCTTGTTATGCTGGCAAGCAATGCAGTCACAATAGCCTGTAAGATCTAACTGCAATGATTTGACATCATATGGCTCTGAAGAGCTCTGTCTGGCTAAGCAGTACAGAAGACAAAACTTGAAAAGCCTGGACAGACAACCTCTTAAAGATAAACTGTTTAACATATTTGGATTCCTAGGTTCTATTTTATGACAGCTCATTTACAGATATTCACATGATTTTATAACCCTATTATATGAGTCAATTTTTTTTTTAGTGATTTCATTCTCATTACCCATTTTAACTTTACAATTGGGTCATTATACAGATATTGCTATCAACCACACATTATTCAATTTTTGAGTCCAAAAAAGAATTCAATGCAGTGTTTAACAGAGACACAATAAAAGCAGTGAATGGGTGAATAAATGAATGGAAAGAATCCAAGGCATAAAGGATGAAAATACTTTGCCAAATCATATCAGAAATAAGTAAGAGTCAGGTCTCAGATTTTCTGTCAGAAAATGTGTATGTTGTTATTTCTAACCAGATACAATGATGTCATTGAAAGCTCAGGAAACCTACAACCTGGAGGACTTGTGAAGAACTAACTATTTTGGGATTACTAAGAAATATGTTTCTTACTATATACTATAAGCTGAATTCAATACATGATGCATCAGTCTTGACTAAGAACAGTGTTAAAATTTCTTGATAGTCCCACATCACAGCAGTACAAGGTCTGGAGTAAGTAATATTAACGCTCTCAAGTTGTTAGTGTGAATTTGCTTCAATATGTTGATATTTCAAAGAGTACTTAATTTAGTTTATAAAGCAAACAGGAATGTGAGTGCCTAGAACAATTAAAGCAGCTCAGTTATAACCTCTGAACTTTTGCCTTTACAAATTTGAAGTTATCCAAGATATTTATAAAATGAACAGCATTCTTCAAAAGAATGTCCTATACATTGACAATGAACAAATAGCTAAAATTCATAGATGTTACAAAATACTCTATTATTCTAAAAATATAATTCCAATCAGCCTTTAATTTGATAAATTGGGTATTCAGGATAAATGAGTTTGGATAAAAATTTTTAAGTATAAGAATGTAAATGTTTTATATTTACTCTAAGTGAAAAAATTATGCATTTGTATTCCTTTTATTTTATCAAATATGGAAGAAGTGAAATGTTAGCATATATATGTCTCATTAATGTGTCAGTTTGAAATATAAAACTAACCTATTGCTTAATATTATTTTTGGAATGTAATGTTACTTCTAGCATTCAGATTTATCTAATTTCCTATGTTTACTATTCCATATGACTCCTAGAGAACTTTCCAGCAATTTAACCAGGCAATATTAGATCAGTGTGCATGTAGTGTGTGTGTGTATCTGTCTGTCTGTGTGTATATCTAAAAATTAGGAAAAAATACTTTATTTTTATTTAAAAAAATTAACTGGAATCATAATTCTTTATAAACATATCAACAAAACATGTCTTTTTAAACCATAATCAATTTAAAAATAATTAGTATATGTTTCATTTTCAGTGTTCAACGTACAAAGATCGTGAATTCTTAAAAACAAGTGATGCCTGGCATACTTAAAACTTATGATCGAAACAGTCCACATTTAATCTTAACACTTTAAACTTTAAACCTGGTTTTCACTAATGGCTGTGATTCTTCCCGTGAGAGTCATAACCGTGGCACCCAGGAAATACTTTAGTTCCTTGGAGTCTGGTCCACAGGACAAACTCTGCTTCTCTTAAAGTGGATTGCATGTTAAGTGGCTTAGTCAGGAGTTATATTAATGGAATTAGTTTATAGTAAAATAAGATTGACAAACTAATCAGCATAATGCAGAAAATGCCATTAAAAAGTTAGAATCAAGTCTTTCTGTGCCAAACTGTACTCTATTCAGCTTTTATGCAATTGTATTATATTCACAACCTTTCAAACTGTCGCTGCATACTGATAATTCATGGTCTAATTTTAATATAATTTTAATCAGATACAAAAATGGAATTTTCATATGATCAAAATGCCTTTAAAAGTTTCTTTCTTTCATGGGTAAACTTAGAGAAAATTTGATAAACAATACAATTGAATAAAAGGTGAGATAAAGTATTTTATTTGAACATTTTTGGTACATTTCATAAATCTAAGAACCAAAAAAACCAAATTTTTAGTCAAAATGTAATTGATCAGATTAAACAATTAGAAAAGCAGTGCATGCTGAGCATAGTAAATCTTTGAGTAGAATCATAGTTTTTGGCTTCATAAGGAAAAAAGTCTAAAAAAATATTGAATTATACCCTACAATGTGAAAAAAAAAAAGAAAATCTAGCCAGTAGAATTGTGACATTATTGTTTTTCATTATAAGCTTTGCTTTTTGCTTTGCACACAGAAGTGAAATTACATCTTAGGTCGAGAATAAGTTACTGTTGAATGCCAAGTAATATGTACAGTGCTAGCAACTCATTTTTTTTCCAATTTTGTTCCAAAGTATAACCTTAAACAAGTTCAAAAAAAAAAAAATGTAGTGCTCACAATCCTAATAAAAAGAAGAAAACATTTTCATATTTCCATGTTCTTTTCTGAGAGAGACAAAGATGTTTTAAAAATCCGTGACTATGCTTTAGGCAATTTGCATGCCCTCTGTGATAACAGTAGCAATGACGTAATTGAAGGATGGAACCACTCTAAAATATTGCATTTCAGGTTAATCACTCAAATAACAACCTGACTCCCATGTGAGGCAACACAATTGTACATAGGGAGTGGATAGGAGTCAGGTAAACATTAACAGCCCTGAGAGTACTAAAATATCTATTATTTTTTTTGGAATTTGGGGGTTTCACAATGCAGAACCCGCTTTTCTACCAGCTGTATTTATTCTTTAATTATCAGTAAGAAAAAGCACATGTAGAACTAGATTAATTACTAGATCATTTTAAAAGACATAAGTGTCACAGATTAGAAAAATGGCTCCAATGATATCTCCCCACCCATGTGTTCCTCTACAACACCCCTCCCCAGTCTAGAGGTGGCATGGATCCCCTCCCTTTGAAACTGGGTGGCTTTGTAACTACATCAACTAATATGGTATGGAAAAGTGATGCTAGAAAATTTATAAGGCTTGGCTATAAAAGGCATACCATGTTTGCTTGTCTCTTGGAACACTTACCTTTGCAACTCTAAATCACCATGTGATATCCAAACTAGCCTATCTGGATGAAAGGACTCCTGTAACCCCACGAAATGGGAACTGCGGTCTTGTAAATTTCACCAGGCTCCTCTCTGGGCCGATGGCAGAGGGCAACTCCTCTGGGATGAGACTCGCAGAAGATGAAATTACCCTGCCAAGGACACTGTGCCTTATAAGCAAAAGAATTCCAGGGCTCTCCCCAAAAGCTCTCCACACCAGTTCTTCCACTTTCTCTCTCCTTCAATCACACTCACACACACACACACACACACACACACACACACACACACACTCAACATCTCTGCCAAATTACCCCCTTCCTTGCCTCTTCACACACCCATCCCCCTCAAAAAGAGCAGAACAAGAAAAAGAAGCCAGGGGCGCTCAGGAGCAGAAGCTACAGCCTCCTGCACCTCATCCATGTAAATCTAAATCTTAAACTTCAATCCAGTAAATGTGTTTTCATTACCGATAAAGCATTAATTGCATCACCACTAAAAGGAGGGCAGGGAAAAGTTTACACATTCCTTCCTGCTTACACTGTGCTTGGGCCATATTTTTTAGTGTTAGACTGATCGGTAAATAATTTTTACAGCCTTTTATGTATATTTCTTTCTACTTTACAGAGAAAATCTATTTCTGCCCCTTGCTGATGTGGCCAGACTTGCGACCCACCCATTCCAACAGTTAAAAGTTAATGAAATGGAGAGCAAATATTTACAACTGAGACTTTGTATATGACAGACATAAACATACAGTGTCTTGTAATTTTCATGTATTCTTATTTTTAAATAAATGATATTCACTTTAATCACTCATGTGAATGAACGTGTTTAAAACCAAATGGTTACATTAAAGATAATGGAAAACTCTAGTTCACCTTCAAAAATTATTGTATTTATAATGATTTAAAAGGCTCATTACTGAGAGCCACATTCCAAAGTTGCAGTAAACCCATCGAGTTTTTATAAACACATTTTCTTTCTACTCTTACTGCTGTTCGCTCCACTGAAGTAAGGGGCTATGTGGACTCATTTCAAATGTCCTTAGATTATACGTCACTCTAAGGAAACCCTTTTTCCAGATAAGTTGTAAAGAACATATATTTTTTAATGGCAAGTATTTTATCATCTCTGGCCATTTAGATTATAGGTGTGGGATCCTGTTTTATATGACACCCTGCTACTGTGGAACTTTTCTTTCAGCTGCTTTAGTTAGAAAAGCTGTTGCCAAACAAAACAGTAGGAGGGAAGCTGTAAAAACGTTTTGAAATGCTAAAAAAAGAAATAAGTGAGCAAGCAGCAATCTAAACATAAACTGGAGGACTCTTCCCATGACCCACGTTTAAGGGAAAGAAACAGAAGAAGATGAAGAGAATTAACAGAATACCAATTTCGAGCCACATTCAGGATCTTTAGAAGGATTAGAAATTATTCAGAAAATTACATGTAAGCTGGTGCACTAAAATCGTTCTGTCGCAAATCTCAGACATTATTTTGAGCTAGACAAGCCTGGTGTCATGACATTTTCTCAAAAAATGAGAGGTCATAGAACCTGGAAAAGAATACGTATATGTATAACTGAATCACTTTGCTGTCCACCTGAAAATAATACAACATTGTAAATCAACAATACTTCAATAAAAACTAAATTTTTTTTTTTTTAAATGAGAGGTTATAATATAAAAGTTCAAATTACCATTATGAGTTAGTTGTGTTGATTTAAGGCCTTTTTCATTAGCATCAGAACAATGAAATCGGCAGTTACATAATGAGATGACCTCCAACCACAGCAATAGAAAAGGCTCACTCAGGCAAGCTCAGTGAAATCTATAATCCAAACACCACTATAGAAAATCAAATTGTAAAAAATGGGATGCTCTCAAGACTGCTCTTTGAAAAACCCTTGATGTGCTATGTAATATGTGACCAGTATAACTTTGGAAGTTCAATCTGATATTATCTTTGATCCAGGCACACTGCTCTTTTACAAATATGTGATTTATTTAAAACACTCCTTTTTCTTTCTTTTTTTTTTTTTTTGACTTGGAATGCATGTAACCAGATGAGTATTAAAAGTGAAATATATAACATATTCCTTAGTATTTGAAGGATGAGTACCTTTATTTATTTATTTTTTTTCCGAGCCAATATTTAAACTAAACGCATACTTCAATCTTTAAGAAAAAGGGTGTTTATCCTAGAGAAGGTAACTGAGTTGCATGGAAACTGGAATAAGTCAGTCAGTTGTCTGTCGGTCAGGCATACGCTCAGATAACACTGATGAGCCTGGTTGGAGCCAGGTGCCCTGGACTCTGGGCATCCACAGACAGGGACTCATTCATGGGCTTTATTGCCCTAAACCCTCCCAGGCTGCAGGCTTCATTGCTGGGATTCCCAAGGTTCAAGGAGGTTAAGTCACTTACTCCAGCTCCAGACAGAGTGTAGACAGAACACAGAACAGAGGTACCTCTGCCCTGCCACAGCTGTCCCCACGAGCTTGTGGGGAATTCCATCATTTATTCGATAATACTTTGAGCCTGAGCCGAGTTCATTACATCTCAATAGGTTAAGTCAATGAATCATGTTATTTTATAGTCTCATCATATGTATCTACTTCCTGTGAGGCCAGAAGGCATTTTCCTATTACTGCTCACAGAGGGACGCCTTCCCTTTGTTTTGTCCCTTTTTTCTTTTAAGTAGCTGTTCAAGGAGAAGAGTGGCTCTCTGCAAGGGGCTCTAGTATCGTCCTTCTAAACGTCCCGGGGTGTGTCCTAGATGAGACTGAAGAATAATCCATCAAACAATTCCAGTATTGTGGAATAAGAGAATTTCCTGAGCATCACTGTGGTCAAGAGGTGTATTTTGTAGGCAGCTTCACAAAACCATTGGGAAATAAAAGTATCTTGAAAAGGACTAGGAAAATATAAAATCTGAAATATAACTTTTGTTGGTAATCATTAATGTTACCTGTCCTCCTTCCTAAACTTTACTCTGAAATTACACCAGCGTATCCAGTTTCTCTCCAACAATAATCAAATACGTGAAAAGAGCATTAACTAAATCAAATAAAGAGGCAATGTCATGAAGACTTAAAGATGATAAAGGGTCTCACGTGACAGCTAGTAAAATAATAATAGCTCACATTTTACAAAATGACAAGTCAAGGAAATATGTCTAGTCTCATCAAGCTGTTTGTGTCTTCCTAAGGAATATATTTGTGGCCTTCATAACACAAGACCAAATACGTGATCAAAAAGTAAGAGTCACTTGTCCATGCCAGAGAATTGAGCCATGTTATTATGGTTTCAGGCTGATGGATTCATTATTCATTTCACGATATTTATTGAGCACCTACTTACTGCACCAAGCACTGGGGATACAAGTGATGAACAAGAGAGACACGGTCACTACCTCCATAACTCTCAGAGTCTGGGAAGCAGATCATCAGACAACATTTATAAAAAATATATAGGATTATATACAGTGGCAACTGGGATGAAGAAAAGTGACTGTTTTGAGGAGAAATCAAAGTAACCCTGATATTTGAATACTGACTCTGTGAAAAGTGATGTATTGCTGATACTATTAATCCTTTTGTGGTTTCTGTTGTTTCCAACACCTTGTAATTAAAAGGGCTTTAATGTTTTAAGCTTTCTTACACCATCTTGCTATAACTGCAGGGCAGTGTAGAAACTGAGATGTATATAAATGAATATAGATAAAGCACTGTATAGCTACAGAGGCAGGATGTAAGTAGGAATAAGAGGCAGTTTGGTTTGCCAGGAGCTTCTGCAAAAGGAAGTAGGGCCAGGTAAAGAGACCTTGAACCCCAGGCCAGGTTTCCAGACTTTTTCAACAGGGGGAAGGAAGGTTCTAAAGAACTGAGGATGTGAGTTTGAGGAGGCTAGTATTTCTGGGAGATTATCTTAGAAGCAATAGGCAAAATACATAAGGAAGGGAGAAACAGTGCTTAGGAATATCATTTAAGGGACTATCTCAATAATTAGTCCATAGGGTGTGGATTACTAATACATCCATGGGATTGAAAAGAAGAGACTCAGGTATAGGCTCTACTGAGGAGGAAGAATTTTTTGTAACTGACCAGTAACTGGTCAGTAACTGACCAGATATAAAAGACTTCTGAGAATTCAAATCCAAGATTCCCTAAGGAACAGTTAGCCGATGAGCATAAAGTAGGATCAACAATGATGAGTCTGACTTTGAACCTGCTGAGTTTCAGGTGCTAATGGCACGTCCAGCTGAAACTTATCAGAGAGGGCAGGACTGGAAATATAGATTTGTCATCCTCTCAGAAGCAACTTTTGATTTTGGAAGGGTTGGCAAAGAGGAAAGCACAGGCAGAGAAAATTACTAAAGAATCTCAAGGGAACCTTAAACTTGGTGGTGGGGAAATGATGTCAGGGGTGACCAAAAGAGCAATGGAGGGGGACAAGTGAAGGAGGATTATAGAGGAAACCAAGGGAATCAGATGAAGAAGTAATCAGTGAAGTTGTGCTGGGCAGAGACTGAAAGATCCAAGGAATGAGAACAGGGTCCAAGGAATCCAGGGATCCAGGGAATGAGATTTGGATTGGGAAGGGATTTGGGGGGGGGGGGTCACTGCTAATTATTAATCACGTTTCAAACATCAGAGCCAAGTCTCAGAAGTGATGATTGCTGCCATATGCCAGACAACTCTGGATAAGGCTCTATCCTCTTCAAGAGAAGATTCTGGATGACTATCTTTGCCTTGTCTTTGATGAATACGTATATTTTCATCAATATATATGAATATATATAACCCTCTAGCAAATATAAGCATTAAAAAAAGAGAGCATATCTACATTTCTCACTGCTTAAAATAGGATTATAATGGGGAAGGTATCAGGCGACACTCAGCATTACTTCCTTCTAACAGACAAAAAAGATAAATCACTTGGAGATACTCAGATCACTCATAAAGTCAGTAAAATGGTAAATGGAGGACAGGACCCTAAACTGCTATTAAGAGTCTTAGCCTCTACTCACTATATCAGACCATACACTCTTGAAGGTTTAGGATGGAGTTCCAAATAACTTTTTAACAACTAAGTCCAAATAACTTTTTGGACTTAATTTATATATTTCATTAAAGAGGTTATTCTTTAATTGTATCTTAATGCATGGGCTAATAATTACTAATTTGCTATGCTCTTAAAAACTATATCAGGTTAATGTCACAATGTACATCACACTGTTCACTAAATCTTGCCAATGTTAAATTAAGAATCTAGTTAAGGAATTATGGATTTGCATACCTGTGGTATCCATCGGGAAGACACAAAGCTTGTCACTTCTATTACAGGCAAGCCAGTTTGGGAAAGTTGATTGATAAATTCAATTTTTATATCTGTGGGAACTATAATCTAAGAAAACATTAAGAATTATAAGTAATTTGCATAAATTATTTATTGAAGCATAAATAGAAAATTAATTCCTAACTGAAAGCAAATACTATTTAAGATTTATAAATTCAAGTAGCAACTAAGAACAAATGTAATCATCTAACATATGAAATCTGTGTCTTTAGACTCAATAAATATTTAGATTTAGCATTTTTAAAAAACTGTGTAAAATTAATAACAAGTTACCTTTTCATTCTGCAATCCATCTCTAGGTCCAACTTCTACTATTTTAACATATTCAGGGAGTCCAGATGGCTGGGATGATTCCTAAAATGAAAAATACAAGGCAAGAAAAAGAGATAACAGATCATCAAACTTGTTTATTTGAAAAGTCAAACAATTTCACTTTGCTGGATTAAGTTCTCACCCTGGAAAGTTAAGAAAGGTAAGAAATCGATATAATGATATAATCCAAATACCAAGTTTATGTTATTAGCAACATGAGGTCATTTTTTTTTTACAACCCAGTGATATTCAGTCTAATTATGATTAAAATCCAAAAGATGAATTTCAAAGATAAAACTGCTGAGAAGGTGACTTACTCAGGATCTAAAGAGACAATCTGCTGAGTAATTCTATGCGTGATGATAAACGTACCATTGTTAGAGTTCATTAAAAAATTAGATCTTTGTATTAACAGACTTCTACCAGGCACAGTCATCCAGATGTCATACCCTGAACTTGCCAAGTGTGAATTCAGTTTTCTGGCCTGTGTCAGAGAATAAGATGTGTTGTTTATTTCTTGTCTGTGTCACACAGCACTACCAGCACCTAAACGCAGCTTCCTAAAGGACAAACTCCCCACAGGAGGACCTAATCCTTGATATTCCCCTCTGTTCCTAAACTAAGTATTATGCTCACGTCATGTTTAGAAGGACACTAGTTTGAAACAGGAAAAATTGAAACTGACTTTCTCAACTTCATATTGCACTTAAAATCGGCAGTAGGTTACATCTTTCCAGACTGGACAAACATAACCTCCTGGTATCTCTGAGCCTTAAGTGTGGGTAATCAATCATCAAGGTCTTCTAATGGATAGCTGATGGAACTGACCCAGATCAACAGGACCTGTACTTCAAAGTTATTTTTTTGTCTTGTCTTTCATAAAGGATGATGACTCTGGGCTGACCAATTTACATTGTCTCACTCTGTCCTTGTAACAATCATGGGCATACACTGATGAAGTGGCTATTTTGGATGCACAACCCAGTTTGTTTCCATCACACAGCACAATGCTCCCTGCCCCTTCTAGGGTCCATAGCTGTTACCTGGTTTTATTAGCATTCTGTGCTAACTAACTCAGCAAAGGAACCCAGATGATCCCTGTTACAATGTTTACATACCACCCTCCACAATTTCCATGAAATCAGCCAGTTCAATAAGCAAAAATTAACTGAGAAGGAAAAGAATTCTCATCTCTGCATCTCCTGAGCAGGCTGTGATGCATGCAGTTGGGAGGGTGGAGGTTTGAGCGAGGACACATGGGGTCCCTCAGCTTTAGGCTCAGTTTTGGATGAAAATCATGAAATCATGCCTTATTTGCAGGGTGGCCATCATTTCAACCAGGCAATAAAGGAGAGGGATGGCATGGGAAGGCAGAGTAAAGAAGAGAAGCTCACTCCTCTTTCTTATTACCTCCAGTCCTAAAACTGCAGGGATGAAAAAACAAAAACAAAACTAGGCAATCTTAAAGCCATGTGGTCTCATTATCACTGATTGTTTCCTGAAACTCATTTTCAACAGCAATTAGCTTGGAGTATACATGGATGAAGAATACTTCTTTATTAAACAGCAGTGTTTAACCCCCAAAAAAGGAACATAGTGTTTTTTAAGGTAATAACAATATGCTGAGTACAATTAAAGAGCTTGGGACCTTCCTTTGCATCACTGGTATAGCTGGCAGAAGTAACAATCTGAAGAAATTAAAGTGTAATCTCCCACTAATTATAGCCATTTAAGTCAAAGCAGAATATGTGCTTACTTGATATTATTTTACATTTCTTCTTGAATCTAACACTCCCATTTTGTCTTCTAGTCATGGGTCTGTATTCCTTCTATCTGAATACCCAAGAAATCAGAAGAAAGTTATAATGTGTTCAGTAAGTTCAAAGAGTAACAAGTTTCCCTTTAAACAGCATATAAATAAATATATAAATAAAGTCAATACATACTTGTTGAGTATGTGTGATGTGAGAGCCCTATCTTGGTATTTTCAGTGTCATTCTGGGCATTACTATCTCTGTATTGACATTTCTAAGCAACTTCAGCTTTACATAAATAATGCAATGCTTAGTGAGCAAATCCACCTAAATGTTGTACAAGCACATAGAATTCAATGATGCAAAACTGATCTCATGATTTCCCTGCCTCATTCCTCTCCTCAGATATTCTCCCACCACCTACTATCTGATTCCATCTCTCTTACCACTTATATCTAATTGGTACCTAATTGGTATCTTTATTACTGGTCCTATTTTGGCATATACCCAACACCCAACACTTAGCTTGCACTTAATAATTGTTTGTTGATTGTATTAGTGAATCTCTTTTGTCACTGGCTTTATTTAAATTGTCATCCTTTTCTATTCAGTCTATTGCTGTAGCTTCCTAAGTATTCTCCCTAATTTTGTTTTTTCATGATTAAAATGCTTCAGAATCTACCAGTCACCTTGGAGAGATCTATCAACCTAAGGTAAAAGATGATTCACGACTAGCCTCTCACCTTCTACCACACTCTACTTCATGCATCCTGTGATTTTAGTCATGCTAAAGTCATGTCCTGCTCACTTTCACGACTGTTCGACATGAAGTTACTATTGGTTGGAAATAGCTTCTATCTGCGGGTAAAACTTTCCACCAAAACCATTTCTCATCTTCACAGACACAGGACTGAACCTCATTTCTCCCCTAAGAGTTACGTTTGAACAAGTTCCAGTTGATGGAACATGAACGTGAATGCTATGTACTGCTTTTAGGCTTGGCCCATGACAATATCCCATGCACATGCCTCCATGCTCTTTCCCCTCCAGCCAGCTTGATGCAGATGAGTATGGCAGACTTGGAAGCTGATAAAGACAGAAAAAAAAAAATTGAAGGAACCTATACCAGAATCACTGCTTTAATAAGAATTCCATGCCTATAAGAAACAATTATTTTGTCCCTTATAGAGATGAAAATAAATGTCAACTCTTTTACATCATTGAGGGTATAGGTATATCTTTTATAGCTCCTAATTGTGAAAAATGATGAAGGGTCTGAAATTTTACCTTACTTTCAAGCTAACAAGTGAGCCTGCCATGGATGCTGGTGGAAGGCACAAGACTCATTGGTCAGAGAAGGAAAAAAATGGCTTATCACTCACAGCAACAGCAGTAGCTAGAAAATCAGGATTTGTGCTGGTTCCCCAAGGCCCAACTCCCAGGAAAAAAAGAGAACCATACAATGCTTGCCCAGACAATGGGTTGCATTACAGAAAAGGAACCCCAAGCACAGGGACCTTGCACCTTTGCTAATGGGCAGTACGCATATCATTCCTTGGTGATAGAGGTGGACACTGTGTTTATCATGCTTGACCATGAGTATGCCTGCCTTTGATCTGAGAGAAAGACACTTCCCCTTGGCTCCAGAAGGAGACACTAGTTCTATCATTCAAAACTATTTTGCATTAAAAAAAAATCCTTGAAAAGAGAGTCTGGAACAAAGGTAATTATGCCTCTGCTTGCAAGAAATACAGAAATTCAATAAACTCATGGAGAATTATTTCCCAATAATATCCACTCTTCATTTTTACACCATCCTGGTTTATGGCAAATTTTCCCACTAGTAAACCACTCTGTTGGCCCCTCTGATTAATGAACAGAGGCTGGAACCAAATCCGCTCATTTTTATCTCAGAAAACATTTAATCAAGGCTACTCTCAACAGACCTTCAAGGAGCAGGAGAAGGCGAACCTGCAATATTGACTTCTGCCATGCCACTACTCCCCAGGGTCCTGGATCCAATCAGCAGAACGAATCCTATATTGTAGTGGCCTCTGTATCAGAAGCTCAGCGTTGTTTACTTTGTGCCTATTTTATGATGATGGATGTGTTACCGTGTTCAATGCTATGATTTATCCAGGCAGCAACAGTGACAATATAGGTGATGGAGGCTTGATCCGCAGCGTGATTCCAGTGTGCCTCATCAGAGAATGGGCTTCAGATGATCCACCAGCAGCCATGATTTATTGCCATAATTCATAGCCTCCTCCAAAAGGTGTCTTTAATATCTTAGTCTACAGTTTCCCAAATGGTAGACAAATAAGCTAGGCCAATGACCCCGACCCAAGAGTCAATAAAAACATGGCAATGGTCTCAAGTTCTGTTGGGCAAGTAGAGCAATCACATCCCCTTTCAGTTCTGCATGGCGGCTGGGGAGGTTCTACAACTGAAGGAGCCCAGTGGTCATCATCAGATTTCAGTTTGGCCAAAACATCATCCAACCAGGCTAAGAAAAGCACCATGAAGAGAAGGGCCCCCACTGAGCCAGTAGCTTTGTTCCAGGCAGTGGAACAGGCAACAGAGGGCAAGGGTTACTTTTTGTGGGTAAAGCTGAGATTGCACTGGGGACAGGCCAACCACTTTCTCGAATATACAATTTCCATTTGATTAGTGTGGCCTGTTGAAAATGTCCAACCTCGTTAGTCATTGACTCCAAGTTAACCCCCCAAAATGGAAATAGGGGCCAGAGAATCACAACGGCCTCCCTAGCTCAGGTGTCCAGTTTCAAAAAGAGCTCCAAGGCAAGCCAACAGCTGATTTTTAAAAGAGACTTGGATAGCTGTGTCATGGCAGTAAGGGATCCACAACCCCCCAAAGTGCCACCAGATAGAGGCTGCCTGACTTTGACAGAAGCTCAAATTTGCAAGATCACCAGTCACGGAGACTTAGAGCTCAAAGAGGTCAGGAGGATTTGGGGATCCCCAAAGTTATGTTCACTTCACCACATGCAGCTCTTCCTATTGAGATGATCCACTCTGGCACTTATGGGACAGAGAATTACAATCACAACACACATCAGTTTTTACTATACATTCAGACGTGCAAGCAACAACAGGAGAGTGTATTGGCCATGAAGGCCCCACCCACAAGGCTGCTTCAGGTCCCCTTTCCCACTGAGAACACTGCCCAACCCCATCAATTGAATCAGGACTCCCACCCCCATGGGACTGATAGGATGGTTACTTGGATGCCTTTATCAGACAGAACCAGGAAGGTTAGAGTCCTTGCTCTCCCCACCATTCCCCAGCACACTCAGATGGATGATCTCCATGCACCAGTAATCATTTTTTTCCTTAAACAACTGAAGGAGGAAGGTTGGGAAAGATGAGTGGATGCAGAAGGGAGCAATCAGCACAACAGCTGCTCACTGGCTCAATCCAATGAACTTGCAATGTCTTTGGTCCACACAAAGCCCTGTATCAGGCAGCAAAAATCATCATTTCTGACGCCATCTATTTTAACCTTGGGAACCCCTGGCCTTAGCATCCATAGCTGTGTTGGTTTCCAGCAGGATCACTGGTTTTTTTTCCCTCTGGCTGTCAAGGGCTAAACTTGCACATGCTCCATTGTCAAGATACCATCTCTTAAGTCTTCATCCAGTTACAATACAAGGACTAAGGGAGTCTTGCAAGGTAGCAAGGGTGACTCTGAAATTCATCTACAATTCTTTGGGTCCTTTCTCATTCTCTAGTGGGTTGCTTTCCAGCACCTTATACATAACCTGGGGCAGCAGTACCCCACATACTAGTCAATGACTCATCTATGTCTCCTCACATAGGAGTTTGTCCATCCCAGTGAAATATCCCCAAAGTTTCTGTATAGCAGCCAAGACTCACAGCAGACCTTTTGCTGCCATCTCTAGTTGTATTAAGTTACTGAGGACAGACTGCTGGATGGGCTAAGAAGGTCCAGCTACTGTTATTCCTTATTAGCAAGCATTAATTATCCCATCCCATCACCTCCCAACTCAACCAATCAAAGTTCTTATGATTCACCTGGCTTCTTCCAATAATGCTGGCCAAATTTCTTCCTTCTACACTCCCAGTAACTATTGATGGACAGAGAGAAAAGAACCTTCAGCCCACCCAGGACTCATCTTAGTGCTACTTTTCACAATGGATGGACCTGTGGCTGACCAGCAGATCTCCAAGGAAGTTCCCCATCTCTGAGAAGAGTTAGCACAACCAGGGCACCACTCGGCCTTTGAACCTACTTCCCTGATCAGACAGCAACCATCTTTCCCAATTCCTCATCTTTACTAGACAATAAAGCAGAGGACCATTTGTTGCTCAGTTGACTAAAATCTGGTCAGCATGTTTGTTACCAATACCCATGGACTTCTCTCAAATCCCTTTAACCACCTGAAAAGCCCTCATTCTTCCTTTTCCAGGAAGTGTCTCTCTCAACATTCCACCTTCATCAACAAAACTGTCAAACCTGTGAAGGGCTGAGATTTTACCTTACATACTAAGTAATAAGTAACCCTGCCACAGTGTTCTGGATGCTGGCAGAAGATATGTGACTCTTGAATCAAAAACAAGAGGCTTTACTACTCGCCTTAATAGCAGTAGCCAGAGCACCAACAGCTCTTGTACCAGTTCCCTGAGCATTGCAGGGATGGTGCGTGGGGAACCTGACCATTTCATAAGGGGCAACAAGCACGTCTGCCCTTTGTTTCGAAAGGACAAACTACTAACACCCAAGGCCATCTGCTACACAAAAACCTTGAAAAGATATTTCCAAAGGAACTAGTAGAATATGCAGAAATGTGAGACACCCATGAAGAATCATTTCTCAACACTATGATTACCTTAATTACTGTCCTCAATCAAAATGCTTACTTATTAACCAAGATTCAATCTGTCATCTACTCAAGACTTTTCTGACCTCCCCATATAGAATTAAGTACAGTTGACCCTTGAACAATGCAGGGGTTAAGGGTGCCAGCCCTCTGTGCAGTCGAAAATCTGTGTGTAACTTACAGTCAGCCTTCCATGTATACCCAACTGCTTCCCATCCACAGTTCCTCCCTACCTGTGGTTCCACATCTACAGATTCAACCAACCACACGTCCCATCAGGTAGCACTGCAGTATTTACTATTGAAAAAAGCCCACATATAAGTGGAACCCCACAGTTCAGACCCTGTGGTTCAAGAGTCAACCATAGTTTCATTTCTATGACCCACTAACACTTTGTAGAGACTTATTTTAAAATAGATCTGTAATTACTTCTTTTCCTGCCTGTTTGCCATTTTTCATTATAAACTTTCAGGATGGACATATACTAAGCGCTTAATTAACATTGTTTGTTGAATGAATGAACAAATCCACATCTAAAATTTAGAAAAGCAAGGTTAACCTTTCATTTATATTGAATACTACACTTATTAGCCAGCATTATTATAGCTATTGGATATATGGAAATGATCCAACCACACAAAAAATCTCTGCCCATAACAAGATTACATTTTAGTGGCACAGTGATCTGTGTGTTACTTTCTGGGACTGGGGTCACTGGAGACGTGGCACTGTTCTTATACATTGCATATATAAGAGTTGATGAATGACTTATAAGTTCCAAGGAATTGCATTCTAGTTTGCAGAAGTGAGCACAATCATCCTTAAACAGGTCTTTGGTCTAAATTTATTTTTATGGCAATAAAAGTCCTGTTACTGAGCTCACTGTATCCAGTTTAACATGGAGTAGTGTATGATACTAGTGAACAACAAAAGATGTATTATCCAGAATGGGGGTTTAAAAAAGCCAAGTTATATGGCTGAATGTATGCTCACATCTGGCATCAGATTTCTAATGGTTCACTTTCACAGGGCAACAACCAAAGCAATACTATCTTGCATTTATATGTTGCTTTATTATTCCAAAGCACTTTTCTATCTACATTTCATCTGTGGAGCTACTTTGTGGGGTAGGCAGACTGAAAGAGAGATTAAATGACTTTCTAAGGTTACCTAACTATGGTCCCTGGCTCCTATTCTAGTTTTCTTTAGGATGAGGTTAAATACATCACCAACTATTGAAAAAGCTTTGGTTGAAAAAGCAATAATGAACCATTCTTTCATGCAGAACATAAATGGGCTGCTTTAACTCACATTTTTCAATCTTACATAAAATTAAATGGAAGGCATATTTTGATGGGAACTTCTTTGAAATCTTTAAGGTGTGTGTGTGTGTGTGTGTGTATGTTATTATATTATATAATACATATACACATATATATGTGTGTATATGCATAGTTTCCCATAATGGGTGGCTTCTATATATACAATCAACCCTCCAGGTGGTGACAGATATGATTCCTCATTATTCACTCTACAAGCACGACTTCTTTTTCCCTAGGAAAATGATACCATCCACAGTAGAAATTTCTAAACAGAATTTTATATGTTCTACTCACTTCATTTCTTGAGGAGTAATTCTATGTGTAAAAAAAGTCTTTATGGATATTGAAATACCCTGTTTCATAGCCAGTATTCTCCTGGAGAACTGCTACAATGACCAAATCAAATGCTCCCACTACACAGATGAAATGTCTGAATCAGGAAACTACATGATTTTCCTTTGAAATTAAACTGGATTAATTTCACTGCATTAGATTTCCACTTTTCCAAAAGAATCTCATTTTGCCATCTCATCTGACATATGCACATAGTGCATCTTGCAGTAATGGTAAACCATCCACGTTGTGCTATTTGTTATTTCTTAGATATTAATTTATCTTTTAATGAAACATAGTCAGAAACACATAAAGCATTATCACAGGAATCTTGGTTCTCTGGAGCAGTCTAAAGATGGTTCTCTCCCTGGGTGCCTTTCTGGGATGAAGGGCTGAATCAACAAAGCTGATATCTGAAACCTTTCTTTCAGAATAGCTGTGCCCCAAGGTCAATTCAAAGGCAATCTCTG
Organism: Balaenoptera borealis; assembly: GCF_965194805.1. Classification (NCBI taxonomy): domain Eukaryota; kingdom Metazoa; phylum Chordata; class Mammalia; order Artiodactyla; family Balaenopteridae; genus Balaenoptera; species Balaenoptera borealis. The sequence goes on along the minus strand of NC_138869.1, from coordinate 66,494,706 downwards.
ACAGTTTAAGAAGAATTTATTTGTAGCCAAGTGAAAATAAATTTATAATAGATGACTAAGTCAAACTCCATGAACAACACATCTTATTTTCCTGAATCAAAAGGTAAAGGAAGGTATCCACTTACCTTTTAGCAATTATTGGGCAGCCAGAAAGAAAATGTGCACTACTTCATTCCCAAATGCATTTGGTCAATGTTTTAACAGAGATTAAAAGCAAGTTCTAAAATGTGAACAATCCTCTGTATGTATGTGTACTAATATTTGTTTTTGGCACCAGATGGAAAATTAGTACTGAGTGTTAGTGTAAATATATAACATGATTAAATATGAATTCCCTCTGGAAATATATAAGTTTTTATGAACACTTAAATAAATCAAGAGGAGTCACAATAAAGCATAAGAATATTATATAAGGGGCTTCTGTCATATATGGCAGATTGAAATGTAGTAGAATGATGGCAATATAAAATCATCCAAAATTATTTATTAAAATAAAAAATAAGACTGTTAACATCTGCACCACATAATTCACTTCCCAATTAAATAAATTCCATTTTTAAATGTCTTGAGAAATAAATGTATACATATGTATTTAATAATCATCCATTAATTATTGTTTTAATACAAAAAAATAACTGTTAAATAAGATAGTGTATGAGAGCTGAAAATAGAGAATATTAAAATAGATTTTGTAAACAGTTTATGCAATGTAGATAGTAATAGAATAAGAGAAACAAAAGTAAGGTGAAGCATTTGTAAACAGTTTACGAAATGTAGATAGTAATAGAATTAGAGAAACAAAAGTAAGATGAAGCACATGTAAGAAGAAACAAATTGAAGAAATCAAGAATAGCAATTTTTAATGAGAGAATTCAATAAACCATACTATAGAAGCATTAACATAAACTTGAAAGTTCAGAAGAGAAAAATTTCCATGTACTGATAGAGCACAAGACCCCTGCATACCTAGTTATGTTTCTTTAAATGGTGACTTTTATTGACATTATTTACTTTCAAGAAATACCATTATTTATTCCTGCATTCAAGGCAACTTAAGGATCGAACAAAATAAACTATGGAAAAATCTATAGATTTTTCATGACTATTATCAGTATTACTTAATTGAAGTTTAGGATAGTAATAAAAGTGTTAATTAGAAAATCAAAAGAAAATGTTTGACTTGAAATACTTTAAGTATGAAAAGTTTCCTTTTCCTCAAGGTCTTCACTAATAAAATTTTTATGAAACCACTAAGATTGCTTTGCTTTTTGCAAACACAGAAGCAGTAAAATTGATTGAAAATATATGGATATTTTTGGAAAGGCTGAATCTCCGGGGATAAAATGCAGTATGTCATATAAGATACCAAGTTTCATCATGGAAATATTTTTAGAATAAATTTCTGAAAACAGTGGTTTAAAATAAAAATGCAACTAACTATATTAAGCTAGTTATACAAGCAGCATGACCTTATAACCACAAAGTTAAAAAAAAAAAAAAAAACTACTGGGATATATAATTTTGTCAGAGTTTTAGAGTTTATACTCCCAAGTGGTACAGCAATGCTTCTGCTGGGGAAGCTTGACTTATTATTTGGTTAGGAAGACACAATTCATTGTTCTAAATAGTTATTTAAATTTAGGTTGTTATTATTAACAACAAGCCATTATATTGCTTTTATTTAAATTTAGGTTGTTATTATTAACAACAAGCCATTATATGACTTTTTTTATTTATGCCATGTTGGTTGTATAACAATAACAAAATGGGAAATCATATCATAGATATACCATGAGTTTTCAGCTTTATAATGCTCTTAATTAATTTCAATAACTCTATTCAGCCATCCACAGAATCCATTCAGACTCTAAATAAAATGTTTCAGATCTTAATGAAGCCCCTCCATCAAAACACTCCCTTACGTAATATGTATTTTCTGATTGGCAAAAATCAATTGGAATGCATGAGTATTTGCATGGTTATATACACTAGCACCAAAACAGATGATCTAAATAATAAAGTGTGGTGTCTTACACCTCATGATGTGTAACCAGTTTTTGATATTTGATATTTGATGAACTGTTGTGTGCTAAAGGTGGCAGAATAAGAGGTGGATGAGATACTACCATATGCTAGTGAAGTTAGGTAAAGTCTGTATTTTTGGAAATTTTTGTTTCTATTATTAATGGATGTTCTGCTCAGATACCCCTTTCAGGACTGAGACATTCCCAGAAGCTAGAGGTTTGGCAGCCGATGCCATTTCACTGAGCCCTGTGTCAGGAACTGCCCTCAACTAAAGAAATCCACCTTACCCCAAGTCATGTCCCCTCCCCATGATCATCCACTGAGTGGTTGATGCAGGGACATAATAGACCAGCTCCTTTGCCTGAGGGAGGACAACTCACCTTAGAAGAGGCCTGCAGGATGAACTCAGGCCTCCCTCTGCTGGTCCTACTGCCCTTACTTCCCCACAGGTACTGAATCAAGGGCAACAACTTCCTGATCACAAATCTTTATCCGAGACTGTTTCCTGGGAGCTAGACCTAAGGAAATTGGTGTCAGAAGTGAACTGAGGAAGCAGTCTCTAAAATGGGATTTGGGAGCTACCTTGCTGGTTATTTTCAGTTGGTTCTCATCCATGAAGTAGTTTTGACATGAACACTCCCTGGAAACCAGCAGCAATGTTTAAAGATTATTAAAAGACGCACTACTGGGGGTAGTTTTGCCCCACAGGGGACATCTGGCAACGTCTGGAGACACGTTTGATTGTCACTATCACTGGGCACTGCTGGCAACTAGTGGGTAGAGATCAGGGAATACTGCTAGAACCGTTACAGTGCACAAGACTGGCCTCTGGAATACAAGTATCCTGCCTGAAATGTCTTCAGATCCAGGCACGCTGATCTATACACTTGAAATAAACCGAGGATGTAGTTGACCAGTTAGCTGAGGTTAGCTGCCTCCATAAAAATTCCCTTGCCTGGTTTCTGTATCTGAGCCAATTTTCAGACCAAAACCCAACTGCCTGAACAAAAAGCCAGATTCCCAGATCCTGTAGTGCTACGGCAACTATTTACAGTAATACATCTAATGCTTCCCAAAGGGACCTACAGCCAGTTATTTGAGTAAATGCACACTATGCAAAGGGGATACCAAACATTACAGCCTCCTGGACACAGGGCCCAAGTTGACATTGATACTCGGGACCCAAAGTGTCATTATGCTCCCTTGTTAGAATGGAGAGTAGAGGGACCACATAATATATGGAGTCCTGGGCTCCTATGTCCCCATGGTAATTTCCAGTCCCTGAACATATAATTGGAATAGACGTATTTGATAGTTGGAACATCCTGAACCATACATTCATTCCTTGACTTATAAGACCTATCATGGGAGTTGTTTTTGTCATAATCATAAGGGCAAGTGGAAGCCTCTGAAAATGTTCATTCCTCCCATTCAGCCAAGATAGGATGGAAAGGAGGGAGGAAGGGAGGAAGGAAAAGGGGGTGGGGGGGGGAAGGGGAAAAAAGAGAAGAAAAGAAAAAGAAGAAAGGAAAGGAAAGAAAAGAAAAGAAAAAAGAAAAAAAAAGGAGAAAAAGGAAAAAAGAAATAAAAAGCATTTTGGGAGATCTTAGAGAAATGGCAGAGATTATTGCCATCCTCAAGTATCTAAAGAAAAGGATGTAGAAGTGATGACCCCATCATAAATCCATTTATTTTTCCAGCTTTATTGAGGTTTAATTGACAAAATTTTAAGACACTTAAAGTACATATTGTGATGATTTGTTATACTTATACATTGTGAAAGGATTTCCTCCATCAAGTTAAATGACACATCCATCACCTCACATATTTACTCACTTTTTTTGGTAAGAATATTTAAGTTCTACCCTCTTAGCAAATTTCCATTGCATAACACAGTGTTACCAACTACAGTCACCATGTTATACATTACACATTAGATTTTCAGACAGTATTCATCTTATAACTGAAAGTTTCTTTGCTTTATCAACCTCTCCTTATTTCCCCCACCCTCTAGCCCCTAGCAACCACTTTCCTGCTCTCTGATAAACCGCCTTTAATCACCAGTACAGTGGACTACCAAACTCAACCCCAATTGTAGCTTCTGTGCCAGTAGTGGTATCTTTGCAAAAACAAATTAACACTGCCTCAGGTACGTGTATGTAGCCACTGTTCGGGATAGTGCATTGGTTTCTATAACTGATGGAAAGGAGACCGTAAATAATTCCCATTTGTTTGGGACAAACAACATTAGACGTTTATAGAATTTTCCCAGGGCTATAATAACTCTCCTACCATCTGGCATATTTCAAGGGGTCTAAACTATCTGGACATTCTGCAGAACATCACACCATTCCACGGCATCAATGAAGAGTTAATCAAAATTCTAACAGTATGAAAGGCTACTCAGTGTGCATTAATAAATTGTAAAAGTGTGCATTAAGAAATTGTAAAAGTAATTCAGGGGTCTTTGGGGTTGTTTTTTACTGCAGGCATCCAAAAGCAAACAAAACAAAATAAAAATGACTGCAATACTCAATACAGAACTCAAAGCATCAAATAGTCTGATGAATACCATAGAAAACCCACCTCCATAGGACATTGTATTAGCCAAAAATGTCAGGCGTGAATACGACCACTCCTCCATTTCAGACTCAGAGTGGAAAAGAGTAAATCAAACATGGAAGTTTCTCACAATGGGTCCTGGTACGGGCTCCTGGCTTTGCAGTATAGCCATCTCCTGCAATATCTCTGATCCAGGTACATACCATCAGTTAGATACTACTGTCCAGGTAGGGACCACTATCTAGCTCCAGACATCCACTATTATCAATGATTGAACCCAGCACCCAAGACAAAAATCTATTTGCCATCCCTGGTGTGATGGAAATGTTCTTCTCACTACTATGCACTTCCTTCGCTCCTCTATGAAATGGAGATCATAATAGCTATAAAGAGTTGTGGCAAAGCCAAGCTTAGTGCTGTACCTATTATAGCCATTAGACTCATCAGAGGTACAGGCAATCATTTTTTGTTCATTGATTCACTCACTTAACTTTGATTGGACACTTAACATATGCAAGACCCTATGCTAGAACTTGGTCAAAGAAAAGAAAGCCCATTTCGGGATGGAGATCAAATTTAAAAAGTGTTACTCTAGTGAAGACATTCCTAAAATAAAGCCTTAGTTACTCTAGTAGCTTTGTTTCTAACACCACTACTGAAGCAAATCTCAGAAGTCCCTTAAAAATGAAGGTGTAGTAAGCCAGCCGGAGTGGTGGCAAAAAAATCCTGGAGGCAAACCACCTGGCTCCACCTTGTCCCGATGCTCAGACCTGAGAAAATCACTGAATTACTTGTCCTCATTCTCCTCTGTTTAAAGTGGGAAGTTGACTCTCCTCTGAGCCAAATGGCACTTGGCCCTTTGTTCTGTGAAAATTAAATGAGGGTGTGACTATAAAGCATTTCCCACAGTGCTTGGTGAGGGGTTAACACCGGATCCATGTTTATCTTTTGCCTTTCTTAAGGCTAATTTGAAGACACAGAAAGTATTTCTAATATTTTGAAAGGTAGGATAGCTTAAAATCATTCCATTTATCATTTTAAAATGGACCTACTTTGCTTAAAATGTGCAATGAAAGGATTCATGGTTGATAGCAGAGCAGATTACCTTATACAACCCGAATAATACATGGAAATTACTCAAGGTCTTTTCAGCAAGGAGCTCCAAACACTTTGGAGACATTATCCCATTCTGGAGGCCGCCAACAATTTTCTCCACCTCCAGTGCTGACACCACCAGCTCCACCCATCCTGTTCTACTTGGCAATGTCAACCTCAGTTTGAACCTTTAAGAGGCAACAGAGGGGCACTCACTTCATCATGAGGGTAAATAAGTGCTCATATTCAAAACCTGGCAGCATGATGCCATAATCGAGCATGGCGGTCACAGCTATTTACTTGTTGGAAATGTTTTTATGGAAAAAATACGAATTTAAAAGGCAAATTAAATACATGAATAATTCTGATTGGCATCACATGCTCGGAGGCAAGAGTACCCCAAAAGCCCTCTATCCTCTTCACAAGCTAGATTTTAATTTCTTCTTTCACCCCAGGGAGCTTCATTTCAACTTCAAAGAGTAGTTTGGGGGTATAGGAGATCTACATTTTTTTTTAATGTAGATCTTTTTGTGCAATCAGAGCTGGCAGATGGATGGTTAGACATTCATACCACAGCACAAGGTTTAAGTGGACCCACACCCTTGTGCAAAAGAGACTTCACAATGCCTTAAAGTAACTCAATTACTCATTTTGTCATTATTCTTAGAGGACACTGATTACTCTAAATGTCACTAAAGCTAATGGAATGGAAAAGCTTCTTGACCTCAAAATCTGTCAGAATTTTCAGAAACCATACCATTTGGGACATTCAAAATATGAAATAAACTGTGAAAAACTAAAGCAGTGGAGTGAGACTTAGACAGTTTTGTAAAAGTTATGCCAGTGGAGGCATGGAGCCCAGGCAGGGGCCCTACTTGCTCAAGTCCAAGAATACTTATGTCAAAACCTAAGACTCAGTTAATTCTCCTACAACCTGTCTGCCTGCAGGTTTCCCCATCTCAGTAGATGGCCTATCTTTTATTTTAAACTGCTGCTATAGCCTGGATGTTTTTGTTCCCCCCACCCATCCCTGCAAATTCATATGTTGAAATCGAATCACCAATGCGATAGCAGGTGGAGGCAGAGCCTTGGGGAGGTGATTGGGTCATGAGAGTTGGAATCTCCATGACTGGGATTAGCGCTCTTATAGAAGAGACCCTGGAGAGCTCCCACTCCACTTCCGCCATGTGAGGACTCAGTGCAAAGACAACTGTCTACCAACTAGAAAGCAGGACCTCACCAGACACCAAATCTGCCAGCACCTTGATCTTGGACTTCCAGACTCTAGAACTAGAAGAGATAAATTCCTGTGGTTTACAAGCTGCCCAGTCTATGGTGTTCTATGATAGTTGCCCCAACAAACTAAGATAAACCCTAATGCCAGCCTACACATGGACTCATCCTGGATGCCCCTCTTCTTCTTATACCCTTTATCAGATCAACAAGCAAACTATGTTCTATCTTCAAAATAATCACTTCTCCCCTGAATGACTGGGAGAGCTTTATAAGTGGTCTGTCTGCTCCTCCCACTCTTTTTTTTTTTTTTTTTTTTTTTTTTTTTTTTGGTAGCAGATGGATCTGCAGAGATTTAATCGATGTAGAAAACACAGGATTGTCACCAGAGTGGGTGGTAACACATGAGCTATTCCCAAAGCACACAGAATGATCCAAATAACAAAATGGGCATTCTTCTATGTGGTAGACTGATGCCTAAAAAGTATCTGAGGGGGTCACAAGCAAATTGGATCTTAGTTTCTTTTTATTTATTTATTTATTTATTTCTTTATGGCTGTGTTGGGTCTTCGTTTCTGTGCAAGGGCTTTCTCCAGTTGCGGCGAGCGGGGGCCACTCTTCATCGCGGTGCGTGGGCCTCTCACTGTCGCGGCCTCTCTTGTTGCGGAGCACAGGCTCCAGAGGCGCAGGCTCAGTAGTTGTGGCTCACGGGCGTAGCTGCTCCGCGGCATGTGGGATCTTCCCAGACCGGGGCACGAACCCATGTCCCCTGCATTGGCAGGCGGATTCCTAACCACTGTGCCACCAGGGAAGCCCGGATCTTAGTTTCTTATTCCAGGACAAAGAAAGGAAGGGTGGGATGGTGGAGAGTTGGTTCTATGTCTGTCTGCATTCTTGACACCCACTCTCCAAGGCTCATTCTTTTAAAACAGAAATCCAATCACATCACTCCTCTGGTTCAGTACCCTCCATGACTTCCCATTTCCATTAAAGAAAAATCCCATCCTTACCTCCATGACATTGCACGGAACCCCTTTCCTGAGCTCCTTGCCCACCCCTCCTGCACCCCAGCTCTGGCCACACTCAATTCCTTGCTGCTCCCTGAACCCCTGGGCATTTTACACCACCCCCACTGGACTGCTCTTCCCCTGTACATCTCTGTGGCTCATTTCCTTCAGTCATCTGCTCTCTGAAAAGTCTACATAATATAATACGAAAAAAAAATTCACAACAACAACACTCCTCTCCACTTTCTCACCCTGAATCTTTATAATGGTTCTAGCATTCATCACCACCTAGCATGTTGTACATGTATCCGTTCATTTGTCTACTGTCTACCGTCTATCTCTTCCTATTAGACAAGTAGCCCCTTGAGGGTTCACTGCTGTATCCCAGTCATTAGAACACCTGGCGTACACACCATGTTCAATGAACACTTGTGGAATAAATAAACAGGTATGATTCATCCAACCAGAGTTCACAGAAGTTATATTATGGCTTTGGAAACTAACAAAAATCCACTATCCATAGTGCTCCTGGAAGCTCCGAGGAGGACAATTAGAATCACTATTTGCACTCAAACTGTGCAAAGGAAGCGTTCAAAAACACTTGGAAAGGGAGCTGAATGGGGTGAGGAAGCTTCGACCAAAGAATGGTGGGCCAAACACCTGGACCACTGCTTTTCTAAAGTACACAATAACCTGTGATTTAAAGGAATATCCGTGTTTCTGCTGAACAGATTACCTAGGGCAGGGTGGGGTAGAGTAGAAAGTCTCCATTGGCATTACTGGATCTGATATATTAAGATAATGTATCAAGAGTCTTGATCCTGAGGGTCCAAATACCTACCAGTGTGCCAAATCTCTGGGAGGTTCTCTAAATTAGAAGGGGAAGAGCTGTGATCATAGTTATCAGTAACCACTTACTAAGGGCCCCATGGAATTCTGGGAGTAATGATGAGCTGAGCTTTCTTTTGTCCATTCATTTGATGAGCACTAGAATATAGCAGTGAACAGAACAGACAAAACACCCTTCATGGAGCCTACAGATTGTGGCCAAAAAAAAAAAAAAAAAAAGAAGAAGAAGAAGGAGTAAAGGTCTGGGGAGGGATAAATTAGGAGTTTGGAATTAACATATACACACTACTATATATAAAATAGATAACCAACAAGGACCTAGAGTATAGCACAGGGAAATCTACTTGATATTCTGTAATAACCTACATGGGGAAAGAATCTGAAAAAGAATGCTTATATGTATATGTATAACTGAACCACTTTGCTGTACACCTGAAACTAACACAACATTGTGAATCAACCATACTCCAATATAAAATAAAAATTTAAAATTTTTTTTTAATTAAAATTAAAGTAAAAAGTAAAATATATAGTGATAAGTATTATGAAGAAACCAAGGCAAAAGGGGAAGAGGAATTTGGGGGACAGGAGCCATGCTGCAATTTTCCATAAAAAGGTGTGCTTTGAGGGGGAGAGAGAGAAGATGGCGGAAGAGTAAGACTCGGAGATCACGTTCCTCCCCACAGATACATCAGAAATACATCTACACGTGGAACTGCTCCTACAGAACACCCACTGAACGCTGGCAGAAAACGTCCGACCTCCCAAAAGGCAAGAAACTCCCCACGTACTTGGGTAGGGCAAAAGAAAAAAGAAATAACAGAGACAAAAGAATAGGGACGGCACCTGCACCAGTGGGAGGGAGCCGTGAAGGAAGAAAGGTTTCCACGCACTAGGAAGCCCCTTCGCGGGCGGAGACTGCAGGTGGCAGAGGGGGGAAGCTTCGGAGCCACGGAGGAGAGAGCACAGCCACAGGGGTGCGGAGGGCAAAGTGGAGAGACTCCCGCACAGAGGCTCGGCGCCGAGCGAAACTCACCAGCCTGAGAGGCTTGTCTGCTCACCTGCCGGGGCGGGCGGGGCTGGGAGCTGAGGCTCGGGCAGGGAGAGGACGGGGGTTGGCGGCGTGAACACAGCCTGAAGGGGTTAGTGCACCACACCTAGCCGGGAGGGAGTCCGGGTAAAAGTCTGCAGCTGCCGAAGAGGCAAGAGACTTTTTCTTGCCTCTTTGTTTCGCGGCGCACAAGGAGAGGGGATTCAGAGCGCCGCCTAAACGAACTCCAGAGACGGGCATGAGACGCTAAGGCTGCTGCTACCACCACCAAAAAGCCTGTGTGCGAGCAGAGGTCACTCTCCACACCGCCCTTCCCGGGAGCCTGTGCAGCCTGGCACTGCCAGGCTCCCGTGATCCAGGGACAACTTCCCCGGGAGAACGCACGGTGCGCCCCAGGCTGGTGCAATGTCACGCCGGCCTCTGCCGCTGCAGGCTCTCCCCGCCTCCTCTGTACCCCTCCCTCCCCCCGGCCTGAGTGAGCCAGAGCCCCCGAAGCAGATGCTCCTTTAACCCCGTTTTGTCTGGGCGGGGAACAGACGCCCTCAGGCGACCTACACGCAGAGGCGGGTCCAAATCCAAAGCTGAACACGGGAGCTGTGCGAACAAAGAAGAGAAAGGGAAATCTCTCCCAGCAGCCTCAGAATCAGCAGATTAAAACTCCACAAACAACTTGATGTGCCTGCATCTGTTGAATACCTGAATAGACAACGAATCATCCCAAATTCAGGAGGTGGACTTTGGGAGCAGGATATATTAATTTTTCCCCTTTTCCTTTTTTTGTGAGTGTATATGTATATGCTTCTGGGTGAGATTTTGTCTGTATAGCTTTGCTTTATAATAGTTTTATTTTACTTCACTATATTATAGCCTCTTTCTTTTTTTCTCCCTTTTACTCTGAGCCATGTGGATGAAAGGCTCTTGGTGCTCCAGCCAGGCATCAGGGCTGTGCCTCTGAGGTGGGAGAGCCAACTTCAGGACACTGGTCCACAAGAGACCTCCCAGCTCCACGTAATACCAAACGGCGAAAATCTCTCAGAGATCTCCATCTCAACATCAAGACCCAGCTTCACTCAACAACCAGCAAGCTACAGTGCTGGACACCCTATGCCAAACAACTAGCAAGACAGGAACACAGCCCCATCCATTAGCAGAGAGGCTGCCTAAAATCATAATAAGGCTACAGACACCCCAAAATACACCACCAGATGTGAACGTGCCCACCAGAAAGACAAGATCCAGCCTCATCCACCAGAACACAGGCACTAGTTCCCTCCACCAGGAAGCCTACACAACCCACTGAAGAAACCTTAGCCACTGGGGACAGATACCAAAAACAACGGGAACTATGAACCTGCAGCCTGTGAAAAGGAGACCCCAAACACAGTAAGATAAGCAAAATGAGAAGACAGAAAAACACACAGCAGATGAAGGAGCAGGGTCAAAACACACCAGGCCTAACAAATGAAGAGGAAATAGGTAGTCTACCTGAAAAAGAATTCAGAATAATGATAGTAAGGATGATCCAAAATCTTGGAAATAGAATAGACAAAAAGCAAGAAACATTTAACAAGGACATAGAAGAACTAAAGAGGAACCAAGCAACAATGAACAATACAATAAATGGAATTTAAAATACTCTAGATGGGATCAATAGCAGAATAACTGAGGCAGAAGAACGGATAAATGACCTGGAAGATAAAATGGTGGAAATAACTACTGCAGAGCAGGATAAAGAAAAAAGAATGAAAAGAACTGAGGACAGTCTCACAGACCTCTGGGACAACATTAAACACACCAACATTCTAATTATAGGGGTCCCAGAAGAAGAAGAGAAAAAGAAAGGGACTGAGAAAATATTTGAAGAGATTATAGTTGAAAACTTCCCTAATATGGGAAAGAAAAGAGTTAATCAAGTCCTGGAAGCACAGAGAGTCCCATACAGGATAAATGCAAGGAGAAACACGCCAAGACACATATTAATCAAACTGTCAAAAATTAAATATAAAAGGAAAACATATTAAAAGCAGCAAGGGAGGGCTTCCCTTGTGGCTCAGTGGTTGAGAATCTGCCTGCCAATGCAGGGGACACGGGTTCGAGCCCTGGTCTGGGAAGATCCCACATGCCGCGGAGCAACTGGGCCTGTGAGCCACAATTACTGAGCCTGCGCGTCTGGAGCCCGTGCTCCGCAACAAGAGAGGCCATGATAGTGAGAGGCCCGCGCACAGCGATGAAGAGTGGCCCCCGCTCGCTGCAGCTAGAGAAAGCCCTCGCACAGAAACGAAGACCCAACACACTCAAAAATAAATAAAAATAAATAAATTAAAAAAAAAAAAAGTTTAAAAAAAAAAAAAAAAGCAGCAAGGGAAAAAGAACAAATAACACATAAGGGAATCCCCATAAGGTTAACAGCTGATCTCTCAGCAGAAACTCTGCAAGCCAGAAGGGAGTGGCAGGATATACTTAAAGTGATGAAGGAGAAAAACCTACAACCAAGATTAATCTACCCAGCAAGGATCTCATTCAGATTTGATGGAGAAATTAAAACCTTTACAGACAAGCAAAAGCTGAGAGAGTTCAGCACCACCAAACCAGCTTTACAACAAATGCTAAAGGAACTTCTCTAGGCAAGAAACACAAGAGAAGGAAAACACCTACAATAACAAACCCAAAATATTTAAAAAAATGCGAAGAGGAACATACATACCAATAATTACCTTAAATGTAAATGGATTAAATGACCCAACCAAAAGACATAGACTGGCTGAATGGATACAAAAACAAGACCCATATATATGCTGTCTACAAGAGACCCACTTCAGACCTAGAGACACATACAGACTGAAAGTGAGGGGATGGAAAAAGATATTCCATGCAAATGGAAATCAAAAGAAAGCTGGAGTAGCAATTCTCATATCAGACAAAATAGACTTTAAAATAAAGACTATTACAAGAGACAAAGAAGGACACTATATAATGATCAAGGGGTCGATCGAAGAGGAAGGTATAACAATTGTAAATATTTATGCACCCAAAATAGGAGCATCTCAATACATAAGGCAAATACTAACAGCCGTAAAAGGGGAAATCGACAGCAACACAATCATAGTAGGGGACTTTAACACCCCACTTTCACCAATGGACAGATCATCCAAAATGAAAATGAATAAGGAAACACAAGCTTTAAGTGATACATTAAACAAGATGGACTTAATTGATATTTATAGGACATTCCACCCAAAAACAACAGAATACACATTTTTCTCAAGTGCTCATGGAACATTCTCCAGGATAGATCATATCTTGGGTCACACATCAAGCCTTGGTAAATTTAAGAAAATTGAAATCGTATCAAGTATCTTTTCCGACCACAACGCTATGAGACTAGATATCAATTACAGGAAAAGATCTGTAAAAAATACAAACACATGGAGGCTACACAATACACTACTTAATAACAAAGTGATCACTGAAGAAATCAAAGGAGAAATCAAAAAATACCTAGAAACAAATGACAATGGAGACACGACGACCGAAAACCTGTGGGACGCAGCAAAAGCAGTGCTAAGAGGGAAGTTTATAGCAATACAAGCCTACATCAAGAAACAGGAAACATCTCGAATAAACAACCTAACGTTGGACCTGAAGCAATTAGAGAAAGAAGAACAAAAAAATTCCAAAGCTAGCAGAAGGAAAGAAATTATAAATATCAGATCAGAAATAAATGAAAAAGAAATGAAGGAAACAATAGCAAAAATCAATGAAACTAAAAGCTGGTTCTTTGAGAAGATAAACAAAATTGATAAACCATTAGCCAGACTCATCAAGAGAAAAAGGGAGAAGACTCAAATCAATAGAATTAGAAATGAAAAAGGAGAAGCAACCACTGACACTGCAGAAATACAAACGATCATGAGAGATTACTACAAGCAACTCTATGCCAATAAAATGGACAACCTGGAAGAAACGGACAGATTCTAAGAAATGCACAACCTGCTGAGACTGAACCAGGAAGAAATAGAAAATATGAACAGACCAATCTCAAGCACTGAAATTGAAACTGTGATTAAAAATCTTCCAACACACAAAAGCCCAGGACCAGATGGCTTCACAGGTGAATTCTTCAAACATTTAGAGAAGAGCTAACACCTGTCCTTCTCAAACTCTTCCAAAATATTGCAGAGGGAGGAACACTCCCAAACTCATTCTACGAGGCCACCATCACCCTGATACCAAAACCAGACAAAGATGTCACAAAGAAAGAAAACTACAGGCCAATATCACTGATGAGCATAGATGCAAAAATCCTCAACAAAATACTAGCAAACAGAATCCAACAGCACATTAAAAGGATCATACACCATGATCAAGTGGGGTTTATCCTAGGAATGCAAGGATTCTTCAATACACGCAAATCAATCAATGTGCTACACCATATTAACAAATTGAAGGAGAAAAACCATATGATCATCTCAATAGATGCAGAGAAAGCTTTCGACAAAATTCAACACCCATTTATGATAAAAGCCCTGCAGAAAGTAGGCATAGAGGGAACTTTCCTCAACATAATAAAGGCCATATATGACAAACCCACAGCCAACATTGTCCTCAATGGTGAAAAACTGAAACCATTTCCACTAAGATCAGGAACAAGACAAGGTTGCCCACTCTCACCACTATTATTCAACATAGTTTTGGAAGTGTTAGCCACAGCATCAGAGAAGACAAAGAAATAAAAGGAATCCAAATCGGAAAAGAAGAAGTAAAGCTGTCACTATTTGCAGATGACATGATACTATACATAGAGAATCCTAAAGATGCTACCAGAAAACTCCTAGAGCTAATCAATGAATTTGGTAAAGTAGCAGGATACAAAATTAATGCACAGAAATCTCTTGCATTTCTATACACTAATGACGAAAAATCTGAAAGTGAAATTAAGAAAACACTCCCGTTTACCATTGCAACAAAAACAATAAAATATCTAGGAATAAACCTACCTAAGGAGACAAAAGACCTGTATGCAGAAAATTATAAGACACTGATGAAAGAAATTAAAGATGACACAAACAGATGGAGAGATATACCATGTTCCTGGATTGGAAGAATCAACATTGTGAAAATGACTCTAATACCCAAAGCAATCTACAGATTCAATGTAATCCCTATCAAACTACCACTGGCATTTTTCACAGAACTAGAACAAAAAATTTCACAATTTGTATGGAAACACAAAAGACCCCGAATAGCCAAAGCAATCTTGAGAACGAAAAATGAAGCTGGGGGAATCAGGCTCCCTGACTTCAGACTATATTACAAAGCTTCAGTAATCAAGACAGTTTGGTACTGGCACAAAAACAGAAATGTAGATCAATGGAACAGGATAGAAAGCCCAGAGATAAACCCACACACATATGGTCACCTTATCTTTGATAAAGGAGGCAAGCATATACAGTGGAGAAAAGACAGCCTCTTCAATAAGTGGTGCTGGGAAAATTGGACAGATACATGTAAAAGTATGAAATTAGAACACTCCCTGACACCATGCACAAAAATAAACTCAAAATGGATGAAAGACCTAAGTGTAAGGGCAGACACTATCAAACTCTTAGAGGAAAACATAGGCAGAACACTCTATGACATACATCACAGCAAGATTCTTTTTGACCCAGCTCCCAGAGAAATGGAAATAAGAACACAAATAAACAAATGGGACCTAATGAAACTTCAAAGCTTTTGCACAGCAAAGGAAACCATAAACAAGACCAAAAGACAACCATCAGAATGGGAGAAAACATTTGCAAATGAAGCAACTGACAAAGGATTAATCTCCAAGATTTACAAGCAGGTCATGCAGCTCAATAACAAAAAAACGAACAACCCAATCCAAAAATGGGCAGAAGACCTAAATAGACATTTCTCCAAAGAAGATATACAGATGGCCTACAGACACATGAAAGAATGCTCAACATCATTAATCATTAGAGAAATGCAAATCAAAACTACAATGAGATATCATCTCACACCGGTCAGAATGGCCATCATCAAAAAATCTAGAAACAATAAATGCTGGAGAGGGTGTGGAGGAAAGGGAACACTCTTGCACTGTTGGTGGGAATGTAAATTGATACAGCCACATGGAGAACAGTATGGAGGTTCCTTAAAAAACGAAAAATAGAACTACCATACGACCCAGCAATCCCACTACTGGGCATATACCCTGAGAAATCCATAGGTCAAAAAGAGTCATGTACCAAAATGTTCATTGCAGCTCTATTTACAATAGCCAGGACATGGAAGCAACCTAAATGTCCATCGACAGATGAATGGATAAAGAAGATGTGGCACATATATACAATGGAATATTACTCAGCCATAAAAAGAAATGAAATGGAGGTATTTGTAATGAGGTGGATGGAGTTAGAGTCTGTCATACAGAGTGAAGTAAGTCAGAAAGAGAAAAACAAATACAGTATGCTAACACATATATATGAAATCTAAGGAAAAAAAAAAAAAAGGCCATGAAGAACTTAGTGGCAAGATGGGAATAAAGACATAGACCTACTAGAGAATGGACTTGAGGATATGGGGAGGGGGTGGGGTGAGATGTGACAGGGTAAGAGAGTGTCATGGACATATATACACTACCAAATATAAAATAGATAGCTAGTGGGAAGCAGCTGCATAGCACAGAGAGATCAGCTCGGTGCTTTGTGACCACCTGGAGGGTTGGGATGGGGAGGGTGGGAGGGAGGGAGACGCAAGAGGGAAGAGATATGGGAACATATGTATATGTATAACTGATTCACTTTGTTATAAAGCAGAAACTAACACACCATTGTAAAGCAATTATACTTCAATAAAGATATTAAAAAAAAAAAAAAGGTGTGCTTTGAGAAAAAAACAGAAGGAGGTGGGTGATGGGGGTAGGTGCAAAGCTCTACAGATATCTTGGGAAAGAGCCTTCTAACAGCCAGTGCAGTGTTCACTGTCCTGATCATGGGAAATGCATCTCATGTATTAACTGTTCTTGGAAGGCCTGGAAAAAGAGTAAGCAAGGAGTAAAATAAAAAGACAAAGGGACCAGAAGTACAGAGAAGGCCCAGATAAAGACTCAGTCACAGGCAGATGGAAAAGGACTGGAGGGCTTTGGAGGAGAAGAATGATCTAAGGGACATTGTACTGGGCTTCTTCTGGCTGCCGTACTGAGAATAGGCTAAAGGAGGACAGAGTGGAAACAAGGAGAGCAAAAATTAGGTCACAGCAATAATCCAGGTGAGAAATGACGGCAGCTTGGATTAGGATGGTTTGGGTAGAGAAGGAAGAGGAGACCCTGAGGGTTCAAGAACATTTCACCCTGACAAAGTCAGTCTTACTGGGCTGGGCAGGACAGCTGAGAACCTTATACCTGATTCTCCCTGGACGTTTGATAATGTAAAATTCAGATAAAGTCAGAATACTTACAAGAGGAAAATCCAGAGTTCCAAATATAAGAAAAAGAAAATTGTTAAATATATTCAAAAATCTGCTTCTCCATGAAACTCCTTTCTAACTTCCACCAGAATACTACTAAATATTCTCCTACAAGAAACTTTCTCACATTTTACATAGTTAAATTCAATCATCCTAACAACACCAATATTTTGTTCTGTTTCACTCCCTAGCATCCAAAATTGAGAGTTCACCTGCATCTACTAATTGATACCAAATAGTCTTATACAAAGATGCATCTTTTTTTCCATTTACTAAGCTTGAAAGTACCATATGGCTGTGTTGAATCTGTTTCCCACTTTAGGGGATGCTCTCCAGAGCCAGGGCACACATGCACTTGTGTCACACTTCCTATGACAGCTAATCCCAGGCCAGCCCCCAGCAACAAAGCCACATGCCAGGTTGCCTGGGGCATCTCCATCTTCCAGGAAGGTATTTGTCATCAAAATCCCCAGCTCTGCATTTGGGGATTTCTAGACAGCTTCTCTCCCACCGAGGGCTGCACTTTCTAACACACTGACCCCTCCCGGCCCCGACGCCGATTAAAACGTTATGTTGTGCTTCCCGAGAGGGCTCTGAGCCCAGCTGATGAGTTCGCTCGTTAATGGCTTTATTATACATGCCTTCCTTTCCAGGTGGTCAGTTTCATCTAGAGATGCTTTATCTCGAACCCCAGAAGTGGCTCTCATGTTGGTGCTGTGAGCAGGCTGGTGAGGGGTGGTTTGAATTTCTGATCCTTCCTAAATCACATCGTGTGTGTGTGTGTTCATTCCCTGTAAGCCAAAATCTTGCCCTGCTTAAATGTTCTCTGTATACTGGGGGTGTAGGGTGTTACTCAATAAATTATGTTGCCTGAATACAGTACAGCTGGTCTCCATACTGTACTTAACAGTGCTTCATATCCTTGAAGACTGTGCCTAATTCATTCCACAACCTTCTATTCTCAAGCTGAATAAGTGAGCAACAGGACACTTAGATAAAAGTGTAACCTATTGGGGTTAGTCTAAAATACCCCTGCCTCACCCAGGATTTGGTTGGCCCCCATTTAAAGAGACAGAGAACTAAGAAAAGGTCTGCAAAGCAATTAAAATAGCAGCTTACAGAAAGGGTGAGAGAGGATAAAAAGCACTGGGAATATTTAGCCTTGAGTATAAAAACTAACGGGCAATTTTCTAACTTACTACGTAAAGTGTTACCCTACAAAGACTAGTGTTTCTGTTGCTTTTTATTTAGCACAGGAATTAATTGAAACAGTAGGTTGGGAATGAAGATGAAATTTTCTGAAAGTGAGGGCTGTTAAATACTCAAAAGGGTGATTGTTAGATAAATGCATTATCACTGTCTTAAAAGTAAGGTGGCCTCGGGACTTCCCTGGTGGCGCAGTAGTTAAGAATCCACCTGCCAATGCAGGGGACATGGGTTCAAGCCCTGGTCCGGGAAGATCCCACATGCCACGGAGCAACTAAGCCCATGCATCACAACTACTGAGCCTGTGCTCTAAAGCCCGTGAGCCACAACTACTGAACCCTTGTGCCACAACTACTGAAGCCCGTGTGCCTAGAGCCCATGCTCCACAACAAGAGAAGCCACCGCAGTGAGAAGCACCCGCACCACAACAAAGAGTAGCTCCCACTCACCGCAACTAAAGAAAGCCCATGCACAACAACGAAGACCAAACACAGCCAAGAATAAAATAAAATTAAATTAAAAATAAATAAAAGTAAGGTGGCCATACATCCATCCTTTTTAGTTTGAGGTGGTCTTGATTTACACCTGATGTCTGAGGGTAATTAATACTATTCCCTTTTAGTTTAATGTGCCTGTGTTTGGACCATATTATGTGATCATCTCACTTAAATTACCCCTGTAAATTTACTTGGAAGAAATACAGACTTAATTATATTCCGCATCCCTCCTCAACACACCAGAATGCACAGCTTTCACACTAAAGATCAAGCTTCCTGTCCCCCATGGCATGTAATTCTCATGTGACTACATGTGACTACAATGACAAAGAACAACCACAAATAAGCAAAGCCACCCCTCCCAGAACCCCTATATTTCAATACGTGGACCACCCCCCAGAAACTAAGCTTTTTCCAGTCTCTGCTTCTATAGAGCATTTCTCTGGAAATGAGGGTAAGCTCCAGGCAATGTGAAAAAGGAGCCCTGTTCTCAACCTTTCTCCCCCCAGAGCTGCTTCTTGACTCTTTTAAAAAATGTTCTTTCTATCCCTCAATGAGTCCACCATCCTCAGAATTATCCAAACTGCTGCTCCTTCCCAAATCTCATCAGAACTTGCCTGACCTGGTACTTAATCTGGCAGGACTATGATCCTGGTTATCTATCTATCAGGGCTAGCCCTGAACAAATGTTGGGCAGGTTGGCATTCCCATCTCTTTCACCTACCAGTGGAAGCAACCCTAAGACACACTTTAGCAATCTGAGCTGCCTTAGGTTTTGACTTCTCAGGGCCACCTGATGAAATGACTGTTCTCAGCGAACGCCAGTCTAAAGAGCCTGATGTTCACCAGGACTGGACAGGAGGAGAAGCCAGAGAAGTATTTAAGGGGAATTCAATGGGACTTTTTGTTCCAAAGTTTTATTGAGAAGCAAATACTACATATACAGCCCTCTCTTTAATCTGCCCAGTTAGTTTGTCCTTGAAAGTGCCCAATTAGATTTACGCTTTCTTATTATCCAGAAAAAGAGCCTGCCTAGAGCTGTGACAGGAAGGTTAAGTCTCTCTGGTAGAGCTTACCATGCACACACTCACATCCGGTGGAACCATTCGAGTGAGTTCTGGACAATGGGGCAACGCAAAGTGTGTCACTTCACTCCAGAAGTGGTAAGAAGTAGATATGTCTTTCCCCTGGTCTCTCTCCCCCTCCTCTAAATGGCAAGGACTTAGAGCAGGTCAGTGCCACAAGAAGAAAGACTTTGGCTCACTGAATGGTCAAATCATCCAACCTGGACTTGAGCAAGAAATCACCTGTGATGATTTTGAGGCACGGAAAATGTGGAGTTGTGTGTTGCAGTGTTTACACATCCTGGCTAATGAAACCCAACTCTTAGATTTTGAGCCTTGAGTAGAGATGGAGTCTTGTGTCTGCTGAGTCTCCATACATTGAGATTAAAGGATCTTTAAGTGATTTCTGGAAGGGATGACTGCGGGTAGAGCCACTCACTTCCATAACATTGCCTTATCTTTCTCTCTAATATCTAACTCTTCCAGATGCTCAAGTATCTGGTATCAAGAAGAAAAACTTGTATTCAGAGGAAACTTGATTTTGCTTTTAAGGATAAACATGAGCCTTTTGGGGAGAAATAAACTATCTTTCACCCACTATCATCTAAACTGAAAAGAGAATTTTATTCATTCATTCATTTATTCCTTTATTCACTAATTCATGCATCCCTTTATTCACTAATTCATTCATCCCTTTATTCACTAATTCATTCATCCCTTTATTCACTCATTCATTCCTCCCTTTATTCACTCATTCATTCATTTGCAGTTGGGAGTGGGGAACTGTGAGTAGGCAAGAGGGAAGGGCAGGAAGAAGAGATTGTGTAAAACAGTTTAAAGCAACGTTATCTTTACACATTATGAATGAGTTAGCACCAAACTGCTAAAGTAAAACCCCTCGCTTGATTAAAGCCTTGGATTTCCATTTCCAAAACCCAGAGCTTTCTTAGGATTTTAAAGTAGGGCCAATATAATCAGAGTAAGACTGCAAAGGTGTAAGAGCAGGATGTCTTTCCAACTCTTAAGACGTGATTTCCAGTGGCTCGGAATAACGAGACATTATCGCTGTCCTTTACTGTTCCAAAAAAACACGTCCCAGTATGTTCTGTATTATGTGAATCTCGTGTTCTATTTCACGTGATACATCTAAGCTGGTCTGTCCAAATTCCAATTCCAGCTTTTTCTAAATTCTGCTGTGATCTACGGTTCATTCTGTTAAGTCTTTTCCATAATCCCTCCACTCCATATTATATATACACCTTCAGTGTTCCTTCCCTCCCTCACATCCTAACACTTTCCCTTAATCGCCTCTTAATCATTTGCCTGAAAAGTAAACCATCCAGCCACTTATTGTTTCCTTCCAGATGCTGCCATGGAATGACTCCCCATGGACTTCCTGAATATTCCATCATGGTCAATTGGCTGGGCAGACTGTGAGTGCAGCACTCCAAAGCTTTTAAGCTCTTTCTTTCCAAGAAAACTCAGAGCTGACACCATTGTTTCCTCACAAAACAGCTAACATCAGCAGACTGGAACATCAAAACAAAAAAAAAAATTGTGCATGGTTCTACTAAAGTTGGATGCAAACTTTCTCAGCCACTTTAGGCAATAAATCAATGTTCTTTTCAATTTCTATTGAAAAATAAACTATAGTGACTGATTTTCAATTTCCCCTTAGAGGAATACTTAACAAACAGGTTACATGCAATGACTAATTAGTCTTTCTGCCTTCCATCTAAGCAAAGTCAGCTTCTATTTGGAAATCCTCTGCTCTATCTTAAGCCAACTTTTAAAAAAAAACTATATGAATTATCTAAGAACCAGACACAGACTCACAGACACAGAGAAAAGACTTGTGGTTGCCAAAGGTGGGGGAGGGATGGATTAGGAGTTTGGGATTAGCAAATGCAAACTATTATATATAGAATGGATGAACAACAAGGTCCTACTGTATAGCACAGGGAACTATATTCAATATCCTGTGATAAACCATAATGGAAAAGAATATGAAAAAGAATGTATATATGTGTATAACTGAGTCACTTCGCTGTACAGCAGAAATTAATGCATTTTAAATCAACTCTACTTCAATAAATTTTGTTTAAAAATCTATATGATTATACTTAAGTAACAGCCCATCACCATCAACTATAAAATCAAAAAAATCCCTCTATCAATATAATGTTAAACTGATAAAATTAAAATTCCATTGTTATATTAATACCCATTCTAATTCTGTACCTTGAATCGCACTTTCTAACTTCTTCCTTTCAAATGCCACTATTTTATTCCTAAGTGGAAATGATTTCTCTTTCCTCACTTGGACCATTCCAAGCCGGTCTTCTCAGCATACACTAGAGTCAAAAATGAATGAGATTTTAAACCATAATACCAGATTCTCAATTCTATAATATCTCTTTACAAAGTTCACAAATCATTTAAACTTTTTTTTTTTAATTTATTTATTTATTTTTGGCTGTGTTGGGTCTTCGTTTCTGTGCGAGGGCTTTCTCTAGTTGCGGCAAGCGGGGGCCACTCTTCATAGCGGTGCACGGGCCTCTCACTATCGTGGCCTCTCTTGTTGCAGAGCACAGGCTCCAGACGTGCAGGCTCAGTAGTTGTGGCTCACGGGCCTAGTTGCTCCGCGGCATGTGGGATCTTCCCAGACCAGGGCTCGAACCCATGTCCCCTGCATTGGCAGGCAGACTCTCAACCACTGCACCACCAGGGAAGCCCTGAATCATTTAAACATTTTATCCCTCTTTAAATGTCCAGTGGTATTTTATAAATACCAATAACAGGAACATCTACGTGTATTAGAGATCACTAAAAGAAATACATACACACACAGAAACTATTTTAATGCTGGGTAGTTTGAGAGAATGAAAGATGGTTGTTCAGAAAAGGCCTCAGGATCTGTTGCCCCTACCACCAGGCCACCTGCCCTCAAGGGGTCTCCTTTTAGTCCTTGTGGAGGGAAGGGGCTGGGGCCTCAAACCTTAGGTGGGTTCAGTTAGCAGTAATAAGAGTCCAAAGTCACATACTACAAATCTAATAACTTAAAATGGTCATTTGAAAACTTATTTGAGATAATATATTGAAGTCTCAAGGACCGTCAAAGATGACAGCAGAACAGGCTAAGCAGTCAACTACAAGGCAGGCAGGACAAACAGAGCTGCATTGTGGAAGATTCTATCCTAATGAATGTCTTGTCCTACACTCCCACTTTTCAGGGGTTCCTCTCAGCTCTTATCATATCAATCTCATACACAATGTCCTCAACTACCCCAGGTCAGAATTTCCCCAAGTGCTCTAACTCCAAAATTTATGCTTTGATATATTCCCATTCACCCAACAGTAATAAATATATACTCATTTATATTCATAGACATAAACCTACATACTTGAAGATCTACATCCATGCACTTGCAGACATGTTTGGATACGGATAGCGTCTCTTTCATGCACAAGTTGATAAATATATATATATATATATATATATATACAAGAACAAGTTCATGAGCCATAAATTTTTGCCTTCATGAAAATTAGAGCAACTAAAATTTATCAACACTTGAAAAGTATTCAAATTTTTAGCTAATAATAACTAATAAATTATAAACTAGTGTTCTAGGAAAATGTTGATATATGCTGGCAGGGATGTTAAAGCCAAAATGGAAAAAATAAAACACACAGCCTCTAGACTGAATATGATTACACTCTGCCTCGACAGTAATACAAATAGCAAAACTGTATAAGAATCTGTTCAGTTTTTCTGACTTTCAATTCCTGTGAATTCTATGGTATATGCGATTTATATATTTTACTAATGATTAGGCACATATTCAATTTTTTCACACTTACTTTTCCTTCCTGGAAATTAATAAGATATCATTATGTTATAGCATGTCTCAGTTCAGTTTAATTATTTCAAACTTTCTAAAAGAGTTCTCAGAACAGACTTGTGGTTGCCAAGGGGGAGGGGGTTGGGGGAGGGATGGAGTTGGAGGTTGGGATTAGCAGATGTAAGCTATTATATATAGAATAGATAAACAACAAGGTCCTACTGTATAGCACAGGGAACTATATTCAATATCCTGTGATAAACCATAATGAAAAGAATATTTTAAAAGAATGTATATATATGTATAACTGAATCACTTTGCTGCACAGCAGAAATTAACACAACATTGTAAATCAACTATACTTCAATAAAGAAATAAAAGAGTTCTCAGCATTCACTTTTTACTGTCCCTACTGTTCAACAGAAAATGCCTCCAACAAAACTATGAATCTGAAAACAGAAGATGGTTATTATATGTAGTTTGACTAGTTAAATCATTTGATACCAAGTTTTACATGTGGCTTCATTAAAATTATTGATAGCTAAATAGGAGTTCACACAAAATGAATGACAAGGATCGTCTTTGTCTTCTCCTTCCCAAGTTTGAGAAGGAGTTGCTGGTCTTCTTTCACACTTGCTTTTAGGAAAAAGAAAAGTGGCATCAACTATCCGGGGACTTGCAGCTTCCCCAGAGGTGGATGGTGCAACCTCCAAGCCTGAGTCCCCCTGGAACTGAGGCAGCCCCATGGAGAGGGAAAGGGGCCATGGGAGCTCCTGACCCCTCACCAATCTGCACTCCCAGCCCAGGTTTGAGAAACGCTAAGCAGTAATGCAAGGATAGCAAAACTGCAGGAAAGCGCGGTGTGAGAGTGTTCAGTCCTAACTCGTGTTCAGTCCTAACGTGACTGGCTCTGGTTCCTGAGTTACTCAGGCTGAGTTTCTCAAATGGAAGATACTGAAGTCCTTCTCCTGAGGGCACATTCTTGGCATTAAAACAACTGCTTTGCAAATGACAGAAAATTATTATTTTCTATGCTTCAAACAACCCATGTCTTATTAATAAAATTTTTTACTAACCTCACAAGAGTACTTCAGAACATGTTAGGTCACTGAGTTGTTTTTTGTTTTGTTGCATTGTAATATGCCTTTTCTCTACACACTATGGTTTTGGATGGCCACTCAAAAAAAAAAAAAAAAAAAGAATAAAAATTCAACGGTTAAAGTAAATAGATTTTTCTGACAGAAGTTATCCAGGAACTTTCAATATGTATATGAAGTCTGCATACACAATATTTGGTATATAGGCAACAATACATTTTAAGTAAATCTGACCTTTTTGATATGATGGTACTTGCTCATTTGACCCACTTACTAAAAAACTAAGGCAGGATGCATGTCTCAGAAATATCCTGTAAAACTATTAACCTGAGCTCAGGAGAAAGAGAAGGCTGCTGGTAGATCAGAGTGAAAGGAGGAGATCATGAAAAGTCACAAAAGTCTTTGGAATCATCATAAAAAATCTGAATAACTTGTCTCTGAAGAAAAGTGATTTATTCAGGTCCATCCACCTCAGGCTTTAAATGCTGGATCTCAAAATAAACTACAGTTCAAAGCTAAGCTATATCATCTTAAGCCATTTGTAACCAACTGCAGTGATAGATTAAGCTAGAACTTTACTAATATGTTAAAAAGAAAACACATTACAACAAATGAGTACAAAATAATTTTCCTATAACTGAAGTTCCTACTGTTCAATTGACTGACGTGATGTAGTGAAGAAATACAGGCTTTGGAACCTTACGCAGATTCAAATCCAGTGCCTCTACCAGGTATTTGACCTGGAGAAAATAAATATTATTCACTCCCTTTCCTCATATTAAAAATGAAAATCACAGGACCTTCTTTGCAGGACTATAAGAGTTCAGAAGGTATGCAAATTCCTTAGCAAACTTTACTGATAAAGCGTGGTTGGTGCCTAAATGTCCACTGAAAGATGAATGGATAAAGAAGATGTGGCACATACATACAATGGAATATTACTTGGCCATAAAAAAGAATGAAATAATGCCATTCACAGCAACATGGATGGACATAGAGATTATCATACGAAGTGAAGTAAGTGCAATGGAGAAAGACAAATATCATATGATATCACTTACATGTGGAATCCAAAATATGACACGAATGAATCTACCTATGAAACAGAAACAGACTCACAGACATAGAGAACAGACTTGTGGTTGCCAAGGGGGAAGGGGAGTGGGGGAGGGATGGAGTGGGAGTTTGGGATTAGCAGATACAAGCTTTTACATATAGAATGGATAAACAACAAGGTCCTACTACATAGCACAGGGAACTATATTCAATATATTGTGATAAACCATTATGGAAAAGAATATGAAAAAATATATATGTATAACTGAATCACTTTGCTGTACAGCAGAAATTAACATAACATTGTAAATCAAGAATAGTTCAATAAAATAATTTTTTTAAAAAAAGAGTGGTTGGTGGTATCATCATCATCATCATATAATTTCCTAAACTCTTATTAATAATATTCTATTAACAATTAGCATAATATTATGTCTCTCATATATTCTTAAATTTGTCCCATGCAATAAGTCAGTTGCAAGTCTATTGCAAGTATTCTAAAATAATACTCCTGCCCCTAAATAATAACTGGTTATCACTATGGCATTCCCATCAAAAGGTCAGCATCTATATAATGCTTCGGAGAGCAAATAGATTTAAGAGATCCAGCTCTCTAGAGATGAGTGTTTATGCAAGCTTCTGTTCCATCTCCTTTAGCTCAAGTTTTCCCTTCAACATTTTCTAGAGCATACATTCAGCAGAATTACAGTGAATTAAATATTAAAATCTTGTCATACGGGAACGGGAACTAAGTGACAGCAGACATTCACGAGTGAACCTCTGAATCACTCCATCTGTTTCTCCACAGGTTCTGCAAATGTCTTTTAAACCCACCCCTAAAATCTAGGCAAAGAGAATTCCAAATTGCCCTCAGCTTTTATGTGCGATCAGGTCCACAGCTTTCTGCAAAACGCAAGGTTTGAACGGTGACATAGCATTTTAAAAATCAGAGAATCCTTGGTCCCTACGTAAAAATTCTCAAAAGGTAGAAATTGTGTCTAACTAAAATAAGATTCATATTTTGACTTCAACATTCAGCTATGATCAGCTTCTATTTCACAGTGAAATAAATATAGATTGAGGAAAGAATTTAAAAAGTGGATGCCAAACTCTGCACATCCAGTGGGTTACAGAGATACAAAAGTAGTGGCAGAGAGCCCCTCCACTTCCTTCAAGATCCATCTGGAAGGAAACCCCAGAAGGAAAGACGTCTGACAGACATGTTCTCTTTGGGGTTTCCTGACTCCTTGTCTTCCAAGCTTCCTAGACCCCATCAGTTGTTAATAAAGTTCACCAAAAAGACTTTCTGAAAGGCTGATTTCACAGTGTGAAACTTATATTAAAGGCATTTTTCTCTAGCTTAAGTTTCCTTCCATCTGCATTTCCCTACTTCACAAATCCAAGAAAGCTTGACTTGGAAAATTGCAAGCATAAGGTGACATTTGATGTGCTATCAGTAGGATACTCAGCCCAAATGCTGAATCCAACACCGGAGACCATATCTTACACACTGCAACAGAGAAGCTGCATCACCCTGAGGGTATCATTATACCCCTCGATGTTTCTACTCCTTCTCCTGTCAAATGGAGTTATGAGAAGATGCATATCATACGCTGTGTGGATTAACCTAATAAAAACCTAGACATGGAAAGTGAATGAAAAGCTAGATTCTACTTTTTTTTGACCTTTACAATGATAACCATGAAAGAAAAATATAGACTTTCAAACTTCCAAAATGAATACATGAATTTAAAAAACAGACATTCTATTCCAATACAAAAAATAATAAGAGTGAAAGCTACTAATTCTTGTTTACAAAAATAATAGCTTTGATATAATTAAATACATATTTTTGCCAATCAGAAAGTCAATGAATGAGGCTTAAACCAGCTGAAGTTTACTCTATGAATGAATTTTTACCATATCCAAACTAATTTATTCTGCAAACATTTACCAGGATCTAAGTACTTAAGTCTTCTGGATAACAGAAAAGGTAAATAAAACATAGTTTCACTCCTTGAGAAGACCTCAGTCTAGCACTGCAAATAGTACATATTCACTAAAGAGATGTTTCCACCTACTCAACCATCTTTGGGAAGGAACTGGGCTTCAATGCAGAAAACAAACATGGGTCCGCTGAGCAGTATTCAAGAACTGGGGTTGGCAGGGGCAGCAGTGAAGAACACAGAGAAACACTTGTAAAAAAAAGTTTCACCACAAGTAAAAGGCTAGTATCCATCTTCAAATCAAGTATGAAAGTAATAATAAGGCAATTTTTAAAATTAGGGATCTTTAAATTATTATTTTTTGTAAAAGATTAGATATATGAAAAATAGATACATACGTAGATAGATACATAGATTGATTGATTGCTTGATGGATGACAGATAGATAGATGATAGATGTATGATTGATTTATTGATGGATGGATGGATGGACGATGGATGAAAGATGATAGATAGATGACAGATGGGTGAAAGAAAGAAAGATAGATAGATAGATAGATGACAGATGGGTGATAGATAGATATAGTTAAGGCAATTTTTAACATTAGGGACCTTTAAATTATTTTGTTCTTGTAAGAGAGAGTAGCTTAGATATATGATAGATAGATAGATGATAGATAATAGATTGATGACAGATATATAGATTGATTGATAGATGGATGGATGATAGAGAGAGAGAGATAGATGATATATGGATGACAGATAGATAGGTAGTTGATGCAGCTACAGATTGATAAACACAGATACAGATACAGATTGATATGTTATATTCATACACATATATATTTACCACATAGACTACAATCATCATCACTAACTTCCCTGGCCCTGAATTAAAATAAATGTACAGGCTTGTGTTTAACTGAATTGCAAGAAAGGATTGTGGGGGGTGGGGGGTGAGGGGAAGTGATCCAAATAAAAAGCAAAGCCAAGAAATGAGCTTTCAGAGGAACACATCAATGAAGAATGAAAATGTGGCCTGAGCTGCACCCCTGGGACAGAATCTCCAGTGGTTCTACCTCCCATGTGACACTTGGCCCTCCTGCCCCACAGTATCCTCACCACCCGGCAAGCATCAGGGCCAGGGTACAGCTCTTCCCCTCCCTGGAGCAGGCGGAGAAGTGTCAGCTCCTCCTTTCTAAAGCATGATTGCAACTCACAGCTCCAGCCCCTTCATCACTACCTAGAAACAACAGCTTTCACTTAAGTTTTATATTTTTCAGAGAGCTTTTCCATTCTTGCTAATCTTGGCTTTTACATAAATTACATGAAAAAAAAAAGTCCAAAATATACCTCTAGGAACCTGAATAACTTTTTAAATTATCCTGCAGTAAAATTCAAGTAAAAATCAGTCTAATTTCAGAATGAATGTGTTTAGGAATAAGATCTGGTGATCAATATTTATTTTCTATGAGAAAAGAACATAAATATTGGCTCATACATATGGTTAGATCCAGGAGAAGAAATTCCCAAACACCTGAGCCTTCATTTAGGAATGAATTCTGATCACTATGAAAAGGAAGATGGTCCCAAAGGGAAAAATGGCAAACTCCTGGTAATTTAAAGACAACTTCCTGCCTGCTGAATGATTATGATTACACTCTACACTGTTGGAAAATATGCCAATGTTTAGAAATGTCCTGGATGGTCTCATTAAAGCATCCCCATGTAATTGTCCAGTAAGGACCACAGAATCAAATAGCCACATGCACAGGAAGATAACCTGGGTGCCCAAGGTAGCTAAGTATATGAGTAAAGCATACAAATCCTGTTTAAGGCATTCATATGTACTTATCTTTTAAGTGTAGTCTTGGCCAAACAAAACATTTCCAGAGGTTAAATATGGCTCACCCGTGTAGCAGCAAATTTGCATCTCCTACTTAAACTAACAATTGTGAGACCAGGAAACTTGTTTTCTTGTGTTGCTTTTACTGTGAGGTCTTCAAGCAGGCTGGACAACACTTTCAAATCAGAATTTCTTCTAAAATGATATTCCCCACATATATGAGTTTGTATGATCTCTTTTAAATACCATGTGCTCCATAAAAGTGACCCATCAAGTTATGGGTCTGCACAGTCTAGCCCCTTGGTTGAGGAGGGAAAATCAAAAGAAACAAAAATAAAAGCTAAACTTGGAAGAGGAAAATGAGGAAAGAAGAAAGGGTCAGGGAAAGTTACAGCCCAGAGTGAATAAGCAGAAAGGAAGCCAGAAGACTTGGAGGAGCTCAGAGCTAATGAAAAAAACAAGAACACAGAGCAGGGGGAGGAAAGGATGTGAAAGCCAGCTGGAAGGAGAGAAAGCAAGGAAGTGAGGAGCTAACAGAAATCCAAGGACAGAAAGTATTGGAGATGGGAGGGAACAGGAAATTTATTGGAAACCAAGTTGTTTTTCCTTATGCATCCAATGCAATTCTATTCCAGGCAGAACTCTAGTCTCACCTTCAAAGAGGAGAGAAGGGAAGTCAAAACTCATAGGAGTCTCTCATGGGCTGGAGCCAGGAGCTCTCAGAAGACAGATTAGAGGAAACATGAGCCTACAGCTGACCCTTTGACAGAAGATACAGGGATGAAGGGGCAGCAGCATCACTCAGTCCAGCATTTCCCAAAACGTAGGTGAAGCAAAAACAGTGAGAGCTGGGCTCCAACACAGAGCTACTGAATCCGAATTTCTAGCACATTTAATAAACACCTCCGTTGACTCCTATCACCAGAAAGGTCAGGAAGCACTGGTATAGTGGTGAAAACTGGGAGCTCTGGAACCTCAGCTGACTGAATTCAATTCCTAGATCATCAACTACTGACCATGAACAAATTATTTAATGTTTCTGCATCCCAGTTACTAAACCTATAAAATGCATTGTTACGGGGATTGAGTTATGGCATGTAAAGCAGTTAGGCAGTGCCCAATACATATTGAATATGAACCAGGAATGAATCAAGACAAAGCAAAAGATAGCATTGTAAAGAAAAGGTTAATAATAAGAAGGAAATATTTTTACCCATTTCAGGGCCATTAAATGGAAAGATCCAAAATAATCTCATGCCAATAGAGATAAAATACTGTAAATTTAATCACTCATTGATTCATTCATTCATTTAACAAATTTTATTGAACTATGTCACACATAAAGAGGGAGTAAATAGCATACTGTTTCCCTAAAGCAAGATAATTTAGGCAGCATATTTTTATCTTTAAAAAATATCTTCTCTATCTTTCACAATTTTTACTTATAGTGAAAATCATTATAAGTCAGTTTTTCTGTAAAATATTACTTTTTCATGAAGCAGCCAATCATTTTATTCAATTTTTGGACTTTAAATTGTTACTCTATACAAAGTTCAAGCTATAAGATGAATAAGTTCTAGGAATCTAAGGCACAGCATAGTGATTAACACTACAGTTAATAATATATTATATCCTTGAAAGCTGCTACGAGAGTAAATCTTAAATGGTCTCAGCACAAAAAAGAAATGGTAATTATGTGATGTGATGCAGATGTTAGCCAATGCTATGGTGACAATCATTTTGCAATATATGAATGTATCAAATTTGTATACCTTAAACTTACACAATGTTATATGTCAATTATATCTCAATAAAGCTTGAAAAATAAATACACAAATTGTTACTCTCAACGGTTTGCATATTACCTGGAATGTAACCACTTCAAAAGCTTTGTAATATTGTAAATGAATATATTTTTTCAATTCCAATTATATTGCAAAATAAGTGTTTTTTTTAATATTTCCCCTGTTATATTAGTAATTTTTTAACTAGCTTGTTCAGAACAAACTTCTCACAGAGAACCAGAAAATCTGGTGAAAATATTAGTGAAAACACTTGTTTGATGGCCTTAGGAGTCTCCAAGGGAGGGTGTACTTCAGTGGCCAAGATACTAGCAGAAGAAAAACACAGAGGGGTGATACCAAAATTCAGCATGAACTTTCCTCTTGAGGCATTCGCCAATTCTATGCAATCAGGTGAGAAGCTGAGAAGAGCATCAGAGCTTCCAGGAGTCTTAGAAGTTGGGGAGGAAATATTTTTGAGTTCAGGTTCAACAAGTAGAAGACATTCTGGTAAACATTCTAGGGTTTTAGTTAGAACCCCTGGAGAGCAACAAAATAAAAGTAAGCGTGAAGAGAAAAGACAAGCCCTCACAAATGAAGTAGGTCCAGCCTTGAATCAGCTAAATATCTGATTGGCTCAAGGTAAGCTACCCTTGCACTTATTGCCTGCTAGAAACAAAAGATAATCAATCCTTCCTGCACCTCACACCCATAAGAATGGCTATTACCAAAATGACAAGAAATAAGTGTTGGTGAGGATGTGGAGAAAAGGGAATCCTTGTGCACTGTCAAGGGGAATGTAAATTGGTGCAGCCAC
The DNA here is from genome assembly GCF_965194805.1 of Balaenoptera borealis. Taxonomy (NCBI): domain Eukaryota; kingdom Metazoa; phylum Chordata; class Mammalia; order Artiodactyla; family Balaenopteridae; genus Balaenoptera; species Balaenoptera borealis. Next base: position 66,462,259 of record NC_138869.1, on the reverse strand, counting down.
TATGGAAAACAGCATGAAGTTTCCTCAAAAAATTAAAAATAAAACTATCATATGATTCAGCAAGTCTGCTTCTAGCTACTTATCCCAAGGAAAGGAAATCATTATCTTGAACAGATATCTGCACCCCCATGTTCATTACAGCACTCTTTGCAATAGCCAAGACATGAAAACAACCCAAGTACCCATTGACAGATGAATAGATAAAGAAAATATGGTGTATATATCTACACAAAGGCAAATTATTCAGTCATAAAAAGAAGGAAATCATCCCATTTGCTACCTGATGGACCCTGAGGGTATTATGCTAAGCAAAATAAGTCACACAGAAAGAGACAAGTACTTATATGTGGAATCTTAAAAAAAAAAAAAAAAAATTAGATACAGAGAACAGACTGGTGGTTGCCAGAGGCAGGGTGTAGAGGGTGGGCAAAAGGGAGCGGGAGGAAGGTAATCATTTCTGGAGGACAGTATGACTCAGAGCCTCAAATGATGTCTATAACATTTTCATAACAGGTGTCTAACCTAAACTGAAAAATTAGTAGGCATTGCAAGAGGAAAGATACATGAAAGAGACCCACTGGAGATCTGAATATTGGAGTTACCAGACATGGAACTTAAAATAACTGATAAGTATTCAAGAATTCTTGATAAGATGGAGAATTGTGGCAGAGAACTAAAAATTGGTTTTGAAAACCATATAGAAGTCCATTAATTCAAAAATATAACTAAAATTAAGAACTCACATTAAATCAGCAGCAAATTAGACAAAGATAAAGAGGGAATTAGTGAAATGGAATAGGTGAGAAAAAATATTCAGACTGAACATGGTGAGAAAAAAAAGATAAAAAATACAAAAAATGAGTATAAGAAATAAATGGGTCACAAGGAACATTCTAAGATTCTTCAAGCTATAGGTCCAAGTTGGGGGGTGGTTAAAAAAAGAAACAGAAGCAATAGTTGAAGAGAATTGATTGAAAAATTTCCAAAACATATGGAAGCCAACAAGCATCAAGATCCAAGTAGTGCTATGAACCATTATCAGATATAAAGAAACTACCAGTCAACTCATCATAGTCATACTGTTGGAAACCAAAGATAACAAGAAGAGAATGAAAGATATATTATCATCAAAGAACTAAAAGTAAAACTAACAGCTGGTTTCCCTCTGGTTTGTCTCTGGTTTCCATTTTATCTGTTGAGAAGCCTGCATTTTGTACCTCTGTCATGTCATGTATTCTAATTCTTTATATGGAACATGTATTTATACTCAATATTCATTATATTTATGCACAGTGCACACGTATATACATAAATGTAATTCAAGCAAAGAAAAACTGAAAGAAATTATCACCACCAGATTTTTACTAAAGAAAATATTAAAGCAAGTATTTCTAGTTGAAGGGAAATAATTTCTGATGAAAGAATGGAGATTAAGAAAGCAATAAAGAGCAAAGGAAAGAGGAAATATGTGCATATATATAAATGTACATTGACTATAAATACATATTACAAATATACCATATAGAAAATTAATATATACAACAACAATATAGAAAGCGAAGGCAGTGAAGGGAGTTAAATTATCATATTTTTAATAAGTTGCAATAGAACTAATTTATATAATATTTTAATAAGTCAAGGCTGTACGTTGACATCTTATGGGTAGCAACTACCAGTACCATAAAAACAGCACATAACTAACAAGCCAACCCAAGGGAAAAATGAATTTTAAAATGTACATAATTTCAAAAGAAGTCATAAAAAAGAGAAACAGGGCAGTAAAGGACAAAAGAACACTTGAGACAAACAGAAAACAAACAGTGGGATGGTAGTTTGGTTTCTTTCTGAAAATTCCTCCCCACTCACTCTAAGGTATTTTGTAAATGTACTAACAGCTTCAGAGTTGTCAACTGAAAAGCATAGAGTCACTTTAATCTTTTAATTAAATTTAAGCAAAAATATTATACATTCCAATTAAATTCAAGAGACCTTTTAACACTAAATACTTGGAATCATAATATTTGCTGACAGTAAATGTAACTTAAAGGATTAGGATATAATGTAAAATAACTATAAATTTAATCTCATATAATCTACAATTTTGTCTTTAAAAAACTAATATATTTTAAGTGTTGTTTATGATAGAATTTAGGTCCTTGGGAATTTTATTGCTGTGATGGGGTATTAATACATGAAGATATTTAGCTACTGCTTAACTAGCACTTGGACATTAAAGAAGGACTACTTTACAGGGAACCTAAATTTTAATCCAAACTTTAAACCACCAGTTAAGCCAGCTTCATCATATCCATTTTAACAGAGACAAATATAGAAAATAAAACAGGCCCTAAGAGACAGCTTGAACCATAGAAGGTTCAATTTTAACCTCCTGGTCTATTAAGGAAATCTTCTGAAAAACCAATGCCATTAGTTACAAAAAAAAGAGAGGAAGAGAACTAAAGAATTTAATTAGTGGAGCTGTGGTAGTGCAAGCCTTTAATTCACATTGACCCATTTTATATTTGGTAATAAATTGCTAAACTTCAAATGTGTATATTTGTACTTACACACACACACAATATTTAATTTTATCTTAATAATATATTGGTAGCAGAAAAAGGGCTAGGTTTTGAATCTTTCTATTGACTAGCACAGTATTCTTTCAAAATAGAGCACTCTGTCTGTCCCAACTGCAGCCAAATTATTTCAAAACTTAGGGGTCCTGCCCATGATTCCCTCTGCCAGATTTAACAGTGGAAAAATAGTTAAGCTCTGTGCATCTTTTAACAGCTTCCAGAATCCATTTTCAACTCTTTCCCCATCAAAGTATGACTAGATTCTATAAGATAAAAAGATGACACAACCCAAACGTCCATCGACAGATGAATGGATAAAGAAGATGTGGTACATATATACAATGGAATATTACTCCACCATTAAAAAGAATGAAATAATGCCATTTGCAGCAACATGCATGGACCTGGAGATTATCATACTAAGTGAAGTAAGTAAGAAAAAGACAAATATCACATGCTATCACTTATATGTGGAATCTAAAAAAAAAAAAAAAATGATACAAATGAACTTATTTACAAAACAGAAATAGACTCATAGGCATAGAAAATAATCTTACAGTTACCAAAGGGGAAAGCAGGGTGAGGAATAAATTAGGAGCTTGGGATTAGCAAATACAATCTACTATATATAAAATAGATAAACAACAAGGTCTTACTGTATAGCACAGGGAACTATATTCAATATGTTTTAATAACCTAAATTGGAAAAGAGTCTGAAAAAGAATAGATACCTATACATATATGTATGTATAACTGAATCGCTTTGCTGTACACCAGAAACTAACACAACATTATAAATCAACTATAGTTCAATAAAAAAAGGTAAAACACAAATAGTTATAATACCCATCTAACAGCACTAAGACCAAACTTTATTGACACCTGTCTTAATTCTCATCACTTTGGCATTCACATAACAAATAGTTAAAATTGTACTACAATGTGTCAATCATTGTTTTGGAGCCTGAAAAGTTCTATGAAGGATTTCACGTTCCCCATAAATCTGAGATGCTTATGCCCTAGAAGGAAAAACATCCATTCATTTGTTCATTCAACAAGTATTCATTGGCCATTAAAAACTAATCAGACATTTTGTTCATTGCTGAGGATTTTGTGGTGGAATTTTTCCTTACTTTTATGATACTTAGAGAATGGTAGGGAATTAAACATAAAATGATCACAACAATAAATGTAAAATTCATATTATTTGTAATGAACAGTGCAAAGTAAGATAACAAGAAATGCTTGCCTTGAGAGCCTGGGAAAGATTTCATGAGGAAGCAACATTTGAGTTGAGATCTCAAGGTCAGTTATTTCAAAAGAATCTTCCTAGCAGAGAGGAAAACAGGTAAAGATCATGTTTCCAGAGGAAAGATGATTGGGAAGCTCAAAGAAGGACACAGTGGCAAGGATAAGAGAACATAGCTTAAGATGATGCTGCAGAGAGATGCAATGAAGAGATCACCTGAGGCTTCCAAAAACACATTAAAGATTTTGCTTGCTATTCATTCCTAAAAGCAATGAGAATTCACAGAAGGTTGTGAAACGGGAGAATAGCATGATTCTGTGTGGAAAGGGTTGGTCAAAAGAAGTGATATTTAAGCTGTGTCTGAGGAATAAATAGGAGATTCTCACTAAAGCAGTCCAGGGTTAAAACGGCAATATTTGGAGAAGGTATTGCTATTTCTCCAAAAAGGAACGAAAAGTCTTTATTAGGCTGATGAATGTCCAAAAACCCTATTCCCCGCATTCCTAGATCAGTCATCCGAGTCATTTTCTTTCTTTTTTTTTCATCCTAGTCATTTTCAATTACCCTGTTTCCACATCCCTACAAGGCAAAGTAGACATCCTCACCTAGCAGTCTAGCCTCTGTCATGTTCCCCAAAGCCCACAAAATCAGAATATGGGGGTCGCGGGAGAGAAAAATAATATTAACCCAGCAACAAAAGTCATATAAAGTCTCAGACTTAGAGACTGGAAGGTAAGGATTCCTGATTCTGTAACAGAGTGAATATGAAGGTTATATTATCTTTAAAATACAAAGATCAAATTAGAAGGCGGGAAAATTAAATAGAAGACAAGAGAACATACAGGAAGATAAAGAATTACTTTCCCTTTCTTGATTGTCAGCAACAGTCTTTGAGTCAGATGACCAGGGTCATCTTTTAAGTAATGAGGAGCAAAGTATCTTTTAGAGAATCCACAAACGCTGAACTCCAATCTGTAGAACTAAAATTACAATGCCACAGATCGATACATTGAACTGAAAATACACTAACTATAAAACTATAGAAAACTGGATGCCTAATATTAGAATAGTTGATTTAAAAACACAAACTTAAATTATGCTTACCCACTAAAATATTATACTTAATACAAGTTATTATTTTGTACATAGGTGAATCAGGAATAAACAGTTTTGTATCCACCAAAATTCGAAAAAATAATAGCTAAACCCTGAGTCTCCCTCCCTTTTCCCACGTTTTCACATTCACTTAACAATTATCACTGTTATTCCTTTGTGAAACTTTAAATTTTAAGCTCTTTTAAGGGAAAAGTCAATTTCTTTATATAGATTTTCTTCATTTATTTGCCGTTTCCGGTTGAGAGTGCATTAAATCACAAGTATGTGGATACTACTCACTTGCCTAATAATTGTCTTAAAATGGGCTTTCAGGAATCATATGGGAATACATTTTGGACTGAAATCGCTGTTATTTACCATTTTTCCCCAGCTTGTTCAAGTGTGTTGAAGCATAAATACATTAGGGATAATGAATGATATGACGGATGATTTCATCCCACCGTGTTTTCTGTGTTGGCTTTGTTCCTTTTTCCGCCTCATATTCTGACAAATTCGTTGTCTTTGTCACACAATAATCAGGAGAGAACTGAAAAGAAGGGCGCTATCCTCGGAGGAGTGCTGTATATTATGACTCATCCCTTCCAAGGGAAACACAGAGAAGGAACAGTTTCCTTTAGGTGACCTGCACGTGGCCAAGATAGGGATTTTAGTGGGTCTGAGCTGCAGGGGCGGGTCTGCAATTCACCCCAGAGAGATGATGGGAAACCTTTTAAGGGGTGAGGTTTGACATTACAGAACTGTCGCAGGAAGGGCCCGGGGTGAGAGGCTACACAAGAAGGGGAGAGGAGGCCTGGGGGATGACGAGAGAGTGTGGGGACACCCTGGGCCGCGAGGTGGTACCTGCGCGGGCTCGAACGCCCCTGCCACTGAATCCCCGATCCAGAGATGCTCCCGGAGAAGTTGTTGGTAGCTGAGGCAGTGCTTCACCGCGGATGGCACGTTCCCCATGGCCGGGTCCGGGGCGGCTGTAGGCGATGGGAGAGAGCGGGGAGGAGAGGGATGCGGGCCGGGCGCGCGCTGCGGTCCCGCGCCGGCCCCCGAGCGCGCCTTCCGCCTCCCGCGCGCGCTGAGTCCGGCCCCGCTCTGTGCACTGCGGCGGCGCCAAGCCGAGAGCGCCCAGAGCAGGGCGCGCGGGAGACACCTGTGCGCACGCGGGCCACCCGGAGCCGAAGCGCGGAGGAGATATTCCCAGCATGGCGCGCCTGTCGCACTGCACCCAGCACGTAGGGCTGATCGCATCTGCACACGCCCCATTCACCGGCTTCTCCCCTGGTTCAGAATCAACAGGGAAGAAAGGGTTAGGTCTCCCTCAAAGGAAGAGGGTCTGCGTTTTCTTGTCTGGCAGTCTGCTCATTCCCAGTTTGCTCATTCCCAGTCCACTGTAGATGCATCCGGCCTTGAACTCACCTGAGTTTATCTTCATGACAATAAACTTGACATATACACACAGATTTAAAATAGATAACCAACAAGGACCTACTGTATAGCACAGGGAACTCTGCTCAATATTCTGTAATAACCTAAATGGGAAAAGAACTTGAAAAAGAATAGATGCATGGATTCGTACAACTGAATCACTTTTCTGTACACCTGAAACTAACACAACATTGCTAATAAACTGTACTCCAATATAAAATAAAAGTTTAAAAATAAATACATCAGTCATATTGGCTTAAGGCCCACCCAAACAACCCTTCAAATCAGAAAATCAACCTTGACACAGCACTACCATCCAATCTACATACCCCATGCAAATTTCACCAACTGTCTCAACAGCGTCCCATTTGCTCAAAAATTAGCTCTATTTTTTAAAAGCTCGATTTTTAAATATGAGACAGGAAATATGCTCAGTATTTTGTAATAACCTGTAAGGGAAAAGAATATATATATATATAAAACATATAACACATATATGTTATAACTTAGCCCATACATTTATACTACATATGCCAAGCTTCTGTTTTGTTTTCTTTGCTGTTTTTCTCTTTGCTTCTAATATTAAGGTTTTATATTTTGAAAAAATGATGCAGATCCAAAGTCTTCATATGGAAGAATTTCTTTATGACCTTTCCTTTATTTCCTTGTTAGGGCCCCACCTTAGTTACTTCTGCAATGGTTTCTCTTTATATGAAATTATTATATCAATTATATCAATCTATGGCATATGCTAAAATAAATTTCTTGGAGAGTTAAAAAAAATCTGAATCATTTTGCTGTACACCTGAAACTAACACAACATTGTAAATCAACTATACTTCAATTTTTTTTTTACAATATATGAACAAAAAATAAATAAATATTCTGAGGCAGTTTGCAAGGTTAGAATACTTATATACAACAGTCTAATAAAGAAGAAAAGATAGAAGGTGATAAATTAGGGGAGATGTCACAGATAACTCGGTAAGTCAGTCAGTTGTCAGTAAATGGGTAGTACAGGTTAAGCACTGAAATGGAGTTGAGTTGTTTAAAGACATGCAGGGCACAACATTATTGAAGCAGCTAAAGTCATTCAAACTGAAAAGTGTAAACATATTCTTACATCATTAGAAGAGCACTAGTCTTGAGTGGGGAGGTGTTGGGAAGATGGTCCTGGAACAGACCACCTCCCTGCATCCCCCTCTTTCACAAGCACACCTACATCTACCCACTCTAAAATTCTTCAACTGAGTTCAGCACCTGCAATTGAACAGACATCAAGAATAGCCTTGTGCTGCCAAGTGGCATGGCCAGGGGTACCAGTCAGCCCCACTGGTTGCTGCAGCAAATATAAATTAGGAGCTGGCTGATACCTACTCTGTCAGCTCCTAATTACACATAAAAGGATTCACAGATTACTTTGTACATCATAGTATAAACACACGTAAGGAAATTAACACCCAGAATAAGCAAACCTTCATTCATACTTGTGACGGTGGTGAGACTCCCACTGGTAATAGAAGTAAAGCAGTTAAGGACAGAAAAAGGCAAACAATGGGAGAGGGATCTTTTGGATCCTTAGTGGAAAAGGACTGGAAAGGCAAAGAGGATGAAGTGATCTTATACCTCTCATCGCTTTGATCAAGGAGAGTTAACTTGGAGAACATGATCTGAGCTGCCAAAGTGAGGTCATGCAACTCTTGGAAGCCTTTAAAACTCTCTAAGGCACCAAAAATTCCAATTATTATTTACCTGAACATACCTATTTTAGAGGTATATATTCACAGGCCTAAATCTCTATGATAAGTTGTTTTCGGTAGAGCTCAACTGTTATTCTTCCAACACAGTTGAAATGAAGCTTAGAGGTTGCATCAATGCCTATTACCGCTCTTCTCTCCTTTTTGTAATTCTATAACAGGGAACATGATATTTGAAAGAATTTGAAAGGCCCCAATTTGAACAACAGTAATTTAGCAGGGTAATTTTATCATGGAGTCAGTTGTTTAATTATTTGTCATCAGACAATTAATATTGAAATCTAAACTTTTGGAGAATATAACCTCTAAGATAAGCCAGATATTGTATGATTCTCTGCTGCTAAGAAAAAGAACACACAGATATAAACTTTACTGCTTAATAGTTTTCTAAATGGGGAAGTTTAGAAAATTTCATATCTCAGTTAGGGACTTCCCTGGTGGTCCAGTGGTAAAGAATCCTCCTTCCAACACAGGGGATGAGGGTTTGATCCCTGGTTGGGGAACTAAGATTCCCACATGCCGTAGGGCAACTAAGCCCATGCACCACAACTACTGAGCCTGCGCACCTCAACTAGAGAGCCCACGTGCCGCAAACTACAGAGCCCACGTGCTCTGGAACCTGCACGCCACAACTAGAGAGAAGTCCAAGCGTTGCAAGTAGAGAGGAGTCCGCATGATGCAATGAAGAGCCCGCATGCCACAGCCAAGACCTGACACAGCCAAAAAAATAAAATAAAATAAAATAAATAAAAAAAGAAAATTTCATATCTCAATTAGCTCACCATAGTAATACAGTTTTTTTTTTTACAGAGAAATCTTATAAACATAAAAATATTGAATACAGTTTTATTTTCATGCATTTCATGTGGAAATCCTATAATATCAAAAATTGAAATTATGATTCCTGTAAATACCAAAACCGTTAGCAATAATAAGGACCAAATAAAGACTATCTTAAGAATGTTTAATCTCATATAAAAGGGAGTGAAAGGAGATGCACTTTTGGTGGCCTGTAGCTTGATGTTAAATCTAATCATAAATGCTTAAAATTTATAAATTCAAAAAGCTTCAACTTATAAATTTGAATAATATTAGTGTACATATTTTCTGTTTTTATGATTAAAATGAAAATTCTCAATAGGTACCCCTGTTAGTGCAAATCTAAGAAGCTCTAGGTAAAATAAGAATATATATATATCTTTTCATATTCTTTTCCATTATGGTTTATTACAAGATATTGCGTATAGTTCCCTGTGCTCTACAGTAAAACCTTGTTGTTTATCTATTTTATATATAGTAGTTTGAATCTCCTAATTCCAAACTCCTAATTTATCCCCTCCTCCTTTCCCCTTTGGTAACCATAAATTTGTTTTCTATGTCTGTGAGTCTGTTTCTGTTTTGTAAATAAGTTCATTTGTGTCATATTTTAGATTCCTCATGTAAGTGATATCATATGGTGTTTGTCTTTCTCTGTCTGCTTACTTCACTTAGTATGATCATCTCCAGGTCCATCCATGTTGCTGCAAATGGCATGTTACATGGAAAATCATTCAAGTTTACCTGCCTCTCCTGAATTACTCTTGACTCCCTTCGCTCTTTAACCTCCTATCACAAATCTCATCTGTCAACCAGGGAAGTTAGTTGACATCTTGGACCCACCCATCCACTATCACTTTCTGTTCTCCTACTGACTTTTCTCTGTGCCCCTTCTCTTGGAAGGCATCACCGTAGTGCAGTGGTGGAGCTTAAGTGCTGGTTTTAGATTCTCCGTGATGGGAGTCTGGCTCCACCCGTTGGCAAATGAGTGACCTTCGCAAGTTCTTTAGCCACTGTTTCTTTTTTTTTTTTTTTTTTTTTTAACATCTTTATTGGAGTATAATTGCTTTACAATGGTGTGTTAGTTTCTGCTTTATAAAAAAGTGAGTCAGTTATACATATACATATGCTCCCATATCCCTTCCCTCTTGCGTATCCCTCCCTCCCTCCCACCCTCCCTATCCCACCCCTCTAGGTGGTCACAAAGCACCGAGCTGATCTCCCTGTGCTATGCGGCTGCTTCCCACTAGCTATCTATTTTACATTTGGTAGTGTATATATGTCCATGACACTCTCTCACCCTGTCACATCTTACCCCTCCCCCTCCCCATATCCTCAAGTCCATTCTCTAGTAGGTCTGTGTCTTTATTCCCGTCTTGCCACTAGGTTCTTCATGACCTGTTTTTTCTTTCCCTTAGATTCCATATATATGTGTTAGCATACTGTATTTGTTTTTCTCTTTCTGACTTACTTCACTCTGTGTGACAGACTCTAACTCCATCCACCTCACTACAAATACCTCCATTTCATTTCTTTTTATGGCTGAGTAATATTCCATTGTATATATGTGCCACTTCTTCTTTATCCATTCATCTGATGATGGACACTTAGGTTGCTTCCATGTCCTGGCTATTGTAAATAGAGCTGCAATGAATATTTTGGTACATGACTCTTTTTGAACTATGGTTTTCTCAGGGTATATGCCCAGTAGTGGGATTGCTGGGTCGTATGGTAGTTCTATTTTTAGTTTTTTAAGGAACCTCCATACTGTTCTCCATAGTGGCTGTATCAATTTACATTCCCACCAACAGTGCAAGAGGGTTCCCTTTTCTCCACACCCTTTCCAGCACTTATTGTTTCTAGATTTTTTGATGATGGCCATTCTGACCAGTGTGAGATGATTGTAGTTTTGATTTGCATTTCTCTAATGATTAATGATGTTGAGCATTCTTTCATGTGTCTGTTGGCAATCTGTATATCTTCTTTGGAGAAATGTCTATTTAGGTCTTCTGCCCATTTTTGGATTGGGTTGTTCGTTTTTTTGTTATTGAGCTGCATGAGCTGTTTGTAAATCTTGAGAACAAAAAATGGAGCTGGAGGAATCAGGCTCCCTGCCTTCAGACTATATTACAAAGCTACAGTAGTCAAGACAGTTTGGTACTGGCACAAAAACAGAAACATAGATCAATGGAACAGGATAGAAAGCCCAGAGATGAACCCACGCACATATGGTCACCTTATCTTTGATAAAGGAGGCAAGCATATACAGTGGAGAAAAGACAGCCTCTTCAATAAGTGGTGCTGGGAAAACTGGACAGGTACATGTAAAAGTATGAAATTAGAACACTCCCTAACACCATACACAAAAATAAACTCAAAATGGATTAAAGACCTAAATGTAAGGCCAGACACTATCAAACTCTTAGAGGAAAACATAGGCAGAACACTCTATGACATAAATCACAGCAAGACCCTTTTTGACCCAATTCCTAGAGAAATGGAAATAAAAACTCAAATAAACAAATGGGACCTAATGAAACTTAAAAGCTTTTGCACAGCAAAGGAAACCATAAACAAGACCAAAAGACAACTCTCAGAATGGGAGAAAATATTTACAAATGAAGCAACTGACAAAGGATTAATCTCCAAGATTTACTAGCCACTCTTTCTTATCTGTAAGAGGGCAATGATAAAAGTTCCTACCTGACAGAGCTGTTACAAAGATGAAACGGGCTAGAATATGTAAAGTACTGAACACAGAGTCTCTGGCACATAATAGACACCCAATGAATGTTAGCTATTATTACTACTGTAACCTGGTTTTCTGTTTTATTTTGCATTCACAAATCTAACCTGTATAGCCTGAGAAATATTTGAAAATACATATCTGGTCAATATTTCTAAGATTAAAATCCTTAGAGATTTTGCAGAGAAATTGTTTCTTAAAATGATACATTTTTTCTTGATGAGACTCTTATTATCTTTCCAGTCTTAACTCCTGCCCATTTTCTAAACTCATCCTTCACTCCAGAAATATCAAATTATGTGTAATTTCCCAAGTTTTAGCCTCTTCCATGCTCTCGAATCATTCTAATCTTGTTCTTTATTATAGACACTTTGGGAAATACAGACGATGCATAAAGATAAATCACCCATTATTCTAATGCTAGAAATACTTTAATATATTTTCTTTTAGAGAAAAAAATAAATTAATATTTCCTATCTTTGCTTTTTATTCTGCCCTTTTCATTTAACATTGATTTAAATTCTTTAAAACTAGGATGCTAATGGCTATGCAATATTCGTATATATATATATAATATTTTCAATAATCTTTTAAAGTATAGCCTTTTACTTATTTTTGAAAGGGAAGATTGGTGGCTAGACTGTGATCTTGTGAATATTTGTATAAATAATTATCTAATTAATGTTCCAAAAATAGCATGACTGTGGAAATCTCCACTACAGTTGCATTTCTTTCAATTTCTATTTATATTTTTTACAAAGTTTTGCTTTAAGTATACAGTATTTCCTTGGTTGGAGATTTGCTTGTGTAAGTTTATCTTTGGTGATGTTTTTTTGTTGTTTTTTCTTTTGTTATGTGGGAGGATTTCTATGGGAATCTCGTACCTGATTATTGCAATACCCCTAAAGAATGGTTTCATGTTTGCTTGACCAGAATTTCTAATGAGTTTGGTTTGACAGTTCTAGGATTTTTTTTTTTTTTTGCTAATATCTTAGCTTGGGGTACCATAGGATATTATGAATCTAAAACTTAAAACCGGGAAATTCCCTGGTGGTCCAGTGGTTAGGACTCCACGCTTTCACTGCCAAGGACCCAGGTTCCATCCCGGGTCGGGGAAGTAAGATCCCACAAGCTGCTCGGCACGGCCAAAAAATAAATAAATAAACTTAAAACCATACACAGTGTAACTTGGCTTCAGTTTTCTTGCAGGGATTTAATTTCTCACTCACAGACTTAGGTGAACTTTTTCCATCTCCCATACATGGAACCACCTTGGGAGACCCAGAGGTTCATGATCTTGGCTCCCTACCCTCAGACGACAATTGGTTTAGAAGGACCTTCCCATGTGATTAAAGCCCCAGCCTCTGGCTAACAGAACCTGTGTCCTCTTGTGAGCTTCTTGGAAGTATTAAGCCCCTGAGTATAACCTTGATATCAGTTTTTGAGAGGAGGGAGAGGTATATCTCACATCAGCTTAGTTCTCCATATTTATCAGAATTGTAACTTGAAAATTTTTCTGTGATTAGTGTTTGCACATACTTTTGAATACATTCTGGAATTCCTATACCCTTTAGGAAAGTAAGGGTAGGAACCAAGAGACGCTGAACTGAAGTGAGAACATTCAATTTATCTCAGAGGGCCTGAGGATCTTACAATATAGTTCTGACGTCTTGAGTAACTCACAAGAGAGAAAACTAGACAAAAACCACATTCTCCCAACCTTCTCCTTATCTCTTCCATTTAAAATGACAGCAATCAATTATAGAGTGGTGCATTGCTTATATCCTAAGCAAAGGTTCTCAAAAACGGTGGCAAGTCCTTGGGAAAGAAGGGTCCACTTAGAATAGGTTATCATGTGAGTCCCTTTGGTCTCAAAGATGGGTATTTAAGGGTCTCTAAGAGAACAAGATGGATAGAATCAGAAGCAAGTGAAAAAAATCAAAATTGTAATAGCAATAAATGCAAACCAGCATGTAGCCAAGGTAACTACCAGGCAGGAATCAAAGACACATATGGTAAGTCTCAAACAATGATGCCATAGAACTTTGGCAAGAATCACGAGAGTAATGTGCTCCAGCCTTAAACAATAAAAAGGAAAGAATGAAAACAACTTGGTTACCGATACTGGATGATACCTAAGGGGAAGCAAAGCTTTCATAATCTCAGTTTTATTGCTGAAAAATTTAGATAACTTCTCACAAGTGTTATGTCTGGCTGGTCTAAATTGATGGAAGGATAACAGAGTGCTTAAAAACATTCTTGGCGTTTGCTCACTAAAATCAAAGTTCCATTAACAATAGCATCATTCTGAAATAACACATTCTTTCGAGAATAAGTAATGAAATCTATTTTATGAAAATAGCACCCCACCCCAGGTGATGGATACCTGGCATTGGATACAGAAATCAGAACAAAGCTGCAAACCACATTTCTCCAGATGTAGGAGTCTATTTATTCTTTCACTGATTCAAAAGGATCCAAAAGCACTAGCTTTGCCAACTATATTGTGCAATAAAAGATATAGATGTTGACAGCTTATTAACTATTATTAGTTCATTAGGTGGCTGCATTGCACCTAATTTTTGCCAATAGATACAAAAGCATCTTTTTATTACACTACCTACAAATTCAGACCCTATTTGAAAAATTGTTTTATCAGTCAGTGGTATATTCTGATGAGTTATAGTAAATGTGACCTTAGCAGGTAATTTATATTAATTCTTACCAATGGACAGTATCATCCTTTGAATATGTATCAATTACTATTGAATGAAAAACAAGTCATTATGAGGACAAAACAATTGATTACAAGTACAAAGCACTTGGTATTTTGCTTTGTACATAGTACGTGCTCAATAAATCTTAGCTTTCTATCTTTTTCCTCTTTACAAATCAAATCAATCAGTCCACTGTTAAGAAGGGATATATGATGTTGCCACAATTAGAGGGAATCTGTTAAACCCAAATTTAATGATTTCTATAGAACATTAGTTTAATTCACTGAAGAAATGTTTGAGTTTTTTTTTAATTTGATACTCAATAGCTAATGGGAAAATAAATATGAACAGATATATAAGATATGCCTTCTTGACTTTAAAGACCTCACATTCTAGTGGTAACATCTGAAAAAACTAATTATAAATATTAGATGTAGCAGATATATCTTCATCAGAGAAATGTAAGAAATTAAATTCTACAGTTGTAAAATCTAGATGAGAAAACATTTACAGCAGAATTTGCATGTTCATCAAATGTTTATTGAATAATTAATTGCATAATAAATATAGGGCATTATAATACTGTGTGGAAGGTAATGATGAAGAAGTCAGTCTTTAACAAAAAAAAACCTTCTAATTTAATAGTGAAATATGATGTGACTCAAATATCTACAACAGAGCATCATGTTGATAAGTGCCAAGTGATAATATAAGTTGAGAACCATGGAAGGAAAGAGACTAGACTCCAAGTTCAGTTAGGAAAATAAGAGAAGACATCAGGAAGGGACACATGTGAGGGGGTTGGGCAGACAGAGCCCATCATGGAGGAGGGAAAGGGAGGAGGAGAGAGATACATTAATATCAATTGATAAGAGGCTGCATTACCACAAAAACTATCAAGATGTGTAAATAACTTTCAAATAAAAATCTTCATAAAATTACCAGATTTAATTTTTTGTCCGTGATTATTCCACTATGTATATTGTAAGTAAAACGATCATTTCCTATTTTGCCACAGATGAATATAAACACATAAATCCACCAGAAGTGCTAAAAAGCTAACTTTAAAGTATTTATCTTGCAAGTCAGACTTTAATATACAGCTGTAGATTTTTTAAAATCATCCCTGTTTGTGTCTTTCTTGTTATCCATGGGCAGGAGCAGAAAGATCATAATTATTAAGTGAACAGACCTTTGAAGCACTTTGCTGGGTATTTTAACTCAGTGCATGAATTATCATTCCCATTTAACAGGTGAAGAAACCGAGGCTCAGAGACCTTGAACAACTACACTAAAGTATAAGAAGAAGTATAAGAAATGGACTCAAATTTGTGCCTGTCAAAGCCTTTGCTCTTTCTCTTTCATCTCATGCTTTTCAAGAATAAATAGTAAAAAGACATTGTTCACACACAATCGTGCTCCTCAGAATGTCTTTCAGACACGGAAACCCTTGCTCTCGGAAGAGGTTAAAATGTTTCTAAGGGAGGTTCTTTAGAGCTAGAACTTGAACTCGGTCTTCTGACTGCATTCCAGATTTCTACTGTATAGGGAAGAACCAATCTCTTCCTTGAAACCCAGGGACCTTTTCAGGTTTGACAACATTAAAAGTACTGTCCATGGGAACGATATAAGGTTAAAGAATTCTCTTAATAACTTCAGCAGCCATGCCTGCTCTGTCTTATCAGAGGGTTTAAGCCTCAGCCCGAGGTCTTCTAAGAAAATTTGCAGAGGGCTACTTCATCTTGCTAACCATGGGTGGTGGTGGGATTTCTCTTTTTATGAGCCATTCAAGCCATGGACTTATTGTGGCTATAACTTTATCAAAACATACATGTATCTGATGGGAATTATGATTTTCGAGTTCCTGCTCACTTTTTTTTTCTTTCCATTATTTTCCCTCTGTGACCTGGCCCACTTATTAGTATATTTCCTCACATATCATGTGTTTGTTTGTTTGTTTGCTTTCCCTGAAATAATTAAGTTTTACTTTACCACTTAAGGAAATTTTTCCATCATAGAAAAAGTAGTTGCCTTGCCAACAGTTTCCCAGAGTTCTCTTGAGAGTCCAAATCTCTGTAGAATTCACAATTAATTGGATAATGGAGACCCTTTCTTACTAAAATGCCATCATTCCAACTATATTTTTATTAAAAATTATAAGGGCAGAAAGTCACGAGTGCTTTAATAACTGGCATTATTCAATGCCCTGCATTTTTCTAGCCTCAAATCTCCACTAAATTCACAAATGCAAATGCATCAATATGAATCATATGGCTTTCAAGGCAATAATCTACAGTTATTGTGTAATGAAATATTAATTTAGCAACTTTCAAAAACTCATATGTGATATTTGGATAACTTTTCACTCATCCATTTAAAGTTCAAAATTAACTAAAATGTTATAAACCCACACCAGAAACCTTGGGGGTGGGGAGTGACTGAACAGGAGCCCTCCGAGATTTTCCTCTTCCCAACATGTTTTCCTCCAATGTCGTCTCTTTCACCTTCTTAGTCTGTGTTGTAGGAACTCATTTGCTACCTTATTTACTTTATTATTCCCTCAGAAACTTTTTCCTACCCCATGTTTATATATTCATGGAGATTTCTGATGCTTGGTAATTCATAGTTTGCTTAACAGAAGATAGAGAGTTAATGTTGTGATTCACCAACATTATTTGCAACATTTTGAAAAGGTTTGTTGGCCTTTAAACTTCACCTTCAACAACAGAATAACTTAAATTGGTGTTTCTCAACCTCAGCCCTATCGATAATTGGGGCCTGATGAGTCTTGGTTATGGGATCTGTCCTGTGTCTTGTAAGAATTTTAGCAGAATCCCTGACCTCTACACACTAGATGCCAGTAGTCTCCACCAAGTTGTGAAAACCAAAATTGCCTCCAGACTCTGCCAAATGTCCCCCGGGAAGTAAAAGTCACCACTGGTTGAGAACCACGGGTTGAAATGATGAGGATGATGATAACAAAAACTTACCATGTGCCAGTAACTATTCTAAGTCTTTAACTGCACATTATCTAATTCACAGGAAAGGTTCTGTGATTCCCATGTTACAGATGAGACGGCTTGAGCTCAGAGAAGTTACTAAGTCACTTAGCATCATGTGGCTAGTGAGTAAGCCAGCTGGGATTCAAACTCAAGCAGTGTGACTTCGAAGCCTGTATTTTTAATTGTCAGGTTACAGCTGCTTTTTGAAATCATACAAGCAAGAATGAAATCCATCAAAAACATGGATCATTTTGGGTTTAAATTCTTTTCCATGATGTCCAACGTTTAAACGTTGGAAAATAGACTTCCTGCAAATTCAAAATCTCTCCAGATAAATAGGTTCCTTTATTCGCCTAGTCATGTTCACTGAGCTTGTGAAATTCTATCAAACATGAGATTTCCCAGACGGAGAGTTAAAGCTCAGGTCAAGGAGTTAGAGTCCTGGGATCAGATCCTGGCAAAACCATGGTCATGAGTATGAGACCCATGAATATCATAGAACTGCTTACATGTTTTATTACTTTATAACATCATTCAAATAGTGAGGGTCTGTTTATGTTTATTATAATTAGTTTAGAAGAAAATAATTAAAATTACTTCATAGCATTTATCCTGTCCCTTAGCATTCAAATATCATTTTATCTTATTTATTTATAGTATTTGTACTATGAATAATAGCCAGCAAAAATTAAATTTCTTTTTCCACCTCTCCACATTAACTGTGTGTGGCAGGGGTGTTATTTTCACACAAAAGAAAAGCTATCATACAGCATAATTTATAAAGGTTTAGCCTTTGAAGGTGTCTTCATAAAATGTGATTTCTCTCTTGATCTAAAACCTTCTTTTAATTTGTTTCAGGCTGACTATAATTTATTAAGAGGAGTATAGTGTAATAACTAAAGTTTTACATTTAATCAAGCACAATTAATTTATATAATGTTAAATAAATGGTATATATTATCTCCTTTCAAGTTTCTAGGAAAGTTGGTTGAAATAAAAATAATGACCTATACTTACATTTATTGATTGATTTCTCTGTGCCGTGCACTATCTTAACAGTTCTTCATAGGTTAACATTTAATCCTCATAACAAGCCCTTTTAGGTAGGTACATTTAATATCTCTATTTTGGAATGAAAAATTGGACCCACAGAGCGATTAAAGAGCTTGATCAAAATCAAACAGCTAGGAAACGTTTAGCTGGTTTATAAACCCAAGTAGTTTGGCACCAAAATTTTGCTGGTATCACTTATGTATACTGACCTTCTAAAGTGGGGGAATTATCACCACATATAATATTCATATAATATTATTCATCATTGTAGTAAGTAGACGAATTAAACTAGAAAATCTATCTTATACTGACACAGTAGGAAATATGTACTTGGTCTCTCAATCTGTGAAATTCTTGGCAGTGGAGGGTTAGAACTCCATTTTATGAAGAAATGAATGAATAACCGAAAAAATGGTTTTGAATCCAACGATTCTAAATTATTCCTTAGACATTTCACTTAATTTCCTTCTTCCCCTCTCATTAGCTCAAATATCTGGATGCTCCATGCCCTTCACACCATCTGTGTCAGTGAGACCAAGTTTCCCAGTTTGCTTGGTTCAGTCCTGGGTTATCCTTGTCCTGGTGTCCTTTACTATTTAGAATTTCCTGAATTTCTCATGTTTAACAAAAACTTTCATTTAACAATAGTATTAAAATAAGCCAGAATAAGTTAAGTCAACCTCTTCTGTGTCCTTCCAGCGCCTGCCATAATCTCATCTTGCAGTGCCTGAGACATTTGTTCTGAGAATGGAGCTCTCACTTTAACATGTGGTTAAATCTGTAAGATGACCGGCTGCAAACCTCTTTCTTTATTTGATCTTTTCCAGTTGCAACAGATAACTACTATCTCCCTTCCAAGGACAGCATGTGGCATGCCAGCTGATAAAATAAAATGTGCTTCATGAGAAGCAGCTATGGACAGCTGATGCCCTCTGCTCTCAGATGATGATGGTGAGAGAAGAAATCTGTCCATCTCTCTCTATTGGTCCCTTGTCCTTGGCAGCTAGTTAGTTACCCCATAACCCCTTCTTTGTCTTGTGAGATGCCTGAAGCTGTCAGGATACTAATCATCTTGGTCAGCGGGAAACAATGAAAACTATAGGATAAGCACACATGAATTATGTAAGGGAATGGAGGCTGGGCAGCTCTGCTATGGGGTATAAAGAGTAGCGAACACTCTATATATTGTGGGAGTTTTAAAAAATGCATTGTACAATGCAAATCTATAGTTTTTTACATTTATAGTTTTTTTATTTATACTAATACTTTTTATTTTGAAACAAAGTCTTTAGATAGCAATTGCATGAGAAAATAGAAATGTGCATTTAAAATAGTAAGTGCTGAATTTCCATTTCTCAAGCAAGTTGACAATGCACTTGTAATTTGAACAAAATGTGTTTCACTATTTACCATCTTACCATGAGAATTGTACTGACCACATGAAAATCAGAAGACATAAATTGACAATACAAGCATCAGCATTTTAAGAAGACAATGCCCAAAGACAACATCTAAACACATGCACGTGTAGAAGTGGAATATATATCAATCTATAAAGCATATTTTTTCATTTAGATAAATTACTATTCAAAATTAGTCCTGCCTATTTACATTCTTAGACTTTTTGGTATGTGTGTGTGTGTGTGTGTGTGGGTGTGTGTTTGTGCACGTGGATGGTAAAGAGAGGACTGTTAATATGTTCACTCCATGAGGAAGAGAACTTGTAAGACATGCCTTACATTATTACTTTGTCTTCAGAGGTTTCAAATGGAAAATCAGCTCAACTAATTACAACCAAAGTTTGATTTTGTTTTCCATCTGACTCATGGAATCAAAGCTGTCGAAATTTATTCTACCAAGGTAAAAGATCTGACTTTACTGTGAATGCTATTGTATGTTCAGTTAAAAGTTCAACGTTGAAGATACATTTTTTTCTTGCTGTGATAATAAAAATTAAAATTTTGGTGGAGCACAACAGTATAGTAAGAGCAATGTTCTTTCTAAAGAACCTATGGAGAAAAAATGTACTTGGAATTGGTTGAAAAGCACAAATAATTCATGAATGTGGTCAAACTGGGGAAATATTCTACTAATCACAATTGAAGATATAGATGTCAAATTTTACACATATTAGGAAATATACCATTGGACCACAATTTTTTGCAATGAAGTGATGTTAAAAACAAAACAAAACACTGCAGCTTAACGATGTAACATTTCTTCTTCACTGATAATCTTTGATCTGATTTTTGAAAATTAGAGCTTTTGTGTACAACTCTTTAAACCCGTCTCAATCTTTAATATGTATAGAATATTTTTGTAAAAGTTTCCTCTAAGTTGTGTTAGCATTTTGTTCAAAAAGAGTTGGAAACCTTTAATACATATCTTCAATTAATAGAGTGCCCAAGACTTCAACTTTTGAAAATTTTAGTAAACTGCAACTATAGAAAATAAAGCTCACAAAGAGAATTCTTTAATATTTATCTTTACTACCTTAAGCTAAATGGTGAAACTTAAATGGTGTATAAAATTTAAATCCAAAATTGAATAACTGAGTTTTGTGATATCTTGAATTTGGGGAAGAATCTTCTGATAAAATTCTTATGTTTTCTTGCATAAATTTATACTCTGTGTGGGAATTAAATTAAATGAGAAGGTTTACACTTTCCCAACATGTAATTGGAAAACATTCAACTAAATAGATATTGAATAGGATATTGATATTTATTTTGAAAGATATTGAATTTGAATAGAATAACAAACATTCATAGAGATAACTTGCTTGATGAGTTTTATCTTGCAAAATTTTTTGTCAGAATGAAAGTATTTTAAATGCAATTAAAAAGACATTACTTTATAATTAGTTGGCTTAAAATGTTTTAAAATTTGAATAAAACATACAAATTAGGAATACCTTCTCTTTGGAAGATCTTATTCTGTGCTTGCCAGGCAGAAACTATAAAAATATTTCTCTATTGAAAAAATATTATGACTCATTGAGAAGAGTCCACTAAAGTGATAAAATTTCTATTTTATTAAACAAAATATATAACTTTGGAAAAGAATATAGAAATGTCATGGAAAATTTTGATGTTAAGTCTGTATTGAAAAAACATACACATACACACATTTTGGAAAATATCAATGATATGCTATTAGAGGAAGATGTGATTAACAAATGGATTAAGTTCATGAATAAATGTAGTGCTTAGATTTTTTTAAATGGTCAGGAAATTACTACAATGAAATCTGTTTAAAGTATATGGGAGTATATTTTTATTTTTTTAAGAAAATTGAAAAGAATTTTTTGAAAAGCTATTTTATTGGTGACCAATATATTGGTCAATAAACAAATCTAATTTTAATTATTTTTAGTGCACTTTTCAAATTCAAAAGGGTCTCAATTTGGACAATAAAATCATATGGTCTTTCTATATGATTAAAACCACAGCACAGGTGGGAACTTGCAGTATGATTGTATCAGTTTTCTGTCACTGTAACAAATTACCAGAAACTAAGCAGCTTAAAACAACACACGTTTATCACCTCATAGCTTGGTACGTCAGGAGTCTGGGCACAGCTTGACTGGGTCTTCTCCTCAGGGTCTCACAAGGCTGTAATCACAGTAAGTGGGCTGAATTCTCAACTGGGGGCTTGTTGGAGAAGAATCCACTTTCAAGTTTGTTTGGGTTGTTGGTAGAACCCATTTCTCTGTGGCCATATGATTACAAGTCCTGACGTTTGCTGGCTGGAGGTTGGAGGCTGCCCTCAGGTCCCGGAGACCACCCATAGTTCCTCGCCCAGTGGGCTTCTCCAACAGGGCTGCGGCTTCATTGAACCCACAGAGGCATCTGCTCCAGTCTGCCAAGACAGCCCCTCAGATGGTGTAATACAACCGCAGCAATGATGTTCCATCACCTCACTCTGTCAGTTAGAAGCCAGCCTCAGATTCTGCTCACACTCGCAGAGAGGGGATTACACAAAGGTATGATCCCAGGAAGTGGGATAATTGGGTGCCATCTTAGGGTTTGTTCATAACAAAGATGCTATTAGATATTTCAAAATTAAAAAATGAATGTTCTGGTGTATAATTGCATATTACTTATAACATTGTGATGGTTTTAAAATATGTCCACAAGTTCTTTGACACACCAACCCTGAGAGGTGGTGTCTACGCCCCCCTCCTTGACTCAGGACCAACCTACATTGACTCTTTTCTAACCCATAGAACCCTGAGGAAGTGATGTGCTGTCACTTCTTAGACTAGGTCAGAAAAGGTTACACAGTTTTCACCTGATTCTCTTCAATCACATGCTCTTTGGAGAACACACCCTTTCAGAACCCAGCCCCCATGCTCTAAGGACTCCCCATCACGTGGAGAGGCCATGGGTAGGTGCTCCAGTCAACAGATCCAGCCCAGATGCCAGAATGTGAGGGAAGAAACCATTTGGAAGTAAATCTCCAGGCCACAGCTGTTCAAGGCCTCAGCCATCACTAAGTGTTCCCAGCTGAGGCTCCCAACATTGTGGAGCAAAGAATATTTGTCCTCTCTGTGCCCTTTCCTAATTCCTGATTCACAGACTCCATAAACACAATAAAGTGGCTGTTGCTTATAGCTCTGAGTTCGAGGTGGTTTGTTGCACAGCAATAGTAACTGTAATAGAATATATATTGAGGACTGATGTACAATATTTGTTTAAACCATGAGGTCAGGAAATTCTGATATAACTCAAAATGTCTGGCAAAACTATTAATAAAAAAATAGTGAAAGTTTGGGAAACTCATAGATTTGCATTTTAAAATCCTTTCAAGTACATTTTCCCATATAAATTTAAATTACATACTTACTTTTTATTTGATTTTCATTGTTAATGACATTTATTGCTTTCTTTCTAATTTTACAGTAATACATGTTCATTGCAGACAATTAGAAATACATAAAAGCATAAAGTAAAAAGTCACAATCACCCATAATCCCTAACCCCTAGAGATAACCATGATTAGCATTTTGATGCATTTCCTCCCAGTGTCTACATAATTTTTTTTAAATCGAGGTAAAACTGACGTACGTCACTGTTAGTTCCAGGTGTACAACATAGTGATTCAATACCTCTACCTATTACAAAATGATCACCATGATATGTCTATTACCATCTGTCACCATACAGCGATATTACAATATAATTGACTATATTCCCCATGCTGTACATTTCATCCCTGTGACTCATTTTTTGTTTTGTAGCTGGAAGTTTGTACATCTTATTCTCCCTCACATGTTTCACTTGTCCCCAAACTCACCTTCTGTTAACCACCTATTTGTTCTCTGTATCTACATACATACATACTTAAAAATTTTTTCTTTCAAATCTGTTATCAACAATTAGTTAATGAAGCTTACATCACTAGAAGCTCGATTTTGCTTTAAACTATTGTCTGCCAAGTTAAGCATTTTACATTTAAAACAGCTGTGACAACTGTATTTAGTATGTAGATATTGAAAATCAATGACAAATACTAAAATCCACATAGCCCATAACAAAAGCCAGTTGTTAACTTATCAACATGGAAAAATATTTAAATACTACCAATGAAATGGAAAATATATTAAAATAACATGTGATGTATAAAAAGTACAATCTTATGTGTGAAACGCAATGATTCTTGATCAGCAACACAATGTGGGTATCATTTGCTTTTCCACCTTTCACTTGGGTTTTATTTCAAGGTCAAGTTGCAACATTTTGATGTTATGAATAATGCAAGATATTGCTTGGAACCTAACATAAGGAAGTAAAAATATTGTGATTTTTGGCTTTCATTACAAACCCCATGTCAACAAACTTAATAATAATTTAATAAAGAAATTCTGAAAAAAATCTTGGAATCATATGTACTTTTATTTTATAAAGCTCAAAATATGATGCCTCTATGAGACTTCCCCTTTCATCACAAGAGTACTAAAAGCATATTAAAATAAAAGGTTAAATATGATTTACAGCAGCTTTCTATCTGTAAAGACATAGCTTCTTCCATAACAAAACAGTTCTTATGTAAGAATTAATCCCAGATTTTCAAAGCTGTGTTTGAAAAGAATACAGAAGTTGTTAAGAGGGAATTGAAATACAAGATATATTAAAAACTCATAAAAGGAAGAGTTTGTAAGAGCTCAGGGCTCATAGCCCAGAAAATTACATGTCTGGATTCTGTGGAAATCCAAAAAAACAAATCCCTCCACTTATTCCATTATCTTTGAGGAATGGTGGAATGGAACACCAACGACAATGGCAAAATGAAGCAATTATGTTCAAAACCAAGAGCTTAAAATATTAATTCCAGGTAAGATACTAACTGAAATTATAAATGGGACAATTTGTAAGTACAGAAAATGGAAATGGAAATCATGCCAGCACACATTCACAAAAATAAGGCATTTTAAACTAAACACATTTTCTCTATTTTTGCAGATTTACTAGTCCAGTAAGACAAGGAAATGGAGTTGAATATCTGAATATTTCACCTTAATAAGACAAAGCACACAAAGGAACATGATAACTAAAAACATATGTTTGGGAAAATCTGTCATAAGAGGATGAGATGGGTTGTGTGTGACTTCAAAGATTAGAATCTGGATCAGTGGGTGACAATCAAGATTCAATGTAATGAAGAGTAGGTTTCCCACAATTAGAGGATGGTCAGCTAACCTGCAGGTATTCAGGGCATATAAGGCATGTAAGGCTTTCTCACTAGATGTGTTCAAATAAAGATGAAAAACAACCCCAAAACTAAAACAAAACAAACAAACAAATGAAAAAAAAACAACTTTGCTGTAGAAGGGCCTATCAGTTATCCACGTCATTAGGGTTGCCTTGTGTCCTGTATGTACAGAACATGTCCTGTATTTAATTATTTTGTTCTGTGTCCTGTACTAAATTTGGTTGGATACCTTAAATGCCCTTTATTCAGATTTTGTCCAAAAATTACAAAACTATGACAGACCTATTTTTCTGCCACAGTATTGGTGCTTAAATCACTTAAATTGAGAACATTAGCTGAAAGCCATACCTCACAAGTAAAGATCTGTACAATCTCTTATAGTTTTTCCTGCAGTTTTAACTGAGGGGACTCAGAATTAATTAACTGTACTTATTTTTCTTGTTCAAAGAAGGTGAAAAAAAGAACTTTGCTATGGGCAGAATTCTAAGTCATGTCAAGTAACCACCACTAAAGAGAGAGAACCTGGAATCTGTACACAATCTCTGATATCTTCCAGTCACCAACAGCCGCACTTCTGAAAGGTAGCAAATGAATGAGATATATGTACTACTACCAGAAATATGTTCTTATTGCCAAATTGCAAGCTAATTTTCAAGGGCCTAGACAAAATCTGCAATAATTAAAAAAAAAAAAAGTACTGATTCCATTTACTATTACAGGGATTATCAAAGATATAAATGTCTCACTTTATTCCTGCATAGACCAAGGCTGCAAGTAATCACAATGCAAAAAACTCTCCCTTTGCCCATGAAATATTCCTCTTGCGAAAAATCGTACTTATAAGACTTGAGAAGCAGTAGAAAAATTTCCAGAGACTCTCCTTATTAAGTTAGCAGTTAATGAGAAAAAAATGTACTGTTTTTGGGGGAGATGATACAAATATAAATTTGTGAATGTTTGCTTGATGGTATAGACAGTGTTTATTTGAAGTTGAAGCAAAGCATGAAAGGAAGGTGTTGGCTGTCTTGCCCCTTTTCTAGTAATGCTCCCCAAGCATCACTGGATGTCCTTTCTATTGACATTGAAGTAATTGTTATAAAATTATTGTCTTACTTCAGTATTTGTCCTGTTCAAGTTAGAAGATTAAAGAATTTTTGTGATTATGCTAGCATTCAGTATTCTTTACTTTTCTTATGATCAAAACCTTAGGGCTCTCTTTATAACATGCAGTTGAGAGAACCCTCAATTTACAAGAAACTCTGAAATGTGTTTTCATTCTGAAGAAAAGGCCCCCAAAATTCTTACTGACATTTTTAATAATTCATTAAGTGAAGCCTAGAATATCTCTCTAATGATAGGATTTTGCAAATTGAAAGAAGAGCAAACCGTGTTATTGAAGTACCCCTTTGTTTATAGGAATGTGTTGACTGTGTTAAAGAAAGAATTAATGAAAAATGTATCCTAAGTGTCAAGGCTATTCTCCAAAAAAAAATCAGTATCACTTAACAGGAAAATATTCTCAAAAAAAATTAGTATCACTTAACAGAAAAATAAATTCTGAGTTGAAGGATATAATTGTTAAGGTAGTTGTCATGCCTATTTTTGAAATGGATTTCATCCCTTAAATAATTCAATTCTTTTTTCTTTTTTTTTTTTTAAACATCTTTATTGAAGTATAATTGCCTTACAATGGTGTGTTACCTTCTGCTTTATAACAAAGTGAATCAGTTATACACATACAATATGTTCCCATATCTCTTCCCTCTTGCATCTCCCTCCCTCCCACCCTCCCCATCCCACCCCTCTAGGTGGTCACAAAGCACCAAGCTGATCTCCCTGTGCTATGTGGCTGCTTTCCACTAGCTATCTATTTTACATTTGGTAGTGTATATATGTCCATGACACTCTCTTACCCTGTCACATCTCACCCCACCCCCTCCCCATATCCTCAAGTCCATTCTCTAGTAGGTCTGTGTCTTTATTCCCGTCTTGCCACTAGGTTCTTCATGGCCTTTTTTTTTTTTTTTCCTTAGATTCCGTATATATGTGTTAGCATACTGTATTTGTTTTTCTCTTTCTGACTTACTTCACTCTGTATGACAGACTCTAACTCCATCCACCTCATTACAAATACCTCCATTTCATTTCTTTTTATGGCTGAGTAATATTCCATTGTATATATGTGCCACATCTTCTTTATCCATTCATCTGTCGATGGACATTTAGGTTGCTTCCATGTCCTGGCTATTGTAAATAGAGCTGCAATGAACATTTTGGTACATGACTCTTTTTGAATGATGGTTTTCTCAGGGTATATGCCCAGTAGTGGGATTGCTGGGTCGTATGGTAGTTCTATTTTTAGTTTTTTAAGGAACCTCCATACTGTTTTCCATAGTGGCTATATCAATTTACATTCCCACCAACAGTGCAAGAGTGTTCCCTTTCCTCCACACCCTCTCCAGCATTTATTGTTTCTAGATTTTTTGATGATGGCCATTCTGATCGGTGTGAGATGATATCTCATTGTAGTTTTGATTTGCATTTCTCTAATGATTAATGATGTTGAGCATTCTTTCATGTGTCTGTAGGCCATCTGTATATCTTCTTTGGAGAAATGTCTATTTAGGTCTTCTGCCCATTTTTGGATTGGGTTGTTCGTTTTTTTGTTATTGAACTGCATGAGCTGCTTGTAAATCTTGGAGATTAATCCTTTATCAGCTGCTTCATTTGCAAATATTTTCTCCCATTCTGAGGGTTGTCTTTTGGTCTTGTTTATGGTTTCCTTTGCTGTGCAAAAGCTTTGAAGTTTCATTAGGTCCCATTTGTTTATTTGTGTTCTTATTTCCATTTCTCTGGGAGCTGGGTCAAAAAGAATCTTGCTGTGATGTATGTCATAGAGTGTTCTGCCTATGTTTTCCTATAAGAGTTTGATAGTGTCTGGCCTTACACTTAGGTCTTTAATCCATTTTGAGTTTATTTTTGTGCGTGGTGTCAGGGAGTGTTCTAATTTCATACTTTTACATGTATCTGTCCAATTTTCCCAGCACCACTTGTTGAAGAGGCTGTCTTTTCTCCACTGTATATGCTTGCCTCCTTTATCAAAGATAAGGTGACCATATGTGCGTGGGTTTATCTCTGGGCTTTCTATCCTGTTCCATTGATCTATATTTCTGTTTTTGTGCCAGTACCAAACTGTCTTGATTACTGTAGTTTTGTAATATAGTCTGAAGTCAGGGAGCCTGATTCCCCCAGCTCCATTTTTCGTTCTCAAGATTGCTTTGGCTATTCGGGGCCTTTTGCGTTTCCATACAAATTGTGAAATTTTTTGTTCTAGTTCTGTGAAAAATGCCAGTGGTAGTTTGATAGGGATTGCATTGAATCTGTAGATTGCTTTGGGTATTAGAGTCATTTTCACAATGTTGATTCTTCCAATCCAGGAACATGGTATATCTCTCCATCTATTTGTATCATCTTTAATTTCTTTCATCAGTGTCTTATAATTTTCTGCATACAGGTCTTTTGTCTCCTTAGGTAGGTTTATTCCTAGATATTTTATTCTTTTTGTTGCAATGGTAAACGGGAGTGTTTTCTTAATTTCTCTTTCAGATTTTTCATCATTAGTGTATAGAAATGCAAGAGATTTCTGTGCATTAATTTTGTATCCTGCTACTTTACCAAATTCATTGGTTAGCTCTAGTAGTTTTCTGGTAGCATCTTTAGGACTCTCTATGTATAGTATCATATCATCTGCAAACAGTGACAGCTTTACTTCTTCTTTTCCGATTTGGATTCCTTTTATTTCTTTTTCTTCTCTGGTTGCTGTGGCTAACACTTCCAAAACTATGTTGAATAATAGTGGTGAGAGTGGGCAACCTTGTCTTGCTCCTGATCTTAGTGGAAATGGTTTCAGTTTTTCACCATTGAGGACAATGTTGGCTGTGGGTTTGTCATATATGGCCTTTATTATGTTGAGGAAAGTTCCCTCTATGCCTACTTTCTGCAGGGCTTTTATCATAAATGGGTGTTGAATTTTGTCGAAAGCTTTCTCTGCATCTATTGAGATGATCATATGGTTTTTCTCCTTCAATTTGTTAATATGGTGTATCACATTGATTGATTTGCGTGTATTGAAGAATCCTTGCATTCCTGGGATAAACCCCACCTGATCATGGTGTATGATCCTTTTAATGTGCTGTTGGATTCTGTTTGCTAGTATTTTGTTGAGGATTTTTGCATCTATGTTCATCAGTGATATTGGCCTGTAGTTTTCTTTCTTTGTGACATCTTTGTCTGGTTTTGGTATCAGGGTGATGGTGGCCTCGTAGAATGAGTTTGGGAGTGTTCTTCCCTCTGCAATATTTTGGAAGAGTTTGAGAAGGACAGGTGTTAGCTCTTCTCTAAATGTTTGATAGAATTCACCTGTGAAGCCATCTGGTCCTGGGCTTTTGTTTGTTGGAAGGTTTTTAATCACAGTTTCAATTTCAGTGCTTGTGATTGGTCTGTTCATACTTTCTATTTCTTCCTGGTTCAGTCTCGGCAGTTTGTGCATTTCTAAGAATCTGTCCATTTCTTCCAGGTTGTCCATTTTATTGGCGTAGAGTTGCTTGTAGTAATCTCTCATGATCTTTTGTATTTCTGCAGTGTCAGTGGTTACTTCTCCTTTTTCATTTCTAATTCTATTGATTTGAGTCTTCTCCCTTTTTCTCTTGATGAGTCTGGCTAATGGTTTATCAATTTTGTTTATCTTCTCAAAGAACCAGCTTTTAGTTTCATTGATTTTTGCTATTGTTTCCTTCATTTCTTTTTCATTTATTTCTGACCTGATCTTTATAATTTCTTTCCTTCTGCTGGCTTTGGGGTTTTTTTGTTCTTCTTTCTCTAATTGCTTTAGGTGCAAGGTTAGGTTGTTTATTTGAGATGTTTCCTGTTTCTTGATGTAGGCTTGTATTGCTATAAACTTCCCTCTTAGCACTGCTTTTGCTGCGTCCCATAGGTTTTGGGTCGTCGTATCTCCATTGTCATTTGTTTCTAGGTATTTTTTGATTTCCCCTTTGATTTCTTCAGTGATCACTTCGTTATTAAGTAGTGTATTGTGTAGCCTCCATGTGTTTGTATTTTGTACAGATCTTTTCCTGTAATTGATATCTAGTCTCATAGCGTTGTGGTCGGAAAAGATACTTGATACGATTTCAATTTTCTTAAATTTACCAAGGCTTGATTTGTGACCCAAGATATGATCTATCCTGGAGAATGTTCCGTGAGCACTTGAGAAAAATGTGTATTCTGTTGTCTTTGGGTGGAATGTCCTATAAATATCAATTAAGTCCACCTTGTTTAATGTATCATTTAAAGCTTGTGTTTCCTTATTCATTTTCATTTTGGATGATCTGTCCATTGGTGAAAGTGGGGTGTTAAAGTCCCCTACTATGATTGTGTTGCTGTCGATTTCCCCTTTTATGGCTGTTAGTATTTGCCTTATGTATTGAGGTGCTCCTATGTTGGGTGCATAAATATTTACAATTTTTATACCTTTCTCTTGGATCGATCCCTTGATCACTATATAGTGTCCTTCTTTTTCTCTTGTAATAGTCTTTATTTTAAAGTCTATTTTGTCTGATATGAGAATTGCTACTCCAGCTTTCTTTTGGTTTCCATTTGCATGGAATATCTTTTTCCATCCCCTGACTTTCAGTCTGTATGTGTCTCTAGGTCTGAAGAGTGTCTCTTGTAGACAGCATATATATGGGTCTTGTTTTTGCATCCATTCAGCCAGCCTGTGTCTTTTGGTGGGAGCATTGAATCCATTTACAGTCAAGGCAATTATCGATATGTATGTTCCTATTCCCATTTTCTTAAATGTTTTGGGTTTGTTATTGTAGGTGTTTTCCTTCTCTTGTGTTTCTTGCCTAGAGAAGTTCCTTTAGCATTTGTTGTAAAGCTGGTTTGGTGGTGCTGAACTCTCTCAGCTTTTGCTTGTCTGTAAAGGTTTTAATTTCTCCATCACATCTGAATGAGATCCTTGCTGGGTAGAGTAATCTTGGTTGTAGGTTTTTCTCCTTCATCACTTTAATTATATCCTGCCACTCCCTTCTGGCTTGCAGAGTTTCTGCTGAAAGATCAGATGTTAACCTTATGGGGATTCCCTTGTGTGTTATTTGTTGTTTTTCCCTTACTGCTTTTAATATGTTTTCCTTATATTTAATTTTTGGCAGTTTAATTAATATGTGTCTTGGCGTGTTTCTCCTTGGGTTTATCCTGTATGGGACTCTCTGTGTTTCCAGGACTTGATTAACTATTTCCTTTCCCATATTAGGGAAGTTTTGAACTATAATCTCTTCAAATATTTTCTCAATCCCTTTCTTTTTCTCTTCTTCTTCTGGGACCCCTATAATTCGAATGTTGGTGCGTTTAATGTAGTCCCAGAGGTCTCTGAGACTGTCCTCAGTTCTTTTCATTCTTTTTTCTTTATCCTGCTCTGCAGTAGTTATTTCCACCATTTTATCTTCCAGGTCACTTATCCTTTCTTCTGCCTCAGTTATTCTGCTATTGATCCCTTCTAGAGTATTTTTAATTTCATTTATTGTGGTTTTCATCATTGCTTGGTTCCTCTTTAGTTCTTCTACGTCCTTGTTAAATGTTTCTTGCATTTTGTCTATTCTATTTCCAAGATTTTGGATCATCCTTACTATCATTATTCTGAATTCTTTTTCAGGTAGACTACCTATTTCCTCTTCATTTGTTAGGTCTGGTGTGTTTTGACCCTGCTCCTTCATCTGCTGTGTGTTTTTCTGTCATCTCATTTTGTTTATCTTACTGTGTTTGGGGTCTCCTTTTCACAGGCTGCAGGTTCGTAGTTCCCATTGTTTTTGGTATCTGTCCCCAGTGGCTAAGGTTGGTTCAGTGGGTTGTGTAGGCTTCCTGGTGGAGGGAACTAGTGCCTGTGTTCTGGTGGCTGAGGCTGGATCTTGTCTTTCTGGTGGGCACGTCCACGTCTGGTGGTGTATTTTGGGGTGTCTTTGGCCTTATTATGAATTTAGGCAGCCTCTCTGCTAATGGATGGGGCTGTGTTCCTGTCTTGCTAGTTGTTTGCCATAGGGTGTCCAGCACTGTAGCTTGCTGCTCGTTGAGTGAAGCTGGGTCTTGATGTTGAGATGGAGATCTCTGAGAGATTTTTGCCATTTGGTATTACGTGGAGCTGGGAGGTCTCTTGTGGCCCAGTGTCCTGAAGTTGGCTCTCCCACCTCAGAGGCACGGCCCTGATGCCTGGCTGGAGCACCAAGAGCCTTTCATCCACACGGCTCAGAGTAAAAGGGAGAAAAAATAGAAAGAAAGAAAGAAAGAAGCTATAATATAATGAAGTAAAATAAAGCTATTATAAAGCAAAGCTATACAGACAAAATCTCACCCAGAAGCATATACATATACACTCACAAAAAAAAGGAAAAGGGGAAAAATTAATATATCCTGCTCCCAAAGTCCACCTCCTGAATTTGGGATGATTCGTTGTCTATTCAGGTATTCAACAGATGCAGGCACATCAAGTTGTTTGTGGAGTTTTAATCTGCTGCTTCTGAGGCTGCTGAGAGAGATTTCCCCTTCTCTTCTCTGTTCGCACAGATCCTGGGGTTCAGCTTTGGATTTGGACCCGCCTCTGCGTGTAGGTCGCCTGAGGGCGTCTGTTCTTCGCTCACACAGGACGGGGTTAAAGGAGCAGCTGCTTCGGGGGCTCTGGCTCACTCAGGCCACAGGGAGGGAGGGGTACAGAGGAGGCGGGGCGAGCCTGCGGCAGCAGAGGGTGGCGTGATGTTGCACCAGCCTGAGGTGCTCAGTGTGTTCTCCCGGGGAAGTTGTCCCCAGATCACGGGACCCTGGCAGTGGCGGGCTGCACAGGCTACCAGGAGGGGCAGTGTGGAGAGTGACCTGTGCTCGCACACAGGCTTTTTGGAGGCGGCAGCAGCAGCCCCAGCGTCTCACGCCTGTCTCTGGGGTCCGCGCTGATAGCCGCAGCTCGCGCCCGTCTCTGGAGTTCGTTTCGGCGGTGCTCTGAATCCCCTCTCCTTGCGCGCCGTGAAACAAAGAGGCAAGAAAAAGTCTCTTGCCTCTTCAGCAGCTGCAGACTTTTTCCCGGTCTCCCTCCCAGCCAGCTGTGGTGCGCTAACCCCTTCAGGCTGTGTTCACGCCGCCAACCCCAGTCCTCTCCCTGCCCGAGCCTCAGCTCCCAGCCCCGCCCGCCCCGGCGGGTGAGCAGACAAGCCTCTCAGGCTGGTGAATTTTGCTCGGCGCCGAGCCTCTGTGCGGGAGTCTCTCCACTTTGCCCTCCGCACCCCTGTGGCTGTGCTCTCTCCTCCGTGGCTCTGAAGCTTCCCCCCTCTGCTACCCGCAGTCTCTGCCCGTCAAGGGGCTTCCTAATGCGTGGAAACCTTTCTTCCTTCACGGCTCCCTCCCCCTGGTGCAGGTGCCGTCCCTATTCTTTTGTCTCTGTTATTTCTTTTTTCTTTTGCCCTATCCACGTACGGGGGGAGTTTCTTGCCTTTTTGGAGGTCGGACGTTTTCTGCCAGTGTTCAGTGGGTGTTCTGTAGGAGCAGTTCCACGTGTAGATGTATTTCTACTGTATCTGTGGGAAGGAAGGTGATCTCCGCGTCTTACTCTTCCGCCATCTTCTCTCCCCCTCCTAATTCAATTCTTGTACAAGGATGTTAGTAAATACTCTTCCAACATGAGAACATGAAATCATCATGTGTAGCATTGAAAAAGAAGGGAATAAAAATTGATAACAATGTCCTTTATTGTTAATGGACAACATTTTAAAAAGTTGTTGATCAAAATATTCAGTGTCATCCTAAAGAATGGTAAAGCAAATTATGTCATTAAAAATAGTATTATGTGCTTCAAGGAATCACATTTGAAAATCAATTATCAGAATTGTTAACTTTACACAGTAAGTACTCAGTATATCAACTCATTATGCTAATGCTGACTGTGTTTTCTCTTAATGAATGTTCAATGGACCAAAGAATAAACATTGGGTATGATGATTATAGAAGCTATGTTACAATGGAAATAAAACATAGACTACAACTGCAAGGTATTTGATAGGCCAATTATGCAAAACAAGGAACTGTTCCATAGAGCCAAACCATCAGGGAAATATAGTTAAAGAAAGAAGTATGTAATTTAGATATTTATAATTTATTGAGGATAAATAATTTTTAGTATAGATATGCCCACACAAATTTTGTTTTATCTCAATGAAATATACATAGCTAATTAGAAATAATTCAAATTTAACTGGGCATGTATTATAGTATCTTTATTAGCTAAATCTGGCAACCAAATGACCACAGATAGCAAAATATCAGTACCATACATTTGTGAATGTGAATTGTGCTGTGAATTGTGAGTCTGCAGGTCAGTTGGAGGGCTCTGCTGATCTGAACCAGGCTTGGTTAATTTTAGGTGGGCTTTCTCCAGCATCTGTATTCAATTGATGGGAAAGTTAAGGGCTGGCTATTGGAGGATGGTCTCACTCATTTGTCTGGCTGTTTGCTAACAGTTGACTGGGGCTATTGGGGTGGCTGGGACACAAGACTCTTGTCATTCTGTAGGATAGCCCTGCCTTGTTCTCACAGCAGTTGGGAAAGTTTCCAAGAGAAACAATGGATGCATACAAGGCCTCTTAACTGACACACTATCAATTCCGCTGCATTCTATTGGCCAAACCAAGTCCCAAGTTTAATCCAAATTCAGAGGGCAAAGATATAGACTTTACTCCTTGAAGCTACTGATTCACCCAGCAAAAGGCCTGACTATAGGAATGAATGGAGAATTGTTGCCATTATTGCAATATTTACCACTCAGGGATTCAAGTAGTTTGGCTCTAAAAATTATTTTTTCTCTTGGTAGGTGAGCACACTTTCTAATTGTAAAATGTTCTTGATTAAAAGATGAATTGGATGTAAATTAATGCTTACGAAGACTGACTTGGCTATTAATCACTGACTTTGACCAAATTCCGTTATTAGTATGTTTTATAATGTTAATTTCTCAAATTAAATAAAGGCTATGCAATATAAATATTTAAATCATAAGTAATATGATTCAAGTTTTACAATATAAATATATAAACCATAAGTAATATGATTTAAACTTAACATGTTTTCCTACTTTTTAGCAATTATTTTCTTTTTTTAAAATTTTTTAATTTAATTTAATTTATATTTTTATACAGCAGGTTCTTAGTAGTCATCAATTTTATACACATCAGTGTATACATGTCAATGCCAATCGCCCAATTCATCACACCACCACCCCCACCCCCCCGCCGCTTTACCCCTTTGGTGTCCATACGTTTGTTCTCTACATCTGTGTCTCAATTTCTGCTCTGTAACCCGGTTCATCTGTACCATTTTTGTAGGTTCCACATATATGTATTAATATACCATATTTGTTTTTCTCTTTCTGACTTACTTCACTCTGTATGACAGTCTCTAGATCCATCCATGTCTCAACAAAAGAACCAATTTCATTCCTTTGTATGGCTGAGTAATATTCTATTGTATATATGTACCACATCTTCTTTATCCATTCATCTGTCGATGGGCATTTAGGTTGCTACCATGACCTGGCTATTGTAAATAGTGCTGCAATGAACATTGGGGTGCATGTGTCTTTTTGAACTATGGTTTACTCTGGGTGTATGCCCAGTAGGGGGATTGCTGAATCATATGGTAATTTTATTTTTAATTTTTTAAGGAACTTCCATACTGTTCTCCATAGTGGCTGTATCAATTTACATTCCCACCAACAGTGCAAGAGGGTTCCCTTTTCTCCACACCCTCTCCAGCATTTGTTGTTTGTAGATCTTCTGATGATGCCCATTCTAACTGCTGTGAGGCGATACCTCATTGTAGTTTTGATTTGCATTTCTCTAATAATTAATGATGTTGAGCATCATTTCATGTGCTTCTTGGCCATCTGTATGTCTTCTTTGGAGAAATGTTTATTTAGGTCTTCTGCCCATTTTTGGATTGGGTTGTTTGTTTCTTTCTTTAATATTGAGCTGAATGAGCTGTTTATATATTTTGGAGATTAATCCTTTGTCTGTTGATTCGTTTGCAAATATTTTCTCCCATTCTGAGGGTTGTCTTTTCGTCTTGTTTATGGTTTCCTTTGCTGTGCAAAAGCTATGAAGTTGCATTAGGTCCTATTTGTTTATTTTTGTTTTTATTTACATTACTCTAGGAGGTGGATTAAAAAAGATCTTGCTGTGATTTCTGTCAAAGAGTGTTCTTCCTATGTTTTCCTCTAAGAGTTTTATAGTATCTGGTCTTACATTTAGGTCTCAAATCCATTTTGAGTTTATTTTTGTGTGTGGTGTTACGGAGTGTTCTAATTTCTTTCTTTTACATGTAGCTGTCCAGTTTTCCCAGAACCACTTATTGAAGAGACTGTCTTTTCTTCATTGTATATCCTTGCCCTCTTTGTCATAGATTAGTTGACCATAGGTGTGTGAGTTTACCTCTGGGCTTTCTATCTTGTTCCATGGATCTATGTTTCTGTTTTTGTGCCAGTACCATATTGTCTTGATTACTGTAGCTTTGTAGTATAGTCTGAAGTCAGGGAGTCTGATTCCTCCAGCTCCGTTTTTTTCCCTCAAGACTGCTTTGGCTATTTGGTGTCTTTTGTATCTCCATACAGATTTTAAGACTTTTGTTCTAGTTCTGTAAAAAATGCCATTGGTAATTTCATAGGGATTGCATTGAAACTGTAGATTGCTTTGGGTAGTATAGTCATTTTCACAATATTGATTCTTCCAATCCAAGAACATGGTATATCTCTCCATCTGTTGGTATCATCTTTAATTTCTTTCATCAGTGTCTTATAGTTTTCTGCATAAAGGTCTTTTGTCTCCCTAGGTAGGTTTATTCCTAGGTATTTTATTCTTTTGTTGCAGTGGTAAATGGGAGTGTTTCCTTAATTTCTCTTTCAGATTTTTCATCATTAGTGTGTAGGAATGCAAGAGATTTCTGTGCATTAATTTTGAATCCTGCAGCTTTACCAAATCCATTGATAAGCTCTAGAAGTTTTCTGGTGGCATCTTTAGGGTTCTCTATGTATAGTATCATGTCATCTGCAAACAGTGACAGCTTTACTTCTTCTTTTCCAACTTGTATTCCTTTTATTTCTTTTTCTTCTCTGATTGCTGTAGCCAGGACTTCCAAAACTGTTGAATAATAGTGTTGAGAGTGGACATCCTTGTCTTGTTCCTGATCTTAGAGGAAATGCTTCCAGTTTTTCACCATTGAGAAGAATGTTTGCTGTGGGTTTGTCATATACGGCCTTTATTATGTTGAGGTACGTTCCCTCTATGTCCACTTTCTGGAGAGTTTTTATCATAAATGGTTTTGAATTTTGTCAAAAGCTTTTTCTGCATCTATTGAGATGATCATATGGTTTTTATTCTTCAATTTGTTAATATGATGTATCACATTGATTGATTTGCGCATATTGAAGAATTCTTGCATCCCTGGGATAAATCCCACTTGATCATGGTGTATGATCCTTTTAATGTGTTGTTGGATTCTGTTTGCTAGTAATCGTTGAGGATTTTTTCATCTATATTCATCAGTGATATTGGTCTGTAATTTTCTTCTCTTGTAGTATCTTTGCCTGGTTTTGGTATCAGGGTGATGGTGGCCTCGTAGAATGAGTTTGGGAGTATTTCTTCCTCCACAATTTTTTGGAAAAGTTTGAGAAGGATGGATGTTAGCTATTCTCTAAATGTTTGATAGAATTCTCCTGTGAAGCCATCTGGTCCTGGACTTCTGTTTATTGGAAGATTTTAATCACAGTTTCAATTTCATTACTTGTAATTGGTCTGTTCATATTTTCTATTTCTTCCTGGTTCAGCCTTGGAAGGTTATACCTTTCTAAAAATTTGTCCATTTCTTCCAGGTTGTCCATTTTATTGGCATAGAGTTGCTTGTAGTAGTCTCTTAGGATGCTTTGTATTTCTGCAGTGTCTGTTGCAACTTCTCCTTTTTCATTTCTAATTCTATTGATTTGAGTCTTCTCCCTTTTTCTCTTGATGAGTCTGGCTAATGGTTTATCAATTTTGTTTATCTTCTCAAAGAACCAGCTTTTAGTTTTATTTACCTTTGCTATTGTTTTCTTTATTTCTACTTCATTTATTTCTGCTCTGACCTTTATGATTTCTTTCTTTCTGCTAACTTTGGGTTTTGTTTGTTTTTCTTTCTCTAGTTCCTTTAGGTGTAAGGTTAGATTGTTTATTTGAGATTTTTCTTGTTTCTTGCGGTAGGCTTGTATAGCTATAAACTTCCCTCTTAGAACTGCTTTTGCTGCATCCCATAGGTTTTGGGTCGTCGTGTTTTCATTGTCATTTGTCTCTAGGTATTTTTTTATTTCCTCTTTGATTTCTTTAGTGATCTCTTTGTTATTTAGTAACGTATTGTTTAGCCTCCATGTGTTTGTGTTTTTTACGTTTTTTTTCCCTGGAATTCATTTCTAATCTCATAATGTTGTGGTCAGAAATGGTGCTTGATATGATTTCAATTTTCTTACATTTACTGAGGCTTGATTTGTGACTCAAGATATGATATATCCTGGAGAATATTCCATGCACACTTGAGAAGAAAATGTAATCTGCTGTTTTTGGATGGAATGTACTATAAATATCAATTAAATCTATCTGGTCTATTGTGTCATTTAAAGCTTGTGCTTCCTTATTTATTTTCATTTTGGATGATCTGTCCATTGGTGTAAGTGAGGTGTTAAAGTCCCCCAATATTATTGTATTACTGCCTATTTCCTCTTTTATAGCTGTTAACAGTTGTCTTATGTATTGAGGTGCTCCTATGTTGCATGCATATATATTTATAATTGTTATATCTTTTTCTTGGATTGATCCCTTGGTCATTATATAGTGTCTGTCCTTGTCTCTTGTAACATTCTTTATTTTAAAGTTTATTTTATCTGATATGCATATTGCTACTCCAGCTTTCTTTTGATTTCCATTTGCATGGAATCTTTTTCCATCCCCTCACTTTCAGTCTGTATGTTTCACTAGGTCTGAAGTGGGTCTCTTGTAGACAGCATATATATGGGTCTTGTTTTTGTATCCAGTCACCAAGCCTGTGTCTTTTGTTTGGAGCATTTAATCCATTCACGTTTAAGGTAATTATCGATATGTATGTTCCTATGACCATTTTCTTAATTGTTTTGGGTTTGTTTTTTAGGTCCTTTTCTTTTCTTGTGTTTCCCACTTAGAGAAGTTCCTTTAGCATTTGTTGTAAAGCTGGTTTGGTGGTGCTGAATTCTCTTAGCTTTTGCTTGTCTGTAAAGCTTTTGATTTCTCCATTGAATCTGAACGAGATCCTTGCTGCGTAGAGTAATCTTGGTTGTAGGTTCTCCCCTTTCATCACTTTAAGTATATCATTCCCCTCCTTTCTGACTTGTAGAGTTTCTGCTGAGAAATCAGCTGTTAACCTTATGGGAGTTCCCTTGTATGTTATTTGTCATTTTTCCCTTGTTGCTTTCAATAATTTTTCTTTGTCTTTAATTTTTGCCAATTTGATTACTATGTGTCTCAGCATGTTTCTCCTTGGGTTTATCCTGTATGGGACTCTCTGTGCTTCCTGGACTTGGGTGGCTATTTCCTTTCCCATGTTAGGGAAGTTTTCAAATATAATCTCTTCAAATATTTTCTCGGGTCCTTTCTCTCTTCTCCTTCTGGGACTCCTATAATGTGAATGTTGTTGCATTTAATGTTGTCCCAGAGGTCTCTTAGGCTGTCTTCATTTCTTTTCATTCTTTTTTCTTTATGCTTCTGCTGTCTGCCCTCTGGTGGATGAAGCTATCTAAGAAGCTTGTGCAAATTTCCTGAAGGGAGGGACTGGTGGTGGGTAGAGCTGACTGTTTCTCTGGTGGGCAGAGCTCAGTAAAACTTTAATCTGCTTGACTGCTGATGGGTGGGGCTGGGTTCCCTCCCTGTTGGTTGTTTGACCTGAGGCAACCCAACACTGGAGACTACCTGGGGTCTTTGGTGGGGCTAATAGCAGACTCTGGGCGGGCTCACACCAAGGTGTACTTCCCAGAACTTCTGCTGCCATTGTCCTTGTCCCCATGGTGAGCCACAGTCACCCCCTGCCTCTGCAGGAGACCCTCCAACACTAGCAGGTAGGTCTGGTTCAGTCTCCCCTGGGGTCACTGCTCCTTCCCCTGGGTCCTGATGTGCACATTACTTTGTGTGTGCCCTCCAAGAGTGGAGTCTCTGTTTCCCCCAGTCCTGTCAAAGTTTTGCAATCAATTCCCACTAGCCTTCAAAGTCTGATTCTCTAGGAATTCCTCCTCCTGTTGCTAGACCCGCAGGTTGGGAAACCTCACGTGGGGCTCAGAACCTTCACTCCAGTATGTGGACTTCTGTAGTATAAGTGCTCTCCAGTCTGTGAGTCACCCACCCAGCAGTTATGGGATTTGATTTTACTGTGATTGCGTCCATCCTACCATCTCATTGTGGCTTCTCCTTTGTCTTTGGATGTGGGGTATCTTTTTTGGTGAGTTCCAGTGTCTTCCTATCGATGATTGTCCAGCAGCTAGTTGTGATTCTGTTGTTCTCACAAGAAGGAGTGAGAGCATGTCATTCTACTCCACCATCTTGGTTCAGGGCCCCTAGCAATTATTTTCTTATACTTTTGTTCAATCTAGACTAATGAAATCTATTCAATCCTACAGCTTTTCCCCTTATAAGCCTTTTCTTATAACCTCAGTGAAAACTTCTCCACTTTAAAATAGGATCAATATGAGTAATAATATCTTATTATCAATATGAGTAATAATATCTTATCTTATTAATAAAATAGGTATGTTATCTCTTTAATTTTTTTTCATTTGGTTCTAGATCTTTTAGCTTGCTAAATAAAATATATGAAGGTTACAATTTTAAAAATTCTTAACCAAATAATGAAATCAGCAAAAAGTAAGTGTGTAGAGCTTAGAGTAGTATAGAAGTGGTATTTTATATTTGACTCTTTGGTACCAAGACAAATTTCATAGATCTTTTAGTTTGAGAACAATTGATTGAATGTTGTTTACATGCACACACAAAAATCGATAAGTACAACTATAAGAGAGAATAAGGTTTTTCTACATTTGTTTTAAGAGTATTTCCATTCCCAGAGAGCCAAAAATTGTTTTACAACCTGTAATTATATTTCCTTTTAAATCACAATCTTTGATGATACATTTCCAAAATTCATACATTCTCTTGACTCATTCGTATTTTCTTCCACAATTAAACACAGAAGCAGTAAGATTAAGTCCATAATCATCCAAGTGGAGCTAAAAATCTGTAACTTCTTATGCATCTAATAATTTCGGGTATTGTTTCACTCATAAAATTTATGAGAATTCTGTTTCAGTAAGTAATATCAGTCCTTTGGTATTTTTCATTCTTCTACCAAAAAAAGTAATAAAAATAATTGTATTCAACAATTGAACAAGCAAATACTTGCATACAGTTTAAGAAATGACCCCGAGGAGGACAAACTATTGGCATCACCATATGATGAAACCGAATGGTAACGAGTCAGCTAATGTCTAAAGTACATTTTATCTGAAATTCAAACATATGAAAATTTAGCTATCTATATAATTTAATAGAATGACATTTATTTTTTAAAATTGAATTTTTTTTTTTTTTCTAAAACAATGGTTTTCGATCTTTAGCTTGCATCAGAATCACCTGGAGGGCCTGTTAAGACAAAGACTCACCCCAGAGTCTTTGGTTTAGTAGGTCTGGGGT
Organism: Balaenoptera borealis; assembly: GCF_965194805.1. Taxonomy (NCBI): domain Eukaryota; kingdom Metazoa; phylum Chordata; class Mammalia; order Artiodactyla; family Balaenopteridae; genus Balaenoptera; species Balaenoptera borealis. Next base: position 66,420,277 of record NC_138869.1, on the reverse strand, counting down.
GGTTCTTGAGAATTTGCCTTTTTTAACATGTTCTCAGATAATGACGATCCTGCAGGTTCATGGACCAAAGTTTGAGAAGTACTGATTTCAGAGGGACTTGAAGAAACAGGATAAAAATTATATAACTCATTATCCTTGAGTCTCCAGTCTACCGCTTCTTTGGATCAATTTATTTTCTAGGTATCTTAATCTAACTGGTTATCTCTCTGTGCTAATCTGAAAGCAGATGCTACAATTAAGGATGATATGACTAAGAAAAATTTGAAATTTTTGTCATCTAGAACGTTGATGTCACGTCCCTAACTCATTCTTAGTTGATAATTTCAGACACTTGGTAATGACTTTGAACAGCTTTATTTCAAGTTTATTTAGGTTGTAATTTATTTTAGGTTTTATCTCTAGTTAATCTCCATTTTGAAATATAAGATAGGGAGAAATTCGTGAATGAGTGCCCTTGCTACCTGTGTTTATCTACTCATATCTGGGTTTCTCATTGCTCAACTTGGGAGAAGTTATAGTTTGCCATTTGAGCTGATAAAACCTCTTGTGTTCATTCAACACAAGAATGTACAGATTCTGAACACTAAACTCTTCTCAGTGGTCTCAGTATTTGCTTCGTTCACTTCATGATCTGGGGGACAGAAATGTCCATGCCACCAGCTTACTCAATTTTGTGTCTTCTTTCAGAAAAATTGGTGATTTCCTTCCTATGGCTCATTAACTTTAGTGTTTTATTACATCTCATCAGTCTGAAAGTTATTAGGTTGCCTGTTTAAGCTGAAAAACCCAGAGTTATATAGCATATTTATGTTTCCCTAAATTTTATTTTTTTAAATCATTAATTTCTCCTGTATTTTATGATTTCTTCAACAAGAATGTTCTACTTTTTCTTAGTAGGGGCAAACAAAAGAGCAGACGCATAAGAAGCATTCAACTAAAAAAAAAACCTGATTTTATTCCATGAGTACATACAAAAGTTATATTTACTCAATATCTATTTCCATAGAAAAGTTGTTTGTTGGCATGCCTAGAGAGTTTGGTGAGGAGAAAGGTCATTCATAAAATTGTCTCCTCCAAAATTTTCTGCCCCTTTTTCCTTTTAAAGTAGAAGAAAAGTCAAGTGCAGCAGAGAACTGTCCCTTTAGTGGTCGGCTCCACCACCAGTGAATGTTTTATCTGCAGAGGTCTTTGCCAAGTTTCCTACTGACAAAGAAGCCCTGAAATATGAACCTTTAAGTCAATTCCTCAGAAAACAAATATTACATATAAATTAGTTTGAGGAAAAGAAAATCACACACATTCTTTAACTTCCATAGTTATTTTGAAACAAAACAAACCCCTTCTACCTCTGCCAAAGTATGTGACAAACACATAACCAGCTATATTTGAAGCCTTAAGACTGAATTTGTATTTCTAGATTAGTTTCAATTAACTTTTGTATTGTTCAAGTTATCTAAGTGTGTATGTCATAATTTTTAAATTACATTCTCAAAGATTATACATTTAGCTTCCTAAAACTTTCAATTAAGACAAAAGAAATTTTAAAATATTAGTGTAGAAACACTGATACTTATACTAGGGAAACATATTATAAACATAATGGAAAGTCAACGGAATTTTCAAGGGCTACTGGCATATAAAGCTTGCAGTTTTAAGGTTTTTTTTTTTTCTGGTTTTTAAATTAATAATAAATGAAATGTTTTCCTTGAAAACATTCCAGTTGGCAGAAAACCTAAATATACAGAACAATTATTAGGAAGATAAAAACTATGAAGACTTCACCCTCTCTGAATGCAAGGACTTATAGTACTATTTTAAAATCACTCTTGGATAGAGTGGAAAGTTGGGATTAGCAGATGTAAGCTTTTATATACAGTATGGATAAACAACCAGGTCCTACTGTATAGCACAGAGAACTATATTCAATATCTTATGATAAACCATAATGGGAAAGAATATTAAAAAAATAATGTGTGCATATATATATATGTATAACTGAATCACTTTCCTATACAGTAGTAACTAACACAACATTGTAAGTCAACTATACTTCAATAAAAAATAAATAAAAATAAAATCACTATTTTCATACAGTGGGCATTATATTACAGGTGCATTCTAAGCATAGTTACATGTATTAATTTTCAACAATCCTGGGTAAAAGTGACCATTAAAAAATGAGGAAAGTAAAGTCCATGGTCAATTAGTCATCGATCCTGTACTGTTGGTCATAGTATTTAATTTCTTGATATTTGAACCCATCATGTGCTGTGTATGTGATGGACAAGGAGATCTGCCATCCAGATTCTCCAAAGAAGAATTTGTAGCCCCAGCTACTAGAAATGCTGTTGGCAGAAAGCCTTCAGCTGGCAGCACTTGCAAAGATTAGCTCAGCTGCAGGGATCTGCACCCTCCCCAGGGCGGCCTCTGTCCAGTGATTGATATAGCAGAGGTAAAAGACTTGGCCATTCTCTCTGAGATGGGCCAACTCTGACTAGTCCTATTAGCTCCAGAGGCTAAGGTCAGGCGTACATTTCAGCTTGACTATTCACTCAGTCCTTCCCCTCTCCCCTTCCTTCCCCAGATATTGATTCTAAGAACACTTCCTAATAAATATCTTATGTGCTAAACTCTATCTCCGAATCTACTTCTCAGAGAACCTAACCTGGGACATTGTATCTGCCTAATAACGAAACATACTTGTCTACAATACACATTTCCAATTACTCTTTGTAGTGTTTTAGTAAACATCCTTGTACATATATGTGTAGGTATTGGTGAAACTTCATACTCAAATGGATATGATTTTTTTAATTTGATGGCTAATTTTGCTACAGTTTAGTATTCCATAGCCTATCCTATGGATTTATCATATTTTGATTTGCAAAAGTCACAATTTTTTTTGAATTTTAGAAATTGAAGTATAGTTGACTTACAATATCATGTTAGTTTCAGCTGTACAGCACAGTGATTCAGATATATATATGTATGTATATATGTATATATATATATGTATGTGCATACGTATGTGTATATGTATGTATATATATATATATATGTATGTGTATTCTTTTTCAGATTCTCTTTCCTTACAGGTTATTACAAAATATTGAGTATAGTTTGCTGTGCTATACAGTAGGTCCTTGTTGGTTATCTATTTTATATATAGTAGTGTGTATCTATTACTCCCAACCTCCTAACGCAGTAGCTCTCTAATTGTAAATCTCCCAACCAAATCCAACAGTAAATCTTTTAAGATTAATAATCTCCTTATCTATTCTCTGTGTCATTTTCTGCAGTAATGATTGAGCCACATCACCACTGCAGCAATTCGCAGAATCACCTCCCCAAGCCCTGACTTAGAAATCCGTTCCAAATGTTGTACTATTATTTTTTTCATAAATCATTCCTAACTGTTATATAAACCTTAGGATTAGGTTTTCATCAATATCATATGTGCTTTGCAATTTTCCTCCACCAAAATAACACTGCAGTACAACTTGTAAAGTTTACTTTTTTGAAATAGATGTAGAAAGTCTTTATAATTTTCCTATTGGGTAGGTTGAAAAGGTACAGGTTATTGAAAGGCTAGTCATCCAATACAAAGATCATCCCTCTCTGTACTTCTGTTGCTGCCTTTTGAATATTTCATTTCTCTGTAAGGCCTCTGCTTCCTGGTTAGCTAAGAGAGCCTTAAAGGAAACAAGGAAGGAGAATTCAAGCTACTGAATGAAGTTCATTTCTCTAATCAAAGCTTTGGTTGAAGGATATTACAATTTGAAAAAATATATAAAATTTGAGATATCTAGGTGATTTTTTTATACATGTGACATATCCCCATGATTGAGATAAATAACCCATTAAAGTTTTGTAGGAAAAAGATTTTTTTATACTTTATACCTCTAATGGACCACCCTACATTTAGAAAGAGAAACTAAGAACCATGTGTTTTCACAATCAGTTCATGGCAGAGGCAAGATTTGAACCTGAATACCTGGATTCCTGGTCCAAAATTCTTTCATTAGTCAATCAGCATTTCATGGACTACCTACTCACAGTTCTTCATTTAATCTTCAGCACAGTGTAAACTAAGAGTTAAGCAAATTTTTCTAGGGATTTTTTGGCAGGTCTCCCCAAAAAAGGCTGATCTATATTTCTACACCAAAGGATGGGTATAAAGCCCTAGTACCTCAGCCAACTGGAGATACAGCAAAGGCCACCAGCACCAGAGCTCCCTGGGGTCCGCTGTGACTGTCACAAGGCCTGACTTTTTCCTCTATTCACTCTTGTTTTTATCTCCTTCCTTTTCCACCTGTTGATCCCAAAAGCACTCTTAACAAATATCCTTCAGCTAAACTACATCTCAAAACTCTACTTCTTTCAGAACCCAACCTGCAAGACAGAAGATTCTTTGAAATTCTCTGATATTAAATATTTGTGAGATGAAGAGAAAGTAAGTCTTTCTGTTCCTCTAATTGTGATTTCTACTTTCATCTGAAAAACAATATTTTTAAAAAATGCTTTTTTCTTTTAATGCAGCTAACTCTAGCCCCTCTTCCTGCTGGACTGAGATCATTTTCTATCTTCTTAGTAAATGTTAATTTCCTTATTTTAGTAAGCATCTAGGTTATAAATCTTGGCAGTCTCCCCAGTTTTCTCAATTATTACACAGAGTTGGTCCTATTCTAAACCATTTCCTTAGTCAACTGGAATCTATTACCAGCAATTAACTTCTGACCTTCCTTCAAAAGTCTTAGAGTGTCTTTTAATATCCCCTTCATGGGATCCCACAGTTACATATATTATCTTTACAGACAGTCAACACCCTGCACTTGTCTCTGCCAGAGATAAATTCTAAGTTTACTGGTGAATAAGTCAGTGGTTCCAGAAAATTTGCGCACATTAATTTCTCCCTTGCCCTGCTCCAGATTGAAACCCTGCTAACATCTATGTATTTCTGCTAGAGAATCAGATCATTTAGACAAAGGTACTGAGAATGGAAAATAAGTTAGAAGAGCACTGAGCTAACTCATCCAAAGTTGATCTTAGGGCAGCCAAGAAGACCAGTCAGAAAAATTTCATCAGGGACTTCCCTGGTGACGCAGTGGTTAAGAATCCTCACATCCAATGCAGGGGACCCGCGTTCCATCCCTGGTCAGGGAACTAGATCCCACATGCATGCTGCAACTAAGAGTTCACATGCCACAACGAAGGAGCCCATGAGCCGCAATGAAGAAGCCCGTGAGCCGCAACTAAGGAGCCTGCCTGCTGCAACTAAGACCTGGCACAACCAAATAAATAAATATTAAAAAAAAAGAAAAAGAAAAATTGCATCAAAAGAAAGAGAAAATAAAAGCCTAATTCATTCTGGTAAGATAATGCCTCTTTTCCTTTTTTTTTTTTTTTCATCCAATGCATGTGGGAAAATCAAAGATAAATAACTGTCTTCCTGCCAGTCTCTCCTAAAATAATTTCTAAAACTCACGCTGCGGAAGCCCTAGAGTGTTATAAAATTTGTTTGAATAACAATTCTTAAAGTTGTATTTAAGGATATTGAAAAGTACTAATATTTCTGTTTTAGTGGCCAAAAAGATGTTATATTCTGAAAAATAGTATGATTAAATACTAATATGACTTTAATATTGTATTTTTTCAAAATATACACATTTTCGCCATGCTATTTTTCTATTTAATATTATATACAGCCTTATATGTGGAAATGTGTAGATACATTATATAAATAAATTTCATTTAAAATGATTATATGCTGTGGATTGAATTGTGTCCCCTCAAAACTTATATGTTGAATCCATAATCCCCAAAGTGATAGTATTTGGAGATAGGGCCCTTGGAAGGTAATTATGTCATGAGGAAGGATCCCTTGCGTGGATCCCTCGTGATGATATTAGTGCCCTTATAAGAAGAGCAAAAGCCAACGCACGCTCTCTCTCTTTCTCTCTCTCTGCCTCCCCACCATACACAAAGAATACAGCAAGAAGGAAGAAGGTAGCTGTCTGCTAACAAGGAAAAGGGCCTTTACCAAACACCAAATCTGCTGCCACCTTGATCTTGGACTTCCCAGCCTCCAGAACTGTGAGAAATAAATGTTTGTTATTTAAGCTGCCCAGTCGATGATATATATATATACACACATATATATGTATATATATATATATATATATATATTGTTTTTCAGATTCTTTTCCATTATAGGTTATTTCAAGATAGTGAATATATTTCCCTGCGCTCTACAGTAGGTCCCTGTTACTTACCTATTTTATATACAGTAGTGTGTATCTGTTAATCCCAAACTCCCAATTTATCCCTCCTCTCCTTTGCCCTTTGGAAAACATAAGTTTGTTTCCTATGTCAGAAAAGACCCATTTTTGAACATGGATCTTCCTATTAGCTTTATAGCAGCTAATTCCTAACTAGGAAAAAATTAGACATCTTTCCAAAGAAGACATACAGATGGCAAAATAGCACATGAAAAGATGCTCAACATCACTAATTATTAGAGAAATGCAAATCAAAACTACAATGAGGTGTCATATCACACCAGTCAGAATGGCCATCATCAAAAAATCTACAAAAAAATAAATGCTGGAGAGGGTGTGGAGAAAAGGGAACACTTCTATATTGTTGGTGGGAATGTAAATTGGTATAGCCAGCAATCCCATGCCCGGGCATATACCCAGAGAAAACCATAATTCAAAAAGATACATGCACCCCAATGTTCATTGCAGCACTATTCACAATAGTCAGGACATGGAAGCAAACTAAATGTCCAAAAGCAGAAGAATGTATAAAGAAGATGTGGTACATATATACAATAGAATATTACTCAGCCATAATAAAGAATAAAATGCCATTTGCAACAACATGGATGGACCTAGAGATTGTCATACTGAGTGAAGTAAGTCAGACACAGAAAGGCAAGTATCATATGTGGAACCTAAAAAAAGGTACAAATTAACTTATTTACAAAACAGACGTAGAGTCACGGATGTAGAAAACAAACTTATGGTTACCAGGGGATAAGGGGGAGGAGCAATAAATTAGGAGACTGGGATTGACACATACACACTACTACTTATAAAATAGATAACTAATAAGAACCTGCTGTGTAGCACAGGAACTCTACTCAGTATTCTGTAATGGCCTATATGGGAAAAGAATATAAAAAAGAAAAAGAGCAGATATATGTATATGTATAACTGATTCACTTTGCTGTACACCCAAAACAAACACAACATTGTAAATCAACTATACTCCAATAAAAATTTAAGAAAAAACTAAAAGTCAAGAACAGTCTTAACTCACATATGAAAGAAGCACTTAGAAAACTGAGACCAAAATAGATTTTTTTTTAAATTTCAGGAGGAAAACCCAAAATGAGTAAAGACAAAAGAATAAAAGCTCATGAAAACTTATTTAATATTCTTGGAGAGATGAGAGATCATATTTCACTACGTAACAAGAAACTATAATTATAGAAACAGAATCTTTAACAACAACAAGAAAAATGCTATTGGAAATTTTAAACACAGTAACAGAAATGAAAAACTGAATAGAAACATTGGAAGATAAACTGAGAAAATCCTCCAGAATCAAAGACAATAAAACAGGGAGAGGCGCTGGGCAAGATGGCGGAAGAGTAAGACGCGGAGATCACCTTCCTTCCCACAGATACATTAGAAATACATCTACACATGGAACTGCTCCTACAGAACACCCACTGAATGCTGGCAGAAGACGTCAGACCTCCCAAAAAGCAAGAAACTCCCCCATGTACTTGGGTAGGGCAAAAGAAAAAAAGAAATAACAGAGACAAAAGAATAGGAACGGGACCTGCACCAGTGGGAGGGAGCTGTGAAGGAGGAAAGGTTTCCACACACTAGGAAGCCCCTTAGCGGACGGAGACTGCGGGGGGCAGAGGGGGGAAGCTTCGGAGCCACGGAGGAGAGCGCAGCCACAGGGGTGTGGAGGGCAAAGCGGAGAGATTCCTGCACAGAGGCTCGGCGCCGAGCAGCACTCACCAGCCCGAGGCAGGTCCAAATCCAAAGTTGAACCCCTGGAGCTGTACGAACAAACAAGAGAAAGGGAAATTTCTCCCAGCAGCCTCAGAAGCAGCGGATTAAATTTCCACAAACAAGGTGATGTACCTGCATCTGTTGAATATCTGAATAGACAACGAATCATCCCAAATTCAGGAGGTGGACTTTGGGAGCAGGATATATTAATTTTTCCCCTTTTCCTTTTTTTGTGATTGTATATGTGTATGCTTCTGGGTGAGATTTTGTCTGTATAGCGTTGCTTTCACCATATGTCCTAGGGTTCGGTCCGTCCGTTTTTGTTTGTTTGTTCTTTTACTTAAAAATTTTTTTCTTAATGTTTTCTTAATAATTTTTTCCATATTTTCTATTTTTAAAAATTTTTTAAAAAAATTTAATAAGTTTTTTCATATTTTTTATTTTAAAAAATTAAAAACTTTGTTTTCTTAATAAAGTTTTTCTTAATAATTTTTTTTTTATTTTTTATTATAATAGCTTTATTTTATTTTATTTTATTTTATTCTATCCTCTTTCTTTCTTCCTTTCTATTTTTTCTCCCTTTTATTCTGAGCCATGTGGATGAAAGGCTCTTGGTGCTCCAGCCAGGCATCAGGGCTGTGCCTCTGAGGTGGGAGAGCCAACTTCAGGACACTGGTCCACAAGAGACCTCCCAGCTCCATGTAATACCAAACGGCAAAAATCTCTCAGAGATCTCCATCTCAACATCAAGACCCAGCTTCACTCAATGACCAGCAAGCTACAGTGCTGGACACCCTATGCCAAACAACTAGCAAGACAGGAACACAGCCCCATCCATTAGCAGAGAGGCTGCCTAAATTCATAATAAGGCCACAGACACCCCAAATCACACCACCAGACGTGGATGTGCCCACCAGAAAGACAAGATCCAGCCTCATCCACCAGAACACAGGTACTAGTCCCCTCCACCAGTAAGCCTACACAACCCACTGAAGCAACCTTAGTCACTGGGGACAGATACCAAAAACAACGGGAACTATGAACCTGCAGCCTGTGAAAAGGAGACGCCAAACACAGTAAGATAAGCAAAATGAGAGGACAGAAAAACACACAGCAGATGAAGGAGCAGGGTCAAAACACACCAGACCTAAAAAATGAAGAGGAAATAGGAATAGGCAGTCTACCTGAGAAAGAATTCAGAATAATGATAGTAAAGATGATCCAAAATATTGGAAATAGAATAGACAAAATGCAAGAACATTTAACAAGGACGTAGAAGAACTAAAGAGGAACCAAGCAACGATGAAAAACACAATAAATGAAATTAAAAATACTCTAGATGGGGTCAATAGCAGAATATCTGAGGCAGAAGAGCAGGTAAGTGACATGGAAGATAAAATAGTGGAAATAACTACTGCAGAGCAGAATAAAGAAAAAAGAATGAAAAGAACTGAGGACAGTCTCACAGACCTCTGGGACAACATTAAATGCACCAACATTTGAATTATAGGGGTCCCAGAAGAAGAAGAGAAAAAGAAAGGGACTGAGAAAATATTTGAAGAGCTTATAGTTGAAAACTTCCCTAATATGGGAAAGGAAATAGTTAATCAAGTCCTGGAAGCACAGAGAGTCCTATACAGGATAAATGCAAGGAGAAACACGCCAAAATACATATTAATCAAACTATCAAAAATTAAATACAAAGAAAACATATTAAAAGCAACAGGGGAAAAACAACAAATAACACACAAGGGAATCCCCATAAGGTTAACAGCTGATCTTTCAGCAGAAACTCTGCAAGCCAGATGGGAGTGGCAGGATATACTTAAAGTGATGAAGGAGAAAAACCTACAAACAAGATTACTCTACCAGCAAGGATCTCATTCAGATTTGATGGAGAAATTAAAAACTTTACAGACAAGCAAAATCTGAGAGAGTTCAGCACCACCAAACCAGCTTTACAACAAATGCTAAAGGAACTTCTCTAGGCAAGAAACACAAGAGAAGGAAAACACCTACAATAACAAACCCAAAACATTTAAGAAAATGTGAAAAGGAACATACATATCAATAATTACCTTAAATGTAAATGGATTAAACGCTCCCACCAAAAGACACAGACTGGCTGAATGGATACAAAAACAAGACCCATATATATGCTGTCTACTAGAGACCCACTTCAGACCTAGGGACACATAGAGACTGAAAGTGAGGGGATGGAAAAAGATATTCCATGCAAATGAAAACCAAAAGAAAGGTGGAGAAGCAATCCTCATATCAGACAAAATAGACTTTAAAATAAAGACTATTACAAGAGACAAAGAAGGACACTATATAATGATCAAGGGATCGATCCAAGAAGAAGGTATAAAAATTGTAAATATTTATGCACCCAACATAGGAGCACCCCAATACATAAGGCAGATACTAACAGCGATAAAAGGGGAAGTCGACAGTAACATAATCATAGTAGGGGACTTTAACACCCCACTTTCACCAATGGACAGATCATCCAAAATGAAAATAAATAAGGAAACACAAGCTTTAAATTATACATTAAACAAGATGAATTTAATTTATATTTATAGGACATTCCATCCAAAAACAACAGAATAAACATTTTTCTCAATTGCTCATGGAACATTCTCCAGGATAGATCATATCTTGGGTCACAAATCAAGCCTTGGTAAATTTAAGAAAATTGAAATCGTATCAAGTATCTTTTCCAACCACAACGCTATGAGACTAGATATCAATTACAGGAAAAGATCTGTAAAAAATACAAACACATAAAAGCTACACAATACACTACTTAATAACAAAGGGATCACTGAAGAAATCAAAGGGGAAATCAAAAAATACCTAGAAACAAATGACAATGGAGACACAATGACCCAAAACCTATGGGATGCAGCAAAAGCAGTTCTAAGAGGGAAATTTTTAGCAATAAAAGCCTACATCAAGAAACAGGAGACACCTCGAATAAACAACCTAACCTTGCACCTAAAGCAATTAGAGAAAGAAGAACAAAAACACTCCAAAGCTAGCAGAAGGAAAGAAATCATAAAGATCAGATCAGAAATAAATGAAAAAGAAATGAAGGAGACAATAGCAAAGATCAATAAAACTAAAAGCTGGTTCGTTGAGAAGATAAACAAAATTGATAAACCATTAGCCAGACTCATCAAGAGAAAAAGGAAGAAGACTCAAATCAATAGAATTAGAAATGAAAAAGGAGAAGTAACCACTGACACTGCAGAAATACAAACGATCATGAGAGATTACTACAAGCAACTCTATGCCAATAAAATGGACAACCTGGAAGAAATGGACAAATTCTTAGAAATGCACAACCTGCCAAGACTGAACGAGGAAAAAAGAGAAAATATGAACAGACCAATCACAAGCACTGAAATTGAAACTGTGATTAAAAATCTTCCAACACACAAAAGCCCAGGACCAGATGGCTTCACAGGAGAATTCTATCAAACATTTAGAGAAGAGCTAACACCTATCCTTCTCAAACTCTTCCAAAATATTGCAGAGGGAGGAAAACTCCCTAACTCATTCTACAAGGCCACCATCACTCTGATACCAAAACCATACAAAGATGTCACAAAGAAAGAAAACTACAGGCCAATATCACTGATGAACATAGATGCAAAAATCCTCAACAAATACTAGCAAACAGAATCCAACAGCACATTAAAAGGATCATACACCATGATCAGGTGGGGTTTATCCCAGGAATGCAAGGATTCTTCAATATATGCAAATCAATCAACGTGATACATCATATTAACAAATTGAAGGAGAAAAAGATATGATCATCTCAACAGATGCAGAGAAAGCTTTCGACAAAATTCAACACCCATTTATGATAAAAGCCCTGCAGAAAGTAGGCATAGAGGGAACTTTCTTCAACATAATAAAGGCCATATATGACAAACCCACAGCCAACATTGTCCTCAATGGTGAAAAACTGAAACCATTTCCACTAAGATCAGGAACAAGACAAGGTTGCCCAATCTCACCACTATTATTCAACATAGTTTTGGTAGTGTTAGCCACAGCAATCAGAGAAGAAAAAGAAATAAAAGGAATTCAAATAAGAAAAGAAGAAGTAAAGCTGTCACTGTTTGCAGATGACATGATACTATACATAGAGAATCCTAAATATGCTACCAGAAAACTACTAGAGCTAACCAATGAATTTGGTAAAGTAACAGGATACAAAATTAATGCACAGAAATCTCTTGCATTCCTATACACTAAAGATGAAAAATCTGAAAGTGAAATTAAGAAAACCCTCCCGTTTACCATTGCAGCAAAAAGAATAAAATATCTAGGAATAAACCTACCTAAGGAGACAAAAGACCTGTATGCAGAAAATTATAAGACACTAATGAAAGAAATTAAAGATACAAATAGATGGAGAGATATACCATGTTCTTGGATTGGAAGAATCAATGTTGTGAAAATGACTCTACTACCCAAAGCAAATTACAGATTCAATGCAATCCCTATCAAACTACCACTGGCATTTTTCACAGAACTAGAACAAAAAATTTCACAATTTGTATGGAAACAAAAAAGACCCCGAATAGCCAAAGCAATCTTGAGAACGAAAAATGGAGCTGGAGGAATCAGACTCCCTGACTTCAGATTATACTACAAAGCTACAGTAATCAAGATGGTTTGGTACTGGCACAAAAACAGAAATGTAGATCAATGGAACAGGATAGAAAGCCCAGAGATAAACCCATGCACATATGGTTACCTTATCTTTGATAAATGAGGCAAGCATATACGGTGGAGAAAAGAGAGCCTCTTCATTAAGTGGTGCTGGGAAAACTGGACAGGTACATGTAAAAGTATGAAATTAGAACATTCCCTAACACCATACACAAAAATAAACTCAAAATGGATTAAAGACCTAAATGTAAGGTCAGACAATTTCAAACTCTTAGAGGAAAACATAGGCAGAACACTCTATGACATAAATCACAGCAAGATCCTTTTTGACGCACCTCCTAGAGAAATGGAAATAAAAACACAAATAAACAAATGGGACCTAATGAAACTTAAAAGCTTTTGCACAGCAAAGGAAACCATAAACAAGACCAAAAGACTACCCTCAGAATAGGAGAAAATATTTGCAAATGGAGCCATTGACAAAGGATTAATCTCCAAGATTTACAAGCAGGTCATGCAGCTCAATAACAAATAAACAAAAAACCCAATCCAAAAATGGGCAGAAGACCTAAATAGACATTTCTCCAAAGAAGATATACAGATTGCCAACAGACACATGAAAGAATGCTCAGCATCATTAATCATTAGAGAAATGCAAATCAAAACTACAATGAGATATCATCTCACACCGGTCAGAATGGCCATCATCAAAAAATCTAGAAACAATAAATGCTGGAGAGGGTGTGGAGAAAAGGGAACATTCTTGCACTGTTGGTGGGAATGTAAATTGATACAGCCACTATGGAAAACAGTATGGAGGTTCCTTAAAAAACGAAAAATAGAACTACCATACGACCCAGCAATCCCACTACTGGGCATATACCCTGAGAAAACCGTAATTCAACAAGAGTCATGTACCAAAATGTTCATTGCAGCTCTATTTCCAATAGCCAGGACATGTAAGCAACCTAAATGTCCATCGACAGATGAATGGATAAAGAAGATGTGGCACATATATACAATGGAATATTACTCAGCCATAAAAGGAAACGAAATGGAGGTATTTGTAGTGAGGTGGATGGAGTTAGAGTCTGTCATACAGAGTGAAGTAAGTCAGAAAGAGAAAAACATACAATATGCTAACACATATATATGGAATCTAAGGGGAAAAAAAAAAGGTCATGAAGAATCTAGTGGCAAGATGGGAATAAAGACACAGACCTACTAGAGAATGGACTCGAGGATATGGGGAGGGGGAGGGGTAAGTTGTGACAGGGTGAGAGAGTGGCATGGACATATATACACTACCAAATGTAAAATAGATAGCTAATGGGAAGCAGCCGCATAGCACAGGGAGATCAGCTCGGTGCTTTGTGACCACCTAGAGGGGTGGGATAGGGAGGGTGGGAGGGAGGGAGATGCAAGAGGGAAGAGATATGGGAACATATGTATATGTATAACTGATTCACTTTGTTATAAAGCAGAAACTAACACACCATTGTAAAGCAATTATACTCCAATAAAGATGTTAAAAAAAAAAAAACAGGGAGAAAAAAATAGAAAGGAAAGGATAACAAAATTTGAGAATAAGTCTAAGAATCTGAGTATAAATAGTGTAAGAGACATTTAAGAAAGAGAAGACAGAAAAAAGAAGAAATTTTCAGATAAATAATTCAAGAATTGTTTTAAAAGTTAGGTACAGTAATATTCCAGATTACTGCACAATAGTTTAAAAAAGACCGACGTAGGGTATATGATTTTGAAACCTTACAACTCGAACAACAAATATCCTAAAAGCTTACAGAGAGGAGAGGAAAGGGAAGAAGAGTTCATATGCAATGTACTTGGAGTGAGAACGTTATAGGACTGTTAGATAAGTAACTTTTAAGTTACCTTTTTAGTAATTTTAGTAATAAAAGTAACTTTTCCTTGTACTGGAGCAGAAGAAGCTAAAAACCATTGAAAGTTTAAAGGCACTGAAAACTAAACACGTTGAAAATGCTGAAGGGAAATAATTCTCAACCAAAATTATACATCCAGTGAACCTGTATCCAATATGAAAAGGAGCTAATGACATTTCTCAGGCGTGCAAAGTTTTGAAGTTTTGACTTCTCACTCAACTTTTCTCAGGAAATTACCAGAGGAGGTGTTTCCTTCAAGGAGAAGATAAAACCAGAAAAGGGGAAAACATGGATTCTGGGGATGATGGATCGATTACAGGATGATGGAGACCATCGGCAGCCCTCCAGAACAAGCCAGCAACACTGAGGTGGGAGAAGGGAGGATTCTAAGAGGGATGTCACAAAGAAGATAAAATTGATAAGATGCTGGATGCATTTGGAATACGTGGATGGGGAGGAGAGAACTTCCATGCTTGTTTCCATGCACTCACGTATTATGAGGTTGAATATGCGTAGTACTTGTAGTGAAAAATGTTTTGATATAGAAGAATTGTGCATAAATGCATCAAATGAGTACTTCCTGTAAAACAGTGTCTAAAAAATGTAATTTTGCTTTTAATATAAACTAAAAATTATATTTCTGCAGAGTTAATAAGGCAACTGATTCTAATGCCTTTTCACAGATTTCAAATTCAAACCAAAACTGAAGGAGTGGAAAATTTCTGTAGGCTACCTAGACTTAAATTTGGTCAGTTACATGCTTTTGATTCCTCCACAAACCAAGGAGTTAATGAATACTTTGTAATGAACTATTCACACCACTACAACTAAGAACAATTCCCCCAGGAAAGAAATAATACGATAAAGACACTAAGATCATGGTTGTCTGCCAAAAGCCAAGATGCCAGTACAGAATCTTTCAGAAGTGTGCTGTCCAACAGATGACCCACACCTGGCATTGGTACCCAGGACCCCTGCAGCACAGTGCATTTCCCATTAAGTTCTCTGATTCTAAATGAGAACTAAAGGATGCTATTTTTAGAGCAATTGTTTCATACATTTAAAAATGTAAACTGGAAATAAAATAAAACATTTCATATGAAAAAACAGTAACAATTTATTGATTTCCTTTGTACCATTACTGGGTACCACCTCCACAACTGACTCTGGAGTTGATTCATGTGTTCTGAATACAACGTGATAAGTAAAGGAATACATTTTAAGTACAAATTAAGTTTGGTGTAATAATGCTTATACTCCCTGCTCTCTTATGTCAGGTCTGATACTGACACTGTAGTTTAGAAATCCTGAAGAATAGCAAAGGAAAGGGCAGAACACTTCAAGGATATGTTTTATACTATTGGCCTTACTTGTGTTCTCATACTCCTGCATTGAGAATAATCTCTGTGAATTCCTGTGTTTCCTAAGCATTGAGGTTTTTCTTTCTTTTTAAAAATTTTAGCTGAGGCCAGGACTGAAATAGATCAATACATCAAGAAGGCTGCCCAATAAAGAAGCAGTGAACGTCTAACGACATTTGAGCCAAGCTGAAGGATGCATTTAAAACAAAAAAAAGTTAGAGGACCATTTTTACTTGCTTCACATTTCACCTTAGTAAAAACATACCATACGGTGGCAATCCAAAGAAGAGTAAATAAAGTTCTAATCCATCATATGTAAGAATTTTTATACTGAGAGAAAATAGAGAATAACATAGCTAGTCATAATAAGCTAAATTAATCAGGGTATAACCACTGCACTTTATTAATTGAATGAATATATTTTAATATGTTTATGTTATATATATAGTTTTTATTAACTAATAATTATTATCTATATTTAAATTTTATTTTATTTTATTTTTTTAACATCTTTTTTGGAGTATAATTGCTTTACAATGGTGTGTTAGTTTCTGCTTTATAACAAAGTGAATCAGTTATACATATACATATGTTCCCATATCTCTTCCCTCTTGCGTCTCCCTCCCTCCCACCCTCCCTATCCCACCCCTCTAGGTGGTCACAAAGCACCGAGCTGATCTCCCTGTACTATGCGGCTGCTTCCCACTAGCTATCTATTTTACGTTTGGCAGTGTATATATGTCCATGCCACTCTCTCACTTTGTCACAGCTTACCCTTCCCCCTCCCCATATCCTCAAGTCCATTCTCTAGTAGGTCTGTGTCTTTATTCCAGTCTTACCCCTAGGTTCTTCATGACCTTCTTTTTTTTTTCTTAGATTCCATATATATGTGTTAGCATATGGTATTTGTTTTTCTCTTTCTGACTTACTTCACTCTGTATGACAGACTCTAGGTCCATCCACCTCACTACAAATATCTCAATTTCGTTTCCTTTTATGGCTGAGTAATATTCCATTGTATATATGTGCCACCTCTTCTTTATCCATTCATCCAATGATGGACACTTAGGTGGCTTCCATGTCCTGGCTATTGTAAATAGAGCTGCAATGAACATTTTGGTGCATGACCCTTTATAAATTATGGTTTTCTCAGGGTATATGCCCAGTAGTGGGATTGCTGGGTCGTATGGTAGTTCTATTTTTCGTTTTTTAAGGAAACTCCATACTGTTCTCCATAGTGGCTGTATCAATTACTTTCCCACCAACAGTGCAAGAATGTTCCCTTTTCTCCACACCCTCTCCAGCATTTATGGTTTCTAGAATTTTTGATGATGGCCCTTCTGACTGGTGTGAGATGATATCTCACTGTAGTTTTTTTTTTTTTTTTGAAACATCTTTATTGAAGTATAATTGCCTTACAATGGTGTGTTAGTTTCTGCTTTATAACAGAGTGAATCAGTTATACATATACATATGTTCCCATATCTCTTCCCTCTTCCATCTCCCTCCCTCCCACCCTCCCCATCCCACCCCTCCAGGTGGTCACAAAGCACTGAGCTGATCTCCCTGGGCTATGCGGCTGCTTCCCACTAGCTATCTATTTTACATTTGGTAGTGTATATATGTCCATGACACTCTCTCACCCTGTCACATCTCACCCCACCCCTTCCTCATATCCTCAGGTCCATTCTCTAGTAGGTCTGTGTCTTTATTCCCGTCTTGCCACTAGGTTCTTCATGGCCTTTTTTTTTTTTTTTCCTTAGATTCCATATATATGTGTTAGCATACTGTATGTTCTTCTCTTTCTGACTTACTTCACTCTGTATGACAGACTCTAACTCCATCCACCTCACTACAAATACCTCCATTTCATTTCTTTTTATGGCTGAGTAATATTCCATTGTATATATGTGCCACATCTTCTTTATCCATTCATCTGTCGATGGACATTTAGGTTGCTTCCATGTCCTGGCTATTGTAAATAGAGCTGCAATGAACATTTTGGTACATGACTCTTTTTGAACTATGGTTTTCTCAAGGTATATGCCCCATAGTGGGTTTGCTGGGTGATATGGTAGTTCTATTTGTAGTTTTTTAAGGAACCTCCATACTGTTCTCCATAGTGGCTGTATCAATTTACATTCCCACCAACAGTGCAAGAGGGTTCTCTTTCCTCCACACCCTCTCCAGCATTTATTGTTTCTAGATTTTTTGATGATGGCCATTCTGACCGGTGTGAGATGATATCTCATTGTAGTTTTGATTTGCATTTCTCTAATGATTAATGATGCTGAGCATTCTTTCATGTGTCTGTAGGCCATCTGTATATCTTCTTTGGAGAAATGTCTATTTAGGTCTTCTGCCCATTTTTGGATTGGGTTGTTCGTTTTTTTGTTATTGAGCTGCATGACCTGCTTGTAAATCTTGGAGATTAATCCTTTGTCAATGGCTTCATTTGCAAATATTTTCTCCTATTCTGAGGGTAGTCTTTTGGTCTTGTTTATGGTTTCCTTTGCTGTGCAAAAGCTTTTAAGTTTCATTAGGTCCCATTTGTTTATTTTTGTTTTTATTTCCATTTCTCTAGGAGGTGGATCAAAAAGGATCTTGCTGCGATTTATGTCATAGAGTGTTCTGCCTATGTTTTCCTCTAAGAGTTTGATAGTGTCTGACCTAACATTTAGGTCTTTAATCCATTTTGAGTTTATTTTTGTGTATGGTGTTAGGGAGTGTTCTAATTTCATACTTTTACAGGTACCTGCCCAGTTTTCCCAGCACCACTTACTGAAGAGGCTGTTTTTTCTCCACTGTATATTCTTGCCTCCTTTATCAAAAATATGGTGACCATATGTGCATGGGTTTATCTCTGGGCTTTCTATCCTGTTCCATTGATCTATATTTCTGTTTTTGTGCCAGTACCAAACCGTCTTGATTACTGTAGCTTTGTAGTATAGTCTGAAGTCAGGGAGTCTGATTCCTCCAGCTCCATTTTTTGCTCTCAAAATTGCTTTGGCTATTCGGGGTCTTTTGTGTTTCCATACAAATTGTGAAATTTTTTGTTCTAGTTCTGTGAAATATGCCAGTGGTAATTTGATAGGGATTGCATTGTATCTGTAGATTGCTTTGGGTAGTAGAGTCATTTTCACAATGTTGATTCTTCCAATCCAAGAACACGGTATATCTCTCCATCTATTTGTATCTTTAATTTCTTTCATCAGTGTCTTATAATTTTCTGCATACAGGTCTTTTGTCTCCTTAGGTAGGTTTATTCCTAGATATTTTATTCTTTTTGTTGCAATGGTAAACGGGAGTGTTTTCTTAATTTCACTTTCAGATTTTTCGTCTTTAGTGTATAGGAATGCAAGAGATTTCTGTGTATTAATTTTGTATCCTGCTACTTTACCAAATTCATTGGTTAGCTCTAGTAGTTTTCTGGTAGCATCTTTAGGATTCTCTATGTATAGTATCATGTCATCTGCAAACAGTGACAGCTTTACTTCTTCTTTTCTGATTTGGATTCCTCTTATTTCTTTTTCTTCTCTGATTGCTCTGGCTAACACTTCCAAAACTATGTTGAATAATAGTGGTGAGAGTGGGCAACCTTGTCTTCTTCCTGTTCTTAGTGGAAATGGTTTCAGTTTTTAAATAAAGCTCTCTATAATATATGTAATTTATTTATTGAAATTTTATTTTTCTTGTGCATAAAATATCAAAAAAGGAAGCCTGACATTTTGAATCAAACTAGCAGAATAGATTTCTTGTTCCATTTTAGATTTTTATGATAAAGTCATGTCATTTTAAGTTTTTTGGAAGTACTAACTTTCTTTTTAAGAGACCTATTCACCACATCACTTGAGAGACAGGTGAATGTTGTACATATTTATATGATTGCATACATCATATCACAGGGGATGCTGAGGTCCTAAGGATGAGTAAAATACAGTAACAGGTACCATGTCTGGTAGGTAATCAATACATTTTGGTTTAGTAAAGGTATTATTGTATTCTTCCTTGGACTCTTCTAGAGATTTTTGGAATAGTTCATTCTCCTGTGAATTTTATTCACTTGCTGGGAAGACCACATATCTATACATGAAGCAAAGAGGAAGCCACATAAAGCACAAAGCTGTTGCCATCTCTCACAGCATCATCCTGCTGTTTGAGTCCTGTTTGAATCTCTGTATTGGCAAGGATTTACATTTGGGGGGTGTTAAATTTTATTACTCTACAAAAGACTGTAATGTGAATATAAAGCAAAGGACTAAGGTATTGGCCAGTTTGCTGACTAGTAAGTGACTCACTAGCCCATGCCAGCCTCAAGCCTGTATGATTCAGAGGTCTGCCTCACCAAGTTACACGGAAAAATTACATGGACCTTTGTGATCTTGCAAAGGTCAAAACCACCAATGTAAATATGAGAATGTCTATGGTCTAAAATGTGGTTAAGTGTGCCCTTGAGTTACAGGAATCAAAAAAATGGGTAGGCCAAAATGAGTTTGTCTAGTCATTAATTGTTCATGGAAGAGATATATGAAGCCTCAGAAGAAGGGTGCGTTTGAATAAGCAAAGAGAGAATTCCAAGTACATAAATGAGCATAATTTAGGAATAAAGGTCAAAATGAGAATGATGACCATGAAACAATTAAGAAACCAATTGAATGCAAGTAGAAGGTAGATGTATGAGACGATGGAAAATGACGTCAGGAAACTATTGAGGAATGATATTATGCCAAAAAAAAAAAAAAAACAAAACAAAACCTAAACATTAAAGTTAATCTGAAAAATTCAACCTTGATACAGCAGGTTCAGGGAACAACTTGGTTTTTCAGCAGGCTAAAGTGATGTAAAGAATAAATATAAAAAAAATAAAGTGATGCAAGCAAATAGTGTTTTTAGAAAAAGTAATTCAGTGTTGGTGAGCAGAACAGACTAAAGAGATTACAATTTTATAGCAAAAATAATCATTGAAAAGCTCTGAAATGGCTCATTAAACTATGGGAAATGAGAAGTGATGAGGAATGTAGAAATCTAAAAACATTAAAATTGTATTATGGCCAAACCTTGGTGACTGGATTTGGGCAAGGAGAGATCAAAGTGCCAAAAAATTGTTTTGCTTCTAAGCCAGTTTCCTCAGGTGTTGAAAATATCTTCCTAAGAAATTTGCAAATCTCAAAACATCTAGCTTTGACAATTGCTTCAGCCTGCCTTTTAGGAAATATTTCACTCAAATCAGTAATGTATTCTCATATATTATTACTGTCAACACTTTCACACTTATGAAAGAATTAAATTTTTAATTTTTTTGTCTAAAGTTTTACCATCACTTTTTTTTACCTGAAAGAAGGTGAAATGTTTGCTAAAAACAGCATTGAAGCCCCCTTGTCAAAGACAGAAAGCAAAGTTGATGTGTAATGAGTGAGACTCAGAACAGGGCATCCTGGATTAAGTGTCAACCAGCAGTTGAAAGTAGGGAGGCCATTAGCCAGGTGACAGATATAATAAAATTGATAGATATAGATTTTACTGAAAATGTGTGTGTGTGTGTGCAATGTTTGCTGAAACATGTTTGGCTACAACAGCCAGCAAGAGTAAAAGAAATGGGAAGGAAAGGGAGAAAACAGAGCAGCTTTATGTCTGAAACCTCAGAATCCCTGAGTAAGCTTTTGCTACTTGACTTTAGCACTCTTTCCTCAAGGTTACTACTGTGAACCCAGCAGGAATTTAAGACAAAGAGGAATTGGAGAAATGACTTGGAACATCTTAATCCACGTAGCCAGAAGTGATCAATGACATTTCTAAAATGACTAAGATGATTCTGCCCAACATTCCTGCAGCCAAATGGCTGTGATAATGAAGGGAAACACATAACAGCTCCTTCCTAAGTAGATCACTCTGTTGAGACCTCTCCTGAATTCCAAAACCTTACTTGGTTGAAATAATAGTAACCCTCATGGCACTCTGAGTAAATTACACATCCATTTGTGGTACATAGTTCCTATCCTGGAAAAAGGAAGATATCTTGGAAGATCATTTTAGTCCCTAGAATATGTTTTACTTCTCTTGCTCACCACCTAATGGGGCCTTTCGTGAATACAATCAAACACTGTTTAATATGAGGGTGGAAAATTGCATCACATGAAAGTAATTTGGAGATGAGGATTTCTACATATTCTAAAAATAACTGAGACAGTTTATCATCTTTAAGGCACACATATCCTGAGTCTCCAAGTAAACAAACCTCTGAATGCAATAACTCAAACCCTCCCTAAGGGATAGTTAGAAGTTCCTACAAACTGGAAATAAACTGACCTAGACAAAACACTTAAAATTATATCATCTGGATAGACAAAATGATCTGATTCTAAT
The DNA here is from genome assembly GCF_965194805.1 of Balaenoptera borealis. NCBI lineage: Eukaryota > Metazoa > Chordata > Mammalia > Artiodactyla > Balaenopteridae > Balaenoptera > Balaenoptera borealis. The sequence continues at coordinate 66,397,924 of NC_138869.1, read as the reverse complement.
ACATGTGTAGTCACATCATTCTGGAGAGCTGTAATTTACAGAAAAAAATTGTATGACCTGACAACAAAAATAGAAGAATTGAACTATATGTGGAACTTTTTTCCATGTAAATTTTCTCTCTCCATCCACATGCAATAGAAAGCTAAACAGACAACTGAGACCTAGCTTTGAATTCACATAATTACACAGCTAAGGGAAACACTGACTAGGTAAAGGCCAGCCCATAACTTGGTCTGCAACATCAGAAATCAGAGAGCTAGGGAAGTTCTTTAGAAGTTACATATGATGAAGAACAGATGTTCCAAGCCTAGCTAAGGGTCCTCGGTGAGAAACACTCCATTTTAGTGGAATATACTAGCTGAAAACAAGGAACTGAATTTCATATATATTTTATTTAATTTTCTGTGGTTGAATTGATGATCATATCAAATTACTAAGTCTATGTACCTTCTTTCCAAAAATGCATACTAGCTGTCAGTTAGATGCCATTTTTACAGAAGGTCAATTTTCACTTTTGCTTACGTTTGTGGAGAAGGTCCATCATTTTGAATTCTCTGCCAGGCATCAAAAGCAGTATTTCATCTTTACTCATCTCTAGGGGAATGTGGCAGGGGTAGAATAAAGGGGGCTCAAGTGCCAGGGCAGAAACTCTGAATGAAAAATTCTTTGTCTCAGTTTTTTGACCCTGAACACAGAGATATGGTGATGTGTCATAAATAATGTGACCAGAGAAGCAGAGTTAAAGTTTTAGAGAATTGTTGTAGCCTAGAGAATGGAGCACAGAAGCTACTCTGGGAATCTGGCTTGTCTGCTAGCATTTCCTGCCATCTGACCCAGATGTTCATCTACTGGAGGTACCCAGAAGTTCTTCCACAGTGCACTGAACCACTGGATAGAACCAGACTCCACTCTGAAATGCTGAAACTGTAAATCTCATCATCAAGGGAAGCACTGGCTTTTAGGATGTGTTTTTCACCTTCACAACCAATCAGTAATATGACTCAGGACGTGTTACAGAACCTACTCACACGTTAATAAAACTGAGACCATCTACAAGGGAGATATAAGCAAGGATTGGTCAAAAATATTCGAAATTAGAAATAGACATTTTGAGCATTTCTAAAAGGTTGATATATCGATAATATTCTTTAAATATTAGGCATAGCAGACACATCAATCTTCAGATAGAGATCCGCATGGAATTCAGTAGAGACAGCAATAGAACTTTGCAGGATAATATGAAGAATGAGTCCAACTTATAGTAACACGTTCTCACTGAGAACAGACGGTCGAAGTTTCCTGGCTTTGCTTTTGGTAGCTCCCTTGAATTTCCATATGTCCTTCTTACTATAAATGCTTTGTTTCCAGTGTTACAGCTGGACTCACAACCTAAATCTTTTCAACTCCATTGCTGGTAAGCTAAATAACTTACGGCATAGTGTAAGGATTCATATTTCTTAAGTTTAAGCAATGAGTTGTTGCCTGTGGGGATGTGTTAAACTAACATGTGAATAATACGCCTCTAGAGAGTTCAAACCAAGAGGTGCCTTGTATTCACACCAGGTCCCCCAGGTATTTTTCTCATAACAATTGCAGAACAAATAGTATCATTTAAAAATCTGTGCAATAGTAAAGAAAGAAAGTTTAGAGACCAAGGTGATGAACTGTTTAACAAATTTAATAAAAGGAAAAAAGTGCTGTGTAAGAAGGTGGATGGAAGAGGGTTCCTGGTACCATTACTCATGTCTGACAGACTCCCTGGGGTGAGGGATGCTGTAAGGAGCTTCCTGCAGTGATATAAACTTTTAAAACCCCAATTCAATTGTCCGTCAAAAGTTGAAAGAGGTGTGATAATAAAATTACTTCTCCCACAAAAAACACATTTGAAAAGTGACTTTTAAAAAGTCAATTGAAAAATAAAAACAAAGAGATAATTCTCTTTTTGAAATATACATATTCAAGACATTTCTTCTCTTCTCTGAACATCTCTGTTAATACTCATTTAAATGTTTCAGCCAGAGAACTAGTAAATGATTATCTGAGTAGAGACCACATCTGATCATGTAGTTTTCTGTATTTCTCCTGGAATAATGAAGCACAGGATAAATATTAAAATGACACATATGCCCACTGGTCTTTCTTCTACAATTTGATGTGCACACATACATAAAAGTACAACGTTGTTGACAAAATTACCCAGTAGAGAATTGGGAGTAAACCATTTGTCACTACAGTGGGTTTGTGAGTTCAAGACAAAGGGCAGTGAGAAGGTATACAGGGAAGATTGCCCAGTGGCTGCCCAAAGCCTCATTTATTTTACCCATACTACAGCCAAACGTTGGAACTACATAACTCATCTTCATGTGCTCTAAATGACTTTGCCCCTAGAATTCAGTGCCTAAAACTGATACAATTATGTCAACATTGCAATCTTGATCATTTTACTACAGTTTGGTTAGGAGTATAGAGCAGGACAAAGTGATACTAGAAATTAGAAATAAAAAGACATTTAGAAACAGGAATTTCATCCCATTGAGAAAGAGTTTATCAATATTTGCCAAACTAACTTAAATGACAAGAGCAGTTCAATACCAGAAAAGTAAAACTCAAAACAAAACAAAACAACAAAATTAAAAAGAAAGAAAAGTTCAATCTGAATTGAGTCCTGGATTTTTCATTTTCAACTGTTATTATCTTGAACTGTCATTATCATGAACTTCTTGAAAACTTTATTTCTTCATATGTAAAGTGTAGGTGGTAAGCCTGCCTAATCTACAGGTTCTTCTACAAATGACAAGAAATAGAGCAAGGGAAAAATTTATTTTGATGTATCCCTGACCTTTTTTTTTTTTTTAGGTAGTCTGGTAGTTTTCAAAAGTATATGCAGTAAAACAGGTTGATTAAAGGGTTTAGGAAATTAAGATAAATGGAAAATAAAACAGGAAAATAAAGCCAGGAGTATAATAAACACTAAATTTATACCATACAGTCCTAAATATTGTTAAAGATGAGCCACAATTCTAAATCTGTGTTTCCTAGCAGCCCAAGTGAACTCTGAAATGATAATATTTACATCTGAAAGATAAAGATTATTTTTTTCAGTTCATATGTAATTGCTCTGTAAATTCTAATTGTAATTATTACTAATTATTTAAACTTTCTTTGCTTGTTTTCTTACTCATGAAATGCTAATTTTACCTACTAAAAGAATAGTTGAGTGATTGGATTAAATAATTCATGTGCCTGACATATAGTGCAATCTCACTAAATACTAGTGGTTATTACCACTAACAACAACATTTTTATCACTGGCATGAGCACTACCATCACTACTTTTACTGATAACATTTTACTACCACTGATATTACTACTATTACTAGCAGGACAATGACTTAGCAGTAAACAATGAATTCATCTATTAGTTCATCTACTAGAATTTTCTGAGTAGAGAAATGACACAACTTGACTTAAAAATATTACTCTGGTTTCTGTGCGATGACAAAGAGTAGGGGGCAACTTGTAAGCGGGTTGAGGGAGAACAGTTAAAAGGCTGTTGCATTTGTAAATGACATTGTTTTCTTAATTTATTTTTCAAAGAGTTTATTGCAAGTGTATAAAATGCTACTGATTTTTGTAGTTTTGATTTTGTATTTACAACTTTACCGAATTTGCTTATTAGTTCTAACAGTTTTGTGTGTGTGTGTGTCTGGAGTCTTTAGGATTTTCTGTATATAATATCATGTCATCTGCAAGCAGAGACAAGTTTATCTCTTCTTTTCTAATTTGGATGCTTTCTTTTTTCCTTGTCTAATTGCTCTGGCTAGGACTTGTGCTGTTATGTTGAAGAGAAGTGGTGAGAGGGAACATCCTTGACTTGTTCCTGATCCTAGAGGAGAAACTTTCAGCTTTTCACTGTTGAGTATGACTTAGGAATAAATTTAACCAAGGAAGTGAAAGATCTATACACTGAAAACCATAAAACACTGATGAAAGAAATTTAAGAAGATACAAATACAGGGAAAAATACCCCATGTTTATGAATTGGAAGAATTCATATAGTAAAAATGTCCATAATACCCAAAGTGATCTGCAGATTCAATCCAATACCTATCAAAATTCCAATGCCATTTTTTCAAAGAAATAGAAAAAAAAATCCTAAAATTCATATGGAACCACAGAAGACTCCAAATAGCCAAAGATACTTTAAGCAAGAAGAACAAAGCTGGAGGGGTCACATTTCCTGTTTTCAAAATATATTACAAAGTTATAGTAATCAAAACAGTATCATACTGGCATCAAAACACACATATAGACCAATGAAACATAATAGAGAGCCCATAAATAAATAAATGCATGCATTTACAGTCAAGAAATCTGTAACAAGAGTGCCAAGAACATACAATAGGGAAATGGCAGTCTGTTCAATAGTGTTGGGAAAACTGGATATCCATATGCAGAAGAATGAACTGGGATCCTTATCTTATACCATTTATAAAAATCAACACAAAATGGATTAAAGACGTAAGTGTAAGACCTGAAACTATGAAACTGATTTCATAGTTTTCACTAGGAAGAAAACAGTGAAAAATCTCCTTGACATTGGTCTGAGCAATGGCTTTTTGAATATGACTCCAGAAACACAGGCAACAAAAGAAAAAATGGACAAGTTGGATTGCATCAAACTAAAAGCCTTCTGCACAGCAAAGGAAATAATCGTGTTAAGAGCCAACCATGGAATGAAAGAAAATATTTGCAAACCATACATCTGATAAGAAGTTAATATCCAAAATAAACAAGGGACTTAAACAACTCAATAGCAAAAAAAAAAAAAAAAAAAAAAAAAAACCCAATTAAAAAATGGGCAGATGACTTGAATGGACACTTCTCAAAAAAAAAAAAAGACATACAAATGGCCAACAGGTATATGAAAATTGCTCAATATCACTAATGATCACAGAAATGCAAATCAAAACTACAATGAGATATCACCTCACACCTGTTAGAAGGACTATTACCCAAAAGACAAAAGATAGCAAGTGTTGGGAAGGATGTGGAGAAAAGGAAATCCTTGTGCACTGTTGGTGGGAGTATGAACTGGTACAGACATTATGGGGAAAAGTATAGATTTTGCTCAAAAAATTAAAAATAGAACTACCATATAATCCAGCAATCCCACTTCTGGGTTTATATACAAAGGAAATAAAAATTTTGAAGAGGGGCTTCCCTGGTGGCGCAGTGGTTGAGAATCTGCCTGCCAATGCAGGGGACACGGGTTCGAGCCCTGGTCTGGGAAGATTCCACGTGCCGTGGAGCAACTAGGCCCGTGAGCCACAATTACTGAGCCTGAGCGTCTGGAGCCTGTGCTCCACAACAAGAGAGGCTGCGATAGTGAGAGGCCAGTGCACCGCGATGAAGAGTGGCCCCCGCTTGCCACAACTGGAGAAAGCCCTCGCACAGAAACGAAGACCCAACACAGCCATAAATAAATAAATAAATAAATAAATAAAGCAACAGTCTTTAAAGATTATCTTTAAAAAAAAATTTTTTTTTGAAGAGATATTTGCATTCCCATGTACACTGCTGAATTATTCACACTAGCCAAGATATGGAAACAGCTTAAGTCTCCATTAATAGATGAATAGATAAAGAAAATGGTACATATATATACCATTTATTATAATATATATAAAATAAAATATGTATTCATATAGTAGATTGAACTTGAGTGACACGAGGGGAAATGAAGAGAAGTGGAGAGATACAGGGAATATTTGGGAGAAATAATCTATCACTCATGGTAGGATATAGGTGGTGAGAGAGAGAGTCATGTTAAGGGTTACTTCCATATTTATGGCGTATGCAATTGACTGAATGGAGATGTCATTCCTTGAGAGAGAGAATACAGGAAAAAATAGAGAGTGGGAGCAGGGAAGGGCAAATGGCTATTTGTTAAATGAAAAATGCAATAGAATTATATGATACACCTAACTGAAACAGTGTATGATTTCATTGGATATTGTCTCAATTATAGACTCAAAGACTTTCAGGAATGAAAACCTGAGAATCTATTCTCTATTTCTCTCTCTCTCTCTGTCTCTCTGTCTCTCTCTTTCTCTCTCCTTCTCTCTAAGGGGGCAATCCAGTCTACAGAGGTAGAATCAGAAACACATGTCTTAGACGTCAAAGTGAATGCTAAAGAAAATAACTGGTGTAATTGCTTAATTGGCGGTTGTCAAGTAACTGAGAAGGGAAGGAAATGTAATTAGAAGCTGGTGATTTTCCATACCTTTCAGATATCTATCATATTCTTTCTTCCTCTGTTCAAGAGGTGTACATGAAGTATAATATTTCATTGACTGGTTTATTGATATATTTATATTTTTTACATTTTCTGGGATGTTGATTTTCTCATAAAACAGTGAATTTCCCTGAAGTTCCACAGCATGGATCTTCACTCTTCACTTTATGCTATGTAGGTACCAGATAATCCTTCCTCAATACAGCTGAGAGGTAAATGACCCCACAATACCCTCTAGGCATAAAGTTACCAAAGCATTTCTCAGAGATGTGGCAGTTTATAATGTAGCTGTCATATCATATAGTTACTAATCTCTCTTTATATTTTGGAAACATCACTCTCTGACCACATGACAGAGGGCTGCAGAATTCACAATTCATTTAATTCACTACATTCACAGGGTATTATGGTACCAATGTCATGGAGGGGAAGAGCTACTTCAAAAGTAAATGCATCATTTAGTGTTTTCATCCAGGCTAGACCCTTCCCCCAATTCAGGAAGGAGTCAATTGAACAACTGGTTAGTGAACTGAATTCTCAATAATGCACCTGACATACCTGAATGACTAACAAATATTTAGTAAGTGTTTAGTAAGTAGTTATGTACGTTTAGTTACATAATTAACAAGTAGTTCGGCATACTGTCTGCCGTTTCAGAAAATCGGGGACAAAACCAGTGTACTTAATGCCTCTCACTTTGCTTTTACTTTTTTTCTATTTTTTCAATTTGCTCAGGTCCCTTCAGTTGCCTTCCTCCCCCTCGATCTGCTGAACAGTTTTGTCTTTGTTATGGTTGCAGCTTCTTCAAAATGAAACGCTAACTACAGCACTTCCCTGAAGTTTTTTCTATGCCCCTGCACAAGTGATATCACCAAAGGAAAGTGACTGATCCTTGTTCATCCATAGAGCCTTCCGCTGACACTTTGTAGGTGGCCCTCAGTAAACACAAAGTGATCTAAGTACAGATGAACTCCCATTAATCATCTTTTGATGACTTGTTCAGTTATCTCAAAATTCCATGTCCACTTGCCCACAAAAAAAAAAAAAAAATAATAATAATAATAGAAAAACAGATAACCAATGGGGCAAAAATTTTGAACATATATAATAGATAAAAGACTGATGTTCTTAAATAAGAAGTGCTTCTATAAATCACAAAGAAAAAAGTCAGCGATCCGATTTTTTAAAATGGGGAAAGAATATGAATATACAGCTCATAGGAAAGGAAATACAGAGGGCTTTTAAATATCTTGGGAGATGTTCATCCTCACTTGTAATCTATATTATATCTTAAGAACTTATTTGTTTAGACTTTGAGACTGACAAAGATAAAAGTTGGAGAATCATGTTAATACAAGTGTGGGGAAGTGAGCATTGTTTTACATTGTTGGTGGGAGTGTAAACTGAAACAAACTTCACAGAGGAAACCTGGGCAACATCTATCTAAACTAAATTTTTTAAAAAATCTTTGGACATAGCAATTCCACTTTTTAAAAATGTTATCCTATAGGCATAAATACAAGATGTTCATTTTAGCATTGTTTGCGATAGCAAAATACTATAAACCAAAATGTTCATCAGTTGGGAATTTGATGGATGAATTATGGCATGTAGCCATTAAAAACAGTAAGGCAATTGATAACTTGATTCTAAAACATGTCTGTAAGCTGGAAAGCAACATGTATAATAGTTATGTGGATGGCTACTATGTATTTTTGAAAGATGTATAACCATACCTACTTACCCGTGTATTGACTATCTTCAGATGGATACATGAAACAGTAACAGTGGTTACTTCTTGGAAAGGGCACTGGAGAATGGGGAGCAAAGGATGAGAGAGAAACTTACTTTTCAAATATCTACAGAGATGAATTATGTATGTGCAGATATGCATTAGTGAATATACTATCAAAGCTATGTCTATTAAGTAAAATGTCATATTTTTAAACAATCAACTGAAATATTTTTATTTAGCTATCTATTATGGCCAGGTAACAAATTACCCCCAAACTTGGAGCCTTAGAAGAATAAACTTTTATGTACAAATTTCTATGAGTTAGGATCTGGATGAAGCTTAGGTGAATGCCTCTGGCTCAAGGTCTCTCATGAATCAGTACAAATTATTAGCCAGGCTGTAGTCATCTCAAAACTTCATTAGCACTAAGGATTCACTTCCAAGCTCACTTAAATCATAGTTGGCAGCCCTCAGTCCTTTTCTACGTTGGCCTCTCCACACACATAGCAACTCCTCACCTACATAGCAGCTGGCCTCTCCCAGAGCGAGTGATCAGAGGGAGAGTGAGAGAGACCAAGAAAAAGCCATGATCCTTTAAATAAGCAAAACTTAGAAGTGTCACCCTATTCCTTCTACCATATACAATTCTTTAGAAGTGAGTGAATAAGTTTAGACCATACTCAAATGGAAGAGATTATACAGGAGTATGAATACAAGGAAATGGAAATCATTCAGGCTGCTTAGGCGCTGCCTACTTCATGGTTTTACATCTCTATGTTAAGAGGATAGACGTGCATCTAAATCACGCAAGAAAATTTTAATTTTGCCTTCATGGGAAATCTTTTTGATGTTTTTGGTTTGATTTTTAGAAGCAAACACTTATCTTCTTAAATGGAAACTGAAAAGTATGATGGATAATAAGTTAGGTGATGGGATTTACTCCAAATAAGGTTGTGACCGTAAAGTAAGTATATACTCCCTGGTTGAGTCATTGATGTTTTCATTCGTCACAGCAGCTACAAGGTAATTTTCAAGTAGGCACATTTTCCTAATTAGGCTGTTCCTTTATGTTGTGGACAGGGAAATGGTAGTCAGATTATGGTTGACTGGGGAATATAAGATTTAGGAGGAGATTCCAGGGCAGAAAAAAAGGGTGCCCCTTTCTTGCTAATTTCACTAGCACGTGATCTGTCTGCTTCCCCCATGCAATAATTTTGCAGCTGGAGAAGTTGCTTCCTCATCCAAGTCAGCTCCAAACCCTTCCTTTTGTTCTTTTTGGGAAATCCTCTTGAGCTTTTAACTGGAATTAAAACATTACTGAAAAGTCATCTGTCTCAAATCTCAGCTGTGGTGCAAAAGATCGTCCTGTGAACTGATCTAGTTACAGGAGGAAGTTTTTGAAATCATTGTTAAAAATCCTCGATGTAACCTACTCTAAAATTTGGTAAATCAATGGAAAGTATCATTGAAATGTCTATTTTCCTGAGCTCTAGTTTATATTTTATAGCATAGGGAACTATAACTATATTCGATATTTTGGAATAATCTATAAGGGAAAAGAATCTGAAAAAAAATAGACATATATGTATGTATAGTTGAATCACTGTGCTGTACACCTGAAACTAACACAACATTGTAAGTGAATTATTCTTCAATAAAAATATATTTTTTTATTATAAAGACAAAACAATGTAATACAGCCACTATGAAGTTGGACAAATCCATAAATTACTATATAACTGAAACCTACAGGAAGGGCCACATGGCCCCACAATATCCATACAAGGATCTACTGCTCCCTTGATGAGAACATATGCTTCTGACAATGACAGAACATAGAGAAGCAGAGGAAAGGAACCCCCATGCTCATAAATTCTCAGCTCCCAGGCTTTCCCTCCACAGGAACACACTTTTGTAAACCCTCTTCTTTGGTTCTGAATCAGTTAGAGACTCTGCAGCCCCAATTGTTGCTAAAAAGTAATGGAACAAATGTGACCCAGCCATGAAACTAATTTTTACAAATAGGGCCTAAGCCCAGCATTAACTAAACTCTGCAATATGCCAGAAATAGGATCCCATTTCAAGAATTAATCCACAGGGTCCTCAGTAATAAGTTAACCCTCTTCATGGAAAACCACATTTTTATCCACTCAAAGTATCAGAAATCAGTGATCTTTGCAAAGTGCCTGAGTTAGTCAGGGGAGGTACTTTTTCTAAGACCTTAAGCAAAAACACTTACATTCTTTTTTTCGCTTGTTGCCATGTGAAAGAAAAAAAAAACCCTACATGTTACATCTAACGTTACATGTTAAAGCTTAGTAAAGATTAGAGTTTTATTTTTTTATTATGGGAGACCAGGCCACAAATTATCACAGATTCATAGCAGGATTCATTAATTTTCTGTTAATATTTTCTAACTAACAGAGTATGAAGGACTCACACAGATATTCTTTCCAAAGCAATAAAATTCCAATTATCTGCTCTGAGCTATCATCTTAAAAGTTTGATTTATACCGAAAGGAAATAAATCTTACTTCATGGATGTCAGCCAGTTCAGAAAGCTGCACCAGTTAAACATTTCAAAATTTTGGAAACATCATTTGCCAAAGCTGCACGGAACACCCTTAAACAGACAGGGAGGAAGGACCAAAAGACATTGCAGTCGAGTCTCTTTTATCGTAACATTAGCCATGGAAGCCAAAAAACATTCACAATTTTTTTCAAAAGTTTGGACTTCTGTACATGATGTGCTTATACAGACTAGGTTATAACAATCATGAGCTGAGTTTCCATTGACCTTTGCCCTGGCTTCTTAACTTTGAAGAGCCCTGTGACTTGTGTTTGAAGATAAGCATAAGGGTTTCCAGCAGAGATAGTCCAGATTCCAGCTACCTGCTAAGACCACCATATACAAGAAGGTGGACCTGTTTAACATTTAGAAGCCTTTCAATGTATTTCTACTCACTTACTAAGAGTACATAATGAATCAGGAAATATCCACTTGTTGCAAACAAATACTTTCATTTTACTCGACATTGAAAATTCTTTGAGTATCTTAGGAGATAAAATGAATACATTTTATTATCATATCAAAGAAAAAGGATTCATAATATTAAGCATAACTAAAATTTACTGAACATTTACTATGTGCCAGGCTTTACATTGATCTCCATTCATCCTCTCAGTAATTCTATGAGCTTGGAACTGACATTATCACCCTCATTTTATAGATACAAAGCTTGGGGGCGGAGAAGTTAACTTGCCCAAGATTCCTCAGCTATTGAACAACAGGAGAGGGTACAAGGCAGGCTTTTTTCACTTCAAAGTCCGTGTTCTTAACCACTACATGTTAAGACGTAAATACTGCAGAGGGCAAGAATCCAGTGTGTGTGTGTATTTGTTTGTTTATAGCACAGTCCTATAATGGAAATGTGACATTATGAATTCTTAAGCACAATAGTACCAGTATCTATATAATGTTTTTCTCATCTATCTGTGGCCAATGTCACAATAAAGGCACTTAAAAATACCAGTTAATTTCATTAAACCTTCTAGGTATACAAAACACATTAGTACTTTTATCAGCAAAATTGATTACACAGTGTTAGTAAATAAGGCAGGATCAAAGTTTCTTTTGCTTTATACAATATACTCAAAATGCAGTAGACATTTGTCACATTTCCTGGTTGCTCAACATGTTTTGAACATCCTCAGTGTGCTGAGGGGATTTCCCTCCATGAGGCAGTACCCATAGAACTCACTTCCATGGCCTTTTAGTGTTAAAAATACAGGCATGGGACTTGATTTGCACATAGAGGCGTGTGACATGATTTTCATAAATTAGATTCACCTATGAGAGGTTTGGATTTAGAAGTGAGTGGCTTGATCAAGAAAACATTGGAGGTGAAGATGAACACTGGTTTGGGTTCTGGATTTGGAGATTGACTTCCTACTGACAGCAGTAGCCATTGTGGAAAACCCGAGTTTCTGTTCCCTGCTAAGCTGTTCCCTGTTTAAGCGGGTTCCGTGATGGGATTAGCAGTATTGTCGCTGGAGCATGGCCTCTAGACTCATTCTTCAACATTCCCAATTCCTTATGTTAACCAATAACCTAAAAACAAAAAAACAAAAAAACTGCCAGAGCCAACTTCCATCACTTATATTTAAGAACCCCAAGTTGGGGGTTCTGGGTCTGGGTACAATGAGAGTAAACAATCGCCACCCTGTCTTTTTCCCTGAGAACAACTATAAAACCTGCACAGGTTGAATGTGCCACACTTGGAGGACTCCGAAAAGTGGACACACCAGATGGGCAGAGGAAAGGCCCTAGAATTCAGAGTATCACAAAACTTTTGGTGACTTGACCATTCCTTCCCTTCTCTTTGGAACTAAGTCAAGCCTTCCTGGACTACTGCCTCCAGAACCCTGAGGTAATAAATGAAGTTGATTAAGCCACTAGGTTTGTGGTAATTTGTTATGAGCAATAGAAAAGTAATACAAGCACATAACTAAAGAGCTTTGACATAAAGCCAAAACTGATGGAACTGAAAGGAGAATTAAAGATTTTAGTCTCTAGTTGAAGACTTCAACACTCCTCTCTCAGTAATAGATAGAACTAGTAGACAGAAAACCAGCAAAGATATGTAAGAACTTAACCTTGAGATTTGTCATTTATTTATGTTTAAATGGTGGAGGCTTTCCACTCAGTCCTTGGAGGAAGGAATAGATGGAGTCAGATACCCATATTAAATTTCTGTTATATACACAACTGAGACTTGGGGATTTTTGTCATTGTTACTGCAATAATATCTAGCTTCTTTGGTCAATACAGTCCATCAAAGAGGTACTATTTAAATAATTACAAAATATTCATGTAATAAGATTCCATATGAACATTAGGTAAATGAGAAAACTCTCTAGATACTGATGTGGAATGATCTCTAAGATACATTGTTAGTTGAAAAAGGTATGGTACAAAATAAAGTAAAAATCTGCTAGCAGGTAAGGACACGTGTTTGTGTAGACGTGTGCTTGTGATCAGCCTGGGAGGGTGAGTGAATTGACACTTTGGGAGACAGAACTGGGTGCCAGGGAACAGAATTGAGAGGGAGCTTTTCAATGTATACCCTTTTTGTGCTTTTTGAATCTTAAACCTTAAGGATGTATTACCTTTTCAAATATCAATAACTAATTTTAATTTTTAAAAAATCCATATTATCCTGATCATGTTTAAAAATACTTTTATAGAAAAGAGAGGAGAGAGAAATAAACTAGTATACTACTTTTAAATTTTTCTGATGCCTTAAAATTTAGTCTGCATACTTTTCTATGTCTTCCATGTTGTCTAGAATAAATATAAAAAATAAATTTCATGAATTTAGGTTTTATAAAATAAAAATATACTTATTATGCTCAAATTCTAAGCCTAAAGAGTATACTTTAATTCCTTGTTTTGGCATTCCAGATTTTGCATCATTTATACCTAATCTAACTTCCTAACCCACACTATTGGCTTCCTTACTAAGCCTCCTATTATAATCAAATGGAATCACTTCCTCTTTCCTTGACTACATCTTGCATTTTCTTGCCAAAGGGCTCAAATATACTGTTTCTCCTGAAAAACCCTGTTTCTTTCAGAGATCAAGGGTATGTAATAATGGAAAAGAATAACAAGGCCAAGTTGGGATGTAGACACTTTGCAACTGACATTCACCGACATGTCTTATTACCTAACATCAGGTTTAAACATAAGAAGAACTATTCAAGAGTGCATATACCTCACTAAAATTACTATTATGTAATTGTATAGTATTATAATAGTCTATAGATTTTATTCTTTATAGGAGCCTGTATCCCACTTGAATTTTCCATTTTGGGTTATTAATAATTAGCACTCCTGCATGCTAAATGCAAAATGATTGGTTTTGCCATAGGAACTATTTGACTATGTGTCTATTACCCATTAGCATGGAAAACTGTAAGGCACACAAATATTGGAAGTTTTTTTTAAGGTCTGCTGGACTAAGATTTCCAATTTTCTCAAATAGGTAATCATCACTGATGACTCAGTTTAGCCAGTGGATGACCCTAACAGTCTTCCCCAGAAGCTCTAGAAGAAGTAGCTTAGCAAAATGGGCTCCAAGACCCCCACTGATATAAATACTAATATGCAAACTTTCTAGGGAGCCATTGTCCAAATAGAAAGTGTTTCTCTTGCCGACATGATTTCAGAGTCAGCTTGAAAGTCCAGAGTTTTCTGACTCTGTTGAGTGAGGCTCTGCCTCCTTGTAGCTCCTGTATAAATGTCAAAGGAGACAGGAAATGGGGTCCCTCTCTTCATGGGGAACCTAGCTATACTCAGCCTAAGTTTATTGTTTAGAAACAAAGTAGACATATTGTGGAGAGCCAGGCTCCAACTGTGAGCTTCATTGAGCCTGTATTAGTTGTTTTATATGGTTATTGTCTTCTCCCTGTGTTCTATGATTGTCGAACATAAAAAAACACTACCCACATAAAGATAAATGATGCAGTGTGACCAAAAAACGTTAAACCAAGACAGAAGTAATGCTTTAAAGTGCACAGGTGCAAATATACAGCTTGTGAGAAGATAGTAAACAATCATTAACATATTTAAATAAGTAAATAAACAATAACAACAAAAATACATGATTGGAAAGCAGTCATGTTAAAATATTCCTAAGGTCACTAATACATTACAACTGAAGTATGAGTAATGTGTAACAGAGAACTCTATGTTAGTGGTGATGTCACTCAGGGGATGATGATAATAATAAAAATAATAATAGAATTGCAGTGCTAGTGATAATACGTATTGTATGCTCATTGTGTGTCAGATATTTTACAAAGTATCAAATGTATCAGCCCATTTAATTCCCACAGCCACCCTGTGATATTGTGGTCAGCTTGGGTTTTGTCATTTTATAGATGAAGAGACTGAGGTTTAAAAATATGCAGTACTTCCATGTGTATCAGAGAGTTAATAAATGCCAAAGGTAAAACTCAAAACCCATGCTCTTAACTACTGAAATATATATATATATTATAAATATATGTATATATATACATATCTACATATGCATACATGTATAGCATATATACAGTTAACATCTATGAATACAAATAGAATAAAAATAGATTCAGAAGTTTGAGAGTAAGGAGGGAAGAAAGAGATTGCTTCAAAAGTTACTAGCATTTTGCAATGTTTGTACATGAAAATCGTGTAGATACATATCACCATTTTCAAATTATTCTCTAGATGTCATTATTTCTATATATCCTGACTCTAACAAGGACTTTAGTGAATTAGTAGGGTACCTTTTCAGGAAAACTGAGATGGTTCCATGACTCGTTCTGACCTCTACTTACAAATGAAATACCTAATCTAAGATGAAATGAATTATTTGAAAAATACTTAAATTAATCTAGGTCATAAGTCACAAGAAGAGCTAATTTAAATGAAATGCAATACAAATTTACTAAATCATGAAAAACAAGGAAAGAATCACATGGAATCTGTAAATGTACCATTCCTCTATGGTATTATCATAATTACTTAAAATGTTATGCAAATAAGCTAGGCAACCATACCTTTGTGATAAATGTGGTCTTTTTGAGGCAACTCTTCTCAATTTGGGGCTCCCCACATGTGAGGCCATGGCAATGTGACTCTAAGATCACATCCAACAATTTTAGCAAGAATAATAGGACCTATGAGGAAAATTAGGACTTGGGGTTTTCAAATGAACTGAAAAAGACAAAGTTAAGGAGGAAACAGTTATTGTAAGAGGGTGATGTCCAACATCTGTTCTCTTTCCCCAGTGAACCAGGAGGAAGAGGAGACAGGCTTCAATTATGACAAGAGAAATTTAGGTTTGACATCTGCTGAGCTGATATAATGACCCCATATTTTTTGAAGCTAAAAAAAAAAAAAGAAAAAATCCATGAGTTAATGTTTGAAAACATTTTTAAACAATTTCATAAAAGACAGAAACCCAGTCACTCCAATACATTCTCCAGGAAAGAAACAAAAACATTTACTTGTGCCTAAGTAGTATTTTTTTGTTGCATCATCTGAGAGTATGCTAAATAAATATTTTTGATTAAAATATTTAAATGAAAAGTTCCATGTAAACATAGGCATAAGGTAGAACATAGTCATTAAAATTAGCATAGAATATACTAACTATTTACAGGGAGTTTTAAGAATAAATTTTATGTTTTAACACAGGCAAAAGAAAAAATGCAAAGATTTTTGTCTGGTCTATTCTTATTCTTTCCAATTACACTGATACTAACACTGCTAGTAATAATAAAAAGTTTTTCATTCTTGGAATAAATTATGAATCTTCTCAGGTGTCAGTGGCTATGTTCTAACTGACTAAGGTATCCAGGAATGTTTGTTTGTTTGGTTGTTTCTGGTTTTTTTTTTTTTTTTTTTTTTTTTTTTTTTTTTAAAGCTGTAATGACCAGCTATCTTATTGTGATTCTTGGGATCCTAGGTTCCTAAGGCATTTGAAAGATCAACAAAGTGAAATAACAAGCAGTTAATGAATTTAGGCAGGAGACATACACAGTGATAGTCACTGACTTTCTTTTCTGTCTTGCATCAACCTTCTTGAAATCCTTAAGACTCCTTTAATAGATCTGACCTAATTATGACATTCTTTGGGTGTGTGCATGTGCCCATTTTTATTATATCTGCATGTAAAATAGGGGCTTCCCTGGTGGCGCAGTAGATAAGAATCTGCCTGCCAATGCAGGGGACACGGGCTCGATCCCTGGTCCAGGAAGATCCCACATGCCGTGGAGCAACTAAGCCCGTGCGCCAGAATTACTGAGCCTGCGCCCTAGAGCCCGCGAGCCACAACTGCTGAAGCCCACGCACCTAGAGCCAGTGCTCCACAACAACAGAAGCCACTGCAATGAGAAGCCCGTGCACTGCAACGAAGAGTAGCCCCCGCTCGCCGCAACTAGAGAAAGCCCGCGTGCGGCAACGAGGACCCGACACAGCCAAAATTAAATAAATAAAATAAAATAGGAATGTTTTTATTTTATTGTTCATTTGAGAATTGATAGTTATGCAATTATTCCCATTTACATATCAAAGTCTCCAGCTCCTGTACTACAGTCCCTCTAGTCAAGAACGCAATGCTTATATCACCTTCAGCAAATTTTGCCTGAAGTTTGGTCTTATGTGTTTAATTACTTCTACATATTTAAGGCATATGCTTTTTGAGAAGGCACACTACATATTTTTAGAATTTCATCACTCAAGGCCACAGCTGGTTAATACCAAACACCACTCATTTCCAAACTTTTAATGACCATCAAAGTACAATTCTGCATGTCAGAGAAACGATATTCTTATGCTCAGTTAAGGGACAACATAAAAACAGGCAAAGATAAACAAAAAATAAGGTGCTACACTGCAGCTCCTATAAAGTACTGGCAATACAGAGGTGTAGCAAATGCTCTTTCAATTGTTTTCTTCTTTTTTTGTAAGAAAAGCAAAACAGTGTGAATATTCAAACAAGATGCCTTCCAAAATTTTGACACTAGTAAAAATCTGTAAATGCTAAATTCATTAAATAGCCTTGCACTGAGGAAGTGCTGATGGCAACAGGGTAGCCTAAATGTCTGGCTTTTCCTCACCCCTTCTGCATGGCCCATTTCCAAACATTTCCTTCACTCACTATACACATTTGCCTCAACTTAATAACATCAGTGCAGGCACAGCATGGGACCGAATGTGGAGACTAATCTTTATAGCACCTGAAATATCCAAAGTTATTATAATCCTCATACACTTTCTCTCAAAAAATGCTTCAGACAAACACCGTGTACTAGAACTCTCCAGTTTGCAAAATGTTTAAGTTGTCCACTGTTTTCATGTAAGAACCACAAGTGAAAGCTTGTTTTTAAGAATATAAACAGTTTCTTAACAAAGGAAATCGAGAAACAATTTAAACTGCCTATCTTGATTGAAATTAAGTTCATAAGAGATGGTTCCCATATGCAGGGGAAAATGTTATGTCTGCTTTTGTATTTGCTTGACACTTGGGGCTTATTTATGACTTCATATACTTGGACACAGTGGCAGTTAGCACATAGTTACAATGGTGGAGAGAGGTGGTATTATGGTAGATATAATCTGAGTGTTAGCAAATGTCATCTAATTGTTATTTCCTAGGCTTTATCAAGCCCAGATAACAGAAAAAGTCAATGATATGACTTTACAAAATATGTCCTATATAATACTTTCACAGTCTGAGATATACTGTAAGGAGAAATTTACCCCATTAAAACTCACACATCTAAACCCAAGACAGTTTTTCTTACAATACTAAAAACTACTAATACCTACTGGCTGCTATTTTATTTTATTTTATTTTTAACATCTTTATTGGAGTATAATTGCTTTACAATGGTGTGTTAGTTTCTGCTGTATAACAAAGTGAATCAGCTATACATATACATACATCCCCATATCTCCTCCCTCTTGCATCTCCCTTCCACCCTCCCTATCCCACCAATCTAGGTGGACACAGAGCACCGAGCTGATCTCCCTGTGCTATGTGGCTGCTTCCCACTAGCTATCTTTTTTACATTTGGTAGTGTATATATGTCCATGCCACTCTCTCACTTCATCCCAGCTTACCCTTCCCCCTCCCTGTGTCCTCAAGTCCATCCTCTACATCTGCATCTCTATTCCTGCCCTGCCCCTAGGTTCTTCAGAACCTGTTTTTTTCCCTATTTTTAGATTCCATATATATGTGTTAGCATATGGTATCTGTTTTTCTCTTTCTGACTTATGTTTTTCTCTTCACTCTGTATGATAGTCTCTAGGTCCACCCACCTCACTACAAATAACTCAATTTCATTTCTTTTTATGGCTGAGTAATATTCCATTGTATATATGTGACTGGCTGCAATTTTAGATTCGAAAGGATTTTTGAGATTTCTCTGATTGGGCATTCCGTTACAGTCATTCTTCAATTAAAATATGTCTTAAATGTGTCACAGAATGCTATAATCCTACTTCAGACTATCCCTGCTCTCAAATGATTACATAAAGAGGTATTTATTTTGCCAAATAACCTAATGACATCTATTTACAGCTCAATCTTTAGTAACTGAGAGTAAGTGTGAAGCAACCTTCAAATGATAATATCACAGTGGCAATGTTTTCTTTCCATGGCTGTTCACATGCATCTGCATCTTGTCTCATTCTCACATTTATCTCATATGTAAAGATAGAAAGCATATATTTTAGGCATCTTGGCTGACTCAGTTCTTCCACCTGTCATGTGAAAGAACCTAATATTAGGGTCTGACAATGATGGTGGTATTGATGATGATGATGACTTATCTGCAGGCACTCAGTGAGACTGTGTCCTTGTACCACAGACTAGACTCAAGGACACACTCTAGCCCCCAGAATCTTCCTACAACGCCATGATGAAAACACCTACATGGTATGTTAACAGCCAGAAAACTACCTCATGTGAAGAATTATTAACCTCTCTGGGTCAGGACATCACTTCATGGATGGCTGGTATTTTGAGAGACAAGAGCTATGGCTGAGATAATGTTACTGACATTATCTGACATTATCCCGATGCACAGTGAGGCCAAACAAACCAAAACGTCCGAGTTTAGAGCAGAGAAAGGTTTACACAGGGCCATGCAAGGAGACAGTGGCTTGTGCTCAAAACCCCCTAACTCTCAGAAGGGTTTCAGCAAAGTCCTTTTAAAGGCAAGGTGAGGGAGGGGCATGACTGGTTGTTACAAACTTCTTGGAGTCAGAATCCTTTGTTCTTGCAGCTGTCCCCATAGGTCAGGTCATTATGTTCTTGTAAACCTCCAACAAGACCAATGTTATACTCTGTTCTGCAACTTTTTATCTCTATATGAATGGGCTTTTAAAGGTCAGAGCCCTGAGAACAGGCCATCCTGTATATTTCAGGCTATAGGCAACATTCTTTTACAAAAGGTGCAGAGCCAGCATGACTAAACACAGGCAACAAAGCACAAGGGTTAAAATAAAAGGAACAGATCTAATATAAAGCCAGATTTGTTTTTCCCTATTACAATAATATTAAGCAGGGATTTAAATATTTGGCATGGGCCAATATATTTACTCTGGAAAGGTCATTCCAGGTCTATCCTTGCCTTTCTCTTCTAAATCCTTTATCATTATTCTTCACCTAGATTAAAAATGGAGATACAGCTGCAAAGACTTTTGAATTTACCAAGGACAAGAAAAGACCAATGGCACAAGCTGTAAAGCCCCATTGCATATTATTATATACACTAGAAAAATGGCATGTGGAATAAAAGGAAACACAGGGGATAAATAAAAAAATTATTTATGATTTATGGTCTTAAGGGGACCAACCTATGTGCAAGGGCTGGAAGTGAGGTAATAGTAAAACGGACCTGCATTGTCAGGTATAGAACTTGTGACATCCGACCTGCCTAGTGATACTGAGCAAAAAAGAAGAGAAGCCACAAAGAGAAGGTGGCTGTTTCGATGGGATGCGATCTCATTCATTGTCATTTAGTTTAAAAAAAACTAGTTTTCTATCATTTAGAAAAACAATCATCTTATTGACGTTTCAGTTTGTTCCTGTCCTTGGAAAGTACGAGTCTGAAAAAAGACACAAGGCTTCGCCAGAATTCTCTGTATTAACTAGTTAAGAAACAAACGAGATGGGGGAAAGGAGAAAAGGAAGAGAGTGCACAGATCCCCAACACATAAGTATTATTAAATATTTATTTGTATTTTGTATGATAAGTTGGGTATAGTTTCTCCTATGAATACCCACATGCACATTGCACACACATGCATCTCACTTGCTGGGCTCAGGTGCCTCGTGTGTTCTCTACGGTGCTGCTATTAGACTCTAATTGGCTCAGGGTCACGTGGGCATCACGTTAACATGCAGGCTCTGATTTAGGAGGCTTGGGCTGCCATGAGATACCCATGTTGCTTGTACAGAGATCACACTGTGATTAACACTGCTTCTCAATCCACATTAGCTTAAAACTGAAGATCTTAATAGCACCTGCTTTCCTTTCACAGAATAGATTGTAATAAAGAGGGTACATATTTTCCCTTACTAAATTTCTAATGAGGACTTGTATCTCCAAAGACTAAGTTCCCACTCTAAGCAGATAATAGGGACTTAGGTCAAAATGAAACACGCTATAATAAGGAGCGGTGCTGCAATATCTTCAAGATAGATATCTTCAAGATAGATAGATATTAGATAGATTTCATAATGAAATCTTCCAATAATAATGATGAAATAATGGAACTGAAGACTGTCTACCTACACACTACAGTGTCTACAGAATTACGATTTTTTTCAAGTGAGTTTTAGCAGCAGTTGTCTTGTTTTTCAAGTAAAACCCCTCATACCTCTGTAGTCAATATCCAAACATATGAAACAGATTAATGGGAAAGAGAATGCCTTTCTTTGGACGGTGTCCTTGTGTAATGATGCTAAGAAGGCTGTAAGTACCTCTGGGAAAGCCCTCTGGTGTGAAAACAACTTTTCCAGGAAAAGTTGCATTAAACCAAGCCTGAAACTAGAGTCTCACACATAAAGCAAAACACAAATGAGTCTTTGCTCGTCAAGACTGGTTTTCAGCTCAATTAACTCTGTCCCTTTCAGTCCATTGACCACAATGCCAATGGTGATTTTGCTTAAAGATCACATTTATGATGTTGCTCTCCTGCCCAATAAAACCTTCAGTGCTTTCCACTGCTTTAGAAAATCAGCACATTTTTATTAATACAATGCTCAAGATTTGAAATTAATCATGCATTCTAATTTACCCTATGACACAAATCTCTTGACTAGCCTGTTTTATGTTCTCCAGCTCCAAAATAAGGACATGCAATTCAGTTGAAAGAAATTTAGAAGAAACTATTTAATTAGATAAGGTTTTTTAGCAAAATGATTATTTGGTAAGAAATGAATCCCACAAAGTACTTCCTTTGAAACATCACTGAGAAGTTTTATAATCTCTTTTGACTTTTTATTCAGAATTTTTGTTGGTTTTGAAAGATTTTATACTTGTTTGATTTTGTCAATTTCATTTTCATTCAAATATTATTGTTTTCCCTATTTATATTAGTCATATTAATTTAGTTTATAAATCAATACGTATGTGTATGCTGGAGTAATAAGATATATAAACTCAGTAGAAATAAAATAAAATGAAAATTTATACATGTTAAAAATATTAACTCATTATCAGAGCAGGTGCAATAAATTGAAAAATAGGAAAAAGAAGGAAGGGCTTGGATAAGATAATCCTTCTAAATAACAGATCCTTTGCTTTAATTTCCTTATTATGGGTTTATTGATTCCATTCAATTACTGTTGTCGTTGCTGTTGTCCAAATTACTAAAGTATAAAGTAAAATAAAATATCACAGTTCTATCATAAGTATAAGAAAATTGGCCGATACAAGAAGAATATTAAAAAGTCATAAAACTATTCAAAGTCAACCATAATCTACACCTACTTTTATATACTTCCAAAAATATTTCTATGCATCTATACATGAATTTATAAGATGGAAGGTGGCTTTGTCCCAGGCACTGTGCTCAATATTTTACTTATATAACCTCATAGACTCCTAACAACAAGTTCAAAGGTAGGTGTTATCCCAATCGTTCAAATGAAACGATGGAGGTTTAAAGATGTTGAAAATTATCCCACTGTGTTGTTAGTTCATAATTTGTTTAGCCAGTTCTCTATTCTTGGAAATGTCATCTGTAAAGTGACAGTTTTACTTCTTTCCTTCCAATCTGGATGCATTTTATTTCTTTTTCTTGTCAGATTGCTATGGTTAGGACTTCTAATACTATGCTAGATAGAAGTGGTGAGAGTGGGCATCTTTGTCCTGTTCCTGATTTTAGAGGAAAATCTATCAGCTTTCACCATTGAATATGATGTTAGCTGTGGGTTTGTCATAAATGGCCTTTATTATGTTGAGATATATTCCCTCTATACCAACGTTGATGAGAGTTTTTGTCATGAATGGATGTTGAATTATGTCAAATGTTTTTTCTGCATTTATTGAGATGATCATGTGGTTTATATCCTTCCTTTTGTTAATGTGGTGTATCACATTGATTGCTTTGAGGATATTGAATGATCCTGGCCTCCTTAGAAAAAATCCCACTTAATCGTGGTGTATGATCCTTCTTATATATTGTTAAATTCAATTTGCTAACATTTTAAAAATAATTCTTAATCCGAATAAATGTACAATCTGTAGAAAAATAAATTTGACTATTAAAAATATCATAGAGGGAGGAGCTTCAAGATGGTGGAAGGGTAAGACGCGGAGATCACCTTCCTCCCCACAAATACATCAGAAATACATCTACATGTGGAACAACTCCTACAGAACAACTACTGAACACTGGCAGAAGACCTCAGACCTCCCAAAAGGCAAGAAACTCCCCCACGTACCTGAGTAGGGCAAAAGAAAAAAGAAAAAACAGAGACAAAGAATAAGGATGGGACCTGCACCAGTGGGTGGGAGCTGTGAAGGAGGAAAGGTTTCCACACACTAGGAAGCCCCTTCGTGGACGGAGACTGCAGGTGGCAGAGAGGAAGCTTTGGAGCCATGGAGGAGAGTGCAACAATAGGGGTGCGGAGGGCAAAGCAGAGAGATTCCCGCACAGAGGCTCGGCGCCGAGCAGCACTCACCAGCCCGAGAGGTTCGTCTGCTCACCCGGTGGAGCGGGCGGGGGCTGGGAGCTGAGGCTCCGGCTTCACAGGTCGGATCCCAGGGAGAGGACTGGGGTTGGCTGCGTGAACAGAGCCTGAAGGGGTTAGTGCGCCACAGCTAGCCGGGAGGGAGTCCGGGAAAAGGTCTGGAGCTGCCGAACAGGCAAGAGACTTTTTCTTGCCTCTTTGTTTCCTGGTGCGCGAGGAGAGCGGATTCAGAGCACCGCTTAAAGGAGCTGCAGAGATGGGCGCGAGCCGCGGCTATCAGCGCAGATCCCAGAAATGGGCATGAGATGCTAAGGCTGCTGCTGCAGCCACCAAGAAACCTGTGTGAAAGCACGGGTCACTATCCACACCTCCCCTCCCGGAGCCTGTGCAGCCCGCCACTGCCAGGGTCCTGTGATCCAGGGACAACTTCCCCGGGAGAACGCACGGCGTGCCTCAGGCTGGTGCAACGTCATGCCGGCCTCTGCCGCCGCAGGCTCACCCCGCATCTGTACCCCTCCCTTCCCCCGGCCTGAGTGAGCCAGAGCCCCCGAAGCAGCTGCTCCTTTAACCCCGTTCTGTGTGAGTGAAGAACAGACGCCCTCAGGCGACCTACATGCAGAGGCGGGTCCAAATCCAAAGCTGAACCTGGGAGCTGTACGAACAAAGAAGAGAAAAGGAAATCTCTCCCAGCAGCCTAAGGAGCAGCAGATTAAATCTCCACAGTCAACTTTAGGTACACTGCATTTGTGGACTACCTGAATATACAATGAATCATCCCAAATTGAGGAGGTGGACTTTGGGAGCAATGATATATATATTTTTTTCCCTTTTTCTCTTTCTGTGAGTGTGTATGTGTGTGCTTCTGTGTGTAATTTTGTCTCTATAGCTTTGCTTTTACCATTTGTCCTACGGTACTGTCTGTCCATTTTTTGTTTTTTTTATTACTTAAAAAAATTTTTTTCTTAAAAATATTTTTTAATTTTTGTTTTAATAACTTTGTTTTATTTTACTTTATTTTATTTTATTGTATCTTCTTTCCTTCCTTCTTTCTTTCTTTCTTTCTTTCTTTCTTTCTTTCTTTCTTTTCTCCCTTTTATTCTGAGCCATGTGTATGACAAGCTCTTGGTGCTCCAGCCAGGCGTCAGGGCTGTGCCACTGAGGTGGGAGAGCCAAGTTCAGGACACTGGTCCACAAGAGACCCCCCAGCTCCACAAAATATCAAATGGCAAAAGTCTCCCAGAGATCTCCATCTCAAAGCCAAGACCCAGCCCCACTCAATGACCAACAAGCTACGGTGCAGGAAAACCTGTGCCAAACAACTAGCAAGACAAGAACACAACCCCATCCATTAGCAGAGAGGCTGCCTAAAATCATAATAAGGCCACAGACACCCCAAAACACACCACCAGACATGGACCTGCCCACCAGAAAGACAAGATCCAGCCTCATCCACCAGAACACAGGAATTAGTCCCCTCCACCAGGAAGCCTACACAACCCACTGAACCAACCTTAGCCACTGGGGACAGACACCAAAAACAACAGAAACTACAAACCTGCAGCCTGTGAAAAGGAGACCCCAAACAGTGAGTTAAGCAAAATGAGAAGACAGAGAATCACACAGCAGATGAAGGAGCAAGGCAAAAACCCACCAGAACTAACAAATGAAGAGGAAATAGGCAGTCTACCCGAAAAAGAATTCAGAATAATGATGGTAAAGATGATCCAAAATCTTGGAAATAGAATGGAGAAAATACAAAAAACATTTAACAAGGACCTAGAAGAATTAAAGAGCAAACAAACAGAGATGAACAACACAATAAATGAAATTAAAAATTCTCTAGAAGGGATCAATAGCAGAATAACTGACACAGAAGAACGGATAAGTGACCTGGAAGATAAAATAGTGGAAATAACTACTGCAGAGCAGAGTAAAGAAAAATGAATGAAAAGAATTGAGGACAGTCTCAGAGACCTCTGGGACAACATTAAATGCACCAACATTCGAATTATAGGGGTCCCAGAAGAAGAAGAGAAGAAAGGGACTGAGAAAATATTTGAAGAGATTATAGTTGAAAACTTCACTAATATGGGAAAGGAAATGCTTAATCAACTCCAAGAAGCACAGAGAGTCCTATACAGGATAAATCCAAGGAGAAACACACCAAGACACATATTAATCAAACTATCAAAAATTAAATACAAAGAACAAAAATTAAAAGCAGCAAGGGAAAAACAACAAGTAACACATAAGGGAATCTCCATAAGGTTAACAGCTGATCTTGAGTAGAAACTCTGCAAGCCAGAAGGGAGTGGCAGGACATGTTTAAAGTGATGAAAGAGAAAAACCTACAACCAAGATTACTCTACCCACCAAAGATCTCATTCAGATTTGACTGAGAAATTAAAAGCTTTACAGACAAGCAAAAGCTAAGAGAATTCAGTACCACCAAGCCAGCTTTACAACAAATGCTAAAGGAACTTCTCTATGCAGGAAACACAAGAGAAGGAAAACACCTACAAAAACAAACCCAAAACAATTAAGAAAATGGTAATAGGAACATACATATCGATAATTACCTTAAATGTAAATGGATTAAATGACCCAACCAAAAGACATAGACTGGCTGAATGGATACAAAAACAAGACCCATATATATGCTGTCTACAAGAGATCCACTTCAGACCTAGGGACACATACAGACTGAAAGTGAGGGGATGGAAAAAGTTATCCCATGCAACTGGAAATCAAAAGAAAGCTGGAGTAACAATTCTCATATCAGACAGAATAGACTTTAAAATAAAGACTATTAAAAGAGGCAAAGAAGGACCCTACATAATTATTGAGGGATCAATCCAAGAAAAAGATATAACATTTGGAAATATTTATGCACCCAACATAGGAGCACCTCAGTACATAAGGCAAATACTAACAGCCATAAAAGGGGAAATCGACAGTAACACAATCATAGTAGGGGACTTTAACACCCCACTTTCACCAATGGACAGATCATCCAAAATGAAAATAAATAAGGAAACACAAGTTTTAAATGATACATCAAACGGGATGGACGTAATTGATATTTATAGGACATTCCAGCCAAAAACAACAGAATACACATTCTTCTCAAGTGCTCATGGAACATTCTCCAAGATAGATCATATCTTGGGTCACAAATCAAGGCTTGGTAAATTTAAGAAAATTGAAAGTGTATCAAGTATCTTTTCCGACCACAATGATAAGAGACTAGATAACAATTACAGGAAAAAATCTGTAAGAAATACGAACACATGGAGGGTAAACAACACACTACTTAATCACCAAGGGATCACTGAAAAAATCAAAGAGAAAATTAAAAAATACCTAGAAACAAATGACAGTGAAAACACAACGACCCAAAACCTATGGGATGCAGCAAAAGCAGTTCCAAGAGGGAAGTTTACAGCTATAGAAGCCTACCTTAAGAAAAAAGAAACATCTCAAATAAACAACCTAACCTTACACCTAAAGCAATTAGAGAAAGAAGAACAAAACACCGCCAAAGTTAGCTGAAGGAAAGAAATCATAAAGATCAGATTAGAAATAAATGAAAAAAAATGAAGAAAACGATAGCAAAGATCAATAAAACTAAAAGCTGGTTCTTTGAGAAAATAAACAAAATTGAGAAACCATTAGCCAGATTTATCAAGAAAAAAAGGGAGAAAACTCAAATCAATAGAATTAGAAATGAAAAAGAAGTAACAAATGACACTGCAGAAATACAAAGGATCATGAGATATTACTACAAGCAACTCTATGCCAATAAAATGGACAATGTGGAAGAAATGGACAAATTCTTAGAAATGCACAACCTTCCAAGAATGAACCAGGAAGAAATAGAAAATATGAAAAGACCAATCACAAGCACTGAAATTAAACCTGTGATTAGAAATCTTCCAACAAACAAAAGCCCAGGACCAGATGGTTTCACAGGTGAATTCTATCAAACATTTAGAGAAGAGTTAACACCTATCCTTCTCAAACTCTTCCAAAATATAGCAGAGGGAGGAACACTCCCAACTCATTCTATGAGGCCACCATCACCCTGATACCAAAACCAGACAAAGATGTCACAAAGAAAGAAAACTACAGGCCAATATCACTGATGAACATAGATGCAAAAATCCTCAACAAAATACTAGCAAACAGAATCCAACAGCACATTAAAAGAATCATACACTATGATCAGGTGGGGTTTATCCCAAGAATGCAAGGATTCTTCCATATATGCAAATCAATCGACGTGATACACCATGTTAACAAATTGAAGGAGAAAAACCATATGATCATCTCAATAGATGCAGAGAAAGCTTTCGAAAAAATTCAACACCCATTTATGATAAAAGCCCTGCAGAAAGTAGGCATAGAGGGAACTTTCCTCAACATAATAAAGGCCATATATGATAAACCCACAGTCAACATCGTCCTCAATGGTGAAAAACTGTAGCCATTTCCACTAAGATCAAGAACAAGACAAGGTTGCCCACTCTCACTACTATTATTCAACATAGTTTTGGAAGTCTTAGCCACAGCAATCAGAGAAGAAAAAGAAATAAAAGGAATCCAAATGGGAAAAGAAGAAGTAAACCTGTCACTGTTTGCAGATGACATGATACTATACATAGAGAATCCTAAAGATGCTACCAGAAAACTACTAGAGCTAATCAATAAATTAGGTGAAGTAGCAGAATACAAAATTAATACACAGAAATCTCTTGCATTCCTATACACTAATGATGAAAAATCTGAAAACGAAATTAAGAAAACACTCCCATTTACCACTGCAACAAAAAGGATAAAATATCTAGGAATAAACCTACCTAAGGAGAAAAAAGACCTGTATGCAGAAAATTATAAGACACTGATGAAAGAAATTAAAGATGATACAAATAGATGGAGAGACATACCATGTTCTTGGACTGGAAGAATCAACATTGTGAAAATGACTCTACTACCCAAAGCAATCTACAGGTTCAATGCAATCCCTATCAAACTACCACTGACATTTTTCACAGAACTAGGACAACAAATTTCACAGTTTGTGTGGAAACACAAAAGACCCCGAATAGCCAAAGCAATCTGGAGAAGGAAAAACGGAGCTGTAGGAATCAGGCTTCCTGACTTCAGACTATACTACAAAGCTACAGTAATCAACAGCATGATACTGGCACAAAAACAGAAGTGTAGATCAATGGAACAGGATAGAAAGCCCAGACATAAACCCTTGCACATATGGTCACCTTATCTTTGATAAAGGAGGCAAGAATATACAGTGGAGAAAAAACAGCCTCTTCAGTAAGTGGTGCTGGGAAAACAATAGCTACATGTAAAAGAATGAAATTAGAACACTCCCTAACACCATACACAAAAAATAAACTCAAAATGGATTAAAGACCTAATTGTAAGGCCAGACACCATCAAACTCTTAGAGGAAAACATAGGCAGAACACTCTACAACATAAATCACAGCAAGATCCTTTTTGACCCACCTCCTAGAGAAATGGAAATAAAAACAGAAGTAAACAAATGGGACCTAATGAAACTTAAAATCTTTTGCACAGCAAAGGAAACCATAAGCAAAACGAAAAGACAACCCTCAGATTGGGAGAAAATATTTGCAAATGAGGCAACTGACAAAGGATTAATATCCTAAAACATACAAGCAACTAATGCAGCTAATATCAAAAAAACAAACAACCCAATCCAAAAATGGGCAGAAGAGCTAAATAGACATTTCTCCAAAGAAGATATACAGATTGCCAACAAACACATGAAAGAATGCTCAACATCATTAATCATTAGAGAGATACAAATCAAAACTACAATGAGATATCATCTCACACCAGTCAGAATGGCCATCATCAAAAAATCTAGAAACAATAAATGCTGGAGAGGGTGTGGAGAAAAGGGAACCCTCTTGCACTGTTGGTGGGAATGTAAATTGATACAGCCACTATGGAGAACAGTATGGAGGTTCCTTAAAAAACTAAAAATAGAACTACCATACGACCTAGTATTCCCACTACTGGACATATACCCTGAAAAAACCATAATTCAAAAAGAGTCATGTACCAAAATGTTCATTGCAGCTCTATTTACAGTAACCAGGACATGGAAGCAACCTAAGTGTCCATCAGGAGATGAATGGATAAAGAATATGTGGCAAATATATACAATGGAATATTACTCAGCCATACAAAGAAACAAAATTGAGTTATTTGTAGTGAGATGAATGGACCTAGAGTCTGTCATACAGAGTGAAGTAAGTCAGAAAGAGAAAAACAAATACCGTATACTAACACATATATATGGAATCTAAAAAAAAAAAAAAAAAAAATCAGAAGAACCTAGGGGCAAGACAGGAATAAAGATGCAGACCTACTAGAAAATGGACTTGAGGATACGGGGAGGGGGAAGTGTAAGCTAGGACAAAGTGAGAGAGTGACATGGACATATATACACTACCAAACGTAAAATCGATAGCTAGTGGGAAGCAGCCACATAGCACAGGGAGATCAGCTCTGTGCTTTGTGACCACCTAGAAGGGTGGGAGGGAGGGAGATGTAAGAGGGAAGAGATATGTGGACATATGTATATGTATAACTGATTCACTTTGTTATAAAGCAGAAACTGACACATCATTGTAAAGCAATTATACTCTAATAAAGATGTTAAAAAAATAAATAAATAAATGAAAATATCATAGTGTTCTATGGAATAAATATAAATAATAACATTTACAATTATATTAAAATTTTAAATATTACCCCATTACAGGTAAAGTTCAATGACTTATCTTTGGAAAAAACGGCAGTGATTATTTTAAAAACAATACTATAAACATAGGATAAAGGATTAAATTTATTACACCATGTTTCTATTAGAACACCTATGCTTGTTTAGGTCACAGATGACATTATTTAAAATCAAGATCCAAACTAGGTTTAAATGCTGTGCGGAATTTCCGTCTTTTATCCTCTATGAATTCTCAATCCATGTTAAGTGGCTTGTATATGGAAACCTATTGACACATTAGAAAACCCCAAAAATGTGGAAGCTTTCCCTTATGAATTACTTGTTGTATCTTAAAAAATGTCGATTCAATTTAAATAATTGTACCTTAAACCCAGAAAAATATATGCAAAATTCTTTAGGTAGTTTAAGGGTCAGATATATTGTATTTTAACCTATAAGTACAGAAGTAAATATAAATTTTCCATTTTAATATGAAGCCTTAACTATTCAACAGAAACAATAAAGATGCATCCTATAAATAATGTCAGTACCTCTGACATTAGTGCTTGGTGTAAGCCGTTGTTTCAGTTTCTCATGGGCAATGCACCAAATCTACCTACATACATACCCATTAGCCTTTCTGTTCTTAAAAGAATTTTAAAATCCACTCTTTGGCAAGTTCCTTTGATGACAGCATCCTCTTTCTCATTGTGTTCTCAATACAGTCTGCACTGCAGTGTTATGAATCATCCTCTCACCTCTGTTGCCGCCTGCAATGTCTCCTCTCTGAAACCTGAAATGTCTTAGGTTTATAGAGGAATCCCATCACCACCTTTGCTGTCTGATCTTAACACACTCAAGTGACTTACTCTGTTGGCCAAAAAAAAAAAAAAAAAAAAAAAAAAATCATACTCTAAGCAAAGAAATCATGGCAAGAAACCCTCGCTCTTGTGAGCTGATATTAATACAGAAAAGAGACTTCATGGCTGGAAGGCTTCCGTGGTATTAACCAGGCTAAGGGACTGGGAGGTGCTGAGAGGGGTCCTGCAGAGCAACAGGCCACAGGAATGCAAATCTCCCATGGAGCCAGGAGTGGAGCCAGCAGGTGGCCTTGCCCACACATCTGATGTCAGCCCGCTGCTGGGCTTGGGCTGTGGAACATCTGGGAAGGCCTCTGGTGCTTCTCGTTAAGTAGAACACAGGCCACACAGTGTTCCTTCCTACGGGAAAACCACCATCAAAACAGGTATCTTCTGTACACTGAAGGTCATGTTCATGATACAAAGAAATGGGGGCATTTACCTTCAATTGTGTGGTAGTTTTAGTCTCACATATTTTCCATATGTCATTTCAGCATTTTATGAAATATATTTCTTTGGCTTTTTCATGACTGACCAACATGTTCATGAGGGAAGAAATGTGTTCTTTCAGTTCTCTTATGATTAATGTTTTATTCTTTTGAGATATTTCTATGTGAAGGAGTTTTGGAATAACCATAACACAACTTTTCAAAATGAAGTTATAGAAGATTAACCTACCACAGGAGGAAGTGTCAGAGTATAGAGTTAAGTTATTTTCTGAGGTCCGAATCTAAAGCCTTAATTATTTGAAACTGTAATTCTACCCGGAAGTGTGTGCACGCGCACGCACACACACACACACACACGCTGAATATATCAGGTTATGTAGAACAAGGCACTGTCAAAAACTACTTCAATCACCACTCTTTTTTTTTTAATTTTTAAAAGTTGCTGTGCAGCTTCTTTAATGTCATATAAAATAGATTTTTAAAATCAAAAAGTAGTATTAGTCATATAATTAACACACCACTCTTTAAGAGCCTAATAAGAGTGAAATTTCTTAAAGATATTCATTATGCATAGTAAATATTTAAATTAGAAAGGCCAGCCAGGTTAGTAAGGGTTTTAAAGTTTCATTTAGAATTTCATAACAATGATCTTATGATTTAATCAGGTTAGTATTTTCCTCCTTAAAATATCTGTGAAAGGCAGAATTTTGCTTTCAGAAGTAAAAATGTTCAATGTCTTTCTGGGAAAACATGGATTTTTGCTGGAAATAGGTTACGCTTCCTTATAATTGGTTGATATAAATTCTAAATTGTAAAGCAATGGTTCACTTTTTACTAAAAGTCTGGTAAAGTATTAAGAGAACCATACTAAGAACTTCCTGAAATCAGGGATTATTTATTTTATATCCACATCCATACATCTGTGTCTAACCCATGATAGGTGCTCAAAATGTGTTTGTTAAATGAAGGAAGGATGGAAGGAAGGAGGGCAGTTTTGATAAATGATAAAAAGAGTAACAATATAAAATACAAAAATGACACACGCCAATATAATAAAATATATGCAATACACAGAGGACGATATAATTCCCTCCATTCAGAATCCAAACTTTTGAGCGAGTTGTTTAACATTCTTCAAAATCCAGTTCTATCTAGATTCTGGCTAATGTCCCATGATTCTTTCCTGATAATTCCACCTATATCCCTATGTTTCTCACCTGTTTGAGTGCATCAAACACACCTGTAGAACTTCTTCCATATCCACATAATAGAGCCCACTCGAGACCCACTGATTCAGGCTATCTCAGTTAGGTCCTTGGCATATGCACCATATATGAGAACAGTAAGTGTTGTTCTCATGCCCAGGAAATATCAGTAAGCACTGCAGTAGTCACACCCAACAAACTGCTCTTCTTCCAACATACATTTTCTTACTTCCTCACTTTTGCTTATGCTCTTTTCCCCTTCTATTTCTAATCAACGCTTACAGATTCCTTCTAAGTTTCATATCCCTCCCTCCCACACTTAAGTCCCTGGAAAAAATGAATTGTTCACAGCTGTCTCCTCAATCACTTCATCTGTCCATCTGTCGTTCATAAGGTTGGATTATTCTAGAAAAATATGCAGCACATTAAATTTGGTTGCAACCCCTCAATTGCCAGCCAATCCCAATATAAACCATGACTACAGAACTGCTGAGATTATAAGGGACTTGCTTGTAGGGACTTAGATTGGGCAGACAAGCGTCGTCTTCTCTTCACTGAGAAAGTCCTTCCACACTAAGAAGACATCTTGAGCTCTGGGACCATAGCTGAGGGTGCAGCCTCCCCAGGCATTGGACACATCTATCCCTCCACGGCCCTGAGAGAGAGGAGCCCAGGTCTTGCCCTCCTGGATCAAGTACGCTCTACTTAATCAATTCCTGGCATGAGTTTCTCAGTGGGCTTCATCCTCCAAGATACAACCTGTGTAGGGATTATCATCAAGGAATTTTGAGAAACACAAAGGAACTCTTGTTTTCCATCCCACTAAAAAGGAGCCTAGAATTCAGAACACAGGTCTATATAGACACCTTGGGGCTCTTCCAAGGGGGAAAATGTACCTGGCATGCTTTTCTCTCTCCATGGCAACAAAAATAAACCACAAAACAACCTCTCAATATATTATCCCTCCACACAATTTTAAACTAGTTACATGGATAGATATCTGTTTTTCTCTCTAAAATGTCAATGATCTTCTTATGAGATTTATAATCATTCATTCAAAAATACATATTAAGCAACTACTCTTAAATGTGCTAATGGTGTACACAATATGTACACTGTGTAATACACACTGTGCTAAATGCTGGTGACAAGAGAGAGAAAAGAACATCCCCACCTTCAGGATGCACATAATCTGAAGGAAAATTCATGCAAGTAAACAAGTAATTACAATGTGGCATCCTGAGTGCTGGACCAAGGACAGGAGGTTGGGAGTGTACTCGACAAGAGCTTTGCACCAAGGTTTTCTGCTTTAGAAGCCGGTGCCTGTAGATTATTGGTGCTTAAGAAATGGTCATTTTATGAACTCAATCATTTTTCGAAAGCTTAAATGAAAAGTTTACATTATGCACCTCCCTCATCACCCATTCTTCAAGGTAGATGAACTCATACCATGTGGGGGATACTTTAAAGGATGAAGCAGTTAGAAAGATAATTTTATTTCTTGACTATAGAATTAAACTCTGCTGCCGTGAGAATGAATACTTATCTTTAGGAGAGGGGAGTGTGAAGAGGGTCTACAGTTATTTTCCAGACTATGCAGAGAATAAACCACACCAGTGGAGAGCTGTCACTGGTATCAGAAGAATTCCAGGTCCCCTGGTGAGATGTAGAAGGACCAAGCCCAGCACTCCCAGTGCCATTCAGGAGGACGTGAGTTTTAATGACGAATCACATGGAGCTTTGGAATCATTCATCTCTTGATTGATTAAAGTGTAGTGATGAGAAGGTGATGAGTCCTCAGGCAAATCAATCCTGTCACTAAATTTGGAGAAAAGTCTCATAAAATTATAGGTTGAGTGGTGGTGATGTAGAGAAAGGGACAAGGTCGGAAATTGAAGGCATTCTACCCCACAACAGATTCTCTGCTCCTTCTTCTGGGGAAGAGTAGTATGTATTTAGGGACCTGGGTCTGAAGACTCCAGGCAGTTACCAGTCATAAAGTAAAAAGTTTTCCATGATGCAGCTAAGAGCAGTATGGATGGACCGATGAGACTAGGGCGTGGCTTAGCTCGGAAGAAAAATGTAAGAGCCCCTCCCACCCACCCTCAATACACCCTAGAGGAAAGAAGGAGAGGTGGATGATTAGTTACTCTAATTTACTGTAAGCAAAATATACTTTTCTGTCTCTCTGCCTCCTATTTATTGTTACAAATGACCCTGTGTGACTCCTATGCTAGCTGTATTGGTACGTCATATGTACTTCTGCAAGAGGATATTCATCAGGGGTATTAAGGAATATGTATAACAGATTTTGTTCTGAGTAAGTGTGACAATAAATAGCCTCAAATTTACTGTTACAGAAATAAAGTTGCTACTTCAGAATTCAGGTATTTCTTCAGAAATATTTTCTAGCTATTTAACATACTGGTGGAATTGCTTTACTTCTGTTCACTGAAATTTGGCACCTACATCATTGTATTTACCAGTTCATATTAATACTGCTCAGACAGAATAAGAAAGATGGCACTCAACTACATCTTTAACTAGAAATTTATTTTGTGTGCTGAAAATTTATTATACTATTCAAAAAAACTAACAAAAAATGTCCACACCAAGCTAAGTAGAAGAGAATAGAGAAAATTTGACTCTTTCAAACACTTTCAAAAAGTTTTTTTGAAATGGTATGATAGTATCTTCTGTTTGATATAATTTTTAACTGGTGACTCAGACTCTGATGGGGAAAGGGTGTCTTTCAATATTCCCCCATCCTTGGCTTGTCTCCCATATTTTGTCTGAATCTATAGAAGGACTGAGAGGCTTGGGTCATCTCAATGTGATAGAGAAGCAAGCCCTGTGACCACGTAGTACCCTCTGAATGCGTGCTGAATTCTTTGCAGATTCACAAGTCTGATCTGGTCCCTGGACAATGACCACTTAGATGCAATTACACTGCAGTATCCAGAGGGAGCTGTTTCTGGAATTAAGTAATGATCAGGGGAGAGGAACTAGGATGAAAAGACTAAATGTAACATCGTCCTTTCATAGGAACAAGGACAAGGCATCCACAGGGACAGAGGTTTGGCGGAGTGTTCCTTGTGATAGTTAGGGAATATGGATCCTCTGCCTATTACTTCTATTTCCTTAGTGAAATAGCAATCAAGGTCATCGCTGGTAGTTTGGAAGGGAGAAGCATATTAACAGTTTAAGGAACTATAATATGACTGTGGCAAAAAGTCCCAGTTGAGGTTGGTGGTCATTGATTTATTGGGAAACCAGTCAACACGGCCATATTTTTTTCCCATCACATTGAGTCTTGTGGCCACTGTCTAGAGTTGAATCCAATCAAGAGGTTTTTAGAATAGGCCAAAGGTAGAATAAGAGGTCGAGGGAGGTTATGATGTATTCTGGGGGGTTATGGTCTTGATGGGCTTTTTGCTGGATAAGGAGGGAAATCAGGACTTGAAGGAGAGAGAAAGGTAAAGGGACTGATGGAGAGAAAGTCCTGTAGGGAAGGAGAGTTACTAGACTTGGAGCATTAGAGGGAGTGAGTTGGAAAGTTGAAAAGGGAAGTATGCTTGAAATTAGATCTGTGCAGGTACTGCAGTTATAATAATGTCTAAATTTGACAATGGGTATTGGTGACTGTGGAAAATGGAAAAGAAAAAAGTGATAATTTGACTGCATATGAATCTGAAGTTATTTTATATCAAAACATCACAAAATTACAATACAGAAACACACTAAAAAATTTTGCCACATATATGACAAAGGACTAATAAATTTATTAAATAAATATATCTTTTAAATGAATAAAGAAAAGAAAAACATCCCATGTTCATTGCAATCACGGACTTAGGCAATTCTCAAAATAAGATATAAAAATTGATAATAAACACATGAAGAATTATTTAAGCAAATTAAAGTATCTGTCAAGTTGGCAAAAATATTTGTGAATTATAACTCCCAATGTTGGCAGATTTATAGTAATAAAATCATTCTCATACAATGCTGGTGAAAGTTTAAATCAGAACAACTTTCTCAACTTTGGCAATCATTTTTACAGATTTCAAATATGTACATATCCTTTGACCCATGAATTCTGTATCTAGGAATTTGTTCTAGGACACAATGAGAAAATTTTTTGAGGTAAAATTGACATACAACATTATATTAGTATCGGGTGTATAACATCATGATTTGATATTTGTATACATTGTGACATAATCATCACAAAAAGTCTAGTTAACATCCATCACCATACAGTTACAGAATTTTTCTGTCTTTTTTTTTGTGCATGTAATGAAGACTTCTAAGATCAGCTCTTTTAGTGGCTTTTTAATATGCAATACAGTATTGTTAACTACAGTCACCATGCTATACATTATATCCCCATGACATTTATTTTATAGCTGGAAATGTGTATATGATTATTTTTATTTCAGCATTTATTTTGTATTATAGTAATGAAACATTGAAATCATCTTAAATTTTGAAAGCACCTTGCAGGAAATGGTTATGTAAAGGTAGATGGAATAAATCACAGGGCAATCTTTGAACATCATTTTCAAATAAAATTTAAGAACCAGGGAATCTTCATAAAAAAGTCCTATGTAACAAAAGCAAGCTACAAAACTGTAAATACCCAGTTTGCTCCCCAAATAATTATGTATGCTTGTGTGTGTGTGTGTGTGTGTGTGTTCAAGGGTGTTATGTATGCAAACAATTACGTACATGAATCCTGGAAGGAAAGTCTTAGTAGTGCTTATCTTTGGATGCTGGATGACTTAAAAATACTTTTCAATAGTATTCATGCTCCACCCCATATAGGAACACTCAGCTACATTTTGAGAGAAGTCAATTTACAAGAAGCAATGATGACAAAATTAGAACGAGGGTGTGTTGACATCATGTGGGTTTCTGGATCCAGTCATGCATGAATCCAGCTCCCCGTTTGCCCTTCCTGAAATTTTGTTAAATATACAAATATGTTACTCATACTTTGTTTTTTGTTTGTTTTGTTTTCTTTTGTTTTTTCTTATGTAGATTCAGCTGTGTTTTTATCATTTGAATCACAGTGATAGAAAGAGATTAATATAATCCCTATTATGGATTACATAGCTATGAATTCTCGGTACATAAATCTTTGTCTTAATTTCTTGCAGTTGCCTTATTATAGATTCTTAGAAGGGACAGAGTGTGCCAAAATCTTACTGGCTGCTGTTGCAGTTAAAAGAACCGTGACATCGTTATCCTGGAGACCAGCCAGCCATATGGGCAGGCTTTGAAAGGGTGACAATATGTGGGTGTGTGTTCACCACTTCAAGGTTCTGGCCCCCAGTTTTGAAAGTCAAGAAATTGAATTTTTATTAGTGAACACAAGATTTAGAGAGAACAGTATCATCTTTAGTAGGAATGCCAATTTATGGAATCAGGACTATTACCTTCAGGTCAAATGAAATATTCATGGCATTTGATCAGTGCAACTCCCTACATGGGAACCAAATTCTTCTACCTCTCAGGACCATTTGGCAGTCTGAAGACATTTTTAATTGTCACAACTGAAGAGTACTACTGGCATCTAGTGAGTTGAGACCAGGAATGCAGCTAAGCATCCTACATTGCATAAGATGCACCCCCCCCCCCACCAGCCATGACAAAGAATGATTCAGCCCCAAAGTCCAAAAAGCCAAGATTTAAAAACCCTGCAATAGAGGCAAACACTAGCCCAGTGATGCAAGGAATTCATCCCAACTGACCCTTTATCTTCTTTCACAGGAAGTACCAGAGGTACATTAATACTTTTTTTTAACTTTTATGTTCCCTGTTTCTAGCCTCCATGCTGACCATCTATCATCTCTTAATTCAGAAGCCTCCAAACAGACTACAACACAGTTGATTAGATTTCAGCTTTCTTGGTTCCAAACACATTCCATTCTTGTCTCCCTAGGATTATAATAAAGTCAACTTAATTGAAGTTTTAAGGTATGGCCACCGTGCTTCACTCACATAGAAAAGCTGGATCATACGATGTGCGTATTTCAGCTTTCTTAGAAATTGGCAAGTTGATTGTATCAGTTTACTTTCCTTCCAACAGAGTTTTCTTCCTTAACCTAACAAATACTTGGCATTTTCAGATTTTAAATATGTGTTGATCTGGATATAAAGTAGTATTTCATTATTGTATTAATAAGCATTTTTCTAAATTCTAGGGCAGTTGAGAATTTTGTCAATAGTTTATTAACTATTCTGCTTTCTTCTTTGGCAATTTGCTTGTAGTAGTCTTCTTTCACTTTACTATCAGCTTTTTAATTTTTTTTTTAATATTTCTTATTGACTTCCAGAAATCTTTATATTTCCTGGAATCTAATTATTTTTTCAGTTTTATATATTGTAAAACTATTCAATAACATTTCTTTAATGACAGCAGTCCTCATGATTGAAAAAACATCTCAGATCATTTTTAGTCTAAGAAAGTGTGTACATTAGTGTTGTCTCCAAAAAAAAAAAAAAAAAAGAAAAAGAAAGCTACTCCCTAATAGTTTAGTTTACTAATCTCATAGAAGCAAAAATAATCATCAAATGTCATGTTTCAACATCCTTTCACTTTTAATAAATATTTTCAAACTACATAATTTTCTAGTTTTACATATGTTTATGTCAAGGCTCCTTAATCTGTTCTTTATTTTATCTTTGAATTTCCTTCAAAATACAGATCTTCTGTAATAAGTTCATCAATTATTACTTATATTTATGTCATTTAAGGTAGTCATAAATGTTTCATCCAAAGATTTGGAAATAAATGGTGATGTTATTTGCTGGAGTTTATCTTTACTCTAAGAAAACTACAACAAAGATTTGTTTTATTTTATACAGAGATGAATGGCATGTCTCATTTACTTTTTCAGCAAATATTTATTGCATTCCCACTGGGTGATGAGTGGTGTTCTAAGTACATGAAATACACTAGGATACAAAAAAACACTTAATTCCTGCCCTTATGAAGCTGACCTCGTGGAGAGAGAGGCAAACAATGAAGTGGATAAATATGTAAAATATGTTAGCTAGTGCCTAGGACAAAAGTTAAGTCCAAAATGTGAGTATATGTGTGGGAGGTGACGGAGGGGAGTGTGAGTTTCTATAGAATCTCCCAAAAAAAGCCTCACTGAAATGACATTCATGGAAAGATGGAAGGTTGTGGATATTTGGAAGAATGGCATCTCAACTAAAAGGCAGATCGAGAACAAAGGTGCAGAAGCTTGAGGCTTTAGGCAGGAAGCGATGGTTGGAGGGGAGGGAGCCAGGGAAACAGAGGAGAGGATGAGGTCAGAAAGATAATGGAGGAGCCAGATAAGGTTCTCATTCTCCATAAAATGGGAAAGTTTGTAGTAGAAAGCGACCACATCTGACTTCCATTTTAAAGGGATCACTGTAGCTTCTGTCTTGAGGAAGGTCGGCCAGGAGACAAGGGCATAGACAGGAGGAGCATTTAAGGATGGAGGTATCTACACTTGTGTCTCCCCACCTCCCAGTTTCTTTTTAAACCCACTCCAAACAAACCTTTGACCTCACCCGTTGTCCATTAAGGGTAAGCATGACCTCCACACAGGTAAATCCAGTGCTCAGTTCTATGTCCTCACCTTAATGGACCTCTTAGGACACTGATATCGAGCAGGACCGCCTGGGGATCCTGGGCACAAAAGCCTTCCTGTGTCCCCTGCTTCTTTATTGCAAGAAACAGGCTTCATTCAGCCTCCATGACCTTCCCTGAGTTCCAATGGGGCAGGTTCAAGCATTTATTAATTAGGGAAGGGAGGGGATGCAGAGACAAGGGAGGAATGAACAGTCAGGAGAAACAATAGTGCAGCCTTGGGAGCAGGGTCCTGGGTCCCCATCAATGGATATACAAAACAATACCTTTGAGCTGTTTTGCAGATACTGAAACCCTCGCCAGGAGGGAGAAGTTAACTGTATGCTGCCCACAAGCACATAGACTGCAAACTGGTTGGAACCAGAAGGTTGATGATGCTGACTCCCACTTACCTCACCCCAGCCAATCAGAACCATTACTGTAAAACTCCTCACTACCCCCTCCAGGTTGGGACACACAATTTTGAGGGCATTGGCGCACTGTGGCCCCCTTTGCCTGGCAAAGCAATAAAGCTATTCTGTTCTACTTCACCCAAAACTCTGTCTCCGAGTTTTAATTTGGTATTGGGGTACAGAGGCCAGATTCAGCTTAATACACTTTTTCACTTGGCTTCCAGGATGTCACAATCTCTTCATTTACCTCCTAATTTATCTGCTCTTCCTTCTTAGCTCCCTTTATTTGTTTCACCTCATATCCCCAGACACTGCGTTTGCAGAATCCCAGGGCTCATTCTTCATCTTCTCTTCTCCATCTGCACTGACTCCCTAGATGATCTCAGCCAGTCTACTGGCTATAAATACCATAGAAATGCTGACAGGTCTCAATTTCTATTTCTACTGAGATTTGCTATTGAATTCAAACCCCATACATCTAATGATCTGTGATATTCATCCTCAGACAAAACCATTCTTCCAGTTGTTTAGGCTAAAAACCTTGGAATCTGAAATTAGGAATAGAAAGCTAGGCTACAGATATTAACATGAGGGTTATCACAGGTGATTTTCAAGGAATTTCCCTAAAAATTACGTTTTTACTTGTCTCTAACAGGATAGTCATGAAAGGAGTCCCTTTTATGTTTAAACAGCACCCTTCACCACAAATGTACTTCTTACCTACATCTTAACTACAACCTGTCATAACTGAGTGTTTGTTACTAAGTCTGTCCATGTGATAGTCGAATTATTAGCTCAATTCAGTTTAAAATAAATCAATTCAGAAAACAATTTAAAATTTTCTATGTGTATTGAGAGTCATTTGCACAGAAATGACAATAACTTTTACCAAAGTGACTTTTCCAGAGGATTTCCTTTCCCACCCACATAAATATATAAAGAGGAAGCCTCTGGGCCATTTTTTCCTACTGCAAAGTAGAAAGATGGCAGGTCTCCAATGCGTGTGAATAGTGTAAGTGGTGAGCCTGGATGATGTAGGGACAAAACCAACTTTTTAAGTCATCATATTTCATGGCCTACACATCTTTCTGGCACTGTCACATCTTGATTTCATTTTAACCATTTTTTTCAGCCATCTACAAAATAAAAATGCAAGGCTTTTACAAAGAAAGATTGAGAAAAATAAATCCAGATATAAACAGTACGTCTGCAGGATTGTTAGAGCAGTTCCAATTAAAATGAAAGCAATGTTTTCAAGCTTTCTTGCATTATGAACATAATGCTCCCAGTATTTCAGAAGCCAGGGGTCTATTTATAATGGTCTTGGCCTCACTATGCCAAATCCTTAGCATGCAAACTGAAGCCAGAAAATCAAGGATCCAAATGACACCACGTAGAATGCCAAGGCAAGTTTCTTTTCCATTTCCCAAAGCCTAAGAAGACTAAGAATATAGAAAGCCCAACTAAAAAATACACTTACCCTTCAATCTTCAAATGTGTGAAATAAAAAACAAGGCATTTGATCTCTATTTCTTGATTTAAATCTACATAAAGCAGTAGTATATTAAAAGATGCAAGGATAAAAGTGCCAGAGAACAAAGTATTGTGATTATACCTGCCTTCTGTAAATCTCAGGTGGTGAAGGAACAAAATGGATGGATGATTGATGATAAACACTGAACAACCATGGTGTGTTACCAAGTAAAATTAGCTGAGAACCTTCGTTTCCACGTAAATCGTAATGAGAGTATTGGTTTTCATATCCACGTGGTATTAGGCCACTTCACAAACTGATTCCCCCAAACTCTGGAACTTGAGCTATTTTTTTCCTCTGTTTTCCATTTCAACTATTGAATTAGTACCAAACTATCACCACTGTCTGTTTATTATTACCCAGGTTAAAAGCTATGAAGCTCTGAACATTTCCTTTATAAAAATATCTTTCTTCCTAATAGTACTAAAGTTTCCTTAGCCTCGATAGTTCCAAAGTGTCTTCTAATACAAAATTGAATTCTACTCTTTAATTCTGTATCTATTGGAAACAACAAATTAATAAAC
Source organism: Balaenoptera borealis (assembly GCF_965194805.1). Classification (NCBI taxonomy): domain Eukaryota; kingdom Metazoa; phylum Chordata; class Mammalia; order Artiodactyla; family Balaenopteridae; genus Balaenoptera; species Balaenoptera borealis. Next base: position 66,354,741 of record NC_138869.1, on the reverse strand, counting down.
TTTCTGTTTAGCAGACATTGGCTTTTTAAAATTGCAATTCAAGGGAGATATCAATGTATACCTTCTTCTACTGAGGAGGCAAAGGAATGATTGAATCTAACACCGGTCAGACTCAAGACCCCCTCCAGATTCCCCACAACTTGCAGCCGGGGAGAGCCTCATCCAAACCTCCAAGCAAGTGACTGGAACTAACATGATCCCCTTCAGAGCATGTCACCACTTCAGAATCTCTTGTGTTGCTCCAGGATCCCCTCCTTATCGAGGACTCTTAAAGGATTTTTTATGACTTAAAGGACAGTTTCTAAAGAGGGCAATGCTTAACAATAAGACATAAATTAGGAGTTTGGGATTAACAGATACTGACTACCATATATAAAATAGATAAACAACAAGGAACTACTGTATAGCACAGGGAATTATATTCAATATCATGTAATAACCTATAACAGAAAAGAATGTGAAAAATAACTGAATCACTTTGCTGTACACCTGAAACTAACACAATGTTGTAAATTAACTATACATCAATTTTAAAAAATGGTTAAAAAAAGATAAGGGAAGGGGACCATAGCCAAGGAATTCAAGTGGCTTCTAGAAGCTATGAATGGCCAGCATGGAAATGGGGACCTCAGTCCCACAGCTGTAAGGAACAGAATTCTGCTAACATCCTGAATGATCAAGGAAATGGATCCTCCACCAGAGCCTCTAAAAAGAAATGCAGCCTTGCCAACAACACCTTTATTTTAGCTTAGTGAAATCCATATTAGATTTATAACATATAGAACAGCAAGATAATAAAGTTGTGTTGTTTTAAGCCTCTAAAAAAAGAAGACATACATTGTATTGATGGTATTTCCAGTATGCACATTGCTTGTCACCTTCCACGGCTGGTTGTTCCTACCCCTGTGTAATAATGGAGATTACATATCAGCCTTTCCTCTATCACAGTGAAATGAATTTGATTTAAAGATACTTAGGATCAGTTACTTAACCTGGAAATATTTATATGACATGGAAATGCTGTCTTCTGGTGGATGGCACTCATTCCTTATGGAAGCCTTCTTCTAAAGCTAGAATATTTAAATTCTTTCCTTCTTACACTTGGCTATTGTCTACTTCCCTTGCCCTCGATAGAGTCCTTTCTCTACAATTCCATCCTGATACTAATATTTAACCAAAATCTCTCCTTTTTAAATTTATTTTGTAATTTTCACTAATCTAAAAGATCTTGTGAAATTATATTAGAAGACAGTAGGCATTCTCATTCATAAAGTGAGAATCTCACAGATTACTTATTTTAGAAGCAACCATAAACAATCTATCAAAATTCTCAGTCTTTTCTTATTATAGCACTTGACTTGGTTTAGCTTCCGTAAATTCGGAAAACTCTTTCATGTGACCTAATATTTTCTCTCCACTTCAGCAGTATTACTCCTGATTACTAAGGTTTTTGATCTATTAAATAATCTGTTATCTTTTCAAACTTAACATTCTTTAAGTATTTTTGTAGTACAACTCCATGTAATTCATTTCCACATAATTAAATAAAATTCAGTTTAACACTGTTATTTTTTAATTGGAAATATTTTTCAGTGTGTTTAAGAACAAAAACTCAGTCTAGATTTTCAAAATGAAGAGAGGATAAAAAAGAAAAGAAATGCTAGTATTGTATCATAGTTTTAAAACTTTGAAATGATTACCTGAGCAAGACGTGAGTAAAAAACTCACAGAACAAGAGACAGGGTTTTTCTTGTTATAAAAGCAGTAATAGAAGGGAACTTTTCCCACACTTTTTAGTGGTCTATTTATGCATTTTATGTAGAATTTATGAAGTTCTACTGCAAGATGAATAGCATCAGAAAAGCCATTGACACCATGTTCAAAGGAGTTGGAAAACATAACATGTGTGGATTACCCATCTTCTTTTCAGCAAGAAGGAGCATACATTGATTCTTTTGAAAAGTGCCACGATTAAAGGGCTTGTGGGAGGACTTTTCTGAATTTACATATAGGTACACATTCATAAGCCCTTCCACTGGCTCTTTCCAAATCCCCACAGTGTTGCCTTAACGTCAAACATCATACACTACCGTTCTGTTCAACAGCAATGATGGAGCCAAATTCATGTTTCTTATTTTGAAAACTGTGTATTTTTAAAGAGTTTGATCCATGCCTTCTACCCATGAAGTCAATGAGAAGTATTTTCCTGAGGCCAGTGAAAGGAATGAGGTAGAGGCAGGCAAGGCAGGAGAGTAAGACTGGGGGGAGGTGGAAGATGTGATACAAAAGGGAGAAAAGAGTGAGAAAGTGCTCCCTGGTACCACTCCCACTTCAGCCTTGAGTGACAGAGGCACGTGCACTGCTGGGTTCCCCGAAGCTGAAACAAGAAGGCAAAGAGGCACTAAGATGGACTGGACATGTGTGCTTTTATTTCCTAGAACCCTGTAGGTAGTTGTCAAGCTCATTTCACAATTACACACACACACTCACACACAGACACACAGACAAAATCACCAGAAGATTGTGAATTCACTTACATGCTGTTTGGTAAGATTTCTTAAGGATGGTTTTAATCTCCTTTTACATTAGGTTTGAAATTGATGCTGAGTTATGTAACTTTCTTTTAATGGCTCATATTAGGTACAAGTATATTTCTCTAAGAAATATTCAACTTAAACTCATGAGTGCACATAAGCCTCAGGATACTTTTTAGTAGGTAGATTGGTTTGTAACTAGATATTTTTGTTTTCTATTAAAAATGAGACATTATCTTTCAAATTTCCTAATACTTAATTAGGGAACTATGCTTATTTTTCAGAAATGTAGGTAAACATTGGTCAGGAGGAAGTTTGAATAAGCTTCATAGATTGAAGTCTGGGGATAATAGTGGACTATCCATCTGAAAAGTACTTAACACACTTATGGAAAGACATGCTGTCGACTGTTTGAAAGCATTCATTAAATTTGCCAGGAATCATTGCCAATATTGGTCTGATGACATTTTTGGATCTGGAAGCCCGTGATATTAAAAACATTTGAAAACAACAAGGTCCTACTGTATAGCACAGGAAATTATATCCAAAATCTTGTGATAAACTAGAATGGAAAAGAATATGAAGAAGTATACATATATATTATATATATATAAAACTGAGTCACTTTGCTGTACAGCAGAAATTAAACACAACATTGTAAATCAACTATACTTTAATAACATTTGAAAAAATTTAATGAAAATATAAAATTTACCCCTGAAAAAAGATTGTAAAAAAATAAACACTTTTTTTTTTAAACACTTTTGATTTTACCTACCTTTAGAACCATACATGTGATTTAAAATTTTAAATTGTGAAAATGTTGAGTAATCTTTTTGTCTAATGCCTGGGGATTCATTTGATTTTTTTAAATAAATGCCAATTTTTTTGGCCAATTTTATTTTGTCTTTTTTTCTTTGGAGTGTTTCTTTTTTCCCCTTTGGAGTGATGCAATGTATAGGAAATTTTAGCATTCATAGAACTACTAAAGGAAGAGAGATTGGATCAAGATTGAAAGTAACAATGTATAGAATATACAAAATGTCTCATAGAGTTTCCTGCATATCACAGGCTCTCAATAAATGATAATAGGGTAAAACTCTTAGTTGCTCTCATGTGCCTATCTATGTTTTTACTTGTATAATCCTCACACTGTGAGGGAGATGGGGAGATCCTTATCCTCATTTTACAGACAGGGAACTGAAGCACAGAGAAGTTAGGCAATTTGCCCAAGGACAGACAGCTGGTAGATGGCAGGGGGGACCTTGAATCCAGCCATCTGCTGGCTGGATAAATACAATGGATCAAAAGGGCAAGTTTGCAAACAGCAGAAAGTGACCACAGCATGGTGCCAGATGGGCTGGAGAGGTGCAAAGGGAGCAGATCACAGGGATGTGTCAGCTGTTTGAAGGAGTTTTCTCTTAAGGACACTGGGACATCACTGAAAGATTTTGAATCATGAAAGTACATGAACAAACATGACAGATTATTATTTGACTGTGGTGTGGAAAACCAATAACAAGAGGCAAAGTGGATCTCAAGCAATTGGTTAGGAGACTTATATAGAATTTAGGAGGAGAGACGTTTTCCAGGTCCAGGAAGCTGGTGTGGGAGATAAAGAGATGCTTTGGGGAAGCATTTCATATCCTAAAAGTGTTCATTCTCCTCTAACTAAAATTCACATTCAAGAAAGTTCCATTACCTGCTGAGGTCATTTAAAGGAACTGAACCCTGCAGTATAAACACCTAATTTAATCAGGTCAAAATTCAGCATAAATGCATCTGCCTTGAATGATGGTCCTGAGTTAAGATGCCCTTGATAAATGCTCCAATCATCACGTCTCATAGCATTTTTAAATAGTGTCTTTATGTAACAGTCTTTTACTATCCAGTCTCCTCTTTGGAACCATGAGTTCTTCGAAAGCCACATGCCATTTGCCCTGGGGTGCACTGATTTGGCACGGTGCCCATCAGTCGTTACTTAATTAATGTTTTGTGGCTTTGGAATGGAAAAGGAGAATGTAGCTGCATCCCAAAGTGGTTAATTAGCTCAAGCAAATTTGTACCTGGGAAAATTTGTGGTGTATATGCCTTTGGGTAAGGAGCTTTGTGGTGTATGTGTGTGTGTGTGTGTGTGTGTGTGTGTGTGTGTGTGTATGTGGCAGGAGGAGGGGAGATAAGATGTCCTTCCTTCTTTAGGAAGTTATCTCATACTACTTAATAAGTCATTACACTAAACAATGAATTCCGTAATAAGCATTTTTTTCTCTTGTGCAGCCTCACCTTTACCTAAATCCATGATCCCCTCTTGTCATAACCTACACAGACCCTTTCCACACTTTTGCAAAAGATTCCATATTTCACTGGACTTAATAAAATCAAAAAAATCCTTATGGAGAAAAGTCCTGGGAAGAATGATGTAAATTTGTGAATTACAGAGTGAACAATAGAATCTTGTGCCCATATATACTCATTCTCTGTCAGCAATTAGAAATAGTTTGTGAAAGAAGTCAAATGGTTTTCTACCTCCCTTGACCTCCTTCTAAAGTCAACTGGAATTGATAGTTTTGGGTAAACATTTGTTGAATTTATTGAGTGCCTGTTATATGCAATTTCTATAAGGGTTACAGAAATAAAATTTTTATTCAAAATAAAAGAATGTCCCTCCCAAGAAGATGAAATTTGTGTGGAAGCTTATATAAATAAATTTTATATTCTAATGACTTGAGGAAAAAATCTAGCCACCCATGGAATTCTTATCCTTCTTGGAATGCTCCTAATCACAAATTAGTAATTACATCAAAACAAAGAAAAAAACTAAAGATTCATTGAAGAGCAGACTAGACTTTCTAGTCCAGCATAACTATAGAAGTAAGCACTGAAATCATCATTTTGACTTTGCTAGAGACCATATTGTATGATTTATAAAGGATTTATTTTGAATCATAGCAGATATAGGTTCTAATCCTGTCCTTTACTTATCATTTGGGGGGGTCTCAATTCACTTATCTATAAATAAGGACAATAATGCCCACTTTCAGTTGTAGGAACTGAAGGAAATAATGTATATTAAATGTCTAGCATCATGCCTACCTACCACACGATAGCAATTAGCCATAATCAACAGACTGACAGGCAGATCCCAAACTAAATCTGTATTTGAGACCTCAGCTATGGATACTTCAGATTAAGCTCTGTAGCACATTAGTTGGATGGGGAATTTCAGGGAATAAACCAGAAGTGGTAGAGAAACAAGAGTGGGGGAGAGGTGCTTAGTGTGGGCTGCATTTTTATGAGTGTGGTTCCCCAGTAAAGATGTCTTTCTTGGGTGGGAGGAAGAATGAGGGAGATAATGATATTCCCAATGAAGCCAGAAAGATTGACCATACTGAATACACATAAGGGCTGAATACAGCCATCTGATAAGGGTTTTGCTCTGTAATACACAGAGTCAATGATAGGCACTTTCGAAAGAGTTTGGAACTATGCACCCATGCTTAGTGGCTGGTTTCCTCAGGTATGTGGTGATGCACATAACACCCAGGAAAACACAGCAGAGCCCTTGAGCTCCATCTCCTCTCTCCATGTCTCTTTAACTCCCCTGTGTCTGGACAGTTAGGAGACATGGAGAAAAGACAAGCATCTCCTATACTTATCGTCATAGAGCATCTACTTGATAACATTTATGATGCTATGTCTGAGGTGCTGATTCATCCCTGGAGGTGGAACATAGCCATGGAGAGAATATGGGAGAGAAATCCAACAAAGGAAGAGCAGCTGTAGTGAAGACATAGTCACTCTGAAATATAAGCCACTGAAATCGTAAAATCAAATTGAAATATTTTTTGAGACTAACATGGTTATTAAGGGGAAAAAAGCAGGTTTATGAATCAAATTCTGGATTGCAGAATAGTTATTATATTTAGTTAAGGTCTATTTCTAAGCTTCTCTGTCTGGAAAAGGGCCAGTATATTTCAGATCCTCTGTAACAAGTCACACCAAGAGAAATGATGGAGCAAAACAAGCCACCTACATATATTAGTGACTTTCCATTCAAAGAAGGTGTTTCCATGGTGATATTTAAATAAATGCTACCCATTAAAATTTACATCACAGATTATAACTCTGGGATCTTCAATAACTTTACTACCAATAAGCAAAATGAGAAAGAAATCATGGGACCATGTCAAGCTTTCACAATTAAAAACCCATAATATTAGCAAGTATTTAAAAGATTTTCAATATCCTCTGCTTGAAAGAGAAAGAAAGAAAAAGAAAGAAAGAAAGAAAAAGAAAGAAAGAAAGAAAGAAAGAAGAAAGAAAGAAAGAAAGAAAGAAAGAAAGAAAGAAAGAAAGAAAGAAAGAAAGGAAGGAAGGGAGGAAGGAAGAAGAATGAAAACTCAAAGAAAAACAGATACAAACTATATCTAAATGTCATTAATTCTTGAAAACTATTTAACTGTCCATTTAACTGGTAGCATTTTGCCAAAGAAGAGCCAAAAATGCCTGAAAGTAACTAGAAATCCTTGTAACAATAAATCTCAGCCTTTCTTAGAGAAAATTCTATGGCTGAAATGGTGAACTCAGAGAATTAGCTGCTTTTTTCCCTACATATTTCATTGATAAATGACTTTTGAATTTAAATCATAAAGCTAGCAAGGTGGATAAATTACTAATAGAGAGGAGAGGGCTTTTAGATTGGTTTTGTAACTTTAATAACATTAAGTAGGTGACAGCTCTAGCTAGCTACAATGCTGAGAAATACCCACTGTATGGGTTGTTACCATGGATATATTATGGACACCAAGATTAGTGCCTACTGAGGGAGTGTTTTGTTTCAAAGAGATAAAGATTTAAAGAGAAATAAATACTATTGGCATCATTTCTGGGATAGTTAAATATACATATTTTAAATACACACTTAGGAGTCTATTCACTACTGTGTTAAAGTAATTTTTAAATAAAATGCCATGAAACTTTGGGGACAATATATCATCTATTTCCTCAGGGGTGACAAATTAAAATATGAATGCATTAAGGCAGTGTATCAAAGTCAAAAAAATCCCTGCTAAGTTTAGTATGTGCCCAAATCCATATGTTCTTTTCAGTGTGTACATAGGCTCCAACATTCCCGCTAAAGTTTAGAGGAGTTTGCTGCACCTGAAACTAACACAATATTGTAAATCAACTATACTCCAATAAAAATTTAAAATTTCAAAAAAAGAGGAGCTTGCTGTATATATACAAAGTATACACTCTTAAAATTTAAATGTTTGTTCTTAGCCATAAATGATTTTCCTCTTGTGTATAATATATAAGGTTAAAATAATTTTTAAAGGTATATGTATATCTTGAAAATATGCATGACATAGTATATGTAGGTTTATAAATGTGGCCTCAATAGAGCAGGTCCTTGATAAATATTTTATTACTTCTCATCGAAGCATCCCCTGCAGGATGGTCTGGCTTGATATCAGAGAACAATGAAAATATAGAGTACATCACACAAACTGACTGCAAGGAATAAGACTCTGCTTGATGAAAAAATAATACTGAACCCTTTCATTTTTAAGATTTCTCATGAATTTATAAGGATAATTAGACTGTTCCCACCTGTGCAAGTTATTGAAAGTGAGTTTTCAATGTAAAACAATCTTAATGAGGAGAGGGTCTAAAAAAGTTATGAATAGGAGCAAGGATACAGAGAGTAACACACTTCCTTTTAAAAGTGTGATATAGTTGCTGCAGATTTTCCTAACATTTGGGGTCAGGATGTGAGGCCAGGCAAAGGGCACAGATGATTCAAGACCAGTAGATTCATTTACTTTGAGCCAATTATAATGAATATAACATCAAGGCTGTTTACATTTCTGCTGTCATCCATATGCATTAGCGCCAGGTTAAGTGCAAGCCGTGAGCCCCACGATGACTTCATAAATCTCCACTGTCGTTAGATAGCAAAGTCCAATGCCCTAGCCTTACTTCCTGGGAATAACCTTTGATCTTCAGATCAACAGTAAAAATAATTACTGGCTGTGGCCAGAGCGGGATTAGTCATTTTGGTTCTGAGTTGCTGCACAGCTGGAGACAGATGTGCAGATCTCCTGCACGGATCCTGAAGCATCTTCCCCAAGCGTTTATATCATGCTCGTCATTCGTTTATCAGAGGCCAAATGTTTCTCTTTTGTAAACGTGTGTAAAACATTCTCAGAATTTCAAACAATAACAAATCAGGGCTGAATGTGGCCAAAATGCAAAATGGAAATCTCCCATCTGTCCAAATCAAACTGCTGTATTATCAGAAGATGAAGGCTAAAAACAACACACACACACATTATTTTAATATAGATTTCAATAATTTATTCATGGAGAAAATAATATTCAGAGAAAATGCCAAAAGTTTAAATAAGAAGAAAATTACTTAAGATGTGTTAACTTATGACATTAATTTTTATAGTTAAATTGGTTTTTATTCTTTTCCTTCTTATTTCTCCATATAGTTATCAATATTATTTTTAGGAAAAATAATCTACATGAATACAGTACCCCATGCAAAAGTTTATATTTATTGTTGATAGCTTTATATGTCATGTATTCAGAGATTATTCGTTCATTTATTCAGTAAGTATTATTTAGAGTCTAATAGGTGCTGGGTGCAGTTGTAGACATTGGGGATGCAAATGTTAACAAGACAGAATGTAACTCTACAGGCTCAGAGGGAAGACAAATTCTACTGACAAGAGAAAAGCAGTAAATGAAGAAATAAACAAGCAACAAAACTGAGAAATAGGAGAGTGACTGAGGTGGGTGGGCAGCCTGCTGTAGATAAGGCACCAGTCAAGGTAGACCTCCCTGAAATTGGTGTCTCCTGGTGTAAGACTCAATGATGGAAAAGAATCAATCATGAGAGAACTGGGGTTAAAAACTGTCTAGGCAAAATGAGCAGCAGGTGCAAAGGTCCTGTGGGGGAATGGATGTGATATGTTTAAGGAACAGACAGAAAGCCAGCAAATCTGATCTCAGAGAACTTGCAGGCACTAATTTTCACTGGGCCTTAGAGGCTATGGTAAGGAGATCTGACTTTATCTTACACATATTTGGGGTTGTCCTAAGCATATTTTGAATCTTTTCCCCCAAGGATCATGGATAGCATGGAAAGGCTAGAACTTTCTCTTAAGTTAATGAATAAGAAAGAAAAATAGGTACAGTGAGGCCTATGCTAACATTAAAAAAAAAAAAAAATCACTTAACAGACTCTTCCTGTTCTGAAAAAGAAATATATAATCCAGCCAAATTCTTTTCTATCTCCTTAGGCTATTGTCAAACACAAGGCAATAAGGGAAATTTCAGATTAGATATCAAAACCTGTCAAAAACCTCTTGGGGCTGATTTTTACATTTTATTGAGTTTGGCTCCTGGATGGTCTGATTTGCCAGGACTGCCTTTACTCGGGTGTCACACAGACACAGACTAAATAAATTTGCAGTATTTCAGGAACTCTATTGTTTTGATTCTGGTTGTTCACTAGGGCTTATCCCACTTCTTCCTCACTTGAGAAATGACTATTCAGAGGTCACACCTTACTTGAAACTAGCTTAGGATTGACAAACTTTTTTTTTCACACATACACACTGTATTTTATTTTTACAAGAGATAAATAGACTGACACCAAGCATTGTAAATGGATGACCACAACAAAAGCAACAATGATTGCAATTACCAAACACGAAACACACTCATGCTATGTCATAATATTGACATTCAGTCCAGTAATCCTCCACTGTAACAGCTCCTTTACTTTGCAGTGAAAATTGATTTCTATATTCTTTGCCTCTGAGTCCTTGTGGGATTTTTTTTTTTTTAATTCAAACAGAAAGTCACAAAAATTATAATCATCCTCATCAGCTCACTCAGTCCCATGTAATTAATTTTTTTTTCATCTTAATCTTTTGTTGGCACTTTTATGAGTTCATCAGTTTTTCATTAGAGTTCTGAAAATGCTTATTCATTCAGTTCAGCAGTACAGTCAGTTACCAGAAATCTGTACTTGTCAGAGTCTTTTCCATGAATTCCTTGAAGATGAAACCCTTTTATAGGAACATATTTGCAAAAGCATCACAGTACACCCAGAACTGTCTGTAAATGACAAAAGACTTAAAAATGACCACGGTTAAAGATTTGATGAAAGTTCATAATAATGCAATTGACAAGGAAATTTAGTTATTTCTGAGATATACATTTTAAAGTAATAACTAGAATTATGACTTATAACATTATACCAGAACATATAAGATTTTTAGAAATTTCATGTAATGTCTGAAACATTTATATTAACATATTTCCATACAAATAACCCAATGAAAGTTTAGTATTAGTTGTTTTGTTTGTTTGTTTGTTTTATACTGCAGGTTCTTATTAGTCATCAATTTTATACACATCAGTGTATACATGTCAATCCCAATCGCCCAATTCAGCACACCACCATCCCCACCCCACCGCAGTTTTCCCCCCTTGGTGTCCATATGTCTGTTCTCTACATCTGTGTCTCAACTTCTGCCCTGCAAACTGGCTCATCTGTACCATTTTTCTAGGTTCCACATACATGCATTAATATATGATATTTGTTTTTCTCTTTCTGACTTACTTCACTCTGTATGACAGTCTCTAGATCCATCCACGTCTCAGAAAATGACTCAATTTCATTCCTTTTTATGGCTGAGTAATATTCCATTGTATATATGTACCACATCTTCTTTAACCATTCTTCTGTCGATGGGCATTTAGGTTGCTTCCATGACCTGGCTATTGTAAATAGTGCTGCAATGAACAATGGGGTGCATGTGTCTTTTTGAATTATGGTTTTCTCTGGGTATACACCCAGTAGTGGGATTGCTAGATCATATGGTAAATCTATTTTCAGTTTTTTAAGGAACCTCCATACTGTTCTCCATAGTGGCTGTATCAATTTACATTCCCACCAGCAGTGCAAGAGGGTTCCCTTTTCTCCACACCCTCTCCAGCATTTGTTGTTTGTAGATTTTCTGATGATGCCCATTCTAACCGGTGTGAGGTGATACCTCATGGTAGTTTTGATTTGCATTTCTCTAATAATTAGTGATGTTGAGCATCTTTTCATGTGCTTCTTGGCCATCTGTATGTCTTCTTTGCAGAAATGAGGACTGACAAACTTTTTAACCTAAGCAATAAGTTCCCAAAGAAGTGAATAGCATTTTACTAAAGAATTCATTAAATTAGTGTTATTTTAATTTAGTTTCCCAAAGTTAATAACCTTATGCTGATTAAAATCCAATATGTGACTTGTAAAAACAATTAGAAAAGTACAAAGAAAATCTCATATATAATTCCATGACCTAGAGATAACCACAGTTAATATTTTTGTTTTTACCTCCCAGATATTAAGCCTTTTTAAGTCTACCTACTTCTTATTACCTGTTTGCTTTTTTTTGTTGTTTTTAACTTAATTTACAGGGTTGCATATTCTTCTAAGACACAGAATTATTGATGATAATTGATGAACCACAATTATATAACAAATACCTTACCACCAGTCCTTAAAATAGTTCTAAATACTCCCTTTTATTTAAAAAAGTTTTCTGAAGCTATAAAACTTCTAGAAGAAAACATAGGGGGTAAGCTCATTAACACTGGTTTTGACAATGATTTTTTTGGATTTGACACAAAAAACAAAGTAAACAAAAGCAAAAATAAACAAGTGGAACTACACCAAACCGAAAAGCTACTGTACAGCAAAGGAAACCATCAACAAAATGAAAAGGCAGTCTACAGAATGGGAGAAAATACTTGCAAATATTACATCTGATAAGGGGTTAATATCCTAAATATACAAAGAACTTATACTGAATAGCAAAAAAAAAAAAAAAAAAAACAATTAAAAATTAGGCACAGGACCTGAATACACATTTTTCCAAAGAAGACATACACATGGCCAGTAATTACATGAAAATGTGCTCAGCATCACTAAGTATCAGAGAAGTGCAAATCAAAACCACAATGAAATATTACCTCATACTTGTCAGAATGGCTATTATTAAAAAGACAACAAATAACAAATGCTGACAAGGATGCAGAGAAAAGGGAACCTTTGTGCACTGTTGGTGGGAATGTAAATTGATGCAGCCACTATGGTAAGCAGTATGGAGGTTCCTCAAAAAATCAAAAATAGAACTACCAAATGATTCAGCAATTCTACTTCTGGGTATTTACCTGAAGGAAATGAAGACACTAACTTGAAAAGATATATGCAACCCTATGTTCACTGTAACATTATTTACAGTAGTCAAGATATTGGAACAACCTAAGTTTTCATTGATCAATAAATGGATAAAGAAAATGTGGTGTATATATATATATATACAATGGAATATTATTCACTATAAAAAAGAAGGAAACTGCATTTGCAACAACATGGATAAACCTAGAGGGTATTATGCTAAGTGAAATAAGTCAGACAGAGAAAGACAAATACCATATGACCTCACTGATTTGTGAAATGCAAAACAAACAAACAAACAAAAATCTGAATTAGTAATTCTTAGATACAGAGAACAGATTGGTGGACAAAATAGGTGAAGGGGGTCAAAAGGTACAAACTGCCAACTATAAAATAAATAAGTCCTTGGGATGCAATATACAACATAGTGACTATAGTTAATAATACTGTGTTGTATACTTGAAAGTTCTGAGAGAGTAAATTTTAAAAGTTCTCATCACCAGGGAAAAAAATATAACTATATGTGGTGATCATTTTGCAATATATATACATATTGAATCATTATGTTGTACACCTGAAACTAATATAATGTTATATGTCAAATTTATCTTAATTAAAAAAAGAGAGAGATTATCCAGCCCAAAACATTGATAGCACAAAGGTTAAGAAATCCTGGTTTAGAGTAAGAAATGGATAATCTTTGGAATTGAATGATATCTGTATTCTCTTTGGACTGGAGAGCAGCGGTAGTTGGTCTACAGAGCAAAAGAGGAAAGAAAGTTTCTCAAGAGAAATACACACAGGAAAGCTAACAGCTTCCTAGTCCTTCGTTTCTATAACTTGATGGAATGGCTACATTCTTACCTCTGGCTCCATGATGTATGGAAGCATTACATACTATCCTTGTATTAATTCCTACTTAAACTAGTCACAGTTGGTGTCTGCTACTTGGTCTTTCTTTGGACTTTGCCTTAGGAAGCAGTTCCAAGAAAATGCACATTTGGTGCAGAATATAAGTGGAGGATTAGTGATTAATGCACAAGCAAAAAAAAAAAAAAAAAAAGAAGGAAGAAAAATACTCACCTCAAGAACAAAATAATTCTACATTGGGAAGTGGAAAGAGCAATTAAATTAAATTATTAGTGAATACTAAATGTGAATAAATGTATTTACAATAGGCTTAAACTTGTAAAGAGAGCAATAGAAATAAATTGAAATAAGTATATGGGGTGAAGTAAGTTCCCCTTTATTTTAAGCTAGTGTATTAAATATCCTGAATCCAATTTCCTCATATGCAAAACCAGGGTAATAAAAATGATATGATTTCAAAAATGATATGATATCCCCTTTCACTTGAAATGAAAGAAAACCAAACTCTGTTTTATGAGCAATTTATGGCACAATCTTGAATCAGAAGAGCTCCTAAGTCTTAAATACACCTAAAACCAGCCACTTGTTTGTTATCAGAACTCTCTTTCTTCTTCACTCCTACTCCCAAATCTCTCCCTCATTCATTTTTTAATAGCAGTTTTCTTGGGATATAATGTATATGCCATAAAGTTCATCCTTTTATAGTGTATAATTCATGAGGTTGTGCAAACCTCTCCAATATCTAATTGCAGAACTTTTTCATTATCCCAAAACAAACCCTATACTTATTAGTAGTGACTCCCCATTCTCCCTGCCCCCAGCCCTAGTCACCCAATAATCCCCTTTCTGTCCCTATGGATTTGCCTATTCTGAACATTTCATATAAATGGAATGGCTTCTGGCTTCTTTCACTTAGCCTAATGTTTTCAAGGTTCATCCATGTTGTAGCATATGTCACAGCTTCATTCCTTTTATCTTTATTGCTTCACTGCTTCATTTTTCTGATTATCTCTGGAGACCAAAGGCCTCAGCTTCTCTAGTCCACATGGCTGCCAAAAGATCTGAAGCTTAACTTTTTACAGATTCAGTCACTGAAGAGAGAATGGCTCCACTCTCTGGGACCCAGACACAGAGAGAGGAGCTCTGATTGGTTAAACTTTGGCAAAGCTCATCTTTAGACCAATCAACAGGTTAATGTGTGAGTAGCCTACCTTGGGTTCCCCCTAGGTACCAATCAACTGTAGTCAGGGAAACAGCACCAGGTTATGAAAATGTCTGATTTGAGGAAGCCATGTGGAACAAAGATGGAATCATATATGAGAGTTACATTTCTCAGAATATTTGGGGATGGCTGAGTGAAGAGAAGAAATAACTTGTTCAGTGTAATTCATATGTCCAACTAGTGAATAAGAAAATAAATATTTAAAAAAATTAAGTATATGCCAGTATAAACTTTGTCAATTGGTTTATCCAAGGAAAGCTTAAGCATTCTAGAGAAATTGTGAAAGAATGGTGAAAAAAAACCACAAAAAACTAGTTGCCAGGATTTTGATTAATAGAGATCTATAAGTAATGAACACTGGTAACAACTCTAGGTGATTTTTTTCTAGGAAAGTGTAGGGTTTTGTGGGATGGAGTAGAAATGAAGGCCAGATGAACAGATCAATGAAATGGACAAATAAGTCTTTGAGTATTTATGCAGTGGAACACTGTATAGCAGGTAGCAATAGATTAGAATCTCAAAAATGTACTGTTGATTGAAAGAAGTCACAAATAAAATATATAGTATGGTTCTATTTATATAAAGGTCAAAAACAAGGGAAACAAAATAATTTATCAAGATTGTATATACAGATATAAATATATATGTATTTATAAAAGCTGTGAGACTAGCAAGTGAATTCAGCATGGTGGTTATTAACTGATGGGGATAAGGAATGACTTTGAAAGAGGGTTAGTAAAGTAGGAGATGAACTTCTAGAGTTAAGGTTCTTTCTTTCACTGTGACAGGGGCTATATGGACATATACTTTTCATTATTTTTAAATTACACGTGTACATTTTCATTCACTTTTGTGTATATGATATACTTCAAAATTGTTTAAAAAATGTGTCCACCCAAACAAATAAGAAGGGAGGAGAGAGAGAGAAAAAAGAATATGAGAATGAATTACAGTTTTGGTTCTGTTTTTTAGGAAAGAAGACAAGTGTTCCAAACTTGCTGACCTTTTCTGAAGTGATAACTGGCTAACATTTATATGTTGCTAAAGGTATTATGGAGTGGGTGGTGAGGAAAATGTTTTATGTGACCTTCAAGATAAAGATAATGTTTTTAAGATGAACATGAAAGGATATTTTGAGAATTCATTTTAGAAAAAGGTTTTTATCATTCCAAGATTTGGTGGTCAAAAATAATGTGTATCATCTGTAAAATATATGTACATATTTTTTAAACTTATGGAAAAAAGGTGTTTATGAAATACTTTTAAAACATGAAGATTTTCAGTGAGAACTTAGTTTGTTAAAATCGTTAAAAGGTACAACTTCAAAATACTTTGCAAGGAAAACTGATTGATATCAAAGAAGATAGAAATTTAATAACCAAATTTCAGCAAAAATGTTGGATCAATGTATCATTTTGAATTGTTTTCTAGCTGCCAGCTTCAAAACCAAGCTTAAAAAAATATCTTGAAATCAGAACAGACCTTTAAATTGCTGTCACACATTATTAAACAAAGATTCTAAAAATAATTGTATAATTAATTCAATTACATTGCACTTACTGCAGTATTAGTATTGATAAATTGGTTTTTACCATTAATAAAGTAAATTAAAACTTTATTAAAATATTTACTTCAAATATATAAATTTATTCCAAATTTATCCATTTATTTCAAAATCTTATTTATTTTCAAATTATAATTTTATCTCCTTTTAAATGTATATTTTGTGTACTGCATAATATTTATTGTCTGCTATTCCAGTTGTTTATGTGTATCATTTACATATGAATAAATATGCAATATTGTATTCATGCTACAAAATTTTAATAAAAGTTCATGATTTTTAGAAGTTTGGAGACTAATGGTCTAAAAATCTTCCTATCATCACATGAAATTTTAAATTTGGGTTTCTTGCCCTTAACCATGTGGTGAGAAAACCAATATCAGCCGTCAGGTTAATTATACAAGTATTCAAGTTCCATGTCCTTTGTCATACAAATCTGTATTCTTAAACCATCTTTGTGGGGTAATTGTTTTGAATGTTCATATAATTTGCTTCCCTTTTTTTTTTTTAGCCTTTAAATTTTTTAATACAAAAATACTCATACACGATCTTCCAAACACAACTTCCGACCTTAAATGCTATTTCCCCGCAACCAGCAATTCTCAAATTTACATTTCAGTATCTTCCCTCAGAAGTGAAATTCAAGTTTTTAAGTCTGCTAAAACTGGCAGTAGCACCTGGTACCCCAAAGGCAGAGCCTGGCCTCATTCCGTGAGACGCTGAGACACCAATAGGCACGTTGAGGTTTCTGTTTAATTTCATATCTCAACAGGGTGCGGTGGGCACGACGCCCATGGACACAACACTTTAATCATTCATCAAACGCTACACGTCTCACAGGATCAAGAATTTGGCAAGTGACAGTCGTCTGTATTAACTTTCATAAAGACAGGCTTATCTTTTCTTACTCCTGGATGCACGGACATACGGCAGTTCTAGAAGATGGCTCTGCTTGGTTCTTTCTTTAATCTGAGTTTCTAGTCACTTGCATAGAGCTGGCAAATGTTTTCTGGCTTTTCACTATTCGAGGTACCAGTTATTAAATAGTATGTTATGTAGACTATATAAGTGACAGAATTTCTAAGCAGAAAGGAAATGAATTTAGAAGGATGGATACTTTTTTCTTTTTAATTTTATTGAAGCATATTTGATTTACAATGTTGTGTTAATTTCTGCGATACAGCAAAGTGACTCAGTTATACATATATATACAAATTCTTTTTCATATTCTTTTCCATTATGGTTTATCACAGGATATTGAATAGAGTTCCTTGTGCTATACAGTAGGACCTTGTTGTTTATCCATACTATATGTAATAGTTTTCATGTGCTAATCCCAAACTCCCAATCCTAGAAGGATGAACTATCTAATATTGTGTACACTTATGGTTTTAGGTCCTTTGTAGTTCTGAGCCTTGCAAAACATTTTATATTTGCCTACATGAAACATCTCTTTTTTCTGGCAAATAATTTGATAGTCAGCAGATACACCATGTATCATATGAAATTCCCCTTGTCTGCCTCAGCCAAACTCAGCCCAACTTTCTTCTGCTCTCTCGTTCTTGAATAAGTTTCACTAGATTTAAAAATATTATTATTTTTATTAAAATTATTTTTTAAGCATTTATGTGTTTGGCTTAATCAGTGAACTCTAAATCCTTGAGGACAGAGACTATGTCCTGTCATCTAAACTTGTAGAGATGATCCAAGATTTATTTTTCAATAAATAAATTAGTCATACACTCATTATTCCTTACATCAGTGTTTCACAAAAGTGTTCAAAAGAATAGTACTACCTTGAAAGTCCCTATGGAAAAAGAGTTTCATTGCGAAATATTCTTTTGCAGTGTATATTTTCTTACTAGAAATTCAAAATGCACATCGATCTATTAAAAGGTCCTGAGAATGCCTACAATAAATAAAACTGTTTAAATTTCTTTAACTCAGTATTTCCCAAATACATATGTCAAATCTCTTTTTTGTTCCCCTAGAACACATATTAATGTCCTGTGGATGTGGTTTTCTATGCAATATTCCTCTAAGAAATGGTATACTATATTTCTGTTGTTAAATGTGCATGCAGAGAAAGCAATCAAGGGGAAGGGTTAAAATTATACTTATGTAATTCAGCAGGCTGTTTGCAGCTAAAGCAAAGGAAATGAATTCGAAATAGTTAAATTATTTACCCATGTAGAAAGATGTCATTGGTTTATATTAAAAGCACATGTTCTAAATTGAGAGGTAAATTCTATTCTGTATACATTGGTGGGGGGACGGGGAGTTTTGTAGTTTGACTTGTCTAAAAATGATTATAATATAATAACTGAAAAAAGTTGTTTTAAGGCTTGCCCTGCACTCCGTAGCCCTCCCTCCCCCTGCCTGAGTAAGCCAGAGCCCCAGAAGCAGCTGCTCCTTTAACCCCATCCTGTCTGAGTGAAGAACAGATGCCCTCAAGCGACCTACACGCAGAGGCGGGGCCAAATTCAAAGCTGAACCCCAGGAGTTGTGTGAACAAAGAAGAGAAAGGGAAATCTCTCCCAGCAGCCTCAGGAGCAGCGGATTAAATCTCCACAATCAACTTGATGTACCCTGCATCTGTGGAATACCTGAATAGACAATGAATCAACCCAAATTTAGAAGGTGGACTTTGGGAGCAATGATATATATACACTTTTCCCTTATTCTCTTTTTGTGAGTGTGTAAGTGTATGCTTCTGTGTGCGATTTTGTCTGTATAGCTTTGCTTTTACCATTTGTCCTAGGGTTCTGTCTGTCCGGTTTTTTTGTTTGTTTTTTTGTTTTTTTAGTATAGTTTTTAGAATTTGTTATCATTGGTGGATTTGTTTTTGGTTTGGTTGCTCTCTTCTTTCTTTTTTTTAAATTACTTTTAAAAAACTATTTTTAATAATTATTTTTTATTTTAATAACTCCTTTATTTATTTTATTTTATTTTATTTTATTTTCTCTTCTTCTTTCTTTCTTTCTTTCGTTTCTCCCTTTTATTCTGAGCTGTGTGGAAGACAGGCTTTTGGTGCTCCAGCCAGGAATCAGGGCTGTGCCACTGAGGTGGGAGAGCCAAGTTCAGGACACTGGTCCACAAGGGACTTCCCAGCTCCATGTAATATCAAATGGTGAAAATCTCCCAGAGATATCCATCTCAACACCAAGACCCAGCTCCACTCAACGACCAGCAAGCTACAGTGCTGGACACCCTATGCCAAACTAGCAAGACAGGAACACAACCCCACCCATTAGCAGAGAGGCTGCCTAAAATCATAATGAGGCCACAGACACCCCAAAACATACCACCAGACGTGGACCTGCCCACCAGAAAGACAAGATCCAGCCTCATCCACCAGAACACAGGCACTAGTTCCCTCCACCAGGAAACCTACACAACCTGCTGAAACACCTTACCCACTGGGGGCAGACACCAAAAGCAACAGGAACTACGAACCTGCAGGCTGTGAAAAGGAGACCCCAAACACAGTAAGTTAAGCAAAATGAGAAGACAGAGAAACACACAACAGATGAAGGAACAAGGTAAAAACCCACCAGACCTAACAAATGAGGAGGAAATAGGCAGTCTACCTGAAAAAGAATTCAGAATAATGATAGTAAAGATGATCCAAATTCTTGGAAATAGAATGGAGAAAATACAAGAAACGTTTAACAAGGACCTAGAAGAACTAAAGAGCAAACAAACAGTGATGAACAACACAATAAATGAAACTAAAAATTCTCTAGAAGGGATCAATAGCAGAATAATTGAGCAGAAGAACGGATAAGTGACCTGGAATATAAAACAGCGGAAACAACTACCGCAGAGCACTATAAAGAAAAAAGAATGAAAAGAATTGAGGACAGTCTCAGAAACCGCTGGGACAACATTAAATGCACCAACATTCGAATTATAAGGGTCCCAGAAGAAGAAGAGAAAAAGAAAGGGACTGAGAAAACATTTGAAGAGATTATAGTTGAAAACTTCCCTAATATGGGAAAGGAAATAGTTAATCAAGTCCTGGAAGCACAGAGAGTCCCATACAGGATAAATCCAAGGAGAAACATGCGAAGACACATATTAATCAAACTATCAAAAATTAAATACAAAGAAAAAATATTAAAAGCTGCAAGGGAAAAACAGCAAATAACATACAAGGGAATCCCCATAAGGTTAACAGCTGATCTTTCAGCAGGAACTCTGCAAGCCAGAAGAGAGTGGCAGAACATATTTAAAGTGATGAAGGGGAAGAACCTACAACAAAGACTACTCTACCCAGCAAGGATCTCATTCAGATTTGATGGAGAAATTAAAACCTTTACAGACAAGCAAAAGCTAAAAGAATTCAGCACCACCAAACCAGCTTTACAACAAATGTTAAAGGAACTTCTCTATGCAGGAAACACAAGAGAAGGAAAAGACCTACAATAACAAACCCAAAACAATTAAGAAAATGGTAATAGGAACATACATGTCAATAATTACCTTAAATGTAAATGGATTAAATGCTCCAACCAAAAGACACAGAAGGGTTGAATGGATACAAAAATAAGACCCGTATATATGCTGTCTACAAGAGATCCACTTCAGACCTAGGGACACATACAGACTGAAAGTGAGGGGATGGAAAAAGATATTCCATGCTAATGGAAATCAAAAGAAAGCTGGAGTAGCAATTCTCATATCAGACAAAATAGACTTTAAAACAAAGACTATTAAAAAAGAAAAAGAAGGACACTACGTAATTATTGAGGGATCAATGCAAGAAAAAGATATAACAACTGTAAATATTTATGCACCCAACATAGGAGCACCTCAATACATAAGGCAAATACTAACAGCCATAAAAGGAGAAATTGACAGTAACACAATCATAGTAGGAGACTAAAACACCCCACTTTCACCAATGGACAGATCATCCAAAATGAAAATAAATAAGGAAACACAAGCTTTAAATGATACATCAAACAGGATGGACGTAATTGATATTTATAGGACATTCCAGCAAAAACAACAGAATACACTTTCTTCTCAAGTACTCATGGAACATTCTCCAGGATAGATCATATATTAGGTCACAAATCAAGCCTTGGTAAATTGAAGAAAATTGAAATTGTATCAAGTATGTTTTCCGACCACAACGCTATGAGACTAGATAACAATTACAAGAAAAAAAATCTGTAAAAACTACAAACACATGGAGGCTAAACAATACACTGCTTAATAACCAAGAGACCACTGAAGAAATCAGAAAATACCTAGAAACAAATGACAATGAAAACACAATGACCCAAACCTATGGGATGCAGCAAAAGCAGTTCTAAGAGGGAAGTTTATAGCAATACAATCCTACCTTAAGAAACAAGAAACATCTCAAATAAACAACCTAAACTTACACCTGAAGCAATTACAGAAAGAAGAACAAAAAAACCTCACAGTTAGCAGAAGGAAATAAATCATAAAGATCAGAGCAGAAATCAATGAAAAAGAAATGAAGGAATTGATAGCAAAGATCAATGAAACGTAAAGCTGGTTCTTGGAGAAGATAAACAAAATTGATAAACCATTAGCCAGACTCATCAAGAGAAAAAGGGAGAAGACTCAAATCAATAGAACTAGAAATGAAAAAGGAGAAGTAACCACTGACACTGCAGAAATACAAAGGATCATGAGAGATTACTACAAGCAACTCTATGCCAATAAAATGGACAACGTGGAAGAAATGGACAAATTCTTAGAAAAACACAACTTTCCGAGACTGAACCAGGAATAAATAGAAAATATGAACATACAAATCACAAGCAGTGAAATTGAAATTGTGATTAAAAATCTTCCAACAAACAAAAGCTCAGGACCAGATGGCTTCACAGGTGAATTCTATCAAATATTTAGAGAAGAGTTAACACCTATCCTTCTCAAACTCTTCCAAAATATAGCAGAGGGAGGAACACTCCCAATCTCATTCTACGAGGCCACCATCACCCTGATAGCAAAACCAGACAAAGATGTCACAAAGAAAGAAAACTACAGGCCAATATCACTGATGAACATAGATGCAAAAATCCTCAACAAAATACTAGCAAACAGAATCCAACAGCACATTAAAAGGATCATACAACATGATCAAGTGGGGTTTCTCCCAGGAATGAAAGGATTCTTCAATACACGCAAATCAATCAATGTGATACACCATATTAACAAATTGAAGGAGAAAATCCATATGATCATCTCAATAGATGCAGAGAAAGCTTTCAACAAAATTCAACACCCATTTATGATAAAAGCCCTGCAGAAAGTAGGCATAGAGGGAACTTTCCTCAACATAATAAAGGCCATATATGACAAACCCACAGCCAACATTGTCCTCAATGGTGAAAAACTGAAACCATTTCCACTAAGATCAGGAACAAGACAAGGTTGCCCACTCTCACCACTATTATTCAACATAGTTTTGGAAGTGTTAGCCACAGCAATCAGAGAAGACAAAGAAATAAAAGGAATCCAAATCGGAAAAGAAGAAGTAAAGCTGTCACTATTTGCAGATGACATGATACTATACATAGAGAATCCTAAAGATGCTACCAGAAAACTACTAGAGCTAATCAATGAATTTGGTAAAGTAGCAGGATACAAAATTAATGCACAGAAATCTCTTGCATTTCTATACACTAATGACGAAAAATCTGAAAGTGAAATTAAGAAAACACTCCCGTTTACCATTGCAACAAAAAGAATAAAATATCTAGGAATAAACCTACCTAAGGAGACAAAAGACCTGTATGCAGAAAATTATAAGACACTTATGAAAGAAATTAAAGATGATACAAATAGATGGAGAGATATACCATGTTCTTGGATTGGAAGAATCAACATTGTGAAAATGACTATATTATCCAAAGCAATCTACAAATTCAGTGCAATCCCTACCAAACTACCACTGGCATTTTTCACAGAACTAGAACAAAAAATTTCACAATTTGTATGGATACACAAAAGACCCTGAATAGCCAAAGCAATCTTGAGAAGGAAAAATGGAGCTGTAGGAATCAGGCTCCTGGACTTCAGACTATACTACAAAGCTACAGTAATCAAGACAGTATGGTACTGGCACAAAAACAGAAATATAGATCAATGAAACAGGGTAGAAAGTCCAGAGATAAACCCATGCACGTATGTTCACCTTATTTTTGATAAAGGAGGCAAAAATATACAGTGGAGAAAAGACAACCTCTTCAATAAGTGGTGCTGGGAAACCTGGACAGCTACGTGTAAAAGAATGAAATTAGAATACTCCCTAACACCATACACAGAAATAAACTCAAAATGGATTAAAGACCTAAATGTAAGGCCAGACACTATAAAACTCTTAGAGGAAAACATAGGCAGAACACTCTACAACATAAATCACAGCAAGATCCTTTTTGACCCACCTCCTAGAGAAATGCAAATAAAAATAAAAATAAATAAATGGGACCTAATGAAACTTAAAAGCTTTTGCACAGCAAAGGAAACCATAAACAAGACGAAAAGGCAACTTTCAGAATGGGAGAAAATATTTGCAAATGAAGCAACTGACAAAGGATTAATCTCCAAAATATGCAAGAAGCCCATGCAGCTCAATATCAAAAACAGAAACAACTCAATCCAAAAATGGGCAGAAGACCTAAATAGACATTTCTTCTAAGAAGATAAACAGACTGCCAACAAACACATGAAATAATGCTCAACATCATTAATTATTAGAGAAATGCAAATCAAAACTACAATGAGATATCTTCTCACACCGGTCAGAATGGCCATCATCAAAAAATCTAGAAACAATAAATGCTGGAGAGTATGTGGAGAAAATAGAACCCTCTTTCACTGTTGGTGGGAATGTAAGTTTTTACAGCCACTATGGAGAACAATATGGAGGTTCCTTAAAAAACTAAAAATAGAACTACCATATGACCCAGCAATCCCACTACTGGGCATATACCCTGTCAAAACCATAATTCAATAAGAGTCATGTACCACAATGTTCATTGCAGCTCTATTTACAATAGCCCAGACATGGAAGCAACCTAAGTGTCCATTGACAGATGAATGGATATAGAAGATGTGGCACATATATACAATGGAACATTACTCAGCCATAAAAAGAAACGAAATTGAGTTATTTGTAGTGAGGTGGATGGACCTAGAGTCTGTCATACAGAGTGAAGTAAGTCAGAAAGAGAAAAACAAATACCGTATGCTAATACATATATATGGAATCTAAAAAACAAAAAAAGAAATGGTCATGAAGAACCTAGGGGCAAGATGGCAATAAAGACGCAGACCTACTAGCGAATGGACTTAAGGATATGGAGAGGGGGAAGGGTAAGCTGGGACAAAGTGAGAGTGGCATGGACATATATACACTACCAAATGTATAATAGATAGCTACTGGGAAGCAGCTGCATAGCACAGGAAAATAAGCTCGGTGCTTTGTGACTACCTAGAGGGGTGAGATGGGGAGGAGGATGCAAGAGGGAAGCGATATGGGGATATATGTATATGTATAACTGATTTACTTTGTTATAAAGCAGAAACTAACAGACAATTGTAAAGCAATTATACCCCAATAAAGATGTTAAAAAAATAATAACAATAACAAATAAAAAAATAAAGTTGTTTTAAAATAATCAAATCATCAGAGCTCATAAATCCAGCACAATTGTCTGTTGCCCTCTGTAGTGTCAGCCTTAAGAATCTCCATATTTAACCTAGAGACTGTCATACAGAATGAAGTAAATCAGAAAGAGAAAAACGAATACCGTATGCTAACACATATATATGGAATCTAAAAAAAAAAAAAGGTTATGAAGAACCTATGGGCAGGATAGGAATAAAGACGCAGACGTAGAGAATGGACTTGAGGACATGGGGAGGGGGAAATGTAAGCTGGGACGAAGTGAGAGAATGGCATGGACTTATATATATTACCAAATGTAAAATAGATAGCTAGTGGGAAGCAGCTGCATAGCACAGGGAGATCAGCTCGGTGCTTTGTGACCACCTAGAGGGGTGGGATAGGGAGGGTGGGAGGGAGACCCAAAAGGCTGGAGATATGGGGATATATGTATATGTATAGCTGATTCATTTTGTTATAAAGCAGAAATTAACACACCATTGTAAAGCAATTATATTCCAATAAAGATGTGTAAAAAAAAACCCCAAAGCATATCCATATTTAATACCACGGGACTATCTAGGGATAGTTCACCAAACAATAAAATAATTGTCTCCTTTTAAATTTTGACCTCAAAGAGCATTATGAATTTAACCACCAATTTTATGCTTCAAATTTAGATTCCAGTTCTCTTCTTCTCTTATTCTAAAGAAAATCTATTCTCAAAGGGCATAATTTTTTAATTGCTGAAGTTACTGAAAAGGACTTCATTGGGTAAATGAACATTTTTAATTGATAACATTTGTCCTGAAATAAAATTTGAGAATTAAAAATCAATCTCATTCATAACCTATAATGGAAAAGAATCTGAAAAGGAATATGTATATATATATATATATATATATATATATATATATATATATATATATATATATATATATATAACTGAATCACTTTGCTGTACACTTGAAACTAACAGAACATTTTAAGTTAACTATACTTCATTTTTTTAAAATTGTTAATTAAAAAAAATCCATTTTGGACTTCTGACCTCCAAAAGTGTAAAATAATAAATTTGTGTTGGGTTAAGTCACTAAGTTTGTGATAATTTATTACAGCAATAATAGGAAACAGATACAGCTAAAGACAAATGATGTTGAACATTTTTTCATATGTTTATTCACCTTTTCATCTTTGGTGAGAGGTCTGTTCAGATCATTTGCTCATTTATTAAATTAGGTTGTTTGTCTTATTGCTGAGTTTTAAGAGTTCTTTGTATTTTTTGATACAAGTCCTTTATCAGATATCTTTTTTGCAAGTATTTTCCACCAGTCTGTGCCTTGTATATTCATTCCACAAATACCTTTGTAGAACAATTTTAATTTTAATAAAGTCTAACTTTTTCTTTCATGAAAAAATGTCAGTCTCATTCTTTTATATAGTTGCCATGGTGAGGATGATTCAATGTGAATTTAGCAATGAATATATTAATTATTTGTGATATTCCTAAGATTACATATTTTATTAACTCAAAGAGATTATTTAAAGAAAATACCTTTTAGCTGAATAAATAAATTGCAAATAATTAGCTATATTTATTTATTCCTTCCAAAGCTATCAGTAATCTATATAACAAAGCAGAATGAACATCAGTGAAAGATTAATTCTTAGAGTACATGTGTGGATAGCAAACCAGCTTAAAAGTTTGACTTTTTTTAGTGCCAGAAAATATTATTTGATGGGTGTTTTTTCACATGGAAAAACAATGAGTTATTTCATTCAATCTCAACCAGGTGATTTATGGGGGATGAGGGGGGCAGAAATAAACACAAAAACATAAGAATCTAAGCCATAATGCTTTGGAATTCTTTATGCTACTGAGGGACCCAAATGCATTAATATAGATTCTGCAAACTCTTCACTCTTTACTCCCATGGAAACCTTCAAAACTACAAAGGGAAGAAGTAAGTTTTAATTTTCTATGTATTTTATTTTGTTTCTTGAGAGACAAGGTCCAAGGAAAGTATACTTCCATTCAAAGAAGCCTCAGAACCAAGGAGAACATCTCTAATAATGAGAAAAGAATTACAATTTTCTGCCCTTCTAAATGATTAAATTACCTGAAATCAGTACAGATGTAATATGAATGACTATGAAATCGCCAAGAGTTAGGAGGAAGTGCCAGCACTCTTAATTTCAAACTATCTCTAAGAACTCTCTGTAACAGATAAGGGAAGAAGAGGGGTAAAAAAAGAGATGGGACAAGAAAGGAAAATAACCCTAACTTTGTACATATTTTTGGACCACACACTTGCTTTTTGAAAACTGCTTTCCACATAGTTTTCTTTCCTGTGCAAATGGTATTAATCATAATTATATAATTAATATAAATATAGACTGGGACGAGAGTCAGGTATTTAACAAATGAAGTTTATGGGTGGAAAAAGGGAAGATAAGTTTATTTCTAAATGCTGAGGGATACAATGCTTTTTTCAAACATGATGGATCCCACACATATTTTAATACTTTAGTTTGCTAGCTTTTTTGAATTACTTATTAATGGCATCTACTCTTGTTGTAGTAAAATTCACAGCTACTTCTTATTTCTATATACACAGCATTATCACTGTGAACATTTCAACAATTTACAGATTTTGACCTAAATAAATTAGTTTTACATTTTTTAATTTGGAAGACCAATGACTTGAAATAACACTATATATTCATTTCTACACATGTACACACAAAGAGTACTAAAATGTAGACTTGACTATAAATCATGCCAAGATAGAATGCCCTTGACTATAAATCATGACAAGATAGAATTCTATCAATGATAGAATCTATATAGTTGGGACTTTGTTTTTAAAAATGCCAGTTTCACAAAGGAAAACATAACCTGTGTGAGATATAGTCTACTGACTTAAAATTTCACTCGATAGTCTAGCTTTTGCTGTTTTTAACACTATCGGGCATAATCATAAAAGTGAAGCTTTAATCAAACTTGGTGTCTTGACCAAATATTCACACTTCGGTTCATTGGATCTCAGAGAATGGGCAGAGAAAGCAAGGGATTACCAAAAGCTGGGAAGGGTATGGAAACAAGAGACATTTAGGAGGTCAAGAGTGGAGTTGGAAGCAGAGTTCAGTAAGTTCTAGACGTGAGTCAGAATCAGGGGAGTAGAGGACATATCAGAACGTGAAGCACAGAAACCAGAGCGGTAAGGGAGATGGACTCAGAGCAGGGAGGGTTGTGAGTGGTCACCTAATGTGGGTGTTAGTTGTATTGTTGTCTCAGGCTGGCTTTAAGGAACTTACCAGGGATGACCTATAGAAAATCTGGCATGTATAGGACTGTCAATTGGACTACCTCATTTTTATATTTCCTTTTCAGATGTACCTGTTGTTTGTTTGTTTTTTTCCAGCAAACTAAATTGTAAACAGTTTGAGTAAAGATACTACCTCTTCTAGTTCTTGTCCACTGAAAAGAGAATAAAACGAAGTGTTGATTTCAGTTTTAGTGTTTTTATTTATTTTCTATTGTTACCATAACAAATTGCCACAAACTTAGCAGCTTAAAACAATACAAACATATTAACTCTGAGTTCTGTAAGTCAGTAGTCTCAGCTCGTTTCTCTTTTTCACAGGCTGTAGTCAAAGTGTCAGCAGGATAGGCTCTTACTGGGATGTTCTAGGGAAGAATCTGCTTCCAAGGTCATTCAGGTTGTTCCTTGTGGGTGTAGGACTGAGGTTCCCATCTCCTTGCTAATTGTCAGCTGTGATTGTTCACAGCTTCTAAAGGCTGTCCACATTCTCTGGCTCATGCCCTCCTTCCTCATCTTCCAAGCCAGCAATGCCGGTCAAGGGCTCTCACCCTGTACCTTCCTCCTCCCACTGCCCCTCCCCACTTTCCTCTTCTGCTATATCTCTCTGTGTGGCTCTTCTGTCTCCATCTTCTGCTTCTAAGTGTTCATGTGATTACACTGGACACACCCTGATAGTCCAAGATAATCTCCCTACTTTAAAGTCTCCTAACTAGCAATCTTAATTCCATAAGTCCCTTAACAGCAGTGCCTAAATTAGTCTGTGATTAAATAACCCAGGCAAGGAAAGCTTGGGAGGAGAGGACACCTTTAGAATTCTTCCTATAACAGTTTCACTAGGAAAAAAATGTGTGATCCTGAGCAAAGAAAGCACCTCCCCTTAGATACAGTTTCCCATTGCAAAATTAAGAAATTAGACCAAATAAATATTAACTTTCTTTCCAGCTCTGTGTTTATACCTAAAATCTCCTGACCTTTACAAAGGACAAGCATTCAGTTAGTGCCCAATGAATATTTGTTGTTTGAGGTGAAATAAATGGCCATGATTGTTGAAAACTGACCTTGTCTCATTTTTAGTTTTCTTTTATAAGACAATTTTATATTAATAAAAGTTTATGTAATTTATTGTATCCTACTAGATATATATTCAAATAAAAATTCATATACAATTTTAAAAGAGTAATACAGGCAAAGTTAAAAACAAAATTCCACCGCCCCATTCCCTACCCACAGATGCTCTCCCAGAATTGGCAAATTCTGCTGTTTACATTATCCAGTGTTATAGTTATGACTTTAAACAATATTTCTCTGTTTTGATGTAGAATGTACCTATTGCTTAAACCACTGTAAAAAATGAGAGATTTACCAAAATTGCACTTCATTGTCCTCCTCCACTTACATCCCAATTGTGTTGCTGACTGTGGCAGATTTTATTTTCCAAGATTAGCTCTTTCACCCCTCATCTGACAGTATGATTTTGACTCTCCTCCCATTGAGATGTGGGGTGTTCATTCCCTTCCCTTGAACCTCACGTGCTTGTGAAAAGAGCAGAAGTAATGTAACTTGACTTTCGAGAGTAGGTCATAAAAGACAACACAGCTTTTTCATGGTTCTCTTGGGGTGTTCATTCTTGGAACTCAGCCACCAGGCTCTGAAGAAACCCAGATGACAAGGAGGGGCCATGTGTAGGGGTTCCAGCCAGCAGACCCAGCTGAGGTCCTAGCTGACTACTGGGATCAACCTCCAGACATGTGAGGAAGTGATGGAGATGATGCTAAGCCCAGCCACAGTCTGACTGTGGCCACTGAGAGACCCAAAGTAGTTGAGCCAAGTCAATACCTGAACCATGAGAGATAATAATAACATGATTGTTGTTTTAAGCTACTAGGTTTTGGGTCAGCAATAGGTAACTTGGACAGTTATATCTACATTTTATATTAAGTGTTATTATCACAGGATTCTGGACAGAAATACCATTATAGTTTGATTTGACGAATAGTTCATTTTATTTTATTGTTTTCTGATTTTAATTTTTTTAATTTTTTATACAATTTGTAAAGGTTACATTCCATTTACAGTTAGTACAAAATATTGGGTATATTCCGCATGTAGTACAATACATCCTTGAGCCTATCTTACACCCAGTAGTTTGTACCTCACACTGTTCCACCCTTATATATTGTCCTTCCCCTGCCCCCCTCTGGTAACCCCTAGTTTGTTCTCCACATCTGTGAGTCTGCTTCTTTTTTGTTATATTCACTAGTTTCTTGTATTTTTTAGATTCTACGTGTAAGTGATATTATACAGCATTTGTTGTTCTCTGTCTGACTTATTTCACTTAACATAATGTCCTCCAAGTCCATCCGTGTTACTGTAAATGGCAAAATTTCATTCTTTTTTATGTTTGAGTAATATTCCATTATATTATATTATTATATTATACATTATTATTATTATAATATATTATCATTATATTATATTATTATAATATTCCATTTTATTATATTATTCCACTATACTTAGGTTTTTTTCATATCTTGGCAATTGTAAATAGTGTTGCTATGAACATTGGGGTGCATGTAGCTTTTTGCATTAGTGTTTTTTGTTCTTTTGGGATATATACCCAGAGTGGAATTGCTGGGTCATATGGTAAGGATGCCTACTCCCACCACTTTTATTCAGTATAGGTTTGGAAGTCCTAGCCACCGCAATAGGAGAAGAAAAAGAAATAAAAGGAATCCAAATTGGAAAGGAAGAAGTAAAACTCTCACTGTTTGCAGATGACATGATACTATTCATTTTAATATATAAAGAATAAAACCAAAATGTAGTGTATTATAATTATATAAATATACTTTAATGCAGAATAAAGAAAGGGGATGAAGCCCCTAGAGAAGAAAATGTATTCCTATGTCACTAAGTCCCTGAAACCCACAGGAGAATGTCCCAGACACCAAGGCCTAACATGATCTCTACTAGGTTTTTCAGCTTTCTTTTTTTTTCATGGTCATAATCAGCTGTCACTCTTATCTGAAGACATCCTCTTCTTATTGTCTTCTCAATTTTGTTTGAGAAATTTTACCTTCATTAGAGACAAATGAGCAGGAAATATTCTGAGTTTTAAGTGTCTTTACATTGTCCTCCTACTTTCTTGACAACATGATTTGGTATAGAATTCTAAGTTGAAAATATTTTTTGAAAGAAATTGAAAGCATTGCTCCATTGTTTTCTAGTGTCCAATGTTATCTTTGATCCATTGATTCATCTTTAACTCATTTGTGTATAATCAATTTCTTGTGTTTAATCAGTTTACCAAAGAGATTTTGGAATGTTTCTCTTCATTGAGATTGGAGACATACATGTGTAGACCTTTCCTAGTTCATTCCTTTGGGCAATTTTGGGTCCTTTCAATTTGAAGAATCATGTCTTGCCACAGCTCGGGGAAATTTTCTTTTATTATCTATTTGATTGTTTTCTTCCATATTCTTGTCTCTTTCCTTCTGCTTCTGGACATGTTTTTAAATACCTCCATTTTCGATCTTCTCTCAGGTTTTTCTCATGTCATTTACATATTTGTCTTTAGCTCTGCATTATTCCATACTTTTAGATAGATCACTAGTTTGTTTTTTTAGCCTGACCCATTTTATTCTTTGGTCCATTCATTTGATTTGTTTCAATTTTGGGGAAAATATATTTATATCTTATAATTTCTGTCTTGATTTCTAAATTGTTCATTCTTCAGGAGCAATCTATTCTTAATTTATTTCTATAATAGTCTCTCAAATCTCTGAATTCTCCCAGTGTTTCTCATGAATTAACCTCCCAGGGGGCATTTGGCAACATTTGCTTGTCACAGTCATGAGGTTTGCTACTGATATCTAGTGGGTATAGGTCAGGGATGTTGCTAAATATCCTACAATTCACAGGAACACCCACTAGAAGAATTATCTTGTCCAAAATGTCAATAGTACCAAAGTTTACACCTGTTAGAAATGCAAAATTCCCTTTTTTCCATATATCACTTTTAATTCCTTTGGTGTTAGTGGGTATACTTTCTTCCATCTATTTATGGTGTGTGTGTGTTCCAAATATGTGTTGATCTTTGTTCCTAGTTCACAAAAAGTACAAAGTTATTTCATAGATTTTCTCTCTGGTTGTGTTGTCTATTTTCCCAAGAGCTTAAATGAGAAACCCAACTATTGGTTTCTGTTAGATAGTTGGGTCATATCAACAGGTCAATACACTGTAGAGTGCTTGATTATGGAGCAGGCAGACTACAGATCCCTTTAATTATCAAATTAAAGAGACTTTCACTCTGGGGATAAAGTGATTTACTGTATTTCACTACCAGATTGAACTTTCTTTTTTCTTCTTTTCTTTCTCTCTCACTCTCACTTTTTTAGTGTTTTCTCAGTATCTGATGTAAAGGTTTGGAGTTATTTCAAAACCTTCTCTACTTCTCTCACAGGTCCAAATTCATTCTAGAATATCTCCCCAGACAGGTGTTAGGTTCTAGCCTTGAGGCAAATACAGCTGTTGTCAGTCATGTTATCCACAAATATGGCAAAGGAGGCAGGAGAGGGAATAGGTCTCTTCAGGCCCCACTATTACTAAATCAGTTATTTAATTAATTAATGTCCCTGATGATTCCCAGGACCCTCTCCCAGTCTTTGTATTGTCTCTGATCTTAGAATTTCTCATGGGCTCCATTAGGATTGATTTCTTTAACTTCTGGAATCTTGGCTTCGATTCTTCTGCTCTGTTTTCTCCATTAATTCTATCCCACCTGCTTTTTAGCTTCTAGGGTTTGTTTAAACTTTCTGGTCCACTGGTAGCTCTATTTCCTGTTTTCCAATACTATTGTGTTTGGGTTCTTCATTTAAAATGTTGGTTCCAATCATTTTCGTGAAACTATGGGTAGGAGGAGAGGTATTCGTACAAACCAGAAGCTTTCCTGAATCAATTACAGACCTCGGTTTTAATAGATATTCATCATTTTTTATTTCCAAATGCCCTGTATTTGGTCATGTTCCCCCCAAAACATATCCTTAGACAATGATTCCAATATAAGTGTTTTACTGAGGAAATCCTGCTCGGGGAGGAAACTAGTATGGGAGTTTCCATACCCCTCCCCCCAAAAAAACATATCACATTCCAATCTCTGGAACCTATGGATAAGTTATCTCAATGGCAATACGAACTTTACAGCTGTGATTAAGTTAAGGATCTTGAGATAGACAGATTACCTGGATTATCCAAATGGGCCAAATGCAATCACAAGCACCCTGGAAAGTGAAAGAGGGAGACAGAAGTCAGAGACTGAGAGGGATTTGAAAATGCTGGAAGATGGCCTTGAAGATGGAAATGAATGAAGGACCCACAAACTGAGAAATGGCATCTAGAATCTAGGAAAGACAAGGACACAATCTTCCCGCAGGGCCTCCTGATCGATGACAGCACTGTTAACACTTTATTAGCCCAAAGGAGCCAATTTTGGACTCGTGATGTTCAGTTTATGTAATTTTAAGCCAATGAGTTTGTGATTATTTGTTATAGCGGTAATGGGAAACTAATACATCGGCTTGCTAAAACCTCAGGGAAATCCATCAGAGCACCTCTGATCTGGTCTCACAGGTGCACCCTGCAGGGCTAGAACTGCCTCACCTGGAAGGGGCCTGCAGCTTGGAGATGCATATGTGCCCCCGCTGGTTCTTAGTTATAGGTAAATCCCCAGGTTCTTCTGGCTCTCTGCCTGAGGTGAAGAAAACACAAAACTATAAAAAGAGTTCTTGGACTTCCCTGGTGGCACAGTGGTTAAGAATCTGCCTGCCAATGCAGGGGACACGGATTCGAGCCCTGCTCCGGGAAGATCCCACATGCCATGGAGCAACTAATCCCGTGTACCACAACTACTGAGCCTGCGCTCTAGAGCCCGCAAACCACAACTACTGAAGCCTGTGTGCCCAGAGCCTATGCTCTGCAACAAGAGAAGCCACTTCAACGAGAAGCCCACACACCGCAACAAAGAGTAGCCCCCACTTGCCACAACTAGAAAAAGCCCGCACACAGCAACGAAGACCCAAAGCAGCCGAAAATAAAAATAAATAAATATTTTTTAAAAAGTGTTCTTGGATAAGCACTGACAACATTCACTATACCTCTCTTCACCCCATCTTCCTTTTAGACACTCTGCCATTGTGTGTTCAGGATTTCAGAGATGTAACACCTCTTTAAATGTCCATTTTCCAACTCTCAATCTTCAGCAATTAATTGATTTTTCTATGGTGCTAATTTCTAGTTTTCTATCTAGAACAGTTATTTTTTTCCTAAGATGTCAGTTTCTATTTCTTGCAACATAAGATTTGCACAACATGGCAGGAAATAACCTTCAGAATATGTAGGGAATTTGGTATTGGCCATCTGACTGAAATAGGGTAGAAGGCAGCCAAATTCTCATTAATATTTCAAGATGGGACTCAAACAGCTCTTAACATGAAGTGATGGAACCTGATTAAATGTATTTTCTAAGGTCATCTGTTATCAAGTGTCCTTTGGAGGTAAAGATCTGGGGTATTGTTAGTTTGGTACTAGGGAACTGTATAAATGGTATAAGGAAATCAAAGACTAAGAGGTGAGTAATTAATTTTGGATTTGCAAAGTTTACAGGAAAAAAAACCCCCACAAATCTAAATTCTAAATTATAAGCTCAAAGAATAATTGAATAACACACATTCTTAAGTCTAAACCATTGTCCTTTACTTAAAAAGTGAAAAAACCTAAATGAGTTAGATGGTTCCATTCATTCTTTCTTTCATTAATTCATTGACACCTGAGCGATGTCTATGATATAATGACACCTGGGTAGTTGCTAGAAATAACTGGGATAATTCAACGCACACTCAAACAGTCTTTGCCTTCTGGAAGCTTACAGTCTCATACTGTAGGACAGATATAAAATCTTAAATATAAGATACATATATACTTAATAAATATAAAATATTTAATATATTTAATACATTAATTGAATACTTTGACCCTCATTAGGCTAATGTTGATAAAAATACAATTCTGGCAATTAGATCATTAAAGATAAATTGGCTCAAGAGATACTGTGTTTGGTTAAGGAATTACCTTGAAACTATGGTACTGTCAAAATATCCAACTTAGGTACAAATTCCTTCCCACCAACCCACTCTTCCTGATTCCACAAAACATTTCCAATCAGTTTTTGCAGAAAAATATTATGTATCATCTTCACCATGTGAAAAAGTAATTACCTACTTCATTACATCAATGTGGTACTTAAACATGTAAAGATTTGACCAGCTGTTTACTATTTCACCCATCTTCCATTTCCTTCCTATTAAATTAATATGGAATGTGGGTAATTGCATGATGGGAATTCAAAGCTCTCATTGATTCAGGAGATGAAGTTTGAAATTAATTTTTCATATTAACACTTTATATGATCTTAGATTTTAAATTGTTGATTCTAATCCCATTGGCAAAATAAAATTATTTTCTACCGTATAAACTATACTCACTTATATTCCAACTAAAAAGCAACCTCAAGTTGTAGCTATTTAGTGTGATTGAGTACTTAAAATTACATTTCTTTGATTATTAGGATTTTCCTTGAAGATATTCAAGGTTAAAATTTAAATCTAAAGCACTTAATTTTCCTGGAATTTAAATTATATCCAAAGATTTTAGGGTAAGATTGAGGTTTTAGTGTCCTAATAAAAGGTTTATAAATCAACTCTATAGCTCCAGTTTTTCAATTCTGTTAGATACGCTGAAATCCAGATGAGAGAAATTGTGATTAAATTAGATTGATTCTCTGTGAGCCAGAATTACACGTCAAAATTTTAAAATCTTAATACATTATTTGTAAAAGACCCTCATCTAAATTAAACTAACTGAGATGCTTGGTAAACTAGATATATGGGCCAATTATCAATTTCTTCTTGCTCTTTTTGTATTGCTAGAAGCATATAACTATTTTTTTTTTCTCTGCTAATATAAAGACTGCCAGGGGCATTTATTTTTATTGAACTCCCTTTTTACTGGTTTTATATGGCATACAGAATTTTTAAGCAAGTCTCAATAGTTAATTATTTCTGCTACTATTTTGGAGGTTATTTATTTTTTATTGTTGCTGCTAATGTTGTTTTTGTCCTAGAAAATTTCTGACAAAACACCATTTCTTGAACTTCTGTGAGATACAGTGTAGCCAGGGGTCACAGGCCAATGTTACAGAGCATAAGTCCTTGAGAGGTGAGCCCTGGACAAGAAAAGTACAGTAAGTGGCAACATAAGACTCATCTATATAAAAGAATCTTCCTCTCTGAATAATTTCTGTAATTCCTATTACCAAACTACTTACTTTCAAATTGTAACTACAGTTTGTATCTATCAATGTAATCTTTAATCTGTTGAAACTGAAATATATTACTTGAGCTTGGATAAGACATTAAACTAGTGACACCTCATTTATGATTTCCCAGACATAAATACAATAAGAGCAGAACAAAACGAAACTGGTAACCATTAGTATATGGTATTTGGTTGCTTCGGCAGCACAAGGAAGAGACAAAGGAGGTTGCTGGCAGCACGGACCCATGCAGGCATGTCTAAACTGAACTCTTGAAGGGTATGAGCCTTCCAGATACCTGGGAGAGAAGTAACCAGAATAGGTATGATATTCTAAGAAGGAAATATTCAAGAAGAGGAATGGGTATAGGTGAAGGGCAATGTAGTCTTCCTACTCTATCATATTTCTCAAGATCAACTAACATAACATGGCAACTACTTTTCTAATGTATTTTATTCATCACGGTATGCTCCTTTGGAAAAGTTTCCAGTTATAAGGATTTCTAAAATGAAACTATTTTATCATATGTCTCCTACCAGAGCATAAATAATTAACCATTTTTGTCAAAAATAACCTATGTTCACTAAAGCATATAAGGAACAATGGCCAATAGTTATAAAGATATTCATAGAACAAAATATACCAGCTGATAGAAGACAATATCTAAGTATCAGGATCCTCTACCATGTAATTAAACTACAAACTACCCCTGTTTTTTAAAAAAAGAATTTTAACTTTAAAAAAAAAAAAACATTAAAAGAATTGTGATTGTTAGTATTCTCTTGACACAAAATAAGGGGAAAAATTTTTATTACCCTTGGGAAATAACTCAACTTTCAGCTTCCTACAGTGACAATTTGGTATTTGGGAACTTTTGACAGAAATTCACCAGTTGTTCTTTATTGCCATGAGGACTAATGGGAAATAAAGTATGTGATATAGTACTATATACATACTGGCTACAAAATTAAAGAAAAAGAAATTGTGAAACTAATTCCAACTGCAAGTAAATGCTGTTTGTTTAAAGAATATAATAATAATTACCTTTTGTGATTTGATAACCCCATTGAAAATTATTTGACATGTAGAGCAAAAATCAACTTTGATTTCTTTTTTATCATAATGGAATACAGGATGTGATTCTAAGAGTAGATCTTGAGTTTAATTCCCTTGGAAAAATAATAAACATATGAGAGATATTGGACATTGACATTCATTCTAGAAATAGTTGTATGAAACAGATCTCTGCACTTGTCCAAAACTAAAATTTCTGAGAAACCAGAGCATAGTGATACCCACAACTCAGGGGTAATCAACCAAATATTTGTTTCACCAGTGAAAAAGAGAAGAGAGACCTTGGAGCAAAACTCCACCCAATGTTTATAGCTCTGTGTCAGTAAGCTAAATCCACAGTAAGGCTGTGTAACAATCAGCCCCAAACATCTCAGCAGTGTATGGGATAAATATTTATTTACTCACCTGTATTCAAGTCACCTGTGGGTTAGCTGATCTAAACTGGGCAAGACTTAGCAACTCTGTTGATCTTGCCTGGGCTGTTTCATGTTTGCATGGTTTCCTAGCTTCCAGAGTTTCTTATCTTTCTCCTGGAACAGCAAGCTAGCCTAAACATATCCTTATGGTATTGGTAGGGGCGCAATAGAGAAAGCCCAATTGTGCAAGTACTTTCCAATGTTTTTTTCATATCACACCCATCAATCTTCCATTAGACAAAGTAAGTTATGGGCTCAAGTTCAAAGGCAAGAAGTGTGGAAATACACTTCACCTTTTAGCGAGAGGAACCTCACAGTCCAATGACAAGGAATGTGGATACAGGGGAGGGTGAATAAGTGGATCTATTAACACCATCTACCATAAACCCCACTTTAGCACATAAAAATCTGCTCCTCTGGCTTCCTTCCCTTTTCTCTAACTCCCTGTGCCTGGAGGAACTTCACATTTGTTACTGGTGGTTTTCATTTGCTTTTAGGCATACCATGTATCACTTAAGCCATTCACAATTAATTTACATAGAATCAAACCCCTCTTGATCCATAAAGACACCACTGGGAAAGCAACTGTTCCAAAAAGCCTACTTGGGGAAGTGATTAAGGGGAAAGTGGTATCTGAGGTTATACACATGATCTCCTAGTGATCTTATGCCCACTGGCATGGAAACAAGCCTGGGTTAGTCTGCTAACAACATGGGCCTGGCCACCCAATCACTCCTAGCTGACAGGAGCCTGCACCAACTGCCAGATGGGAATGAGGCTGTTTTAGGACATCTGGCCCCAGCAGATGCATCAGCTGACTGTAGCTTCAGGAGTGAGCCCAGGCAAGATCAGTAGAACAATCACAGCTGAGTCTAGTCCAAATGACCGATCCACAAAGTTGTGAGCTAATAAATCATTGTAGTATCCCACTAAGATGTAAGCCTATTCTTTTACAC
Source organism: Balaenoptera borealis (assembly GCF_965194805.1). Classification (NCBI taxonomy): domain Eukaryota; kingdom Metazoa; phylum Chordata; class Mammalia; order Artiodactyla; family Balaenopteridae; genus Balaenoptera; species Balaenoptera borealis. The sequence continues at coordinate 66,315,503 of NC_138869.1, read as the reverse complement.
AGCAAAAGCTAACTGAAACACAATGTATATATATATTTTAAAAATATTAATGAACTCATCCATTTATGTTATCATTCATACTAAGAGATAATGTTATGGATAGCCCTATCCTTAATTAAAATCATTTTCCCATCCTTTTGTGATAACTATTTTCTTGAATTTTGACTTTTTGTTTTATCTTTGCTATACTTTTTTAAAAATGTATTTTTATTGAAGTACAGTTGAATTACAATATTGTATTAATTACTGCTGTACTGCAAAGTGACTCAGTTATACATATATACACATTCTTCTTCATATTCTTTTCCATTATGGTTTATCACAGGATACTGAATATAGTTCCCTGTGTTATATAGCAGGACCTTGTTGATTATTCATTCTACATATGCTATCTTTGCTATTCTTTAATGTATGTACACCAGAAATATATCATTTGATTTTATTTTGAGATTTATAAAATTTACATCATACCATATATAATGTTTTACAGTATATTTTTTCAACATTATGCTTGTGAGATTTATCTATAAAGTTGTGGCTGATTCATTTTCCCTACTGTACAATATGATTTGTCTATTTTCTACAGATAAACATCTCCGTCTTGTCCAGGTTTTTAGTTGTAACATACAGACATTTATTTGTTTGGTTGTTTATTATTGTCTGCTAAGGTAAACAGTTTTGGAAGGACGGAGTCAAGATGGCAGACGAGGAGGATGAAGAATTCACGTCTCTGCACCACTAGGGCATCTACCAGACACCAGTGGGGGACCATGGACACCTAAGGGGATGGGAGGAACCCTCAGCGACTGGGTAGGACGTGGGGTGTAGGGAGGAGTGAGGGGGGAGGAGAAGTGGGGGTGGGACACGACTGGCACCCTGAGGACCGGCTGGGGGAGGGGAAGGGATCCCATGCCCTAAGGGGGAAATTGGGGGACCATTGGGAAGGCATAGGATCTAAAGGGAGTGTGCCCAGGTTTCCCCTGCCCACTTGGGCCACTGGGAGCCTGCTGAGATCCCAGGCCTGATCCCCTGTCCACCAAGGCCCCCTCCTGCCATGCAGGTCTTGAGGGAGTGGGAAGGAGGGAAGGGGGAGCCAAAGTAAGGCCAGACATCTGGGACTGGCACCCCTGAAGGGTGGCTGGGGAGAGGAGGAGTTCCTATACCCAGTGGGACCCACCCTCGGTTAGCAGTCCAGTGGGGACAGGGAAGAACCTGGGGGAGACCATGGTGGGGAACAGAGGAATGGAAGGGAATATACCAGTGCTTTCCCTGTTCATTTAGTCACCAGGGAGCCTGTTGGGCTCCTGGGCCTAATCCTCTGCCCTTGGAGCCTCCCTCCTGCTGTGAAGAGCCCAAGCACTGTCCCTACACCCCCACCCACGGCCCTACAGCTACATTTGGAGACCCCCTCTTAGAACCCCTCCAACTGTGCTGGGCCTAAACCCCACCCACACACGCTCATCCAGGGCCTTACTTCCCAACTCCAGAACATCACACTCTGGAGGCACCCCTTTGGACGTGTTGCCTCTCCTCTTCCGTGCAGGTCCTAAGCAGAGGCCCTGCCGCACACTTGAATGTTGTCCCACTTAGGCCTTGTCCAGCTGAGTTGGTCCTGAGCCTAAGCCCCTCCCCACACTCAAATGTCATCGCCCCCCCCCCAAGGTCCTGCACCACCCTAAACCCTGCCCCTGCCTAAGTTCCATCCCTGCCTAAACACCGCCCCTATAGCCAAGATTTTTTTTTTTCCCTTTGTTTTTCTTTTTTCCTCTTTTAGATTAGGGTTCTATTTTAACTTGTTGTTGATTCATTTATATATTTTTTTCTAATAAATCTTTTATTTTTCTAATTTTATTTTATTCTTTATACTTTGTTATTGTTCTGCCCCTCTTGGCTTGATCCCCCTGCTCCTTATTTTTTTTCTGTTGTGGTTTTGTTTTACCTGGTTGTAGTTGTTTCAATTATATTTTTATTTTTCCTAATATATTTTTTATTCCTAATTTTATTTTCTTTTTTATTCTTTGTTATTATACTGCTCCTTTTTTCTTTTTTTTTTTTTTTTTTTTTTGCTGCACCACGTGGCTTGCAGGATCTTGGTTCCCAGACCAGAGGTCGGGCCCAAGCTCCTGTGGTGGGAGCTCCAAGTCTAAACCGCTGGACTAACAGAGAACCTCAGACCCCAGGGAACATTAATTGGAGTGAGGCCTCCCAGAGGTCCTCATCTTGGCACAAAGACCCGGCTCTATCCAACTGCCTGCAAACTCCAGTGCTGGAAGCCTCAGACCAAACAACCAGTAAAACAGGAATACAGCCACACCCATAAAAAAAAAAAAAAAAGAAATGATAAAAAAATATGTTACAGATGAAGGAGCAAGATAAAAACCTACAAGACCAAATAAATGAAGACAAAATAGGCAACCTACCTGAAAAAGAATTCAGAGTAATGATAGTAAAGATGATCCAAAATCCCAGAAACAGAATGCAGAAAATACAAGAAACATTTAACAAGGATCTAGAAGAACTAAAGAGCAAACAAACAGTGATGAACAACACAATAACTAAAATTAAAAATACTCTAGAAGGATTCAATAGCAGAATAACTGAGGCAGAAGAACGGATAAGTGAGCTGGAAGATAAAATGGTGGAAATAACTGCCAGGGAGCAGAATAAAGAAAACAGAATGAAAAGAGTTGAGGACAGCTTCAAAGACATCTGGGACAACATTAAACACACCAACATTCGAATTATAGGGCTCCCAGAAGAAGAAGAGAAAAAGAAAGTGTCTGTGAAAATATTTGAAGAGATTGTAGTGGAAAACTTCCCTAACATGGGAAAGGAAATAGTCAATCAAGTCCAGGAAGTGCAGAGTCCCATACAGGACAAACCCAAGGAGAAACACGCTGAGACACATATTAATCAAACTATCAAAAATTAAATACAAAGAAAAAATATTAAAAGCAGCAAGGGAAAAGCAACAAATAACATACAACGGAATCCCCATAAGATTAACAGCTGATCTTTCAGCAGAAACTCTGCAAGCCAGAAGGGAGTGGCAGGACATATTTAAAGTGACGAAAGAGAAAAACCTACAACCAAGACTACTCTACCCAGCAAGGATCTCATTCAGATTCGATGGAGGAATCAAAAGTTTTACAGACAAGCAAAAACTACAAGAATTCAGCACCATCAAACTAGCTTTACAACAAATACTAAAGGAACTTCTCTAAGTGAGAAACACAAGAGAAGAAGAAGATCCACAAAAACAAACCCAAATCAATTAAGAAAATGGTAATAGGAACATACATATCCATATCAATAATCACCTTGAATGTAAATGTTTCAAATGCTCCATGCAAAAGGCAAAGACTGGCTGAATGGATACAACAACAAGACCCTTATATATGCTGTCTAGAAGAAACCGACTTCAGACCTAGGGACACATACAGACTGAAAGTGAGGGGATGGAAAAAGATATGCCATGCAAATGGTAATCACAAGAAAGTTGGAGTAGCAATACTCATATCAGATAAAATAGACTTTAAAATAAAGACTGTTACAAGAGATAAGGAAGCACACTACATAATGATAAAGGGAACAATCCAAGAAGAAAACATAACAATTATAATTACTTATGCACCCAACATAGGAGCACCTCAATACATAAGGCAAACGTTAACAGCCATAAAAGGAGAAATCGACAGTAATGCAATAATAGTGGGGGACTTTAACACCCCATTTACACCAATAGACAGATCATCCAGACAGAAAATAAATAAGGAAACACAAGTTTAAAAGACACAATAGACCAGATAGACTTAATTGATATTTTTAGGACATTCCACCCAAAAGAGGAAGAATACACTTCCTTCTCAAGTGCACACGGAACATTCTCCAGGTTAGATCACATCTTGGGTCATAAATCAAGCCTTGGAAAATTTAAGAAAATTGAAATCATATCAGGCATCTTTTCTGACCACAACTCTAAGAGATTAGAAATCAATTACAGGAAGAAAGAGTAAAAACACAAATACATGGAGGCTACAGTGCGCTGCTAAATAACCAAGAGATCATTGAAGAAATCAAAGAGGAAATCAAAAAATACCTAGAAACAAATGACGATGAAAACATGATGATCCAAAACCTATGGGATGCAGCAAAAGCAGTTCTAAGAGGGAAGTTCATAGCAATTCAAGCTCACCTCAAGAAACAAGAAAAATCTTAAATAAACAACCTAACCTTACACCTAAAGCAACTAGAAAAAGAAGAACAAAGAAAACCCACAGTTAGTAGAAGGAAAGAAATCATAAAGATCAGAACACAAAAAAATGAAATAGAAACAAAGAAAACAATAGCAAAGATCAATAAAACTAAAAGCTGGTTCTTTAAGAAGATAAACAAAATTGATAAACCTTTAGCCAGACTCATTAAGCAAAAAAGGGAGAGGACTCAAATCAATAAAATTAGAAATGCAAAAAGAGAGATTACAACAGACACCACAGAAATACAAAGCATCCTAAGAGACTACTAAAAGCAACTATATGCCAATAAAATGGACAACCTGGAAGAAATGGACAAATTTTTGGAAAAGTACAACCTTCCAAGATTGAACCAGGAAGAATTAGAAAGCATAAACAGACCAATCACAGGTAATGAAACTGAAACTGTAATTAAAAATCTTCCAACAAACAAAAGCCCAGGACCAGATGGCTTCACAGGTGAATTCTATCAAACATTTAGAGAAGAGTTAACAACTATCCTCAAGCTCTTCCAAAAAATTGCAGAGGGTAGAATACTCCCAAACTCGTTCTATGAGGCTACCATCACCCTGATACCAAAACCAGACAAAGATATCACAAAAAAAAGAAAATTATAGACCAATATCATTGATGAACAGAGATGCAGAAATCCTCAACAAAATACTAGCAAACAGAATCCAACAACACATTAACAGGATCACACACCAAAGGATCAAGTGGGATTTATCCCAGGAATGCAAGGATTCTTCAGTATATGCAAATCAATCAATGTGATACACCATATTAACAAATTAAAGAATAAAAACCATATAATCATCTCAATAGATGTAGAAAAAGCTTTTGACAAAATTCAACACCTGTTTATGATAAAAAGTCTCCACATAGTGGGCATAGAGGGAACCTACCTTAACACAATAAAAGCCATATATGACAAACCCACAGCAAACATCATTCTAAATGGTGAAAAACTGAAAGCATTTCCTCTAAGATCAGGAACAACATGGGAATGTCCACTCTTGTCACTATTATTCAACATAGTAGAGGAAGTCCTAGCCTCAGCAATCAGAGAAGAAAAAGAAATAAAAGGAATACAAATTAGAAAAGAAGTAAAACTGTCACTGTTTGCCAATGACATGACACTATACATAGAAAATCCTAAAGATGCCACCAGAAAATTACTAGAACTAATCAATGAATTTGGTAAGGTTGCAGGATACAAAATTAATGCACAGAAATCTCTTGTATTCCTATACACTAACAACAAAAGATCAGAAAGAGAAATTAAGGAAACAATCCCATTTACCATAGCAACAAAAAGAATAAAATGCCTAGGAATAAACCTACCTAAGGAGGCAAAAGACCTGTACTCAGAAAACTATAAAACAGTGATGAAAGAAATCAAAGATAACATGAACAGATGAAGAAATATACCATGCTCTTGGTTTGGAAGAATCAATATTGTGAAAATGACTATACTACACAAAGCAATCTACAGGTTCAATGCAATCCCTATCAAATTACCAATGGCATTTTTTACAGAAGTAGAACAAGAAATTTTAAAAATTGTATGGAAACACAAAAGACCCCAAATAACCAAAGCAATGTTAATAGAAACAGAGGTGGAGGAATCAGGTTCCCTGACTTCAGACTATACTATAAAGCCACAGTAATCAAGACAGTATGGTACTGGCACAAAAACAGGAATACAGATCAATGGAACAGGATAGAAAGCCCAGAGATAAACCCCCACACATATGGTCACCTTATCTTTGACAAAGGAAGCAAGAATACACAATGGAGAAAAGACAGCCTCTTCAATAAGTGGTGCTTGGAAAAATGGACAGCTACATGTAAAAGAATGAAATTAGAACACACCCTAACTCCATACACAAAAATAAACTCAAAATGGATTAAGACCTAAATGTAAGGCCAGACACTATAAAACTCTCAGAGGAAAACATAGGCAGAACACTCTATGACATAAGTCACAGCAAGATCCTTTTTGACCCATCTCCTAGAGAAATGCAAATAAAAACAAAAATAAACAAGTGGGATCTAATGGAACTCAAAAGCTTTTGCACAGCAAAAGAAACCATAAACAAGACAAAAGGGCAACCCTCAGAATGGGAGCAGATATTTGCAAATGAAACAACTGACAAAGGATTAATCTCCAAAATATACAAGCAGCTCACACAGCTCAATATCACAAAAACAAAAAACGCAATCCAAAAATGGGGGAAAGACCTAAACAGTCTTTTCTCCGAAGAAGACATACAGATGGCCAACAAAGACATGAAAAGATGCTCAACATCACTAATCATTAGAGAAATGCAAATCAAAACCACAATGAGGTATCACCTCATACCGATCAGAGTGGCCATCATCAAAAAATCTACAAACAGTAAATGCTGGAGAAGGTGTGGAGAAAAGAGAACCATCCTGCACTGTTGGTGGGAATGAAAATTGATACAGCCACCATGGAGAACAGTAAGGAGGTTCCTTAAAAAAAACTAAAAATAGAACTACCATATGACCCAGCAATCCCACTACTGGGCATACACCCTGAGAAAACCATAATTCAAAAAGATACATGTACCACAGTGTTCATTGCAGCACTATATACAATAGCCAGGATATGGAAGCAACCTAAATATCCATCAACAGATGAATGGATAAAGATGTGGCACACATATACAATGGAATATTACTCAGCCATAAAAAGGAATGTAATTGAGTTATTTGTAGTGAGGTGGATGGACTTAGAATCTGTCGTACAGAGTGAAGTAAGTCAGAAAGAGAAAAACAAATACCATATGCTAATGCATATATATGGGATTTAAAAAAGCACTACTGATGAACCTAGTGGCAGGGCAGGAATAAAGACGGAGACATAGAGAATGTACTTGAGGGCATGGGGAGGGGGAAGCAGAAGCTGGGATGAAGTGAGAGAGTAGCATTGACATATATACACTACCAAATGTAAAATGAATGGCTAGTGGGAAGCTGCTGCATAGTATAGGGAGATCAACTCGGTGCTTTGTGACGACCTACAGGGACGGGATAGGGAGAGTACGAGGGAGGCTCAAGAGGGAGGGGATATGGGGATATATGTATATGTATAGCTGATTCACTTTGTTATGCAGCAGAAACTAACACAAGATTGTAAAGCGTTTATACTCCAATAAAGATGTGAAAAAAAAAGGTAAACAGTTTTGTTATAAGCCTTCTTGTATCGTTTCCTAGTTCAGATCTCCAGAAGTGTTTGCATACTGAATATTTAGAAAAGGAATCATTAGGTGGTAGAGTATGTGAATATTCTTTACACGATTAAGCTAGATTGTTTTCAAAATTATTTTACCAACTTACACTCCTATTAGCAGCGTAATGATCCATATTCTCTCCCACACTCAGTATTAAAGCATTCCTTGATAAAATCTATTTGCCAATCTGGTGTGAAATGTTAATTCATTGTGGTCTCTGGTTTTTTATAAATGTTGTGAGGTTAAACATTGTTTCTTATATTACTTGGCCATAACTCTTTTTTGGGGGGGGAAATGCCAGTTAAAACTTTTACTAATTTTCTATTAGATTGTTCCTATACTTTTTCTCAACAATTGTTTCAATTTGTATTGTCTTTAGAGTGTGTCTCATGTAATTCTAATAAGTAGGAACTTAAAATCTTCCACAAGGAAAGCTACTTTTCCTAGACCGTCAAGAATGACACATGTGTCAATTTACACAGCTTTTTCAGGTCAAGCATCTTTCTAATTTCATTTTCTTTTTCACAAGTAATATTAGAGTTAACTGGTTTAGCGCACTTATTTCCAAACAGGGGAAGCATTTGTCTTCCTGATTTGATTGTTTGGTCCTTTCCACATCTTTGTTAGGAGAGGTTTGAAAGGCAAAGTGAGAACACAGACTTCTTCAAAATGTTCATTCTAATTAAATATTCAGCAGACTCGGCTAAACTCTTCTGAATCAATTCCCACAATATCATGTAAGATACAGCACTTCTTAAGAGAACTGTTAGAAACCTAGAATAATAAAACAAAGAAAATACAGAACATATTTTAAAGACTTCTCCAGGCTCTAGAGGCAAAATTTGAGGCACTGATATTTAAAGTTAGTAAAAATTGAAATAAGAACAACCAGCACAGATTCAAGAAAGGTATCAGAAAAAAACCCTGTATATTCTACTGTTATAAATAGTATTAACACATGGTACATGATTATATCTAATGATAAATAACACATCTTAACCCAATAATAGTATTGTTCACCTACAGAATAGTTACACTAATATTGCAACATCTAGAAAATTTTGGACTAGTATTCATATTGTTTCCTTATAATATAAATTATTTGGTGTTAGTGTATACAGTTCTCTAGAAAACAAACTTTCTTACCAAGTAGGTCCTAATGCAGAAAAAAACTTCAGTTTTACAAACAGCAAATAGCTATATTTTAGCTCAAAATAATGCTATGTAAACAAAAGAAATTTTAATAATATACAAAGAAACTTACAGCCAAAAAGTTCAGGCAGAATTGTATCTCGTTAAAGTTGAGAAATAAGGATGATGAAAAATCAACAGCACTTCGATAGAGTTTTTCAAAGTCTTTTCTTGGAGAGCCATTTCAATGTTCAGTAGTATTTTAAATGCCTCCCTTATGTCTCTCCTAAACCTTTAATGCTATCATTAAGGCTCTTCCCCCCCACCCCATTACACATATAGAATTGATAAAAGATAATGCACGACTTACAAAAATTTTTTTTATTGAAATATAGTTGATTTATAATGTGATAATTTCTGCTGTACAGCAAAGTGACTCAGTTATACATATACATACATTCTTTTTAATATTCTTTTCATTATGGTTTATCACAGGTTACTGAATATAGTTCCCTGTGCTATACAGGAGGACTTTGTTGTTTATCCATTCTATATATAATAGTTTGCATCTGCTAATCCCAAACTCCCAATCCATCCCTCTCCCTCCCCCCCTCCCTCTTGGCAACCACCAGTCTGTCCTCTATGTCCCTGAGTCTGTTTCTGTTTTGTAGATAGGTTCATTTGTGGCAAAATGCATTACTTTTTAATTTGTTCTTTATTAAGGACTCATATGCATATAGCATTTATATCAATGACATTTTATACAAACAGTTCCCAGATATTTAGTTTCATCTATCTGTTTTATCTCACTGCCCTATTCACGTTCCAGAAGTTCCCTGGACCCTTTCAAATGCACAGCAAAAATTATTATGACAAAAGTTATATAAATATGTTTAGTACATTAATACTTACATTTTATTTTCTGCGTAAATTATAGGGAGTTCTAATTGACTTTTCTCAGTAAACAGAGATAAGGTGATTCATAAAGCCCCCTGGCAGATGGGAGCAGAACCATGATTGTCTTCACGTCAATACCTGTTTCTCACAGGTAGACCTCATCGTGAATGAGCTGTGGGTAAGAAAGTGAGGAAGGGTTGTCACTCACTGCAGTGTCATTCACTGTCATCTCTATCTGCAGTGGTGACCTCACTGATCATGTGGTTTTAAACACCATCACATGTTGATGACTTATGGATTTATATGTCTGGCCAGGACCTCTTCTGTAATCTCAGGACGCCTGTTTCTAACGAGTCTCCGGACCTTTCCTTCAGAAATTAACATGTCCCAAATCAAACTCTCAACGACTTGGTGCAATCCAGCCTCGGCTGAAGCTCAGTAAGTGATCTCCCCTTCCTTCCCCTTATCCAGGCCATGTTCATAGGAGAAAGACCCTGGACTGCTTTTCCCAAAGATGCTACAGAAATCACTTCTCTTGTCTCTGTGCTCCCTTCTGTATTTTCTCTATAGGAACGAGGCAGTAGCACTTCCTGCCTTACAGAGGCTTTTTTCCTTCTATAATTGAGAAGTAATCATCCTGTGGGCCCCATTATGCTCCTTGTTTTATCCAGAGTAGAATTAGAGATTCCGGTTCAATACCGTGATGGGTAAGATCCTGAACTCACCTTCTCCCAGGGGCGTGCTGAATCTACAGCTATATAGGAAAAATGTTCTCTGAAAAAGACCTAAAAACTGGTGAAGAGACCCCTTCACATGGGGCAAACGAGAGGGAAACCCCCCGGAAGGGAGTAGGAAAGGCTGGGACAGTCTCTTCCGTGAATCCACCCCAGGCGCAGGGACCCGCAGTTGGCCAGGAGCTCACTCCCAGGCTTCCCCAGGAGCAAAGCATCCTTCCCCACAACCAGTACCTGAGAGAGGAGCCTGCAGAACATGGGCTTTAAAAACTAAGTGGTTCCTGCACGAAACCCATGGCCTGTCATGAGCTGAAGACGCCTCCTCCAGGCTGCACAAGGCTTGCCACCCAGCAGAGGCAGCCCTAGAAAACCGCCCGGGACTTGATGCAAGAGACCCCCGTTTGCTCATTTTAAAGCACTGGTCTGAGGGCTGGGGACCGCTGAGACCCTCCAGGATGGAGGCCAGGGGGCACATCTTCCAGCTACCCCTCCCCCCTCTGCCTGGATTAGCCAGCAGGGGCCATCTCTCTCTCTTTTTTTTCTTTTAATTCTTTTCTTTTACCTTTTTTTCTCCATTTTTCTTCCTTTTTTATTCTTTCTTTTTCTTCCTTTTTTCTTCTTCCTTTTACTTTTTTCCCCTTTTTTCATTGAGGGCCATCTTTGCACTCTGCCTCTGCCTCCGTCCAATGGGCACCCCCTCCACATCCTCCAGAGGACCAGTATCTCCTATATCTGGTGCCCCAGTTTTTACATCTGGTGACCGGTGTCTGTGGCTGCCACCCAGGGGATGCCCTTTGATCACCTGGCTCTGGAGGCCATGGGGGGCTTGCTTTCCTGGGTCCCAGGGGACAGTGACGATGGAGAGACAGTTCTTGGCTGGCTGCCATCCCAGGGCACTGCACAGACAACAGCCTGAGACATTGTCATCTTATCGTCGTAGCTGCAGCCTGAGGGGCAGGCTTCTAATGAAACACACATCTAAAGGCTGACAGTAAACATTTCCTGAGAACTCGGAGGGTGGGTACCAACTTTACATAGGCTGCCCTGCTTCAGAGCACCAGCATCTCTTGGAGGGGAGCTAGTATATGTCTGCCTGCCCTGAATTTTGCAGCTGCCCCCAGGGGACATGTCTGCATCATCTGGCTCTGGTGCCCAGGGGGCCTTGTGTTCCTGAGTCCCACAGGGCTGTAACAATCAGGAGAGAGTTTTTGGCCAACTACCACCCCAGGGCACTGCACAGACAGCAGCCTGAAACACATCCCCAGCCTTTCTCTGAAAGAGGATGACTTGCTTGTCTTGGAGTTTAACCCGAGGGGCAAGCTTCAGGTTCAACACACATCTAGAGGCTACAGGGTGCCCTCAGTGAAGGTGGGCTGGTTAATGCCAGCTTTGCACTCTCCCTCTGCCTCAGTGCAGCTCACTCCCAGAAAGGAGCTTACACATTCCTATGGAGCCCCGATTTTTGCAACAGTTGTCAGGAGACACCTCTAGATCTCCTGACCCTGAGCAGGGTTTATGCTTCTGGTCCCACAGGACCTTGTATATTTGCATCACTTAAAAGCTGCTGCCTGAGGGTCAAACTGCCAATCAGCCTGAATTTAAGTGCTGACTGAGATCCTCCCCTTTAGAACACTGACTGTCTTGGCACACCTTCAACTATTGGGAGCTATTCAAGTAAAATAGGCTGCTTGGACAATCACAAAAGTTTGAGAGCTGGCCAAGAGCTAGGGCAGGGCTGAACAATGAGGTTCATCATCTTCTCAAGGCCAACCCTACAAGACTGAGAGAGGGGGGCTGTTTCACCTAATGCATAGAAACCAACACAGCAAGTCAAGCAAAATGAAGAAATAGAGGAATATGTTCCAAACAAAAGAACAAGATAAAACCTCAGGAAAAACAAACAAACAAAAACAAAAACAAAAACCTTAATGAAATGGAGATTAGAATGGAATGCCCTAAAAGTGAAAGATATCTGGGGGACATTCATTTTAAAATAAGGAATCTCGGGGCTTCCCTGGCCATCCAGTGGTTAAGACTCCACGCTCCCACTGCAGAGGGCATGGGTTTGATCCCTGGTCAGGGACCTAAGAACCCTGATGCTGCTTGGTATGGTCAAAAAAATTTTTTTAATAAAATAAAATAAAATAAGGAATCTAGTCCCTTCTATCTCAATTTTGACAGTATTGCTTTTATGTTTGCTGTTTCCCATTAAAGTAATACATTAAGCTAGTCATTTCCAAATCATTTCTAGAACATCAGATCCAAGAATATCTTTATGATAATTTTTAAGGAATTAATAAATGAGTGAATATGGTAAATTTCTTCATCTTACAATGTAGAAGGTTTTTCCAAATAGCTATAGTAGCCGGTATAATGGGAAACATGTCTCAGAAGCAAGAGGGCTGTGGTGGCTTATTAGAGGGATCAAACACATCTGGTTTGGTGTATTTGGTCTTTTTGAGGGAAGTAGCAAATGAGAAGGGCCTCCAGGAATAGGTAGAATATCACCAGGCAGAACTGAGGGAGGGCATTCCCCGGGAATGAAAAAAATGTTATCAAGGTCAGGAAGCTGTGTTCACGTATTGGGGATACAAAAAGTACTTATTTATTTTGACTTAGTAATAACACTAGGAGGTTTGTATGAGATGAGATCCATTGGATCCATTATGTTCAATAGCCAAGATTTTTCAAATATTTTTCCTTTTTTTCACAACATCTTTGGAGAATTGCTTGTTCATTTCCTTATGCTTTATATCATATCCTAAGTAGGACACCTTAGACAGGCTTACTGACATCAACAAGTGTTGTTGAGTATTGTAGACCTTCATCTCAAAGACAAGTAGTTTTCAAGTGACCAGTCTTAATAACATTAAGAAATAATATTATATGCCAAAGTAAAATCATTTTTTTGTTTATTAATTTTAAACAGGCAATTTTAAAAGCCATTCTAGAAACCATTTTATGAGAAGACTTGCCAAAAATTGAATAGGCAACAACAGTATGTCCTTTTTTAAAATTTTGTGTTTTAATTACCATTTTATTTCTCTTTACCTCATTTCCTAAAATAATTTGTTACAATTATCTAACCTTTTGTAGAAACTTCTAGATTAAAAAAATACACAGTAATACACCATAATTTTGAAGAATGGAGGAAACACAAAGTATAGTAATGTGTTTCCCATACTTCTAAAGGAATTTAGTGGTGGATAAAAACCCAGAAAAACAATTATTAATCTAACAGTATGTCCTTATATTCAAAAGGAAGCGCTCTATCCCCACAGATGCAATCTTTCTAAAGGATGCACTCTGTTCATTATTTATTTGCATATCTCAAGAAAGACAAGGGAGAAATAAATTCTTCCAATATGCCCACATATTCTTGTCACCAAAATGGTTCGACTTAGCAACCTTAGTTTTTGAAGTTGGGTGAAATGATCGATTTTCATACATTTTCCATATTTGCTGGAAAATAATGTATTCTTCAATGTTCTCTACATGTTAATTAATTAATGTTTGTTAAATGGGCATATTTGCTCTATCTTCACTGATCATTTTTCTCTTAATCTGTCAGTTAATGAGAGAGGTTTGCTCAAACCTCTCACTAAAAAGGTACGCTTTTAATTTCTCCTTGAAATTCTATCAATTTTTACTTTGTATGGCTCTGAAACGGAATCCTATGTCTTACATCAAAGCTTAGAAATGACAATAGTGATTACAAGTTTTATTGATATGTTTTGACCCTCATTTCCCTAGAAATGGCTTAATATGATTAATCCAGTTTTGCTGTTGTGGGTATTGCCTGATATATGTTTACCTTCATTTTACTTTCAACCTTCCTGTGTTTTTAAGTTTTAGGTGTGCCTCTTTTGAACAGAATGTGACTAGTTGTTGAAGTTAGTATTTTAAATCCAATCTGGTAATAGTGATCTTTTTAGTCCATTTACATTTAATACCATATGACCAAGTCAGATATAGTTCTATCATATTATTATATGCAATACTTCCTTTTTGCTATGTTTCTTTTTATCCTTTTCTCTTTTTTTATCTTGTTGAATTGATTACATTTTACCACATTGCAATTATTCCCTCTACTGGTTTAGAATAGATGTCAGCATACTACAGCCCATGGGCCAAATCCTACCCACAACCTGTTTTTGTAAATAAAGTCTTATTGGAACAGATGCACACATATTAGTGTACATATGGTGAATGGCTGCTTTCACACTGCAGTAGCAGAGGTGGGTAGTTGCAACAGAAACACAGAGCCTTAAATATTTATTATCACATTTTTTACCGAAAGAGTTTGCCAACCCTGGTTCAAAATATGCATTGTGTTCTGTAGTTAATAGTCTAACTTAATCATTATTAAGTAAAATACAAAACATATATTTCTGACCATCCACCTTCCATAATACATTCTATAGTTGTACTGTATTTTGCTGTAGTTAACCCTATTGAATGCCATTTAACTCTCTTGCTCTTATAAACCACAATTATTAGACATTTTTATCTTAATCTATCCCCATGTTTACTATTTTCTTGTTCATCATATTTGTATACATTTCCTTTGGGGGTTAGTTTTGGCTCTTCCTGAGGTAAAACCTTTAGCAGTGGCTTTGCCATTGGTGGTAAATTCTCTCTCATTTTTCTTTGCCTGAGAATGTTTTTCTTTTGCCCTAATGTTTGAAATAGTTTTGCTGGGTAAAGAATTCCAAATGACAGCTATTTTTTCTGAGCAATTTGAGGATATTGATTACCTGTTCACTGCCTTCCAAGTTGAGAAGCCAGCTTTGATTGAAAAGTCACATGTTTACCCCAAAATTGTTCCCAATTCTCTGGAATATAGATTAAATGGATGTTACTACTCAGTTTACTTTAAGTTCTTTTTGACTTTCTATCACTTTATCTGTCTCAAAGCTGCCTTCCAGATAATTCCTTCAGATCTGTCTTTCAGCTCACTACTTTTCCCATAACATATCCCATAAAATTTAAATTAAGTATTATATTTTTCTTTCCCAGAAGTTCTCTGGGTTCATTTAAAAGATTTTGTATTCATGTTTTTATTCTCTCTTCTTTAAAACAATACATCTTTATAAGTATGTGAGTATATGTGTTTTATTTAAATAAATACACTTATTTATAAGTGTGTATGTATTGTGTGTTTTAATGAAGAAAGTATAAAGATACATAAGTGAAGACATCTTAATTGGCCTGTGGCTCAAGGTAGAAAATTATTTTCCTAGTTTGGGCTTTTCCTATAGGTATCTGCAGGATGACAACCACTGTAGTTTTTTAGGTCGGTTCTATTGTATTTCACCATGTAGTCACAATGAACTGGGAAGAAAACACTGACCACAACCCACTGAACCATCAGCGTAGGTCCTGTTTCCAGATGCTTAGTGAGGAGGCTATTTTTGCAGTGTTTCCTCTCTTACCCTCCTATATATAAGCCACAGGATTTGAGGCTGAATTGTGTCTCCCCATCCTCTCCCCACTGATTGGAGGCTAGCTGCCTGTGTAAAGTTGAAACTAAGATGCAAAGGTTAAAGTGCATGTTTTTAAAAGTCTGAAGTTTCTGTGTAATTTTAAAGGCTGTATCTGATCCAGGTTCTCCTGTCTTTGAAATCCCCATCTTTCAAACAGCTTCTAACAAATATGGCAAGAGACTTGGAAGTGATTTTTGCAGAACCTTGGCTTTTTTAAAATTGCTAACTTGGATAGAGTGTCACTTTTCTGCATACATAAAAATAAATTCTAGCATTGATTGTTACTTTCCTACTTTTTCTCCAGTTATGATCTTAACCAAACTTGATAAAATTCAGATGTATAGATGTATACTTAGCGATGTATCCACTTTCTCATCAAAGGCATCTTCACTTGTAACTTCAAAAATTTCCGGCCACCCCCCAACACACACACACACAAAAAACTGCAAAAGGAAAAACATAGAAAAGCAGGTAATCTGAGAGCAAGACTGTATGATCCATTGAGCAGTTGATTGAATGGTTATGAGACAGTGACCTGTGTTTGGGAATGAGGATTTCTTCTGCCTTGAATGGAGCTATAGAGTAAGCTAATCATTCACTGTAAATGTCTTGAGAAATGAAGTTTGCCAGACTGTACAGTAGCCAGTAGGCACTGGCTCAGATCTAATGATGGTGATACAAGGATTATAAAATGACAATTCTTTACTTGAGAAAAAAATAATTTTGCATTTTCTTTTTTGTGTATTCTTTCTTCAATGCAGACAATTTATATTTGCCTTAGTTTTAAAGAACATGAGTATCTGTGATTGATGCCCTTCTAACTTCAAAAAGGATTAGGACCACTTTACAAAGCAAAATACCTATAAAGGAGAAAAA
Source organism: Balaenoptera borealis (assembly GCF_965194805.1). Taxonomy (NCBI): domain Eukaryota; kingdom Metazoa; phylum Chordata; class Mammalia; order Artiodactyla; family Balaenopteridae; genus Balaenoptera; species Balaenoptera borealis. The sequence continues at coordinate 66,298,866 of NC_138869.1, read as the reverse complement.
TTTAAAACATACAGACAAAGAAGCTAATACATAACTAGCTAAAAAGAACTGAAGAGTTTGGATCCTGTTAAAATAGGTCAAATTATTCTGATTTCTGGTAATAGCTTGAGTATTCAAAGTAATACTAAGAATTTACTATAATAGTTATTTGAGAATAATGTAACAGGCCATATGTGCACATATATGTGTATATATATACATACACTATATATATATATATATATATATATGTGAAAATACTAATGCTAAATATCTCCCTTTTTAAATGAAAGAGAATAAGTAAGGTAATTTCCCATCCTTATCATATTTTTGCTATTTTAAAAATTTCTTTGGGGAATTCCCTAACGGTCCAGTGGTTGGGACGCCATGCTTCCACTGCAGGGGGCACAAGTTCTATCCCTGGTTGAGGAAATAAGATCCTGCAAGCCACATATCATGGCCAAAAAGAAAAAAAAAAAAAAAAAAAAAGAAAGAAAGAAAGAAAAAGGAAAAGAAAACAAAAACAAAAAAAGAAAAAATAAAAATTTCTTTGTTGTTTGAACAGATCAAGAAAATATTTAATTCATGGATGGTTGCTTTGCTCATTTAATAGTGAGTTATTTATCAACAGCACAAAAACTAGTTTTGGCAATTAAAAACATGTAATCCACAAACATTTTACATCTGATATGCTTATAGTCTCAATTTATGACATTTCGTATCCCTCCTAAAAAAAAAGAGCCAAATCAAGAAGCACAGTAAAAACTAACATCACAAGTTTAATGCATTTTAAAACATAGAAATATATTTAAACAGCATATTTAAAGAATAATATAATAGACTTTCGTTTCTTATTCTTATAATGGTATACCATTAATTCAAAAATATATTACTTAATGTACCCCAAATAGAGTTATTATCAAATTTACTTTAAGATAAACTGTATTTTAAAACTACATTGCAATATTCCTGAATCACGAACAAACCCATAACATTTTTAAGCTATTTCTGATAAAAATTTTACTTAAAAAGTCCAAAAGGGTGATTAATAAATGGTGCTTTATGAATATTTTAGATGAACTGTAAATAATCCTAGCCGTGGAGCCCACATAAATAGCAAGTTATCAACTAAATGTCATTCTTCCAAAAGTCAGTGGGTTAAAGACAAGCCTTAAAAGGCAGAGAGAGAAACAGGGAGAGAAAATAAATTAATTTCAGAGGGAAGAACACACATGCACATACACACAACAGAACCTTCCCATTTGGAATTATTTGTGCTTGGAGGAAGGTTTACAAAATCCCCCTCCAAAATAAGGTTTTCAATGAGCTCATTCTCCAAGATATGCAAAATGGATTTCAGCTGTTCTTTCAAAATGGCAATTCTGTCAAAGCCTTTCTGGGATTTGGGGTAATTTCCTCCAGTTGAGTTTCAGTGCTTTTACCCTAAATAAAATCCCTTGCATCCCATCAATCAGCAAACTCAGTTACAAAATAGAGCTACAGAAAATGGCTCTGTCGGCCTCTTTGCTCAGGTATATTTTATGCATGTGGTGACTCTTGTCTGTGGGGAGGGTAGGGGAGCACATGTAAATGTTTCTTTATTTTGGACTGTTTTTAAATCTGAAAAAAAGTCTGCAGCAGTAGTATTCTAGATAATAGGCAGACATGATTTATTTGAGGTAAGAAGGTTGTACTATGCTTTTTTAGTGTTAACTTGGAAAGTTATGGACACAGGCTCAAGTCTGTCTCCACAGAATTCCTGAAGCTTTGAGCTCTTTGAAAAATTTACAACCCACGAGCCAAGAGGGAACGCTTTCCTACAGTTACACCAATTCTGTTCAAGCAAATAGTTATAATAATTATGCGCAACCTTTCAGCTTCTGTGTTCTGCCTCCCATTTATTTATTCAAATCCAGTTCAACATTTCACTTTATCTAACGAAGCAGAAACTCTCAAAGAAAAATTGTGTTCCTCCAAGAATTTTTGTTTGGGGTGGTTATTTTGTTAAGTTTTATTTCTAAATAAATATCCTATCAGAGTTTTCATTGGCACAGCCTAACCAAATGCATTCAGTTTCCTTCAACAATACTTAACAGTCAAAGGAGTTCTGTCTAATTTCAGAAAATTATATAAAAAGTGTAATACATTAAAAAATGTTGAAATGGAATTGGACTCAGCATATCCTATTGAAAGTTAGACTGGGCGATCTATTGCATAATGCAGTGACCTATAAAATACATTTTATTGAAAAGGCATCCACAAAGGAGAATATATACCTTTAAATAAATAAAAGTGACTATATACATGATATTGTACATAGGTTAGAGAGATGAAATGAGCCAGACTAATTTTATGAAGTTCCCCTTTTATCTGAAAGGATACTTTTTATTGTAGTCATAAACCTTAATACAGACCTTTTTCTTATTACCATTATTATCTAATATTAGTGGCAGCCACACGAACGCACTACCATATTTCTGTATTTTTTCAAAATGACATTGGAGCTGTCATCAAAGTACAACACAGAGATGGCGTTTAATTTGGTTGGCGCGCAGCAAGGCTTTGGTACATGGTCAGGAAACATCAGATGAACCTGGGGGGGAAAAACATTTTGTTCTTTAAGAATTAAGATAGACATTTTGTCTGCAGCTTGAAAGTAATATTCTCGTTTTATCACTAACTATTAGCACCCCCTTAAGCTACCTCCCTTTCTTCTGTTTATGTTCCATGGCAGGGTGGGGTAGGGCTGGTAGTGAAGGGTGTATTCTTAAGTATTAACACCTAGACTCGACCCACCAGTTCTAATTACATGTTGGCACTTTAAAAAATATTCTACCAAGTAAGGAAAACTCCCTCTATGGAATATTCAGTGGAAATTTTCCTGGGGGAAAGAACATGGCAACTAGCACTGGGTTGGTTTTGGTTAAAACGACCACTTCTATTTACTTCATGAGAAATACAGAAGTTCTAAATGCAAAATCAATGAAGCCATACCACTGCACTGTAGAAAGATGTGAATCTAAGAATTACTTTTGAAAGGATAACTAAACAATAAATCAATTAAAAGCTGTGCCAATTCTTCATTTTCCATGGTAAAGGAAGCATACAAATCACAGCAAAATAAATTCCAGGTAAAATCCAATACTTGCTTTAAAGCAATGATTTCAACTATTCTCCCCATAATTTTTTATCAAATTGGCCAGATTGTAACATCCTTTGACTTGCTTTCTCCCCTAGACAAGTGCCAAAAAGCAGGCTAAGCTAAAGCAGAAGCAAGGAGCCTAGATATTTTAAAAATTAAATATCCATCTTCCCCACCAAAGCCTGAAAAGGTAGCTATATATGGACAGTGAAATGCTTAAGTAAAGGGTTTTTTCTCACTTTGATCAGACTGGCAGGTTTGCCTCTGATGTTCAATAATCAAGGAAGGAGCCAGAACACTACCCCATTTCCCACCCACCTCTGCCGCCCCCGGCCCTTCCCCCAGAGGAGTTTATGGGAAGTCCCACTGCAGAGTCCTTAGGGATCTACAAAGAGAAAATACAGCTCTTAGAGTCTTGGCTGCACAACCTCCTGGCTGAAATGATATAGGAGCCCTGCTTATGGACAGACACAGCAGGAAAAATGAGGTGATCGGACACGGATGTGAAATTTCCTAAGACCTCACAAAACTGCAAGCTGGATGGTTTCTCCCAATATCAGATGCAGCCTGCAACCCTCCTCGGCTTTATCGTCCTCAACTCTCACACCCGTGATGGATAACCCCCTGCTTCAAGGACCGCCTCACCAAGCCATCACTCTGAAAAAATGGGATTGTTCTTCAATCATTTCTCAAACATATTTGTCACAAACCTGCTCTCCTTTAACAACAAACACGTCTGTCTTCTTGTTTCAAGTCCTTCACAGGACAAACGTAGAGAGTGTACAATGCCAGGGGGAATAAAAAAAAAAAACAAACCCACCAAACTTCCCACATCCCTTAAAGTTCTGGGATGACTTTATGCTCCACATCCCAGGACAGTGATACAGACCAGGGTCCTGTTCCAAGTCTGTGTCAGAGTTTTAAAAAATGTTTGTTTTTAGACGCTGCCTTCTAGACTACAGTCCTAAGAGCTGACAGTATATAATTATATATTTTTTAAAAAAGAAAAAAAGAGAGAGATGGGGGGTATTTGACAAAGAGTTTTTTCGATACTTAAGCATTGTATAGCCTGAGGGAACTTGGATGCATATCTAAGGAAACACAGAAAGCTCTCTAAGGCATTGACAGTACAAAGAGCTTAACTGCTGGGAAATTAAGTGGCATTTCTCTATAGGCTAATAGTGGCTGTTCTGCTGCAACTGGACAGAAAGACAGTGACCAGGGCTCTTCCTTTCAGGTGTGAGACAGCAGCGTTCCTCTCTCTGTGATTGGTTTTCAGATGACTCACATTTCAGAATGTGAATTCTCATACAGAAGAATAGAAGGCTGGACTCTACAGACATTCTTTTCCTGGAGGAAGTTTGAATACAATATACCCTTCCTTGTATCACATACCTGCTACTTGCTCCCCATCCCCCAGTAATGATATCCTATATCAAGAAGTGCTTATATTTATAGATAGCAAAGATGAAGGAATATGAGAATTTAAAATACCCCCAGGAATTTACTCTATTTTGCATATGGCAACTTTATTGGTCAAGAATCAATAAAAAGAAGAATATTTCTATGGCATTGGCAACATCAAAGCAAGCATGAGCGAACCTGCTGGTTGGAATTTAGACTCTGGTTCTTCACTTTAGACAGTGAAATAAGAGCCATAGCAAACTAAGGTTTTCTTTAAATCAATATAAATTTTGTTATCAAGGAGGAAATAAGAGTTTCTCCCTAGATGTATGGGTTTTCTGGGTATGATATATCAAAGAAATCTAGGGTGGAAAAATCAGTGTTGGGGAAGGATAAACATGAGCAAATGTTTTCCATTCATTATTAAAAAGCAACCTGATAATTTTATGTGATTGTATTCTGAAATAAATGCATATCTTCAAACTTGGGGGAAAAAATAATATTTATAAATGATTACCTTTAAAAATATATATTTGTTTTATTTCTCTATTTCCTCTCTAATCCAAAGTTATTTCTAAAGTTTTTGACAATATCTATACTATACTTGCCATAGATATGTATCTTTGGTGTCTAGCTATCCTGTAGTACCTCTGAGGTCAGAAAGATGCCAGCAAAGCATCAAGTCAAATGATTTAATCTGTCAATGTATATGTACAGTTCTTTATTCATAAGGAAACTGGGATGTTATTTCCATCAGCTTTAAATTGTAAATTAATTGTGAAAAAAGGTAACCTTCTGAAGAGTTAACTCCTCACAAATTCTAATAGTTACTCTTTCTGTTGGTCATAAACAAGCCTCATCCACAAAGACAGATGTTCTTCTAATAGCTCCTGCTCTCCTACTGCCATCCACCAAGTAACTCCACTCCCATCATTGTCTTGATTCTAAAATAATGTGTTCCCTTCCTTCTGTCCTAATTACTTTTAGTTGAAATGTTCCTATGAACCCAAACTTTAATGTGGGATCACATCACATAGGCTATGCATCTTCTAGAAGCCTCTCCCTCTGAAGTCTTCCAGAGGCTGACCTCCCCTCACCCCACATATCAAGTCACACACCGTAAGGCAGGCACGTCAGACTCTCAAGGGTTTTCATGAGCTCATTAGATACAGTACGACCATTTAGAGATGGTGAAATAAACATTTCATTATCTTTTTCACAAAAATAAGTCTAGATTATTAGAGATTAAGTCACTGTTATATTCCTAAGTGTGGAAGGGACAAAAGGAAGGCTAATTTCCACCTTAAAGATTATAAAGAAAAAAAGTATCAAAAAATAGAAACCAGTCTTCTACTTATACTCTATAATACATTGAAGAGCTTCCATAATACCAAAGTATGTTATAGAACATTCTTAAATAATGAGAGAAAAAACCCTCAGATGAAATTCAGTATGACTGTCATTCAATGCTTTTGCAATGACTGCTAATGAATTGTTAGGTTACAAACAGTGCCTGTGCGGTTAGTCATATTGTCTAGTGAAGAAATCAGTGCACAATGACCACTTTATGTGATAACTCCAATTTTCCTCGCTGAATCCTTCCCCATTCTGGAATCAGAATTATTCTTTAGGCCGGCCTGAATTTCCTGACTATATCCACAATTGTTACTTTGGCACAATCATTACTTTAGGAGTTTGAGAAGAGAAGAAAATGCATTTCTAACTATAAATGGATGTTTTCCTTTGAAATAACTTTATAGGAAGTTTGCATCATAATCCACTTTCCATCCTGCAAAAAGAAAGCATACCAGAGTCTGAACTATGGCATGGTTGGTGGCATTCATATGGGCATTGAGTGGAAAAGAACATTCTCCATCACAATAAAATGCAGCATATCCTTCTGGCGCTATAATCCAGTCCTAAAATGCACAAGAAGAGAAGAAGAAATAATATCACCAAAATAAAAACACAGAAAAACAATTCTTAAAGAATACTCAAATATAATTAATATAATATAATATAATCTGGATTGGTTTCTCTTCTTGGTCCAACAATTACTCTAATAGGACAGCCTCCCCCAAGCCCTTAATTTATGGTTAAGTTAAAGTTTACAACAAAAGTATAAATATTTTCACAAGAAATTGTCCTCTGTAATTTCTCCCAAGAGGTCACTATGTAAGATATTCATAGCCTGTATTAACCCATGTATTCATGAATAAAGCCTTAATCATGAAATAGTATTCTAAATATTGTTTAAACAGGAAATGATGAACTCTGGAAAGTTCAAGTGAACCAGAAAGGAAAAGAAGAATAAACTTAATTGAGATAATTCTCATTACTTCTTACTAACTCATTCCTGCTTTAGAAGCTTGACAAGCTCCTAAAGCTGTAAGATTTGTTCCTTGTCGTATTTTTCTTTCCATTCATGTGTTAACTTTATAGTCTCTTTAAAAGAAATGAATTGGAGAAAATTCCTGAGCACTGTACGTGAAAAATTTTAGGAAGCTAAAAAGTTGGCACTTATAATGGTGGCCCTGATTTTTTTTCCAGAGATGTAAAACTTGTCACAGATGTAAAATTATTGAACAATGCATGTAGAAGGTTTATCATAAATTTGAAAATGCTTACTTGTTCATATTATTTCTCAATATAATAGCTCATATTCTGAGGATCCAATGTAATGGAATAATGTAATCTAAGCAATCCAATTTAAACTATTTCAACAGAGAACCATTAAAAATTATTTTGGTTAAATCCTCCTTCTCACCCTGTTTGTGAAGCAGATGTAAAAGAAAGTAATAAGATTTTTAAGTACAAGAAAAAATTTTTTTTCTGCAGATCTACCTTATGACAGAGACATAGTCAAGGATTCTATTTCTTATACCAATAGTTTCGGACCATAGGAGGCAAATGGAAATTGCTTGAGTTAATCTGAAAAATGGGTATTAAAATGAAAATTTGGGGATATTTAAAGAACAGGATTTTTTTTTTCACTCCCTAAGGGTATATTTCTTCTTCAGCGTAATTTTTTTTTTTTAACCATAAACTCTGTTATATTTCAATGGTGAAAGGATAATGGAGAAATAAAAATGATGTGGATAATCAATATACTGAATAGTCACGTCAAAAATAATTGGTTACTGTATAGGAAAAATTACTGACAAAGATTCCGAGTAATTCAGGATTGATAATAAAGCAGAAAAGAAGCAACCAAGTTGGTTGACCATTCTTACCTGCCATCCCAGATCCCGGAAACTCACATAGAGTTCATGTTTCTTACAGGCTTGTTTTTGTTCACTTGTGTTATAGTCTGAAGATAAAAATCAGATTTTCAACAAACGGCAGTCTGTCAGGTATACTAATATTTCTTTTGTGAGTTCACTGATAAAATCAAAAGGAGGCTGTATTTGAAGTTGTGAAACATGAATTTGAATCTCAAAGTGAAAGCCACTTACTAGCCATGTGAACTTCAAGCAAGTCACTAGCCTTGAATGTTTTCTTCTGTAAAATGAAGACACACCATGTACCTTGAGAAGTTCTAACAAGGATCAGGTTGTATCCTTTGTGTTGTGATGGTGAACAGCCTGATACCTGGCACTCAATGAATGCTCTTTCATTAATTCACTCAAACTACAGTGGTGCTTACTATATTCATGTATATTAAATATTCAAACAACACTTTTTTTATGCTTCCATGAGACAGACACTGGGAGAGGACCAACTGGGATGCTACAGAGTTGATTTTATCTTAATAAATATCTCAAACTCAGGATACCCAAAGTGGAGCTTCTGATTGCCTCCCCCCTCACCCCCAAACTAGTTCCACCTATAGAGGACTAATAGCAACTTCCCAGGCAAAACAAACAAACACAAAAACTGGAGTCAAAACATACTCATTTTATCTCTCACCTCCACATCCAATCTGTCAGGAAATCCTTACACATTTCACCTTCAAATACATTCAAAATTCACCCACCCTCACCACCTCCATGATGGGTTCTGGTCCAAACCAGCACCGTCTCTCTCCTGAATTACTGCCACATCCTCACTGCTATTCCTCCTGCTCTGCCCTGCCCCAACCCACCCCCATATCAAAGCAGCCAAGAGTCAGCTCAATTATGTCACGCTCCAGCAAAAAGTCCCACCGTGGTTCCCATATCAGGCCATGTCGTCTCCTTGCTGTTTTGCACACAGGTCCGCTTTCTCCCACCTTAGGGTCTTCACTCTCACTCCACCCCCCTTCCCTGCAATGCTCTTCCCCTGGATATCTACTTATCTAAGTCTCAGAGCTTCTTCAGTCCTTTGCTTAAGCATCATCTTGTCAAAAAGGGCTTCACTGACTACCCTATTTCAGATCCCAACTCCCACTCCAATATTTCTCTCCCCCCTTGCTCTGATTTTTTTTTATCCATTTTGCTGATCATCTCTTAATATACTACGCCATTTACTTGTTTATCATGTACTTTGGTTCTTGCCTGTTTCCTCCTTCTAGAATGTCAGCTCCCCAAGGGTAAAAATCTTGTTTGGTCCCATTTGGTGCTCTGATATACCCCAAATCTCAGGAACAGGGCCTGGCACACAGTAGGTACTCAATAAATATTTGAGGAATCGAAGAATGAATTCCTCAGGATATTCCAGAAATGACTTGTAGCAAAGAAAATACATGATTTCCAGGACTTATTTTGGAATATAATCTGAAAAACCCATAACCATTGATAACTGATTAAAGGAATTAAGAATAGAGAATCCCCAATTGCATCTGGAATAAAGTAAAACACTGCAAAAACACAGAACATCACAGAAAATCTCTCTATATTATTGTCTCTGGGGTTTATTCATACTTTATATAAATAATATTAAAAAAGCTAACCCATTTTAATTATTTCTAACACAAAAAAATGAAACAGGAAAAAATTTAGGGTGATGGGAGCCACAAAATAATTTATTTTCAAAGAAGACAGCTAATGTTTTCATCTAGGAATAAATGCTACTTTCACTCTGACAGTTGTCTCTGGTAAATCAATGTAGCAGTTCACTATGAAGAGCAGCCTGTCTTAAGGCTGTCACCTTCCAGTTTAATTATCCTCAACCTCTAAGAAAATGTAGGCACATCAAAGATCCAAGGGGCCTGTCTTAACGGGCCCTGTCGTCTGCCTTTCACAGTGACTTCAACTAATTATTTATTTAATGTGAGTCTAGAAAACAAGATGATGATTAAATTTGAGCACAGAGACTCTTTTACTTCTAGATCAGAGTTATTCCTGTGTGCAATTACCTTCATTAAAACAAATTAAATATATAGATAATGACAGAAAATGGAGAAAAGGGAATTTATTTGAAACTTAGCATTCTTCTTCTTTGGGTAAACTTTTCTCTTAATTGAAATAGCAAAAGGAGTTAAGTTTGTCCAGGCAATAAGCAAGGGTACTGAAATAATAAGTATAATACCATGAAATGGATAAGTTTGAACCCTGCATCATTTTTAGGGAAAAGGAATAACTAATCCTGGTATTAGTTTGACTTCATAAAGTTCTTGATATTTAGAATTTTTAAAAAATAAAGTCAGCTATGCATTAGACCAGGGACCAGCAAACGTTTTCTCGAAAAGGACAGATAGTATATGTTTCGGGCTACAAGGTCCCCCCTCTCAGTGACTCAACTCTGCCCCAGTAGCATAATAGCTGCCATAGATAGTATGTGAATGGACGGATACAGCTATATTCCAATAAAATTTTGCTTATGGATCCTAAAATTTCAATTTCATATAATTTCTGAGTGAAACAAAGTATTATTTTATTTCGAGTCTTTTTCACACATCTAAAAATGTAAAAACCATTGTTAGCAATTGGGCGGTACAAAAACAGGCGATGGCTGGATTTGACTCTTAGGCCTTACTTTGCCGAACCCTGCATCAGACAATCATGGGAATATTTATTCATTTATCCTTGTCTTAATGAAAGGCATGGAATGTGAATAAAGACCTTATAGCCAATAACACATTCAAGTATATCTGAAAAGCCATAAACTATGTCTAAGGTTATTTGAATTCCATGTTTATAAAAAAAGAAAGAAAGTCAAACTCAAAAGTCAAAATAGATCTATTCCATCTATGCAGCTTTTCATGCAGGCTCAGTGATGTATATAATGTAACATCACATAAAGGTAACGAGCAATAAATTTATAACCGAATCTCATTCCAAGAGTCTGATTTCATAGAGCATTAGGACCATATGCTTAGTATGTCAGAAATAAAAATGAATGGATACTGAGTAAACGTTGTACCCAAACCAGCAAAGTCTGCAGTTAGGTTTACTAAATGGTTGGCAGAATAACCTGTGGGAGGAAAGGCAAAGAAATTAGATTTATATCTTTAAAAAACAGTGATTGGCAGCCCTTCAAATATGAAAATGAGATGGACATGAAGCTGCTGTTGACAAACCTGTGTAGAAATGAAGAGTCACACCAGAAACTACTAAACGTCCTGGACCCACAGCCAACACTAGAAAAGCATGCTAGCATTCCTCAACCACAAGGCAGGTATCGCAGACACGTATTTCCCTGTTTTGCCTCTTAATGGTAATAATATTGGGAAACCAGTTCCAAAATATTGAAAATATTGTTAAATACTTTATGCCAATTTGTTTATGATCAATTTCTGGAAACAATGCAAATTTATTTATATTTTTACAAGCTATATTTTTTTCTTCCAGTTTTATTGAGATGTAATTGACATACAGCACCGTACAACTTTAAGGTGTGCAGCGTAATGGTTTGACTCACATACATCATGAAATGATGATCACAGTAAGTTTAGTGAGCATCCATCATCTCACATAGATACAAAATCAAAGAAATAGAAAATTGTTTTCCTTGTGATGAGAACTCTTAGGATTTACTCACCTAACAACTTTCTTATATAACGTACAGCAGTGTTAATCATATCATCATGCTGTACATTACATCTCTAGGACTTATTTATCTTATAAATGGGAGCTTGTACTTTTTGATTGCCTTCATCCAGTTCCCCTTCATCCCCCAATAATGCAAATTTAATCTTTGTCTTAGTTTGATTTTTCTTAATTTTTTTGATTATTTTGTCATAGAAAACAATTAAATACGTGATTTAAAAAAATCCTGAGATCTACATATGGTTAGGGCTTCAATGGTCTGTCCAGTAGTCCCTGAAGAAACAACCAAATAAAGAAACACATGCTAAACTAGCTATGAAGGGCACAAAGGAAATAACTCCAAAAAATTCCATATACCAGTATGGGTTTCTTTTTTCTTTAAAATCAAGCATTAGTGTCTTTAAGGAATAAAATGTAGGTGAATCTGTAAAAGAGAAGAAAAAAATCCAAAATAGAATTTAACATTTAAATACATCAACAGCTTAAGCCAAATATAATGAGATACTGTGTTTCAAAGCAAAGGAGGAGATGCCAACATTCTCTTACTTAATTCCTAGAGGGAGATAACAGATGGACGTCAGCACCCATAGCTTCAGGATGTTCATTAATTCATAGAAAATGAAAATGACAAATGAATGAAGGTATCAGAGGTAAAATAGCAGGAATGGTGCTACTGTAGACTGTTCAATAATGTAAATTTTGATATGGCCTTGGGGATAGAGAAATTCATGATAAATCCCAAACAAATAGCAATCCCCCCCAAAGATGAGGGATTTCAAATGCCACTCCTACCCTCGCTTAATCCCCATCTCCCACATCCAGTGAATTACTCACCCAAATTTACGTATGACCCAGTAGGAATTACTGTTATTTATTTATGTAGGGATAATTGTGTTTGTCTATGTATGAATGTGTGACACAGAACAGACACCACAACATAATAACTGTCTGGTGTGTTTGCTTAACTCTGCTTAGCAAAGCCTCTCTGTGGATGATGCAACAAACATTCTCACCTTAGAGCTCGTTGACATAAAAACCCATCCACAAATGTGAGTCTCCAAATGCCTACCAGACATCTATGCGTGAAAGTTTCCCAGAGGCCTCCGACTCACTATTTTTGCTTCTGACCTCATACTCCTTCCATTCCTTCTACTTGGTTAACAGGATTACCAGTCATCTAGTGGCCCAAGACAGAAAATTGAGTACGTTTCTCGATTTTCTTTCTTTTTCCCTCCTACCCTGCGTTAAATCCATCCGCAGCCCCCTTTAACCAACCCACCTCTAGCCTAGTTAACCTAGCAGAAGCCCTTTGCACTCTTGGTCACCTCACACTCCCCCAACATCCTCTTTGGGAATTTGGTCCTAGGATAACTCTTCATCCCTGTCTCCTCCTTCCTCTCTGACCTTAAGTCTTTTGCCTAGTTTATGGAACTCCTTTTACTCCTTTGTCTATACTAAAGTGCTGATGTTCCCACTGGGGGCTCCATCCTTGACGTTTCTCTCTTACCCTGGTTTCCATGGCAGCATCAAGTCCTGTGCTTCATCTAACCATTGGGGCTCATAGCTGCGTCTTTTTCCTACACCTTCCACTTACTCTTGACACGCCCATTTCCAGAGTGCTGCTGGCTCCATTCCACATATTTTGGTTTCTACTTCCTCTCTCTCCAATCTATAATCTTCACTGCTTGGGGTATGGGACTAGACTTTTAATCATATTTTGATGTTCAGTTTTACCCCTTGGCATCCCATCCATCATTTTGATGCCAAATTGAACTTTTTAAAATGTGTATCTGATTGTGACACTCCTTTTTTCCCAACTGCCTGCACAGAAGCATCATAGTTCCTGACCATCACACACTTACGCTTTACGACTTGGTCCCTGCATGACTTTCTAGCTGACATCACACTGCTCTCGCACAAGAATACCTGCACACCCGGCAATTGGACACTGGTACGTGGTTCTATAACTGTGCACATAAGTCTGAAATAGCTTCACCCACCCCTCCATTTCTGGAAAATGTCTATTCTTTCTCATATGAGTCGCACTCTATCCTTACTTCTCCCACACTACCTTGTACCTACTCTAGTAGAATTATCTCCCGATTAGTACTAGCGGGCATGTCTTTCCCATTGTCTATGGGAGTGCTTTTTAAGAAGCAAAATTCTTATGCTACCCATCTTTCATGAGCATATAGTTAATACTGTACTTGTCACATTGTGGGTGCTTATTTAACACTGAATAAATATTTTACAATGAACAATGCCCAGATAAATTATCTCTCTAGAATGCTCTCTAGATAGAAATTTGACAATAAGTGACCAGGGGTATGGATACTGATTAGAGAAAGAGGATTTCTAGTCTTCTCTGATGTAAAATTCTGAACTCTTTAGGTACCAGTTCTGAAAAACCAAACCTTAATTTGACAAATAATAATGATAATACCTAAACCTGAATGAGCACGTACCGCTGTTCTCCGTTCTTTACACGTATTAAATAACTCATTTAATCCTCACAATTCATGTAATTTTACCTTGTGAGGCAGGTATTATTAGCATTCCCACTTCACAGATGAAGAAACAGACGCAGAGAGACGTGACATGTCTCCGAGATTACACAACTAGGAAGTAGTGGACAGGGTTAAATGACAGAATGATAGATAGATAAAGGTACAGATGGATAGATAGATGAAAAAAATCTATCAAACTAGATCTAGGAACCAAAACAATTGTCATCTGATAAGGGATTTTCAAAATTTTGCATATTCAGGGCACAGATACCAGCTTTTAGTGTTAATTACTGGAAAAACCATGTAGATTAAAACGATTCTCACATGTGCAGCTTTGCAGGATTTTCACTGTAGCATTGATTTTGAAAGCTCCAATTTAAAAACAACCAAAATTTCTTTTTAAGAGTGACGTGATTAAATAAACTCTGATACAAGCGTTATTGAATATATTGTAGCAGTTAAAAAAAAATGAAGTCGCCATTTTGAAAGATGGCTGAAATATGTTGTTTAAAAGCACATAAGACCAACTATATGATGGCAAGAGTGAACCCTAAGGTAAACTATAGATGTTGGGTGATTGTGATGTGTCAGTGTAGGTTCATCTTTGGAAAGAAACGCACCATCCTGGTGGGTGATGTTGATAATGGGGGAGGTATGCATGTGTGGGGGCAGGGAGTACATGGGAAATCTCTGTACCTTCCTCTCAATCTTCTTGTGAACCTAAAACTGCTCTTAAAAAGTATGTAAAAATAAGAACCCTCCTGCTGTTGGTGGGAATGTAAATTGGTGCAGCCACTATGGAGAACAGTACAGAGGTTCCTTAAAAATCTAAAAATAGAACTACCATATGATCCAGCAATCCCACTCCTCAGCATATATCTGGAGAAAACTATAATTTGAAAAGATACATGCACCCCTATGTTCACAGCAGCACAGTTTACAATAGCCAAGACATGGAAGGAACCTAAATGTCCATCGACAGATGAATGGATAAAAAAGATGTGGTAAATATATACAATGGAACATTACTCAGCCATAAAAAAGGAAATAATGCCATTTGCAGCAATATGGATGGACCTTCAGATTATCATACTAAATGAAGTAAGTCAGATAGAGAAAGACAAATATTATGTGATATCACTTATATGTTACAATCTAATAAAAATGATACAAATGATCTTCTGTACAAAACAAAAATAGACTCACAGATGTAGAAAACAAACTTATGGTTACCAAAGAGGATGGGGGGAAGAGAGAGAAATTAGGAGCTTGAGATTAAAATATACACACTACTATATATAAAATAAATAAACAATAAGGACATACTGTATAGCACAGGGAATATGCAAGATATTCAATATCTTGCAATAACCTATAGTGGAAAAGAATCTGAGAAAGAATATATATATGTGTGTGTATATATATATATATATATATATATATATATATATATATACACACACATATAACACATAACAAAATATATTCTCCAAAAGCAATGTATATACGGAGGAAAAGATTTGGAAGTACATGTATCATGTTGATATCAGTGTATCAGTATAACCTATCTCAAAAGAATTAGGTGATCAGAGGAGAACTTTAGCTTTATTGAAAATTTGATTATTTTTAAATAATAAAAATGTATATTAATTATATAAAACAGTCTAAACAAATAATCCCAATTAATTGTTCCTTCTAGTTTTAATATTTTTGTCCAAGAGGCATGATTTTACACTGTATCCATTAGGCAAGAGATAGCGCCTGTCAAAGAGTTGGGAGTTGCATAGTGTCCCCATTTTATTTATTTATTTATTTATTTATTTATGTGTGTATTTATTGGCTGCACCATGCACGCAGCATGAGGGATCTTAGTTCCCCAACCAGGGATCGAACCCATGCCCTTGCAGTGGAAGCACGGAGTCTTAACCACTGAACCGCCAGGGAAGCCCCAGAGTGTCCCCATTTTAATGCCTCTTCGAAAGACTTATCTTAAGAAATCACCATGGTGTCAGGCAGGGCGCCAATGATTAGATTCACCTTCAAATATCCCTAGTACCAAGCTTGCAATAAGCACCTTTTCAAGCAGTTCTGCAGTGAACCAGGACTTGCCATGTGTCCTGTAAACTCTTAATGTTCTATTTTTTTCAGCACTGATATAGTGCTTAAAACAGCATCTTGCTTTTGGTAGGTTCTTTAAAATCTTATCAGCTTGGTGCCTTTCCATCTTAAAGGGTGGCTCCCTTAACATTTAGCTATTGCCTACATTTTCTTTCCCCCAAACCCAAGTTCAAATGAAAATCAACTGTGCTGGCTCATCGTGAAACAAGCAACATCTTTCACAAAGTGTCTGCTGAACTTTCTTGCCAAAAACCTGAAGAGGAACAAAGAGGGAGGGTTTCTGCAGAAAATCTGGGAGCAGTGGTTCTGTGCATAGACACCTGAAAAAGGAACTTAGTTTTTCCCATACAGGCAACACGTTAAGGTCTTCAACGTGTGTTTGTGAAGTTGCTATTTTGTGTTAGACACTGTTCTAGGCTCTCCACATAGAAGAAAGAAGAAAGAAATGAGGTAAAGGCAACAAGAATGACCTGGGTTCTCCTGCACTGTTGGAGACTTTTAACATTTGAGGATATGCTTTGCAAAAAAAAAAAAAAAAATGCAACCAAGCAAACTTCTAATACCACTCTCTCCCTTCTTCCTCCTGGCCCCGTTCTTATTTATAGAGTCTTCACACAGTATTTTATTGTAAAAGCCTAGTAGTATTACAGCATTTACTATTTATATTTGGATAATTTTAAAATTTCACTGGCATTTCAAGTCTCCTAAGTATCAAATTTTATGTTTATATTAACCCCCTGTCTTTCGGATCAAATCCTATGAGCCTTTTTCCCGTCTGCTTGATTACTAACTATTGAAAGGTTAAGTCTCATACACACAAACCAGTTACTTTCTTTCTTCTTATTATCAAAATACGAACACGTTCCAAAACCATCTACTGCATATTTCACAGAAATGGGTGACAATGACACACTTTTTAAAAAGAAAATATTGGTCTATATTAGAATAATTTTGTACTCTAAATGGTGTTAGGAAACTGGTGAAAAGTTACGTGATTTCTGTGCCATGTGTTTTATTCATCTCTAGTTATAGAAGCACATTTGTTACTTGTGGTCAGGAAGGGAAGATAAATAGAGTTCACCAATAGGGAGAAGGATTCGGATGATTTCAGTTGCTGGAACGCCTCTGCCAGAGTCATTATGAGCTCTAATAATACGTAGGCAACTTATCCTTTTTCCTTTGTAATTTCCTCAAAAATTATTTACTAGTCTATTCAAGATTTAACAAATCTTTTTTTTTAATGCAGTCTGCTACATTAAATTAAAAACATTTCAACCCATTTCAGAACCATTCTACATGGAAAGAAAAATATACAACTTTGACAGGCTAGTATTTACAAGGAAGAAAAGGTCTTAGAAAGTTATTTTTCTCCATCTTTCATATTAAGCCATTACAATTTTTGCCAAACAAAATATCTTGTGAAGATTTTTATAAAATAGCCTTGTAATAAGGCACTAATATCACGTTTTACTTTCAAGTGAAAAAGACATTTAAACTTACTTGATGGAAAATTATTTTAAAACATGGCTTTCTGTGTAGCATGTAATTCAGTATAATGCAATTCCATATAGAACTCTTCCCTCTGCTTCTGTTGCTAGATGCCCAAAACAGACTTCTTTCTAACACGATTCTCCTGTACCCGCACTCTAGGAGGGTTCCAATGAGTTCCACTTAGTATTTTTGTTGAGCGTCTCAGGTTCAAAAAAATTCTATATATTTTTGTTTCATTTATAATCATTTATAATCTTATCTATCACTCATACATATTGGAGTAATAAAAAATTACAATATGACTTGTCAGTTTCTAGCAATTGGGAAAAAAATGAAGATTTTTTCAGGAATAATGGCAAACACTGTCTAAACGTGTCTTTTTGGAAGAGTGAAACATTCTAATTTGCTGAAATACCCTATGCAGGGGTCATATCTGTTTTGTTCACCTGATCATTCACTGTGCCTCACAAGTACACTGCATATGGTGGCCATCAACATAGAAGAATACACATTTTACAAATGAACAAACATGCCATACTAAGTTGGAATGTTCTAGGGCAAGGTTTCCCCTTCAAATGGGTTTATTTTTCATAGATAAAACAATTCCTAGGACTAAAATAGCCATGGTTTTCATCCTAAGAACAGCTTATGAAAATTTGTTGTAGCCAGGACTAAACAAGGTACTTAATGGTATAAATTATATTATTAAATTACTTCAGATTTTCTCAGATGAGTTCAGATCAACTGTACTTTTATCTCCCTTTCTATCAATTAGTAGATTAAATTGCAAGCACAGTGGAATCAATTGTGCATTTGTAACATTTTGTTCGCTTTCACATATGCAGGTATGTGTACACACACACTCAAAGCAAATTATCTAAATAACAGCCCTCCAAATAATTAATGGAAATATAAATATTATTTCAGTTACCATACGATCTTCCCTGCTTCTCTTGTCATAAAAAATTTAAACTTCATGATTCACATATACTGTTTTAAGTACCAAAGTAATCTTTTTATTTTGAATATACCTGGTTATCCATCCATATTTGAAAGGCCCTGGAAAGGTCAGCTCACAAGTTGTGGAGTTCAGTTTTGGTTAGCCTTTGTCGATGTAGGCATTCCATAATTTTATTACTGCCAGCTTGATTTTAATTTGAACTGCATCTTTCAACATATGAAGGCAAGTCCTACTTACAGTATTTTAAAATGAATTACTGAGTGATTTGCTGATGAAGCATTTGGGGGATGCGAGAAACATCGTTGGATGATTTAATAGACCAAATGAAGGTATATCCAGAGGGTAAATTTATTGTGGCTACTTGATTTGCAACATATGACCCCATCACGTTCTGTGCAGAACTGCTGCTCTGGTTTTTGCTTACCTCCAACACTGGACATTCTGGAGGAATCCTGATGAGAGCTGGATTTATTGCGGTTTTGATTTTTCCGTTTGTTGGCTGCTCTCACAGATCGGAGAAGTACCTCGCTAGCCTTGAAAAAGGCCACCATGAATGGTTGTTTTGACTGAGGCCCGTGTCTTCCCACAAGACCAGCCGACTTTACATTGATGCTGTGTCCTAGAACAGAGGGAAGGAGCACTGGGTTTATGAAGAAGAGATGAAGTTTACCTGATGGGAATGAACTCAGAGAGTACTTGGGAAAAGGGAGATGTTTTAAAACACTATCAGAATGTTTTCTTTGCAGGCCAAAGAATCTTATAAACATGGAAAGTTTACTATTACAGACAATTATCCATGCTTGGTTTTCCATTTTGTTTCCCTCTTTGGCCACAGAACACCCTCAGGCCTTCACTGTTGGTCCCTTCTCAGACCTGGAAGTTGGCAATGTTCTAAATGGAAAGGCTTGACCCCCATTAGCTTGGAAATGTCCACGTTAAACAGCAATTTCAAAAATATTAGCTACAGGTGCTTCTGCATTAGGTGCCCTATAATTTTCCTCCATGTGATAAACTCTGAATGGCTGGCTGGGTGTTTCTATTTTCACCAGCTTCTTTGGAGACTTTCCAGTGTTGATTAGTGTTGATAGCCTCCCCCCCTCACCTCTGGCCTGTGCCCAGTGATCTTTACAAAGCTGTGATCTACTTAAAGCTCTTCAAAGATCCTTCCAGAACCCCTGCTGGGATGGAGATTTGCCGTAAGCTCCAGGTCTTTCTCCATGTAAAGGATTTTGAAGCAAACATGAAAATTACAGAATTCCTCCCCTTCTGAATTTGGACATGCCCAAATTATGTTTACTGAAAGGATTTCAGAAGATGCAAACAAAGCCTGGAGGTGCTCAGAAAGGAGAAAAATTCCAGGTGAGCTTGGAGACTCACCTTGGTCTCTAAACCAGCCTGTGTCCCAGACCCTTTTGAGCCCTTGGAGTGGTTGTTTATCAGAAAAGGAGTGCACCCAGGGCCTGGGTAGGAATGGGTGAGAAGTGTCCTAGAGACTAGAAGTAGATGTTGATAAAGTATTTCTCCTTCTGGGATAGCAACAATAATTCTTATCATTATAAATGATAAGTATTATCATTATAAAAAAACATGTTTGGAGCACTTGCTGTGTACTGTAGGCATTTTTCTAAGTGTTTTCCATGCATTATTTAATGTGATTCCACAAATACCTTAGGAGTTAAGTATTACTGTTTCCCCCTTTTTATAATTCACTCTTGCTATGATCTCATTTAAACTAATTACCACAGAAAATTATATATATGTGTGTGTGTGTGTGTGTGTGTGTGTGTGTGTGTGTGTGTGTGTGTATAAAGAAAACCATTAGTTGATATTGAATTCAATGAAAATCACCCAGAGAGGATGAACTACTTAACCTTAAGTTGTACCTTTAGGTGAGAATTACTCAAAAGTCATGCAAAAAAAAAAAACAAACAAAAAATTCTACTCCAGATACAGAAGTTACCAATCTTTTCATAGTAATATATCATGTGGTTTCAAATACGTGCATGATTGGCCCTGCCTTGCACCCGGAAAGATGTGTCAGTTTTCTTAAAATATTTGTTCAGTCATGACTGTGGGGTAGCCTCGGTCCATTCTAAGACCTGACCCACCTTGGAAGAAAAGGGAACAGGTCCCTAAAATCAATGGCATTTTAGCAAGTAAACTCTAGCTCTTAACATGGTTTATTTTGGCAGCATAAACACTTTTGTGTATACTTGTATTGTGCAGGGACCCTCTACCATCAGAAAACGAGACTGTGCTATGTGAGGCTGTGCAGCTGTTGGGAGGAACACAGAGGTCCTTTAAAATGTGGAGATATTAGTTTAAAAAAATGCGTGTGTGTCAATGCATGCAGCATCAATCAGCGTCCTCAACAATTGCTCATTGGGAAAACTTGTTGCTTTCTTACAAATATGAAAACGGCCACCGGCTTCCCAAATGCCACTTCACTCTGTCCTAGCAGAGAAAGAACTTCCAAATAATCAGAGCAGTAAACCTTAAACAAATAAGCGTATGGGTTTCTCTTTTAAATGCAAACTTACAGTGGCTCCATGCCAGAGTCTATATTTCTTAGAAAAACTATATCACTGGCATAAATGAAAGAGGCAGTTTGATTTGTGGTCGGAGTAGTTTCCATTCTACTTCCACTGTAACAAATGTATTAATTCAGCTCAGACTTCCTCCTTCTGGCAGCCCTTTTGCTGTAAAAAGAGAAATTAGAAGTTCCAGCCAAATACCATACCTTGAACTGACCCACCTCAATACATAAACACTTTTACAACATGTTTATTCAGGTGTAGCACTTGAAATTGGTTTAAGATGTTTCCAGTGACAGAGAGTGCAGCAAAAGAAAAAAAAAAAAAAAAAAACAGAACTGAGAAACTTGACTGTGATGGAATAGAATAACTGGTGATCTGTTCTTTAAATTTTGGATGTTTTTTTCAGTCTTGGAGCACAACATAAAAAGTATTTGTTGAGCTTTGAGTTTGATGTTTTAATGAAGTGATAATTTAACAGGAACAAAATTTTTACTTGTATACATGGATGACTGCAGAAATCATTTTTAATATATGATCTTTGTAATACTGAAATGGGTTGCCACATGGTGGCCACGAATGGAATACAGTAAAATCAGTTTTCCATTCATTACAACACACACTGACCCTTTTCCAGTTAAATAAGCATTGAACCCAGAGTTCCAAGTTTCCTTGGGTTTGCAAGAGGATTCCTTTTGTTATTATTCGAAAGACTTTCAATATTTTGATTTTTATCTGTGGAGAAAGAAGACTGCTCTCAAGATTTATGTTTTGAAAACTGTAAAGATGTGTGTGTGTGACAAATATGGGTTTCTTGGGCTTTACAAAGGTGGATATTGTGTGTGAAGCAAAGTCCCCTTCAAACCAACGTGAACTCCCTTTAAAATAACTTTTGATATTATTAAGTTTCCTCTTGGTTTCCTTTCCACTTCAGCAATGATGTGACTATTAAGATTCCATAAGTTCATACTTACTCAGTGGCTCTTGATCTTGAGCTACACCGTGGAAGCATTAACTATATGACCTTGTCCTTCAGACACATTATACCTCCCTTGATTATGTTGACTGAACCTTTTGAATAGGGCTGAACAGTTATTTTTCTTAGAAGTGCTAATAGAAACCCAGACTATATTGCAGGTATTAAAAATAGTGACTATTTTATAAAATCTATTTCACGATGTTGAATTTTATTATTAAATGTACAGGATGTTTTAGATACTGCAAATATATCAGTAAAGAAACCTACCTAAAACATTTTGATTTAGGAAAACTATATGTAAGTGTGTATTACCGTGGTTTTATTTTTCAAAGCTAATCTTCAATTTTGACTTATTAAAAAATGTAGGTAGGAAACATATATACATTAAGGATTGAATATACACTGGATAGCAGATGCAAACTATTATATATAGGATAGATAAACAACAAGGTCCTACTGCATAGCACAGAGAACTATATTCTGTATCCTGTGATAAACCATAATGGAAAAGGATGAAAAAGAATAAATATACATATGTATAACTGAAACAATAAAAAAAGAATATACAGTGGAAATAAACATAACTTGGGGTAATAAAAAGAGCATTAAAATAAAAGGGTGATAAGGGACACCAGCTTGAATCCAAGCTTAATCATTTTAGGATTCTGACAAGTTTAGGCATAGCTAGAACATGGATAAGCTT
Source organism: Balaenoptera borealis (assembly GCF_965194805.1). NCBI lineage: Eukaryota > Metazoa > Chordata > Mammalia > Artiodactyla > Balaenopteridae > Balaenoptera > Balaenoptera borealis. Next base: position 66,276,140 of record NC_138869.1, on the reverse strand, counting down.
AATTTACCAGACCTATATTTGGAAGAGAATGGAAAAACCTGAAGGGAGAGAACTCATCGAAAGAAACAGGTGAACCCCTAGAGTACAGATTCAGAACAATGCCCCAGTGAGTATAAGGAAGCAGGGATTTTGAGTCTGTAACTCAGTGTTCCTTCTGGCCTTGCTCCTATGTTTGCATGATTAACTTCTTAAGAACCAAGGGGATTCAAGAAAATCAAACAGACCTATTTTTACCCAAAGTCCCTGTAAAATTCTGGGAGGGCAAGGGAGCCCTACTTTGGAGTTTGGTTAATGGTGTGGTGCAAGTGGTGGCCAAAGATTCTTCCTACATCAGAAGAGTGGCTTCCAAGTAGCTACACAATGGTACAAGATGGCAGCACCAGAATGTAGGTAGGTCCAAGATGAGTTCCTGTACCAGCACCAGCTTCAGAGAGTGGTAGCAGTTCAAAGGTGAGCAAAGCAGCGATTTCATGGCATTGGGAATTTTAAGGTGGATCAAAAACTGTCCCAAAGTGAGAGGCAGGGCAAGTGATGGGATGAAATGTTCCTAGAACAAGAGGACACTTCCCTTTTGTCACATCTGATGTTGTACACTAGGAAGAAGGAAGGGCAGTGATCTGCTAAATGGGTGGGGTGAGAGCAAGAGAGGGAGAAGAACTTGATTGTTGGGAGTCATTCAAGTTTAAATACACATGGGATCTCCCACACAAATGGGAGAGGAGATAGAAAAGGTTATTTGAAGGATATACCAGCATTCCAGTGATTTCACTGATGGCAGCTCGACCCAAAGAAACATGGTGCCCAATTATCCCAGGTTTCTGTATCACAGAATTCTTGGATCATAAAATAAAAGGGTGATGAGAAAAAAATATAGAGGTCCAGAGTTCGATATGGGCAGAGGTATCATCTCTTGAATTTATGAAAAGAATGCCCATTAAATCTTTCCATGTGAATGTTTTTTAGAACTATTCTTATCCTGGCCATCTTGTTTTCATCTCGAAACTACTCAACAGGTACTGAGGGAAGAGAAGCAATTTGAGAACCAAATATATGGGCATTTCTCAGTTTTATTAACTACAGAATGACTAAAGGTGGGGTTAGGATGGTATCATCTAAAGAAATAATTATTCTTTTCACACAGGAATCAAGAAGATAGTATGTGAGGGTGGCGCTTTGACTTACACATTTTGCCATAACTGAAGATGGATTCAAGACATCCAGATCTTCTCCTCTGACCCTTATGACTTTATATAAGCCTGGGGGTCAGGGTATTGTATTCACATCTGCCTAAGGACACAACTAACTATTTTCAAATTTAGAATCATCGAGACAGTAGGCTGGCAAACCAAAGAGCCATCCCCAACTCACTAGTTTTGTATTTCAGACCATTCTTTTTGGAAAATGTGACTTTCAAAATGTTTATTTCTTTAAAAACAGGGTTATTAAAGGAGCCTCTGACAAAACAGCTCTTTAGAGACATGTTGATGTTATAAGGACAAGTGGTTCCAAATATGAGCATTTAGTTTTCCTCCAGAATACACAATTTGAAAAACATTCACTTGAGGATTTATCAGAGTCTAAACGTTGATATCACTATAAGATGTTAGCATAAATTCCATTGTTTTTTTCCCTATAAACCCACAGTATTGAACACTTAACCCAAAACACCTGTGATGAAACTTGTGCACAAATTACCTGTTCTTCATTTCGAAAGACACTTACAGCATCCTTTGTGGACTAGTTCACAGAAAACAAATCACTGCGCTGTTTCTCATTCACATATTCTCTTGCTCTTTGCTTAGTTTCAATCTGTGATTAAATCTGATTCTGGTACTCTTAAATTATAGTTTCCGTGGCTCTAAATTATACTGGAATCGTACCCTTTTTAGAAACAGATGATTTAAAATGTGCAGAATTCTCTACCCGGCATATAGACTAAATCATTTTTATATCAGATTTTAAGGAATGTGGGGGAGATAGAACTTTGTCTACTTAAATTCCATATACATTTTAACTCAGTGAAATCTTAAATTAAGCAAATTGTAATCTAGTTATGAATTTCAACTATGTCATACTTTGATGAAAATTTTGCATAATTTCTAGTTTTATAGTAAAAGCACAGACCTACTGCCAGATATTTGAAGTATCATAAATAGAATTTTACATTCGTGCTCAGAATTTTCCTGATTTTAAGATAGTTTACATTGCCTTACAATCTCAAGCAAAAACAGTGAAAAGCTGGGATTTTAAACTATTTCAGTGATACTGAAAACTCCCAGTAATGTGGTACTGGTTAAAAAATATATTGGTATTGAACTTCAGAGTACAAGGTAGTTAGATTTTTTTTAGTGATTCTTCATGGTGATTCTGGGCTTCTGTTTAATAAGCCAGGCTCATCATGCAATTTCTTTGCTAGATCTTTTCATTTTCTACTTTATCCCAACATTTAAAAGAGTAAATTAAAAAATAACCACTTTGTTCTATATAATTATATGTTGACAATTATACAGTCATTATTAAAAAGTAACAGGACTTCCCTGGTGGTCCAGTGGTAAAGAATCTACTTTACAGTGCAGGGGACGTGGGTTCAATCCCTGGTCAGGGAACAAAGATCTCACATGCCAAGGGACAACTATGTCCACACACCACAACTACTGCGCTCATGCGCCTCAACTAGAGAGCCTACATGCCACGAACTACAGAGCCCACACACTGTGGAACCTGCACGCCACAACTAGAGAGAGAAAAACCCGCACTCCACAACAGGAGAGAAGCCCATGTGCCGCAACAAAAGATCCCGCGTGCCTCAATGAAGATCCCGTGTGCTGCAACTAAGACCCGACGCGGCCAAAAATAAAATAAAATAAATAATAAATAAATACAAAAATAAAAAGTATCAAAAACAAAAGAAGGGTCCAGTGTAATAACATGTGTGAATAAGGATAAGATTCTGTAGCTGATGATAAAGAAGAAAAGAAACATTGGGGGTATGACATCCACAGAGGGCAACAAGGGACCATGTCCTGGCGTGCTAACATGAATGGTGGGTTGAGTATTATCTGCAGACAAGAAATGTGGTTCCAGTTCCTGGTAACTTCCTGGTAACACTGCAATAGAAGAAATTCATTTTCCTCTAGGATTGGGGTATGGGAAGGATAACGTTTAAAGGAGGAAGAGATTTTTTAAAGAGTTTCCGTTCTTTCTAAAATGTTTATAGAAAGGATTCTCATGCCCTGCCGTCTGAGAAAGTCATAGGGATTAGTAAAGAAATTGGGATATTTGGTCAGAAACACGGGTATGATGGTTCAAGACGTGATGGGGGGAAAATGCAAAGAGTTGAGAACTGTAGCTCAAGAAATTTCTGAAAGGTGGGGTGGGGGGTTGCCTGGAGGAAGAAAGACCAAGAAACATAAAGGAGCAGGGCCAGAGGTTTATGCCTTGTTGGGGAAGCTTTCCAGAATATTCAAATCTTTTATTGCACTGAGGGTGGGACTGAGGTGATGGAAAAGAATTAGTCTCCTTCCATGGGACATGGTCTGAAATGTGGAGGCTTACTGTCTCAGGCGTGACAAGCCCCACAAATGCCTTTTACTGGGGCCCTCTTTTCAGCTAGTGGAAATACGAATCTCAAACTAGGAATTGTAGTTCACCTTCACATAAGCACTTACTTTTTAATAGCTCCTCTCTTTATATATAGAGCCTTTCCCCTGAGGCCCTATGAGTTTTACAGACATAATCTGTCACATGCCCCCAAAAGATTGGTTAGCTGTTGGTCTTACAGGTCTCATTTATTTTAAGAAAGCAGAAACATTCTTTTCACAAAACCATGGGAAGAGTGAATTATTTTTAGTCTCTTTTCCAGTTATTATGTGACTTCTTAAAATAAAAAATGTGTACACACACATATACTTTTTCCTTTAAAATCACAGGGGAGTTAAATAAAACTATAATGAAAGCAGGGTTTCAGCAGAAATCAACCAAAACATCTTCAAAAACTGTTTTTACGTGTTAAGATATCAATGAAGAAAAGTTTTTAGGCGTCAAGCTCATCTGAGTTTGTTTCATAGCAGTGAAATTAATTTCAGACTCTGCATTTGATCTATAGTGGATGAAAGTAGTCTTTGCAACGAACTTAATGCAGTTACTTGGGAAATTTATGAGTGTCTAAAGGAAACATTCTTTTTTACCAGCTTATATGATATATTATTCAAAAAGAACTTTTATCATACAGAAAAACATAGTTCATTAAATGATCATAAGCTACTTCTAGAATCTTTAGAATAGTCAAGGACTACCAAAATGGAGGAGAAGTAAATCATTTTGACACTTAATGAAGAGAAAGAGTGAAAGGAGTTAAAAGATGTTTTCCAAAATACATAGTGAAGGCCTGATACTGAATACCTAATGTATATACCATCATAAGTGTCTACTTTTTGCCAAACAAAGAAAAAAAAGTGGAGTTAAGACATTTGGGACTTAGTTCTTTCCTTCGCATATGAAGATTGGATCACAAAATATTCTTCTGAGCGAAGAGAAGCAGAATCTTTCTTCACTTTTTCTCATGTCTCTAGCCACAGCAGAATGTGAGCTGGCCTGCCCCACATAAGGGACCAGGTGAGACTTCACACCACCATGATTTCATGGTGGACCCCAGAGCAAAAGCATCCTTCTGACCTGTCCACATGCAAAATAACAGTTGGGTTCCCAGGGTGTTTACCTTTTGGTCAGCGTGGGTCAGAAGCAAATCTGATCTCACAGCCTAAGTAGAACTATCATGTTTCTATCAGTTTATCACCTCACAGAGAAATCATCTGAATACCTCCACTAATAAGTAGAGCTGGTACCCAAAAGTCATAACAAGCAAGCCTTTCAAAAGCATCAGGGAAATTGGGATTTGAGAAGATAAGCCAGTTCAGTCCTTTTGAAGTTAAGAAAGAAGCAACAGCTGCCATTTTGAAGCTTGGTAATTTATCAGTTGTTTTACATACATCATCTTATGTACCCCTCCCCAAAAAACAATGGTTACATTTTTAAAATGAATAAAATAAAGCTCAGAGAAGAGTCATGTTTTTAACTCAGCCCTGTCCACCCTAAGTACTACCCTATTCCTTTAAGTACACAGAGTTCCCCTTTGTTAGAGATTGTTTAGGGCTGATGCTTTTCTGTTGGGTCTCTGTTCCCCACCTTGAAAAGATTGGAGGAATCCATCCATCTCCTGGGTCTGGCAGTGATACACACATTGTGTTTGTCAAGGACACTATGGTAGCTGCTGGTTTTGTGATGTTTAAGATCAGACTTTCCTTAGTAAGTGGGAAGACCATTCAACACTCCTTCCAGCCATGACAACACAGGTGGTCTCCCCTACTTTCCATTTCCCTCAAATTGAAACTTGACAAGTTTGACTGCAGAGAAGTTGGAATCCATGTTCAAGGAGCTGAGATATATAATTTCCCTATCAAAGCATTTTCCGTCTAATTTCAAGTTTTGATCCCCACTTGTAATACATACTGTTGACTTTGGCGGGTAGATGCTTTGGTTTGTTTTGGTTTTCCTTTGTCCCTGTGAGTCTACACCAGCTGAGTCAAAGTTTAACCTCAGCAACAGTGACTGCTGATGCCTTAAACGACTAAAGGCTCTCTCTTCTTCCCATTGTGCTCTGTACTCGTGATGCAAAACCAGCACTGCCCTTGTTCTGCAATATGTCTTTAAGAAATATGTTCAGCCATGTTAAACTTATAGGGGAAGGAACAATGGAAGAGACGGAGTTAACTCCGTACGATGAGAATATGGAGAATCTCATATTCTGCATGGCCCCAAATCAATACTACCATGAACATATTTACCCCTCAGATCATTAGTCAAAGCAGAGTTAGAGCCTAGAATAGAGAATATAACAAACAACAAAAACTGGAATATATTTCTGACCTTGGGATTTGTTTGGCAAGATGGGTGCTCCACAGTTACTGTTTTGAATTAGGGAAAATCCAAAACAGAAATACAGATGTCGCCAAACACTTCCATATCCCTTTTCATTAAGGGAAATCTAAAAAATGGTAAAATACCTCTTTCACCAGATAATGAAGCAGGACTAACTCCTGTTTTATCCGCTTACTTTAAATCATTGATTTCAAAATTCTTTTTCACGTATGTTTTTAGGTTGTGATGCTAAATTTGGATAAGCAAATGATGTTTACCAAGTGGCTCTCATTCAAATATAAACATACTATAAATTAAAACAAGGAAGTTGCCTTTAAAACCTGGTTTTAAAACATTGTATATATAATGGACATAGTAAAACAGCAAATCCAAGTTTTCCAATTCATTACTGAATATATTCTATAGTCAAACCTACTTTTAAAGAAAAACCATTTTCTCTCTACCAATCATTATACAAAATTAAACTAGGCTCTGGAGGCCCATTTCAGAGTACCGACCAGAGGAAAATATAATAGAGATAACAAAATGGATATAGATATTTAAAAAGAAACCAGCATCGTGATTCTTCATTTTCCAAAGAACTAAGGCATCTGTAAATTACATTCAAACCATTTTGTTCAAAATATGGGCTTTTAGCAAAGCAGTTATGGCTCACCCTCTGCTCATAGGGAAAAAAAAGTTAAAAAGCAAAGCTAAACACAGTGAAAAATTAAAAACTTGTTTTATTTGCCAGAGATTTTTCTTTTCAATTTTTTGAGGAAAAAATTACCCCAATATGCTCTCCCCAAAATACAATTCAGGGAGTCCTCTTTAGGGCTGGAATAATACCAGGTCACCTTCAGCCTTGATGCTGGGAAGGGGGATGGAGAGATGAGAGAAAGGATGAATTTCATCCTGACTTTTTGCAAAATAATCAATTAATATGTTTTGGAAACTGCATGCTTGACTAGCCTCAGGTGAGTTTGCTGCACCGTTATTGAAACTACAAACTTGAGTACCAGTTGACACTTAAAAAGGATGGTGGGGGAGGTAGACATGAGGAGTCTATGATGGGGAGTGTGGATTAAGGACAGTAAAACAGAGGGGAGAAAACAGGGAAGGAGAACCTAGCAAAATACATTAGTGAGTGACACAGGGCACAAAAGGAGGGGGACGTTCGTTATGGAACTAAAAATAAATTAAATTTGGCTAAATTTAATTACATGTTGAAGCTGATCACTGGAAGGAAAAAAGTTACTTTTTTCTTCTTTTCAGTCTATAAATTTATCAAATTAATGATAATTGTGTAAGGAGCTAAAAGAAATACTGAAGTAGTTAAATTTAAAAAAACAAAAATTATGGTAAAAATGCTGTTACCTGTTGTGGGTCAGATCACAGTTAAATTCCAGACAGAAAATATAAAAACCCAAAGGTAATTACCAACAGATCCAACATAAAGTTCAATTTTGTTCTATAACAATCATTATTAATAACAATGTCCTGTTTGGAAATTATAAAAATGCATTAATTTTTTTCAGTTTGGAATTTATATAAAATTCATATCATTTGTGAGAGTCATAGTGTATAAGATCTGGCTAGGAAAACAAATCATTTTTAGGTTCAAGGGCAAGATTCTTGTGCTTTCTAAGGCTAAGTTTCCTTGTGTACAGAATGGGAAAATAGTAAAGATAAAGTAGACATTCCACTTAAAAATCTCACCAAATGGCTGGCATCTAATACGCTCAGGAAATATTAGTTTCTGTTAGTTGTTAATATTATTTTGATTGACCACCACAGCAAATACATGGTTTGAATACTTATTTTATATGAACTACAGATGAATCTAGGAAATAAAACCTGAATTAATCATGAAAACTAAAAACTACGAAATATTAGCATGGAAGAAAAAAAAGTACTGCCAAAATCAGGGTTTAAAAAAAGCAGCTATTTGTATAGACAGAAAATAAGTTTTGCTAAGTTGAGTTTGAGATACATATAGTTTATAAAAATCGTATATGACTAAGAGAATTAATAAGAACTTAGGTTAAACAAAGTAGAAATTTAACAGTGCTCCTATATTTATGTTTAGTTCTCTAGCCATGAAAGGCATATTGATGATTTTGCTCATTTTTATGCAGTGGGAAAGGAGGAAAAATCTAAAGCTGGAAGGATTTATGTTCTCTGATGTGCTTTAAGATATTACACAAGTTAGAAAATCCATAAGTCACAGCTTACATGGGTTTGGAAAATTAACAAATACTGATCTTAAACCCCAGAGGAAATCTATGTCATATTTATTTTCAGTAGAAATCTAGTCATTTTTACCATAAAGATACAGGAATTCTTCTCAATGGAAACTCTTCTGAATCATTCACATAAAATGACCAAGGCAGTTGTTTTGCTTAGCTATCTTTTAAATCTCTCTTACGGTTTGATTCATACCAAAAAAAAAAAAAAAGATTTTCTTAGAAACTGACATATTACCATAGATTTATTTATGTTTTAAAGTTTTTAAAATTCTATAGAAATATGATAGAAACAGAAGCCATTTTAAAATGTTCTGGAGAAATTTAGATTAAGTTTTACATTTTGTTATGATACTGAAAAATATATTGTGGCACTTAAAGAAAAAGAAAATATAATCTTACTTAAATGCTGTAATAAGAGCTCTCTAGACACCTTAATAATTATAGATTTTCATCTATGAACTTATCTGATCCTTCACGTGATCAGTTGGGAATTTGTTTATGCCTGGGTATTACCCCTCTTTGTATACACACACACACACACAAACACACACACACATTTACCCCAAAAGATGTCTAATATTTCTTACTTCCCTTTATCCATTTCTCCATCTCTGATTTTATATAATATCTTGAGTTTTGGTTTGAATGAAACTATTTAATACCAAGCTCCTTAAGATGGTACATATCTATTCACTGTACCCTCTCTGAAAATAATATTTATATGTGTATAATGCTTAAAGTGTAAATATATAAATTACAATTACCTGAGAAATTATCACAGACAATATAATAATCCCTAGACAAAAGGTCAAATAAATAGACAATTCTTCTAGTCACACAAGCTCATTCCCTCACCATACAAATAATTCCATAGCCATTAACTCCCAGGTCTTAGGCACTTTATTCTTAAGCTTTCAATCTGCCCTTTTTACACATTGATTTAATTTCTGGACTACAGGGAAAATTTAATTTTACTTATTCACTGTATTTATTTAAGTATTTGAAGATAGCTATTCTTCAACTGTCCTCCTAATTTATTCTTAAATATTCAACCAAAAGTCAAGCAAGTATGCTCTAATTATCCTCAGCATTAAACATTAAACATAAAGAAGTACTTCATTTATACTAATATTTACCTAAAACAAACATAGGAGTATATGTTCCTTCTTCCTATCAGAACATTTAGCAAGATATGTGATTTTTGCAGTTTCTTGGAAGTAGAGACTCTCATTTATTTGTTTGAAACCAATTGTCAGCACCATAAATTCAGCAACAGGGAGCCATATGGTTTTATGAACAAAAAAGACTTAATTGCTTTAAAAGATAAAGTTCAGATAAGGGAAGAGAATATTATCAAATCCCAAAATATTTAAGAGATCCTCTGATAAGTGGACATAATTCAACTTTTTGAACTGAGATACATAATAATGAGAAACTGTAGTCAAAACAGCAGGACAAAAAGAAAAATATCACCCTTGATCTCTGAATTTCTTCTGCTACTTATTAGCACTATGTCAGCTGATATTCAGATTAACCAGCCACATAGATCATTTGACCCTTGAGACAGATAAATAGTCATCTGACAACACAAGGGCTTAATTTGGAAAATTTTCCCCTGAGTTAAAAAAGACTGTATTTGGGAATCTAAGGATAACACAACAAACTTATTTAATCAGATACTTGCATTGAAAAGTAGCAGATTCCAGGACTTACTAAATTTAAGCAGATATCACATTAAGAGCTCCTCATCTCTCTCAGACAAAGATGTTCACATTTAATAAAAGTAAAAGAATATCAATTTAGTAACTCACATATTAATTTAATATATAATGACATGAGGACTTTAGATTATAGAATAGATTTTTCTAATTAGGAGTATATATTCTGTAATTCAAAAGATGTCATGGAACTTTTGAAAAATCTGATTTAAGACAGCATATTTAAAAGATATCACAGGATATTGAAGTTTTGGAGAAAAATTTATCAGTGCTTTAAATTACTCTTCACATAATAAGGAACAATAGAAATAAGCAACAATTCAAGGTTGTAGAAAAAGAAAACCTAATCCCATTTCTTATTAATGTAGGTGTGACAATTGTCAATTTGCAGGAATGAGCCCAAAAATTCCAAGTGGAAGGGTAGAGAACATGGCGAAACCTTGGGTAATAAAAGTTTTAAAATACTCACTTTCAGTTTAATTGTACTCATAACTAAAGTTAAGACCTTTTTTTATAATTTGAATAATAATGTTGGTGAAAATAAAAGAGGATGAAATTGTTGGTGCTTTTAGAAAAGTTCTGAAATATCAATATATTTATGTACATATATAATTTCTAAAAATGGAATAGAGAAAACTTTTGTGTACTAACAATCAAAAAAAATTAAAAAGCTATAACTTTATCCCTTTACAATGTCTGGGAAATATAGCTGCTAACCAACATGGGCTATAACCTGAGGAGGCAATAATTACAAGGGTTTGTTTCCTTGACTTTCAAAGAGGTCTTCTATGATGTTTTTCCAATCAATTCATAGAGTATCTTCATTTTCTGATTTTTTTAATGGGAAATATAACTTATGTAGTGGGGATTTTATGCAATTTGCTAAAAAAGTTAGCACAACATATATTAGGAGTTCTTGGGTCCCACTCTTTAACAAAGATGATCAATGTTTTTTTAACCATGTTTTCTATGAGCATTAAACTACTGCTTGTAAGAAGCCATGTTGATGTGTAACGTTTGCTAATAGGTTTACGAAGCCAAATGATAGTAATTTACACTGAGGCATCTCTGGGCTGAAAAATTTTTCTGATGGTTATGTACGCCAGCCTTTAATCAATTATCCTTGTATATTACCCTATAACAAGGGTCGTTTCCCTTATATTCATTGATGCAGTTAGTTATCCCCCAAATAACCATGTCATTTTTTTCTAAGAATAAAGTTGTTGGGCCTCAAGAAAACTACCATATTAAGTACTAATAATTTGATATTCTCCAGTGCCTATGAAGACCTAGCCAATATAAGCAATCAATTGATCATGACACATATCTCTGAATGTTCATTTCTGTTGGCTTCATACCCTAGATCAGATGTATTTAAAAGCTTCCTACCAATAACCATTTCATCAACCAAAGTTATTAGACTTGCACCTAATAACGTAACTATCTATACACTATGCTTCCAACTCAAGATTTAAGAACATATATCAATAATCTTACCTCTCTCCAGTGGATTATCATTTGTGAATTTATCTAAAGTCTTATTAAATCATCTGTAAAATCTCCACAATGAAAGAATTGATCCTAATTTAAGGAGTACCATGTAGAGTAAGTCTCTGTGCATTTTCTCGTCCAGTTCAACCCAAATACCTTTATTCCTGTCTCATCATGTTCCGGGTACTATTGCTTGATATAGTCTCACATGGTCCTTGGAAGGTAGTTACCATTACACTCATTTAATTAACGCTATGGCTAAAATGTAAAATATTTTGTCAGAGACAAGATTTGAATCTAGTTTTCCTAACGATTTTTTCTTAAAATTTCTATTTCCAGAATGGAGCGATCGATTCTATTTCTTTATTCTCTTTATTTAAATTAAGTATCAAAACCTTAAACTCTAAGTTCTAACAATAACTATAAATTTCTTTATATTATATTTAAGCATTAATGATAATGAATTTAACTTGATAGCTTCATACCTCTGAAATCTTTTTTTTTTTTTCCTTGATTTGGCTACAAAATTTAGTGAAACTTTGAAATCTCTGACTTTAAATCTGAATTTTTACCTTGATACGCTTGGAAATTATGCCACAACTTTGTCCAAAGAAAAATGGATTTTAGAGTCTTATTAAAAAAGAACCTTATACTGTTTCTTGGACATTGAACAATACTCTGACAAAACAACATTTTGATGACTTGAATACAAATGAATCAGAAACATACGGATTGAATTTTCCTTGACATATAAGCGGGTTTGAATAGAAAGGAAAAAGTCATTGGCAAAATTTACTCTGAGTATTGCCAAACCTAAAATGTCTGAAAACATAGGGTTTTTAAAAAGACATTCTAATGATCCCAAAAATACTATCTTTGTTTTTCCATCTCTAAATTATTCTATAAACCCAAATTTGAAAAAAATGAATTAATTTACTTAGAAGGTTTAAACTATATAAAGCATCAAACAATGGAAAATTACACTGTTTGGGGAGAAAACCCAAGTCTTAAAAGCTAGATTAAATTGCTATCTGGGTAATAAATTCTGTGTATGTATGTATGTATATATATATATATATATATATATGACATATATATATAGGATATACATATATATAGGATATGATACCAATTACCGTAGTTTTATTAACAATTTTAATAAGGATCTAACAAGCCAGGTAATTAATGTATGTTTATAATTTAGGGAACCGAACATCTTAGATTATAAGACAGACCTAAATCTACACATTTGCTGCTAAAAAAAGAGTACCTGTTTTATCATAGAGGGTTATTAACCACCATGAGGGAGTGTTAGAAAATTCTGAAACTGATTTAGCACAATTGGATACAACCACTTGTATGGAATTTCTAGATTTTGCCGTTAAGAAGCAGCAATGTTTCCTTTCCATTTGCTTGCTCATATGTTTGCTTTATTTAGCTGAAGCAGACATTTGGAACTCAGAGAATTATCTATTCTGCATGAAAAAAAATCGATAGAATATCCTTAAACTCTCCTGCCAAATCCATGGCAGTTCACTTATCAAATTTCTAAAAAGAATATTTTACAAACTGATGTACTTTCCACAGGTCCTCTGAGGAATCATGATGCTACTTTTGATTTCAACAGCCTTTTGATTTCCAAAATATATTTAGATCTCTTAGCTATTTTTCCTTTGTGGAAGCAGGATAAACAAAATTTAATAATCTATATCACTGACTTTCTCCTCACCTTATGATTGAAACAATTTTAATTACTGTACTGTGGTTTGTGGTATAAAATTCTCCTGTGTTACACCAAATTGGTTTGGTTAATAATCACCCCAAATTTACAGTTTGGAAGGTCTTCTTAAGAGTAACATGTTCATATATGTAAAATAGATAAACAACAAGGTCCTGCTGTATAGCACAGGGAACTATATTCTATATCCTGTAATAAACCATAATGGAAAAGAATATGAAAAAGTATATATATATATATAACTGAATCACTTTACTGAACACCAGAAACTAACACAACACTGTAAATCCACTATCAATTAAAAAAAAAAAAAAAAAAGAGTAACATGTTCAATGACAGGTGGTCCGTAAGAGTCTTTTAAGTCACAAACTCATTCAACAATCATTCAAAACATGTTTTTAATACCTACAACCTGCATGGTACCAAGTACCAAGGGTTCCACTGTGAACCAGAAATACACATCCATGACCTTATGAAATGGATATTCATTCAAATATGTAATCATGAAAGTGTTACTCTGATTGATTAAAGCAGCAAGTCTAGTTCTTTAATGACCTGTGGTCAAGTTACAAGAATATACACATAAATTAGATGTCATGTGCCTTCCATGATTTGTCTCCAAATCACTTTCCTAATAGCATCTGCAATCGTATTTATACATGAAAGCTGTTCGAGCCAAATCTGGACTGCTGAATGTTCTAGACAACACCATGCCTTTTTGCCATTCTATGTATTTACTCACGTTGTTTCCTCATCCAGGAGCTACCACTCTCCTCCATTCTCACCACCACACCCTCTCCTTCCTCATCTTCATTTCTTAAAATCTTACCCAGCTGACCTAGCCCAGAAGTCACCTGGACCACAGTTCTTTGGCTCCGTTTGGACTTAACCATCTCCTTACGTTTCCTATAGCGTCTTGATTGTATCACTATTTTTAGGATTTAGGGCACTTTAGTCTTTCTTAAGTAGCTATATGTGTCTGTCTCCCAGGTCATTGTCTCCTTAACACTTTGTCTTGCATGAATAGGCACTCGAAGATTTTATGTTGAACAAATGAATAAACGAATAATAGTCAACAAATGAATTTGAAAGGAGACTTTGCTGAGTTTCATTTTTTCACGACTTCCAATTACTTTTGCTGAGAAGTAAACATATTCAGATTCCATTGTTGCAAATAAAAGGTGGTCTGTCTGCTCTGGCTTAAATACAAAAGGCCAGCTTGTCTAGCATATTTAATCATTTTAATATTTTCATATGAAACAATATTAAAGAACCAAAGAAGAGCAACAAAAGGCTGTGTATCTCAAACCTAACTTTTAAAAAAAGAATTTGGAAACCTTTGAAAGAAGTGAAATGTTAGTTTATTTTAGGCTCCAAAAAATCACATAAATAATATGTCATTTAAAGTAAAATTACCCCTAAAATATAAGAAAAATCAATCAAAGGAAAAGGATAAACAAAATATAAAGTAGTTCTCAGAGAAAAAAGGATGAATGGAAAGCAAGATAGAACTAAATAGTATAGGGTCCTCCAATTTCTTCCCCTAGATACATCTTCCTGATCTTTAAAAGACTGTAGCTCGAATTTGCTCACTGTTCTACACTCAGAGTCCATTGGACTCTTAGTGTGTAGTGAAGTGCATTCAATAATATTATGTGCTGACTACCTCATGCCTCACTCAACTGCAAGCCTCGTGAAGCCATCTCTGTACTTGCTCACTATTTTATCTCCAGCATCAAGCCAAGCACACAGCACATCGCTACTCAGTGAGCATTTGTGAGCATAAGAATAACATCTGGAGCTTCTCAAAAAAGATTTCCTATAGACCTGTGGACTAAGAATGACACCTGCCATATCAGTAAACAAAGGATGTTTCAACCAACAAGCCATCACACTACAGCCACCCCAACGGTGAGCCCTGAGAGAAGTTGGGGTGGAAACAGGATGCCCGACATCAAACCATCAGCCACTGCAGCTGCCCCCTGATGGTGCACCCTGAGGAGACTCGGGATGAGAAAGCACATGATACTGACCCAGACAGCTGAGATGCATATCAAAGGAATGATTTCAATAAGCCCAGACTCTCTCATCTCCCCATACATAAATTTCTTAACTTGAGATGCCTGTTTTTCTTTAATTAACAATAATCTTTTTATGTTCTGACTACCTGATCTTTGTTGCAAAAACTCCTGTATATCCTGGCTCCTCCTCCACCTCTTTGGAGCTGTCCCTTAGAGTTATCTGAGAGGCTGTGTCCTGGACTTAAGTCCCCAGTTTTGTCCACCAAGTAAAACATAACTCTCAACTTTTAGGTTGTGCTTTTTTTTTTTTTTTTTTTTTTTTTTTCAGTCAACAGATCTCTCCCAGAAGTGATTCTGGAGCTGTTGTCTTTGACCAAATATTACAATATGTTAAGACCTAACTCAGTATCATTTTTTGCACTTTTTTATGACTCTTTTGTTCCATTCCCATCCTCCTCTGTATTATGGTAGGTCCTTTGTCTGTTTCCCTATCATCTGTTTTGATATATATTTCTTTTTATAAGTCAGGTTTTTGAGATATACTTTGAATATGGTAATATCCATTCTTCTTTAGTGTACAGTTCTATACATTTTTACAGATTATATAGTTGTGTAACCACCACAAAATCAAGACATAGATCCATAGCATTTTATACATCGATTTCTTTTGGTATTGTTATATCACAGTAGTTCTACTTGTTTGCATACAGGTCTTCAACACAAGGCTAAAAACTGCAAGAGCAGGAACAGAACTTAATTCTTTACCCCCCACACCCACTGCAGAGCCTGACAATAAACGCGTGTTTGGTAATGTGTTTATAAGTAAATTAACTAATCAATATATTGCCCTATCTTATAGAATGCACCACTTTGCACATTGTGTGTATAAAATATACATTGGTTAAATCCCACAAAAAGCTGTAACTCTCAGTGTGTCCAAACCAGAACTCCCCCAAATTTATGAAATTCAGTGCTTACCGTCTCCTGTTTCTGCACAGAGTTGTAAGCCCAAATTGTTCTGTGGATTAATCACCCAATGATTGCTGGTCACAGTGATATCAAAGACAAGCCAACCCACATCTAGAGCTTGGGCCTTTCTTGTGTCTAACAAGAACAGATCCGCATCCCTAAAAGAAGAAAGAGAACAACAGCAAAAAAGAGTTACAGGTTTGAATGAAGATCATCATTTCCTACACTTAAGTGAAAACACTACAAAAGCACTCTTACAATAACAGGAGTTCATTAAAGAATAAGAGGAACAAAGGACTCAAGTGATGAGTAATAAGATAACAGAACCTTTTATTGCTGGAATCCCAGCCCAAACCTGGTGCAGAT
The DNA here is from genome assembly GCF_965194805.1 of Balaenoptera borealis. Taxonomy (NCBI): domain Eukaryota; kingdom Metazoa; phylum Chordata; class Mammalia; order Artiodactyla; family Balaenopteridae; genus Balaenoptera; species Balaenoptera borealis. Next base: position 66,259,672 of record NC_138869.1, on the reverse strand, counting down.
TAGGAATATCTGACAGCAATTTCCATTTGCCTGCTCTTCACTGTCAAGTTTCCTTTACAAAGGGACTTAGTGGTCTTGGTTTGGTCCCTGATAATCAGTATTTTCCCAAACCATTACCTATAAGTAGCAGTATATTGGCAAGTACACAAGCAAGGGTTAAAGTGAAAAGAGACAGAAGTGAAAGTAGCTGCTCCAGTCTGCATGGATGTGGATTCTCCAAGGAGATGGAGGGCAGGCAGGCTGTGATGCAAGCCTCTGTTTTAGAGGGAGTTTTCCTTTTGTTTCCCTCTTTCATTATACTTTTTTCCATTTTTATTACATATATTTTTCATTTTTATTTCATTTTCTATTTTTATTATATAATTAATTATTTTATGTATCCCAGAGACCAAGAGAGGGTCACCAAGTATACCATTGGATTAAGGGAGAAATCCCGTAGATTGAGCTATGGCTCTTCCCTGACTCACTTTAACACTTTCTTTGCACACAAGTCCCCTGGGCACAGTAGTACCTATGCATATAAACTTGTATGTTTTAGGATAATCTCCACAGTGTTACTGTTATTGACATTTATCAATCTTAACTTTAGTATTAAATTTACAAATGTATGAGTATTTGTCAAACGATAATGAATTATTTTATTTATTATATCCTTACTACAGGCAGCTTCTGAGCTAAGTGCTACATCTTTTTGATGTTTAGGCTTTATTTTAACCTGTTTTATTGAAGTATAGTTGATTTACAGTGTTGTGTTAATTTCTGCTGTACAGCAACATGATTCAGTTATACATATATGTATACACATCCTTTTTCATATTCTTTTCCTTTATGGTTTATCACAGGATATTGAATATAGTTCCCTGTGCTATACAGTAGGACTTTGTTGTTTATCCATTCTATATATAATAGTTTGCATCTGCTAATCCCAAACTCCCAATCCATTCCCCCCACACACTCCTCTCCCTTGGCAACCACAGGTCTGTTCTCTATGTGACATTTAATCTTTACAATAGATTTTTATATTGATGAAATTAAGGCTCAGATAGGTTGATGGTAAAAACAATGGAACTCCATCAAAGTAGAATAGAAATACACTATTATGCACTTTATGACTGTGCTGAATCTGACAGCATATTATTCATATGAGGAAGATCAGAGCTATGTCATAATAAGCTATGTTAAATACTATTCTACTTTATTTTCCATCTATCTGTATCTTAGAAGTCACCATAAAGGTGGCTTACAAAATGTAAAAAACTAATTTTGAATAAAATCAAATCATGCATATTTATTATTTTCTTAGAAAAAAATCTATAATTGAAAACTGAACTATAACAGAAGTAAAGAATCTCAGTCAATATTTTAGAAGGTACCTCTCCATTTCTTTACTTAAACTTGATTTATACCATTCTTCCATTAACCTAGAGAACTTAAAATTAATGTTTTATGATCAATTATATTGTCCAGCTACCATACACCAAAATATGCAGCTTTAATTCTCCTTCACAATTTTAATCATAGTGATTACCAAAGAAGGGTTACAGACACTTTTTCACATCCAATACAGGAATCAGTTTGAGTCACTGCAGACATACGACAGGCATATACTACAATTCAATGAAAAGATTAATTCATTCCCACTTGAATTTTAAGGACCCATTATTTTCACAGTGTGATGGAATGTAAATCAAATTCTCCCTCTTCCTCCAAAATTGGAAAACCTATCAAATAAACAGAATCTAAGAAAATATGGATTATTCTTAAATTTTTGAAATATTTTAAAAATGTCTTTGAGACTGTAATCTTGGAAGTAACTTAATCACGTTATTAGCTTCTTAAACAGAAGAAGGATTCACCTTGTAGCTTGGAAAATACGCAAGTGTTACCCTGCTTTCAAAGCCTGTTTTCATTTGAAATATGGTAAAGATGTTCTAATAAACTGTGCAAAGTATAAAATGCCATCCCTTGGTGTGATATAGATAAACATTTGAAAAACAAAAAAGAACAAAGAGGTAAATTCTGAGAGCAATTTCAACCAGTTAACAAATATCTTTATGTAGTTATTTAGGTGTATTTTCTATTATTTTTAAATTGTGCTACTTTTCCAGAAAAAAAAAATTCTCTAACTATTCATATTCAAGTCTCAACACTGTTAAGCATGTCTATGAGGAAAATAGTTTCAGTTTTAATGAATATATTTAGAAAAAGCATCAGCCAACAGACCCAAGCAAACCCTAAATACCTGAATTTCAGTGATGCAAATCTAATTCATTGGAAGGTAAACCTAGGCCAATAGTATGATTTGAAAAAATCCATATATTTCTAGTTCACCTCTGAAAAGTTATGAATGATCAGTTGTCTTCATAAGCTTCATGGATTCCTATTCTTGAGCCAAACTATTTTATTTTTGACCGTTAACTTCTATTCTTTAATTTCTCCTCTTTCCTTTTGTGTAAAGAGCTCTTCTGCATTACCTACAGACAAGAGAATATGCTTTAGGAGAGTCAAGTCTGTTTATTTATTTTTTTTTTTTTTAAATTTATTTTTTGGCTGTGTTGGGTTTTTTTTGCTGCGTGCGGGCTTTCTCTAGTTGGGACGAACAGGGTCTACTCTTCGTTGAGGTGCGTGGGCTTCTCATTTCAGTGGTTTCTCTTGTTGTGGAGCACAGGCTCTAGGCACGCGGGTTTCAGTAGTTGCAGCACACAGGCTCAGTAGTTGCAGCACGTGGGCCCTCGGACACACAGGCTTCAGTAGTTTTGGCACGTGGGTTTATGGCTCATGAGCTCTAGAGCGCAGGCTCAGTAGTTGTGGCTCACGGGCTTAGTTACTCCATAGTATGTGGAATTTTCCTGGACCAGGGATTGAACCCATGTCCCCTGCATTGGCAGGTGGATTCTTAACCACTGTGCCACCAGGGAAGTCCTCAAGTCCATTTTTAATAAGCACAATGGTAATAATTTTGTAATTTTCACTCATGTAGCAACTTTCATAACAGCATCTTAAAAATAAATTCCTATCCATTCTGTAGAAATCGAGATGTGATTTCTTTGGAAGTATAAAATTATTCCACTAAAGAAGAGCACTTATCTCCCTGGAAATAGAATATACTAAATATATCCTATAAGCAGTATAAAATAAACTTGTTAAATTTGCTTTGCCTTATCACTTTTACCTTTTTTTTAAGAAATTCTTACAACTTCTAATAAAAGAAAATTTAAAATATTAATGCATTTAAAAGGAATGCAGTACAAAGAAAATATATATGTAGAAAAATATATTCATTTGTAGCAGAAATAAATCCATAATATAATTATTTTATATTATGTACAATTACAGTAATGAAACTAAAATTAAAATCTGCATTCTAGTAAAGGAAATAAAGTCCACCTACATGGATGTATGCAAGCATTTCAGAATGTTACTGTGTTAGTATCCTAAGGCTGCCATAACAAAGTACCGGAGCCTGAGTGGCTGAAACAGTAGAAATTTATTGTCTCACAGTTCTGGAGGCTGGTTGTCCAAACTCAAGGTGTTGGCAGGGTTGGTTCTTTTGAAGGCTGTGACAGAAGAATCTCGTTGGCTTGTAGATGGCTGTTTCCTCCCTGCAACTTCATATCACCTTCCCTATATGTACATCACTGCATCCAAATTTTACATTTTTATAAGGACACCAGTCATATTGGATTAAGACTCACCCTCATTTTAATTGAGTTACCTCATTAAAGACTCTGTTTCCAAATAAGATCACATTCTGAGATACTGGAGGCCAGGACTTCAATATATGGATAGGGGACAGAGGGGAACATGGTTCAACCCATAATACTATTTTAAAATTTTTTTTTAAGGCAAGAATAATCCTGGATGTGAACATTCTGTGTTTATAGATATTATAGCAATTATCCACATTGAAATGTTTTGAAAAACTAATACATGAAAGTCAATTTATATTGATCAAAATAACTCATAATGATGAAAATTTGTATTTTTCTTTTTCAGGTAGAATTTGAACCTTTGTCTTGAGTATGATATAGATCAGCATAATAATTTCTCATACAGTTTAATGAAGCTATCATGCAGTTGTTAAATACAGAGTCATATTGAACAGATAAAGGATTTGCATCACACAGATTTATTGGATATGAAATATATAGATATACTGAATATAATTAATCACAGGTGAAAAATAATATGTAGATATGTAGATACAGTTAGAGTTCAATACAAATACATGTGAGCATATCTTACTTCAATCATGACCAGAGGTTTAAACATGTGTTTTCATGGGAAATTGGTGGGGTTGAAGATACTGCTTTGCAAGGGTGCTTTTTATTTTACTGAGCGAGGAAAGGGTTTTGTATACATGCCTTGGGAGCCTCAAAATACCAAAAGGGTAGGAACTCACTAAAGACTGAGCAGCAGTAGCCAAATTCAGCAAAATTTGTGTTATCATCATTCTTACCACTCATCTGAAAATAAAGAGTCTTACATATCTAAGGCTATGACACTGGAAGAAATAAAGTGTATTGTAATAAAATAAACTAGAATTTGGGGAGCAGACAGAGCTTGAACAATAAAGGAATTCCTCAGCCTCTGTTTTCCCATGCCTAAAAGATAGTATGATAATCACTGCCTTAAGAGATTTTGTGAAGACCAAATGTAATATAATCTGAAGATCTATCTGGAAGAGAGGAAATTATAGTTGAATCTTTACCTAGTTTGTCAGACATTTTTCCCAGAAATAGAACATACAATCCTAAAGTTTGTACAGAACCACAAAGACCCCGAATAACCAAAGCAATCTGGAGAAAGAAGAACAAAACTAGAGGCATCACACTTACAAAGTTATACTAATCAAAACAATTTGATATTGGCACAGAAACAGACACATAGATCAATGGAGCAGTATAAAGAGCCAAGAAATAAACCCACGTATATAGGTTAATTAATTTACAATGAAAGAACCAAGAATATACAATGTGGAAAGACAGTCTCTTCAATAAAGTGTTGGGAAAACTGGACAGCCATATGCAAAAGAATGAAACAGGACTGCTATCTTACACCATACACAACCTTAACTTAAAATGAATTAAAGACTTGAATGTAAAACCTGAAACCATAAAACTCCTAGAAGAAAACATAGTCAGTAAGCTCCTTGATATTGGTCTTTGCAATGATTTTTTTTTTGGCTCTGACACCAAAAGCAAAAGTGACAAAAGCAAAAATAAACAAGTGGGGCAACATCAAATTAAAAAGCTTTTGCACAGCAAAGGAAACCATCAACAAAATGAAAAGACAACCTATGGAATGGAAGAAAATATTTGCAAATCATATATCTGATAAAGAGTTAATATCCAAAATATATAAAGAACTTATACAACTCAATAGCAAAAAAAAAAAAAAAAAAATCTATTTAAAAATGGGCAGAAGACATACAGATGGACAAGTACATGGAAAGATGCTGAACATCACTAATCATCAGGGAAATACAAATCAAAACCACAATGAGATATAACTTCATACCTGTTAGAATATCTATTATGTATTAAAAAGACAAGAAATAACAGGTGTTGGTGAAGATGTAGAGGAAAAGGAACACTTGTGCACTGTTGGTGGGAAGGTAAGTTGGTGCAGTCACTACAGAAAACAGTATGGAGGCTCCTCAAAAAATTGAAAAAAAAAAAAAAAAACAACTATCATTTGGACCAGTAATTCTGGTTATTTATTGAAGAAAATGAAAACACTAACTCAAAAAGATGCACACATCCCTATGTTCATTGCAATATTATTTACAAAGCCAAGATATGGAGACAACCTAAGTGTCCATCAACAGATGAATGGGTACAGAAAATGTGGCATACACACACACACACACACACACACACACAATGGAATATTATTCTGCCATAAAAAAGAATGAAATCTTGTCATTTGTGACATGAATGGACCTTGAGGGCATTATAATAATTGAAATAAGTCAGATGGAGAAAGACAAACACTAGCACTTATATGTGGAATCTAAAACAAAACAAAACAACAAACAAAAGCCCAAGCTCATAGATACAGAGAACAGATTAGTGGTTACCAGAGGCAGGGGGTGGGAGTGAAAGAAATGGGTGAAATAGGTCCAGAGGTGTAAACTTCCAGTTATAAAACAAGTAAGTCATGGGGCTGTAATGTACAGCATGGTAAATGTCTGTAATTAATAATACTGTATTACATATTTTGAAAGTTGCTGAGAGAGTAGGTCTTTAAAGTTCTAATTACAAGAAAGAAAATTTCTAACTAGGTATGGTGACAGAAGTTAACTGCAGTGATCATTTTACAACATATGCAGATATTGGATCATTATATTGTATACCTGAAACTAATATAAATTTATATGTCAATTATGCTTCAATAAAAAATACTTAAAAACGAACTAACAACAACAAAAAAATGTGTGAATTAGTGCTTTTGGTAACATAATATTTCTGATGACAGCATTATACACAGACTCAAAAATTGCTACTTTTATAACAACATAGATGAATGTGAAGACGATGAACTTTGTAATATCGTGATATATGATTCAAAATATGGCTATAGTGATGATGTCAAACATGCATGTGAAAAGTTTGAAAAAAGTCTCTACATATATATTTTCAAAGTGAAACAAGGAATAAGACTACATTAATGAAATTTTATATACCATGATTAAAATATGTAAAAATAATTATATTAATAAATGATTGTATCTTTTTACTATTTAACTGCTACTATTGTATTCATTATATATCTATGTCTATAAACACATCCAATTATATAAATATTCATTTTCCTCCTCTAATTTCTTTGATCTTTAACTTGAGTAAACCAAATATTTTTATACAATCGTATCATATTCTTCTTCATGATCCTTCTTATAATCTGGTACACAAGCATGCCTAGTAGCATACTATGCATGTGGTTTTGGATGCTTGAAATGTTAACTCCTTCTACTTTCTACATAGCTGAATAATGGAATTAATGAAGTATTCTCATTATAAGCCCCAAATACAAATTATAACCAGTTATGTCTGATGTGAAATCAGCTAGCCTGGGAGTCTACCTCTGAAAGTGAACAAAATAAATCACTGAATACTAGAATTAAGTGGGATATAAATTATGTAACCAAACTGTTATTTGACTGATGAGAAAACTTAAAGAGAAATCAAATTATTTCCCATGGTCACTCACCCAGTTGGGAGACCAGAACCCAGGTTTCTATATTCCATTTTCAGAACACTTTCCCTTATATCACTATAGCTCCCTTTTTAGTCCCAAACCATCCTTTAACTGCCCTCTTTACACTGAAAGATAATTGGTTTTTGGATTGGAATACTGAAAGGTTGAGCTGAGCCACCAGCCTAAAACAGGATGGCAGACATGGAGCCAAGGAGTGACCATGTAATCAAGTTAAGATGAGGTCATTAGCATGGGCCTTAATCCAGTATGACTGCTGCCCTTATAAGAAGAGGAGAAGAGACACAGAAGGAAGATAGCAGTATGAGGACAAAGGCAGAGATGGAACTTATGTTGACCCAAGCCAAGGAATATTTGGAGCTACCACTTCTAATCTCCAGAAGTGTGAGAGAATAAATTTCTGTTGTATTAAGCCATCCAAGTTTGTGGTAATTTGTTACAGCAGCTCTAGGAAACTAATACACTCCCCTAGTTTTCACAGATTAAATATTTCACATATTAAATAGGAGGTGGTCAGCAATATCAAAAACTGAGAAGAATGGGAAGAACAAAAAGGTGTCTAGAAGATTTGGTAGCAAGGAGAACGTTGGTGGATAATCAGTAGAGTGGAGTTATGGGAATCAAACTGCAGTAGGTTGAGGGGTGAATAAAAGATAAGAAAGTGATGCATTTAAAGCAAAGTTTTATAACATGAACTTCACTAAGATATGGAGAAGAGAAGTAATGTGGAATAGTAGGAACAAAGCGAGTCAAATAGAGGGATTTTTAGTAAACACAAGAAGCATCAAATATTTATAGGACACATTTGAATCCATATTTAAAAGATAGAACATCTTATACTATTTCAACACAATAAGAAATGTGAGTGGACAACACAGAAAATCTTCCAAAATAAGCTTGTGCTTGGTTACTTCTCTATGACACTGTCCTTGGAGTTCACGTGTATTGTGAAAATTTCTTTATAGATGAAATCACTTCTCAGCAGGGGGAATTGGGTAAACTAATATACATCAGATGAGTCCTTGGATGGAACCCCCATTCATCTTTTGCCAAAATCTATTTTATCAAAGGTATTGTTTCATAGGCTTGTGGCAAATAAATCCTTTTGCTTGTTTCTAAGTATGGTTAACAAACAGTTCTCATTGGTATCTTATTACTTGAGCAGAAAGTGTAGGACTCATGGCTCCTCTGAGGAGTCTCATTATAAGTCTACTTTTATAAAGTAAAGAATTGTAATTATAGGTGGAATTGGTATCTGCTAAATTTCAACAATGACTTGCTATACTTAGGCTTTGCTTAGTAGTAGAAAAAATAATTATGCCCTTTAAGTCATCTTTCTGAGCTTTTGTTTATTCTTTAAATGAAGATTAAAATAAAATCTACCTCATAAATCCCTTGCAGGGATAAAAAAAACTACACAAATAAAAATATTATGCAAATTGCTATAATTGCTGTTTTCTTACCAAAACACATTTATGGCATGTAAGTATGTATATAATAAGCTGTATATCTTATGCTTCATGACAAAATTAGGGTCAGAAGTGATTTATGCAATCACTACTGTCAAATTTCTTTAATAACCTGCACTTATAAATTTTAGATATAGAGATTCATTCATTTTATTTAAATTTAGTAACATTTATTGATACATATAACCCATAATGAACTTTTGTCCCTAAATTCCATTAGAGGCAAAAAATGAAGTTGAAAACATATCAAAAAGGAAGTAAAATTATTTATGTACTCAACAAGAGATAATGAAAGAGAAATATTCTTTAGATTGTTACAGTTTCAATTATATATATGCATGCATATGTGTGTATATATGTACATTAGAGAGAGAGAGAGAGAAAGAGGAAGAGAGAGAGAGAAGAAACAGTTAACCAGGAGCATAAACATTCTACTGTCTAACCAAGAAGCTCTAAATCTTGCCAAGAAAAGCTTTGGGAAATTGTCTGGAAGATACACAGATACATTTCAGAGCAAAAGTTAAAATACTTTTCTATTTCCATGAAGCATGATCCTTACAGAGCACAGAGATATCTACACTTTTCCCAAACTTTCTACTATTAGGACGTTTTCACCTCCTTCCATCTCCTTTTGTCTCTGAATAGCTTAACATGCCTAGTAGAAATGTAATGACGGCCACCCAAGAAGAAAGCATACATCTTTCTCTGGGTATCTGACATAAATACACCACACCATCTGAGAAACCTGACATACAGCTCTAAAACAGAGCACGTTAACAACTGATGCAAATTAATCAATGATATTCTCTGGGGTTTATAATGTCAAAATCTTCTCTCATGTGCAGTTTCAGGTTTAAAAGTGTTAGAATTTGACTTTGTTAGCTGATTGATATTTTCAAATGGCAATTATTTTTTCTCCCAAAACAAATGTGAAATAACAAGCTTCTGTAAATCTCACAGAACACCAATTTTCAGAATATCTAATTCAATGCTGTATTTACATTTAAAAGGCACATATGCAAGCGGGTAAAATAGTAATATTAGATGGAATTGAATGGCAAAAAATGGGAAAACAAGTTGAATTCCCACTATGAAAATTCAATAACTTTTCCCTATGTGGAATTTTTTAAATTGCCAAGATACTGATAATGTTAGCAGGTTTCCTGGCACTACATCATTCCATATTTTTCCCTTGCAGAGAGATCTAAACATGGGCTACTGAATACACACACACACACACACACACACACACACACACACACGGGAGAGTCCCACACTCAACAAGAAGCAAAGAAGTGAAAATATTACATACATAGTCCAACCACTTTTAATGCCCTCTAATGAATGAGTGATACACCTAGTCCAGGTTCCTAAGATCTCTTCCATATTATGACTCTTACGACCCCAAATATGAAATAGTCAGGGAAAAATTGACTCCATGGCATGAATTATTCCCATAATTTAGGTTTGTAACTTAAATCTACAACTAGAGCAATATTTCTCAACCTCAGCATTAGGAAAAATTTGGACCAGATCATTCTTTATTGGGTAGGGGTGTGTCCTGTTCATGGCAGAAGGTTTAGCAGCATCTTCCACTACCCCAGCATTCCTACTCACTGGGTGCCAGGAGCCCTTCGTCCCTCCACCCTTGCCACCTGGGACAACCAAAAATGCCTCCAGACATTGCTACATGTCTCCTGGGTGTTGAATCCCCTCGGCTGAGAACTTGAACTAGAGCTTGATCCCTGCACACTGCAGAAACACAAGCCATGCTTGTCTGCTGTCCTATATACTTAGAGCAGTCAGCACTGACCTTCCGAGTGTTAGTTATGCTGCTCTCAAAAGCTCACAAAATCTCCCTGGGTGGAAATTGAAATTGTCAATGTGTATCCTGAAGTACGTCCACAGAAGAATCAAAAATCTTAGAGAAGCAGGAGGGGGGAGAAGATGTCAGTGTGAAACTGACTGTGGACTTGAATGATGACAGCTCAACTAAATATATCCAAGCAGGGAAGATGGCAAATGGCAGCGAACAGGCTGGCTTAAAATATTTTCGCAGTGGAGCACAGAAATTGATATTCATAGCAGAACATTAGGAAAAGGTTGAATTCTACACAGCATGTTTTCTTTTGGGAATATATAAATGTGTATACTGTGAAAAAAATTAATTCAAGAAAAGCACTTAGTACAGTGCCAGACACATGGTGAGTGCCCATTAAATGGGCAAGTGCTGACTGCTCTTCTTAGTAGTAGGACTACTGGCATTGTTCTTACTATTTAATTCTTTATGCATTTAAACATTTTAATGCTTAGGAATATTTCTTCTAAGTGCCCTCTCTCTCTCTACCTCTCTTTCTCTCTCTGTCGTTATAGAAAGTTCTCCTACACTGTTGGTGGGAATGTACATTGGTGCAGCCACTGTGGAAAGCAGTATGGAAGTTCCTCCTAAAAGTAAAAATAGAGTTACCATATTCTCCACTCTTGAGCATATATCCAGATAAAACTATAATTCAAAAAGATACATATGTACCTATGTTCATAGCAGCACTATTCACAATAACCAAGACATGGAAACAACCTAAATGTCCACCGACAGATGAATGGATAAAGAAGATGTGGTACATATATACAATGGAATATTACTCAGCCATAAAAAAGAACAAAATAATGCTACTTGCAGCAATATGGATGAAACTAGGGAATATCATACTAAGTGAAGTAAGTCAGAAAGAGAAAGACAAATACCATATGATATCACTTTTGTGTAGAATCTGAAATATGACACAGATGAACCAATCTATGAAACAGAAACAGACTCAAGTCATAGAGAATAGACTTGTGGTGGCCAAGGTTGAGGAGGGATGGGGAAGGGATGGAGTGGGAGTTTGGGGTTAGCAGATGTAAACTATTATATATAGGATGGATAAAGAACAAGGTCCTACTGTATAGCACAGTGAACTATATTCAATACCCCATGATAAACCATAATGGGAAAGGATATGGAGAAGAATGTGTGTGTGTATACATATATATATATATTTATATAAAACTGAGTCACTTTGCTGTACAGCAGAAATTAACACCACATTTTAAATCAACTATACTTCAATAAAAAAAAGTCAAAGATATAGACTTTTAAAAAAAAAAGTTATTTCTCATCTTCAAAGGCCCAACTCAAGGGTGAGCTCCTCCTAGTGGCTTTCCCCAAGAGCCCTCACCGTCCCATGTGAAGAATTAATTTCCCCTTCATTTGTATTTTGTATTCATTTGTACAACACATAGTACATACTTACATCATACTGCTTAGCACATTGTATTATAGTTTTTAAAGCCTGTGTGTGGCAAGCTCACCCCAACCCCTGCCTCAGGCTATGAACTGTAAGGATCTTATTTACTCTCCTTGTGTACCCTGTGTTGGCCACATGTAAGTTGCTCAGGAAAAGCATGGCCAACTCAGCTGAATTATCTGGAAAATTCAATCATGTGGAAACCTCATTTCCCAATAATGCCAGATATGTGAGGGGTGACTGAAGAGAAATGCCTTCTATACGGAATTTGGGGCTGTCAGCTTCATGTGAAAAGATTAAATGAGTGAAATGATGTGTATTAAGTTTTTACCAAGAAAAATAAAGATTTGGATAAATATCAGAACACTTTTAAATGGCACGCATTGACATATGAGTAGGGATAAACGGGGAGGTGGGAGATAGTAGGAATAAAACATATAATTTTAAGAGTTTTAGGTCTTGCTAAGATAAATAATTGTGAAAAGAGATGACATCATGGGTCTGTCTCTTTCGTATTTGATCACATAACATTGTCAAAGGATTTATAGATGAGACGGTTAATAGACCAGAGAGCATCTTGTATATAAAACATATCTATAAAACATCAGTCTAAATTACTTCAAGGATCCCCACCTTGACACTCCTAGATGACATCTTATGGGAAGTGACCTTTAAATATGTGAAATTATACACACACACACACGTTTGCATTGTCAAATGCACTGCCTTAAAGAGTACAGTCTGCACTGACTTTTCAATTGTTTCTTAGTTTAATTCAAAACACTATTACACACTACTATATATAAAATAGGTAACCAACAAGGACCTATTGTATAGACAGGGAACTGTAGCCAATATCTTATAATAACTATAATGGAAGAGAATGTAGAAGAAAAATATATATATTTATATACATGTATGTATAACTGAACCACTTTGCATTATACCTGAAACTAACACAACATTGTAAATCAACTATAGTTCAATAAAACTTTAAAAAAAAAGAAACAGTGCATAGATAAAATCCACAAGTTTGAAGACAAGTTTTAAGAGGTGACCTTAGGCTTGAAAATGTCTAGAGGTACAAGTTTCTTTTCATATATCCATTTTAGTTCTTGATTTGATAAATATATGAAAACACAAATAATCAATACTCAACAAATAATAATTGGATATTAAAATGGGTTTCTCAAATTGAAATTGTTTCCATTTTACTGTGATCACATGATATATAAATGAAGTATCTTTAATCCATTCCTCCTCAGTTCAGAGAATTAAAGTCAAGGTTCCCAATTGGCAGGAAAATTTTCCATAAAAGAGGGGAAACAAAAAAATTTATTTATCTTCATTTTCTGTGGAAAAAAAATGCCTCTTGTAGCTTAAGAAAAAAATAAGAGCAACTTATTTTTTTAATCCTTTATTTTGTTCAGTTTAGTTTTGATTTTTGCCCCTCTCTACCTGGAAATGTTGGGATTGTTATTTGGTAAAGAAACATGTAACATACTGTTGTTTCATTATCTTCACTTGCTCAACTATGCTTATGCTTGTTTTGATTACAAAAGTAATTTTCACTATAAAAATTTAGAAAGTACAGAAAAGGGGGAAATTAAAATTTAAAATTACCTGCAAGCTTTCAGTGAACACTTGCTGCTTCTTTCTAATCTGTTTTCCACATGAATTCATCCTAACATAATTATGTGTATTATGTGTAAATAAAGTTTGTTTCCTGTTTTATTCAATTAACATTACAGCCTGAGCACTTTCCAGTGTTACTAATATATTTTTAAAATACAATTTCTACTTGCTCTATGAAGTATAGCATTTCCATTTTCCATGAAACAAAGTGCAACTTTTTCTGTTCTGTTTAAAATTAAAATGTTCTCAGTCTATGCTATGGTAACCAATAATACTGTGAAAAACATTTATATGTGAATCCTTTTCTAATTTTCTATATCTCTGATACTTCTGTAAAATAAATTCATAGATAAGCAGTTTCCCATCCTCTTGAACTGTATTTTTTTTAACATCTTTATTAGAGTATGATTGCTTTATAGTGTTCTGTTAGTTTCTCCTGTATAATAAAGTGAATCAGCTATGTGCATACATATATCCCCATATCCCCTCCCTCTTGTGTCTCCCTCACACCCTCCTTATCCCACCCCTCTAGGTGGTCACAAAGCACAGAGCTGATCTCCCTGTGCTATGCAGCTGCTTCCTGCTAGCTATCTATTTTACATTTGGTAGTGTATATATGTGAATGCTACTCTCAAACTTCGTCCCAGCTTACACTTCCCCTTCCCTGTGTCCTCAAGTACATTCTCTACATCTGCGTCTTCATTCCTGTCCTGCCCGTAGGTTCATCAGAACCATTTTTTTTTTTTTAGATTCCATATATATGTGTTAGCGTACTGTATTTGTTTTTCTCTTTCTGACTTACTTCACTCTGTATGACAGACTCTAGATCCATCCACCTCACTACAAATAACTCAATATCGTTTCTTTGTATGGCTGAGTAATAATCCATTATATATACGTGCCCCATCTTCTTTATCCATTCATTGGTCGTTGGACACTTAGGTTGATTCCATGTCCTGGCTATTGTAAATAGTGTTGCATTGAACATTCTTGTACATGTCTCTTTTTCAATTACAGTTTTCTCAGGGTATATGCCCAGCAGTGGGATTGCTGGATCGTATGGCAGTTCTATTTTTAGTTTTCTAAGGAACCTCCACACTGTTCTTCACGGTGGCTGTATCAATTTACATTCCCACCAACAGTGCAAGAGGGTTCCCTTTTCTCCACTCCCTCTCCAGCATTTATTGTTTGTAGATTTTTTGATGATGGCCATTCTGACTGGTGTGAGGTGATACCTCATTGTGCTTTTGATCTGCATTGCTCAAATGATTAGTGATGTTGAGCATCCTTTCATGTGTTTGATGGCAATCTGTATGTCTTCTTTGGAGAAATGTCTATTTAGGTCTTCCTCCCATTTTTGTACTGCATTGTTTTTTTTTTTTTCTGATATTGAGCTGCATGAGCTGCTTGTATACTTTGGAGATTAATCCTTTGTCAGTTGCTTTGTTTGCAAATATTTTTTCCCATTCTGAGGGTTGCCTTTTCGTCTTGTTTATGGTTTCCTTTGCTGTGCAAAAGCTTTTAAGTTTCATTAGGTCCCATTTGTTTATTTTTGTTTTTACTTCCATTTCTCTAGGAGGTGGGTCAAAAAGGATCTTGCTGTGATTTGTTTCATAATGTGTTCTGCCTATGTTTTCCTCTAGGGGTTTTACAGTGTCTGGCCTTACATTTAGGTCTTTAATCCATTTTGAGTTTATTTTTGTGTATGGTGTTAGGAAGTATTCTAATTTCATTCTTTTGCATGTAGCTGTCCAGTTTTCCCAGCACCACTTATTGAAGAGACTATCTTTTCTCCACTGTATATTCTTGCCTCCTTTATCAAAGATAAGGTGACCATATGTGCGTGGGTTTATCTCTGGACTTTCTATCCTGTTCCATTGATCTATATTTCTGTTTTTGTGCCAGTACCATGCTGTCTTGATTACTGTAGCTTTGTAGTATAGTCTGAAGTCCAGGAGCCTGATTCCTCCAGCTCCATTTTTCTTTCTGAAGATTGTTTTGGCTATTCGGGGTCTTTTGTGTTTCCATACAAATTGTGAAATTTTTTGTTCTAGTTCTGTGAAGAATGCCATTGGTAGTTTGATAGGGATTATATTGAATCTGTAGATTGCTTTTGGGTAGTATAGTCATTTTCACAATGTTGATTCTTCCAATCCAAGAACATGGTATATCTCTCCATCTGTTTGTATCATCTTTAATTTCTTTCATCAGTGTCTTATAGTTTTCTGCATACAGGTCTTTTGTCTCCTTAGGTAGGTTTATTCATAGGTATTTTATTCTTTTTGTTGCAGTGGTAAATGGGAGTGTTTCCTTAATTTCACTTTCAGATTTTTCATCATTAGTGTATAGGAATGAAGATATTTCTATGCATTAATTTTGTATCCTGATACTTTACCAAATTCATTGATTAGCTCTAGTAGTTTTCTGGTAGCATTTTTAGGATTCTCTATGTATAGTATCATGTCATTGGCAAACAGTGACAGTTTTACTTCTTCTTTTCCAATTTGGATCTTTTTATTTCTTTTTCTTCTCTGATTGCTGTGGCTAAAACTTCCAAAACTATGTTGAATAATAGTGGTGAGAGTGGGCACCCATGTTGTTTTCCTGATCTTAGAGGAAATGGTTTCAGTTTTTCACCAGTGAGAACAATGTTGGCTGTGAGTTTGCCATATATGGCCTTTATTATGTTGAGGTAGGTTCCCTCTATGCACACATTCTGCAGTGTTTTTATCATAAACAGGTGTTGAATTTTGTAGAAATCTTTTTTTGCATCTGTTGAGATGATCATATGGTTTTTCTCCTTCAATTAGTTAATATGGTGTATCACATTGATTGATTTGCATATATTGAAGAATCCTTGCATTGCTGGGGTAGATACCACTTGATCATGGTGTATGATCCTTTTAATGTGCTGTTCGATTCTTTTTGCTAGTAATTTGTTGAGGATTTTTGCCTCTATGTTCATCAGAGATATTGGCCTGTAGTTTTCTTTTTTGTGTGATATCTTTGTCTGGTTTTGATATCAGGGTGATGGTGGCCTCATAGAATGACTTGGGGAGTGTTCCTCCCTCTGCTATATTTTGGAAGAGTTTGAGAAGGACAGGTGTTAGCTCTTCTCTTAATGTTTGACAGAATTCGCCTGTGAAGCCACCTGGTCCTGGGTTTTTGTTTGTTAGAAGATTTTTAATCACAGTTTCAATTTCAGTGCTTGTGATTGGTCTGTTCATATTTTCTATTTCTTCCTGGTTCAGTCTCGGCAGGTTGTACTGTTCTAACAATGTGTCCATTTCTTCCAGGTTGTCCATTTTATTGGCATATAGTTGCTTGTAGTAATCTCTTATGATCCTTTGTATTTCTGCAGTGTCAGTTATTACTTCTCCTTTTTCATTTCTAATTCTGTTGAGTTGAGTCTTCTCCCTTTTTTTCCTGATGAGTCTGGTTAATAGTTTATCAATTGTGTTTATCTTCTCAAAGAACCAGCTTTTACTTTTATTGATCTTTGCTACTGATCCCTTCATTCGTTTTTCATTTATTTCTGATGTGATCTTTACGATTTCTTTCCCTCTGCTAACTTTGGGAGTTTTTTTGTTCTTCTTTCTCTAATTGTTTTAAGTGTAAGGTTAGGTTGTTTATTTGGGATTTTTCTGGTTTCTTGAGGTAGGATTGTATTGCTCTGAACTTCCCTCTTAGAACTGCTTTTGATGCATGCCATAGGTTTTGGGTCGTAGTGTTTTCATTGTCATTTGTTTCTAGGTATTTTTTGATTTCCGCTTTGATTTCTTCAGTGATCTCTTGGTTATTTAGTAGCGTATTTTTTAGCCTCCATGTGTTTGTATTTTTTACAGTTTTTTTCCTGTAATTGATACCTAGTCTCATAGTGTTGTTGTCAGTAAAGATACTTGATACAATTTCAATTTTCTTAAATTTACCAAGGCTTGATTTGTGACCCAAGATATGATCTATCCTGGTGAATGTTCCATGAGCCCTTGAGAAGAAAGTGTATTCTGTTGTTTTTGGATGGAATGTCCTATAAATATCAATTAAGTCCATCTTGTCTAATGTGTCATTTAAAGCTTGTGTTTCCTTATTTATTTTAATTTTGGATGACCTGTCCATTGATGAAAGTGGGGTGTTACAGTCCCCTACTATTATTGTGTTACTGTCGATTTCCCTTTTATGGCTGTTAGCATTTGCCTTATGTACTGAGGTGCTCCTATTTTGGGTGCATAAATATTTCCAAATGTTATATCTTCTTCTTGGACTGATCCCTTGATCATTATGTAGTGTCCTTCTTTGTCTCTTTTAATAGTCTTTATTTTAAAGTCTATTTTGTCTGATATGAGAATTGCTACTTCAGCTTTCTTTTGATTTACATTGCATGGAATATCTTTTTCTATCCCCTCACTTTCAATCTGTATGTGTCCCTAAGTCTGAAGTGGGTCTCTTGTAGGCAGCATATGTACGGGTCTTATTTTTGTATCCATTCAGCCAGTCTATGTCTTTTGGTTGGAGCATTTAGTCCATTTACATTTAAGGTAATTATCGATATGTATGTTCCTATTACCATTTTCTTAAATGTTTTGGGTTTGTTTTTGTAGGTCTTTTCCTTCTCTTGTGTTTCCTGCATAGAGAAGTTCCTTTAGCATTTGTTGTAAAACTGATTTGGTGGTGCTGAATTCTTTTAACTTTTGCTTATCTGTAAAGGTTTTAATTTCTCCATCTAATCTGAATGAGATCCTTGCTAGGTAGAGTAATCTTGGTTGTAGGTTTTTCCTTTTCATCACTTTAAATATGTCCTGCCACTCCCTTCTGGCTTGCAGAGTTTCTGTTGAAAGATCAACTGTTAACCTTATGGGGATTCCCTTGTATGTTATTTATTGTTTTTCCCTTGTTGCTTTTAATATTTTTTCTTTGGGTTTAATTTTTGATAGTTTGATTAGTATGTGTTTGGCGTGTTTCTCCTTGGATTTATCCTGTATGGTACTCTCTGTGCTTCCTAGACTTGATTGACCATTTCCTTTCCCATGTTAGGGAAGTTTTCAACTATAGTCTCTTTAAATATTTTCTCAGACTCTTCTTTTTTCTCTTCTTCTAGGACCCCTATAATTCAAATGTTGGTGTGTTTAATATTGTTCCAGAGGTCTCTGAGTCTGTCCTCAATTCTTTTCATTCTTTTTTCTTTACTCTGCTCCCTGGCAGTGACTTCCACCATTTTATCTTCCAGCTCACTTATTCATTCTTCTGCCTCAGTTATTCTATATTGATTCCTTCTAGAGTATTTTTAATTTCAGTAATTATGTTGTTCATCACTGTTTGTTTGATCTTTAGTTCTTCTAGATCCTTGTTAAATGTTTCTTGTGTTTTTTCCATTCTGTTTCCAAGACTTTGGATCATCTTTACTATCATTACTCTGAATTATTTTTCAGGTAGGTTACCTATTTCATCTTCATTTATTTGGTCTTTTAGGTTTTTGCCTTGCTCCTTCATCTGTAACATATTTTTTTGTTGATCTTTTTTTTTTTTTTTTTAATGGGTGGTGCTGTATTCTTGTCTTACTGGTTGTTTGGCCTGAGACATCCAGCACTGGAGTTTGCAGGCAGTTGGATAGAGCTCGGTCTTGGTGCTGAGATGAGGACCTCTGGGTGGCCTCACTCTGATTGATATTCCCTGGGGTCTGAGATTTTCTGTTAGTCCAGCGGTTTGGACTCAGAGCCCCCACCACAGGAGCTCGGGCCAGACCTCTGGCCTGGGAACCAAGATCCCGCAATCATGTGGCAGGTGAAGTAATGGTCCCTGAAAGACACGGACATCCAAATCCCTGGAACCACCTGGCTGGTGCACGGCGATGGGGTCCAGAGTTGCCGGAAGGGCCGGACAGTGGTCTGAGGAGCACAGGGTGGCCTGGTCTCCTCAGAGTCAGAGCCAGGCCATCTGCATTGCCTGCACCGCCCAGAGTGCCAAGGACTCCAGTTGGGCTTGACAGGCGTCTGCACCCCGGATTCATGTCTGAGGCCCCTTGAACTGTATTTTAAAGGAGAATTTGACTATTTATCTAAAACTTGGGTTTTCAGGGACAAGTTCACAGATAGCTCCAACTGCTCATAAGTTGGGTGGTGTTCATTTCATTACAGATCAGCTAATTTTCTATTAAGGAAAGTCACCTAGCATCATTTTGCTCACTTTGTCTTAACATAAACAGTAGCAAATGGTAGCTACTGTTATTATAGTAACCACCTATTTTTGATTACCCTTTGTATACAACCCTCTAAATCCTAGTAAAATAGTTGCTCCTATTAAGCTGTTAACTGATATATTTATTAAGTATCAACTCTGGTCTTTGCATTGTGATAAGTACCAGTCTTTCCCACATCATTTGAAATATTTTTATTGTTCTGAAATACTTATTTTTGCTTTTATTTTTGTCTATAGATTTTTAAACTGAGACTCCAAGATGTACATCAATTTCCCCATGTGGGAATTCCAAAGACCCTGCTCTTATTACTATACACTACCATTTTCTACAAAGGCTTTGAAATCCTACACAGAAACCTGAAATACACTAAGAGGCATATGTGCTGTTTCTATATCTTCTGTCCCTTAAATGTCTTTCTTTGGCAGAGAAAGTGGAGTGTAAAAAGAGGATCCTAGATTTACAGACAATAGCACAGCACAGGGTTGCATTTTGTTACACTGTGGATTAATGAACCACTGGCAGTGGATGACTGCCTTTTTCAAAGATAAGGAAGGCATTTTGCGAGAGATTCTCCCACCTGGTCAATGATACATAAATATGCATGTGTACATTTGTATGCTTCAGACATTGAAGCAAATAATTGGGGGAAAAAATTCCATACCCATTACCAAAAACAAATACACAGAAGACAATAGGTATAGCATAACCCTACAGGAGAAAAATCATAATTCAGCAACAATACTTAATAGTAAATGTTCAAAAATGTGAACTTGGTAGAATTGAATTAATATTGAATTGAATTTACTGAATTAAAAATTTCAAAATAATGTTCATTAAATTGAGTAGAATCCTATCCAATCTCTGCCACCCTAGAGTCTGGAATGGTAGAGTGAGACAACACCAATCAAAGAGATACATGTACTTTAGATTTTAGAAATCATTTTCAAAGATTTAGGAAAAATATCAGTGAAATTCTGGATCTTAGAGTAGATTAACTACACATGTTAAAATAAGTAAAGTGTTAGCCAAATTATACCCAAGAATACTCAAAGAGCAGGCAGATGGAGTTGTAGAAACATTGAGAATAATATGTTTAACATCAGTTATAATTAGAGAAATACCAAAGTTTCAAAATAGACAAATGTTCCATTTTTAGAAAGAAATGAAATTTCCCAAAATTATGAGATCTGATTAAGCATCAATACTCATAAATATTTCAAATGTATTATTAATAAAAATCAGCATGGGTTCATTCATAAATAAATCTATATATTATTATCAGTGGACTCTTCTAAAAATTAGTCCTTTATTCTCATCATTGTTATTATGTTTTAAATTATGTAAGTGTAGTTAACATACTTAGAAAATAGAGTGAAAGAAAGCTCAAAGGGTAGCTAGTTCAATGGATGACATTCAAAAATATCCTGAGCAGATAGAACAATGGACCTAAATAAAAGTTAGGACCTTTAACTGTGATCAGTGTAAATGTCTATATTTAGTTTCAAACAATTAATAAATAAATAGGGGCCTGGTGTACAAACAACTCCTGTAAAAAATACTTGGTATGTTGAATAACCAAGTACAAATTCAACTTTCATAAAAATATATTGTGAATGTTCAAAAGGTAAGATAATTCAAGTATTTTAGGATATGTTCATGGAAGATGTATCCCATTCATGGGTAATGATAATTTCAAAACTGTATCAAACAAATTCATAGTGCTGAGGCTAAAAAAAAAAAAAAAAAAAATCACTTAAGACACTATCCCTTCTTTAAGGAGCTCACCAGCCCAAGTGTGGAAACAGATGCAGAAAAGGAGAATTATAAATAAAATATTTGTTAGCTATGGCAATATAATTAGATGGTATTTGGAGCATTATTTTCAAATCTAGTCATTTAATTTTAAAAGTCACCCCCATTATTTAGTATTTAAAAAAATAATGTAGTATGCCAGGCCCTGTCCCTGTGAGAAAAAAATTAGTATCCTCATTTTATAAATGGAACCACAGGATTGAGATTTAAAACAAAAAATTCACCCACAGACAAATAGCTAGTACATGTTAGAGCTGAGAAAAGAACAGAGATCTTTCTGCCTTGAAATTAGTGCTCTTAAAATAACAGTGTACAGAGATCAGTATTTATTAAGGTGTGTCCTGCTAAACCAGTGTTTCATAGGATATTAAGTATTACAGACCCAAAGAAAAAGATTCCATAGTCGAATAATTTTGAGGAAGACTAGGAAAAACTGAATTGACAGGTTTCTTTACCATAAAGACTTTGCAAGACTTTATTATTCTAATATGCATGGTGAATCTCCTAAAACATGGTCTAACAAGTAGACTTTTCAAATGCATTTGACCCCAGAAGCTTTTTATTCTTTTTCTTCATTGAGTATTGTGAGGGGCTAGTGTTCCATGGAATACCCATTGAGAAATCCTACTCACTAGAAGACCAAGAAATATCCAAAGGTCAGGAACTAGAAATATTCATTAAGGAGAGAAAGAGGCCTTAGTGGGCTCATGACAGCTGTCTTTAAATATTTATCTCATCAAATAAGGACATAGTATTTCATCAAAGGGAAAATCTAGATTTAATGAATGGAAGACAAATTTCACCTCAATATAATATTCCAATAAGAATTTTCTTTAAAAATGTAAGAGCTGTCCAACAAAAGTGTTAATCATTTGTAAAAGGTGTGACCCAAGCAGTTTCTGCACTGGTCTGAAAACACCACTAATGTCCCTTTCTAATTCTTATATGTGATGGCTCATTTGCAGTAATTATCAGCTGAGGTTTTCATACATCTAGTATTTCAGATTCTCTGTCCATTTTTGTACCATTTTGAATTAAGCATTTTATAGACAGAAGACATACAGGTTAACTGTCAGAATCTATTGCAAATACAATGTCTTCCATCAAAATCCACATAACACTACACACACTTTACACTATGCCAGGGAAAAATAAAGCCACTCTTCTCCAATTTATAAAACAACAAGTAATTCAAATCATCTTAATTATAAATTTCATATGTGCAGAATAAAATGAAAGTTTTCTCATTTACAAAATGAGGTGAAGGGCCTGAAAATCACATACAGGGTAGCATGAGACCGTCTAGCACACAGATTGGTGTAAGGAGTAGGAAAAAGCTGTGAAATGTACAAGACACATTTCAGATCAGTTACATGTATCTTTCATGTGTCTATACCTGCCTTGATGCCATTACACTCAAAGAAGCATGATTTGATAGACCAGTGGGTTATCAATGGATTTTACTACAATGTAACATTTATTTGCTAGGATAATAAGTCAGATATAAATTTGATACCTATTTGTGTATTCCTTGATGATCTGATATATGCTAATCTTAATTGTTTCATTTTCAAATCGGCTGTTGCTCCGGTCCTTATATATCCTGAATTCTGCTGCTGTCACTGCTTCTCCATGAGGAATCTGAGTAAGATCAAACCGGAATTCTTTGTAATGCCTTCGCTGGTGAGAAAAATCCTTGTCTCTTTCAACTGAAAAAAAAAAAAAAAAAAAGGAAGTAAAAAGTTAGGCCTTTATAAAGTATGGAAATTAATGGTAAATTCTTTCACTTTGAAAACAAACAAGCAGGATGTTATAAAACTGGGAAAACATAAAACCACAGACTCATATGTGTTTCCAGTTGAAGGAAGTTCCACAAACCAACAGCCTTTAGTTCAAAAGCAATATAACCTCTGTGGTTTTATACAAATTCCTGGCTCCTAAATGGAAAGGTTATCCAAAAATGTTTTTAAAAGTGAAGGTTGTAAAGTTATTACTAGTGTGTATCAAGTACCAGAACAGAGAAGGGTTCATACAGGAATTAGCACTCTGTGATAGAAAGCTCCAGAGTTCCAGGTGAAGTCAATGGTGAGATTTAGCACAGTCAAGGGAGGAAAGTCGGACGGAGGCCCGAGGAGCTGCTGGCACAGTGGGGCTGTGTTTATGAAATTTTAGAGGTCAAGGAAACAAAACAAATGCATTTTCACAAGAAAGATTGTTCCTAAAGTGTCCTCCCGGGAGACGTTTTTCCTCCTTTTAGCAAATGCAAAGCTCTACCTTTTTTAATGCATTTTCATTTGTTCTTATAGATTATTGAGTGCAACCTCCCCAACACGTGGTGCAGCATCCAGTCTCCCAAAGATCTCTGCTCTTATGCAAAATTGAGAGAGGAACATATTTCCGCCTTCAGCAACCTTCCTACCAAATGAGGTCAGAGAATTTTTCCTCTTGGGAATATTGAGGAGTGTCAAGGGATTCAGGACAGTGTCAGGCATATCATTACATAATCCAGCTTTGTAAAATGATGTATTATTGGATACAGTCTATGCTTGTTACTGACCAGTGTTCTTGGCCTTTCCTAATCAATAGAAATTGATAAGAGGCCAGACAAGAAATTCAGGCAAGGCTTTATTGGGGGCCCTGCTATAGCAGAGGGGAGCAAAAACAAGTAACAGGTTCCCTTGCTTGCTCCCAAGTTGGGGCGAGCTGGTTCCTTATATGGGGTGAGGGTAGGGGTGTGTCCAGGAGTTGGGCCAGAGGCGGGGCTTAAGTGGTTTACCCACCCCTTACGTGGTGTTGAGTCCGGGGGGCATGCGCAGTACCCTGCTTTTGCTCCTGACACCCTGTTTTTGCTCCAGGCTCTTCAGAAGTGGCAATTGGGTTTTTGGCCTTTTTGTGTCTTGTTGTCCATAATTTGCCCCAACTGTTCATGAACGCAGCTCTATTTAGTCCCTTATAGTTTCTTTGTATTTTATTGCTTGAGGAGAGATATTTGTCCAGGTGCAAGCACTGCAGCAAAGGGTCCCAGGTCCCAGGTCATAGCCTGTCTCATGCTGGGTACCAAAATCTTTCTTAAGGAACCACCTATTAAAAGGGCTCATTTTTAGTAATGCAATATCATTTAATGGAATTAAGTTTCTCAGTGCTGGTAGGTTTCTCAAAATCTCAGTTACCTCAGATAATATAGGACAGATTACAAAAAAAATTCACTGCAAAGCATTGTGTTCCAAGTGTCTCACAAACCTACAAAAATTTTTTAGAATATATCCAGTGACATTTCATTGCTGAAATGTTGTTACAAGAAGATAAAAGATGTATGTTATATAAACAATTCACAATGTTCAAAAATTGGATTAAGACACAAAAAATATCTTTAGGAGGTTAATTGAAATGATACCAACACTGCTAAAAATATATGAAACTTGGGATCCTTAACTAGAGGAAAGGTCAAGATTAAGGAAGAGAGAAGGCAATCATGATCATCGAGGAGTGATTTTTGGGAACCCAGGCTGCTGGACTCCTAAATTCTAGTGCCAGACAAGGCTCCATGTCTGAGAGGAAGTTCATGACAAAGGAACCCACAATTCCTTGCCTTCATCCTCCAAAATAATCTCTGGTTTATTTTCTCCAGAGGAGTAGGAGATGGTTTAAGAGAGCTAGGAGCTCAGCCCCACCTCCATCTCAGATACCTACACCAGCAAAGAGGAAAATGTAAGCTACACCTGGAGGCATTTTCCTCCCATGGACTTGGTGAGAACGGTGCTCTCGGGCTGCCTGGGTACACCAACACCACTCCCGTGACTCATGAGGTTTTGTTTTATTTAAGTATCATTATCTTGGTCCTAAGAGATGTCCATTCCCCTGGAGAGATCATTAATTAACTTTCCCTAAATAAGGAGGATGACTGCATTTTTAAGATCCTATTTTGGTACATAATTTAAACCTCTTTTCTGTCTGAGCTCCAACTGGCAGTAGTGTAGACTGCTATGAACGGGTCTCCATCTCCAAAGTGTAAGGGCAGAAAATACCTACAAACTGGATCTCTAATAACTAGAATGTACGTATGAATATTAAGACTAGCCACAACTCTTGTTTACAGAAAAACTACATTTTTTTTTTAAAGAATCAATTTTATTTATTTATTTATTTTTGGTTGCGTTGGGTCTTTTTTGCTGCATGCAGGCTTTCTCTAGTTGTGGCGAGCGGAGGCTACTCTTCGTTGCGGAGCACAGGCTCTAGGCGCACAGGCTTCAGTAGTTGTGGCATGCGGGCTCAGTAGTTTTGTCTTGCAGGCTCAGTAGTTGTGGCGAACCAGGCTTAGTTGCTCAGCAGCACGTGAGATCTTCCTGGAGCAGGGTTCAAACCCATGTCCCTTGCATTGGCAGGCAGATTCTTAACCACTGCACCAAAAGGGAAGTCCCAACAAAGAACTACATTTAATTTGCTGTAAACTTTTCTCTGATCCTAATTTAAACAAAGTAGATGACATCATGAAACAGTATTTAAATAGAACTGTTCTAAGCATTTTATTGATATTAACATATTACAATTCATAACAACCTATGAGGTAGGTTCTATTATCATCCTCATTTTGAAGATGAAGAAACTGAGGAGGTAGAGAAAAAAAATACCTTGCCAAAGAATTTGAATCCAAGCATTTCATGCCACCAAGCTATGATTCTTTTTTTTTTTTTTTAATAAATTTATTTATTTATTTTAGCTGTGTTGGGTCTTCATCTCCGCGCGAGGGCTCTCTCCAGTTGCGTGCGGCAAGCGGGGGTCACTCTTCATCGCGGTGCGCGGGCCTCTCTTGTTGCGGAGCACAGGCTCCAGACGCGCAGGCTCAGTAGTTGTGGCTCACGGGCCCAGTCGCTCCCCGGCATGTGGGATCTTCCCAGACCAGGGCTCGAACCCGTGTCCCTTGCATTGGCAGGCAGATTCTCAACCACTGCGCCACCAGGGAAGCCCCAAGCTATGATTCTTAAATGCCAGGATAGGCTGCTTCTGCTTAGAGACTACTACTTTGTCCTAATTTACTAAGTATTTATGCTTTAATAAAGATCTGATAATTTAGGAGTTTGGGATTAACAGAAACATGCTACTGTATATAAAATAAGTAAACAACAAGGACCTATTGTATAGCACAGGGAACTATACTCAATATTTTGTAATAACCTATAATGAAAAAGAATATATATATAATATATATTAATATATGTATGAATCATTTTGCTGCACACTTGAAACTAACACAACATTGTAAATGAACTATACTTCAATTAAAAAAAGAAAAAGAAAAGGAAAAGTGATCTGAAATCTTGCATTCACAAGTCCAAAATCCAAAAAGCTCTGAAAACTGAAAATTTGGCTTCAACTTCACTTGGCAGAAGAACTGGAAATTAACTGATTTGAGGTGACTTTAAAGTCCCTATTTATCTCACTTTAACTTACTGGTTTGCTGCAGAAATGTTCCCGGTGTTTGACTACGTGGCACTGTCCCAGACTCTGCTTGAGGAGTTCCATACTTTATGATCTAAGCATTCATCAGTCATTCAAAAATATATATTCTCTATTCTGAAAGTCAATATTCAAAATTCTAAGTGATAACAATCATTATTCAATTTTCCATTAACAATCAATTTTATATTTGAAATTTAGACAAAAATAACTATCGTCTTGGACATAAGGGCTTTGACATGTGTTTGTTATGGTCCAATCTAAAGCATGCACCTGTGTAATGCAGATGAGTATTGAATTCATATTATGTAAAGTCATCGACTGTTCTGGAATCCCCTGTGAGATGTTAGTGTAATAAAGTGGAAAGCTAGAATTTCAGCTGTTATTATAAAATTTCAGCTTTCTAATCCAGGCTCTTTAACCTAACCCCTTAAGGGGGCAGAGTTTCAAAGAGTTTAATAAAATTTTATATTAAATATACCACACAGAATAAAGTTGTAGTGCAGTTTTGTCCAGTGATTCAAATTCCTATATCCTACTGCTTTGAATTATAATTGCCCTGGTAAATTCCATGGGACATGTTGCAGTGAGTAATGGAATAAAAGTAGTACTTATATAGCCTTGCACTCCTAATGATGGTCACAAATATTCACAAGGTAATCTCAGTTACCTAGATAGGTGTCAAATATTAATATCCCTGACTTAAGAATAAGAAATTGGGTGATAAAAAAAATAAAAAAGTAAAATACACTTATGCCAAAAAAAAAAAAAAGAAATTGGGTGATGACAGCTAGGTGGTAACAGATGTCTGTCTTCTAAAGCTCATTGTAAATCTTTGTTCAATGTCCATACCACCTACATAATGACATCCTACTTAGAGACTAGTTCGTTGTTAGTACAGGTGACCCTTGAACAATATGGGGTCCAGGAGAACTGACTCCCTGTGCAGTCAGAAAATCTGCATATAACTTTGACCCCACAAAAACTTAACTACTAATAACCTTACTGATAACATAAACAGTTGATTAACACATATTTTGTATGTTATGTGTATATCTACATATATTTTATGCACTCATGACATACCTAACTTTTTCTTAATTTTCCTGATATTTCTAGGTTATGCTGTTTATGTCTGAGTTTTTTCAAATTGCTGCAAACCTCCAAAAAATTTTCCAATATATTTATTGAAAAAAATCTGCATATAAGTGCACCCATGCAGTCCCACCCATGTTGTTCGAGAGTCAACTGTATATTCAAACAATGTTAATCAGCAATACACAAAAGTGTGGAGAACAGGTGGAGAAGCAAGGGTTTGATCACCAGTGTGTAATTGGCATCTAACACAATACAATGTGTGATCCAAAGAAGTCTTCTAACAAACATTGGTTGAATGAAAGACTATGAACAGATCAAAAGCTGGTTCTGTCTTTTCACTCAGCACCATCCTGCTGCATTTCCCATTGACTGAGGGCATGATAATTTATTTAACTCTCATTTGGGAGGGCATGTATTTTATTTAATACTCACTTATGTCCATAAGTTTCTATTACTTGCTCAAGAGCCCACAGCCTATAATTGGGAGGGAAGAGATTTCAACCCAATGTCAAGATTTCAACTCCCAAAGCCCTCAACAACACGACCCTGTGTGTTTGTTTGTTTTTTCTGGATGTAGTTTTGTTTGTTTTATCTAATTATCCCTAAGGAGAGTTGATATTTCAATGCTTACATTCTCCTCTACGAGATGCTCCTACCCTACAGAGGATGGCATACATTCTGGACTCCGCTCCTTCTAGAACTCACTTCCTCCAATATTTATCTTAGCAAAAGTTGTATCATATTCACCTATTTAATACTGATTCCATTTCTTATCTAAGAAAATGTTTATGAATAAGCAGGTGATTGTATCCACGACCTGAATTAGCATTATATAATATCTCTATTAACATGCAACTTTTCCTACAACTATATTTTAAAAACAACACTCCCAAAACAGATGAAAGAGAACATACACACACATTTCATATTCCTTAGATGTAAGCTTTTTATAGGAGCTATCTTTGCCTTGTTCATATTGTGATGATTTTATATATTAAATATATTGTGTTTCTCCATAAGTTGCAGTGGGCTGTATAACACATTGCAATTGTAAATGGCTTGAGAAACTTAAAAGTAAACAAATAAACAAGTAGAAAAAAATCATTAAAATGTATACTATTTGGGGGTTTTGATTCATAGTGTATTAAATATTTGGACCTTTCAATTCATTTTTTCATTTCTATGTTACATCAACAAAACCATGTGTGAGTTTCCAAAACATCTTTATTATCATTTCTAATAAAATCTGTGTTACCAGATTAAAATCTGCCAGACTCCATAAAGGTCATAATTACATTCCTATTAAATGGTAGAAGAGATCTCCTCATTCCCAGACAAGACAAAGAAAAACAAAGTGAAACAAAACAAAACAAAAAAGCAGAAGGGTGAGCTCACTCAAACCAGACCCAGACTTGTCCAAGGGAATAAAACGACACAAGGGTTAAAACAGACTGAGACCAAGAGGTTAACACTTGTCTCTGGTGGAGACCATTTCCTCATCCCATACCATAGACACCATTTCTCTCATGTGAAGTGGAAAAGAGAGTTTAGGAACAAATATAACTAGATTTAAAACACACATCCTGTATCAGTTGATTCACCTTTGAAAACTGCACTTAAAAAGAGAACACATGTATACGTATAGCTGATTCACTTTGCTATAAAGCAGAAACTAACACACCATTGTAAAAAAAAAAAAAAAAAAAAGAGAGAGAGAACACAACCACCTGCCCAGACTGCTATTTTCATATCTGCTTACATATCTAACTACATCAACAGGCTGTATTTTGCCAAACAGCCATGAAAACATGACACTGATGCCTTGCACTCATCTCCCACTGTCATTTATGGTACATGCTTGTTTTGAAGGTTGTTACATGTAAACCAGTGACTATCACCATAAATTAAACAAGTCTATCAACACAGGGTTGCTTATTTACCTGAGCTGATAGTGGCCCACAGTGCTCTCTACAAAAATTAAAGAGTTGCTTTCTGCATATACATGCACACCAACTTACAGAAAAGAAACCATCAAAAATCAGCAAATTGATACAGCTTACCACTAAAAACATGATCATAATGATGGTAGGGAATGTACCTCCTTCTGCTTCCAGGAAGCAGGTTTTGTGTCTTCCAAACATTTCTTTCTATGAACCAACTAGAACAACTGAAAGGTCACCTACACTGACAGAACCAGAGAATGAATTTATTTTTATAGTTTGGTTTTTTAAAAAAGTGGCAACATCAAAGCATACAAGAGGTAAAATATGAATCAGAAGACTCGCATTCCATGAGTCATGGGCTGAGAGTGAAAAGAAACAGGATCGCCTTTATAGAAGCACCAAACTACATTCTAAATGCTCTAAATTGCCAAAGTTCTGCAAAGATTAAGCTTCTTGTGTTTAAAGACAAGACGTACTCTGAAGCCTTTTATTGTTGAGATATAACTTAACAGAAGTTAATGACTGATGGCAGTCTCTTTTTTCCAAACAGACACCTCTCTGAATGACTTTATCATAAGTAGAAATTGGATAGAAATGTCCTGACTAAACATTTTGCTGTCTACAGTATCTGAAGAGTAGAACTAATTAACAGAGGATTGCAGTTTTATCTATTTAGTGATTTATCTGCTGTCTTAAGGGGATGCATCCATGGGCAATCAGTCTTAATCTCCCACACAAGGGCTGTAACTTGGAAGATTCAAATAGAATCAGTAGCTGCAAGACAAAGATAGCGTTTTCCCAGGAGTGCAGCCAGCTGTTGAAAGAATACAGATCATTGTTTGCTGCTGAGTGCAAAAAATCATTAAGAGATTACTCATAGAATTATTACTTATCTGTGTTACATTTTAAAGTGAAAGAAAAAAAGCAAAGTTATCCTGTGACTACCAAGATGTTTCACCCCACAAGGCATCTTTCACTGACTAGTCCACTGAGAAACATAAACTTGGTCCTATAAAGGTCTATTCATTGGTCAGTGAATGCACATGTTACATGTTTCTTTGAAAGGATAACCATCCCAGAGAGTGTGGTAAACTCCAGATTCCAGAAACCCTAAGAGCCTCTTAATACCACAGCCATGTGTGACTTGAAAAAGGGAAAATTGTCCCCCTGAGTGGTTTGTTTCAAAGAACAATTTCAATTGACTTTCAAATGTCCTGTAGTTGAAATACTCTTGCTGGTATTCATAAATGCTTCATGAATACAGTTTTATAAGGAAGAAAAATTGCAAAAGAAAGGTGAGATGGTTAATAATTTCAATGTTGTCCTATGATAGCTAAACAAATTGATTTCCTGAATCGATTAAATACACAGCACATAATTTTGAAATTTACAAAATTGAATTAATGATCCAATAGTTATATATTATTTTGATTTAAAAAAACATGAGTGATTTAGGGACACAAAGAATTAAGTCTTAAAGAGAACAGACTTGTGGTTGCCAAGGGGGAGGGGGCTGGAGGAGAGAAGGATTGGGAGTTTGGAATTAGTAGATGCAAAGTATTATATATAGAATGGAAGAATAACAAGGTCCTACAAGATCCTACTGTATAGCACAGGAAATTATATTCAATATCCTGTGATAAACCATAATGGAAAATAATATGAAAAAGAATATATATATGTATAACTGAGTCACTTTTGCTGTACAGCAGAAATTAAACACAACATTGTAAATCAACTATACTTCAATAAAATTTTAAAGAAAAAGAATTAAGTCTTGTGTAAGACAGCTTTGGAACGGGGAGGAAGATGGTCTCAAGGTCTCCCTTCCCTCCTCAGACTGGATGCGCCCAGCACTCAGCCCCCAGGGGTTATTAGAATACAATAATAATAATAATGATACATGTCAAGCATTGGTATGAAAACTGATATGTTCAATAATAAATAAACAATAATAGCAATAAAGTAATTATTGATTTCTTAAAATTAATATATTTCAATTTTTTATTTTTTCTCCCTTATTTGATCCAGTCCCAATCCTGGCTGTCAGGGGGCTGCTTTTCTCTTTCTCACCTTCCATATATACTCATCTTGAT
The DNA here is from genome assembly GCF_965194805.1 of Balaenoptera borealis. Lineage (NCBI taxonomy): Eukaryota > Metazoa > Chordata > Mammalia > Artiodactyla > Balaenopteridae > Balaenoptera > Balaenoptera borealis. The sequence goes on along the minus strand of NC_138869.1, from coordinate 66,227,464 downwards.
TATCTTAAAAAGAGCCACTGTGATCCCTCTAACTTTATTCAAGCCCCAAATATTAATCGGATAACTGCTCTCGGCCAAAGCCTAATAGTTAAGATTTGAGAAGCAAAGAGACAGGAGCTCAGGATGAGAAGGACAGATGTAAAAAAGTACCATTGTGGCACAATCATGTTGGGGTTTGGGAGGGACATGTGTGGGGGCAGAATAAGAAAGGAAAGAGCAACAAGCTGTGCAGCAGGCTTCAAGGGGAGGTCATTTTGAATTTGGTCTTAAAGGATTATCACCAGGGAGAGAAAGGAATTCATATAGATGGAAAGAGATGTGAAAGCTTAGGGCCAAAGGAGTGAATAATAAATAGTTCATTGTCATTGCACATGTTGGGTCTAAGGTGGACCTGGACCCTAGACCTAAGATCCTCTAACTTAAGATGCTTCCCACATGTCAGAGGTTGAAATCCCAATTCTACTTAAAACCTCCAGTTCGAATTCTACAAAGACTACTTTGAAAATTCTCACCCACATTAATTTCTCCTGCTGGGAGCCCCAGAGCACTTGTTCTCTTCCTCCCTTTCTAATACAGAGCTGTCATAATGGGACCACAGTGAAGACTTGGATTTGAGGTGAGAAGAATTTAAATTCAATCTTAGTTCCCTAACCTGTTAAAAGAGTGTGATATTAGAAAAGATACTCAACATCCCTGAACCTTTATTTATCCATGTTTAAAATGGCCAGTCATGAAAGACCTCCTCCACAGTGTGCTGTAGAGGTTAAATAATATTTGAAAGAGAGGATCATAGCATAGTGGCTGGAACAGAGCAAGTTCTCAAAAAGCAGTAGCTATTGTGTGAATTACTTTCTATTTGCACTGTAATTATTATGTCACCTTAGATTAATCCCATAGAGTAAGATACTTCAGAGGAATATCCATGGTTTCTTTTTGTTTTGTCTCTTACCTTTGTATTTCTACATATACAACAAACAGGACTTTTAATACAGTAAATGGTCAATAAAAGTTTAATTGTAAAAAATTGCTACCTGGCTTAAAACGCAGCCATGCTGATGATCAAAATGTCAATTTCTTTATCTGGAATATAGATATATTAATAAAGGTGATGACTATTACCATTTTTTAAATTTTGTTATAGTGTTTTAATTTCATTATAACAAAATTAAAAGGACAAAATTTTTTGGTTTTTTAATTTTGCTATATAATTTTGTTATAGTGTTATAGTTTTTAATTGTGTTATTTGTTTAGTTATAGCTATATAATTTTTACATAGTGTTATAGTAGTGTTAAAAAAATCAGTCTAGATTTTTACAAGAGTGGGTAGTTAGAAAATAATTGTATTTACTTGATACCTTGTTTAGATATTTCACATCTATAAGGTAGAGAACACATTTTTGACATTCATATATTACTCACCAATCCAATCAGATTAGCTGGTTCTGACATACTTCCTCTTTAAAGGAGTCAGAAAGTCACTTATTTTTATCCCTGAAGACAACAATACATCCTGACATATAGAAAATATTTTGTTATTTTTTTGATTATAGGCATTTTATACAGGAAATAATTAATTGGAATTTAAAGCAAATATTCATCTTTTGTGGGTTGGATATTAATGTTAAACTTCAAAAGTCAGTTTAGAATTAATAATCACAGAGGATCGTACCTGATTAATTCATTTTGTGTAATAAAAAATGATTACTTAATGATGAATGGATATGCTTAGTATGTAAATAATGGATTTCAGTTACACTATGTATAAATATTTGAGAAAGTTTGTGTTTACCTACAAGAAGTCAATGTAAAAACACAACTATCTGATAATCACCTTTTGGTAAATATTTATCTCATGTTTTCTTTAGTGGAAAAATCTGTGGGGTTTGTAGATTGCCTGGCAGCTAGAGGTCAACCATTCCAATCTCACCAGATTTCACTGAATGACTTTGTGAATCCTTCTGCTTCATCAGTAAAATAAAACAGTCCATTTTTAACCACCTGAAGGTGATAGAGGTTACAGTAAGTGATATACAGCAAAGAACCTTCCTTTATACTTGGGTACAATGAAATGATAGTTTATCTACAATGAATACTTGCAGTTATCTGACAAAAACAGGTCAAAGGTTTTGTGAGTTTTCTTCTGAAATTGCTCAAGGCCTTCTCTAATGACTGATAATTGAAAACAGAGACTGGGACTCCCAAATGTGATAGGTGACAGATGAGCAGTAGATTAATGCCAATACTTGGTTAGGAGACACTAAAAGTTCAGGGGTCACAGGAATTAGCCATTGTGCTACTGTGAAAAGGCAGACATCAAAAGTCTATTATCCCCTTAATAGCTCTTCCCTGAGCCTGAAATCTGTTCTCACTTGCTTTTGTTATAATTTAGAGATATCTCGATGCCATGATACACGTGATGTAAAAGTGAAACCACTCACCCTAAGTGTATCAATAGTTAAGTTTTGCATGTTTTTATTTACATAGTAAAAAAAAAGATCGTTTTCGTATCACATTCTTAGTGTACTCACATGTATTCTTAGTGTACTCACATGCTCATTTTGGAGAATTTCAGAAACATCTTGTCCAGAAAAAAGAATAATTCTACTTAATGGAAAAGAGGAAAGCTAGAAAACTTGGCATTAAATGTGTACAGAATTTCTCTATGGGGGAAAATGAAGGAAGTTTAAGACAGTTTGCATAGTAGAAAGGATATGAGAATTTCTGTAGCTGAACAAACAAATAAATGTCTTTCTCACATGAACTCCTTTAAGTTTTAAATCAGTATGATAGCTTTTATAGAGTTCACTCAAGTTCAATCTGTGGTTCAATCCATCAATTTGAAACAAAAGCAAACTCTACATTTTTTCTGCCTGATGGGTTGCATCAGTGAAGTTTGGTACTTAAAACCGGATCAAGTTATTAGAGACACAGTTACATGGTTTTACAGGTTTTTAGGAAAAGGAATAAAATGGTGTATTTGGATGTATTACCTATATACTCTATACCTAATATAAAGGTACCTGATTTATCTGTTCTGCTTAGGCAAGGACCACAAGCAGCCACTGGTGGCCCATGTTTGCTTCCTATGATGTGCGTATAGCTGTCTGCCTCCAGCACCAGATTTCAAGCTTGACAACAACAGCTTTGCTTGGCTCATTACTGTACACTCGGCTCCTACCTCAGTCTCTGGCACACAGTAGGTGGTCAATATACATGGGAAATGAATGAATATAAAAATATAGGCATATATGTCTGATTCTGGTTCTTTTTGTTTGTTCATTTGTTTGTTTCAGGAGGGAGAGTAAATGCAGACCCCATTAATCCAGCTTAAGCAAAAACCCTTCCACCATTTATTCTTTTTTTTTCAGTTGAAGTCTAGTTGATTTACAATTCAACCATTTATTCTTGGATGAGTCTTGCCCATGTTTTGAAATAGTATTCTTCCTAATGATATATTTCTTTTTCCCTTTCTTCTTCGAAAGGAATTCAAATAAATAATGAAAACTTAGAATGTTAATGTCTTATATTTATTTTGTTTCCACTAGCTATACTGGTACTTAAAGACATATGCTGGACTAGTAGAATCTCTGATTCTTCAGTGGACATATTATTCTTGGGGAAGGAGAAAAAGGTAATAGAAAAATTAACATTTGTCTATTTTATGGTTATCAATAGAATTGTATTTAGAATGATTTGCAGAATAAATTGTAGATGATAATATTTATGCATTTTTGATTATAATATAATAATTTATATATTCTCATTAATTTTTCTCTATTTACATGAAAACATGAATTTCATTCCTCTACAATATGTATATGTAATATAAATCTTTGATAACATGTTCATAATATTATTAATGTTCTTCCCAAAATATTGAAAATAGTTGCTCCTTTCAGAAATATGCTTTGTTTTTGTTAATTTCTTTTTTGTTAGAAAAAATTTATTAGAACTGCTTTTATTTGGTATGTTTTCCTAACATCATCATTGAAAGTGAAAGTTCATTTCATCCGCCTGAGTGTTTACAGATAGAAACTGGAATGCATAATACATGACTTGTTTAACATTTCTTTACAGCACATTATTAAAACTGTGAGTTAGATGAGTCAATAGGTTGTATTAAAAAAGGTTTTCTATAATTGGAGACCTACTTAAGAACATGTGCTAGATTTAATAAAGATGTAACAAGTGCCAGAATCAATAAAGAAATCACATGACCTTCCCACATTTATGGAATGAGACCGCATTGTAGAGTCAAGAGACCCTTAGTGGTCTCAGGTCACAGAGTTTTCATGTGAACAGTCTCATATTTTTGTTGATCTGGTTTCACACTCCTGGGTTTTTCCTTTGTATTGGGATTTCAGACCAACCACAAAACTCAGAGCAAAATTCTGAGAAGAATCATTGAGCGGTATCTGGTTTTGAGTTCTAACTATACAAACCCTCCAAGATTCTTAAGATGCACACCTGGAAAGAACAATAAGTCTTCTGAGATCCAGCTCAGACGATCTCATTTTGGATTCAAATTTAATAACTTCCTGAGTCTCCAATCCAATTTTATATTAATTATCAGATGGCCTGTTTTCTGATGGTTTTATTGCTAGTAGTTGGACTTGTTCTCAATGTTATTTCATAATCCATTCAATGAACCCATATGTACTGTTATATAAAGAGCCAAATTCAGCAATGGGAAAAGCTAAATACCAAATTCATTTAAACCACATATTCCTCTAAATGGGCAGGAACTGGTGAGACCTAGTACCAGAAGTGAGTACAAAGAGCAGGTATGAGTGAGGGGTTAAAATAAGAATGTTTGAGTATTAGATGTTTAAGTAGCTGGTGGATTCATAGATCACCCTCCACATCTGTCCTAATGAGTGCTCTGGCCACATGAGCAGAAATTTGGAAGTTTTCTGGAAAACTGGCATCACCAGCACAGTTGAGAATGTAGTATTCTGGAAACAGAGGAACTAGACCAACCCATGCATACTAAATGCTGAGTTCTGGGCTTCTTTCCCCACTCAATTTCTGGAATGTTGACACCCAGGCCTGTGCCTTCCAAATAAGAGAATGAAAGGGTCCTCTCATTGAAATCTGACCATTTCCAGGAGAAAGAATAAGTCTCCACAAAATGGCAAAGCAAGAATATCTTAGATAAAAAATAATATCAAGTTCCACCCATATGCTAAGAGCTTCTAATCAGCTTTTTAATCTCTTGCAATTAAATAAGAGCTGACAAGCAAAGATCACTAATAGCTGAGAAAATTATCTCCCTTTAAATATAGAGATAAGAGTAGATTTTTTAAAAAAGGAACTTGTAGGTATTTCATAAAAAGAAAAAAATTGCTAAAAACTACCATAATATCTTTTGAGAGCCAAGAGAAGCTTTTGCACCCGTGAAACAACAAGATGCTGTAAAAGACAAATATTCAATGCTAAAACATGTCTTGGATATGAAGTTGAAAATCAATCTCAGTTTGAAAGATTAAGCTCAAGAAATTTTCAAAAAGGACAGCAATTAGTCAAAAGAATGGAAAATAGGAGAGGAAGACTGAAAAAAAAAGAAAGAAAGAAAGAAAAAAAAGCATTAGTTCAGAATTAGCCCTAATAATAGTGGTTCCATAAAGAGAGATCAGGAAACAATGAAGAAATCATCAAAGAAATAATTCAGTTCACTGATCCAAGTGCAAAAGTCTCAGGATTGAAAATGTCTGCTTTGTAGACAAAGGGAAGTTTCTACAAGTTTCTGGACACAAAATACAAGCTACATACATAGGGATCAGGAATCAAAATAGATTTAGACTTCTCAAAAACAACACTGCCATCTATAAGACAAGGGGACCATGCCTTCAAAATCATGATGAAAAGTTATTTCCACCCTAGAATTCCATATTCGACTCAATTATCCCTCAAATATGAAGGTATAATAAGGATACTTTCAGACATTGCAAGGTGTCCAAAATTTGATTCCCAAAAAATATTTCTTAGGAATTTCCTGAAGAATTTGCTCCTTCAAAACACCATACTAAGTAAGTCAGACAAAGAAAGACAAATATCATATATCACTTATATGAGGAATCTAAAAAAAAACAAATGATACAAATGAACTTATTTACAAATCAGAAGCAGACTTACAGACTTAGAGAATGAACTTATGGTTAACCGGGGGGAAGGGTAGCGGGAAGGGATAGATTGGGAGTTTGGGATTGACATGTACAGACTGCTATATTTAAAATAGATCATCAAGGACCTACTGTAAAAAGTAAGAAATAAAAATAAGTAAATAAATGCTTCACAAGTAAAAAGTCAAAAAGCAAACAAACAAACAAAAGCAAAAAACATACCAGCCAGAAAGAAGATGAAGGCATAAGCTACAGGAAAGAGGAGGTTTGACACAGGAGAAACAAAGATAATTCACAGAATGATGATGAAGGGAGATCCCAGGATGACAGCTGTGCTCTGGACACAGAGGCAAACAGTCCGTATTGGAGCCATGCGACTCCACAGAAAGATACCTTAAGGCTAACATCACAAGATGCCATTTCCCGTTCGCACCATCCTTTGACTCTGACAAAGTCTAGGTGAACCTGAGCCAGACTTGGACCCAGAAGTAGCTTTCCTTACATGTATTTATGAAGTTCCTGCTCTCTCCTCAAAGTCCTGCTGTCTGGGTCATCTGAGAATACTCACTTTTCCCATAGAAGTATTTTGTTTTTCCTTTTTTGATGTATTCCTCCAAGTTGGCCGTTGATGACGCTGAGACCAGAAGCTGAGACTACAACACAGCCCACACGCCCTCATGCATTTCAGCTGAGTGGGTCATACCTGGCCTCACCACACTACAGCCCCATAAATTCCCAGGACACCACCTCCCCAGGAAGGACAATTAAAAGCTGCCAAGCAAACTGAACCAGAATTTTATTCACAAGCTGTGTTTAACTCATCTTCTGGCAACATTCGCCTAAACACTTTGACTTAAATAAGGAGTTTTGTGCTTCCTATTAGTTTTAATAATAATTGGTTTTATCTTTACTTATATGTGAAATACATCCAATTAAAATAAAATACATCATTGAGATAGAGAAAAATAACTTAGTCAAGTTCATGTTTACTGTGATCCTTGAAGCATGGATTCAAATCCAGTTCTGACCACATCAGCGCCTCTTAGGAAATGTTCCCAAGAGGCTACAGAATTTCTTTTTGAACGTTTATCTTTATCCTCTGCCTCAGTGTTTCTTCTAATTCCAAAATTCTAGTTTCTCATTTTACCTTTAGACATCGTTCCTTTATGAAGAAACCACAGAGTGATTTGGAATATCTAACACCAGGAAGCATTTTCAGTAATCCTAATGTGTCGATCACAGTACAGAATATTGAGACACTGCAAAATGCAAGCTTTATTGCTACAATCACACTTAAGTACACCAAGAATGGCTCTTGTGTGGAAGCAGAAAATAAACTTGAAATTTTGTTTTGCTTTTCTCACCCTTAGATGCAGGTTCACAAGGGCAAACAAGCATAATCCTGAAAGCATATGAACATCACCAGTTTATTCTACATGGCTCTTAACTCACAGTGAAAACAAAAGTAATCCCAAAGCTAAGATACATTTCACACATTTCCAGTTAAACTAGTTTCCTTCTTTTTTGCTTTTGAAGGACACCAGCTAAAGCTGAAAATAGTCATGGAAAGAATCATTCAGTGAAAGAGAGCGGACGGACGATGGTCATGGAAATGTTTGAGGAACCCATTTGAAAGAGAAACTGAATGCATATGAGAGAGTAAGGTCTTAATAAAGTTTATTAATATTCATGACCTGATACCTTCAAGCAAGAGATGCCAAAAGAATATGTCAACCAAGAGCAACATCAGAAGAATAAAGCAGAGTTTGTGTCGTTAACTGTCTTAATGATGGAGCAGAAGTTAGACGCTACAGGGTCTCCTTTCTTCTTACTCAAATCACACAGGACACTCTATATTCAATCTTGGAATCCTGATGAATTTATGAAGCTTAGCCTCAAAGCCTTAGAATGTTCAGAATCAGTAGTAATAATAATTATTATAAAATTATAATAACTAACATTTGTGAGACATTATGCTAAATGCATATAATCTTATTTAATATGATGTGTACTTAGTGAGAGAAGAGAGAAATTCAGCTAACGTTTATTGGATGTTTATTATTCAGCCACCATTTTCAGCAGAGAAGTTTAGGGAACAGAAGGGAGGTAGAGAAGGTAGGAACAAAAAGTTATCAACAGAAAAAGACTCACAGACATAGAGAACAGTCTTGTGGTTGCAGTGGGGCTGGGAGGTGGGGGAAGGATGGACTGGGAGTTTGGGATTAGCGGATGCAAAATATTATATATGGAATGGATAAACAACAAGGTCCTACTGTATAGCACGGGGAACTATATTCAATATCCTTTGATAAAACATAAGGGAAAAGAATATGGAAAAGAATATATACATGTATAACTGAATCACTTTACTGTACAGCAGAAATTAACACAACATTGTAAATCAAATGTACGTCAATAAAATAAAGTTCTATTTTATTCAATTCAATCTGCTCTCATTCTATTGAACTTTTGTATGTGGCAGATACAGTACCCCGTGTCATGGAGAATACACCCCTCCCCCAAAAGTCAAAATTACAGTTCACATACACATATTTAAGTTGACAACACAGATGAGATTTCAGAAACAGATTCTATAACATTCAGAAGATACCAAACAAATGGTACAAAGTTCTGGGCGCAGTTCGTTTGAGAAGACTTTCTTGTGAATAGCAGTCTCTATTTAGTCTCTTCATGTAACCCAATTGACAGGGAAATGTTCACTTTTACTTAATTTACCATCTAAAAAAAAAATGTATGAGAACCAAAACCCTGTCCCAAATTCCCTCCACCAAATTCCCAACAATGAAAAGATAAGAAAATGCAAGATTTCATCAAAAGCAAGTATAACATGGATTGGGGCAAAATTTCCTAATTGAGCAGGGGCAGTCTCTTTGACTTAAAATGCATATGTACAGGAAAACTTGGACTTGGTTAAGCAATGCTGTTTTACCTTTTGCACTACATACTACCTTGCAAATAAATTCAAATGCCAAAGTGCATTTCATTCATATTTGTTGAGCACGTATTCCATACAAGTTTCTCAGCTTGAAGTTGTGCAGGAGGCACCAGAATACGCATTATAAGCACAACTTTTGTGCTCAAGACTAAACTACATTGTTCAGGGCTCAAGGGTATATAGTTCTATTTTTCCATCTCCCTCTACCTGAGGCTTGAATTCTGTCCAGTTTTCAGGCACCTATTTTTTCTTTCCAGAATGCCAACGCTAGCCTTCATTGTGTTCAAGAGGAAAGGCAACAGAGAGAGCAGATTTGCAACACTTGAAAAACACTTCAGTGGCAAGGGACTGAGAAAGGAATTTTCTGTCAGAAACTATTTGGGGGAAAGTGTTACAGTTTTCAATTTAAATTTAAAGCCAAAGCAAGAGCTGAATTTAAAGTTAAACGGCACTAATTTAGAACTAAAAAATAGGCACATCTGCACCACTGTTGGTATGTTTGCAGTACATTTTGATTTAACACAAATAAAGTACTGAATTTGTTCTTTCTTCCTTCAATAGTAAATGGAGTAATAATACCATCTTATTATTTATTTAAGTGTAGGCTACATGGCACAATTTTCCCAACAAAAACAAAACAAAACAAAAGCAAATTAACACAATTTGTGAACTTGGTTTAGATATCTAGAAAGGCTCACAAAAATATCAGAGAACAAATAATTATTATAATTACAAGTGGTGCTTACTGAGCATTTAAAGTATACTATGCAATGAATTAAGGGCTATAGATGGCTTTTTATTAAATACAGTATAAAAATCTATAACTAAAATTCAGAATAACCTAAAAAGTGATTGTAATTAAATTTTTTCAGCAAAACTGTTAACATTAAGGAGTAAACATTAACCAAATCCGAGACCATATGCATACATAGAACTTTTTACAAAGACTAGAGAGCCTCTTTCAAAAGCAAAAACAAACAAACAAACATCTTCCTCCATCACCCTAATGGGGTTTAGGTCTAGCAGTCAGAGTACCAGTGTCCAGCCTGAAAATCTAACTTGATAAGTCTTGGTGAACCAAGTTATGTGATGAATCAGTGGTAAGAATGAGATTTTTAGTCCACTGACTCTAGATTCCCAGTTGACAGGCTCTAAGCTGTAGAGACCTGAACCTCCCCCCAACAAACAAACATAAGTAGGTATCAGTGGAACACCTTCCAGATCATCTAGTTTACCCTCCCACCCTTCAGCCTGATGCCAACTAACATATTCCAAAAAGCACTGTCAATTCTGGACTTCCGTGGCTGTACTTTGGTAATTTCTTATTTCAGTGCGAATCATCAGTGTTAGGAATTTGATAGATCTATCTTGAATAATATCTCACAGTATAATTTAAAAACACTTCTTCCATTGAACTTGAGGGATATAAAAATTCAAATCAGAAGAAATTGTGGAAGACTAGAATAAATAAATAATAAACAAAGATCTTTAAATTAATAAAGCATAATGTTATCAAATGTGCTTTTTTGGTATTGAAAGTATGGGAAGAAATACTGAAAATTCTATAACTACAAAAAAATTTTAAAATAATCCTTTATATTTTATAAAATATAACTAATTTAGGTAGATAAATGGATAGATAGATAGATAGATAGATAGATAGATAGATAGATAGATAAAGATAGATGGACAGTTATTTTGAACAAAATCAGTCCAGTCTTTTTAAGTTATCACATTAAATAGTGTTTTAAAAGCTTCTGGAGGTATTCTCCAGATCTGGACTTCCAAGTTATTTATAGCATTTAAAAAAATATTTCTCTGTCTTATCGTTACCCCAGAGAAACATCTATAGGATCACACATTTCATGGTGCTTTTGCTGCTATACCTCTGTGGAACTTTATAAATTATAAATACCAATGTGTTCCACATCCCTTTTCCTTTTAATTGCATTTTGTAATTTCACACAACTCAAAACAAAACTTTAACAAATAGGTGTATAGAAATGACAGTAAGGACAAATCTTAGAGTACTATTAGATCGAACCATTTTGAAAAAAAAAAGGATCGATAGCTGAAGTGTTAGGAATCTTTCTCTAGTAGATATTAATACCATGGTATTTATGGGAATGATATTTGACTAATTTTCCCAGTGTAACCTGTTCACCACAGGTCCTTTAATAATTATTATTCCATTTGATGTTTTAACTTATCTCCTAAGTTAGACTGCTTTAAATATTTTCTAAAATGAAAAATATGGGAAATATGAAATAATGGAGAGAATGATATTTTGCCTTCTTCCTTGCTCACTGATACATGTTCCATTTTCTTTCTATTCCATCTCTTAGGTGACTTTCAGGACATACTGAGTATCACATATTGTTTTAATGAGGTGCCTTCACTTTTTTATTTCTTGTGGCACTATCTTCTTAAAGCTTCATAATCAATTGAAATGTTGGCAGAGGCCAAGAAAAAGACAGGGGACCAAGAGTGATACTGCATAAAAGTTGCTGATAGTCCAACAAACTCAGAATGTAGTAAAATGACACCTACTAGAAGCTACTATAGGCCATCCACACCCCATAAAACTTCCCTCCTTCCTTCACTCTCTCCACTCCCCCTCCCCCACCTCCCTCTTCCATATATATATATAAAATAATCAGCAAAATATAAAAGGAAAGGAAATCTCTTTTGTAGAATAATATGTTTCAAAGTCCTACATGTTGATATTTCATTTAAAAAATTTTATTCTAAACACATGAGTAGCCTCACTCTTATGAACATGTATGTTTTAATCCATGGTAGAAGGAGGATTTAGACAACTCATTCACACTGAGATAAAATGTGAATATATATATATATATATATATACAGAAAGAGAGAGAGAGGGGAGTTACTTGGTTCTTTCAGGGTCATAAAGATATTGTCCTATTTTTGTCTAGGGGCATTATAATTTTAACTTTTTCTTTTAATTCTAGGATCCATCTATAATTATCAATTAGTATGTGTATAGTGTGAGGTAGGAACTGAAGTTCATTTTTTCTAGGTATTTACCCAGTTGTTTCAGCCCCGTTTGTTGAGAAGATTATCCTTTCCCATTGAAGTTCTTTCCTCCTTGGCACCTTTGTCAAAAATTCTTTGAATGTAATCCTGTGGGTTTATTTCAGCATCTCTACTGTTCCATTGCTTTATATTTGTCAGTTCTTACTCAAATACCACATTGTCTTGATCACTGTAACTTCATACTAAATCCTGAATTAGATAAGATAACAAGTCTTCCATCTTTGTTCTTCTTTTTCCAAGAACATTTTGGCTATGCTAGGTTTTTTGCATTTCCATATACATTTCAAAAGCAGTTTGTCAATTTAGAATTTTTTAAGACTATTGGTATTTCAACTGTCATAACATTGAATATATAACTCAAGTTGGGGAAGATCGTCATCTTAACAACATCGAGATTTCAGTGAGGTCAGTCTATCCCTTCATTTGTTTAAATCTCCTTAATTTATTCCAGCTATGTTTTATACTTTTTAGTATAGAGGTCATATATCTTTTGTTAAATTTATATTTGATGCTGTAGTAAATACCTTTAAAATTTTATTTTCCAATTTTTGTTACATGCCAGGATATAAAAATACAATTATTATTTTGTACTGACCTTGTATTCTGTGACTTTACTAAATCCACTAATTTTTTTGTTAGTAATCATGTCGAGTTTTTAAAAGGATTTTGTACATGCTCATGGTGTCTGCAAAAAAAGGATGTTTTACTCCTTCTTTTGTAATCTTTGTGCCTTTTATTTCTCCTGACATGATTTACTGGCTAACAACTCCAATAATAATGTTAAATAGACAGGGTTAGCATTCTTACCTTATTTCTTAACTTAGAGGGAAATCACCCAATGTTTTACCTTCCCTTAGAATATTAACTGTAGATTTTGTGTAGATGTCCTTTCCAATAGTGATATTATTTGCCTGACCCTGGAGATTTTCTTCTAATATTTCTTAGAATGCAGTGGCCTTGCTTTGAACTCCTCCTCTTTCACTCATCTAAAATATTGATATATCATTATTTTAGCCATTGTTGTAAATGATATATTGTAGAGAATCTGTACGTTTCTTTCTTTAAAAGCTGTTGAATTTTGTTTTGATAGAAAATTACATTTCTGATAAATCCTCTTAATTCTATCAGGCTTCATGATTAAGAAATTGTGATTTCTTAGAGTGGATCTTAGTTTGTCTTTAGTTCTAGGGTATGAGCCCTACTTTAAGCATCCTTACTCCTAAGGTATGGCCTTTCTGGGGTCCTAACTGAATGTCAGCAAGGTCTCTCCAGCACTGGCTGGGCTGGATCTCCCGTGCCACCCAGGACTTGATCACTGGTTCAACAGTGGCAGCTGCTCTCGACTCTCTCCCCAGAGCCTCAACCTGCACAAGTAGAGGCCAACCCTTGACCAAGTTCTGGAGGGGAGCTCAGTGCCTCCACACAGCTCACTCATCTACCCTACCTTTCCCTGAAAACTGCAGCTGCCCCAGGAGCCCCAGACCCCAAACACCCCCTTCTCCCAGGCTGCTGCTCTCAGCCTAGACTCCACCTTCCTGCATTAAGGCCTCCAAACTGCTCCACACAGAAAACCAGGGCAGGAGTGGGTCTCACCTGTGTGTTTCCCATTCCATTGGAGATTATAAGCCTCCACTGCCTGACATCCAATGCCTTGAAAAGTTGCCTCATATATTTTTTCCCAGTTTCTTAGGTTATTTAGTTTGTTTTATTTTGTTTTTTAACATTGAAGATATAAGCTTAAGAACAGTTAGTCTGTCAAGGTTAGAGAAAAAATATGTTATTTATGTATTTTTTAAATGTTTGAGCTAAAATAATATATATCAACATTAAAGAGTTATTTTTCCTCACTCATCTAATTACTTCTTTGCTATGAGGCTAAAATCTGCTTCCCTGTACCAGATGTAGTCTCCTAAGAATAAATATCATTAAATCTATTCCCTGGCCATTGATACCGCTTTTCATGAAAACTTTAAAGGCAAAAAATAAAATTAAATTAAAAATAAAAATAAAGTAATACTTTTCCAAACAGTCTTTTTCCATAGGCTTATTAAATTAAAAAAAGAAAGTGATTTACATGATGACATTCTACCACGTAAAAACACCTTTTTACTTTTTCTCTGAGTATCCTCAGTTGGGATACATGATTTTTAGACTTACTGATAAATGATTAGCTTTTAAAGCAGACTGGCTTGTTCATTGGAATGCTTGGTACAAGTATAATTTTTTTTTAAGTTTCCTTTAAATAGTTAAGCATTTAAGTATTTTACAAACTGTATAAATTAATACATTTCTGAAGTCAAGAAATACAGCCAACTAAAGCATAAGTGTACGTCTCTATAATGGCATTTGGAGCAAAACCTTCAATAACTTGCATACTGGCATAACCATTTGATCGTGCTTGATGTAATGTTTTCTCCCAAAGGCAGAATTTATATTTTTCTGCATGACTCTAATATAGAGAGTCATGGATTTCACTTTGGTTAGACTGCCTTTAAAGAATGAGATGGTTCTTCTGTAAGCACAATCATTTAGGAATAATGAAAGCTGTAAATAAAAATTTAAATAAGTATAAATCTAAGGGACTTCCCTGGTGGCGAGGTGGTTAAGAATCCACCTGCAAATGCTGGGGACATGTGTTCGATGCCTGGTCCGGGAAGATCCCACATGCCTCTGAGCAACTAAGCCCGTGCGCCTGCACTCTAGAGCCCGCGAGCCACAACTACTGAGCACCGCAACGAAGAGAAGCCCCCACTCGCCGCAACTAGAGAAAGCCCACACGCAGCAACAAAGACCCAACGCAGCCAAAAAAACAAATAAAATGTAAAAATATATACATATAAATCGAAAAATATAAATATAAGTTATGTTTAGATAAAAGGGTTTGTAATAAGTCAAGTTGCTACTGAAGATAATTTGAGCACCTGATGAATTTGTTATATAAGATTTGTCGGGCTTCCCTGGTGGCGCAGTGGTTGAGAATCCGCCTGCCAATGCAGGGGACACGGGTTCAAGCCCTGGTCTGGGAAGATCCCACATGCCGCCGAGCAACTAGGCCCGTGAGCCACAATTACTGAGCCTGCGTGTCTGGAGCCTGTGCTCCGCAACAAGAGAGACTGCGATAGTGAAAGGCCCGCGCACCACGATGAAGAGTGGTCCCCACTTGCCACAACTAGAGAAAGCCCTCGCACAGAAACGAAGACCCAACATAGCCAAAAATAAATAAATAAATAAATAATTTTTTTAAAAAAGATTTGTCTTTCAGGTTTTGTTATTTCAACCTTAATAGCTGAAAAGCAGAAATGAATAATAGACTAGTTTCTACTCTGGTGAAATTTTTTTATTCTAATAACAAAAATTAGGTATTAGTTTTGAGCTGAGACTTTACAAAATTATTTTATTTAATAAAAAGGAAGAATTATTATTTACACTATGCAGTGGAGTAATCTGATATTCAGAGAAAAATATAATTTGAAATAGAAATTATTTATTTGGTGTTCTATCATACCAAATGCAGTCTTTGATACATAGTATTCACTTAATAAATGAATGCTGAATAAATTAACAAGGCTTTTCAGTACTGTCTGAGCCAAGATTCAAATGCAGATTTTCATGGCTCTTAATATCCTGCCCTAAATAATATTCTGCAAGAAACTTGAATTCTCTGAATATTTTAAAAATTCACATTATCATACTTTTGTTTAAGTAAAAAAAAATTGTCCTTGAATTTTAATTAGGTATCAGTTACCAGGTTTTTTATGAAAAGTCAAACTTGACCCTCAGTAGCTCCATTTACATCTCTACCAACACACACTGAGGGAGGACAGAGGGAGGAGCCTACAAAGGAATCAGTATTTATGCTACAGGATGAGTTGTTTTTAGTTTAATGATGTTCCCACCCACCCTTTGGATAAAACATTGTCTTATTTATCTGCACACAGCAGGAGCCAAGGAGTTGATTGCTCTGTCTTCTCCATTAAGCTACTTCCCCCCACAACCCCCGCTAAGATTTTGCATTCAGAAGTTTTGCAAGCAGAGTTTGGAGATGGTCCACTGATAATTTATCAGTTCTTTTAAATGCACTACTGTCACCATACCTCATCAATCTAATTTTGATTTGGATAAATGAATAAAAACATTGTCAGGTTTTCTTTCCTCTGATCAATCTAAAGAGAGCGACTTTTTTTTAAATTAAAAATAAAAACTATCAGCTGAGGGAAGATATAGTATCATAAAGTTATACAATTTTATAGCTACAACAGATTATGCATATTTGTGAACTCATTTTTAAGATTGTATATTTAAACTAGAAGCAATTTCCTTTTTATGATGGCTTTTTTCCTTGAGAGTGATGTGAGTTCTACAAATTAGGGATTACATTGTTTTCCAAACTTCAAACTCCAAAAACTCACAGCAGATCATTATAATTCAACAGCTATTCAATAAATGAAATACCAATACTTTTATTAACAATTTTATAAATTACATAATTTACTGAAATTTTGTTTCCTTGCCCTTTAAAATCTAGTAAATGTACAGTTTGACTCTTGCTATAAGTAATTTTGAAATTCTACAAATATTTATGAAACTTATCTAAGAAAAAGTTATAAAGCTGTTTAACGCCTACCAAAATATTTTCTAAAAGACTTAAATGTTTAACTAAAAAGATACGTTTTGAAATATTGATTTTGACATGTTAACTTCATTTTAAGTTTATCAAAAGCCAAAACATGACGCCTTGTATATATCATGTAGCTTCAGTTTAATTCACCATGTACATGATGGTCAGTTGTATTTATTATTTCCTATACACATGAAAAACCATAAACAAATGCTATTCTGCAAGTTACTTGAAACATACTAAACTTTGAAATCCCCTAGAGGACATTCACCAAATTTTATGGCTAATATTTTTATTCTGCACATGCACAATAATGAGAAACAGAGCTGTCATATTTACTTCAGTGGACACTTATAATGAGATTTATATTTTTGCCAAGAAATCTGAGTTTCACAACAAATCAGATACACTGAGACAATGAAAGATAAACATGGAACTTTATGAATTATTCCAAGATATGATTCTACCATACAAATTACTTGATGTCTGTAAGTAACTAAATCATCCTATAGCAAATTCATCTGAAATGTAAAATGAGTCTATAAAACAACTCTTGAAACAAAATTATGGTCTGGATGCTTTGATGTAGAGAAACAACCAGAAGGTGGAGGGATTTCCATGAATGTGTGAATATGCGACAATTCATTTACTGTGAAGATGAGTGTCTCCTACCTGCTGTAAGATTTTTTTTACTTACTGAGCAGAGCTATAGATGATAGCAATAGAGTACTGCTACTTGAAAAATAGTTAAATAGCCAATATACTTACTTGGATTAAAATATGAGGTTGGTCATATCACAAAACCACAAAAAGAAGCCTTTCAGAGAAACTCAGGGAATTGAGAATTGGTTTTCTCTCATACAGAGACAGAGAGTATCATGCTTCTGTCCTTCTGTAATTTGGAGGGTATACTGTGTACCTTCTTGGCTCAGTTTACTGAAGTTCCCATTATCAGTCTTCTTGGAAAACATATATTGTACCATTAGGTAGCTGTTTTAACTCCTCATTCTCATACTTTTCTAGAACCAAGTATTTGGGAAGAAGAACACCAAATCCAATTCCTTCTCCTCCCCGACCCCACCCCCACCCCCAATGTTCCAATGAGACAGACTGGGACCTGGGACCTGGGACCCTCTGCTCCAGGGCTTGCACCTGGACAAACATCTCGTCAAGCAACAAAACACAAAGAAACCATAAGGGACTAAAAGTAACTGCGCGCATGTGCAGTTGGGACAAATTATGGACAACAAAATATAAAAAGACCAAAAACCCAACTGCCACTTTTGAAGAGCTGGGAGCAAAAGCAGGGTACAGAAAATACCCCCTGCACTTGACACCACCAAAGGGGTGGACAAACCACCTAAATCAACCCTCTGGCCCGACCCCTGGTCCTGCCCCTACCCTCACCCCAGATAAGGAACCAGCTTGCCCCCCTTAGGGAGTGAGCAAGGGACCCCATTACTTGTTCTTGCTCCCTCCTGCTGTAGCAGGGGCCCCAATAAAGCCTTGCCTGAACTTCTTATCTGGCCTCTTATCAATTTCTATTGATTAAGGAGGCCAAGAAGCCTGGTCGGTGTAACACTAAGGCACAGAAAACCTCAGAGAACACAATGCTGTCCCTAGAGTTTGGAAATTTACAGAGCTGTGACATTTAGTAGGAAGACCCACACAGGAGTCCCTCCCAAGGAAGAATTGTCTTGGGCCACACATCACCTTTAAATGACCACCAGACTCAACCTTGTTAAATACATACTGGGCATTCTTTAGCACGTAACAATACTGAAGAGTTTTTATAAGAACTTACACGAAAATACCAGTAATTTAGTGAAAGTTCAACATGGAGAGGGAAGTCTGACTTGAGTAAAGACATTGTCTTGAAATTATTGAAGTACTGACTTGCTACTCTATACTGTAGCCAATGTATAATCTAAATGTGATACATTGATAGTAAAATAAAATGGAAAGGAAAATGCAAGTACTGATTGGATAATTTTAATTTTGGTCATATTTTACTTATTATTACTGAGGACACATGGTAGTTGTTTGGAATGGTCCTCACTACAGTATTAGAGAGAAAGGCTGCCCAAAGTAAGCTAGAACAGATGGCAACCCAAAGGGCTCCTGAGGGCATTATTTACATGCTCACTGGGAAGATTATAATAGTTCCTCATTTTCTCCACCTTAATAGTTGGTCATTTTTCTTGTGTATCCTGTCTTCAGTTAAACTTGAACTCTTATCCACACACTTATAACCATCCTCTTTCTCTTATCATGTGCTAATGTCCCAGTTTCTTATCACTTTACACTACTTTACATGCTCCTATTTCCCTGAATGTCTGCTCTTTTATTTCAATGTGTTTTTTTCAATAGAATGGCTTCTGACATCAGGTCTCTTAAATTCCAATATTTTCATTTCTAGTAAGTTCAAGCAACTATTTTATTTTTTCATCTACTAAAGCAAGACTCAAATCTTTATATATTTAAATATATAATATTTTAAAATAGTTTTCATTTTATTCTTCCTGTATATTACATTTAAGCATAAGTTGACATTTTATAATTAAGTGTAGGTGTATTATGTTTGGGATGCTTTTCATTACAGAAAAGTAAATATTTAGAGTTAAAAGGTAGTTTCAAGATGAAATCTTAGCTCTAAGGCAGAGAGAGGAAGTGACCCCCGAGGGCTAACTATGGACCAGGCCTGTCCCCAGCCTTGTGTAACCACAATTCCATTATCTCCTATAATGGGAATTATGTTTCTATTTTATAGATGTGGAATCTGAGGTTCCGAGAGATTTATTTGCCCAAGTTTGCAGCTAGAAAGTACTGGGGCTGGAATGCAAAGTCAATGCATTCTGAAATACACTTGTAGGAATTCCCTGGCAATCCAGGGGTGGGGACTTGGGGCTTTCACTGCTGAGGGCGCGGGTTCGATTCCCGGTCAGGGAACTAAGATCTCACAAGCCACGCGGCGCGACCAAAAATAAAAATAAAAAATAAAATATACCCGAGCCCATCTAGTTATCTTCACCAAACCCAGGATTCACAAGCATAACTTCCCGTCTCGGCCTGTCATTCTCAGCCCTGGCAGACTCCACACTTTCTTTCCTGCTAAATATCTTGTAATGTGTCTTTTTCTATCTTGAAATAAAACTCTTAGATAATGTATCCTACCCACCTTCATAGTTTCCAAAACATCAATATAAAATCACTATTATAAAGTAAGTTATAGGTACACCAGAAATGCAACAGCCTAAAATGTACACTTACACTGCCATCAGCCATATTATTTATCAAAATGGAAAAGGGTGTCTCTTAAAATCTTGGACAAAAACAAAATTAGTACCATCATCCTTTGACTTACAAAATAAATGCATTAGTGGAGAAATCAATGTGTGTAAAAATGTCAAAATATTTGGTATTTTTATGCTAAATGAGTTTAGAATCTAGATTTTGGTTTTACACGTACACGAATGTCCAGTAGGAAATTAGAAATTTGTGTAAGAAGGAGAAAATTCTGCACTGTGTGGAATGTCCATTTTTATATGGTGTTTAGCACCCCCACTAACAAAATAACAGTGATACAAACCAACATTGTGAAAAAAAAAACACTCCAAAATTTCAAAAAGGGTGCCGAGGGCAAATTACATCACGCCTATAGATTTTTCGTAGAGATCACTAATATTCTTAATGAAAAGTACTTTTAATTTTATTCCAATTAATTTTCCCTAGAAGGATAGATGATTCTAACATTTGCGGTTTGACTCTTAAGCCATTATTTTTAAAACAATTTTTAAAGACTCCTATTTACTTTCTTAGTCAAAACTTCTGGTGTAGCCTAAGTTCCATTTAGACTTCCTTGTGTGAGGCCAAAAGTTTCTACTTCCACCCAGAACGCTTCTTTGTGTATCTTTCTATAACACTGCTTGTAAAATGTTCTGTTTGTTGTTCTGTTTCCTGGAAGACCACCCTAATGTATGAATAAATATCCTGCAAAAATTCAGCTGACTCCTGGTTTCTGGTTGACCAATTGCTGTCACTGGTGTAATCATTCAAAGGCCAAAAGAATGCAAATTTGTAAACAGAGAAAACATTGCATCCCAGTCACTACATTTTATTCTCTATCTTTTGTCTCTATCTTTTGTCACCACTGATAATTTGATATATTCATCCTGTTCATAAACTCAATATAAATATACACATACATTTATACACACGTATGTAAGTCATCTACAAATGATAGATGGGATTCCAATGAAAAGAAAGTCCTTGTTTATCTCATTTCCTACTACAACCTCAGGATTGAAAACAGTGCCTGGTACATAGTTGGAGCTCAATAAATATTTGTTGTTGAGTGAGGAGCTGGGATTTATCTGTGGTCGGTGGATGGCCACAGAGGACTTTGTTGCAAGGCATACTATCACTCCCTAGCTTTCAACTTCATTTTCTATAAGATCTCTCATGTCTGTCAGCCCTAAGATGTTATGGTTTGACTGTGCTGTGGGAGCCATTTTCCTCTTCTATCCAGTCAAAAAAAAGACTGGGGATTAAACCAGCTCTTAAAGTTCCTCTAGTCTGAGCACGATCCCCTGTAAATCTTAACTGAGAAATTAGGCAGACGCTGCTTGAATATCTTTGGTGACAGGGAACAAACACTCCCTGTAACAGTGCACTTCATCTTTGACAGCTGGGACTGTTACAAAATCCTTCCTCATCTTGAGCTCAAGTAGGCTCACCAATAATTTAGTGCTATTGCCGGTTATGTCAAATTACACTTCTGTGCAAAAGCAATTCAAATATTTGAGGATAATGATTATCCTCACTGCATTTTTCCCTTCTCCAGGCTGATCATTTAATCAGTTGTTTATTCCTTCAGGAAATATTTATTGTGAGCCTACTGTGTGCCACACACAGTTCTGGGGATTGGGGGTGGAGCAATGAACAAAACTGACAATCCCAGTCCTTACGGAGTTCATATTCTACTGGTGAAAACTGTAACGACATTGACTAAGAATTGATGAATACAGAAATAACATCAGATGGTGATAAAGGCAATTTATGTGTGTACATATGTATACATACATACATACATGCATGCATACATTCACATAGAATAAGAGGATAGAGAGTAATATGGGTGCTGTTTTATTTTTATTTTTTTCTGGTCAAGGAAGGGCTCTCCGAGAAAGTGGCAATTAAGTAAAGTGAGAGTAAGCCACATACATACTCTGGGGAGGAACATTTAGGCAGTGCAAAGACCCTGAGGCATAATGGTGTTTGGCTCGCTTAAGGACAAGCAGCCTAGAACCCCAGTGAAATGCAGGAAGAATTAGGGCAAAATGTAGGGAAGCGAGCCAGAAACTGAATTACTTAGGGACGAGGAGTTTGAATTTTATTCTGTGTAATAGAAAGCTTTTAGATTTCCTTCAAGCACTCCTGAACTAATGAAATGAACACACTCACAACCTGCAGTGATCTCCCAAGAATTTATTAAACTTTCTCTACATGTCTTTTAAATCATGGAGATGGGAAGGAAATGAAAACAGTCCTAGATTTTTCTGATCAACAATTAACAATTAATAGGACAATTTCCACCCAATTCTTGATAATCTACTCTATTAATAAAGTCTAAATTGTATTCCATTAAATTACATATACTTTCTATCAAGTGTTTTCTCTTGAACTTAGGGTCAAAGAACATTCTGGAGTCTTTTGCAACACACATGGTAATTGTCAAGATCTGTCAGTGCTGTATTTTTCTTCTTGTTTTTAGAGCGAAGCTTCCGGTTTCTCTCAAATACATCTCCTTTTCTTAGAGGACCTGGATTCAAATTGCAGCTGCCATTTACTAGTTGGGCAACTTTGACCAATGACTTAACTTTTCTATATTTTAATTCTCTGTAAAATGGGGATTAATAATAGTATTTATATAATAATGATGTTGAGGATTAAATGAGACAATAGATATAAATTGTTTAGAACATGCCTGGTGAATGATAAGCAGTAGATACGAGTTAACTCTTTTCACCTGACATGAAGCCTATACACATATAGAGGTGGATTTATATACATTTATAGATGATATATGCATTATAGATTTCTTATATACATATCTATTCCTCTCCCTCCTTCCCCTCCCTTATCCCTAACCAGGGGTGCTGGGCCCGCATCACACATGCACGCTCTTGTATTTCCACACCACTCTACCCCACAGAGCTCTATTCCAAATTCTATCCAGTGCAAGCCTGACCCCACATAAACCTTATTTGGTGTGAGTTTTCCACCATCCCCTCTGTCTACTCACAGCGACATGCTCTTTTCCAACAAAAGCACTCACAATAATGCTTATCTGACAGCAGCACTGCCATATGCTATAAGCTATGTTTGTTATCATAAATTCTTTCATCAAATATTTATTTAGCATCTACTAAATGTATATATCTGGTGGCTGTTTGGCATGTGGTTGGATAGAATAATTTCCAATCCCATCTTCTTAACTTATTAGTAGTGTGACTTTGGGGAGGTTGCTTAGCCTCTTCAAACCTCAGCTTCCTCATCTGCAAATGGGGCATAAACAACAGGATGTACATGATATAGTGTAGAATGGTTCAAAGGATAAAATGTATTTTCAGCATCAAGCATTTTGTGGATTGCAAAGCACGGCCATGGTAAAAGGTGGCTATTACCATTATTGTTTTGATCTTTCTGCTGTGTTTTGTTTGTATCTTTTGCTATTTTAACAGAACAAAGAAAAAGGAGAGCCATTTATGATTTTCTTCTCTTAATTTTCCTCTCCCCATTCCAAACAGGTAGGCAGGTCTTCGTGTGAACTTCTCTTTCAGGGGATGATTGTGTTTAATGACAGACAAAGAAAACCTTTCTGGCTTTTTTAGGCCTGTAATTTAACGTTACTGATGGGATTATGCTAGGTGTGTCAGAGATGCAGAGAAACTAAATGCTTTTGAAGGGAGATGGGCAGGAATCACAAGATGGAACAGAAAGATTCCCCGAGACCATGGAAGGAGTCCAGAGCCAGGTCCTTCTTGGAGACAGCAGGCGATAGCACCTCTGAAAGGAGTATGGGAAGTGGGCTTCCAGCCCCAGGGAATATTATTGGAATCTTTCTGGAGAGAGAGATTGGCCACAGAGCCACTGGACCGCATGGGAATCTGTGGGCTTGGAAAATAGAGAGGACTTCTGATTTTCTTAACAAGATTTTGTATCATACCTTTAAAACATGTGCCTATATAATTTTGGTAAAAATAAGAATCAACCTAGAAGGATTAAGAATTACAAAAAGTACTTGTTCATTTTAAACACTAGTCATGTCTACATTGTTATTACTCTGATCAGATGTCATAGAAAGCATCTGATAAGAGGCAATCTACCTGTTTCCTCTAGTAAATCACAGGAAAAATGACTTTAAAATTATGAAAATCATTAAGATTGGGTTTTGTCAGATTTTTAAGAAGTATATTTTATTGCAAAGATATCTTGAGTGTATCAGTCTACAAAAAAGTTGAAGATTACATTAATTTTCCAGTAAATTCAGAAAAAAAAGACACTAACCCAAATTTTCATATCTCCCATTATCAAAAAAAATTTTTAAATAAACTTCAAGTACCAAGCATCTTTAGTAAAAAAAAATTAGAAAAATTTTCTGTTTATATATCTGTTCTCACTGGAATGAAATTGACCTAATTCAGGAACTATGCTATTTAAAATCTTGCTTTGCAAATAATAGGTGCTCAAGAAAGAGAAAAGAAGGAAGAAAGATTTGCAGAAAACTCTGAAATTTATATGAAATGGAGATAATAAAAAGATTTTGGTGTAGGTATTTTAATAAAATCTATTTCTGATGATAAAAATACATACTCATTATATACCATTTGGAAAAAACAGTATCAAAATATATAAAGAAGAAAATTAGAAAATCACTATGAATTTAATTTCCAGAGTTTAAGCTAATTAGGAGTTTGGTTCATTTTTTCTCAGGTATTCTGTGATATATTTTTAAAACATATGCATAAGAGATTATATATTCCTTAACAGTGGTTTGATCCATATCTGTATTATATTCCCTCTTTTTTCAATTAGAGTCTTGGTGCTTATTTTAATTTATATAAGCTCATTATATAGCTAGTATGTTAACATTTATATTTTATATTTATTCCAAATATATTTTTTTTTATCCAACTGGTTGTTGTTCTTCTATTTCTATTCCCCTTTTCTTATGTGGAGAAATTGCTCATTTGTGATATAGTTAAATCTAGCTCTCTTTTTCCCAAGGTTTTTCCACTTCTGTTAACAGCAGAACTTCTTCCCTCAATGAGTGCTTCAAAGTAAACATTAATATGTACAGCATGGTGACTACAGTTAATAATACTGCATTGTATATTTGAAAGTTGCTAAGAGAGTGGACCTTATAAGTTCTTATCACAAGAAAAAAATTTGGTAGTTATGTGTGATGATAGATGTTAACTAAATGTATTATGGTAATCATTTCACAATATATACATATATCAAATCACTATGTTGTACACCAAAAACGAATACAGTGTTACATGTCAAAATAAACAAAAATTAATAAATTAAGGTAATTAACTAATAAACATTAATTCCAATTTGATTTTTAAATGTGCATTTATTGTATATTAAATTATAATATATGGTAGTGTTTGTTTCTTAGCTATCCTGTTTCATGGATATATACCCTGTTATATACAAATACTATACTGCTTCTACTATCATAGCATTATAATATGTTATAATACTTGATAGGGCTTTACAATGTATATTAACATATGGTAAGACATTCCTAAACTTCCTGTTCAACTAGGTCTTGACTAATTTTCATTTTGAGATGAACTTTATACATTTTGTCAAGGTACAGGGAAGAAGATCCAGTTAAGAGTTTTAATTGGAATTATAATAAGTCTATATGGATGTAAAAAGACAATACTTTATATCTCTCTTCTCATTCAGGAAATAGTTTGTCTCTAAATTGATTTATACCTTTTTTTAATTTATGTAAAGCTTTAGTCATAAAGGTTGTACACATTCTCGTGGAGGGTTCCAGTTAAACTTTTTACATGTGTTAGTGTTTGTTGTTACTTCTGTCATTGGGATGTAATTTTTTCATTATAGTTTCTAACTGGCTGTTGTTTATTTTCATGAAATCTGTGTATTTTTAATTTTAGTTTTATTTCTGCACATTTAGCCAAACCAATTTTATTCTAGTACCTTTTCAGTTGATTCCTAAAGTGAACAATAATGTTAATGGTGTATAGTTAGACGTGGCATTTTCCAGAACTCCCAGACTTATGTTAATTATTGATGGTGATAACAAGCACACTTAAGTGTTTCTGCTGTTGTAGTTTTCTTGTTTAGTTTGTCATTTTTTTTAATAGGCCTAATGTGTTAAAATGTTTTTTTTTTGATATATGATAAATTTTACCATGTTAGTAAAATATCTTTCTATTCCCAGTTCTCTCTCTTTCTCCCTCTCGCTCTCTCTCTCTCTAACAGGATTGGGAATTGAATTTTATTGTACACCATTAATTTTTTATGAAGATCATTGGTGTACCAAGAGTAGGCTGTTAGAGCAATCCATGCCGGGTCTAGGAAAGAAAGGGATTCATTAAAGACAATAATAAAACCAACTATAAGTCATTCTGCTTTTCATTATCACCATGCCTCAGCAATTCTCAGTGATAAAATACTCCTCTCAGAAAAAATGTTGTGTTGATCAGAGTTCAAAAAATTGCTGTTATTACTGTTGTATTTTCATAATACATATGTGAGTTTCAAATTAGCACATTTTTATTATGTATCCTTTAATAAACATTTCATTATGTGGATGTTGATGTGGAGAACTGCTGGTTATACAGTAAATCCCAATGCACATGGGTGAGCAAGAAGTTAAGTTCAGTTATATTTTTTCCTTTACAATCACTGTGCTTTCATTATTTATACCAAATATACTGTTTAAATACAGGAATGCGTAGTATCACATGACTTGGAGACACAAATAGCACCCAGAGTGAGCCTGAACAATTCTGAACTATTATGAACTTCAGAAGTTTTTACCAAATATAACAGAATTTTATTACAAATTTTCTGAATATGAAGATATTTTAGCACAAAATTTTCAAATATGAAAACTTTTGAAAACCACTAGAAATAATCCAAAGAAACACAGACAGTATTGCAATTTTCAGAAAAGTGAAATGGGATTTTTATGAATCTCAAATTTATCCTTTTGTTTTAAGACCTTCCTTAACTATTTGTATATCTATTGCTGTGCTGAAAGAAACTTCTCTAAATTATAATTTACAAAAATTATTCTTTGATCAAGTAGGAGTAAGATAGATTGATGAAAACGGCTATACTGATACTGAAAATAATTATAATGTAATTGTAAATTACAAATTACAAAAGTAATATACAAAGATTGCTTTTAACAAAATCATTGACAAAGTTGCAGAAGAACTCTAATCTTGTTTCTTATGTATTTGACCAATATTGATACTGGTCAGTATTTTTCTTTATTTTTCTTTATTTCCAAAAAGTATTAATGTAATTTAAAAGTGTTAATCAAGTACCCCTTTTCTTATTATACTGTAATTTTTAATTATTTTATTAAAATACATACATATATATATGTTTATATATGTCATTCAATAAGGAAATTGTTCACTGTATTTTCTTTGTGGTCTTATTTTACTGGATTGATTTCATTATTATTATTGAAAATAATTTGTCAGACAGAGGAGCCAGGTGTATGACTCTGATTGTCAATATTCTAGGTATGCCATCAATCAAGATTATGTAACTCTTTGAATTGATAGATTCCCTGATACTAAATCATCCATTCATTTTTAGGATCTAACTCATTTGGTAAAGATACATGACTATTTTAAATTAATTTCAATTTGCAAGTATTTTAATTAAGACTTTGCCACAGGATTCTTGATTTTGATTTGCAAGTAATTTTAACTGAGATTTCTGCCATGCAGAAAAGAACTCTTTTTCATATTTTCCTATCCAAGTTTGTTAATTTATTAAAAATTACTTTGTAGTTACGTTTTTTAGCATTCTGGACCAATTTTGCATTTGCATTCCTGTTTCTTAATTTGTTCACTCTCCTGCCCCAAATGACAAAGCTCCAAATCTTTGAAAAAATAATATTTTAATCAAATTTTCAATAAATACCAATGTTGTTTACCTATTCATATTTCTCATTCTTGAGCTATCTCATTAAGATTTTCAACTTATTAGCATAGAATTAATGTAGTACTCCATAAAGTGTTGTCTTTATAATTATATATCATTTATCTGTTTTCTTTCCATTTTATTTATTTATTTAATTTTTTTTGTATAATAATATTTGCCAGAACCTCACTGATTACTTGGCCTTTCAAATTAACATCATTTAAATGAATTAATTCATAGTTTCTCTTCTAATTTCATAATTTTTTTTTATTTCTGTATGTTATCCTTTCAGGACTTAATGGGACATGTTGAATAAAATACTTAATTCATTAATCTACATTCATTTCTATTTTTTTTCCTTTTAGTATGAAAGCTCTAAAGGCATGAATTTATCCTAGAGTATAGCTTTGGCAACCATTCTTATGTTTTGATAAATTTTCATGTATGGTATTTTCTAAAATTTATTCCGTAAACATTTAATTTCTCTCTTAATTTAGTCAAGAAATTTATTTATTTATTTATTTATTTATTTATAAATTTATTTATTTTACTTATTTATTTTTGGTTGCATCAGGTCTTCATTTCTCCACACAGGCTTTCTCTAGTTGCAGCGAGCTGGGGCTACTCTTCGTTACAGTGTGCAGGCTTCTCATTATGGTGGTTTCTCTCGTTGCAGAGCACAGGCTCTAGGCACATGGGCTTTAGTAGTTGTGGCACGTGGGCTCAGTAGTTTTGGCTCGCAGGCTCTAGAGCACAGGTTCAGTAGTTGTGGTGCACAGTTTTCATTGCTCCGCGGCATGTGGGCATGTGGTATCTTCCCGGTCCAGCGCTTGAACCCCCATCCCCTGCATAGGCAGGTGGATTCTTAACCACTGCACCACCAGGGAAGCCCAAGAAATTTATTTTTAAATAGAGTTATTATGTATTTTATGAATATTCAATTGTAAATATGGCATATAAATTATCTGCCTCTTTGTAACGTACTTTCACAAGTAAAACCTGCTATTAGTTCTGTGTATTTTGACAAATGCAGAGGTCTGTGACCACCACCACAACCAAGATTCACAACAGTTCTATCAACATCCTTCAGCTTCTCTCTAATTAAACTCTTGCCTATCTTTACTCCCTGGCAAATACTCATCTGTTCCCTATCTCTATAGTTTTGCTTTTCCTAGAACTTCATATAAATAAAATCATAAAATATGGGTCTGGTGGTTTTTCACTTAGAAAAATGTAATTTAAGTTCATCTATGTATTAACATGTATCAATAGTTCTTTCCTTTTTATTGTTGAGAATTCCATTGAATGGATATGCCACCGTCTGTTTAACCATTCAGCCACTGAAGGACATTTAAGTTCTTTGCACTTTGGGGCAATTATGAAGAGAGCCTCTGTAAACATTTATGCACAGTTTTTTATGTGAACCTAGGATTTCATTTCTCTATAGTAAATACCTAGAAGTGAAATATCGGGGTCACGATGGATAGTGTATGTGTAATATTATAAGAAACTGCCAAGATTTTTTTCAAAGTGGCTGTGTCATTTTGTGTTCTTACCAGCAATTTATGAGAGCTCCATATCTTTACCAGCATTTGTACTGGGAGGTTTTGTTGTTTTGTTTTTTCCTTTTTCCTTTTTAGCTATTTTTATGATGTGTAGTGCTCTTATTGTGTTTTAAATAGCATTTCCCTAATGACTGATGATGTTGAACATGGTTTTATGTGCCTATTATTGGCTTTCCATAACTTTTATAATATTTTGAATTTATGTATCATCCAATTAGTGATTTATGTAAACAGTCCATGGAATCTCAGAAAAAGTATATACTCTACACAATTTGATACATGTCAATATATTTCAAAGTACAATCCTTGAGATATGTCAATTAATTTAACTTCATTAATTGTATTAGTCAAGTACATTTTTGTTTTATATTTGTGTGTGTGTGTGTGTGTGTGTGTGTGTGTGTGTGTATTCTATCATGCAGTTTTAATTGTATGGTAGGATTTCATACTACAAATTTGTTTTTATCAATTTTTACTTACACTTTTAACAATTTTTGTTTTGTGCATTTTGATTTATTACTTCCCATATAAAGATTTGGCAATGCTGGAGTTTTGTTGTTTTATATAGCCCATGATCATAGTGACTTGCTCTGTTCAATGTCATTCATTTTCCCTTGGACCTTAGACTTCCTGATATAAAATTCTGACCCTTGATTTCTTCTGCTTGTATATCTGTGATATACTTTATTCCTTGATTCAGAATTTATCTAATTATTTGATTGTCACTTTAGCTGAGTTATTTTTGCAGTTAGGACACCATCGTACTAATATTTGGATTTCTAGCTGTTGCTTAAATGTCTTTTTTTAAAACTATACACTATGATACAGTATTGAACTTTTCAGGGCTAAGAGATATTGATAAGATTATGAACACATGTAATGAAAAATCATGATTTAAAGACCAGATTTAGCCAAAACAAAAGTGCAGGCATATCCTGGCACTCTTCCTAAATCTCAGATTGGCTATCAGCCAAGAAGGTACTAAAGAGGTCAAGGTGATGGAAGTGGGTCATGAATATTCCACATCACTGTGATCATTTAAACAAGGGCTGATGGCAAAAGTAATTCCAAACCATCTCGGGATTCTGTGAAAAAGATTTAGACTCAAAAAACAAACTTGATACTAAACTAGAAAGTATGTTTTTTGTGGGTAAATGCAGGCGATGGCTAATCAATTTAAAAATAATGTGCATATTTACTTAGTGCTCTTTCTCTGCAATCCTCAAATGCCACCTTTAAGTACTATAATCAATGAAATACTTATACCCCTCTGCCAGCCCTGTTCTTAGGTCATCTGTAAATGCATGTTTTATAATTAAATTACAGGAGATTATTTGGGTGTAAAGTTATTTAGCCCAAATTTATTTGTTCAGCTGATTTTAATTCTCAAACTCTGGTTCCTTGAAGACTATGAATTCCCCATTCTTCTTGATTTCTATTCCAGGAATCAGCTACATTGCACCTTTGAGCAGTTATTTCTAGAGTGGGATGTGGATGGAATATTTTCCAAACTCTTAAATAACGGAGTGTTTTCCCATGACTGTTATACACAAATGACAAGTGAGGTGGAAAGCGAGAAATCAAAACATAAAAATTTTAAAAATTAGAAGTGAATAATTATTAAATACCTAAACACAGGAGGAATTTCTAAGCATAAGCAACAATGAGGTAAGGTAACTAGAAAAATGAACAAAAATATCAAAATAGGACTCCCCAAAGAGACGATATAAATGGCCAATAGATATATAAAAGAATCGATCTTGGAAGAAATACAAATTCAAAAAAAGATGTTTAAGATTATCAAGAATGTAAATATGTTAGATTTAATATAGGTTTCAGTATGATAAAATAGTTCTAGCATTTACTGTTGGTGCAAATAGTAATTGAAAGAAGTTTACTGGAAAAAAATTTAGTAATATTTTTCAGGAGATTTAAAAGACAATCATATCTTTTTTCTAATAATTCACTTTTTAAGAACAGACTCTAAGAAAAATGATCAGAAATTGTTTAAAATGTTTATGAACACTTATATATAGAGAGATATCCATTGCAATAGAATATATAATAGTAAAAACTGGAAAAATTACATGCCCAACTATAAAAGAATGTTTACACAAATGAATTTTTCAGCTGAAATATTACTGTCATTAAAAATATGCCCATAAAGAGCACGCAAAGAAATGAGAAAAGTCATATACTAAAAAATCAAGAATAAACTAAGGGTACAACATTGCATAAACATTGCTCAAGTCTATGAAAAATGTATGTTTGAAAAGTATGGAAAGAAATACATAAAAATATAAACAATGGTCATTCTAGATAATAGAATTTAAACTTTTTCCTTTTTTTTTAAATATCTCATTAACTTTTTTATATTGAGTACATATTGAAACAGTAACATTTGGATATATTGGATTAAGGAAAATATATTATCAAAAATAATTTCAATTGTTCCTCTTTAGTTTTTCTTAATGTCATGGATTTTTTTCTTTTTTTTTAATTTCTTTTTTTAAAAATATCTTTATTGGAGTATAATTGCTTTACAATGTTGTGTTAGTTTCTGTTGTATAACAAAGCGAATCAGCTATATGTATACATATATCCCCATATCCCCATATCCCCTCCCTCTTGAGCCTCCCTCCCACCCTCCCTATCCCACCCCTCTAGGTTGTCACAAAGCATTGTGCTGATCTCCCTGTGCTATGCAGCAGCTTCCCACTAGCCATCCATTTTACATTTAGTAGTGTATATATGTCAATGCTACTCTCTCACTTTGTCCGAGCTTCCCCTTCCCCTCCGTGTCCTCAAGTCCGTTCTCTACGTCTGAGTCTTTATTCCCTGCTTCTTTTTTTTTTTAAAGATTGATTGATTGATTGATTGATTGCTATGTTGGTTCTTCGTTTCTGTGCGAGGGCTTTCTCTAGTTGCGGCGAGCAGGGGCCACTCTTCATCGCGGTGCGTGGGCCTCTCACTATCGTGGCCTCTCTTGTTGTGGAGCACAGCCTCCAGACGCGCAGGCTCAGTAGCTGTGGCTTAAGGGCCTAGCTGCTCCGCGGCATGTGGGATCTTCCCAGACCAGGGCTCGAACCCGTGTCCCCTGCATTAGCAGGCAGATTCTCAACCACTGCGCCACCAGGGAAGCCCCTGCTTCTTTTTAATTTTGGAAATAAAGTGGCCATGGTGTCAGCAAATTAGCTTATCATAATGCTCTGCTTGCCGTATTTCCAAAATGGCTTTTATATAATAGGATTTCCACGTGGAAGAGCTTTTGTCAGAGTGAGTTCCCTGTAACCCCAGGTACCCATGGTGCTCTGTCAGAAGAGTTCCAGAGTCCAATGTGCACAGGAAACCCTATAACCCACATCCTCCTTGCAGAGATTCACCATGCCCATTAGCGTAATAAAGAAACTGAGAAGTCTCCTCTTGGAAATATCAAACCTTATTTAATTACTGTTTCTCAGCATCCTTCAAATTTATTTGACTATAAAATTTCAGATTCACTCCCTAGAAGGACTTGAAATGCTTTCAATGAAATCCCCTTACAAATACTAAGAATTCTGATTAAAAGGAGTCAGTGATTGAAAGTGGCCAAGAAATTTAAACAATCATGATTCAGCATGGGCTTGAGTTATTATATGTCAATGAAGTTAGTGGAATTAAAATTAAATAGGATTTTGTATCCATTCATAAACAATAATTTTATCTTCAGACCTTCTAAGTACATCTCAGTCTAAGTTTTTAGAAGTCAGATATTGAGATCGTTCACACTTCCCCTTACATTACAATCAGGCCATGGGTTGATTGGGTCGGAGCAGTTAGGTAAAGGGAGGAAGAGAGAGAAAGAAAACAGAATTTTTAAAAAGAAACAGGTGCCATCTTAGATGCTCATCTTTGCTCTGCAGCTACTGCTTGACTTGCTTTTCAAAGCAGAAATTAGTCCTCAGGCATTTTGGTAAGAGTTGATACATGAACACTCATCCCTGCTTTTTACAAGTCCTTTTTTGATTTCTTGGCTTGGTATTGAGGTTGAGGGCAGCTGAAACTGAGGGCAGCTGCCCTCAGACACTTCATCCTAGAAATACTTTCTCTTGGAAAAAAAATTAATTATCCCACGGTCTTAGCTTTTAATTTATAAAATACATGAGGAGCAGAAATAACAGATTTAACTTCAGTGTGATATAGGGGCAATGAGTGAGTTATGTGAAAGGCACTCACTTTACACGTGCAAGAGATTAGGGCTGTAGCTGCTACAGATCAAGAGATATGCATTCAGTGTGGAGTGTTCAGTGTTATATAGCATACAGAGGAGACTTCAGCCACAACTAGCAGGATGGAGCAGAGGCTAGCTGCCAGAGTTCCCATCTGCAACAGCAGGAACTTCCTCACTCGTAGGTTTAGATGGTCCTGTAGCCCAAACTTCTAGTCTAGTAGGTATGTCATGACATTCACTGGCCAGTCCAGGATTAGGTCAGAAAAGCTGTGACAAGGCACTCATCCTTAGGTGCAGGGCAGCCCTGTTATGTGTCCTTCTACACTGGCCAGAATTTTGGTAGTTTTCCAGCAGCCAAATGAACTCACGGTTATTTATTCCAACCTCCAACCATTGTTTTTGAGGCCCATTACTGTTTGCAACTTTGAAATTCTACCTCTTTTCTAGTTTGCCAAACATTACTCCTGTTCATCCCAAGTCTGTCTTTTGAAGGTGGGAATCAACACAAATCCCCTTTCCATTCCTCATTACTGGCCAGATGGTTGCATGGCACAAAGGTCAGTATCACCGGTGTCTTCAAAATACTTGCCTCCCTCTGCCTTGTGAGTATTATGAGGATTTGCCTCCTTCAGAAGGCCAAAGCATCCCAGTTCAGAAGAAGGCCTGGAGGAGCCCAACTCCAGGGATAACACTCTTGGTAAATTCATCACTAGAAATTTTTTTTCCCTAAAACGTAAAGCATTACTAATGAAGTAAAAATATTCCAAATCCAATATGGGAAATGTTGGAAAAATATATAGAACTTGATAGAATTCAAACCATGTCCCAACCAACAGTCTTCCCAACAGCATCTACAAAGGCAACACAGTACAGCAGGGAGCAGCTTAGATTCTGAATCCAGTTCCTCCTCTTACAAGATGTAGTACTTCGGACCAATGCCTTAACATCTCTGGGTCTCAGTTTCCTCATCTGTAAAATAGGGTAATTTTGTGGGAATTAAATGTTAGCACTTGAAATGCTATTAGCACTCTGTCTGATAATTTATAAGCACCAAATAAGTGTTAGCTGTGGAAGACAGTGAATTTCAGTAGAGCAGAAATCATTATAAATCTTAAGGGCTTCTTTTATTATTTCATTTTGATGATCTGGTGTTTGTTGATATGAACTCACAGGTAAACACCAGTCGGGGGCATGGCGCCCCAGGAGACTTAGATCCACATTTTGCTGTATAAGTTCATTTCATGATCACAACAGATTGTTGGTAAAGAGTAAAACAGTGGTAAAATATTTGTCAGTGTTTCTCAACAATCAAGTTGAAGTAATAATGGTCTAATGCTCAGGATCCTGAGTAGATTCAAAGACATGTATCCAAGAGGTCTGTATACCAATTCTTGGAATTCTCTGTTATTCCCTACATGGTAAAATGTGTCTTCAATGACTCATTATGTCCTGAATCCACATCACGTGCAGTGTGTACAGTGACAAAGGAGACACTGAACACAAGCTTGTTAGCACACAAATGAAGAAGTAAGTTAGGGTCTGGGGTCAAGATTTAGACAGATCAAATAACTTAAAGTTGAAAAACTGTATGACCTTTACCCCTATTTCCTAAGTACAGCACAAATAAATAATGAATGTTTAAGCCACACTTAGGTCTGGAACGTGCAGTGAGCATGCAGTGTAAAATGTGAACCTTCCTTTGAGATATTTCCCCCTAAAATCACCTAGTGGTTTTAAGGGATATATCTCCTATTGCTAAAGTTCTACCCATTACACAGAAGGTTTCAGAGTCCCTAAGCTTTGCTGAAGATTGGTTCTACCTCTGCCTTATGCTTTTTGGACTAACAGGTTTCCTTAGGTTCTGTTTGCTGGTAAGAAGCTTTTTTTTTTTTTAAATTGTCTTTAAAGTAATTTAGGTTTGAAAACTATTTTCTCTGCACACAATAGCTTAATTCTATCTGGTTGTTTCAACAACAAAGCAATACATTCTTTTAGATAATGTTTGTTAGTGCTTTCTTTTTACTTGGTGCTGGAATTTTTGTGTGATTTCTTGAAAGTTGGTGACATTGAGCAAAAGAATCCTGGCACAAGAATCGGGGACTCTGGGCCTGGACCTGGCTCCTCTTGCCCTGTGATCTTGGCAGTGGGATAGGCAGAGTCTTTCCACAGTGCCTGACCCAATAGTAGGTAGTCAGTTCCATTTGCCCAATGACTGAATGAATGACCACTCAGATCTCCAGTGCCCACAGATGTGTATTGTGGGGTCATATCCACTTTCCTAAGTGCTGGATGCTAAAGTGATGTACAAAAGTGAAAACGATGATTATTGTGATTATTGTTGTTAGAAGTTGCACTGCTGTCTATATATTTCAAAAGTAGGTTACCTAGCTAAAGAATAGT
This sequence comes from Balaenoptera borealis, assembly GCF_965194805.1. Classification (NCBI taxonomy): domain Eukaryota; kingdom Metazoa; phylum Chordata; class Mammalia; order Artiodactyla; family Balaenopteridae; genus Balaenoptera; species Balaenoptera borealis. Next base: position 66,191,319 of record NC_138869.1, on the reverse strand, counting down.
GACAAAGAACAAATAGCCAGACAGATCGTGGTCCCAGTACTGATTCTGCCATTTACCAGGTTGGTGATCTTTGTTAGTTATTTAACCTCTGATGAGTCTCAATTTTCACACCAATAAATGGGAACAGAAAAATATTTACCCATAAAACTGAGACACAGATTAACTAAAATAATGCATGTAAATCACTTAGTCCAGTTCCCGGCACAGGAATTATATTTAATTGTTGTCATTGTTGCTACAACTATACTATCATTTAAAATTATGTGACAATGTCATATACTTTAAATGTATCACATACACACACAAAAAAACAATGATAAACAGCTTGCTTAATTCTGATAAATTCTTCCGCCAAGTAAATAACTGTAAAATGCTAACTGTTTTTGATATGTCAGTATGGAACAAAAAAATCTTAATTGTTGATTTGAACATGCCAATAAATTTTGGAATCCATATTTTAGTGTAAAATGTCACTCACCACAATGAAAACTTTAGCAAAGAGCATCGTAATGACTTATCTTTAGCATGTTATCAAATAATGAAAAAACAATAAATCCATATTTTCCCACTCAACGTATTAGGAAATATCATAAGTCTGTGTGATGACTTTACAATATGGATACTGTAATCAGAAGAGGTCCACAGTTCATGCATGGCCTTCTGTGTGACTTTTTGGATAAAACTCATAAATTCCCATCCTGCTTTAAAATATTATAACAAGAAATAATTCAGGAAAATTAATAAAAGCATCTGACTGTCATCTGAAAAAAAAAAAAAGAAAAACCCAAAGAAATAGTCCAGGAAAGTCAAAATGCTTAAGGCTGAATTGTTTGAAATAGAAACAAAATGATAATAATACAAATAGTAATGAGAACAGCTACAAATTAGAAAATCATAAATTCAAACATGATCTGATTAACAGACAACACTAACAGTGCCAGGATTGAATGATTATTTGAACAGAGTGGCTTTCCTCTTTTAGAGTTCAGGAGTTTATTCACCGATATTTTCATCATGAATCAACGTTTTGCAAAATTAAAACTAAAAAAAAACCACAAGTTGGCTTCTGAAAATAAGCTTTCGAACTCAAGATTTTTTCTTCCTGTCTTTCAAAAGGGTCTTTTAGAGATTGCCCAGCCTTCACCACCACATGTTTTCTAATTCTATATTATTACTTTGGCCTGCCATTAGTTTCCCCTTCTCCATAACAAGCAAGGAAATGGTACAGGTAATATCTGGAACTAAAGTAGAATGTCGGGTTCATTCTAGGAAAGGGACCAAAAGTAATTGAAAAGCACCTTTCAACAGCAACTCACAGAAAGTGTTGCCTTCAGGTGATCACAGGGAAGCCCCACAGTTACCCAAAATCTCGGTCGTGGACTGACCGTTCCTTGGACACCCCAAGGAGGGAGGAGAGCCCATCAACTGACCAATTTGAAGACAGAGTCCCTGAAATTCAAGTTCATTTTCTTTTGGATGGAGCAAAAGTCATGTGCATAATGTTCCACAGTTTCAGATAGAAAATTATCTGACAATGTCTGGTGGACTGGGCGTAGAATACCAACTCAAACATTAGAACAGCATGGATCTTCTTCTAGTAGAAGGAGTTATAATAGCAATAGGGATCGTTAATTGCATCCTTTGCTCATGTCGGCTCAAAGACCTATACCCTTGCCTTATTAAGTCCTAACTACAATTCTGTATTATGATCTCCACTTTACAGATGAGGGAACAGTCCCACGAAGTGAACTAGTTTGTTCAAAGATATGCAGGTGTTAATGCAAAGCTGATATTCGAACCAGTGTGACTCCAAAACCTTTACACTTAAACCCTCCTGAGAGGGTTAGAGAACCAAATAACCCCTCCTCACTTTGAGCAAAGAAAACATCTACAAAATATTAACCATAAGACTTATAGAATTGATGACCTTCACCTCTTCCTCACTAAATGAGTCTTCAATGTCTGCATCAAAGTTATTTGCAGAGGAGCCTACATCATTTCCAAGTCCAACTCACCCTTCCTCTGCTTTTGATAATTATAGAAGCAAAAGCAGGCTAAAATTTCCATCCTTCAAAGCTTTGAAGGGGAACAGAGTTTATACTGGAAAGAAGCTGTTCTACTCAAAGCTGCTCTGGGATTAAAGGGTAGGGGAATGGCTCTGGCCTCGAGACTTAGAGGTTGGTTATTTATGAGAACTAAACAGCAGACACACCTGCTCCCCCATGAAATTCCACATCTGTGAGTCACAGGAACTCTGCTAGGGGAGAGGAAAGGTACAAAGAAGAAAGACAATCATCTGAATTTGCCTCCTCCTGAAATGATTTTTACCTGCAACATGCACTGTGGAGAATTTTATATGGTTCCACTCAGAATTCACAAAACTTTAACACACAGTCACGGGTCCTTTCAGGAAGAATGACATAGAATTGAGAATCAACAGGCCTAGAGATTGAAAACACATATTGCCCTTTATATTTGCCCTACGAATCTGCGTATATTCTAGTGCTTTCTCTACGGAGTTTTGTGATTGACAATGGTAGTCTGCTGTTTGTATTGTGGGTTTTGTCTCTAATTTAAGTTTTCTCTAAAACAGTTTTAATATATCATGTGAAATTACTGATCCAGATACAATTAAGAATTTTTTTTCAGCATGCCATGCCTGTTTTTGCCACTTCACCAACTTGTGACAGAATTAGTTCTCACACTATATTATGATTATCTCTTAAATTTTGCAATAAATTGACCAGGACAAGGATTAACATACCTATCAGTAACTTGCACTGAAATTGAAGTGATTCTAGAACTCTTGTTGACTAAACACTCAGTATGCATCTATCCATTTGTCCCCAATATCTTCAGTTGATGCCTCAATATACACTCTCCCTGTTTCTCTGCTCAGCTCTCTACATGGAGAGGCTGACTTTTTGTGAGCTGATCCAATGGGCTCCACGGCCCTTGGCTTTCAGTGAAGATCAGCCAATGGGAAAGACAGCGGAAAAGTAAGGTCTGGGTATTTACTGCTTGACCTCCCTCCCTGCTGAGTCCATTGGGGTTGGTTGCCTGGCATCGCTCTCACAAAGGCCACTGTTCCCATCAGGGTGCCTTCCCTCTACAGTCCTCCTCTAAGACTTCTGGTAACTGTTTCTGCTCTCGTCCCATCCTAGGAGTCATGAAAGAAGGCTCCCCTGCTTTTCCACGTTCTGCATTATCTCCAGTTTTTCCAGAAAGCCCCACCTACAACATTAGAAATATTATAACATTAATTAAACTCTCCTCAAATGATGCACTTTGTGCATATTGTCTCTTTCCACTGAGGATAAGAAAAGGATGAATAGGGCTTGATTCCTGCTAGTGTAACATGTCATCAAATATGTACTCAGGAGGGTCCCGCATCGGGTCTAATACCCTGCTGCCACCATCTTGGAATTCCTGATAACTCTTAAACAAGTGGCCCCACATTTCCATTTTACTTTGGGCTCCATGAATTACTTAGCTGCTCGTGCAAATGTGGTACAGATGTTGGCTACAAATGAAATTCCAGTAACAATAACAATAACAGCCATTTCGAGAGGTCTCACTAGGTTCCAAATACTCTTCTTAAAATTGTATGTGATTAACTCATTTAATCCTCTCAGTACCCAAGGAGGAAGATGGTATTATTATCATCAGCCCTTCTTAAGCAAGGAATGAGAGACACATTTGCCCAAATTACAAATTTGTAATTTGCCCAAGGTCACCCTGCAAGAAAGTGTAGGCTATGGAATCCTAATCCAGGCAGGCTGGCTTCTTCTATGCTACACTGCAATTAGGTTTCATTTATAATTAAATCTTAAAGCCGTTTGAGCAGTAATATGCCATGGACTCAGAATTCTGAAAATAGACTGCCTCTCCCTCTATAGGAAGGCTAATAGCAAAGTTTCACTGAGGACAGGAAATCTGTGTACAACAAATAATATTGAATTTCTCATATCAGGACAGCATAGCTGAAGGGGTCTGTAAATGTTAATAAATCTTTTGATGTTGACATGTTTCATAGGCCTGCATAAAATCTAAGTGAGATTTGCATCTAACCTCTTTAAACTATTTTCTTTATTGCAAACAACTTCAAGAAAGCTGTTAAACCACAAGAACAATAAAATTGTTATTTACTTCCAAAAAGAAGTTAAATAAACACAATATGTAAGAGATAATGTAATTAGATGTATTTATTTCTAAAATGCAGGGTTGTTTTTGTAAGGCAAGCCCCAAGACTCCATTGTTTATGAAAAGTAAAATGAAAAGACACATCGTCATAAAGGCAGGGATCTTCATCATCTTAGAAATTATAAGATAATTATAAAATAATTAAACCTTTGTTTCATTTCTATATCGATCAAACAATTTAACATTACACAAGGTCTGGGTTTCTACGTTTTGTATAATGTGTATGTAATTCACTGCCTTCCAAGTGTAGATATGTACTTTCTTTGGTTATGAAGGTTTGTTGTTATTTCCCTTTCTCCCAACACCACTAAAGAACCTTCTTACAAATCTACAAATGACTTTTTTTTGCTCATTTTAAACATTGTACACTTTAATAGATTTTCTTTCTACCTTATTAGATTATCATTTTATCACAGCCATTTAGATAAGACTCGTACAAACCTGGGGTTACTACTTGGTTACGTAGATTCTTGTAAACATCTCCAAAAAAGGCAGGTGAATACTCCCACTATGATTTTTATCACACTGTCATAATTTTAAGCTCCATGACTGGATCTTAAACATTCCCGTTAGACATCAACATCACAACAGCTTCCTTCTCCCCCCAAATAAATGAGCCAGTTGTCAGGGCTGACTGGTGTATTTTAAAGGATATCTTAGCCAAGGGTATTATTTTAAGAGATGAGCAAATGGGGAAACCCCACAGCCCAGGCAATAAAATATGAACTGAAGGTGCAAAGAAGCACTCATAAATATTCCCTAGAACAAGGGATGCATTGTTTTCCTCCCACCCTTTCAGTGGCTCCTCTGATCTCAGCCCCTCTCTGCATCAGGGAAGCCTCTTCCTTTAACCTATGGATTTTTCAAGCTGAGTTACCACATTATTTATGACTGTAAATGTGAGTAGCCCGTCTGTGTGCTCCTTGTACACACACACTGAGAGCGCCCCCTCTCTTTGCCCCGCTTCGGTGTTTCAGTCTGGAAGGATGAAAGGATTTCCCCCTGGAGCCGATGTGGCTGGGGATGTGGTACTAGCAGCAGTGTCACGATGAGGTAGACAGAGGGTTTCCCCGCAGCCTCCACCTGCGAGGCCCAGAGACGGCCCCTAACACTCATTCCATTCGTTTTCCTCCTTTCCAGGGCTTTAAAAAATACTTATTCTCTCTCCATCTCATCCTCATTGTTCTCTGTCTCCAACCGTTACTCTTGATCTCTTTATGCTCTCTCAACATCTCTCTTCAACTTAAAAAAGGAAATCCTCATTTCTTTACAGACGTGCCATGAGTATTCCATAAAAATTCTATTAGCCAATGGGTTTTATAAACCAAAAACGGATCGCATTTTTGATGAGCGTTATTTTTGTTCAGTGGTGCGTTTTTCCCTTTTTTTTTTAACTTGCCCTTGAATTTCCCCTTTTAAATTTTAATACTGTTATAAAATAGGAATGGCAAAAACAATTAAATTCAGTCCATGGGATCCTCGGGGAGAGGTGAGGAGGCGAAGATGAAAGGGATGGTAGAGAAACAGTTAAAGGGGATGCAACAGCCAGAGAGGTTCTGATGCCCTGGGGAGCTTTTCTCCTGATGGGTGGAGGCTGCAATGGGCCCATCATAACCTTTTCCTTCTCAACAGAGAGAAAACAGGAGACTGTACCTCAATGATGGAGCTGTGACGAATTGATTTTCAGCTCATCTAAGCCTTCAGCCACGAAGAAACAAGGACCAAAGGCAGACCCCAGGAAGGGTGGGGGCAGTCAGGAGAGGGATGCCAAGAAAGCCTGAAGTTGGAGAGGCCCTAGAACTACAGAAGAAAGGCCAACAAATGGGAGGGGCAGGAGGTGGGGAGGAGAGAGGTGATATTGCAAAAATGGAAGAGTGAAAGGGAAGGAGCTGGAGATGGTGGGTGAGCAGCCCCAAGCCCTTCTACAGTGTGTTTTCATACCTTCTTCTCTCCAGCCATGACTTCTGATTAAACTTCTAAAACTAGCGATTTGTGAGTGACCATTCAAACGTGCAAAAAACTTCTAATTAAACTATGATTATAACTATCTCTGCAGCCATGCTCATCAATCAGCAAGGACATAGCTTTAGAGATGAACAAGAATCCCCCTGGGGTGCGTTCATGAATGCCAAGGGTTGATGAAGAAGAGAGAAAAAGGTCTCCACCCTCAGTAACTTCTTTTCTCTTCAAAAGTGAAAAGTTGTAAAGAATGATTGTTTTACCCAGTATTACCTTTTCTTATTCCAGGCATAATCCATGAATATGTACTGTAATGGTTTTAGATCATCTTTCCTTCCATCCCATCCCTCTTTCCTCAAAAAAAAATTTTGTGTGTGTGTTTATAGGTGCGTTTATGTTACACAAGTGTTAATAACCCTGTTGGAAAGACTACATAGATAGGCATCTTTAGGTAGATCTGTGTATAAATTCCTCTCCACTGGGCACTTGAGTCAGCCAAAACCAACAATAAATATCAAAGATGTCTTTCAAAGCTGTCAACTGAGGGCATAAGCATTTTTTTTTTCTTCCAATACCAAGGGAGTTTAATGATTTGGGGAAGTAGGGGAGAAGGGTTTAAGCATTTTTTTCTATTTCATACCTTAACATGTTAAATATGTTGTCATAAAATATGAAAAAATGTAAGCATCACATTTTTATGCTTGAGAATGAATATACATTCTTGAACTGTATCTGAGTATTTGACTCCAAGCCAACTGATCAAAGCCCATTAATAAACCCGAAGTTCTTTATCAGGGAAATACATGTAGACAAAGAAAAATACAAAAGTGAATTTCCTATGTTGACTGATTTTTGTAATTTCCTCTAAAACATCTACAATGTTATGTCATTTTAATTTTATGATCACCAAGTAATCAAATTGGTTTCTAACTAAAAGATCTTAGAAATACACTACTTGTGTATGTAAGCTAGAGATATGCTTAAATATTGCAAACAACTTACCTAATCATTCTTTTCATTTGCAAAAGTATTTGATATATAAACTAACACTTAACATTTTTGAAAAAGAAAAAATTTACCAGAAAGATATTTTTGTTACTAACTAAATAGTGTGGAATTGACTAAGCAAAATTCCACTGATATTCATTAGTTTTAGGGAGAAAGCAGAGAAGTCAATCTGTAAAAGCTATAGACTATGAGACTGACAAAAGTTGGCCTAAGAATAATGAATAAAATAAGGCGGAAAGTTTCTCTTCACACAATTAATAATTAATATTTGTTTCTTCAAAGTGAACAAATCACTAAAATAATTTAAAGGTCAGAATAATGTGTTTGGTTTTAGTTGTTTACATTGGCCTTGAGGCAATTTATTCACATTTTATTTTTTCTTCTAGTAAATTCTACTCTACTTTTTGCTTATGAACATAAAACTAATCTCATCTGAAATTTTAAAAAATAGATATTTTGTTAAATTTGATTCAGAGTTTGAATTAAATTTAATTGTTCTTGGTGAGCAAAACTTATGTTGGAAAAAATGTCTTTCTGAATGACAAGATAATTGTAGAAAATCCATTATTTGACTTGAAAATGACACAGGCAGGCATTAATAACAAGGATGCTACTAGATCCATTTTATATAATTCAACTTGTTATGGGAAATGTCAACAGATTCTTTTCACATTTTTAAATATCAGGTGACTTCCTCAATACAAATCCCTTGCCTCTTGCTAATTTGATCATTTGCCCTCAATCTCCACTATATACATATCTTTTAAGATACTAAAAAAATAGAATAAAATCCTCTTGAGTCTTATAGAAAGTGAAAAAAGTTTCAGATAATATTGGTTAATGAATTTTACAGTAAGAAGCACTAAAATTCTTAACACTGTTAATAATGATATTACTCTCTTACCCTTTCTAAGTATACTTTGACCTATTTTATTATGGAAGAAATACAGAAGTTAAAGCTTTTTACTAAGTAGTGATTGACTATAAGCTTTGGACATATTAGGAGGCATGGTCTAAAGATAATAAAATAAAACTGTGGTTCAATTTTCCTCAGAGACTACTAGGAAAAACTCACTTAGTATCACAATCAATTTGTCAGTAATTTCATGTGAGACATTTCATTTGGAATTACTAAATAAGGAGAAAAAAATACGGTCTATTATTGAAGATGAATCACTACTCAGCAAGTTAAGCATGATAAGAATAAATAAATAAAAATTTTCTGAAGCTTATATCCAGTATTGTTTCTCTAGTGTAAAATGAATAATTATATTTCATGGTATAGTTAATAAACTGCTTTGTTATTATAATCCAAACAAATAAGCAAAAGTCTACTGATTTAAAAATATAAGTATTCTTTAACAATAAAAATGTTCCTAAAAGTCCTTGAATAAAACTGTTTATTATTGGTTTTGGCTTTCTTATTCTATGTAGATTTATAGAGAACAATGGTGCACGGGTTCAAAAATCATGCTTCATTCCTTTCTGAAAAAACAAATACACTCTCTTGTGAATGATCAAAGTATTCAATTTTAATATATTATTAGAAAAGATTCATGACTGAGCTATTGTTTTATAAAGTACGAAACATAACACATTCTTTCCTGTCAGATTTTAGATGACCTGAACTGATTTTTTCAGTGATTTATTTTATGAATATGTAAATCATGCTAAATTGCATTTTTTCTATGAAAGTATTAAAACTAACTTAAATTATTGAATAAGCTTGAGAAATTGCTACAAATTCAAACATACCATGCGTCACATTTGCATGCCACTCATGAAGAAAAAGCAATCAAACTAATTTAGAATTAAGATATATCTTAATGGCTTAAAAGTTCCAAAGGAACCTTTTAATTACATGTAGAAGAAAAGGCCCCCAGGACACCCGATTAAGGCAACCAATGATGACTTACTAAAACTTATAATGAGAGCTTTGTCTCCTGTAACGTGAAACATATGATTTATTAGGCACCTTATCCTTCCTGCTAGGATTGCTCAGAGCAAATGAGCAGGGCATATTAAGCAACACATATTATAAAAGCATCATGTGTTATTAAGATTTGTTGCTATCTGACTTTTCAAAGAATATTTTTTGAGATATTATTTGAGGAAGTTTTAAATTAAGTGTGCAATAAAACATGTCAATTTTAAGTCCAAGCAGATTGCACTTTTAAAATCAACTTTTAAAAGTTCTAACATTAAAATTGATTAAATTTATTGATTAAGTTTTGTCTTCAAAAATAAATACACTCTATGTGGTTTTTTTTGAATGTTTAAAGACAGTAAATTTTCACCTTCAGTCACTACCAAAAAATTTAAAGAAAATTACAGTCCCCATAAAATCATTTTAAAGTGGTGACTCTTTAATATTATTGCAAGATGAAATACTGGGCACTAACTTATCATTTGATATTGTCAATATCAATTTTTTAGGTATTGTCAGTATCAGCACTAAAACATAATTTTTTAAATTATTCGCTAACCATACAGCTAATTAAAGAATTTTTCAATTGAAATTTTTTTATCTTAAATGACAAGGAAAGTTTTGTATAGGTAAAGCATCATAGAATGTTTTACATTTATCTTGCCTCTGAAAAAAATCAAGTAAGTATAATATATTTTAATCATTACGGTTAAAAAAATGTTAGATTGAAACTTCTTTTCCAAAATATTTTTCACAGAATTTCAGAATCTATCCCTGAAAGTCTTTGATAGTAATCTTTTACAATATTATTTGAACTTAATTAATTTCACATCAATATTTTCACAGTAGTTTCCTCACTAAAATGAGAGTTCTTAAGTGGCATATAAATTACACTTACATGTCTTTTAAATTACTAACCAAAAAAATGGTCCAGAATCTGGCTTTTACTTTTCCATCTGTAAATACTTACATCATCATCATCATTATTATTATTATGATTATTATTTTGCCCATAGCTTAGCTATCCTCATAAATTCTCCTTTTTTTAAACTATTGCCTGTTTATTCATACATTTAAGCAAAGTTGAAATTTTAACAAGATGTGAAAAGACCCAAATTTACCCAAACCATGTGTTTAATTTTAGCTTTTTATATTAAAATATATGTATATATATATATATACATATGACTTTGTTGCCTAAGGCAAAATCTTATTTTATGTCAATGAAAGAAAGGAAACAGAAGCTGGAGAGAAGAGTTATAGAAAATGACTTTATATAAACATGACCACCTACCAGGCAGCTACTTTACCATTAGGAAAACGTCCACTTTGCAATAACATAGATTAACAAATAAACGAACAACATACCTAAATTGACAAAGCTCATGACCATGTCAGCATCATTCAGAAAGTTGGCATCATGTAGGCTGGCTAGAGGAGGACTCTGGGTGGTCAAGGGAGTCGTTCGAGACAACTGGATGCGGCGAGGGTACCCATTGGGAGAGGCTGGGGAGCCCTTCCTGGCTCCCCTGGTCTCTGCTGCCAGGGATGCCCTCACAGAGTACTCCGGCTCCTCGGGGTTCTCCTCACTGGCCATGGCGTTGTACAGGTCCAGCATAAAGAGAGGTGCAGAGGAAGCTTGTTTTCCAGGTGAAAATGGTCTGGGTCTGTGAGGCAAACCCAAGATAGAAAGAATTTCCCTCTGTATTTCCCGTCTTTCGTGGTTCCGTAGTCTTCTATAAATAAAACTGGAGTGAACATGATTGTCTCCCAAACTTCCTTTCGCAGAACCCACTAGAACCCAGCAGCTCCAGAGGAAACCCACAATACCCCTAAGTAAAAATACAGTCAGATGCATTTTTGTCCAAAAGCAAAAGTTGATATTTTTTAGTCGTTCTTGTCCTCTTACCAAAAAAAAAAAAAAAAAAAAAAAAATCTAAGTTCTTAGGAGGTATATTTCCCCAGTAGCTGAAAAACAAATTTACCTATTCTTCATGACAGTGACATTTCTGAACACACATCCTCATTGATTTTCCTGCCCTATTTTCAATATATTGGAATATGTCAAGAGTAGTTATTTCTGAGAAAGCTGAAACTCAGATTTCCAGTTATCCACAGTTGTTAAGAGTTTTTGCTGCATGGATGGAGCAGAAGACGGCTAATATTATTTGATCAGATGACCTATGCATTCCTATATCAATATATGATAATCAGGCCTTTGGTATTTGAATGAACGGAAGTTGATCTTCTAATAAAATGTAGTTCCCAAAGTGATCTTCACTTGCTCTTGAGTTCTTCTCAACCCTTGAGCTCTTTCCAAGACAAATCCTGATTTCTGAATCACAGATCTATGCTGATCTGCACCTTGGTGTTGGAATATATATTTGTCCGGCAGCTTGGTGATAACTTTAACATCTTTTGTGTCGTCTTAGTGTAAAACAAGACTCAAGGTTGTACTATTCAAGTCAATGTGTTTTCCTGAATTTACTTGCAAACCTTGCTGAAAGTCCCTTCACTCTCTTTCTCCTTCTTACTGTTAATTCCACCTCCAGCAGACACAAATATACCAGCCCTCTTCAAGGGAGATCTAAAGAGTAATGTAAGCACAACCCTGCTGGGAAAGAAGAGGCTTCTCATTGTAATTTGAAACTGGTAAAGCAAAAAGAACTTAACCCCTTTGCTACCAGAAAAGACTTCATTTTCGCAATTTTATAGGCACGCATCTGACACAGCACAGTGATGCATGGAGCATATAAGTTCTGGGGGGGAAAGCCAGTTTTCAAGTGGCAGACTGGAAATTTGGTCACCAATTTTATAGAGGACCCTTTCAGATCTTTCTTTTAATAGTACACATTTAATACACTTCTATATTAAGTCTCAGGTTGTGGCTGAATTAACATGAGATGTCTCCGTTCTGTATTTGAGGTTATTTCTAGTTTTTGTAAGTTATTAAAGCTTACTTCTTGAAAAATAAAAGGAAGTGTCATAAATTGAGGTTAATTTATTGTTTGTTTATGACAGCCAGATCTCTTTAGAATAAAATACAGTAGAGAATTCACCACCAGTAAATATATTCTAGCTCCCAAAGCAGTAGTTATAATAATTCCATAATAGTGATGAGATAGCCCAGGTATAATGATCTTTAAACATCAAAATTTTAAGCAGAAAAGTATATTCATATTTCTCTTGTTAACTCGGTGCATTTGAAATAAAAATAGCCTAAGATATGGTGTCATGATTCTCAACTTTCAAGTCATTTCAGTTGAAATGTAAACTGACTTTCAAATCAGATATTTCCCATAAGTTGTACTCAGTACTTTGATTTGCCTTGACCCATGCAAATAAACACAAGTCAAATATTCTTCATGACTACATGCAGATTGAAATTTGTGTTTTTAAAATCTGATGGGTATAATGGGGAAAGTGCACACCTTTCTAAAATACCATACTTAATCCAGGGAAATGAGCAAAGTAGGTGTTTATCCTTAATGTTTAATGCCTTTAAAATTTGGAAGTCTACAACGTTTCTGTGCAGCTATAATTTTCCTTACAAGCTCTCCCTTAACCTTAGGGCTCACAATACTTTCACTGTCTGGGATAGTATTCTGATACCAGTTGCAGATTTATCGAGCAAATTCTCAAACTATTATGAAATTTTAATGTTTTTCCTTTACTCTACCTAGAGGTGCCCGGTTTCTTATTTAATTTCTTTTTAAATATTTCCTCTGAGTGTCTAAAGCAAAGCCATATTTCTCATAAATCTACAATTTTTTGGTGAAGGCAAGATACCGAAAGGGCTTGTGGAATCTTATTGTCTGCATAATTTTTCTTATACAAACTCACTGCAAACTTGATGACGCTGTTGAATATTTGCCCTACTGAAAATACTTTATTAATAGCCAGGTAGGATACCACAGTAGCAGACCCAAATACTGACATACATGGAATACTTCTATAGCATCGCTCTCCCGTGAATAGCAGTAGGGCAGGTTGAAAGGAGGTGAAAGAATACCATTTCATTAAGAAATGGTTGAAACCACTAAAATTTTTGAAACTGTTGATTTCATATACAAACCAAACTAAGAATTTTTTGGCCATTGGTGCAGATCCAAATCAATTACTTGGAGATAAAAAAATTTCTCCTCTGCATTTATTAAACATATCCCAGATAAAGGATACTACAGTTTTTCTCACTACATTTTAGAAGAAATTATCAAGGTTATGAATTCGCTTCCTGTCTCTAGAGCACAGTGTAGAGTTACAAGTAAAAACTGGTTACCCTTGAGGAAGAAACAATTCTTATCTTCCACACATGCTGATTTTTTTCCCTAAGATCCAACAGAAAAATAAAAATGAGTCTAGGTGTCACAAGTCCCCCAAACTCATTTTCCCAAAGTCTGATTTATAATATCAATCAGTGTAATTGTAATTTAATTGCTTCACCAGGCACAGAGCCTACATCTAGACTGGAAATCAGTTGCTAGCATTCTTGGTCAGAACTTCTCGTATCTACCCTCCCCCCACCTTCCCTTCCAACTCAGACTAGATTTGGCAAACATTCATTTTTCAAAAGGATCAACATGTGCAAAGAGAGAAAGAAAATAAAGAAGAAAAAAAGAACCTGCCAGGAAGAGAGGGGAAATGCTAACTGCCAAATGAAAAGTCAGATTCATTTTTAATTAAAAGTAAAGGTGTTTTACCACATCATTGGGAATGCCGGGTTGTTGTGTATCTAAGTAAATATGTGAGAGCAATTTAGAAGATTATTTTGCAATGACAAGGTATAAATGTTCCAAACTTCAGACCGTGTATTTAAAAGTCGCATAAGTCACTGAAAAGACTGAAGAACTATATTCAGTATGAAAGAAGTTGGGACAGGAGAAACATCCAGGGCATCACAAGAATTGTTCCTAAAGATAAGCACATTCCAAGAAGAGGGGCCTTTGTAAAAACCCACCTCTCAGGCGTAGTATTTGCCTGAGGTATATACTAATATAAGTGGCCTTCTGGTGGGAAACAGAGATAATCGAATGCATGGAAGAAGTCCTTCCCCACTGTCATTCCTCCTGTTCATTTTCCTCTTCCCCTCACAAAAGTTGGACATATTTAGTCCATGGATATGCAAACTGACAATGGATAGACTGATCCCATTTTCCCCAGCCCTTCAAAAGAAAGTTGGAGCATTTGTAAATCTGTGTTGTTCTGGATGGGTCTTTCTATTTCACTCCTGGTTTTGTTGTTGTTGTTGTTATGTTGGTTTCTCCTTGAAACAAAAATTACTAACTGAAAGATGTGACTGCAGTGAAAGACAGATACCCAATGTCAGTGGTGTCTGCACTTCTAAATTATCTTTTAAGTTTGAAAACAATTCAAAATCATCTGAATAGGATCTTAAAATTCTTAAGCAGAAGCTATCTTAGATTGCGTTGGAGGAAGTGGGGGGTGAGAATGCTTAGGAGGTTGAAGAGGCAACAGCCGTGGGAGAGTCCAGGGGAGACACCGTCTTCTAGAACCTTCTTGGTGAACACATGCACAAGTGCAGAGCAGAGCAGCATCTGTGATATGAAACTGCTCTCAGTTCACTCAAATATAGCACATATACAAACAGAGAATATGGTGTGCATAGGAAAGGTCTGAAGGAAAAGAGTGGTGTTACAACACCACCATCTGACTTGGATTTGCCTGCAGTAACCTGAAAGGGATTGTAATTGTGGAGGCTATACCAACCTCCACTTTCTGTCTGGTTAATAGTTGTTAAAGAAACCTTGGAGATGAAAAATAAAAGATAGTGATCCAAAACGTTTAAAATGTTTAGTAGTATTTTTTTTAATGAATGGTGACATCATGTAATACTTGTAAGTGAACAGAGGATGTGTCAATATGCTTTGTATTATTACATGTTCCTAAGATTGTTTTATATTATTTCATAGAGTAGGTAGTCTAGTAGTTACTTAAGTGAGAAAGAACCAACATTTAATCATTAAAAAGGAAACACTGCTAATGAAATACTGTTCTAAGGATTCATCTGACAGATAGACTCAAATTAACTGACCCCAAGACATTTGGTAAGTCAAATTATTAGGGGAGATATTTTATCCATCATCCAAATTGACAGAATATTTAGATAGGTAGGTTGACCATTAAGCAGTTATATAGTTAATCACGAAAAAATAATCTCATTTGTAGAGCACTTTATAATTTCAAAAACTCATTCCCAACAACTCAGCATTTGGAATGATTTATTCATTCAACAAGCATTTATTGAATGCCTATGTGTGACTACTATGTGCTATATGCCTTACATATACAAAGAAATCAAATAAGATACTTGACCTCACAGAGTTTACAATCATATATGATAGTTTCAGTTGATTTAAGGGCATAAAATTATTATTTAAATGTGGTTGTTAATCAAGAGATATTTCTACTTTTTGCTTGAGAGTTTAGCTAGAATGAAAGCAACATAAAAGTAGGGGTTGAGTTTATTTTGTTCATCAGTGTCAAACAGTACATATTAGCAGCTCAATCAATATTTGTTGATGAGACAATTTTTTAACAAAGATGAACAATATTCCAGGGACTTTTTTAAGGGCAATAGTCTCTGGAAACATTATAAGTTACAAGGATTCATTAGACACACTCGTTTACAAATTGCTATATCTCTTAACAGATAGGCTCACCTACACCAGGAAAGGTTCCTTTCATGAGGAAACTGGTCTATTACAGACCTCATCCCACAGCTGTGAAACAGAGTGCAAATGTCAAAAAAACATCATGTAATGAGTCACATTAGCACTTGCAAAATACCTTGGTCTATCATTACAGGGAGCTCTGATGAGGTGACTGCCCATTGAATTAAAGTGGCCTTTGACCCAAAAGAGCAACTTCTGTTCCTGTCAATTAATATCTCATTCCTTTGACTTGTAATGGCTTATTTGTTTAGTTTAGTTTGGGGTTTTGGTGTTGTTTTTTAAGACCCATATTACAAGGCAAGAAACCCCGAAAGTGACCACTTTTTGTTTAACAGACATTAGCAATGAACACCACACCTGCCAAGGCTCGAGCAGGTATATACAGAGTTGAGACACACACTGGGATGAGGTGAAGTCTGAAAATGCCTGGAGCGTGGGAAGAGGCATTTGATAAAGCATGTTGGGGAGTCCCAAAGTCAAAGTCTTTCAACCCACATTTTTCATCCTTCACACTTTAGCAAATGGAAGACTCTAGAAGTATCTGCCAACATACTAACCAATTCAAAATTTGTAAGAGTCTTACAGATCAATGAAAGGCATGACTACCATTGTATCCCCATAATTCCCACAAACGGTGATTTAGTCCTCAGTGGAAAATACAATTTATAAATGTCACTAGTCATGATATGTTCAAAATGAGACAATTCAAAGGAAATTTTTAAATTACCTAATACAAACGTGTCTCAATAGCATTCTTACTATTATCTGTAATGCTTTAATTAAATAGCCCTACTTTTCCACTTTTTTTTTTATAAGAAATAGATGCTATTTCATAGACTCCTCATCAAACACTTTAAGGTAAAGCTTTAGGATAAATTAAGAGCCTAACGAATTAGCCCCAATTATGTCACAAAAACTGTCCAACAGCAACAGAAAAAAATTGTGTAAATGTCACCCAAGACCCATTCCTATTCTGCAACATGAGAGGATATGAACTCTGCTCCCTAAGACAAAATATGCTGAGGAAATATAACTAATAATGAGGAGGATGGACATTAATGATTAATATTCAAGCTGTAAGCATATAACACTATCCCTTTAACACAAAAATTCTCAAACCAGGTTACACATTACAATCATAAATGGGGAGCAGGGAGAACTTTTAAGAAATACTAATGGCGTTGCTAAGAGAGGAGATCTTACTAGACTAGACTTTTTGTATTGATCATTTTGTAATATATACAAATATTGAATCATGTTATACATCTGAAGCTAATATAATGTTGTATGTCAATTATGCCTTAATTTAAAAAAAGCACACACGTACACACAAAAACTAATGGCTGGACCACACAGAAGACCAATTAAATCATAACTCTTAAGGAGACATCAGTATTTTTTTTAATACTGATTCATAAGTAGCCAAAGTTAAGAACCCCTAACAAATAGTCTTGGCAACATTCAAACCACTACACACATAATAAGAGGATATTTCAGTATCATAATAGAGTTTCCAAATTAGAACAAGACCTTTGATTTTTCCTTGATTGCTGCTAAGATGCCTGGTATGCAATAAAGTGTTGTTTAAATTTTTAAAGACATATGCAGTGCTTGCATCCAAAAAACATTTTGCACCCGTTTATACACTAAATACGACTTATTTAGCACCTACTATAGCAATGAATAAAACACACAGTCCCTGCTCTTTCCAAATTTAAAAGTTAGTTGTTTCTAGAACAATTTCCTTAGATATCTGTATTTGAATGTTGAGCTTAAAATGCAATTTCTTAGACACAGAATGCTATTGCATCACAGAAAGAATATATTCCTCAAAATGGCATCTGTTTATCGCACAGTCTTCTTTGCCCTCGTTTCCAGTTCCTTCTTGGATTATAACATAAGGTGAATCACAAGGGCTGCTCCATTACATAACTCTTTAAAATTCAATTTAAAAAAATAGTCATCTTAACTCACATAGCAGGTGCCCTTCGTACCTATACTGGGTATGTTCATTTCTGAAAATTTCCTACTGTCCTGGTTGTTGGAGGGTTGTGTGTGTCATGTGTGTGTGTGTGTGTATGTGTGTTGTTGTGTGTGCATGTGTGCTCGTGTGTGAATGCACGCAAGTTCCTCGGAGCTGCACATGCATTTCTGAAGTTCCCTCTGGCACTGGGACTTCTCTCCATCTTCATTTCCCAGGTAGTTTCTATATTTAAGAGCTATTGATTTTCTCTTCTTCACCCTTGCATTCTCTTGATATCTTTTGTTCTTCCATTTTACAATAAACTCTTTATCTTGGTGTCTCCATTTTTAAAAGCCTTATCCTGCCTAGCTCCCTTATCTAGAATTCTCTTTCAAGTATGTGACTGTTTCCTTTATCTCTCACCTTTCACCACCTCTCTCTTCCTGCAGGGTAATCCTACCCTCCCCCTTCCTAATCTCCACTTCTTTCTTCCTTCTAGAATGGTTGTATTTTCTATCACTGCATGTTCATTAGCAAGGCAGTGATAACATCAAATTGCAGTACAATAATATTCTTCCCATTGGATAAATTCATTTTACTTTTAAGCTGTTTCAGGAGAAATAGAAGCAAATATTGTAACCTATCAATCCAACTATAGATCAGTGTTTTCAGATGCAGATACAAATACTTTTGAAACGTTCACAACATTTTAATGTTTCTGGCTAATATATTAAAAATAGCAACAATAATAATAACTCTGAATTTGAATGTGATATGCAGTGTTATAGTGAAAATATAAGAAAATAACCTAAATAGGTACTGAAATTATATCCTGCTGCCAGGCCACACCTAGCATAATGGATAATTATCTTTGAGTCCAAAGCATTAAATTCTTATTCTCAATGTTTTTATATTCTGACATGAGATACATTTCTTTTAATAGAAGTCCTTAATTATATATGCAGTATGATTTAATATTGTCTTCTAAAATGTCTTTTAATACTTTTCCTAGAAAATTCTCTAGATATAATGTTTATCAATTGTATGTTTTCTTCCAATTATTTTAAGGAAAAAAAGTTAAGCCAAATCATCTACAATTTCTAATGTAATCCAGGGATTCCTCATATGTAGATATACGACTCATTTACATATATTTTCAAACATGCTTTGTAAATCAGTTAAAGGCTCATTAGATAAAGACCAATCTGATAAGGTCCCTTAAACTGAGTGGTTTATATGCAGCATTCAGGACTGCTTAAGCTTTTCAAGTGCTTTCTAGGTGGGAAAAGTTATTTCCTTGGAAGGCTGGAGCAGTTCAGTTACCCTGAGCTTTTCTCTTCTAAATCTATAGATGTTAATGGATGCTTGATTCAAGGAGAACTTGCTGGCATGACCCCTCTAACCAGAATGAAGTACTGAATTATTCATACACATGGAATCAGAAGCACTTTGAAGGGTAAAATCAATAACTACAAGGCATGAGCTTAAAACTCACTGCCCTATAACATATACTGCCCTATAATCTATATACCATTTTCTTTGCAAGTATCCAAATGCCATCTGGATGCTTGAATCTTTTCCTAGGCACCCACTATACTTTATCACTTAACACGTGCTCAGAGAATGTCAGCCAGGAAACTAGATTTATATCTTGGTTTTGCCACTTAACTATCTGAATGACCTTGGAAACGTCATTTTGGAATCATCCAACTAGAGAATAAATAGGAAGGATTAACTTTTTGGAATCTAAGTTTCTTCACCTGTGAAATCAGAAAAAAAACAAGATCTCACCATGCATAAGATTGAGCCCATTAAAAGGAGAGAATAAATGAATAAATGCTCTGTAAAAGTTGATGTATTTCATAACTCATCATGGGCACGTGGCCCAGTAGAATTCAATTTGTGTAAGCTTTTCCATTGGTTGGTGCTCATTGATAATTGGAGACAATGTTTGTACCACTGTTTAATCACTGGATGGGGAGAAAAACACTTAAGAATTACTATGAAAAGATCATTCTCCCAAAGAAGGTTGTGATGTCTACAAATAGAAAAAGGTAGACAAAGCCAGGAATTTTATGGTTATCTTTACACACAATCTCCTAACAGCTCAAAGGACACAAAACCTCTCTCTCCTTGGTGATATCCCCTCCTTGTTTTATCAGCCCATCTCCATTCTGGTCCTAGGGTATCCCAGTGCAGTGGCCAAAAAAAAAAAAGAGCTTTGATTGGCTAACTGCTCCTCCACCACACAAGAAAGAAAATGTAAAATGCACATCTACCCCGAGATTTTCCATTAGTGTTAATGGAAACTTGGTGAGTGAAAAGAGGGGCTTGCTTAGCTTTGACTCAAGAGTTAACTTGAGTTAGCAAGAGTTAGCTTGCTTAGCTTTGACTCAAGTAAGCCACACATGACCAAGGACTAGGAAAAAGGATTGTCCAAAGCATATGGGCAAAGACAAAGGAGAAGTTTGCTCTACACAATTTAGAGCACTAGGTTTTGGATCAGAATTGATTCAAGCAGTGGTCCCAGTACTGCCCACTTTGTTCCAGGTGAGAAAGGTCACTTAACACCTCTGCTTCAGTAACTTCATCTTAAAAAAAATGGCACTGCATTTATTACTCAGAATGCTGTCTTTGAGGGATGTACTGAACAATTCTCACACCTTTAGAGAGCGGTGATCCAAAGCATTTAGCAATAGAATAAGCAAAGATATTTTAATGGCCCTGGTGATGCAGAGGAGTTATAGTATGCAGTATTTTCCAAGCAAATTTTACCATTTATCTAAGGAGCTGACTGCTGTTTTGCAAAACACACCCTAGGACTAATCTGCAACCAGCACATTTTGGGAGAGAATTAATCTGTGTCTTGTTATCATTGGAAAGGCAAGATAAAACAGTGATTAAGAGCCTAGGCTCAGAAACCATAATGAATTTGAATCCTGGCTCCACTATTTCCTAGCTGTGTAACCAGGCTTTGCCTCAGTTTCCTGATCTGTAAAATGGGGTTAATTGCAGTTCCTCCCACATAGGGTTTTATAAGGATTAAATGAGTTAATAAGTGTAAAAAAAACTTAGCACTGGGCCTGGCACATAATAAATAATAAATGTCAGTTACCATTAGATTTCACTGCTTAGTGACCAATTCCTGGAGGACAGGACTTTCTTCTGATGTCTCACTAGACCTACCCTTCACCCCTCCCTGCCCCCCACATGCCTGCACACAGCATTTGGCACATAAATACCCAATATAATGAATGTTCATTCATCTGTTTCAAAAATGTTTACTAAGCACATATCTGTAGCTAAACAACAGCAACCATTAAACAAATCAATAAGTATTTACACATCTAATTACCTGACTTATGTAGCATCAAAGTCTATGGAAGGTAGGCCATGATTGTGACTGGTCCACAAAAGTGTTTTCACGTTGATAATGCAGCACAACAAAATTCATCCACAGTTGAATACACAAAAGGTCCAAATGTTTATCTCCTAAAGGACATTTTCTTGTGCCAATGTGACCTTTACCATCACTAGCCAAGGGCAGCAGATGAGCTATAATAAAGGAATCTAGAAGTAGGTGTTTTTAACGGTAGTTTTCTTTAGCTGAAAAGACGGTTTCACTTTTTCAGATTGTATAAATACCTTGAGAAATACTCCATGACAAAACCAATCGTAATACAAGTCCAAGGTGAAAAAATCAGTTCATGACTTTCTCTCCTCTTCCTCTCCCTGACCAGCTGGAGACAATTTTATTGTCACTTGCATTCTTTCAATTGGCAGGAAAGGACACAAGAAAGATGAAATAAAAACTAGTCAAACCTGTTCTGTCCTAGAAATTTTTCTTAGGTTAGGTGGTAAAGGAGCTTTAAAGGAATAAGTAAAGTCATTTAAAAAGACTTTGCCACTAACACAGATAACTGAAAAAATGTTTACTTACTTTGATAAAATCAGGTATAAAAACTAATTTTGGTTCACCAACTAAAAACAGCTATCATTTAAGTGCATAAAGGCTGTCTTTGGAAGTCATTTTAAAGTGAAAAGTACTATGGATGGTTCATTAATTTGTAGTCAGTATTATTTGCCAAATATAGCCAATTATAATTTTTATATATAGTAGGTGGACAGAGATAAAATCCCCATGTCCAAAAATGTAACCATAATAAATGGAAGAGTTTATTTTTTCCCCACATTTATGAGAATAAATATGAAAGTTTTCTGGTGTTCGGAGCAAACTCAAAACAAAATTCCTCAACTTCTGTTTTAGAATTTTGATGCCAAGCTTTAGCTAAGGAAGTAACAATCCACAGCACTGTTGTGAAGCTCTAAGAAAGGGGGTTTTATGCAAATACTGACAGGATCTGACCACCAGAGGCAATAGAAGGCGCCACCGTAATTGCAGTCTCCTTAAGACATAACTTACTTCAGGCTAAGAAGGAGAGCCAATATTTTGTATTTTAATTAAGAAATCTGGACTTTGTTTATAATAATTGACTGTTAGGTCAATTCTTGCCAGGATACACTCATAAAAGAATTTTTGCCTCATGTAAGCTTTCATTTAAGATTTTGTAGCAGATTTAGGATTTGGGATTGAAATCATTTTCAATTACTTATTTTAGTTGCTTTCATTGTAACATTAATAGCTTAAGAATATATTTGCATATATTTTCAACCTACTCGTCAGTGGCCATAAATATTTATTATTCACTTGTTGAAGAAAAATTTTAATCATAGTGATGAAAATATTTTGTCTGCTATGAACACAAAAGCCAAATTGTTTCCCTCATTAACTAGTTAGACCTGAAAATGAATCTATGCTTGCATAGTGTTATAAAATGAATCAATTAATATTCAAGACAGAGTAGACCAAAGAGATAATTGAATAACAAATGAAATATATGTGAATCACCCATATGCTGATTTTTTAAATGTCCGGTTATTTTTGTTGTTTTTGTTTTTTTGGCTGTTCAGGTTAATGCATTCTATACAATAAATCCTTTAAAGTTCCTGTTGTCAAAAAAAATTTTTTTTCTTCTCAACCATAATTATATTTTGGCACATGTGATAATAGTAATATTGCTTAATGTTTGTTTTAAGTGTAAATTAAAGACAGAATACATCTGAAAATTATACCTCTAGAAAATGAGGCTCCAGAGGAAACCAAATGGAACACTGCCACCTTTTGGTTATACAAATTGTAAAGCTGCACAAGTTCACTGTAGGCTTTTTTAATGAAAATGTGTAGACATACTTTCAGCTTTTAGAAATAGTAATCCTATCTCTGTTGGTATGAAAATATCCATCTTTCATTATTTGTTCCTCAGTTGTGGTCCTTTATTTTTAAGTATTTTGCAAGTTTGTCCCCAAACTCTTGAACTTTAGAACCTGGAAACAATTCTTCCTGTTTATTTTGTAAAGAATGGCAAGTAATGACCCAGTAATGAAAAACACAAAGGGACTTTTATATCCTAGGGCTCTGTTGTGAATATTTCTATTACTTCTCTCTATACCAAACCACACCGCTACCCGACAGAACAGGATTTTGCAATGACACACTCAAATTCCCTGAATCACATATTGCATTTCTTTCAGCTAGAGGGATTTATGCCTTCTCACCCATAAGTATTTTATGTATACAGTTTTAAATTATAGGGTAAAAGAAATGATACAGTAGGTGCCTAGGTACATATAGGGACTAATTGGTGGGTGAGAAGAAATAAAGGCCTATATATAGACATAGATTTCATTTAGGGCAGGATCTGAAATTATGATGTTTTTCTAAGCATGGGGACAAAACAAGGAAAATAAAGAATGGAAGAGTAGACAGACTTTATAAATAAAGTAAATAAAGGAACTGGTTGAACAGGATATTATACTATTTTTTTAGTCCAGTTCCTACAACATGGCCCTCTGGCTATAAAAGTAGAAAAACAGTAAATAACATATAATCAAAATAATAATAAAAGTATACATATGAATTTAAAGAAAAGAAAGAGAAATTCCTGGGAGCCAGCAACAAAGAAGAAATGTAAAACAAAAGCTTTGTAAAGTGACTCAGTAGATGTTCAGGGGGTTAGACTCAAGGAAGGCCTCATTCCTAGAGGCCACAGATTACATGCCTATTTGGGATAAGAACATGACCTTGGCACATGTGAATTTAGGTGCAGGACCTGAGATCCCTATAAAATGCTAGGAAAATGAAAGAGTAACTCCTGAGTGATAGAGGAAAGGGATAAAATCACTGGGAAAGTAACAAGGATATTTGATTTGGCTTGAGGATCTTAGTGGGAAAAACAAAATTCCCCTTTAAAAATTAAAACAAAAGACTTCACGATACTAGTCTTCAAGGATGATGGTAGAATCCTCAAGCTTAGAAATTAAAAAGAAAAACAAAAAAACTAGTCCTAAACCAACTGAACAAACATGAGTACATAGCATCACATCTTAGGGTACACAGTATTCCAACAGAGGATATCCTTACTGAAGAGAAGTTCAAAATCACAAATTACAAACTGCACAAAGAAACAATCTAACAATAGCAGGAGTCATCAAATAAAACAGCAAGAGGTGTTGCCCATGCCAGCCTAGAGGCAGTGAAGCCAACTGAATTAGACTGTTTTAAAATATGCTTAAAATGGGGAAAGAGACAACAGAAGAAATTGAAACCATAATTTTTTTTAAAAAAAAGCAGGACATTTAAAAAAAGAATAGGATGATTTGGAGAAAAAATTTAATAGAAATTTTTAAAAATGATTACCAAAAAAATTTTTTTAAATCAATGAATGATTTAAACAACCAACAAGATACAACTGAAAGAAAAATTAATGAACTAGAAGATCTATCTGGGAAGTTTACCCAAATGCACTACAAAATATAAAGTGAAAGACATGAAAAGGAAGTGTTGGAAATCTCTGCAAAACATTATGGCAGGTTTCTCTTCAAGAAACCTAGAGTCTTGGTCTCAATGTAATATTTTTAAACAGATTTTAGGAATTCTACCCAGGTGCTCACCACTGCTGTACTCTCAAATATTGCTTGAAATAATCAGAAAAGAACTCTATGTGCAAGTTGCCAAATAGTAAGTGTTTTTAAAATTATTGAAGTGAAGAATTTTCCCATGATCTACAATGCAGAAATTTGAATTCTTCAAGACTATTCTAGCTTTGCAGTTAGGTCCTCTTGAGTACGACAGGCAGTCTCTAAAATAGCTTCCTGGTATTTGTGCCCTAGTGTAATCGCCTCCCCTTGAATGTAGGTTGAACTTATTGACTTGCTTCTATGAGTAAAAGAAGTAATGGGGGTACTTCCCTGGTGGTCCAGTGGCTAAGACTCCACGCTCCCAATGCAGAGGGCCCAGGTTCGATCCGTGATCAAGGAACTAGA
This sequence comes from Balaenoptera borealis, assembly GCF_965194805.1. Lineage (NCBI taxonomy): Eukaryota > Metazoa > Chordata > Mammalia > Artiodactyla > Balaenopteridae > Balaenoptera > Balaenoptera borealis. The sequence continues at coordinate 66,166,184 of NC_138869.1, read as the reverse complement.
TCCCGTGTGCTGCGAGTAAGACCTGGAGCAGCCAAATAAATAAAATATATATTTTTTTAATTTTTTAATTTATTTTTTGGCTGCTTTGGGTCTTCGTTGCTGCACATAGGCTTTCTCTAGTTGTGGTGAGCGGGGGTTACTCTTCATTGTGGTTCACAGGCTTCTCATTGTGGTGCTCGGGCTTCTCATTGTGGTGGCTTCTCTTGTTTTGGAGCACAGGCTTTAGGTGCACAGGCCTCAGTAGTTGCAGCACGTGGACCCTAGGGTGTGCGGGCTTCAGTAGTTGTGGCACATGGGCTCAGTAGTTGCAGCACGTGGGCTCTAGGGTGCACGGGCTTCGGTAGTTGTAGCACGTGGGCTCAGTAGTTGTGGTGCACAGGCTAAGTTGCTCCACGGTATGTGGGATCTTCCCAGACCAGTGATCAAACCCGTGTCCCCTGCATTGGTAGGTGGATTCTTAACCACTGCACCACCAGGGAAGTCCCTAAATAAAATATTAAAAAAATAAATAAAAGAAGTAATGGGATCTTACTTCCAAGATTAGGTGATAAAAAAACTGTGGCTCCATCGCAGGTGCTCTCTCTTTCTCCCTCTCTGGCTCTCTCTCCTGAACCACCAGCTGTCCTGTCATGAGCATTTCATCAGCCTATGCGGAGGCCAATGAAGTGAGGAATGGAGGGCTTCTAGCAACCACGCGAGTGAGCATGGAAGCAGATCTCTCCCCTCATCCACTGCCATCAAACCATCAGAGGATACCACAGCCACCACCACCAGCTGAACTGCAGCGTCATTAGAGGTCTTGAGCCATAGGCATCAACTTAGGCCGGGGTCAGACTCCTGACCCACAGAAACTATGAAATAATAAATGTTTTTTGTTTTAAGCTTCTAAGTTTGGGGGTTATTTGTTATGTAGCAATGTTTCTTACATGAGCGAGATGTCCTTTAACTTAGAAAAAGTATTGGTACCAGTATTTCAACAACCATAATGGAAAGTGAAATTATATCACCTGAGAGTCCAGCTTCTGAAGAATATGGGTCAACCATCAATCAACTTTACAAATATCAACTCATCAAAGAAATGAATATCAAACTCTCATTTCTTATTTTTAAAAACTGCTAAGAAACAATCTATTTAGAAAAGACAATTTAATGGGCATGTCATCCATCCACTCCTTGAGAAAACTTGATCTAAGGGTGAAGTGTAAAATAAACTATATTAGCTTAGAACATCTATGATATTGATGTTGAGAACACTGTCCATCTCTAAATATATCCCTCTTAAAACATCACATGGAAAATTTGTTTTAAAGTTTAGTAGCAGAGGAAAAATGTTTCTTCTGTAATTTCATTCATTCATTCTTTTGCTCAATAAATATTGTATTTATTGTCTTACCATAAGTTAGTCATTTAGATTGGTACTGGGAATACATTTGTTAGGAAAAAAAAAAAAAGGTGTCTTTGCTCTCATAGAAGTAAAAGTCTAAGGAAGAAGGAAACATTAAACAGCTGATCACAAGTAAAGAGATGATAAGGTGGAAGATTTAACTAACACTTTAAGATGACAAATATCAGACATCAAACATAAAATTGTTCAAGGGAGGTTTACAAAAACCAGTTAAGCATTCCATAAGTTCTTCACCTCAAGAGTAGCCAGTGGTCAAAAGTAGAGAAAACTGCTAGTGTGTTGAGGGTCCCTCTTCCTTTTTAGGGGAGGTTGTCTGCTTCTAACAACAAACTGAATTACAAGGATTTCAATGAGTCCTTCAGAGAACTTGACATGTGTGCCTTAGAATTGAGAGTTGCAGTGGATGGTGTTTTACTCCCACCTTGAAAATGTTAAAGGCAAGAAATCACTTGTTAATTGTTCCAATGGTAGGCAAAGGGCAGTGGCTGAGTTGAGATGGGCTCCTATTTCAAGAATTCAATAAAGCAAAAGTTATTTGAGGGTTTTCTATAGACCAGATTTGGGCCACAGATGGTGGAGAGTCAATGTGTTGAACTGTGTTAGGATCCAGCCCACAAAGGCTACCTAGAGAGTGACCTGGCTATAGCAGACAGACCTTAGAAGCCATAATCCTGTATGACCTCATCTTAACTAGTTACATCTACAAAGGAAATTACATTTCCAAACAAAGAGGTATTCCGAGGATCCAGGTGGACGTGTAAGCTTTTATGACAAAATAAACAAAAAATAATTTATATTAATGACGATACAACACTAAAGACTGAAGATAGATAGATAGATAGATAGATAGATAGATAGATGGATAGATAGATAGATAGATGAGAGATAGATAGATGCATATGCATGTGCATATAAATTTAAGCTCAGGCATTAATATAATTGCAAAATGTACTTTCTTGGGAAAAAATTTTATTTTCTTATTCTGAGATTTTGCCTTTTCTGATTTTTTATATTAAAATGTGTTTTTATGTTTAGTACATTATAGTGAGAGCAGATGGCAGTTCTTCTTTTCATTGTCCTTAATTGTCAAAAATAAATTTAAAATCTAGCAACTTTATGTCAATAAAATTTGAAATTTTATTGGCTTATGAAATCTAAAAGTCTGGGGGTCGGTCACACAGAATCTAAGGATAACACTTTCATATGGGCTGCTAGAGGAGCAAAAATGCAGAAAAATATTCATCAAATAACAAAGGTACTCTCCTTCCACTAATACAATTGCCTGTTTTCCTGTTTTTTACTCTGTTGCCCTCACAGCTGCTAAACTTATTTTTATTCCTATTTTTACCTCTGATCTCTACACCATATTTCTCAATCCGTTCACTCTTTGTTGTCTTACTCATCATAGTTAAAATGATCACTTACTTCAGTGTGATCATTCACAAGGTCTCTGAATTCCTCATCTCCTTACTTTCTATTATTGAATGAAAAATTCTTTCAATTCTATAATAGTGCTTCACAATTTTCAAAAGTTTCACACACATGATTTCATATAATCCCATATTAACCCTTTTTCTCCCATCCCAAATTGCCCCTCCTCTCTACCCTCTCCCCACTGGTAAACACAAGTTTGTTCTCTATATCTGTGTTCTCTATATCTATCTCTTTTTAGATTCCACATATAAGTAATATCATACAGTATTTTTCTTTCTCTGCCTCACTTATTTTACTAATCATAGTGCCCTCCAAGTGCATCCATGTTGCTGCAAATGGCAAAATTTCATTCTTTTTTATGGCTGAGTAATATTCCGTGTGTGTGTGTGTGTGTGTGTGTGTGTGTGTGTGTGTGTGTGTGTGTGTATATACCACATCTTCTTTATCCATTCATCTGTTGATGGATACTTAGGTTGCTTCCATACCTTGGCAATTGTAAACTGTGCTCTATGAATACTGGGGTGCATGTATCTTTTCAAATTAAAGTTTTCCTCTTTTCCAGATATATGCCCAGGAGTGGAATTGCTGGGTTATATGGTAGTTCTATTTTTAGATTTTTGAGAAACCTCCATACTGTTTTCCACAGTGACTGGAGGAATCACACTTCCTGACTTCAGACTATACTACAAAGCTACAGTAATCAAAACAGTAAGGTACTGGCACAAAAACAGACACATAGACCAATGGAATATCTCCTTAAATTTTTAACATTCCTATCTAACAGATCTATTTCCTCAGGTCATGCCTACTGACTGTATTCTCTGCTTCTGTTCACAGCACCATGCTCCATCAGCTGGGTCCTCACCATTGCACCACAAGTCATTTATTACCAGATTGCTGACTCTGTGTTTAATGTGTTCCCAGTGGCTCCTCCACTAGCCTAGTCTTCTCAACCTCCCACCCCAATTCTATACTCACCTTACCCATCTTCAGCTGATTGTCATAACTTACTGAGAACTTTTAACAAACCTGAAATGAATCCCCATTTTAAATCATGATTCCATGCCTCCACCTACTTTTTTTTCTTTTCCATATCCTGTGAAAAGATGCCTTGACCTCTCCCATGTCCTCCATTTGCAAAGATCCATACCATCCTACTTTGCCCAAGATCATCCTCTACCACTCATTCCCTTTTGGATGTTTTCCACCACCAGCCATTGTCAGTCACTGGACAAACACACACTCCTTCCAAATACACATTGGTCTCAATATAATACAAACTCTTTGCTTTCACTTGCCAATCCCGCAAATTATCATTCAATCCCTCTCCTATCCAGACTTCCACAATTCTATCACTATGCATTTTGTCAACTATAGTATTAAGATTTTTTCTCCACCACTTAGCTGAAACTGTTCCCTTACATGTCAACTGCGATATCCTAATTATACTAGAAAATGGGTTTTCTCCATTCTTGACTTCTCTGATAGATCTCAACAGCATTTTGACACTGTACAGTAAGTCCCCTATGTATGAACCTTCAAGTTGCAAACTTTCAAAGATATGAACATGCATTCGCATGTCCAATCACATAAGTTAGTTCACGTGTCTGGCGTACGTTGTCACATGCATGCATCCTCTACAAGTGGTTGTGCTTTTGTGTACTTTACCATACAGTACTGTATAGAGTACAGTAGTACAGTATCTTTATTTCAAGCCCAGGCTGTCCGGAAGCAAGCGTAAAAGCAATGGTGATGTAGCTGCTGCTGCTAAGAAACGCCAAGTGAAATGATGGAAACAAAAGTGAAAATAACTGAAGAACCAAAGAGATTCATGACGCAGGAAATAGCAAGGGGATTTTCTTTATTTGAGGAAGCACTGTTAGTTTTTGAGGCACAGGACCCGAATATAGAACAGTATGTACACGAAGGTTGCAGCAGCCGTTCAGAATGCAATCCAGTGCTACCGTGTTATATATGATGAGAAAAAAAGAGCTACTACCCAGACATCACTGGATCATTTTTTCAAGAGGGTAGATAGAATTGAATCCAGCAAGGAACCTGTGCCATCAACGTCAGGCATGAGTGAAATTGCAGCTTGCCTTTCATCTCCTATTGCTGACGATCCTTCAGCTCTACCATCTCCCACCTCCTCTTCTTGCCTGTTCACTCGATGCCAGCCCCTGTATGCCAGCTGTTATACAGTACTACTGTACTTTTCAAGGTACTGTACTGTAAGATTAAAAATGTTTTCTTTATTTTTGTGTTTGTTTGTTACATATTATTTGTGTGAAAAGTATTATAAACCTATTACAGTACAGTATTGTATAGCTGATTGTGTTAGTTGGGTACCTAGGCTAACTTTGTTGGACTTACAAACAAATTGGACTTATAAACACCCTCTCAGAATGGAACTCGTTTGTATGTAGGGGACTTACTGTAATTACAATATTTAACAATGTTGACTCATTATTTCACCATGAAATTTTTTCTTCTGCTGAATTATATGGGACTGATTCTCCTCTTTGTATTCTAGGAAAGTTTCTGATGTACATTTTTCACTAACTCTTTGTTTTCCACTGCTCCTCTAAACACACACACATATATATATGCAATTATATATAATTTTATAACATATTAATATAATATATATGTAATTTTACATGTATGCAATTATATATATTTTATAATATAGCATAATATGTTATATATAATTTTATAATATAATATAGTATGTTATGTATAATTTTTATAATTTAATAATATAATATGTTTTATATATACATGTGTATGTGCATGTGTGTATATATATATATATGTATATATATTTTTTTTAATCTCAAACTTCTGTGATTTGATCTCTTTCAGCCTCACTTTGCCCAAAGAGATAAAATCTACTTTTCATGTGTTAGCTAATACCATCCTGAAGGTTATGATCAAACCAATATTTTCAGTCCTGACTTATTTCTCAACTTCAAGTTCCACATCCCCAGTTGTCCATTGGGTACTTAAAACTGAATAAGCCAATGACACCTTGGTCTCAACATGTAAAAAATGAAATTTATTTGTTCCCCTTTAAAACTAGAGTCCCCTTTATCCCATAAAGGCACTCATACCCTATAGTCACTGCTTGTTAAGTGCTCTCTACTCTGATACTATACAAGGCCTTGGATATAGATACAGTTTCTATTCTTAACAAATAACATAGTTTCTACCTTAGGTCTAGTGGAGAAGACAGAAATATACCATTTAGTGTATTTTCATAGAGCTAAGCCCAGATTGCTGTGGGTGCCTATCTCAGACTTCAGATGATTCTAAAAGAACTTCTGAAAAGATGGTCTCTAAGTTATGTCCTGAACAAAATGTAAATCACTAAAAGAGTTCTTGTTCCTTTTTTCTTTGAGATTATTTAGCAACAGTACTCAACCTTGTGTGTGCATCACAACAACCTGTAGAACTGTTCTTCAAAATTGAAATGACTGGACTGCAACTGAAAATCCTGATCAGCAGGTCAGAGTGGTGTTAAAACCATTTTATTTTTCCAAAGTCCCCGACTTTAAACCTTCATACTCATTTAGAATATCACTGATTGCTCCCTCATTGGAAAGAACCAGGATCAACCACAAAGGGGAAGATTTCCTCTGAACATGGGAAAGCACTTCTTGATCACAAAAACTGGAAGAATGCCCTGGGCTGCGCTCAGATGTTCACCGTTAGATGAACCTTCCAGAACCTTTCCCTCAGTTATAGGGATACCACCTGCAATGTATTTCTATCAACATAAGTAAGAGTTGTCTTATCTCTTATGCCTGCCTCCTCCAACAGATAATGAGCTCCTTGAGAGCAGGGATTTTTGCTTTTTCCTGAAATGTTTATGAATTAATTAATTAATGGAAATTAACCAAATGAACACTGGCTAAGACATATTCTAGGAAAATGTAAGAGCAAATGTACAGAGTCCTAAAGATCAGAAAGAGCATGTGCATTCAAGGGTAAGGTGTAAGGACGGTTGTGGCCAGGGACAAGGCTGGGGAGGTCAGCATGACCCAGGTTGTAAAGGGTCTTGGATCCCATGTTATAGTTTTGGGACTTTATCCTAAAAGTTATGAGGACCCTCTGTAAAATGTTTATAAGTACATTGAAATTAAACAAATTTAAGTCATAATTTAAAGTCATATACTCAGGTAGGCAAAATTTTAACATCATTTTTCTATAATTTCACTTAAAACTCAATCTTTAATCTACATTATCATACTGTAGTGAATTCTATGGAAACATGATTAGTTCTAGTTTAAATGCTTTCTACCCAAAATTTTCCTTCCACTCTCCTTTCTCTTCAGGGGTATTTAATTTTATGTAATGAAAAGAAGGCGTCTGGTCTCTGGCCATTGGTATCTGTCCATGCTGTCATCTACTGAAATGCAGAGTCAAACATGGCTCCTGGGGTCCTAATTGGGTCAATTGGATGAATGATATTACCATTTGCCAAGAAAGAGGATAGAGAAATAAGAGCAGGTCTGAGGAGGGATCAGAATGGAGAATGCTATCTTTGCAGAGCCGGGGAGACAATCAAGAGATTAACTCAAGCAGGTAGGTGGGCATCTGGGGTCGGGAGCTCAGGAGAAAGAGCCAGGTTGGTGATTTGGGATTAATCAATGCCATGCCTGGGAAAGGTAGATGCTCAGTAAACACTTGTCTAAAAAGCATTAGAAGTGACTGTTGAAAAAATGCCAGTGCAAATATAGAATAATAAGATATAATGGCTGAAAACAGAAGGTTAGGAAACACCAGTATACATGAAACAGGTTAAGGATGCATTCATTGTTCTTTAAAGAGCCAGCTATGTAGGAAAAGAAACAAAGAAATAGTGATGTCACAGAACCCAAGATAGCAGAGCATGCAAAAGGGTGGGTTAGATACAATTCTCAAATAGTTTAGTGAGGTCAAGTAAGATAAGGAATAGAAATCATCTGTCACTTTAAGCCACAGATCGATCATCAAAGACCTTTACCTAAAAATTTTCAGTGGTGTGACCTTGATGGAAACCAGATTTCAAAGTGTATGGAAAATGAAATAATGGAAATAATAAATGAAAACAACTATTTTATGAAAGATCTGAAAAGGAAAAAGAAGGGGAGAGATAGTTGTACTAAAGGAAAGTTAAAGTAAAAGAAAGTTGGATATTTGCCTGCCTTTAGAATTGCAGAACGTAATTTTTTCACTAGTCAGTTTAATTAGTCTCAGATCTTGGGTGATAACCTTTTCTTCATTATCTATCTATCACCTTTATCAAAATCACTTGCTAAATTCTCTGAGTTCTTTCTGGGTAGCAGTTTCCACATTTGCTTATTTCATTCTTCTATAAACACTTCTCTAAAGCATGAAGGCATCACTGTCTTCTTTAGCCACCTTTTACAACAACTGAACTTTATCTTACTGAAGTCTTGTTTTGGTCAAATCACACACCTCCAAAACCTTTTTTTTTTTTTTTTTTCAGTGCTTTCCTATTGCCTATTAAATAAAGCAAACACTACTTTTATTTATGGAGAGAAAAAACTCAAAATTGTTGCTCAGTTCATACAATTAAACATTTCTACAAGATGTTACCACTTTTCATGCCATTTCCTCCACCTAGAGATAACGTCCTCTCTTTTTTCTCCACTTATCCAAATTCCACTCACCATCTAAGGCTCAGGCCAGATGTCATCTCAACAAGGATATTGCCTTTGATCTCCTCAAGTGGAAGTGAACCCTCTTTCCCAGGCAATCTGGCAGTCTTAAATTTTGACAGCTTCTATCACAGTTTTCACACACCATGTGTGCTAAAGTGATTGTTGTGTTTAACTCTCCTATCAGATAGAAGGAGCTTGAAGATTGAGAGTTTGTGTATTTCTCAGCCCTCACAGAGCTTTATACAGTAGATTTTCAATAACAACAGTAAATATGTGGATCTGTTTGTCAGCAATGTTAATGCAGTAAGAATGAGGAAAAAGGTCAGGGGCAGAAGAGTGGAATAAAAAAACTTTACTATCTATTTAGTAATTGCAGTATTCAAATACCTCTATATGTACAAAGACTTCTTAATTAAGGCTGTGAAAAATAAGTTTAAAAAAGGAATTCAATATACACAAATAATAATGATACTAATAGTAGGATCCCCAATACACATTAAAAACACCATGGAACTGTGCACTATGAAGGGATTCTATGCCTTCTGGGAAGTGCTGGGTTTTTATCCTGAAGGAGTGTAGTAGTGAATGAGGACATTAAGAATGATAGTCCCCTGGAAAGTTGTTGAACTAAGATGTAATTCCCATTTGATTCAGAAAATAAGTTTGTAGCATATTTTATGTCCAAAACAATTTGTGTTAACATAGTGTGTAATAGAAAGATGGTAGGATACAGGACCTCCCCAAGAATCTTATAGTCTAATAAGACAGACAGGAAGTTGTTAACAGCAGGAGTTTATTGCTCCAGCCTCAGAGGCCCAGCACCAAATTTAAGATGTCCATGGTGGTCAACAGGGATCCCAATCATGGCCCCACTGTGGTCCCCACCTGGCTGCCATCTGAGGTAGCCATGGCAGCAGCACCTTGGCCTACAGAGACCAGAACCAGAAATCCCCCACTGGACACCTCCTGTGGCTCCAGTAGTGGCTTCTCATCCTGTGGAGCTGGGGCCTCCCAGGTGTGATGGCTGCAATCCAGGGGTGACAGCTACATCACAGGGGTGATGGCTGCCGCCTAGTGTGGAGGATAAATCAGGCTCTTCCTGCATCCTGCCAACATTTATGCTATCTCCTCCCCTCTCATCCTGGTCTAATGCCCTTTAACTCAGATTTATTGTAGACCAGAGCTCTCCGGTAGAAACAGAATGCAACTCAGTGTCCCACATATATAATTTTTAATTTTCTACTAGCTACAACTTTAAAAGGTATAATGAAACTAGTGAAATTTGTTTTAATAATATATTCATTTAATCCAACGTGTCCAACATATTAGCATTTCAACATGTTATCAAAAATTTATTAATGAGGTATTTTCCTCTTTTTATACTACGTCTTTGAAATACAGTGTTGTATTTTATGCTTATAGTACATTTCAATGCAGACTATCTACATTTCAGCCACATGTACATAGTAACCACCATGTTGCAGAGTTCAGCTCTAGACATTCGATATCCATGGGGAGACTGTGGTAGGAAAAGCTACTCAACACAGTGGATGTCTGCCTTGGCCACCCTAGACTAGCCCAGTTACTGGATTCCGGCAGGGGCATGTGGTCCTCTGAGCCCTGACAGTGGGAATTATCACACATACACTTATCTTTAGGACCTGGACATCCTAAACAATGTTGAATATAAACAGTGATACAGAACATTCCCTTATTCCTGATTCAAAAAGGAGTGTATCTAACTCTCCCCATTAAGCATAATTGCTTTAGATTACCAGTATATACTGTCTTCTATTTTTAACTTGCTAAGGTCTTTTTTTTTTTAATCATCAGTGGGTCAGTGGATTTTGAATCTTATCAAATAATTTATGTACTTCTATTAAGAAAAACACCTAGATTTTTTTTCCCTTTCTTAATCCATTAATATCACAAATTCATTAATAGACTGTATAATGTCAAGCCAAACTTGAATTTCTGGAATATTAGAATTTCAGTGGGTTTTCAGGTTTCTTTTTTTTGGTTTGGTTTTTGTTGTTTTTTTTTTCTTTCTTTTTGGTTTTTGTATATCATCTAAATTCAGTTTGGCAATGTTTAACTTGGGATTTTTGGCATATATGTTTAGCAGTAGATTGGCCTGTAATTAACTTTTCTTTTATTGTTTTTATTGAATATTGACATCAAGATTATTATAGCATTATAAAATGTGGAGGGGAATATTTCCTGATTTTCTATTGTGGGGAAATATTTGTATAACTGAAATGATCTATTCACTTAAAAGTTTGTAGAACTCACTTTATAAAATTGCCTATATCTGAAGTTTTCTTTTGTGGAAAGATTAACTAATGATTCCATTTCTTTAAAAATTATGAACTACTCAGGTTTTATATTTTTAAAAAATCATAAGAAAAGACCAACTGAAATAAATACTTGACTAGAGATGCAGACCTAACTGTTGTGGAAACATCAGGATGAAGATCACTAAGGAGAAATGGAAAAGAGGTTGCAGCCCTGATGTATGGTTTGAAAGAGGAGTGAGATGTGATAGAGAACTATCCCTAGTGGTTCTCCCAGGTGGGGCAGGAGAAGGGGAAGAGATCCTACACAGTGTATCACATGAGCAAAGTTTCCAAAGCATCACCTTCAATTTACGTAATCCATTCATGGAGGAGCAAGTGGTCCAGCCTGGGTGTGCTGTGCGGGAAAATATAGAGCAATATGAAAGGCAGACTGAAGATTTGAATTCAGGGCTTAAGTGTTTGTACCTGATCTTGATAATTATATGTAGGCTGTCAAAAAAATACAACTGCTTCCTTATCTTTGTTCTTTGGCAGATTAGAATTGCCTAATGACATTATGAATCAACATGTACTACACTTTTCTAGGCTACTTTTCTCAAAATTTGTCAAAGCTAACAACTCCCCTCTTCTGTTGTGTTCTAAGAAGGTAACTCTCTGAGGGACTAGCCAATAGTCATACCACATCTTGAGTGGCTTTGCCTTTTAAATTTTATCTGAAAGGAGAGAATCAGGCCCACGATTAACCACTTATTTCCTGGGATAAGATAATTATTTTATTTGGAAAATAATAATTTTATCTGGGAAATAAAAAAGTGGAAAAGTGGAAAAACATAGAAGTTGCTTCAAAACTGATTGAATATATATCTAAATTATCATTTTTTATTTTATTATGACTTTAGATTATTTCTAGCCTAGCCTGTTTAATATTAGAAATTGCTATGAACTATTATGATATGTAAAGAATGAGCTTCTAGCAGATTCCTGGCCCCAGGAATTTAACAGCTTGATAACTGCTGGGGGAAGGGAGAGAGCTACAGTTTATTGACCACTGGTATGTGCCAAGCACTAAGCTAAGTGTTTTGCATATATAACCTTATTCACTCCCGACGATAACTCTATGAGTTAGATATATCATTTCCTTAGATTAATGATGTAGCTTCAGTTCTGAAATGTACACATTCAATGAATAATTCTAAATTTTATGATGAATTCAAAAATAAATGGCATGTATGGTCTCAAAAATAGTTGTTGCATAAAAAATATTTAATAATATATGGAAGGTCATACATGTACTACTTAGCAGACACAGAATTGAACCCAGGTCTTTAATCCAAGGACCACAATCCAAAACATTGCAGCATGGTTTATAAAACACAATATTGACTAAAATGAAAGGCTGATTGTTATTTGATAAATCTAGATTTCTTATATGTCTGTAAACTATTTAATTCAGCACTAGGCACATTAAAAAAAATCAGTTGATAGTGGTCATTATTACTAATATAATTAATAACATTAAGACAAGCCTAGCCAAAATATTAAGCAGTAAAATTTCTATTTAAAAATTGAATTACTATGTTGGAATTCACCAGATGACTATAAATTCTTCGCTGCACTTTGGAATAAAAGAGCTCTGGGGAGAAGGATCTATGTGAAATGGATACGGAGGCTTTGTGTCTGCTGCAGAAATGCAGAAAGGGTAGGAGCCAGGCATTCTTTGGAAAAGTTCATAGTATTTGTTTTTCTTTTCCCCAGGCTCAGATTTCCAGAGGGCCCAAACATAAGCAAAAGAAGAAGAAAAAAAAACTAAAGAGTTGAAAGGTAAGGTTTAGATAAACGTGACTCATTTGTTCAGAGAAAGAGGCTGAATTCCAAAGAGATAATGGGAGAGAAGCAGCCCTGAGGACCAGGGCTGTCAGAGAAGGGCCTGGGCTGGGTCCGGGCTTTGAAAAGCCAGAGAAGCAAGTGTCTATTATAACAGAAAAGCCAAATAAAGATTTCGATGGCAGGGAGAGCTTATAAACCAAGAAATAGTTCAGAATTGGTTAGGGAACCATGACAGCAGCGAATGATACAGTCTCATTTCCCAACTAGATAGCAGCCAAGCTTGAGTATTCAACGTTTGGCCAAAAGATATCAAGATAGAGGTTTTTAAAAGTACACAAACTAAAATAAACAGTATTTAAGATAAAAATCCTTGTGGTCTCAGGAGGTGATGTTTAAAAACAGGGGAAAACAAAGGACAGAAGCAAAGCTATATCTTGGCACTACTCTCTAAGTGTCTATCAGCAGAAGAGCAAGCAAATGAGAGGCAGAAAATAAATATAATTAGTAAAGAGTAATGATGCCAAGACCTCTGACTTTAGAAAAAGTTACTTCAATGCCTAATTCAAAAGGAATGGTGGTAAATACAAGCAATGAAAACATTTTACCCAGAAGAAAATTATTCCTGTTAAAAACATTTAGTAGGGACTTCCCTTGTTGTACAGTGGTTAAGAATCTGCCTGCCAATGCAGGAGACACGGGTTCGATCCCTGGTCTGGGAAGATCCCACATGACGCGGAGCAACAAAACCTGTGGTCACAACTACTGAGCCTGCGCTCTAGAGCCAGAGAGCCACAACTACTGAGCCCACGCACCACAACTACTGAAGCCCATGTGTCTACAGCCCATGCTCCACAACAAGAGAAGCCACTGTAATGAGAAGCCCATGCACCACAATAAAAAGTAGCCCCCACTTGCCACAACTAGAGAAGGCCCACATGCAGCAAAGAAGACCCAATGCAGCCAAAAATAAATAAATAAAATAAATAAATTTTAAAAATAAAAGGAATCCATTTAAACAAAAAAAGAAAAGCATTTAGTAGTAAAGAACTATTAAGTAACAAAGTATCTAAGGAGAATTAATTTCTAAAAACAATTTATTAAGGGACCCAAGGAAGAGATCTCCTAATTTAGTTAATCTTGCTCCAACTGAAATTTGAAATAGAACACTTCCCACAGACATAGAAATAATCTATTCCTAAAAAAAAAAAAAAAAAAAAAAAAATTGTTTTATAAATGTAAGACACCTATTCATTTTTTTCCCACTTAGGAAACACCCAGACACTGGGCTCAGTCTCCAGGGAGTAATGAAGGGTAACGACCCTAAGCTCAACCCAAGCTTCCAAGGTCCTGACCAATAGGAAGAAGCGGGTACATTTAAACTTTTTTCTAGACACTCTGTTTCTGTTCTGTTTTAGTTTTTTGTTTTTGCAGTGGTGTTTTGTACATGTATTAACTTAATGAAACCAATAGCACACTAATCATTGTTGGAGCTCATATGTATCATCAATAATTTTTCCTAATTTGATCTGAGTCCTCAAGGGAGACTTTACTCTTTATTACAGAAAGGACTTTCTTTACCTGAAAAGGTCACTCTTTTCACAACCTTGTGGTTGAGCCAGAATTGGACGGGGAGGAGAAACAGTAAATCTCCTTAGCCATTAGATAAATGAATTCTCACAACGGATTTTGTAGACTAGTTTTCCTGCTTATCAAAATTGACCCCTAAGAATTTGAGAAGGGAAAGAATTTCCTGGCACTTACACAAAAGTTTAAGACAAGAAAATTCACTTCGTGCCCCCAAGACCTTTAAGTAGCTAAACTGTAGGGTATGTTTCTAAGCATAGAAGGAAATGAAGTCAGGAAAGTGGGATGGGGCCAACGTGTAGATGATCCTGCTTTCCATGCAAGAACATTTAGTCTGTCAAGAGTGGGAAGTGAAGTTTTTTAGGAGAGAATTTACAAAAGGGAACCCTCCTATGCTGTTGGTGGGAATGCAAATTAGTGCAGCCACTATGGAGAACAGTATGGAGGTTCCTTTAAAAACTAAAAATAGAGCTACAATATGATCCAGCAATCCCACTCCTGGGCATATATCCTGAGAAAAACCATGGGTTGAAATGATACATGCACCCCAATGTTCATAGCAGCACTATTTACAATAGCCAGGACATGGAAGCAACCTAAATGTCCATCAACAGAGGAATGGATAAAGAAGATGTGATACATATATACAAAGGAATATTACTCAGCCATAAAAAAGAATGAAATAATGCCATTTGCAACAGCATGGATGGGCATGGAGATTATCATACTAAGTGAAGTAAGTCAGACAGAGAAAAACAAATATCATATGATATCACTCATATGTGGAATCTACTAAAAAAATGATACAAATGAACTTATTTACAAAACAGAAACAGACTCACAGACATAGAAAACAAACTTATAGTTACCAACGGGGAAATGGGGAAGAGATAAATTGGGAGTTTGGGATTGACATATACATACTACTATATATAAAATAGATAACCAACAAGGACATACTGTATAACACAGGGAACTCTTCTCAATATTCTATGATAACCTAAATGGGAAAAGAATTTGAAAAAGAATAGGTATATGTATATGTATAATTGAATCACTTTGTTGTACACTTGAAACTAACACAACATTGTAAATCAACTACAGTCCAATATAAAATAAAATTTTTAAAAAGGAGAGAATTTTCATAATCAACTACCAATCAACTACCAATGTGGAATAGGTTGAAATAGGGGAACATTGAGAGGAGGGAGACTGGGTGAAGGTAATAATCCAGGGGAAAAGTTAGAACTTGAACTAGAAGGAGAATGGAGAAGAGTAGATGGTTTTTAACTGAATTGCAGAGATGGATTAAAACAATTTTAGAAATAAACAGGTTTTTTTTTTTTTTTGTATCTCCCTTTTGCTTGGTTTAGATTTGTGACCAATTTTCCTACCTGTAAAACTGAAGCACCTTAGTCAATAGGATTTACCAAATTTTTATACCAGTCATAAATAAAAGGCTTTTAATCTTTAAAAAACAAGCAAAATGTTGGGCGTTTAAAAAAAAAATCAAAACTTTAAATTGGCAAACTAATGAATATGTTATTCAAAGTTTGCCTTAAAAAGTGATATTTGAGGAAATAATAGTGTTGGAATTTTTATTCAACTGTTGAATTTAATTAAAGCACCTCCTTAAATAGTGACCAATAGAATCATTACTTAATTATACAATGTATTTCTTTAAAATGTATAGCTCACCTAATCTATAATGGATTTCAAATATCTGATAAATGTAATTATATATAATAGAAAGGGGGGAAGTTAAACCCCAGAAAGTTAAATGCCATAAAGGAAAGCAGCTATAAATACTACTGAAATATGGGCTTGTATCATTCTTTCAACTAAGCATTTAAAATTTAGTACCAAACTTCCTGGAAGCATTAATCATTTTTTAATATTGGGGAAAATTCTGCATCAACCATTTCATCTTAAATTCTCAAAAATTCTGTCATCATTTCACTTTAAATTCTCTATAGTCAGACTCTTTCAAACTGATATTCAGATATATCCAGTTAGATTTTCAACCAGACTCTCAAGCAGCATCTAAATCATCACAAGTGCCTATTAATGACATCATCATTTTTTCAAAACATAGTAATCCATATGCATTATCAAAATATAAGGCAATAGAGAAAAACACACTGACATAAGCATTGTTAAAACTGTATACACATTTTCAAATATGTTCTATACATGCATACATATTATTTTTTAATGATATAATATTTTACATATTATTCTGTGACCTACTTTATTACTTATTGTGAATTTTTCCATGTTCAAATATATGGATTTATATCTCCATTTTTGGTTACTCTATTCTATTGAGTTGGCCAAAAATTTCATTTGGAACTTTTTGGCCAACCCAATATTTTGCTGAATTATTTAGATTTGTTCTAATTTGCTACCTTAGAAGTAAACAAGTAAAACCTTTGCTCATACGCTTTAACATGCTTGTCTGAATAGTCCCTTAATTATTAATAATGGTGGAATTGCTGGAAAAAGATATTGTACTTTTGTTTTTACAGTTTCTAGTATATATTACCAAATTCCCCACTTAGAGATTTGGCCAATTTATATTTCCATCAGCAATGAATGAAAGTTCTTCTTTACTAAAATGTGGGTCTTTGATCAAGAGTATTTTTGTTCTTTTTGTTTCTACTTGCATTGTGTGAATTGCAAATACATATTGTCTCAATGAGTCATTGTAACCTTTCTTACCACCACCACTATTGTAAATGTCTACCTTACCCCCACCAGGATGATTGCATAGCATCCTAACCCATCCCCATCTACCAACTATTTACCCAAATCATTTTACATGCTCTTTTTCTCCCTCTTTTTTTCTTTTTAATATCAGAATTCTAACCATGTTATTCTCACATTTAAACTTCTCGGTGTCTCCCTTTGTTTGGCAAATTAAGTACAAACTCCAGTGTATCACGCCATTCATAAGAAATTAATTTATGAGACCCTAAGATTGTTGACACACATAGACACATGGCAGAAAAATAATATCAATCCACACGAGCAAAGGATAACCTCAAACAAGTTCTCATCCCCCTCTGGCCCACACCCTTGCCCCTCCAAACACAGATACATGAAGAAACCATGGGAGAGAATCAGCACTGAGGGAAAAAAACCAGCAGATTTGATCTCACAACACCTGAGATATTGAAGTCTTGAATACAAAATATTAACATTTTGAATGTTTAAAGAAAAAGAATAAATTAAAAAGATGAAGAAATTAAAAGTCTACCAAAAATGGACCAAGTATATTTGCAAAGAAATAAATAGATTTTTTAAAAATATAAAAACATAGTCATTAAAATTACACATAGTTATTTACTTACAAGTTAATTACAATTAGTTATTTACTTTCAGTGTGTGAAAGTAAATCTTCGCAACTTATATTACTTACAAAGACCTTATATCCAAAATATATGAATATTTCCTCAAATCAATAAGAGAAAGGCAAACAAGTCAGTAAGTGACTTCAACAGACATTTTAAAAAAAGGGGACAACCAAATGGTTAGTAACCATATGACAATCATCAAGGGAATAGAAATTATAACTTGAATGAGATTCCACTTCCCACTTTCCAGCATTACTAGTGTTGACTACAGGAACTCTCATAGATTGATTGTGAAAGTGTAGTTGATATAATACTATGGAAAAGAGTTTCACATTATCTACTAAAGTTGAAGAGGATTATAATCTATGAATTCCACTACTAGGTATAGACCGAAAAGAAATGCCTACACACATACACTGCGAGACAAGATGGAAATGTTGATAGTAGCGTTATTTGCAATAGCTTTAAACTAATAATGACTCAAATTTTCATCAATGAAAGAATGTGGCTTACTCACATGATGTCATGCTATACCGAAAATTAACAAATTGTAGTTATGTCCAACACTATAGGTGAATCTCACCAAAACAATGTTCAGTGAGAGAAGACAAAAACAAAATATATATTGTGTAATTCCATTTATATAAAGTCAAAAAATATAATTAAGCAAAGTTAACCTATGAAGTTAGAATTCAGAATAATAGTTACCTTTGAAGAGGAGGGTAGAGATTGAACAGAAGTAGATTTGCAATGAGATAAGCTTCAGGCCCCTCGCTTGCATGGGCCGCTTTCAAGGTCCTAAGGAAACCTGATCAATGTGCTCACGTGATCATATGTTTTTGTAAAATGTTTAAAAGAAGCACACTTAACTGCAGTTGGTTAAGACTGATGGCTCATTCCTGTCCAAATTCCAGTCTGTCACATTTCCCATTTTATTAGATGCCTTAAGAGAAGTAATGGGCATTCAAGGTATCCGTCTAAAAGGAAGTTGAGTTGGCTATTCATTTAGTTTGATACTAGTGTCAAACTTGACTGCCTAGTGTCTAGTATATTTATTTGGTTCACAATTATTTCTGTGTACGGTTAAGTTATTGCTACCATTCCAGTGCAGGACTGGCTTCCAGGAATACTTCTACCACTCAACATGTTGACTCCTTAGCTTTGTGACCTAACAGTGTAGAGCCAGAGGTCAAATGACAATATAAGTGTATCCTACAGTGCTAGGGTCTGGAAATATTTGGGTAATGGAGAAGAAACAAGGTAAAAGGAACAGAGCCGGAATCTAGTCCAGGGAAACTCTTCCAATCATGAAGTATAAAATTATAGGCAGAGAATTTATTTCTCAGTGATGTCTAGTCAAAACAGAAGTCGTCTCTCGACCAGAATATACCAGATAATGCAATATAAACAGTATAAACCTACCATAAATAGGTTTTTCCTTTTGTGCTGGGAATTAAGAGAAATAGAATTTATTAAAATTCTCAGATTTAGGAAACTGAATAAATCCCAAGCAGAATTAAAAAAAAAAAAAAAAAGCAAAGAAAACCCACTATTAGAAACATTGTGGTCAAAATAAACAGAACTTAAAAGCAGTGAGAAGGAAATGAAAGATTACCTACAAAGGAAAAAAAAAACTAAACTTGCAGCTGAAATGTTCAACAGCAACACAGGAAATAATAAAATAGTGGAATCCCTTCAAATTTGGGGAGAAATGTCTCTCATATCTCGGTGCACAATTGTGTTTCCAACAAAACTGTTTTTCAAGAACAATGAAAAAAAGACTTTTCATACAGAAACAGAGTTTTATGAATAAAAATTCTTAAGAGTGATTCAAAAGGAAAAGAAAGGATTTCAGCAGGAAGACTTGAGATACAGGGAGGAATGAGCAGAGAAATTGGTAAAAGTGTGAACATATACAAATAAGCCTTACCTATGAGGAAGAAAGAAAGAAAGAAGAAAGAAAGAAAGAAGAAAGAAAGAGAGAGAAAGAAAGAAAGAAAGAAAGAAAGAAAGAAAGAAAGAAAAAAGAAAGAGAAAGAAAGAAACTAATATTAGATAATATCCTGAGAGAGTAAAGATGTTGATTCACTTTAAAATTCATTATTTTAGACTGCATGTTATAATTTCTAGGATACTAATTAAAAGAATAGAGAGCAAATAAATCACCTCTAAACCAGAAAGAGAAAAAGGTGAAATAGGGGGGCCAAAAAGAAAATTTAATCTAAAAGACCACAAGAAAGAAGAAGAAAAATAGGAGAGAAAAGGAGAGAGCGATAGAGAAAAGGGAAGAAAGAGAGAAGGAAGGAAGGAAATGAAAGAAGAAGGGAGGGAGGGAGCTGTTCAAGGACAGGCCATACAGGTCACAGAGGAGATGTGCTGGAATTCAGAAACCACTCTGGATTGAAAGTCAGAGACGAAAAATATTTCAACTGGCAGACACCAAGTGTTGACTTCACAAGGACGCAAGAGCTACTGTGGTGAAGATGTCACAATAGAAACAGGTCAGGAAAAAGAATGTGTTCACCAAAAATTCTTTGAGTCTCCTCTGCTACTAATTCACATTCCAGTCTCCTAATTACTGACAGTGCTCGACCTCAGAGTCACCCTGGGGTCACGGTTTTCAGAGCATCCTTGGAAGTCTCTCGTGGTCGCTTCATGGTCACCCATTTATGTATGAGACTTCCTATCCAACAAAATCTCAGATCGTAAATTGAAGCTATCAACCATAGATAATAACTCTACAGACCTCAGTTTCCACCAGCCCCAACCCTTGCATTACATGGGATTTAAAATCAGAAGATTATTTTGACAAATGGGAGGCAATTTCTTGAAATATTTTAAAGGAAAACATATTTTTAGAAGGTTCCAAATTAGAGAAGTAAATGAAACTGGAAAAGAATTATTCTCTTGTCTTCTTTTCTCTTTTCT
Source organism: Balaenoptera borealis (assembly GCF_965194805.1). Taxonomy (NCBI): domain Eukaryota; kingdom Metazoa; phylum Chordata; class Mammalia; order Artiodactyla; family Balaenopteridae; genus Balaenoptera; species Balaenoptera borealis. The sequence continues at coordinate 66,145,684 of NC_138869.1, read as the reverse complement.
ATATTAAAGAGAGACAAATGATTAACATTTTTAGTTATAATTTGGGGTCAAATTCTGAGCTTTTGTAATTGTATGAAAAAAAGGAGAGAATATATTAGCAAAATATATCAGAGACAAATGATCAGATATCATAAAATACTAAGGGCTTTATAAATTGATAAAAATACAAATATACCCTATAGGAAAATGTATAAATAATATGAGTAAGTAATTCATTACAGAAATATAGATGGGCACTAAACATGATAAAATGTTATTTTCAGTAGTAACTGAAGAAATGCAAACTAAAATGGGATATCACTCTCAAGGATCACATTTGATTAACAGAAATATACAATATTATCCAGCTACTATTTCTCATAATTACAGTTTACCATATATAAGGGTGTTTTTATGTGATGAAAATAAATATGATTGAATTATGATTTATTTAACATTTTTAGTTTATGAAATCTCTTTGAAACTAAGCTCATTTCCAATTGCTTACTCCTCAACACCTGAAACTCAACATATCGAAAACTAAATTCATCTTTCCACCAAGCAGTCTCTACCCACCACTTTCCCCATCTCAGTAGATAGATACGTTATCCTCCCAGTTCTTTGGTCAAAAACCTTCCCTTCATTCTTTATTTCACGCCCTTATCCAATATGAAAAGAAATTCTTTTGGCTCTCCCTTCAAAATCTATCCTGGACTGACAATTTCTCATCACCTTCACTGCTGGTGGGATGGTCCAAGTCACCATCATTTCTCGTTAGTATAATTGCAGTAGCCTCTTATCTGGTCTCTCTGTTCTACACTTGTACCTCTGCCGCCTGGTACCAACAAAGCAGCCAGAGTGAAACTCTTAAAATGTAAGTCAGATCAAATCACTCTTCTGCTCAAAACCCTTCCCTGGCTCCCCATTTCACTCACATTCAAAAGCAAAGTCCTTATAATTGCTTATGTATTAGTCAGGGTAAGTAATGATAGTTTCCTGTTTAAAAAAGAAATCTTGATGGCATAAGTGTCACAATGTGATGTAGGTTGGTTGGCTCTCTTAGATGTCTCTCCTCCCAGGGGTGACCCAGGAACCTAGTCTCCTTCTATCATGTGACTCTGCTGTTCCCTAAGGCCATCTTGGAGCACTCTGCTGGATCTCCTCCACCCAACTGGCCAGTAAGACACACAGACAGAGACAGAGTCAGATAGAGGAGGTGAGAGTGAACTTGCTGAGAATATGACTGTAGGGTTTAAGGGCCACCTTTAGAAGAGGCATAAGTCACTTCTGCCCACATTCTGTTGGTAAGAATTCATTTTGTGTCCCCTCCCAGGCTACAGGGAAAAATAATCTAGCTATGTGTCCATGGGGATGGGGCACCAGCTCTTTCCTCTGCCTGGATCACTGCTTCTCAAAATATCAAGATGATGAAATTTTTCATCTTCTTCAAGTGTTTGCCCAAATGTCACTTTCTTACCAAGAGCTTTCAGACCATCCAATTTATAGTTGCAACCTGTAATTCCAATCACCTTCTCCCTACTTTACTTTTTCATTTTTCCAAAGCATATATGTATATCATTTCCTAATACAATTTACCTATTTATTATGGTCACTGCATGACAACATATCATATAATCTCCACCAGGGCATAGATCTGTGTACATTTACTACTTTGATGTACCTTCTTTTTTTGTTGTTGTTGTTATGGACCATTTTTAAAGTCTTTATTGAATTTGTTACAATATTGCTTCTGTTTTATGTTTTGGTTTTTTAGCCACGAGGCATGTGGGATCTTAGCTCCCCAACCAGGGATTGAACCTGCAACCCCTGCATTGGGAGGTGAAGTCTTAACCACTGGACCCCCAGGGAAATCCCTGATGTATCTTCTAGAACAGTGCTTGGCACAGAATAGGTACTCAGTAACTAGTTTGCAATAAGTATTATAAAAATGGTTATGATCTCATGGCTATCATCTTTGATTTTAAGTTTAAGTGCCTATATGTCAGTTCTCAGAGGTGTGATCTTTTAAACATAACTAGTTAAAATTTTATATATTTTTTCCTATGGAAAACAATTCACTTTACTTATTATTTCTCATTTTTGAATGATTTCTGCTTACTCATTTCTGCTTTTATGCTTCTGAAAATTACCATCATATTTCCTTATTTTTTAATGTTTTCTAAGTTTTTATTTCAGTATTTAATTATCTGTTAGTCACTTATTTTCATGCTTGTATAATTCCTTCATCCATTACTCTGTCTCAATCCCTGATATGCTATCAACAATATCATCTGATATTTTAGACTCAGTTTATTATTGTTATTTTTCAGTGTATTTCAAATTTTTAGCATTCTCACAACATTTGCATTTTGTACATAATTACAATAATTTTCATTTTTAATAACATTTATTGTTTTTTTTCTAATTTTACTAGCAATGCATGTTCATTGTAGACAACTAGCAATATAAAAAAAACATAAAATAAAAAGTAAGAGTCACCCATAATCCCCACCCCCTAGAGATAACCACCATTAACATTTTGATGCATTTCTTCCCAGTGTCTAAATATTTTTTTTGATTGAAGTATAATTGACCTACACCTATATTAGTTCCAGGTGCACAACATAGTAATTTGATATTTCAAAATATTACAAAATGGTCACCATGATAAGTCTAGTTGCCATCCATCACCATAGAAAGATACTGTAATTGACTATATTCCTACTGCTGTACATTTCATTCCCATGATTCAATTATTTTGTAACCCTGTACCTCTTAATCTCCCTCACCTATTCTCACCTCCCCCACCCTCTCCCATCTGGCAACCACCTGTTAGTTCTCTGTATCTATGAGTCTGTTTCTGTTTTGTTATCTTTGTTCATTTGTTTTGCTTTTTAGATTGAACAGGTAAGTGAAATAATACAGTATTTGTCTTTCTCTGTTTGACTTATTTCACTTAGCATAATATCCTCTAGGTCCATCCATGTTGTCCAAATGGGAAGATGTCAATCTTATTTATGGCTGAGTAATGTTCCACATCTTTATCCATTCAGCTATGGGTGGGCACTTAGGTTACATCCATATCTTGGCTATTGTAAATAATGCTGCAGTGAATGCTGGGTTCATATATCTTTTCAAATTAGTGTTTTTGTTTTCTTTGGAAAAACACCCAGAAGTGGAATTGTTGGATCATATGGCAGGTCTATTTTTAATTTTTTGTGGAACCTCCATGCTGTTTTCCATAGTGGCTCAATTTGCATTCCCACCAACAGTGCACAAAGGTTCCCTTTTCTCCACATCCTTGCTAACACTTGTTATTTGTTGTCTTTTTGATAACAGCCATTCTGGTGTGATGTGATATCTCACTGTAGTTTTGATTTGCATTTCCCTGATGATTAGTGATGTTGAGCATTTTTTCCTGTGTCTGTGGCCATCTGTACATCTTTGGGAAAAGATAATTACAATGATTTAAACTTCATTTCACTTTTTTCTTTCAATTTTCACTGCTTACTTTTTACAAAAAGATGTATTTATAATTTAAATAAATACCAGTTCAGCTGGTAGAGAAATCCTAGATCACAAGTTTTCCCTTAAAAATATTTTGTTCCACTATCTCCTTGTATTTAAAGTGTTGTAGATTTTAGGTTGAGCTGGCTTAACTTTCTTTGAAGCTGATAGTTTTATTTCATCCCCTGACCAAATGCTATAGGACTGTTTCTCTGATTTCCAAATTCAAATATTTCACTAGATTTTGCCTTGATGTTAGCCCCTTTTCATTAATATTTTTCTTGTTCCAGGAAAGACTTGTCAATGTATAGATTCTAGTCCATCTTTGGCTCACAAAATGATCTTCCTTATTTCTCTGACTATTGCTTATTACTTTCTTTTTTAATATTATTTTTTATGAGAACAACAATCTATATTAAAGTTTGGCTCTCAGTTCATTGTTTTAATCCCTACCTGCCAGATCTTCCATGGAAATTTAATTGCCTTCATTAGATTGATCTCAGACTATAATCTTTATAGTTTATAATGCAAGTTTTAATTAGGTTATTGCATGCTTGATTTTCTTAGGTCACACAGCTAATTCCCTTTGTATTTCTACCTGTTTCTAAGCAGGTCCTCATGCTTTCTCCATTCATTTTATTAACTTTTTGTCTTTCATTAAAGTTATCTTATCAGCATAAATCTATAAATAAGGTTCCTATCTTAGTGGTAGATTTACAGTTACCTGGGGTCTGTGGGTACTTGTCTGCAGGTCTTTTTAAATGCCTTAAGTTTCAGTGGTGAGAGTCCAAGTGAAACGTATCTTTCTCTCCTAAGGGTGCTCTCACCTTCTGAAGGAGTTTTCCAGAATTCTTTATGCTAACCTACTTCATCAAAAGGGAAAATTTCAAATTTGGCTTTTAGAGATCCCATCAATCTATACCATATCAAGCATAAATTCCTGAAATGTTATGGACAAACTTACAGTATTTTTTCCTAGCTGCCAGCATTAATTCTGGATTCCTCTATTATTCTGTCATTACAATCAGAATGTACGAGGTGAAACTAGAAATCAGTGTTCAGAGAATCATTTTATCTGAAAGTCCTTCTAATAGGTTTTCAATTAAATGTTTTGCAGAGCAGGGAAGAGTAAAGTTAAATTTACAGGGAGTTCATGTCATTGACATTGGTCTTTTTCTCTTACCTTATAACTCCAGCATCAAAAAAGACCAGTGTCATCACAAATTAGTTATATTTAGTGGTATCGGCCCCCTCTTGGCTAAATTTGTCACTCAGAAAATTTGGGAAATCAGCCCATCTAAATAAGCTTAAGCTCTCCTGTTTGTCATGATGATATTAAGAATGAGCCCAACAAATATTTATTAATAGTTGACAGGCAAGTCTGGCTGCTTTCACTGATGACAAGGGAATTAACCTCCTCAAAGTCAAGTAGGGTCATTGCCTATTTCCATTGTTCTCTGCTAGAGACTTGCGATAATCTAAGATCTTTACTTGATTAATTAGCTATTTTTTCCTTCATTCAAACATTTCCCAACATAATCCATAGAAGCTGCCTCTGCCTGAACGAATCTCAATTTTCAGTAGTGTGTCATACACCTTCGGACACAAAGAAAACAAAGGGATAACTGTAATGACCTCAAATTATGTGACTTTTTCATCTGTGCAGCTCTAGAATCAACTGTAACATCAGACTCCTTTCGAATGCTCTGTAACTACCCAGAATTCACATGGCCACAGTTTTTTCCCATCATTAACTGTACCAAAGACATAGTCAATTCCATTCTTCTTGAAAGTTCTATCTCCTCAGTATCCTTAAACGCAGTTTAAGAGAGGGGGGATATCTTCCCACCCAAGGTCTAACCTTGATTCCACAAAAACAGTCATTTTGTTTTTTCTTTAGTTTATACCCATATGGTGCTTAGGAACATTTTTAAATTTTAAAAGAAAAAAAGGGGGATAACTTTAGCTTGAATCAAAATGAAGTTAATGATCATTAACTATAAAGAAAAAGTCAAGGACCTATTCAAATCCTTTCTCCCAACCTACAAACAACTTTTAAAAAAGACTAATTTAATTTAATTATTTTCTTTTCCGTTATGGTTTTTCACAAGTTATTGAGTATAGTTCCCTGTGTTATACAGTAAGACCTTGTTGTTTATCCATCCTATATATAATAGTTTGCATCTGCTAATCCCAAACTCCCAATCCTTCTCTCCCCCACTCCCCCTTTGGTAACCACAACTCTGTTCCCTATGTCTGTGAGTCTGTTTCTGTTTCATAGATAAGTTCATTTGTGTAAAAAGACTAATTTTAGAATACTTCCTATTGTGTTATAAAATGAAAATGTTTATATTCATGCAAATAAACTGCTTTAGCCATTAATGATAGTTTTAATTCCAACTGAACATGATAATATCTATGAGGTTTGGATGGTGGAAAAAAATTAGTCATTGTATCATACTATATGTACACAGAATCTTTATTTCTAGATAACCTCAAACTGTAAAATTGGGTCAGGACAGAGAAAATAGGTTATTAACAAACACGGTGTTCTTGAACAGGGATATATAAACAGGTTTACTGATATAAGTAGACTCCCAGTACCAGCAGTTACTTTAATTTTCCACTTTAGTCCCTTAGTATCTCATGCCAGAATGGTGTTTTGAAGTCCTGTGCTTTCATTTTGAAGAATCTTTACCAAAAAGTCACAAAAGGACTAGCTTTGAATCTGTCAGAATCAAATCTTTCATGAAAGTTCTAATCTTATACTATCATAAAATTCTAATCTTATTTTACACTTTCATTTACGTATTATGTATCCTGTGCAAAATATGGAAGACACCATGGACAGAGTCAATAGGCCAGTGATGTGCTAAGAAATGTTCAAAACCAGTTTTCTGGGGAGAGGAGGGGAGGGAAGCTCTTATGTGTATTGTCTGCCAATTGTTATGGTGTAAATATTTCCAGATCTATCTTTCAGCTAGGGTTCTGGATGAAAAATAGATGCCAACAATTAGATGGACTTGCTAAATATTTGGAATTGGAAAAATGAGCCAGAGACCAATTTCCTCCACTGGAAAACTATGTTGTAAGGGTGCGAGAAGTTCCTGCAAATCATGCCACTGTTCCCTCTCCAGTTGCTGGGAGCCCACAGTCTACTGTGGCGGCAGCTCCCTAATCCCAGGATCCCAGTTCCCTTGAGGTCTTCAGGAACTTTGTAGTGCCCACAGAAATCTTAGAAGAAGCAGGAGAAGATTCTGGTGAGTCAATTCTGTGATGCTGTGAGAGTTTTTCCTGAAGGACCAGTGTAGGGTCCAACCCTTCAGCCCTTCCATGCATTGTGTGATTCCTTAATTCCCTCTGTTAAGCTCTTTATGCTTAAAATTTGCCACACAGGACTTCCCTGGTAGTCCAGGTTAAGACTCTGTGCTCCCAGTTCAGGGGGCCTGGGTTCGAACCCTGGTCAGAGAACTAGATCCCGCATGCCACAACTAAATATCCCACATGCCACAACTAAGACCCAGTGCAGCCAAATAAATAAATATGTTTTTAATATAAAAATTTTTTAAAAATTGCCACAGAAACTGGATTTCTTGTAGGATCTCATTTAGAACTTGAAATTCTTAACTCCGCAGATCTGGCCATATCCTCTCCTCAATTCTCTTGATGGCAACTCCAGTATTCATTTGTGAAGTCTTCTTAGACAAAGGTTTCCTTTCCCTTCTCTAAAGTTCCATTACTTCCTGTCTGTTTGCTCTTATGTTACAGGAATCCCAGCTGGGTATAAATCCTTCTCATTTTAGGATTTAGACAAGTTCAGGACAGATGAGGTAGGCACAATAATACATCTGCATAAAGACAATAATCTGTGGGAAGGACATTAATCTAAGGGAAGAAAGGGTGGCACACAAGATTGGGTCAATATCAACACACTCATTATTAGAGGATCCCAGCGATTTCTGATACAGACTTCCTTACCTACCCCTGAGGATTTATGTCTGATCCCAGGGAGAGAGGGAGCTACTGGAAAGCAAGGATAAATGACTGCATCACTGAAATTCTGAGTATTATTAGTGTACACACCATAAAGGTAGAGAGAAAGAATTTTCCATATTTTTGGTAACACACCATAGCTGTAGAGCCTGAGGACCATCAGCTCTCCCAGCACGGGAAGGGTTTCCACAGCTCACAGAGAAACTGCCGCTGTGCCAGCTCTTTGGCACTGAATTTTCAGTAGGGTGGTTAAACAGCGTGGTTGGCAGACCCATGAAAATCCTGTAGGTGGTATCCATGGCTTTGCTACTCTTCTAGTTTGGGTGGTGAGGGGAGCAAAGTCATCCCAAGGCAGAAAATGAGTCTGCTATCTTTTAGGATGAAAAGAGGCAACAAAGATAAAATAGATCATCAACAAGAACCTATTGTATAGCACAGGGAACTCTACTCAATATTCTGTAATAACCTATACAGGAGAAGAATCTGAAAAAGAATGGATATATGTATATGTATAACTGAATCACTTTGCTGTACACCTGAAACTAACACAATATATTGTAAATCAACTATACTGTGATATAAAATAAAAATTAAAATTAAAATTTTAAAAAGAATAAGAAAAAAAAAGAAGAGGCAACAAGGTGTACACACACACACACACAAATGAAGCTTTTGTTGGCATTCAGTAGCTCTGGTGATTCACCAATAGTTTTTTTGAGCGCATGTAACCAAATCATTTCAGGAGAAAAAAAAAAAAATGGCAGATGGTTAGTGTACCCAAAACACCCTATTCTTAGATGGTGTTTAGTTCCCTAAGGAATCCTATAAATAGTTTTAGTGTTGGGGAATATAGTCTAAGAAATAATGTTTTTGAAAAATATGATCCTGTATTTACTTCCAGGCTTTTGTGACTTGGCATTAAGATTAAACAAGTAATGGGTATCCTGCGGTGACATGAATGTCTGTTATCTTCCTATCTAATTGAGCCTATAAACTCCTTCAGGCTTAGTTATGAATTCCACTCAGTACCTAGCACAGTGCCTCATACATCATAGGTGAGAAAGATGTGTGGTAAATGAGTGAATACTTTTTACTTTTACACATTTTCTTTTCTACCAAACACTCACACACATACACAAACCTTGCCAACACTATAACTTACATTAATTCAAATTCGACTAATGTAGAAATTGTAAGAACAGGATTTAATATTTGTCCTGAACAAACCCAAAGAACTTTCAAATTTATTTTCTTATTTAAAATCACAATACTTTTCTCAGGTAGTAAAAGTGGTGATTGTTAGTTTCACATTATAAATGAAAATTTGGTATCAATCATTTATTTTTTCTCAGTTTATTTAGTTATTTCACCCTGGAATAGAACTAGAGAAAAAAATTAAATTAAATAACTTGACAATAAGTTTTGTGCTAATTTCTCTAAAATATGGTATGTTCTTGAATGTCCACAATACTTCTGATTATGGTTTCTTTTGAAAAATATTTAGAGGGCTTAAAATGATTTTAAAATGTGTAATTATGGATGTAGCATAAAGTCCTTTTTTCCTTTGGTAGAGTAATTAGAGTTCCTTTTTGGAAAATAAAAAGGTGAGTAAATACATCAGCAATTCCAATGCGTGTCTTTAAATACTAGCTCTGCTGATTTCAAAAGAAGCCAATGGTACCATATTTTGCCTTTATGCTCTCAAGAGAGAGCAACCTCATATAAGACCTGTCTACCTTGAAGACCACCTAATGTTTTACAGCTACAGTGTCTAAAGAAAAACATGACAAAAACATGGCCTGAGGCAGTACCACTTTTTGAAAAAATGTCCCTAAATCACAACGAATATCCTACACTTGACCAAATTTGCATGCTTTCTATATTTGCCAGTAACAGTAGCCATTTAATACTATGGGAAAATGTATACACACATATATACACACATTTCTCCTTAAAATCACATCCTATGAAATTCTTAAAAATAATATTCACCAAAGATGGACTTCTGATGCGGTTTGAGTCACAGGGAGAGAAAAATCTGCTAATCTCCTATCAGGCAAAGTTAAATAACAGTGTTACTAGAGACTCTGATGATTTGGGAGGAAAATTTAATAATGACATAAATCAAATGTAAAAATAATCCTCTAAGGAAACTTACTTCATTTGGGAGAAAAAGTTTCACCAGTAACCATAGTGAGTTGATATTATTGCCGTTGTTTTTATAAGTTGTTGCCATGACTTTTTTGACTTTGGGGCTAGATTTTACTTCAAATACAACAGATGGCAACGATTACATTTCTGCAACTTTTTTTTTTTCTTGAATAACTAAACAGAGCACAATAAAATAAACAGTCATACACACTAGAGAGTTTCGTTTTGTTTCACATTTTATTAAAACTAAAAGTGAATAAAGTAACTCAAACCAAATATAAAATGAGACCTCCATGTATCCCAAACTTTACCCACAAATTTTAAAATATTAAAATATCCTATTTTTTACTTCTTTCATGGTTTCAAGCAAACTAAAATAAAATGGAACAAAAATATTGTAAGGAAGAAAGTTTGCAACATCAACGGCTCAAATCGGAAGCAAATGTTGAAAGCCTAGGAGAAAGTTCCTCTGTATCTGTCTCACTTGCTACAAAATTTGAGAAACTGGAATTTGATAGAATTAAAATCTGAAAAAAAAAATCTTATAATGGAATCTTTATTCCAAATATATTCAGATTTATTTCTTAGTATTATGTGATATCTGTCGATATCCTGAATTTTCCTTATCATGACCTCTCCAAAAAAAGAAAATTTGGGTAATTTTTAAAATTCAAACTAAAGCTTAAAAAAGAAGCCAAATTATGATTACTGTCCACAGGGCATATTTTAAAATTAATTCTATAAGGATTATTTAATCAAAATGGCATAGTTGATGGGAAATATGCTCTAATGAACAGAGCACTTAATTTGAAGTTAAGGACAAGATTTCGTTTCCAGATGTTTAAAATGTTGATGTGTGTCCTTGGGTAAATCATTAAACTTTCACTCTTTATTTTTCCCCTTCTGATAAACGAAGATAATAAATTCTCTGATAAGACAGAATTTGTAAATTATGCTCAAATGTTGATATATTATAATTAGATCAGGACTTTAATGCATCATAATAATATCAATGTTGAAACTCTTAGTCATTTCATTGGCATAGATAAAAGTCTTTCTTCAATAGCATGTGGAATGGTTTCTCAAGTGCCAAATTGCCTTTTTAATGATCTCATCGTGATTTCATCCTTTGGTTAAGAGCTTGAGAATTTAATGAAATAAAGTGTTCTGATTAAGCAATACCCAAAGTATTTGTCTATAAAATTTTTATTTTAAAAACAAATCCTGCAGAAATTCAGCAAAATTACTAAAGAAGACCAGCAAAACCAATCTTAGTAATGCTTAAAGATCTAATCCTTCTAGTAAGAATAACTGACACCAGAAATCAATACTTAATTACTAAGTATTACAGACCCAAGGCTACTGATCTGACAACAAATAGACTGAAGTTTCATATTCAAGACATGTTTCCTGACTATAAAAATAATACTTGATGGGGACTTCCCTGGTGGTCCAGTGGTTAAGACTTCGCCTTCCAATGCAGGGGTTGCGGGTTCAATTCCTGGTCAGGGAGCTAAGATCCCACATGCCGCGGGGCCAAAAAACCAAAACATAAAACAGAAGCAATATTGTAACAAATTCAATAAAGACTTTAAAACTGGTCCACATCAAAAAAATCTTAAAAAAATAATAAGAATAACTTGATGATGATTTTTAAAATTCAGAAAAACAGAAAGAGTAAAAGAATATAATAAGCATGCATAATGTTCCAAAACAAACTGTTATATTTTTACTATATAACCTTTCATGATTTTTTTCTATGCATGTCCAGGAAGTCCTCTATTTACATATGTTTCTTTCCTGGAAATGTATTTAAAAGTTAGAGGCCTAAAATAATCAAATTTTTAAATAGTACATGTAAATAAATCAGGTTATATTCACAAAGAATTAAATTCACGCATGCACAAGTGTATGCCACACACGTCACAAAGCCTCCTTATTACAGTTCAGATGGGCGCAGGTAGACGAGAAGATCACAGCACACAGAGATCTCCAGGAAGACCCACGCCCTCTTGTCCAGGGCTGGCCTCTTCCCTCCCTCAATCCTTCTGCAGGGCCAGAGCAGGAACTCCTCAACCTCCCAGCCTGGATAAGCTGAGTGCCTGGATGGGTGGTGGGGAGAAGGGGCTGGTCTTCCCTTGCACACACTCTGACCTGATGGGTCTCAGCCAGCCCTGCACGCTGTGACCATCAACATGAGTGTCCCAATTTGGCTGCCTGTATACAAAAACCCCAAGGCCATCTGCCACTTAGTCTACCCTCATCCTACCCTGACTCCACCATGCAGGAATCATGTACAGTAGGAGTAAAGTTTGAGTCATCTCTTCAGATAGTCATGAGCTTCATGGAGCTCCCTTAGCAAACAGGATGGGAACGTCAACGATCAGGGCAGCCCAGAAGGCTGGGTGAGGGTTCTGTCTGCAAGACATGGGGACAGCAGGACCACAGACCAGCCAAAACATACTATCAACACTGTGGCAACCTGCCCTTTCCTGGCGCCCTACTATGGAAGAACTCGAAAGCATTCTGCAAAAATCAACTCTGTACGTTACACGTAATGTAATTACGTGTACATTAATCATATGAACTTGTATGCTGTAGAAATGTCATATAATAGGTTTGTATACTGATATATTTATACATGCACATCTGTATACATATGTATATGTATGCATATGTTTAATGATAACACTGGACTATGTGAGCTTTTTTTTTTTTTAATATTTCTTTCCCCATGTTGCTCACTGTATTGTTACTCTCACTTACATTAAGAATTTTATCTTTGCAGGGTGTGGAGAAAAGGGAACCCTCCTACATTGTTGGTGGGAATGTAACTCGGTGCAGCCACTACAGAGAACAGTATTTAGGTTCCTTAAAAAACTAAAAATAGAACTACCATATGATCCTACAATCATACTCCTGGGCATATATCAGAGAAAACTCTAATTCGAAAAGATACATGCACCTCAATGTTCATAGCAGCACTATTTACAATAGCCAAGACATGGAAACAACCTAAATGTCCACTGACAGATGAATGGATAAAGAAGATGTGGTATATATACAATGGAACATTACTCAGCCATAAAAAGAATGAAATAATGCCATTTGCAGCAACATGGATAGACCTAGAGATTATCATCCTAAGTGAAGTCAGACAGAGAAAGACAAATACCATATGATATCATGTATATGTGGAATCTAAAATATGATACAAATGAACTTATTTACAAAACAGAAACAGACTTACAGACATGGAAAACAAATTTATGGTTACCAAAGGAGAAAGGAGGTGGAAAAATGAAGAGTTTTGGATTAACATATACACATTACTATATGTAAAATAGATAAACAACAAGGTCTTACTGTATAGCACAGGGAACTATATTCAGTATCTTGTAATAAACCATGATGGAAAAGAATGTGAAAAAGAATATATATATGGATATACACACACACACGTATGTGTATACATATATATATATATAAAACTGAATCACTTTGCTGTATACCAGAAACTAACACAACATTGTAAATCCAATATACTTCAATTAAAAAATTTTTTTATCTTTGCATCATCATGGCATCCAGGGGGAATTTTATTCCTACAGGTGACAAGAAAAAAATCACATTTTTAAAAAGCCAGGAGAGCTACTGAAGGAAGATGAAAGTGCCCACCTAAATATTCCTGATGTAACATCCTAGGACATGGTGGGGCAGAATGGTTCCAAAACTATTTCCAGAAGGATTGCACAGGAACACCTGATGGAATTTGGAGTTAGGAAATCCAGGGTGAGGTCAGGATCTTTCCAGCTCTTAATGGACATAAGATCTTGGAAATGACACTTAGGTTCTCCTTTCCTCAGTTTCCTTAAGACTTGTTTGTGGATTAAATCAGTCTTTAATCCACTCCTTCCTCAATACTTTAAAAATGCATGTGAGAATAGAATTCATTGATGGAGACAAAACAGGCCAGGAAAAGAATGAAGCTTGGAATGGGCAGAGGGTAAACAGAGACAAATCCACAAGTGATCTCTGGGGGAATATAGCCAGAGAGATGGTGGAGGCAACCCTGAAGTGGAGGGAGAAAAGGGTTTCAGGAAGGAGAGAGGATGTCTCAAAGAAGTCAGAAATGAGAACACAGAAAATCATCTGTTGTCATTTTAGTTTAGTTAAGAGAGAAGCTTAGGCTTCCCTGGTGGCGCAGTGGTTGAGAATCTGCCTGCCGAGGCAGGGGACACGGGTTCGAACCCTGGTCTGGGAAGATCCCACATGCCGCGGAGCAACTAGGCCTGTGAGCCACAACTACTGAGCCTGCGCGTCTGGAGCCTGTGCTCCGCAACATCTTAGAGAGGCCACGATAGTGTGAGAGGCCCACGCATCGCGATGAAGAATGGCCGCCGCTTGCCGCAACTGGAGAAAGCCCTCGCACAGAAACGAAGACCCAACACAGCCAAAAATAAAATAAATAATTAATTAATTAATTTAAAAAAAAAAAAAGAGAGAGAAGCTTGATGGCAGTGGCGGTGGCAATCATACACAACTCTTTTCAGAATCTTGAAAGCGAAGGAAAGAAAAGGGATGGTGTCTGTTAGCCAACTGAAATCTATAGTTTTCTTCTGAAGAGTGGAAGGGGATCTGGGATCTTCACTTAATTAATTAGTCATTTCCTCCTTTATTCAAATATTTCCCAACAGAATTCATAGAAAGTGCCCCAACCTGCATGAAGCTACATTGTTAAACAGTTATGTCAATCACACTCAGAGCTCTAAGTACATAAAGGATGATAGTAAACTCCTCAAAGGTATGTGACTTATTCATCTCTGCAGCTCCGGAAACTATTATAGTGCCATTTTTGAGTGTTCAACAAATGCTTAGGGCTCAACATCATTGAAGATCCTTTATGTCACTGTGCTAAGAAAAGCTCAAAGAAGGGTTTGGGGGTTGTTTATTTTGTTTTTATTTTAGGAAGATGGCAATTTAACTTGCTTATGTACAACAATGAAACACCAAAGAGAAACGTGAAAATGAAACAACCAAGAGAAACATACAGAAGAAAGGGAGATATTGCTGACAGACTAAAGATCACCAAAGAGGTGACAGAGGATGGGATCTGGGACCCAGATAGAAGAAGAATTCTTTTCACAGAAGGGGGCAGTGGTGATGGAGATAAGAATGTATGCAGTTGCAGACAAGGGTCTCTGTGACTGAGTGGGAAGAGTGGAGGAGGGTGACAGGAAGGAATTTGAAGGAGTTTCAGTCCATGAAGTAGGCAGGTTATCTGCTGAGTGTGAGAGGAGGAAGGGGCACAGTCTGACTCCAGTGGAGCTTCGATGGCTTGGAATAGTTGTTGAGGGTGATAAACTGTTTGAGATTAGGAAGTGAAAGGACCTTCTACATTAAGAAGCCAGAGAGGGATTTTCCTGGTGGTCCAGTGGTTAAGACTTTGCCTTCCAATGCAGGGGTTGCGGGTTCGATCCCTGGTCAGGGAGATAAGCTTCCACATGCCTTGCGGCCAAAACACCAAAACATAAAACAAAAGCAATATTGCAACAAATTCAGTAAAGACTTTAAAAATGGTCTACTTCAAAAAAAAAAAAAATCTTTAAAAAGAAGAAGCCAGAGACGTGCTAACTTTTAGGTTCTTAATACTATATATGTAAATGTGGTCACACGACATAATATAAATGCATCTGAAATGAGAAACCAAGTTTATTAATTTAAATACATGACGACTTCTAAATTGTACAAGAAAGGATAAAAACTAAAATAGTAAATTTGTAAAACCTGTGAGCATACAAATCATAAAAGAAAAAATGGAAACAAATACTGGGGAAAATTCTTCAATGATGTCAGGAATCAAATATATGTCAAAAATCAAATGTCACCATTTCTGTCTTTCAAATCAGCAAGTGGTTTTCTTCTATAAAAATTACCACATGAGTAATATATGTTCATCTAATTTAAAAAGTTAATAATGGAAAGGCCCTGAAGAAAAAACAATTAAAAATCACTTGAAATTCAAACATAGGGAGATATTCACTGTTTAAATTTTGCTATATCTGGTTTCAAATTTTTCCTATGCACACACACATATAAATGTGTGCCCACATTTAGAAATACACAGAAGTATCACATATATTTTCCCAAAACTTGCTTCTTTCACTTAATGTACCACGAATATCTTTTCATGTTAATAAACATTCACACAATTATTGTTAATAGCCGTTTATTATCACAATGTAAAAACAAAATCTATTTAACAAAACCTCTTTTGGATATTTTAATTGTTACAATTCATTCCTATTACAAAGAATCCTTCAAGGAACAGTTTCCTACATAACATCTTGGCTCATCTGTGTAATTATTTCCTAAGGGAAACAAATTTTTAAGTGAAATTTCTAAGTCAATGATTTTGCCCATTAAACCCTTTGAAATAAGTGTCCTCCAGAAAAGTTATGACAATTTCTGCCCTAAGAGCAGTGACTGGAGTTTTTCATTTCCCTACATCCATGCCAGTACTGGGTATGGTCCTTCAATCCTTGCCAAGCTAATAAACAAAATATGCTGTTACTTAATTTGCATTTCTTTAAAAACAAATGAGATTGTAATATTTTAACTCCTTTTTTTTTTTTTCTGTTTCTATGAGTTTATTTTAGATTTCACTTAACTCCTTTTAATGGTCATATGTATTCTTCCTTTCTAAATTGCTAATTAATATCCTTTGTCTACATACGGTAAATATTTTTAATGGTGATAATATCCAGTGCCAACATCACCAACTATTGGTAAAGTTGTAAGTTCAGTCATTGCTGCCTTAGCTATGCCTCATATGCTGTTTAACCCATTCATTAAATTTTCACCTTCAAAAATTTCATGTTATAGATGTTCCTTTAATGCTTTTTTATTCTTGCTGGTTATTTTATTTTTTTCCTTCCTGATTTTCTATTTTATCTTTGCTTTCTTCAAATAGTTCATAATTTAGATTATTAGGTCCTCAACAATAGAAATTGCTGTTGCTGCCACTTATTTTGTGTCAGTAGTTTGTTTCATTTTACATTTGGTGTCTTTTGAATGTGAGCTTCTCTTGATGCAAAAAGAGCTTGAATTCAGGGAGGAAGGAAGAAAATGGGCATTTTGTAATAAACGACAAGACACAGTTTGTCACTTCTTTTTGTTAGGAATTATCTGAATTTATGTAACTTAGAGAAGTGCTCACTGCTCTTCCTTTGTTTCAAATGGAGAATCTCCCTCAGCAGGTTTGTGAATGGAAGTGACTACGGATGCTGGTACCCTAGGCCCCTAATGAGGTACCCTGTGTCCCTGCCACACTCCTCAAGACACTGCCTCCTCTCCACTTCCAGATTCTAGAAATTTCTATAAACTTATCAGGCATGTTTCCTCAGAGCAAAGGCAATGCCTGCATGTCAACTCACAATAATTTCATCAGTATTTTTCTTAAGTCTGTGAACCCACCATATAATTTCAGGGTTCATGCCTCCAAATTTTCCCCCTGACTCTGAATTAGTTGGAAAACCATTCAAACTGAGGGTTGGAAAACCCTCTGTTTTTTGGACTTCAAACAGTAAGAGATAAAATTGACAGAGGTTTTGAGAAACAAGTCTTAACCAATTACTCTTTAAACCTGTTGCAATGATCCTATTAAAAGCATGACTTCTGAGCACCCATTAAGTGATGAAGAAGGTGGGTAAGGAAGCAAAGAATTAAATCAGCTTGAGAATTAGGTATAGAAGAGAACTCTGAGTGTGGTGATGGGCAGATGGAAAGGGCTGGAAGCAAAGAGCTCAGAAGCCTACAGAGTTTTTGAGCAAAATGTGCTATCTAAACAACCAAGAGTCCAGATGATGGGAAAAAAAAAAAAAAAAGTGATTGATCGAGACTTAAAGGTTCCTAAGGGACCCTAAACTTTCACTGCCTTTAAAAACTAGGGCAGGTTTTAAAGGTATATGGCCACCTTTAAAACAGCCATTTCAGACATTGGCAAGGAGGATGTGGATAAGGAAAATCAATACAGAGGGCAAAGGAAAGAGGCACCAAAAATACTGCATAAGAGAGTCTATCCTACAGAACAGAATAGGAGATCAACCCACTTTACAAAGAGAGCTTTCTACACAGAATTTCAGTACTGCTGTGGACCAGTGACTTCCGGAGGTCTTCCTTCCTCCCCTTTTCCCAGTAAGAGCTTTACTGAGTTTATCCTTTCTTGATCACTACTGTTCATCAGGTGTGGGGAGTGAGGAAAGGGAGGGATGACTTGCTATGTTAGCATGTAGACTAAAGGATCAAGAGGAGGCAGGTGTGGTCTTGATGGAAAGGACCACAGAGCCTCATGGACCTGGGCTGATGCAGTGACTGCCTGGGATTCCACTGTCCCCCTGGAGGAGGGGGTGAGTGTGGTCTTCATGGCAGAGGGGAACCCACCTGAGCTTTGGTGTTCAGAGGACAGACAGTGGCAGCCTAGCCCATATTCATGCATTGCTATCTACTCCCCAGCCTTTCTTCAGAGAGGGACTTTCATGAAAAAGTTTTATCACCTCTTGAGAGAGAAGGCACACCCTTGCCCATGTACATGGAATTGATGTATGCTGCTTCTAAGCCTAATCCCAAGTGTCTCTTGAATCTGCTCGCCTTTATCTTCATGTCTGGGACCAAAGGCTTCTGGGATGGAATCACTGCTGGATGGAGGCCCAGTCCCTGAGTGACCATTGTGAAGACAGCCACTCAACCGGCCTCAGACCACAATGAGAAATAAACCACTAAGATTTGGCATAGGTGTGGATGTTATTTACTCTGAATAACACAAAGCAGATTGTTTGGCTGCTCCCAAACCAGGTCATACCCTATAACTGAACCAATGAAGTGCGATCTACTGTAGACACTAAACTTTTAGAAGAATGTTTCTGGGGAGCAAAAGTGAATGCAAAAAAGGCAGTAATGGACTTACTACCTCCTCCCAGAGGACCAGTGGCATGTTAAAGGCAAATGATGTATCAGCCCTAGAGTAGGAGAAGCAAGGTGGGGAACGTGGGGGCAGCCATGTAACACAGGATGGCTGTCCTGGATTTAACATGGAATAGGCACTGTTGTTTTCTAAAAGTTAGCTCATGCTTTGAGAGGAAAGGCAGGTCCATGGATGATATATTGATACTGGTTGGGACAGGCTTATGGTATGTAAGAGGCCACCTCAACATCCAGGAACTGCTGAGCTGGGGCAGACATTAGAGAAACAAGGCAACCAGTGTAGATGCTGCTACATTCTGGAAACTTCAGGATTTACAAAGACCTATGTGGGGTGCCCCAGGAAGCATCTGCACCATAATTTGACCACACGATGGTGAAAATGGAAAGTTTTGGAGACATGAAAATAAAGAAGAGCTGTGGAAACTTCCCAAGTCTCCTCTCTTGAGGATGGCTTGTGGTTTCAAAGCTACAAATGTATCCATTTGGACTCATGGCAACTCGTATGCCTTATAATAAGTCCTTTACTGTGTGGTATGCCAAATACCCTAATCTAGCAAGAGCTGAAATTTGTACACACTAACGCAGATATACCAAAAAAAATGCACTTTTAAAATTCAAAGATGATGTCATCTGTCTCAAGTTTCCATTTCTACTCAGTGGATTAAAAAAATCTTTCAAATAGTTTCAAGGGACCTTGGTCCTTTTAGGTTCAACAGACTCTTTGGGGTATTAGTAACTCAGATTTTTTCATTATACAAACTCATTGAGTTTTTAATTATTCCCTTCCTCATTCTTCCTATTTCCCTCCCAAGAGAACCTATGGTTTCAGGGTGTTAAGCTACCTTCCCCTGCAATCACGCTTAACCCAATGAGTCACTGAGAAGTTTCTGCCAGTATCTGCTGAGAGGTGCTTGGTCCCACCTGCTTTATTTGGTCTCTGTGCTAGCATCAGCTGAGCTGCCATAGAACGAAGACAAATTTTCGGCAGCCCCCTTATATAATCTGGTTCTTCTAAGCACTTCTGTGTCAGCTGGCAGAACACACAGGGAACTTCTGGGTGGCTGGGACACCATGCTCAGTTTGTGAGGCTGTGAGACTACCATCTCAGCCTGAACCTAGACATCTGCCTCAACCAGTTCCAAGATATTGTCCTGCCTCATTATTCTCAAACCATACTGAGTAGAGAGCTTGGAATTACCCAAGGTCTATCCAGAGATGAACGGCAACCTTGCTTCCCCAGCATTGTCCTCTACCTTGTCTCCTCCCGCAGGGAGAGGAAACTCAGACCCTCAATTCTAATCCCTGACTTAATCCCCACCCTCCCTCTCTTTCTCTCCAGCCCCACCACCCCGCAGGGGACAGGATTTCCATTTTCCATGCCTGTAAAATAAGAATTTCCCTGATGATATATTCTTCTTAGACACAAAAAAGCCTCAGTGCAGAATAGCTTGAGGGGTTGCAGAAGAAACAAGGTAATGAAAGCTGAGGGCTCACCCTCCCTGGGGGAAGGGATTCATGGTTCCATAGTGAATTTGGGGAGCAATCCAAACACTAGTAGTATCTTTCCAAGGAAAATGGATACCTACTTTCCCACGTTCATAGGGGTGGAGTGAACGAATTGTAAAGTCCCAACCCGAGAGACTACTCTGAGCCGCTTCTAAGCAGACTCAGTAAAAGAGGTCAGATGCGGAGTCTACAGCATTAAGACAAATGAAAGTGGGACAGCTGGAAGAAACACCTGACTAAATTGTCACAGAAATTATTTTCTTACGCATGATATCTAACGGTAATAAATCCTTTATGAGGAAAAAGAACACACTATACACCCTCTTATAATTTTGGAGGATTTAATAAAATTTATAGAAATAGAGGGCATGGGTTCAGTCATTCTCCATGTATCTAGAAGCCTTTGAAAATATAAGGTAAATCTCCTCTATAAATATTTTTATAGATAAATACTTGAGTTGGGTAAGTATATCTGACAATGAGAGTCAAAATTCTGATAGCCAGTGGCCCAAAACCAGGTAAATAGTCCCCCTTATAATTGTCTTAACCCTCAGTTCTCTCCAACCATTTGGGCCTTCTCGATTTTTCTAAAAAAACAAAAAACCTGTCTCAGGGTCTTTGCACATCCTGTTCCCTTTGACTGAAAAAGTCCTCCACCCCACGTATCACAGAGTTCCCATGCTCCATTCACTCAGGTTTCTGTTCAAATGTTAGCCCATTAGAAAAGCATTTTTGGACCAAATTTTATAAAAATAGTACCTCCTTTCAGTCTTTACCTTCTTGCCTCTTTTATTTTTCTTCAAAGCTTCTATCATTACCTAATGTAATAGATATGTATGTATCTGCATACTATTTTACCTAATAGAATTAGAATCTGTACAGCCAAAAATTGTATGACTTTGATGAAAGAAATTGAAGAAAACACAAATCAATAGAAAGGTGTTCCATGCTCATAGATTGGAAGAATTAATATTGTTAAAATGTCCATACTACCCAAAGCAATCTGTAAATTTAATGCAATCCCTATCAAACTCTGAATGGCATTTTTCACAGAAATAGAACAAACAATCTTAAAATGTGTATGGAACCATGAAAGACCTCAAATAGCCACAGCAGTCTTAAGAAAGAAGAGAAAATTTGAAAGTATGGGGGCTCCCTAATTGCCAACTATATTACAAAGCTATAGTAATCAAAACAGTATGCTACTGTCATAAAAACAGACACATAGATCAATGGAACATAATAGAGAGTCCAGAAATAAACTTAGAATTTTAGAATTGTAAATAATGGTAATTGCATGCATATCATAACTTGGGACTAATAGTACTTTTTCAGTTTCCAAAAGTGTTTTTGTGAGGATCGAATAAGGTAATAAATGTGAAGTTTTTCTGAAAATGATAAATATTTCGGTTAGTGGAAGATATTGCATAAATGTAATATTATTTAGGTTAAAGTGGTAAAAGTGACTTAGTAAGATAAATAACAGCTAATAAATGATATAGAATACAAACAGATTTGGGAGTCCCTGAATAATCCATATTATCTACCTGCACTTACCAGATTATCTATCCTTTTCCTTTACTTATCAGTATACAACCTTCATTAATATCTCCTTCTACTTTCTTCTCTTTCTCAGTATGACAGGTAGACTTTGAATTATTTCCTAGATTATATATTCCCCAAACCACTTCCATAAAAATATGTCTCATATGTAAAAGCAAAACCGGAAATATATTCTACTAAACATTATGACTTCTAAATTTAATTAAACCATGTTGGAGAACATAGGAAATCTTTTTAGATCACAAATTTTAAGACGAAACAAAAACACTATTTATGGAGGGACACAGGAAGGATTTGTACTTGGGAAGGCCCCACAGGGTCCTGCTCGGTTTCATGCCTCCTTGAATTAGTACAACTAAGCAAAAGCAATCGAATACAACGGTAAAAGTAAAAGAAACTGATCCAGTATGGAGTCAGATTTGTTCTTCCCAATTACACATTGAGTTTCTGCAATGGACCAGGCATTGTAATAGGCACTAGAGAAACAAGGATATTCCGTCCTCAAGGATCTTCCCTTCTGGTTTGTGAGGAAATGTATAAACTCCATGAAGCCAGACATTTTTGACTGCTTTTTACTACTGAAATCCATGGACCTAGACTAGTTCCTGGTTCATAATTTTCAGAAGGACTGGAGAAGAGCAGAGATGAGAATGACTCTCATAATTATAGCAGCTTGGAAATCCTGAACAGAAGCCAGTCTGACAAGGTAGAATGCCGTGTGACTGGCAGGGTCTTGGTGCTCTGGCCAAGTGTCAGGCCTGAGCCTCTAAGGTGAGAGAGCCAAATCCAGGACATTGGACCACCAGAGACCTTCCGGGCCCACATAAAATCAATCGGCAACAGCTCTCCCAGAGATCTCCGTCTCAACACTAAGACCCAGCTCCACCCCAAGGCCAGCAAGCTCCAGTGCCGGATGCCCCATGCCAAACAACTAGCAAGGAACACAACCCCACCCACTAGCAGAGAGGCTGCCTAAAGTCATACTAAGTTCACAGACACCCCAAAACACACCACCGGATGAAGCCCTGCCCACCAGAAGGACAAGATCCAGCCCCACACACCAGAACACAGGCACCAGCCCCCCCACCAGGAATCCTAAACAAGCCACTGAACCAAACTCACCCACTGGGGGCAGACACCAGAAATAAGAGGAACTATGAACCTGCAGCCTGCCAAAAGGAGACCCCAAACACACACAGTAAGTTAAACAAAATGAGAAGACAGAGAAATATGCAGCAGATGAAGGAACACGGTAAAAACCCACCAGACCAAACAAATGAAGAGGAAATACGCAGTCTACCTGAAAAATAATTCAGAGTAATGATATTAAAGATGATCCAAAAATCTCAGAAATAGAACAGAGAACATTCAAGAAATGTTTAACAAGGACCTAGAAGAACTACACAGCAAACAAACAGTGATGAACAACACAATAAGTGAAATTAAAAATTCTCTAGACAGAATCAATAGCAGAATAACTGAGGCAGAAGAACTGATAACTGACCTGGAAGATAGAATAGTGGAAATAACTGCCACAGAGCAGAATAAAGAAAAAAAAAAAAAAATGAAAAGAATTGAGGACAGTTCTCAGAGACCTCTGGGACTACATTCAATGAACCAACATTCAAATAATAGGGGTCCCAGAAGAAGAAGAGAAAAAGAAGGGTCTGAGAAAATATTTGAAGAGATTATAGTTGAAAACCTCTCTAACATGGGAAAGGAAATAGTCAAGTCCAGGAAGCGCAGAGAGTCCCATACAGGATAAATCCAAGGAGAAACACACCAAGACACATATTATTCAAACTATCAAAAATTAAATACAAAAAAAAATATTAAAAGCAGCAAGGGAAAAGCAACAGATAACATACAAAGGAATCCCCATAAGGTTACCAGCTGATCTTTCAGCAGAAACTGCAAGCCTGAAGGGAGTGGCAGGACATATTTAAAGTGATGAAAGGGAAAAGCCTACAACCAAGATTACTCCACCCAGCAAGGATCTCATTCAGATTTGATGGAGAAATTAAAACCTTCACAGACAAGCAAGAGTTAAGAGAATTCAGCACCACCAAACCAGCTTTTCAACAAATGCTAAAGGAACTTCTCTAGCCAGGAGACATAAGAGGAGGAAAAGACCTACAAAAATACACCCAAATGTGACTTCCCCAGTGACACAGCGGGTAAGAATCTGCTTGCCAATGCAGCGGACACGGGTTCGAGCCTAGGCCCAGGAAGATCCCACAGGCAGCAGAGCAACTAAGCCCGTGTGCCTCAACTATTGAGCCTATGCTCTAGAGCCCATGAGCCACAACTACTGAGCCCATGTGCAACAACTACTGAATCTCACGTGCCTAGAGCCCATGCTCTGCAGCAAGAAAAGCCACCACAATGAGAAGCCCACGCACTGCAACGAAGAGCAGCCCCTGCTCACCGCAACTAGAGAAAGCTCGTGCACAGCAATGAAGACCCAACATAGCCAAAAATAAATAAATAAAAAATAATTAGTATAAAAAAACCAAAAACAATTAAGAAAATGGTAATAGGAACATACATATCGATAATTACCTTAAATGTAAATCCATTAAATGCTCCAACCAAAAGACACAGACTGGCTGAATGGATACAAAAACAAGACCCGTATATATATTGTCTACAAGAGACCCACTTCAGACCTAGGGACACATACAGGCTGAAAGTGAGGGGATGGAAAAAAATATTCCATGCTAATGGAAATCAAAAGAAAGCTGGAGTAGCAATACTCATGTCAGACAAAATAGACTTTAAAATAAAAGACTATTCCAAGAGGCAAAGGACACTACATAAGGATCAAGGGATCAATCCAAGAAGAAGAAATAAAAATTGTAAATATTTATGTACCCAACATAAGAGCATCTCAATACATAAGGCAAATGCTAACAGCCATAAAAGGGGAAATTGACAGTAACACAGTCATAGTAGGGGACTTTAACACCCCACTTTCACCAATGGAAAAATCATCCAAAAAGAAAATAAATTAGGAAACACAATGACACATTTGACCACATGGATTTAAATGATATTTATAGGACATTCCATCCAAAAACAATAGAATATACTTTCTTCTCAAGGGCTCATGGAACATTCTCCAGGATAGATCATATCTTGGGTCACAAATCAAGCCTTGGTAAATTTAAGAAAATTGAAATTGTATCAAGTATCTTTTCTGACCACAATACTATGAGACTAGATATCAATTATAGGAAAAATTCTGTAAAAAATACAAACACATGGAGGCTAAACAATATACTGCTAAATAACCAAGAGATCACTGAAGAAATCAAAGAGGAAATCAAAAAATACCTAGAAACAAATGACAATGAAAACACGACGATCCAAAACATATGGGATGTAGCAAAAGCAGTTCTAAGAGGGAAGTTTATAGCAATAAAATCCTACCTCAAGAAACAAGAAAAATCTCAAATAAACAACCTAACCTTACACCTAAAGCAATTAGAGAAAGGAGAACAAAAAAAAACCCAAAGTTAGCAGAAGGAAAGAAATCATAAAGATCAGATCAGAAATAAACGAAAAAGAAATGAAGGAAACGATAGCAAAGATCAATAAAACTAAAAGCTGGTTCTTTGAGAAGATAAACAAAATTGATAAACCATTAGCCAGACTCATCAAGAGAAAAAGGGAGAAGACTCAAATCAATAGAATTAGAAATGAAAAAGGAGAAGTAACAACTGGCACTGGAGAAATACAAAGGATCATGAGAGATTACTACAAGCAACTCTATGCCAATAAAATGGACAACATGGAAGAAATGGACAAATTCTTAGAAATGCACAACCTTCCGAGACTGAACCAGGAAGAAATAGAAAATATGAACAGACCAATCAGAAGCACTGAAATTGAAACTGTGATTAAAAATCTTCCAACAAACAAAAGCCCAGGACCAGATGGATTCACAGGTGAATTCTATCAAACATTTAGAGAAGAGCTAACACTATCCTTCTCAAACTCTTCCAAAATATAGCAGAGGGAGGAACACTCCCAAACTCATTCTATGAGGCCACCATCACCCTGATACCAAAACCAGACAAAGATGTCACAAAGAAGGAAAACTACAGGCCAATATCGCTGATGAACATAGATGCAAAAATCCTCAGTAAACTACTAGCAAACAGAATCCAACAGCACATTAAAAGGATCATACACCATGATTAAGTGTGGTTTATCCCAGGAATGCAAAGGTTCTTCAATATATGCAAATCAATTGATGTAATACACCATATTAACAAATTGAAGGAGAAAAACCATACGATAATTTCAATAGATGCAGAAAAAGCTTTCAAAAAAATTCAACACCCATTTATGATAAAAACTCTCCAGAAAGTGCACTTAGAGGGAACCTACCTCAACATAATAAAGGCCATATATGACAAACCCACAGCCAACATCATTCTCAATGGTGAAAAACTGAAAGCATTTCCTCTAGGATCAGGAATAAGACAAGGGTGCCACTCTTACCACTATTATTCAACATAGTTTTGGAAGTTTTAGCCACGGCAATCAGAGAAGAAAAAGAAATAAAAGGAATCCTAATCAGAAAAGAAGAAGTAAAGCTGTCACTGTTTGCAGATGACATGATACTATACATAGAGAATCCTAAAGATGCTACCAGAAAACTACTAGAGCTCATCAGTGAATTTGGTAAAGTAGCAGGATACAAAATTAATGCATAGAAATCATTTGCATTCCTATACAGTAATGATGAAAAATCTGAAAGAGAAATTAAGGAAACACTCCCAATTACCACTGCAACAAAAAGAATAAAATACCTAGGAATAAACCTACCTAAGGAGACAAAAGACCTGTATGCAGAAAACCATAAGACACTGATGAAAGAAATTAAAGATGATACAGATGGAGAGATATACCATGTCTTTGGATTGGAAGAATCAACATTGTGAAAATGACTATACTACCCAAAAGCAATCTACAGATTCAATATAATCCCTATCAAACTACCAATAGCATTTTTCACATAACTAGAACAAAAAATTTTACAATTTGTATGGAAACACAAAAGACCCCGAATAGCCAAAACAATCTTCAGAAAGAAAAATGGAGCTGGAGGAATCATGCTACCTGACTTCAGACTATACTACAAAGCTGCAGTAATCAAGACAGTATGGTAGTGGTACAAAAACAGACAGATAGATCAATGGAACAGGATAGAAAGCCCAAAGATAATCCCACGCACATATGGTCACCTTATCTTTGATAAAGGAGGCAAGAATATACAATGGAGAAAAGACAGCCTCTTCAATAAGTGGTGCTGGGAAAACTGGACAGCTACATGTAAAAGAATGAAATTAGAACACTTCCTAACACCATACACAAAAATAAACTCAAAATAGATTAGAGACCTGAATGTAAGACCAGACACTATAAAACTCTCAGAGGAAAACATAGGCAGAACACATTATGACACAAATCACAGCAAGATCCTTTTTGACCCACCTCCTAGAGAAATGGAAGTAAAAACAAAAATAAACAAATGGGACTTAATGAAACTTAAAACTTTTGCACAGCAAAGGAAACCATAAACAAGACGAAAAGGCAACCCTCAGAATGGGAAAAAATATTTGCAAACAAAGCAACTGACAAAGGATTAATCTCCAAAATATACAGGCAGCTCATGTCACTCAATATCAAAAAAAAAAAAAAAAAAGCAATCCAAAAATGGGCAGAATACCTAAATAGACATTTCTCCAAAGGAGACATACAGATTGCCAACACATGAAGGATACTCAACATCACTAATCATTCGAGAAATCCAAATCAAAACTACAATGAGGTATCACCTCACACCAGTCAGAATGGCCATCATCAAAAAATCTACAAACAATAAATGCTGGAGAGGGTGTGGAGAAAAGGGAATCCTCTTGCACTGTTGGTGGGAATGTAAATTGATACAGCCACTAT
This sequence comes from Balaenoptera borealis, assembly GCF_965194805.1. Classification (NCBI taxonomy): domain Eukaryota; kingdom Metazoa; phylum Chordata; class Mammalia; order Artiodactyla; family Balaenopteridae; genus Balaenoptera; species Balaenoptera borealis. Next base: position 66,118,033 of record NC_138869.1, on the reverse strand, counting down.
GGAGAACAGTATGGAGGTTCCTCCACAAACTAGAAATAGAACTACCATACGATCCGGCAATCCCACTACTGGGTATATACCCTGAGAAAACCGTAAATCAAAAAGAGACATGTACCACAATGTTCGTTGCAGCACTATTTACAATAGACAGGACATGGAATCAACCTAAGTGTCCATCAACCAATGAATGGATAAAGAAGATGTGGCATGTATGTATAATGGATTATTACTCAGCCTTACAAAGAAACGAAATTGAGTTATTTGTAGTGAGGTGGATGGACCTAGAGTCTGTCAAACAGAGTGAAGTAAGTCAGAAAGAGAAAGCAAATACAGTATGCTAACACATATATATGGAATCTAAAAAAAAAAAAAAAAATGGTTCTGATGAACCTAGGGGAAGGACAGGAATAAAGACACAGATGTAGAGAATGGACTTGAGAACACGGGGAGGGGGAAGGATAAGCTGGAACGAAGTGAGAGAGCAGCATTGACATAAATACGCTACCAAATGTAAAATAGCTAGCTAGTGGGAAGCAGCTGCATAGCACAGGGAGATCAGCTCTGTACTTTGTGACCACCTAGAGGGGTGGGATAGGGAGGATGGGAGGGAGGCACAACAGGGAGGGGATATGGGGATATATATATACATATAGCTGATTCACTTTGTTATACAGCAGAAACTAACACAACACTGTAAAGCATATATACTCCAATAAAGATGTTAAAAAAAACACCTACTTATAACTAATGACGAAGTAATGCTCAAAATATTAACAATGATATTGAACTCTACTGCAATGAAAGAAAGAATAAACTAAAATATCAGATATGACAACACATTAAAGTGAGAAACACTCTACTTCATACATGACTTCATACGTGACTCCCCAGGGTTGGAAGCAACCCCTAAAACTTGAATAACTTTTCTAAAATTTTCTGCATCTTCACATCACCCTTAACCCTTTTTATTTTATATTTAGGTAAATATTTTTCCTTCTCTGGTTTTTCTATCTTTTGAACACACTGGCCTTTTCCCAGAATACTTAAACAGCTGTAAAACCCATTATAGTATCATTTATGGCTTTGAATTCAAGCCCATAAAGCCAAGAAACCTAAAAGTAGACTATTATTTCTTAGAAATACAGGCTTACTCATACAAAAAGGTAGTATGAGTAGCACAACCTGTGATAATGGATGCCAATGATTTAAAATAAAAAGTGAATATTTTGTCCTAGCATTGTTTTTACAACCACTACCTGTTATTCTAGTTAGGGACTATTGGACCAATCAACAAGGTGTTTAATGGGCTTAGTGAAGTGCCAATTATGCGATAAAATGCACCTGGTGGAAAAGCTTCTCCAGACCCTCCTTCCTCCTGGGCAGACACACAAGCCTTGAGCTCATGCATTTGGATCTAATATTATTTACTGAATGATCAATTTATCTTTTGCTTGTTATTTTTTCTCTTTACAAAGTTAGCACATGCTTATTGTAGAAAAGGCAAATTATATCAAAAGTATTGCATATCAATACAATATTAAAAGATGAATATCCTCATCTCTAAAATAGAGGTTGTTACAGGACCTGCTTCAAAGGTAGCTGAGAGGATTCAGTGAGTTAAAACATATAAAACACTTTCAGCAGTGTCTAGAGATTAATAATTGTTCAATAAATGCTAATTGTCATAAATATTGTTAATATTACTGTTAATATCATGACGTCTGGAGTACCTAAGATGGTTCCTGAACAAAATAGGCACTTAAGAAACGTTCAGTAAATTCACCACTGAATGAAAAATGGGCTGGTCATGAGCCATTTGGTTCTTTATTAATGATGATAATTCCCTATTCTGCCCTGCAGATAGGTTCATCTGTACAATTTTTCTAGATTTCATATATATGTGTTAATATACGATATTTGTTTTTCTCTTTCTGACTTACTTTACTCTGTATGACAGACTCTAGGTCCATCCACGTCTCTTCAAATGATCCAGTTTCTTTCCTTACACAGACATAGAGAACGGATGTGTGGACACGGCGGGTGGGGGGGAGATTTGTGAAGAGGGGGTGGGATGAATTGGGAGATTGGGATTGACATAAATACACTGCCATGTGTAAAACAGATAGCTAGTGGGAACCTGCTGTATAGCGCAGGGAGCTCAGCTCAGTGCTCTGTGGTGACCTAGATGGGTGGGATAGGGGGGAGGGAGGTCCAAGAGGGAGGGGATAAATGTATATGTATTTATAGCTGGTTCACTTCGTTGTACAGCAGAAACTAATACAACATTGTAAAGCAACTATACTCCAATACAAAAAATAATGATTATTCCCAAGGGTGTCAGGATGGGCCCCAGCTTGGTGCAGAACTCTGACCATCTAGAGTTCGAGTTTTAGCAAATCAGTTTTTAGTTCTGTACACGTGTGTTCTAAGATGGTTTCAGTGATTCTCAAGGCATCCAGGAAACTCAGGTGATACTTGAATACTGTGTGTTTGCTCAAATGCAATTGAGAATTAGCAAGATTTAGTAAAGGACCTACTCAGGGCGCCATTCCTGCTCTGTGACCTCATAGCTAGGTGGGTCTGAAGATCTTACACCCAACGAATCTGTTTTCTTATGTGTAAAATAATGGAGGTAATACAAGAGATTCAAAGGTTCTGGGATTATAGTGGGTGCTCAAGAAAAGTTTGTTTACTTCTTTTAATTCCACCATAGAAATTAATAACTCTCATCCCTAAACAGGTAGGGACAAGGCAGAGGCAGAATGGATCTGTTACAGTCACACTCTGTCAAGCTTCTCAACTGTGAGACAAGGGAAAAGTGTCTAATTCAATCCAGTCACAAGAACACTTGATTAAACCAAGCCTCTAGTGCCAGGAGGGATGTCTTCAGTGCCAGGATGCCAAGGCTCACACTGAGGTTGTCAAAACGCACCCACCTCACACTACTATATTTAAAATAGATAACCAACAATGACCTACTGTATAGCACAAGGAACTCTACTCAGTATTCTGCAACAACTTAAATGGGGAAAGAATTTGAAAAAGAATAGATACATGTATAACCGAATCACTTTGCTGTACACCTGAAACTAACATGACACTGTTAATCAAATATACCCCAATATAACATTTTAAAACATTTTTAATTAAAAAAAATTTTAAATGCATGGACTATAGTCAGTGATGAGTGTGCAATAGCAAAAATAATAAAAGTTTAAAATTAAAAAAAAAAAAAGCAATGCACCCACCTCCTTCTCAATCTGGGCTGCCTGGGAGCATCTTCATATCAGACCTCTGCTGATCCTGGGTCACTGCTAAACGCCCATCTCTCTGACCATCTTTCCTCTTCCTGTATGGTCACTTCTACACTGTTAGGTACAATCCATTTTCCACCATTCTCTTCACAATCAGCTACAGTCGATCCTTGAACAACACAGGTTTGAACTGTACCGGGTCCAATGATACACACTTTTATTTTTTTTGACTAAATACATACTATAGGACTACACCTTCCCCAGTTGGTTGACTCTGAGGATGCAGAAGGGGTTCATATGGAGGGCCAACTGTAAAGTTACATGTGGATTTTGGAATGTGCTGGGGTTGGCGCCCCTAACCCCCCTGTTGTTCAAGGGTCAACCGTATTTGTTTACTGGAGACCTTCATTCTATTTAAACCAAGCGCATCTTCACTGCCAGCCCTCCCCAGCATGCTCTGCACCTGCATTCTTTAAGGAAAACCCAGCTCTCTCCAGACATGGTTCCTGCCACAGACTCCCTGGGGGATGACTTCCTTTCCACACCCTAGTCCTTCGCTGCTCCATGTTCACCTACAAAGTCTCTGCTCCTATGAAGCTTACGGTTCCTTTCCCGGTCACCTGATTCCTGGTCCCAAATTCTCCCAGATATTTTGCCATCAAACTCCTAGTACTCCTTCCTTCCTACCTGCCAAGTGCAGAGTTTGCCACACTGTAAATGTGAGAAGGAAAAAAAAGGGAAGGAAGGAGGGAGAAGCCTGGCTCTCTGGAGCAGCTGGGGTCTGGAGATATTCCCAGAGGTCTTTGCAAACGTATCAGACCTGCCTGGGCCTTGATCAAACCCAGCAGGAGAGATCAGCAACACCATAAAGATTTAGGATATGAACCAAAAAAAGTCTATTAGGATAGTTAATTATAGGTACTTTATTTGGCAAACAGTGGTATCACTTTATCATGCTCACAGTGTGATAAGTGCTACTCCAAGTTTCTTACATGTATTAATCAATTTGATTCTTACAACCATACAAGGCAACCATACTCTTATGATACTCATTTTGCAGAGAACTGAAGGCAAGGGGAGATGACATAACCTGCTCAGATCACACTGGCAGGGGGAGGGTTTGAATCTAGGCGGTCTGACTCTGCAGCCCATGCTCCTCACCGCTGTGCCCATATGTCTCTTTTAATGACATCCATTCATATAGAGTCACTATCCATTACTGATTTCCACAACTCTGTGTAGGAATTGTTTTTTATTACATATTTGTTTATAACGAGCCGAACAAAACACACACACACGCACACGCACACACACACACAAATCAAGAACCAGCTTAGAACTGCAATGGTGGTAAAAGCATCATTTTTCATACTCAGAGCAGCCAGGAGTTAAAGTAAGGAGTGTCTAGGAACAAGGATGAAGTATTCAGCAGGGAGCTGCGGCTGGCCACTTACTTTCCTAGCAGGTAACATACTAAGTATATGGTATTATTAATATTTAGAGCCCTCTAAGAGCTGTGCTCAGATGAACACTAGACCCTTCTCTCCTCCCTGCTTGTGAGCCAAGGCATGAGACATGAGTACTCTTAGAAAGCCAACAAGTACACAATCTTTCCAAGCAACTAGTCCAACTTGTAAGATCCTACATTACTTTTTCTTCAGTTCAAATCTCTCTCTGCATTGTTACAAATGATGTAGAGGTAATATTTCAAAGAAATGGCATTTGACCAGTTTTCTACCTTTGAATATAAGAAAGCTCATCCAATTTTTTTTCCAGACCCACACTTAATGACTGATTAAATGGAAGATGCTCCATATTTATAGCAGATTTGTAAAATCTGTATTGCATTCATAATTGCCTTTAAATTGTCTTTCTGGAGTTAATGGAAGATATTCTGTTCTTCAAATGCTTGTTGATGTGTTATAGTTTTGTAGCAAAACTACTAAAGATTTTGGAGATTATAAAGCACTTCTTATAACTTCTCAGAGTCACTTTACACAGCCTGTGGCTCAGTCAGTATAAACCTACCCACTGCCTGACCATTCACAATTTTAGTAGTAACATCCATGGCATATTGCATCGAATAATTTTTGAGAAAGCACTGGAAAGCTGAAAATAAATCTTTAAAAATAAATACTTCTCTACTGAAATAAACATTAAGTACACAAAGAGTTGAAAAACATAACTGATTTGTAACTTCAAACTATCTATCACATAGGAAGTATTGCATGATTTTTGTCTGCCTTCTTTTCAGAAAATATTTTTCTTTTTTTCTAAATCTTTTTTTAGTTTCCAAAACTTTGGACTTCTCTCTTACCGTGTGCACTCTCGCAAGGATTCTGTGGAGACCCATAAACACATGTTCTTGTATCCCAGATGGCCCTCTTTTTCTTTTTCTTTTTTTTCCACTTTTTGGAGGCAGTACTACTTAATAGCAGATGGTTACCAGTTCCTCTACTGAGCGGACTGCTTTTGGTGTTTGAGAATATAATTCTCCAAGGATCCATGCTTAAAGAGAAACATAATAGCTACCTATGTGTATTTTAGTAGTAAATTCTGTATTAGCTGAAGTCTGAAGAGTGTTTATTAATGAACATCCAAGGAATACTCAGTTTAGAAGCTGTACACACCCACACCCACACCCACACTTTAGTCCATGACATTAATTAGATTTGTCAGTAATTTTTTACATATGGAAGAGATTAAGAAATACATTTTAAACTGTGAGTTAAAACAGGGCCAGATCTTAGAAAAACCAATATTCTCAAACAGCTTCAAAGCCTGAGCCCAGGCCTAGGTAACCACAGGTCCAGTCACTGACTCTCTTTTTAACGTGGCAACAGGACTGGGCTGGTGTACAGGATTCTTGTCCTAGGGCATATGACATAACCAGCCTCAGTAACCTGTTTTCTTTAATCACCTACCTGCCATCATCTGTAGATGGCAGTATGGCTAAGTGCCCATCATGGACTGAATTGTGTCCCCCCAAAATTCATATGTGGAAGTCCTACCCCCCAGGACCTCAGAATGTGACTGGATTGGGAAGTAATTAAGAGAAAATGAGGTCCCTCCAGTGGGCCCTAATCCAATATGATCGGCATCCTTGTATGAAGAGATTAGGGTACAGACATCAGAGAGCACAGAGGGAAGACCGTGTGAGGACACAGGGAGAAGATGATCATCTACAAGCCAAGGAGAGAGGCCTCAGAAGAAACCAACCTTGCCAACACCTTGATCTCAGACTTCCAGCCTCCAGAACCGTGAGAAAATCCATTTCTGTTGTGTAAGCTACCCAGTCTGTGGTACTTTGTTAAAGATGTAGGTCTGCTTCCCTGGATTCCAAGCCCAAAGCATCACATAACCAGTCTCATTCCCTATTTTCTTTAATCACCTACCCAGCTAGTTATCTTTAGAAGGCACACACGTGGCTTCAGACAACAGGAACTAATTGATTAAGAGGAATCAGAAAAATATTTTTGAAAATCAAAGGCTAAGCTCTCTCTTCAGTAGTTAAGAATTTCACATCACCCTGGTTAAAAACCACATGAAGGGGAAAACAAGAAAAAGAATTCATCTTATTTCCAGTGAACATATTGTCAGCAGTAATACTGGCAACATTTTCATTTTCATCTCTGTTTTCTATTTCTTAAAGATTATTTGTTCTCTAGTCTTGATGAGTACCTTGTGTGGGAGAGTCTCTTGTCTTAATCGTGCCTTCTTGCACCTCATGTGTCTACTGCAATCCCATCAGTAACAACTAAGATGCTTGTTCTAATAACTCCGTCTTTGAAAAGGAAACTTCAACTCTTCAATTACTAAGAAAATATCTTCAGAATTGCATGGGATTGTAAAGGCTGTTTTAGCACTGTAAAGTCAAATCCGTCTCATTTACCCATCTACAGTTGCTTAGTATAATCTATTCCCAAGATCATGAAAAGAAAGTGTGTAAATCCATAAATACTTAGTGCTTTGTAAGTTATAGTGAAAAGTGGTTCAGTGAATCATGAGAGACCCCTATTGACCTTTTCAGGTATTATGAGAAATCCATCACTAGACTAACCCTTCTCTGCATGTCCTGGTGCTTGTGAGTGTTTATATAAATCAAGGGCACTTGAGATCTTGAGATCGGTGGTCGTGTCTGATTTATCTTTGTTTCCTAGTGCCTACTACAGAGCCCAGTAACTATTAGCAGCCCAATAATATCCATTTAGCAATATTGAGTTGGACTGGCTAGAAGTGAACTGTTTACAAGTAAGAAGCTCCCCACTGAGAAGAGGTTAAATGCAAGGGAATTTATAGAAAGGATAAGGGAAACTCTCACAATTCCAAGAGTGGGACCAGAGTTGGGTCTTAGGTACAACTGGAAGCTGGCATCTGAATGCAGTCAGGGCTCTCTGTCCATCTCTCTGCTTGGTTCCTCTCTGGTCATCTCTTTCATTTCTTCCCTCTCTATTCACTTCTCCAGTCCATACAAAAAAATACAGGGAGACCAGCAGAAACGTTTTAAATGTTGCAGTTTTTCACTCAGTTTGGAAAGCCTGCTTTGATTGGTACCTGGTCCAGATTCTCTAGTGGGGTTTAAGCAGAGGAAGCTGCAAGCCTCAGAAGAAAATGAAAAGCAGACTTTCCCATTGGAGTCCATTCTGTAGAAGAATGAATGAATGAATGAATGAACAAATAGCTGTCAGCACCAGAATATTAAAACAACCTGAGAATACAAGAAAGTATAAAAGGACCAATACTGATTCTCTCTGTCAGATGGCTGTGAAGGGTTAATGTAGTCAATTAATTTAGCAAAGGATATATTATCAAAGTGGCGGGAAAATTTGTTAGTAATTGAAAGTGCCAGAAACACTGAAGAAACTCAAACAATGATTTGATGGGGAAGCTGAACTGCATAAAAATCCTTAAAGTGTGAACATTCTTTTTCTTTCCAAAAAAAAGCTGACAGAAAACTTCAGGGTGCGCGGCCTGACAATCTTGGTGCTCCTTGTGAGCTCTGGGTTGGGGAAGCCAGGGGGTGAGGGGGTTACCTACCAAACCTGGGTTCGCTGGGTGTCACGGGTGGACACTCGGGTCTGAGACGGAGGCGCCCCAAGAGCAGAACTGACAGGTCTGGAGCAGGGAGTTTCAGTGACCCGTTTGTAGGTGCTCCCAGAACTGCGCAGGCGCACAGGGCACCGGCTGGTCCTCGGTCTTGGGTGCCACGTTACCATCACGTCCTGGCACAGGGTGTGCGCTCGCCTCCTACACAGATGCACGCGTGCCACCTCTAGTGGCACCCACTTTCTGCTTTTGCGTCCTTTAGATAATAAGCCCCAAGTAGGGCAGCCAACTGTGTTTTGCTCAGTGGACGACTGACAGAATTTCTCACATACAGATCCAGCCTGGATAATAGTTGGTGCACTGATAAAACATCCATATATGCCCCCGTCTTCACATTCGCTGGGAGTCCGGTCCTGGCTTCCTTTTAAGAGTTATCTGGGGTCTGTAAGGTCATCTTTACTCAGTAAAATACACTAATTAGGCAGACCTGGGGCTGTGGGTAAGAGCAGGCCGGGATCAACAGCAAACAAACAGTAGGGATCTTTTTGGTGGGATGGAAATGCTCTGAAACTGGATTGTGCTGTAATTTTACTAAAAATCGTGTGCTCTTAAAATAGGTAAATTTTACAGTACGTAAATTATCTCAATAAAGGTGGTTAAAAATATATTTTTTTAAAGCTTTTATATATAGAATGGTAAATAACAAGGTCCTACTGTACAGCACAGAAAACTATATTCAATATCCTATGATAAACCACAATGGAAAAGAATATTTTTAAAGGAATGTATATATAAATATGTATAACTGAATTACTTTGTTGTACAGCAGAAATTAACACAACATTGTAAATCAACTATACTTCAGTAAAAAAAAAATCTTTTTAAATAAAAAAATTAAAATGTGCTTAATAGCCAAAAAAAAAGAAAGAAAAGCTGACAGAGATTTATTTCAAATGTGCATTGATTAGACTACAATATTGGAATATTGGAAAACAGAGCAAAAATCCCCTTTCTGTTGGACATCTGATAAGTTTGCTTTAGTTTTATGTGCATTGTCACTGTTTTTCCCCCCAAGCAGGATTAGCCAGATTGGGTGTGGATTTCATGATTTTTTGCACAGGATTTCTCCCTCTGTCACAAATCTTTGAGGCATGGGTTCTAGAAGTTTTCTGAATAATTAAAACAATATTTCAGCATCATCCCATCTCCTGCTGCATAGGTTCTCAGTAAATATTTGTTGAAGACATGAATCTCCTCTGCTTACTTTCTCAACTCTCTGGCAGCAAACTCTGCAGTTTTCTGATAATTTCTGCAGTGGAAAAAGAAGGGGGTGACTAGTGAAGCGTAAAGAGCAGAAAATGAGAAGGTTTATATGACTTTGAAAGTCAGAGAATTCTCTGATAAAATTCTAAATGGCTATGGGTTGGATATTTGGTCCGCGCTTTAGATCAAATTAGGTGTTCTGGGAAGCACTGACGTCATATGATGGATACCTATAGGCTTGGATGATTCTACAGCAGCTGAGTGATTCCCTAATGTTCCCATCCATCACCTAGAATGAGCAAATGTTCAAGCCACAGATTTGTGTCAGCAGAGACCAAATCATCAGAAAATAGCTCAGTTCTTTAAAATCTTTGATAGCCTGATAATTTCCAAGAATTTCTAGAAAATAAGGTAATGAGATAACCACTGGGAAATTTCCAAAGACCAACATGCCAACTAGCCCTCATCCTAATGAAATGTATATGAGATGTCTGCAGGGTTGACAAAAAAATACCATCACTTGGGCTGCGTTCTCCATTTTTCCTGTGTATTCCTAGATTGAATGTGATAAGGTAAAAATATACCTCCCTCCTCCCCTCCTCCACCCTCTCCTGGAGTTCTTGCTTTATTTCTATTTCTATTTAGTTCTAGTTTTATTTCTCCTCCTCATCTTCCACACAATGGTCGCTTTAACCAAATAATCTCTCATTTATTCAAGAAAAATCCTGGATTATGATTTGCATTTTCCTTGTTTTTACTGAATAATAGAATTGAGGTATTACAAATCCTACTGGTTTATCCTGTAGAGCTGAAGCATTATTAGTAAGGGGCATGATTTGTTTATGTAGAGATAGATTTCACTCCACTTCCTCTCTCTGTTTCATCTGGAAACTGGGAATTCAATAACCCTTCTCTGACTAAAGCTTACATGGTTCTACCAACACAATTCAAAACAGGCATTAGGTTTAAAGATCCTATATAATAAATTTTAGTTCTTAGTTTCCAAATCCCATGAACCATCCAAATAAACTTTAGATGATTTGCTTAAATGTTCTCTTTCAGAATATTTATTTAAAGTGTACAAGAGCTAATGTGCTATGTTATACTTGATTAATGCCCAATTAAACATTCCAAATTATAAATTTGGCATATTTACCCAGGAGTTAATTTTCCTTATAAAATAAGGTATAAAGTCTTTATTTCAGTCATTTTTCATGCATTTTATCTTTTAATTATATTATAAAATTACACCATTGCTACTGAAGATGCACTGAGCTGTTAAATTTCCATTACACAATCATAGATGAAGTCACTATTAACACTCAGCTTAAACTCTCAGCTTCAACAGACCTACCAATTACTCATTTTTATTCTGCATTTTCTCAGGATGCTACTGATTTATTCTTCTTCAAAGGGGATTTTAAACGATTTCCATTCCACTCACCATATCTACTCAATATTGTACTGATAATCTAATAGGCTTAGGTATTGTCTTTACTTGCTTTGTTCTCCTATGTAAACATAAGATTTCAGGGCATGTTGATTTATTTGATAATACATTTTAAGTGCCTTATTAATTTAAGCTGCTGATTTTTTCACTTCATTTAGAACTAATCCCAAATGAATCAGACCTACATTCAAACATTCATATTGTATATTAGGACTCAGGAAAGGTGTTATATAAGGAGACTACCACTATCTCTTACCTTGATAACCAAAAACAAAGGATGATATTCTCAAATGACTTAATTAAATCTTTAGAATGTAGGTTTAATTAATTTCCTAGGATACCTACCATGCTCTTGGGTGATTTATTATTGGTTTCAGATTTCATCTAAATATTATAATTAAAACTAAGCTCACTAGTTTATAAAGCTCACTAATTTATAAAGTCACACAATTTAATTACTAAATTAAGAACTTTAATACATACAATTTCAAACCAAAGTGTCTTCTAAAATTCTTGCTCTTTTTTTCAACTCTGTACATTCTTTAAAAACTACTTTCTAAACGTTAAAAAAAATACTTTTATCATTTTAATAGACATATGTTGTAGAATTGGCTTCTGAGATAGTTTTTGTGATTAAATCTAGAATGCTTCAGTTTTCCACAGTCCATCTGCATGTTTTGAACAATATAAACAATCTCACCATGGGGGACTATGAAGGAGAGGGTGTGGAGTAAGTCTATTTATTTGGATGCAGTTGAAAGTAAAGAAGAGTAAATGGGACAAGTTGTCTCACTCCCTAACTGTTCACTTCTGGACACAAGAGAAGAAATTCTCCCAATATTTGTATTGCTTCTCAGATTGGATGTGGCTGACTCAACTTGGACTAAGACATTTTTAGTAATCTGAGAATTCACAGAAATCACAGGAAAATCGTTGTGTATTTGATAGGATGAGGGTTAGAGGCTTGGGCCAATTGCATTGAATATTTACATTTCCAAGCACAGGTCTTTCCACACAGAAATTGAAAAACAAAAACAAGGGAGGAGATCAAGATGGCAGCGTAGGAGATTGTGGAGCTCACCTCCCATAGGGAGGGTGGGAGGGAGGGAGATGCAAGAGGGAAGAGATATGGGAACATATGTATATGTATAACTGATTCACTTTGTTATAAAGCAGAAACTAACACACCATTGTAAAGCAATTATACTCCAATAAAGATGTTAAAAAAAATAAAACAAAACACATCAAGCATACATGTGGAGCAATTCTCACTGGAAACTACCTGGAGACTGGCGGAAAGACTTATACAACCAAGGCTGTAAGAAGGATCCACACATAATCTGGTAGGAAAGGAAAAGAAGCAATCAGGTGGGGGAGGGGACACAGAAGAGGAAGATTACATGGGCAGAGACCAGCCCCAGGGAGTAAACAGTTCAAGCTGCATATTGGAGACCCCAGCCCTGGGGTCCAACATGGGGAAGATGAGTCCTCTTGGCTGGTTGGAGGGCCAATGGGACTAACAAGAGGGTTGTGGGAAGTCTGGATTCCTCTCATGAAGAATGTGCACAGGCTTGCTTACTCCCAAAACAGGGCAGAGAGGGTGGAATGAAACTGACAAAAAAAAGTCACTGGCAGTCCCACGACTGCCCTGGCACACACCCCAGCCTGAACCTAGCAACTGCTCGGGCCCCACGAGATTCACGATGCAGCTTCACACTGGGGTGAGGGCTGCAGCGGCCAAGGAGAGAGAAGGGCTGTGAGGCACAAAGGGGACTCAGACCTGGGGTTGGGGGGAACATTACTGCTGCTAAAACAGGCAGCACCTCAGAAGCACTCCGGGTGGCTAACTGCAGCTGGTCCAACACAGCCCATGCCCAGACCCCCACCGAGTACCCACACCAGCTCCTCTTGCTCCAGCACTGCTCCCCTCTGGGGCCAGGGTGCCGGTTCTGGGAGCAGGGAGAGCACACAAGGGAATGGACCTGGCTCAGACCTGACCATCAGGGCTTCTGCTCCAGCAACTTGGGACCTGACCCTCCCTCGTTCCGGCAGTGATGGCCACTGAGCAGAGGAGTGACCCCAGCTCACACCTGGCTCTGGCCCTCGCCAAACAACAAGGGAATAAACTAAAAGAAGAAAAGAACAGATGAGAACTACAAAAACAACCAGAAAACACGTAAAGAAATGGCAGTAAGTACATACCTACCTACCTACAATCACTTTAAATAGACTAAATGCTTCAAGCAGAAGACATGGCACCCCAGTTAATTTCATATTCACCCTAAAGTGATGGAGAACCACTAAAGGATCTTTAAAAGATATTCCCTTTTTAACATCCCTTTTGAATATTACTTATGCAATATATATGTATAAAAATACATCCTTCAGTCCCTGGGTAGAGTTAGGCTTTGAACCCAGCCAGTACAGCTCCACAATCTATGCTGTTAACCACTAGGCTACATTGTCTCCAATACTTACATGAGTTTGCATGTATGCATGCAAAAAACATGAAATAAATATTCTAACACAACTGACTCATACTCTACATTTTACTCTGAACCTTGTTCTTTCAATTAGTAACATACCTTGAAGGTAATTCCTTGTCAACACATTTTGATCCACTTTATTCTTAAGGACTGCACAGTATTCCATTATGTTAACATTCCAAACTATACTTAAACATATCTATATTGATTAATATTAACATTCCTTACAGGTTTGGGTCTCAGAAATAATGCTGCAACAAAAATAATAGCAGAAGAATTGCTCAAAGGAAATATTTATTTTTAATATTCAAAATATGGCACAATCACCTGTTTATAAATAGAGAAGTTCAACAGCCCTCCCATCTGTACCTGTTAACCCCACATTCCCACCAGTGGTGAGTTTTCATCAAATTTTGTTTTTAAATTTTCTGCCCATCTGATAAGTAAAAAGTGATCTCTACAGTATTTTAAAAATAGCCTGATGTGATGAAACATGTGTTTGGGAAAGATCATGATGAGGCAGCACAGAGGTTAGCCTGGTCACACCAAGATTCAAGACAGAAAGGACAGATAGGAGACAATGACAACAAACTGTGTAAGAGACGAGCATGACTTACACAGGGCACTGCCATCAATGTACTGGGAGGAATAAACAAGAGGAAAGGCCCTATCAGAAAGGCCAGCTGTTGAAGTAGATCAACAGACGTTAGTTCACGATATTTAATATTGTGTTAAAATGGGTGAGAAAGAGGAAGGATTTAAGAATGTTATTTCTTAAATGACAGTTATTTAAGAAAACAACTGTTCTAGGAAACACAGAAGAACACAAAGATTTGGGGGCTTGCCAGAGGAAATGGGATGACAAAAGGTCCCTTACAAATTAAAGATTCTATTATTTACTTAGAGAAACTACCTTCATCTGTTGCAGGGACTATTTTAGAATAGTCATATATATTTGACGTCACTTAATGAATCATTGAATTTTGCAGAGATATGAAGACCCTTATATCAAATTACCTAGCATATTTGTGAAACCAACTGTACCATGCCAGAATATTCTTTGAGTGTTCTGCCATCTAGTAAATATCAATCACTGGTGCAACTTGGCCTGTAAACTGCTCCTTCAGAACAAAGAAACTGGAATTTTATGTCTTCTCATCATGCATCTTTTCAGTTTCCACATCATAGAAAAATAAGTTGAAAATGCCTCACATTTTTGGCAAAATCTAATCTCATAATTATTAAATTCTTAAACATAGAGGAAAGAATGAAAGCATAGAACCTATCAGCTTAATCCCAAGTTTTGACCTTGGGCTCATCTTGAAAATGAGTTTCATTAAAGTCAGGGAGGAAGTTATTATGAATTTCCTCTACATTATGCTGTCTCCTTCCATGTAGAAAAATGACAACAAAAGCACAAAAACAAAACAAACCTTTACTCATTAGCAACTTTCTTCTTTGTAATAAATATATTTAAGTAAACAATTTTCATCCATTCCTTGAACTATGCTTAATAATACTATCAAAAATTTATCATCTGTGAGACTTCCCTGGTGGCGCAGTTGTTAAGAATCTGCCTGCCAATGCTGGGGACACGTGTTTGATCCCTGGCCCGGGAAGATCCCACATGCCGCGGAACAACTAAGCCCGTGAGCCAGAACTACTGAGTCTGCGCTCTAGAGCCTGGAAGCCACAACAACTGAAGCCCGTGCCCCTACAGTCCGTGCTCCGCAACAAGAGAAGCCACCGCAATGAAAAGCCCGCACACCGCAACAAAGAGTAGCCGCCGCTTACCACAACTAGAGAAAGCCAGCATGCAGCAACAAAGACCCAATGCAGCCAAAAAATATAAATAAATAAATAAAAATTTTTTAAAAATTTATCATCTGAAAAATTACCCCATGTGACACGTTATAGATTGTATTTGAATGTTATAGAAGTATTTTATGAAAAATTTGTTTCCTCTATATTTTTATGAAAACTTCCTGATTTCTCCTGAGTTGATTGCTTGTTTTGTTGATTGCTAATATATATTTCTTATCAAACTTTATACATATACATATTTTAATTGTTTTTTGAAAGCCTATCTCCCCAAAGGACCTTTGAATTTCTTGATTGAACAATGTCATATATAGTTTTATATCCCCTCTAACTCTTATGATGTATATAGTACCTATCAGTTTTCAATAAACGTTAATGAATGAATGATTTGAAATGATTGAAAGAATTAATGGCAAATGTTTGAAGTTTCATTAATTTTAATTCAAATTATATTAATATGTGATTTAAAATAAGCAATCACTGCACTCAGCTTCCTTCATGAAGCCTAGAAGAGTCAGACTGCACATATTGTCCAAGTACCTGTGGTGCACTAAAATATAGATGTACACTCATTAGACTTATTGTAGGTAGGTAGACAAAAATCCTCCTTTGAAATTTGTTCTCATAGGTCATGGCAATATTTCCAGGCTTGTCAACTTCTTTCCCTTGGCAGCTCTCTGTGGTCCACTTTTGAACTTGGATGCTGAAATGCTCCCAAAGGGAGTATGCCTTATGGATATCTTTATTCTGTATGATTATATGCCAGCAGAATGTATAAACTTGAGCTATCTTGGATTGTCAGCTGAAACGGTTCCCAAGAGAGTATTTCATTGCCTTATGGATGACCATGGATGAAACCTCAAAATTATGAAGTTTGTCCTAAGAATTTAGCTGATATTAGTAACATACATTAGTTGCAAGTCCTCTGAATCCATCTACATGTCTAACCTCTAATTTTACTCTACCCAAGCTAATTCTAAGGAGTTCAGATAAGGGCCCCATCTATTTTTGTGGTTTTTAGAAAGTGTTGTTACCAACCTCTATTCCTTTGGGCAGCATTCCTTTGCATTTTTCTTTTCATTTTAGCACCTCTGCTTTTTAAAAACAAACCTGAGTACTTTGGGGGGTCATTATTTGTATTTGTGTATTTCACAGTGCATTATCCCCTATCTTGCGGTATGAAAGCTGCAGAAAGAGAAAAAAAGCACTATTTCTCTTAAGAAACTTAGATTGTAAAATTTATACCTGATCTCTACAATATATATTTTCCAAACCTACTGTCTCTTGGACAGCTCTGTGTCTCAGAAAATTTAGAGATGATATAAGTAATCTTCCTGTTCAGAGCCCCATCAACGTATCTTGACTGGTGAGCTCGGGAGAAGGAATTAAGCACACATTTTCCCCCTTCTGGGGCCTCTCTCCTTCTCCTTCTCTTTGACAATGGCTTTTCCTCAAGAAACACACATTTCTGCTCCATCAAGCAGTGATGTTGTAGGGTTCAGTCCATTGTCACCGAAACCAGGGTGGGTGGAGAATGGAGCTGCAGTCATCCAACTCTGGCTATGCATAATAAATTTAGAATGAAATACTAGAAAATGCCACTTGGCCCCAGATCCCAGCCATAGTTGGGATCTAAATTAAATTTTGTCTGTAATAAGCAGATATAGCAATAGGCATTTGCTGGATACTTGTGTCTTAGTTCTCAATTAATTCTGAAATTTAAAGGTAAATGGTGTAACATTATTAAACCCCTCAGATGCCAATATATATTGTTAATTATGCTTTCTTTTTTTCAACTATTGCTACTGACCTGGCTTTTCTTTTCATAATTTTCATGAGGTACCTGATCTGTGAAATACACTGCCTATGTTAGGATCTTCAACAGAAAAAGCTTGAAAAGTTGTAAAAAGAACCAATCAGCAAATACAGTCAGCCTTCTGCACCTCCAGTTTCTGTATATGCAGATTCAACCAACCGTGGATCAAAAATACTTTTTTATGTTTTGTTTTGTTTTGTTTTGTTGCTGCACCACACAGCTTGCAGGATCTTAGTTCCCCGACCAGGGACTGAACCCAGGCCCCTGGCAGTGGAAGCACTGAGTCCTAACCACTGGACCACCAGAGAATTCCCAAAAATAGTTTTTTTAAAAGTTCCAAAAAGCAAAACTTAGAGTTTGCTGGGCAAGCAACTATTTACATAACATTTACACTGTATTTACAACTACTTACATAATATTTACATTGTATTTTCAACTATTTACATTGTATTAGGTATTATAAGTAATCTAGAGATGATTTAGAGTATATGGGAGGATGTGCATAGGTTATATGCAAATATCACACCATTTTATACAAAGGATTGGGTGTCTGAGGATTTTGGTATCTTGGGGGGTCCTGGAACCAATTCCCTTACAGATACTGAGGGACAACTGTAATAGGGAAATAAGAAGACTCACAAAGTTTGTTTGTTTGTAAGCAACACATTTAAAATAATTATATAAAAGTGATTAAGGGTAATTTTTTAAAAGATGCATACTTAATACTTAAGTAAAAGGAGTCATAATAATATGAGAGTGAACACATTAAAAAGAAAAAGAACTTTCTCTTTCAGAAAAACCTGAGATAAAATAATTTGTTCAAGAGGACCCTGAGAACATGGAAGAATTCATGGATTTAATGAATCACCAGATTCTAAAAACATTAAATTATACCTGGCAATTCAGACTCCAGAACGAATGGCTCAGTCAAGCCATTACCTCAAGGCTTCTTGGATGAACACAGGCTTCTAGGACAGTACAAAGATTACCTCTGGTATCCAAGTGTTCTCCAGACAGAAGACATCTTCGTGCCATAGAGTCAGACTTAATACTGATTCAGTAGGTGAGCCCAGACAAGACCCTTTTCTCTTTCAATCCACATATTGTGGATTTAATAGAGAAAACGCTAGATGCTAGAGTGACTGGGAATCAAAACCTGAGAATTAAGGAGCTCATCCATCAGTTAGCTAAAGAGGCCTCTCTTTGGGTGCTGATCCAACCCTGACTCTTTTTGTCAGTTACCATAATTCTTCAGCAGCACCCTGCCATGTCCCCTGCCTCTTTTTGCTAGAAAAACTTTAGCCTTCTATGCCTTCCCTGAGTTCCAAAGAGAAAATTTGATCAGAGAAGTGAGAAAAAGCAGAAACAAAGGAAAGCAGTCAAGGAAGACATAAAACAAAGTCAAGGACCTTTAGTTCCTCCTCAAGGGCTGTAGATAATATTTTGAGCCATATATTCTGAGATAATATTCCAAGCTGTTTTGCAGATACTGAAACCCCCACCAGGTGGAAGAAGTTAAATGCATGCTGACCACAAACATGCAGACCCCAGACTGATTGGAACCAGAAGGTTGATATTGTTGACTTCCAATTACCTCACCACCAACCAATCAGAGAATTATGCACAAGCTGATAATGCACACACCCTGCAACCCTCTCCCTCACCCTGTCTTTAAGAACTTTTCCTGAAAACCAATGGACAGTCGGGTCTTTTGAGCATCAGTGGCCCATACTCCTTGCCTGGCACCCTGCAATAAATCTGCACTTTCCTCCACCACAACCATGTGTCAGTAGGTTGGCTTTACTGTGCATGGGCAAGTGGACCCAAGTTTTGTTCTGTAATAGAAGGAGGTATCTCACTGACCACAGGTGAGCCTGTAGACAAATGCTGTGTAAGACCCACTTAAGACTATAAGACAAACCCAACGGATGTCAGGAAACCAAACCAGTAGCCTAAAAAAGGTGAGAATAGTTTCCTACTATGGAACAAAAAGAAGCCAACATAGGATAAACACAAAAGTAGGCGTTAGAATGAAAATGCCGAAGAGAATAAGGACATGTTTAGAGACACTGGTCATTTTCACTTTGTGAGATCAGAGAATCCATCCTAGTAATCTAGGAAGCCACCCAGGAACTGAGTACTGAGGAAGGTTCAGCCATAAGTATCAACAAAGATATCCCTACAGACTTAGAGGATTGGCTACAAAGAAGATCCACCAGGTCTTAGAGCCTTTGATAGTGGAGATTTTCCAGACACCACTGGCTGCCCTGGTTGACTAACATCAGCCTGACCTCATTTCTGTGAAGAGGCCTTAGAGTTGACAATGCTTGCTTCTTGGAAAGTGTAAGGAAGGCCAGGAACCTGTCTTGCATGTGTGTGTGTTGTAACGAGATTTTAGCTATTGCTTTTCTATATAAAACATCGGATTTTAAAACTTAGAAAATGAAGAACATTGATACAAATTAAAAATTCAGTAAAATATAAATACAAACAAAATGTTTTACTAACTTTTACATTAGCACAATTGATGTGATCCCTACACCAGCAACATCGGTATCACCAGGGGATCTTTGAGAAATGCCAATTCTTCTATACCCCAGACCTACTGAATTAGAAACTCTGCTGGGGGAGGGGGTGGCAATCAGGGTCACAAGCCCTCCAGGTGATTCTGATAAACACTGATGTTTGAGAGCCACTGGGATAGACTATAAAGAAATATATTAACCTCCAAGCCATTTTTTAAAGAATCTCATTCACAGTTGATGTAATTAACAGATGTTGGGAATTTAAAGTAAAAGAAGTCAAAACCTTCTATGGTCACATGGTAATGACTGATGCATTTGTTATTACTTACAGGTGGGAGTTGAAAAGTGAATATTTGTAATTGATATCATGAAGTTTTTATGAAACTAGAATATTTTCTTAAATCTCTTAAATGTACTCTAATTAGGAAATAATAGAACCAGTGTTATATCATGTTATATTGTATTGTATTGTTTATTATTTCAGCTCATCTACTCTTGTAAGGAAGTCAATAAAATTTTCGAAGTTTCCCCTAAAGAAACTAAATGAGGAAAAAATCAAGTACAAACTCCTTGTGTTTAAGAAGAAAATGTCAGGCTTAAGAAAGACATAGAGCGGGAAGCAGACATCTGAAATGACCCACATACTGAGTTCATGAACAAACCAAATTAAATCAGAAATCTCAGACATCCAACTTCTAGCTCACAATATGAGTGAAATTAGTCTGAATAATTGCACTTTACTGATGATGGAGCTTGTTACTGATTCTGAATCTCAAGGCATATCTGATAAGAAAGGAAATGGATGGAGATGAAATAAATTCAGCCAACTAGCAGACCAGTGGTGTGAGGAAATTGAAAATGATGGATGCCTCACAGATAAACCCTGTAGTAACAAGAGTTGAAGATAGAGGCTATTGACAACCCCAGCTGAATGATGAGTTGTCATGTAGGGGTGAACTGAAAAACAGATAATTTGGCAAATGACATTTTTCCCTGAAGATGAGCAAAGCTTGATGAACAAATAAATGTAAAAGCTTGCCATGGGAAGTGGAGATCCTTAAAGGAAACCCAGGAGCAAACTGACATGTGAAATAAACTGAATTAAGAAGAGGATATGCTAGAGGGGAGGTGGCAGGTTGTAAGATACAGAGAAGAGCAGACTTAAAAGCTAAGAATTTAAGAAATAGAGGGTGAATTGCAGAAGAAGACGCGATCCTAATGAAACTGTATCGCTCCCCTCTGAAGACAATCAGTGCCCATGGCTCAGTGCTTCTCACAGCTCTTAAAGTGGGGGACCTTTAAGGAAGGAAGCCTGTGAGTTTCCATTCCAGATCATGTACCTTGATTAATTGACAAATGATATAAAACTAAGTGCCATGAAAATATAATGCTTTTCAATAAATTTTAAGCAAAATCAAAAGAAATCCCCCACACCAAACTGTTTACTTACCTGTTATTAGCCTATTACTAAGGACAGCTGATATAAAGAAAGACCTTGTGAATAAATCTGATAGATTTTAAAATAAATATTTATTTTAAAATAAGTATTTGAACCAATATCTAAATCTATCATATTTATTCACCAGAGGCATAAATAATTATAATTCTTAAAAGAAAAGAAAAACTTGATGATAATAATAGAAAAGTCCCCAATAGGAAGGAAGGGAGTAAAAGGGAGAGAAGTAGAGAAGGAAATAAATTTAGATTTAGTGAGAAGAAAATATCTCTATGAAGGGGTAAGAGGAGATCTGATTGTAGCTCTTGCTTTTATCACCAAATCTAAAGGACCTGAGCCACAACGTGATGACCAGACCTTCCCTTCCCATCAGAGCAGACAGTAGAACACAGACTTCTACTATAACAGAGACTTGGAAAACTTCTTACAAAATTTCAAAAGACAAAGGATAAATGAGGTACTGTGCATATGTTGAATCATTCATATTGCTATTATGCTAGGTTACCACTTTTTAAAAATTTTGCCATCTTTTCTGCCAATATTTTTCTAAGCATAGCCATACTGGAACCATGCTATGCTTTTGTGTGTATGATAGCAGTGACATATCTTTTTTTATACAATTTTTAAAAGGTACACTGCATTTACAGTTATTACAAAATATTGTCTATATTCCCCATGTTGTACAATACATCCTTGTAGCCTATCTTACACCAAATAGTTTGTACCCCCCTCCTCCCCACTGCTATATTCCTCCTCCCACTGGTAACAAGCCACTAGTTTGTTCTCTGTATCTGTGAGTCTGTTTCTTTTTTTTTTTTTAATATTCACTAGTTTGTTGTATTTTTTAGATTCTACCTATAAGTGATAACATACATTATTTGTTTTTCTCTGTCTGACTTACTTCACTTAGCATAATGTCCTCCAAGTCCATCCATGTTGCTGCAAATGGCAAAATTTTGTTCTTTTTTATGTCTGAGTAATATGTATGTGTATATATATATATATACCACATCGTCTTTATCCGTTCATCTGTTGATGGACACTTAGGTTGCTTCCATCCTTGGCAATTATAAATAATGCTGCTATGAACATTGGGGTGAATATATCTTTTCAAATTAGTGTTGTTGCTTTTTTTCAGGCATATACCCAGGAGGGTCATATGGTAGTTCTATTTTTAGTTTTTTGAGAAAACTTCATACCGTTTTCCACAGTGGCTGCACCAACCTACATTCCCACCAACAGTGTACAAGCGTTCCCTTTTCTCCACATCCTCACCAACATTTGTTATTTGTATTCTTTTTGATGATGGCCATTCTGACAGGTATGAGGTAATATCTCATTGTGGTTTCGATTTGCATTTCCCTGATGATTAATGATGTTGAGCATCACTGAGAAGTCCCTTATTAGATATATGATATACGATTTGCAAATATTTTCTCCCAGTCTGTGGGTTGTCTTTCCACTTTGTAAATAGTGTGAAGCACAAATTTCTAATTTTGATGAAGTCCAGCCTGTTTTTCTTTTATGGCTTATACTTTTGGTTTCTAAGACATCATTGACTAATCCAAAATCATGAAGATATGTGTCTATGTTTTCTTCTATGAGTTTTATGTTTTAACTCTTGCACTTTGTCCGTTGATTCATTCTGAGTTGTTTTGCATCTGGTGTGAATATAGGGTCCAAATGAATTCTTCTGAATGTGGATATCTAATTCCAGTACCATTTGTGGAAAAGAGTATTTTCCCCTGTGAATTGTCTAGGTACCTTGTTGAAAATCAATTGACTACTAATGTAAGGGTGTATTTCTGGGCTCTCAATTATATTTTATTGATCTGCATGTCCATTTTAACAATATTGAGTCTTCTGATCTATGAACACAGATGCTTTCCCATTTATTTAGATCTTCTTTAAGTTTTCCCATTATATTTTCTAGTTCTTTAGTGTACAAGTCTCAAACTTCTTTTGGTAAATTGATTCCCATGTAATTTTATTCTTTTTGAATAAAATTGGAATTGCTTTCTTAATTTCATTTTCAGATTATTCATTGATAATGTATAGACATGCAACTGATTTTTACATATTGATCTTGTATCCTACAATCCTGCTGAACTCGTTTATTAGGTCTAGTGGTTTTATAGTGGATATATATTGTTTTTAAAATTCTTTTTTTCACTTCACAATATATCAATGTGGTTAGCTTTTCAAGTTAGTTCATATATACCTTTTTAATTCCCATTTTAAGAGTGGCATAGTATTCCACATTATGATATAATAAAATTCATGTATTCATCTCCCTATTGGTAGGCACTTATACTGAGTTTTCCTTTTTTTGTTTAACTATCATAAAAATACTGAAATGAAAACTCTTCATCATACCTCTAACTACTCACACAGGTTCAAAGAATCTTAAAAACAGAATTGGCTGGTTATAATGTATATTTATCTAAAATTTATCAAATGCCACAAAATTGCCCCTCAAAAGGGTCCATATTTTACCATCATCAAAAAAAAGCTATATTTATTGAAGGTGAACAACAAAACAACTAACAGTTCCTCATACTGGTCCTTTAACTTTGATAAAAAAGAGTTCCTTTCCAATAAAGCAGCAAGACTCCTCTTGTGATTGTCAGATTAACTTGGGGCTAAGTGTAGACATCCAGCAGAACTCCTGGGGAACTTCCTTCCCCAGACAATTTTAACCAGAAATAACAGAGAGGAACTAAGAGGATTTACCATGGTTTGTTCAATCAATCAATCAATTATACATGCTGTGAAGCTTTGACATTTTTGCTTACTGATCCCCAGAGGAATGTGGTTTACTAGGTCTCAGAAAGGGTAGCACATGTTTGGAAAGCAGAAACACATGCAAACTGGTTAGAACCATATACTCAATGAGTACTTCTCTAAATAAATGATCACTCAAGTTTGTATATTGCTAAAGCACTGATACACAAACATAGATATAGCATCTCTATGAATATTGGCATGAAACAGTCAACCAGATACCCCCTTGCTGCTGCCAGAGGGGTATATTATAATCATAATCCAAAGGAAGTGTGAAGGTGGTGCCCCCCACCACGAGGTCCTTGTTAGTTTACACCCCAATTTCTCAAGAGCTTTTAAGTACTTCTCCATCACCTCCAAATGCAGGGGCCCTTGGCCATGAAGGAAAGGATGAAGACCAGAGGCCAAATGCCCATACCTTGGAGCAACACTGCCTTATTCTATTTATGTATTTATTTATTTTCTTAAATGACATAGAGTTGATTTACAATATTATATTAGTTTCAGGTGTACAACATAGTGATTCAATATTTTTATAAATTATACTCCATTTAAAGTTATTACAAAAGTCTTATTCTCTTTACATAGTGAAACTGTCCACCAGCATTGTGCAGAGAAGAAAGAATGGAAACAAGATCTTCAATAGAAATGACTTAATAAAAACTATTCTCTAAGTAAGCATATTAGAAAAGGTGAAGGTCTTTCTGCCTTACTAATATGTTCTCAGAAGCAAGAAGTCGACTGAAAATATGACCCCTATATAAGATGACCAACAGAACCTGGAAAATTAGAAATGTAGGCCATCCCAGACCATAAACTATAACTTTAGCCACAAGATACAAGATACAAGATAAGGGGGGCTTCCCTGGTGGCGCAGTGGTTGAGAATCTGCCTGCTAATGCAGGGGACACGGGTTCGAGCCCTGGTCTGGGAAGATCTCACATGCCGCGGAGCAACTGGGCCTGTGAGCCACAACTACTGAGCCTGCGCATCTGGAGCCTGTGCTCTGCAACAAGAGAGGGCGCGATAGTGAGAGGCCCGCGCACCGCGATGAAGAGTGGTCCCCGCTTGCTGCAACTAGAGGAAGCCCTTGCACAGAAACGAAGACCAAACACAGCCAAAATAAATAAATAAATTAATTAATTTAAAAAAAAGATACAAGATAAGGTTAATGAATGATTTTTTAGACAGAAAACTAGTTGACAGTAAAATCCAGGGTACAGGATTTCTAGTTGATAAGAATGTATTTGGAGCTAAGGTAACACTAGAGTAAAATCTGAACTACTATTTGTCAAGATTCCTTGTCTCCGAAATTAAAAAAAAAATTTTTTTTTCCAGTTTTTCTCTCACCCCCAAAGCATGTATCTACTAAGCAATTCCTATATGGAATCTCTGGGCAAAACAATAATGGTGATAATGGTTAATAAATAGACCAATAGCCTTGAAATGCTACATTTTAAATACCAAAAAAAATTATTGTGACTGTCTCTAGATTAGGGGGGGAGGTGTCCTGTGTCATTTATCTCTCTATTTTGACCTTTTTAAAATTACCATGCCTAGATAATGACTTTTGTATTATAATATCTTGTATTCATATTTCAAGAAGTTCCTGTTTTTTAGGTGGAGCATTCCAGTTTCTCGACCATTCTTTCATGTTTATTTTTTCTGATAAATCTTAAAACTGAAAATGGTTTTCTCCCCTAATCTCTTGGAATTGGTTCTGGGATTCTCTGAATATTGTTTAAACAACTCCACCAGGTAGTTATTTTGTCTGATTTTATTTTAACAAACAAAGAAAACATCAATAAATGGAAAAATAAGTATAATGAGAAAATTCAGAACGTCAAAAATCTCGTCAACAAAGATACACGGAACTTTCCTTACTAGGGAGCCTTGGGGTAAACTGAAAAACCAAAGAAAACCACTGCATTGTAACCACCAGAGGGCAGTGCACTCTAAGTAATGGACCCTAGCGATCTTTTAAGATGAAGTCCCATTTCATTTATCTTGAAGATCAAATTTACATAAGAATAACATTAGACTACAAATTTACTTGAAACTCGGTAATAATTACAAAACCTACTTCTGATATTAGCAGCGTAACATTTATTTAGCATATTTAAAGAAGTATAGTCATCAGTGAATTATTCATATTAATTGGTGAGATGCTCCTTCACAGACATATTGGGGAAGACCTCCATGAAACTGAAAGACCTCCGTGAAACCGGAAGTGGCTGTGTATGCATGAAAACCCCATGGATACAGAAACTGTCCTGTCCACCCAGCTGTTTCTTCTGTACATACATTAGGGTCCAGTTTATAGTGACAATTCAATAAATGTTTGATGAAGAAAAAAATTAAATGATCATAGTTTCAGCCCTACTCAGCTGGTACTCTCCTCAGGCTCCTGCCCTGGGCCCTGCACTTTTCATTTTAGAAGAGTTTTGGATTTACAGAAAAAAAATGTAAGCTAGAACGGAGAGATCTCATACCACCCGCACCCAGTTTTCTCTATTTTTAAATATCTTAAGATCAGTGTGATATAATTGTTATAATTAATAAGGTTACATTGATACATTATTATTAGCTAAAATTTATACTTTATTCATATTTCCTTAGTTGTTACCGGATGTCCTTTTTCTGTCCCAGGGCCCCATCCAGGATACCACGTGACAAATATTTATGTCCCCTTAGGCTCCTGGAGGCTCTGACAGTTTCTCTGTCCTTGTGTCTGATGACAGTTGTGAGTAGCACTTGTCAGCTACTTTGTAGAATGTCACTCAGTTTGGGTTTGTCTGATGCTGTTCTCATGATGAGACTGAGGTTATGGGTTTTAGGAGGAGATACAAAGTTTCCAATACAAAATCTCGTGGACGGAAGGGCAAGTTGGCCTTGGGCAAAGCTGGAGAGTGAGTAGAATCCCTGTTTTCTCACTTCATAGAATCACCCTCACTTCATCCTTCTCTACATCCACACACACCTCCCCCACTTTCCAGCCTGAGCACCCAGAGCTGGCTCCACCCACTTTGCATGCCTCTCGCATTCTTCTCCAAAGGACACTTCCGCTGCCTCCCTCTCTCCCTCTCACTCTGTGCATCCAGGCTCACTGGCTCACCTTCAGCTCCTAGACTCCAGAGCTGTCACACCTGCCATTCTCTGCCTGGAGATTTCTCACAACACATCCCAGAACCCTTGATGCCCACCTGACCCCATTCCACACTTCATTTACCTGTACGTACCTCCCATTCATTCTTCAGGTCTCCAGCAAATGTCAACTTCCTCGAGAAGACCATCTGCCACCCCTGGCCAGAGCCTGCCTATCAGAAAGCCAGATCCTTTGACTCTTAGAGCAGCTTGAGCTGTTCAGAGCATCAGGCACCTTGCAATTCTGTGATTAATGCTTACTCCCTCCTGTAAGCTACATGAGAGAGGGCAGAAAATATGTCTGTTTTCTTCACCCAATGTCGTCAGTGCCTTGCAGGAACGGTGGACACTACATCTCTGATAGAGGGAGGAAGGGAAATGGGAAGACCATGGCAGATGCCGGATTGGTCCTTTGACTTGATTCAGCCACCATCTGGGATCTTCAAGATTGCAGCAGTGTAACTTGACAGATGACACCTCTGTTTTGGGCTGGGCATCCAGTGGGACAGGAAAGGATGCTGTTTACTAAGGGGAGAGAATGGACAATTTGAAGCACAAGGGGAAAGGGAGAAGGAATCAAGTGTTCCTAGTTCCGCATGTTAAATGTGGAAGGCCTAATAAAGTGATTGTCTACAAGCAAGGAACCCAAAGATAATTATTTAGGTAACTTGCCCAGGATCGTACACAGCTGGTACATATGCTAGTATTTGAAGTTCAGTACTTTTTCCAAAGTGAATTTGGAGCAGACTTCAGAAATTATCTTATTCATCTTGTATCCAAACCAGAGAATTAGCCTACTCATTGCCAAAGATAGATTCAATCTTCTCTGTATCATTCTGGATACTTGCAGAGCAGTATTATCAACAATAAAAGCAAAAATAATGAAAGCATGATCAAATGGAAATCTTTCTCGAATTTCCCTAATGTTAAGGGTCACTTAGCACTTTGTAAGTTCATGATTGACTCAGCCAAGTGGAATTGGGTGGCAAGAATTTAAGTGTCTTCAGGGGGGAATTCACTAACAAGGGTAACTGGTCTAAATATAACTTTGATTGGGTCCTGGAACAGAAAAAGGACATTAACAGAACAACTGCTGAAACCCAAATAGAGCCTGTAGTTTAGTTATTAGCACTGCCCCAATGTTTATTTCTTCATTCTGATGAATGCACCATGGTTGTGTAGGATGTTAGGGAAGGAGAGTGAAGGACATGCAGGAACTTGCTGAAATACCTTTGCAACTTTTGTGTAAATTTGACATTATTCCAAAATGATAAGTTATATAAAAATACCAAAAGGATACTGATGTATCTCATAGACCCAAGTGGTTGAAATGCCTCCCAAGGAACTGGAACCATAAAAGAAGAATTAAATAGAGATTGTCATACACAAAATGTTCACCTCACCAGCAGTTGAAGAAACACGAATCAACATGAGATAAAATGTGTTTCCTATGAAATCAGCCGATATAAAGATAACCAATATTGAGTAGATTTGGGGAAAATGATCCTTTATGCACTGTGAGGGATATTCATTGTAACACGCTCTTTTTATGGCAGCTAATAGAAAACTCATCTCAACTGAGACAAGAGGGAACCTTTTGGCTCAGGTGTCTGAAAGTTCAAAGTTAGGTCAAGCGTCAAGTAAGGCCTGGCTCCAGTGAATAAAAATTTGCCTTCTTTCTGCCTCTCCTTTCTGCATTCTGTGATGTCCACTTTACCCAAAGTTGACTCCCCATATACCACAAGACTGCCAGCAATTCCCACAGCTGTATTCTTCCTCCTTTCCATCAAGGAACAAAGGGAATGATTTTCCCAATAGTCCTGAGAAAGTACATATTTCTCATCTCAATGCCCTGAGTTAAGTCTCGGGTCCATCCCTGAGCCGTTCACTCTGGCCAGAAGGATGGCTTCACAGATGGAGCCAATCTCTCCAAACATGCTGGATGAGGATACCAGAGGGAAGGTCCATCAAAGGAAATGGACAATACAATTTCCATGAGGGTAGGGTATCCATTAATTTCATTTTTATGGAAGCCTTTTTAAAATAAGGAATTTCAAACAAATCCAACTTTTTAATTTATTTCCAGTAATCAAATTTGTACAAAAAAAGGAATCATGCACAAGAGATGTTCTAGTAATTTTATGCATAAAAAACTTGAAACAATCTAAATTCACAGCAATAGTATGTTTGTTATATAAGTTACAATGCACTACTTAATGGACTATCATGCAGCCATTAAATATGATGTTTTCAAAGAATATTTACTGATAGTAAAAGTCATACTGTACTGGTAAGTTCAACAAATATTTATTGATGGCCTGCTATGTGCCAGGCACTGGGATACATCAGTGAACAAAACAAAGAGCCTGATGGCCTGGAATTAAATTTTTAAAAATACTACAAAAAGAACACGTGTCAAAATTTTAAATACCAACATTTGCAGATGCATGCACACAAAAATATCTGCAAAACAACCAACAATTCATATGTCTGCAGACACAAATATCTGTAAAGTTGTACATCAACATGTTAACAGTAGGTTTTCTTTTCAGCCAGTGGTTTAAATGGGATAGTTTTTATTTCTTCTTGGTCTTTTACTCTGTTTTCAGAACTGTCTACCATAAACATATGTTTCCTTTAAAGCCAGGAAATAAGTAGCAAATTTGCTGTTTTTTAAGAGTGGATATTGGTTTCCGTTGATAGTTTGGCATTTGCAGAACACCTGTTAAATGTTTGATCCCTTCTTTCCACTCTTACCAAGCTGGGGGTTGGGTGGTGAGAGAAGGAGGAAAGGAGGACATTGAACTTATGTTTCTACACTGAGTTCTAATTCCATCTAATTTGCTCAAGTCAAACACTTCTTGCATCAAATCCCATTTGTTTTTGCAAATGCTGTGATGAATTGATATTTTCCAAGATAGACTTGCCAGTTTTAGATTTGTGTAAAACCAAGATTGCATGCAAGGAATGAGCATCACCTGTTCATACTATCTGAGATATGATTGCAGAGAGAATGACTCTCTCACATTTCAGAATCCCCACAGCATGACTTCTGTCTGTGTTAAAAATAATTCTAATAACTCTAACTCCAAGACATTCTGTATTAAACTTGGTGTGCGAATGCCAAAGCCATTCCCAGAGTAGGGATGTTTCTAGAGCATTTTCCCATGAGAAAACAAAGCATCTGACTTAGGGTGATATGAAAATATAAAATTCCGCTCAAATAGCCAGCTTTTCTGTTTTAACTACTCATGACCATATCATCAGTGGTAACAACCTTCTTGGCATGTAGGGGCTAAAAGTGTTTTGAGATATGAATTCCTATACACAGTTCATACGATGTATTCAAATGAATGTGATCAACTTTGACCTTTTAAGGTTGAACAGTTGGTCAAACAAAAGTATAAAGATTCCTTGGAATTCACTGAGAGAGCGATGAATGATTTCAAATTGATTCCCAGGAGTGTCATAATTATGTAACTATTCACTCATATATTGAAAAAAATCTCTGAAATCCTTGTAGAATTAGGGGAGTCTAAAGATGTCTTAAAGCTGGCCTAAGATTTATCCCAGAAAGAAACAAGAACAATTTGGTCACTAGATCTTTGACATTTGTCCTATCACTATTTTGGGGACAACATTTAAAGAATCTTGATTCATCTGAAATAAGTTTCAAGTACCAATTATTTTCATGAATAGGGCACCCAGTGAAGTTATACAAGTATCAGATGCCTTTCACTTCAAAATGTCTTTGCAGATCTTCAGTAATAACAGATTTTTGCTGTATAAAAATCCATAATCATTCAGTATGGTTGACTGCTCAAAATCCATGAACTGAACCCATCACTTCCAGAGGGATGCAGCCTTCATTTACAGGGAATCAAGGCAGCCCAGTCTTCCCATGAGAGATTTAATTACTTTTGGAGCAAGGGACTATTACATGACAGAGGTCAATGACAACCCAATGCTTGACTGCAGGTATTTTCTACAAAAAAAGAAAGTAATTAGAAATAATATCATGCATAAACATGTTAAAACTCCTAACCAGATTAATACTTTTATCAGTTTTATTATTAATATCTTTTATGACTTTCTCAAATTTTGAAACTTTTATTAAGCTGTAATCTCAAATAAGATTTGGAGAATAAACATAAATGTTTTTATTTTTTAAAGACTCTGAAACAACCTCCAAAATCAAGGTCCATAGAACAATGGCAGTAAAAAGTCTTCAGTATTGTTTTTAAATTCTTCTGCAAAATATCCTATCAATACTGCTCAGGTTAAACATAGGTATAGAGAGTTGACACTTATGGCTCAGTACTAAGAAATTCAAAGAGCAGAAGGTTTTGAAGATCTTCTAATGCCCAATACCAATCACAGTGCCCAAATGGAAATTAAAACTGAAAAAAAGTTTCACTCTGGCAGCCAAAAATCACAAAGTCTCCTTTACTGCTGTAACACAATATTCTATTTGCCAACAAAATGTACAACTGCTTGGCATTATAAAAATTACCATTTAAGATCATGGAATAGAATAAACTAACAAGCTAAAAATCAGGTAACTAATTGCTAACAATCCACTAGGATGAATGTCAGTCCTGTCCTGGCCTTAATCTTCAGGAATTTACACTCTGAGACAGTTGAAGTTAATATGGACTTTGAGCCTGGAATTAGAAATTCTGTTATTTATAGTCCTCTACCCCAAAATATATTTACTGTAACACTAGTAAACTAAAAACTTCAGCATCTTTCGGGACTTCCCTGGTGGTCCAGTGGCTATGACTCTGTGCTTCCACTGCAGGGGGCTCAGGTTCAATCCCTGGTGGGGGAACTAAGATTCCATATGCTGTGGGGCAAAAAACTTCAGTATCTTTAATGTGCAGGGACCTTTTTCAAGGCTCTTGAAGGTTCTCTAGTCACAGAGACCTCCTCCCCATCACACCTCTCCTTACACCAGGTCATGCTGCAGGGGCGTGGACATTCTGAGAATCTGTCTGAGAGGATGTACAGCTGGGTGTCCCATTAGTTTTGGTTTGATGGGTTATCTTCACGTGGTTTGCGGTCACTCTCATGTAGAGTTAAATACTTGTTAACCATCTCAGTGTATGAATGGTGTCCAGGAACTGTCCCCCTCCTCCAACTCACCCAGCATCAAAGCACAAGGGTGAAAGACACAAAAGTAAGGATACAAAAATGTCCTATGGCATCTGGCACTGGAAATATGTGGGTGATAAAGGAGAAACAAAATGATTCAACTCCTCTGTGATCTGATGAGTGGATTTCAGATCAATTCACACATAATCTAATCTAATTAAATGGCATTCAGTTTTAAATTATTCCCGCAAAAAATTTTCAA
Organism: Balaenoptera borealis; assembly: GCF_965194805.1. Classification (NCBI taxonomy): domain Eukaryota; kingdom Metazoa; phylum Chordata; class Mammalia; order Artiodactyla; family Balaenopteridae; genus Balaenoptera; species Balaenoptera borealis. The sequence goes on along the minus strand of NC_138869.1, from coordinate 66,085,632 downwards.
AGCATATCGTCTTAATAACACACACTCAAGAGAAAAACAAAAAGGAAGGCTTAGAGTTCTGTTCCTAGTATGAACATATAGTCAGCCTCATTAAAAGGTAACATAATGGTGATCTAACGATTATGTGTCAAGAATCTACTGTAAATTATTTTTACTGCACAAGAGGAATATTGGTAGGTTTACAGCCTTGTCCTAAAGGTATGTTATGCCTTAAGATATTAACTAGTGCTAATAAGAAGACATTCTTCACAACAAGACACTTAAAAGCAAACATGCAGAATAAGAAGATAAAACTCTACTGTGAAGATGTCTCTGAAGATGTCCGAAAATGTTTTTGATATTAGTAAATTTTTTAAATGTTTAAAATATATTATCTCAATATCTTAACTTATATGCTTATAAAGCACACAGTTTGTTAATATTTCTAGTTAACATTTATATTATTCCAGGCAGTGTTCTAAGCACTTTACATGTAAAGACTAATTCTCAAAGCAAATCTATGAGGGGGTATTATTGTCCCATTTTACAGAAGAGGAAACTGAGTACCTTGCTTTGCTTGGGAGCACACGGCTAGTATAAGATGGAACTGAATTTGAACACAACTCCTTTCGTTACTAGTATTAACCTTCCCCTTTCCTGTCCTTCATCTCCTCCCACAGCACTTTTCACCTTCTGGAACAAGAAACAAAAGTAATAATGACAAGTGATGAAATCAGTAAAAAGTATTCTGATGATGAAAAGGAAGCTTTAATTTAAAAAGATTAGATCACCAGAGTCCAGGCTGATATGGACAAATTCCTTTACCATCTTCCTTCCCCAAGTGGATAAATTTCTTCTAGCCTTCCAAGGGACATGATTTATCTTGAGATTTTAGTTTAAACTCCTTGCTTTCCATGGACCCAGTCTCCTATTCCCCACTCGGATACAACACTCAAGATCCCGGAACATTGAGACCAACATCCGTGCCCGGAGCATCACGCTCTGCCTTTGTTTGTGGCTCCTCTGTATTTCCCTTACTTTATTTTGAGCGCCTCTAGCTCCATGAAAAAAATTCTCTTTCTAGCATTTCTAGGTGTCTTACTAGGAGGATTTTCAGGCTTTCTATTTAAAAACTTGTGAGAAACCCCCCACTTGTGTGTCCCTTCATCTCCCTGCCATCCATGGGGTCCCTACAAGAGACGTGGTACCTCCTCTTCTACGCTTTCAGGGCATCCCCGCATCTCACTCACCCTTTCCCAGACAGAGGCATTTGTTTTTCTCCTTTCCTGAGGAAGGGCAGAATGGTTGACGGGGAACATGAATTTGGGGAGAGAAGAATGGAAAAATATCGATTTTGAAATGTTAAAATTGTATCTCTTGTGGTGGAGGCTGACCAAATGCTGTCTGATCCTGCTTCCTCTTCCTGGGCGGTCACGAAGGTAACACTTCCCAGCCATCCTTTGCTTTAAGCTGAGACCGACCATCCAGGTAGTTTCCAGCGATGTGGAAGGAGGAGGAGGACCACACCCTCAGGCCTGCCCTGCAATCTTCCAGTGATGTACCCCACACCCCGCTCCTCTTTTGTGGATGCTGGAGCTTCCCAGCAGAAGAAACCTGAACCCCTGAATTAGTGACGGCAGGAAAGCCACAAAAGCGCTGCCTCACCCTCATGAGATTGGATGTCGGCAAAGAATGAACTTTTATTGTGCTAAGTAACTGAGTTTGGGGGGTTGCTGGCATTAATTATCCAGACCAATATATTCCCATCACAGTTATCTGAAACATAATTTTAAGCTGAAATGCTCAAATATTTGGTAAGTCCAAAAAGTGACCTCATTAGAGTCACAATTATGTTCATGATTAAACTGAAAAATGCATTTGTAGAGTCTTATCTGTAAGTTTAGGTATAAGTTTGAATTGCCTGATTGTTTATTTCAAGCAACACATCAAAATATTGATAATAATATTCCTGGTAGCTGTACATTTATTTATGCAATAGCAACCCCCCAAATGTTCATTTATTAATAATAATAATAATAATAATGGCTTCCTGGAATCTAAATGAAATGCTAAAAATCTGAGTCAATACCAGAGAAAGCAGAGAAGGGAACCCCAACACACCTGGGTTTTAGGCTGGCCAAAGTGTATGGCTGTGGGGACGCCTCTCTGTATTTTCTAGAAAATGCTGTCAGAGGCATACAACCAAAGTCTGTGTCAGACTAATGTTTGTAACAAATGCTTATTGTCTATGGGGGTACATATATGTGTATGTTTTTAACAAAACCAAAATGTTTAAAATTGAATTCATCCTTCATAACATGGTCATATATTATAATATCTAGAATTTATTAGCTCTGGAAAAATCTGTTTATGGATAAGAATGAGTTAGAATTCCAAATGCAAACTACAAACCTCATTTAGCTGTTCTCATGTATCATGAGGACATGGCAGTTGTTGGAAAGCTATGTCACATCTTGACATTGCTGACAATTATATTTTATTCCTTTGCAAAGCTTTCATAGGTTATTTAATAATGTAAGAGGATTTTCTAATTAGGAGGGAATTTAAAGAATGCAGAAACAAAGGAGAAAGGGGGGAGGGATAAATTAGGAGTTTGGGGTTAAAAGATACATACTACTATATATAAAACAGATAACCAACAAGGACCTACTGTATAGCACAGGGAACTATATTCAATACCTTGTAATAACCTACAGTGAAAAAGAATCTGAAAAAGAATACATTCATATGTACAGCTGAATCACTTTGCTGTACACCTGAAATTAACACAACATTGTAAATCAGCTATACTTTAGAAAACTGAATAAATTAATAAATGACTGCAGAAACAAAGCACAGCTAAATTAATTGCCTTGCTCACAGTCTTAGAGAAGCTGGTGGCAAATCTGAGAACAGACTCTAATTCTTGCTTCTCCATTTCTCTCCTGCTTTATGTCTCATTATAAAGATATTCTTATTCTGAAATAAATCTCAAAAATTTTAAAATAATTTTGTGTTCTGCTTTTTGAAACTTATATGTACATAATTTTCATGTTTGAGAACAACTTTCCGGCATCAAAATATCTTGTATATTTTCTACTTTTGCGATTTTCTAAATAAAAATATCAAATAAGAATTTCCTTAAACATATTCTTGTAGAAAACTCTGTCTCATTTCCTAATAGAATCCCAGAGTATATAAAATCTTTAATTTCAACAAAGAGGTTACCGGTTGTTCTTACTCTTTTTATTGTAAAAAGTGTCATAATTCAATATTAGGATGAAATGTGAGTTTCCAAATGAACAAGAAACAAGCTGGATTTTGCAAGCCAACTCTTGTGGAAGTCCTTTTTGATGAGAGTTTCAAGTTAGAATCCTCAAATCTCACTCACACTCAGAAGCTGTATAATTGTCATCTGAATGTAATTTTCCTACAGTTCAATAAACTGCAAATTGTTTGGCTGCAGAATAAATGACTTCAGCTATTTTAGTATTAAATCAACATATGTTTAAATCACTGTCAAGATTCTGTTGATGAGGCTAGCCAAGCAATGAAAATACCTTCAGTATGAAAGAAATGAATGTTTCTGGGTTTAAACTTACTATTTCATGGGCTAAACTAATTTGCAATGTCAAATATTAGTAGTTTAATAGATCAGTTGAAGGATTTTTATCAGATAGGACTCACCTCCTTTGTTTCCTGTCTCTCAGGGACCACTGTCTTTTCTTGTCTGATGTGCAGTATCTTGAAAACTTGTTTCATACATTTTGTCTATATTTTTCTTATTGTTGCTTCGGGGAGGGGGTGATAAATATGGTCCCTATTATTCGTTCTCTGCTAGAAGCAAAGTGATTGAACTGATTTTAACAAGGAAGGATTCATGAAATATTTTTGGAAGAAGGAAAGCCTTATGTTGAGATAATTGTAGATGCTGACACTCCAGGCTTTGTGGAATAGCATGGAAAATAATGAATAAAATTTAACTGATTTACTGTTTAACCCAAGCACAGGAAAATGTGTTTAGTCTGCTCTAGAAACGGGGAAATTGACCATCTTACTTATCAGGCAGCTTAGGGTAATTTTTGCAGCAGAAACAAAGAAAACCCTCAAAGTCCACTTACTGCTGCATGACAGGACCCAGGCTGACTGAGCGCCCTCCATCTGGGACATAGCTAGTCTGATGGCAGAGGTAAATCTGAAGGCACTGAAACAGCAAAATGTTTTATAGCTTCTGCTCAGATATGGCTCACAGGATATTTATCCATATTTTATTGACCAAAACTAGTCCCATGTCTGGATATAAGTCCCTGTAAAGAGGGCCCCACTTGTAAGTTTCCTGAATATTTTCAACAATTGTAAAATCTACCATGCTCAATAAAAATTAAACTAGTGGTTCTTAATCTCCTTTGAATTCTGATGGCATCTTCCCAGAAAAAAAAAAAAAAAATATATATATATATATATGTAACAAACATGAATATTTTTCATATAATATCCTAGGCCTTGTGAAATCTCTGTACTGTCCCCAAGGACCAGAGGCCAGAGACTCTAGGTTAAGAGCCCCTGATTACATAACGTTGATGTCTATAGCTTTAGGGCAAGGAGAAATCTTATCAGGTTACCATAAATTTTATAGAATTGAAAGGTCATATTTTGAGAAAACCAGAATGTACTCTGATTCTGTTGACTATAAACACAAATCTGTTTGTAAACATATCAAAATATTCCATAGAGTGAATAAACATGAATGTATTAAACATTTGTAATACATGAAAATTACAAAGTCTTTGAATCTACCATGATTTATACTCCACTTTCAGAAATTTTAATTGAGCCATTTTAACGAAACTGTTCTTTAGACTGAAACCAGTCTGCTAAACTTCATCTGAACTTTTAACTCAGTCATTTGATCAGGCCTGTGAGAATAACAAAACACCTGTTGTGTTACTTCTGTTTCTTTTAAGAAATCTGGCCAGATTTGTCAGGCTGTGAGCCTACACTTGCTCCATTAAAAGTCAGAGAAGAACTCAAAAAAGTATTATTTCATTTCTCTTTTGAAGAACGGAAGAGAATAAAACAAGAAGAAGAAACACCAAGAAAGCCCAAAGAGTAAATGATTTCTGTTTACAACACAATTTTATCCATCTCATTTTGTATGTAAGATCTGTATTTTTGTTGTTTATACTGATAATCATGATAAAGTACATGAAAATGTGTAAGAAAATACTTTGGTTTAAGAAAAGAATATTATTTTTATGTTTGTAATATTTAGTTAGATTCAGATAGTTTAAAAATTATAATTTTGTATTTAAAAACAATTAAAACCACATAGATATTCTTAGGGTTTTTTTTTAGAATAAGGCAAGACTCAAATAAGATACAGTAAGAAGACTGAAAGACCACTGTAATAATCAATCCCAACATTCAAAATAGAAAAATTCTAGGAGTGTTGATTCACAAAGGAACTATTTTCAAAAGGGCAGGCAGAGGGTAAAGGAAGCACAGGAACATTACAGCACTTAGAGTTTACTGAAAAGAAGCTCAAATACAGCAGTGAGAGGACACGGAGCCCAGGACCAGAGTCTTGTAGGGAAATCTACATGGGGAAGGGAAATGACCTTTGGTGGAAAGTCACCATCATCTCAAGATGAACCCCCAGGGAGGAAGGGGTCAATGCCTACCTCACTGCCTGCCTCCCTCTGATCTGCTGGGGCTCCTGTTGGTAAAACCAGCTCAAAGAAGCCAGAAATCAAGGAAACCATTGACGCTGGGAATAGATCTCAAGGAGGAAAGGGGAGGAATCTGCCCTAAAGTACGTAAGTACAGAATTGGACAGTTTTGAGAAAATTAAATATTATGATCATATGAGTGGATTGCACCCTAGATCAATCTTTTAATTGCAAAACAGCATTAAATCTTGCTTCATCATTATTTTCCTCCACTCCTCCCATGGGGGTGGTGAGGAAGGGGAACAGGCTTCCTCAGAGTCTCAACAGTCTACAAACTCCCTGAGGCAGGTATCACATCTTATAAATCTTTCTATCCTAAGCTACAGCATGCATTTAGCACACAATAAATATTTATTAAATTAGTTGACTGAATAAGTGAACAAATCATGTTTAAGTGGGAAGGGATTGATGTAAATAAATCCCAACAGTGAAAGTGGAAATCTATATAACACAGATTGTTAGTCCTAAAATGCAACTCCTCGGGTGGTTTCTCATAAACTTACGTGAAACTGAGATATTTTAATTCTGTGACACTCTGACCTATGCTTCAAAATTATTCCTTTAGGTAATCCCATGCAATTCTCTGTATATCTACTCATACAAAAGGCCCTATGTTTCCAATTTATTTTATGGTGAGATGACTCTCAAATATATCATTACAAATTCCGCCAGTTTTCTTTGGGTGATATATGGTAACATATTCATCTCTAACTGAAAACAGGACGATTTGTTGGAATGAATCAGGACACACTTAGGCCACCCCAGAGAAATAAATTTCAACAATTTCAGGAGAGCCAGGGGAGCCTTTTTCTTTTGGCCTCAACTTGGCTCACCCAGAGAGTGATCCTCTTTAAATAGCAAAAATAAAATCAAAGTCCCATAGAGACCTAAAACGTGTATCCAAATCCATTTCCAAATCAGTTCTCACTTGACTGGAAATGCTGCTCCCAGTGTAACTCACTCTCAGAAAGCCCATATCCTCGGGCTAATTATGAAGTCATTCTTCTCTGTCCTTCCCTTTTCCTCCTTTTTTCTCCTATACCAGTGTTACCAAGTTTAAACTCTTTCTGCTCACTGCACAACAGGCCAATAAATCGGGAGACAAGTTGTTGGAGCAATGAACAGCGACTTTATATGGAAAGCCAGCAACCAAGAAGATGGCAGACTAACGTCCTAGAGAACCATCTTCCAGGAGTTAGAATTCAGGCTTCTTTTATACTAAAAGGGGAGGGAGTGTGGCTGCTTGTTGCAAACTTCTGGTGTCAGAATCGCTTGTTCTTGTATCTGTCCCGGTAGGTCAGGTCATGATGTTCCTGTAAACCTCTAACAAGACAAATGTTATTCTCTGTTCTGCAACTTTTTATCTCTATATGAATGGAAAATTGTTACTTATACCTTTAAAGGTCAGAGCCTTGAGAATGGGTTATCCTGTATATTTCAGGCTATAGGCAACATTCTTTTATGAAAGGTGCTGAGCCAGCATGACAGGCAACAGAGGACAAAGGTTAAAGTAAAAGAAACAGATCCAACATGGAGTCAAATTTGTTCTTCCCTATTATACCAGGAGACATCTATAATGTTTTATAGATGTCCCCAAGTGACATAGATAATTATACGAAGAAGGAAGGAGGGCAAGAAGTAAATGTACAATTTGCCAATTTATAGACTTTCTGATAGAACCTGAGGGGTTTTTGTTCAAAGTTTATGCATTCTACCTTGAATGTAGGTACCATACCACAAAAATATCAAAAATCTAGTAGATGGTGGAGGAAGAAATTGAAGAAAGAGGAGGAGAACAGAGAGAAGGATGGAGGGAAGAGGAGAGGGGGAGAGAGAGAGACTTTTCTTCTACTTATCCATTCGTAATTCTTGAGTCCGACTCTTTACATCAAAGTGACAAAGAAAAAATAGAGAAAATGTGTAAGAGAGACATTGTGTGTCACCCCAAATCTTCCAGAACCTTAGATAGATCATGGTCATACTTTGATGGACTTTATACTACAGAGGAGAAGGACTAGAAAGGAAAAGGGGCTTTTATAATATAGGAACATTGTATTGACTTGGGTGAACGTTAAGATGAAGATAAAGCAATTTAGGGAAAAAGATGTGACCTCCATATAAAAAAAGATCACAGGTTTTGGAGTCACTATGTAGGTTTCAGTTGTGGCTATGACTCCAAGTTTGTCTTTTGACAAAGAAAAACAGGATTCTGATCAGTTACACAATTAAGTATCCATAAGATGAACTAAAAACAGTTACTGAGAAGAAACTTCTCTTGAAATGGAGAGAATTTCTTCTGTGGTTGCTCAGTAAGAAGATATTATGTGATGCAGAGGGAGAAAAACTAAACAATAAATAGAAGATATTGGTAGATATAACCCATAAGAATCTTTCCAACTCCTCCAGAGTGTTCCAAGAACTCTGAGGTCTAGTGGGTTACTTCTTTAAATCAAAGCATTCGTCTTTGGAAGGCTGCTTTCAACAATCAGCCAGCATACAGCTAACAGTCCTACAAAGCATTTCGGTAAAGTTCATTATCAAAGGGTACATTTTGACAACTAGTTTTTCTTAGTGGTCACAACATGAAATTATAAGGTTTAAAGTTAGACATTCGTTGGATGATTGAGGCTTTAATGGTGGGAATTTAATGACATAACTTTTTTAACTTTATTTTTTTAATGTTTTCAAACATGCACATGTCCTGGGATTTGTCAGATGCTAAGGTGGGTAGAACCTAGTGGGAAAATGGGGGAAACACAATGAGAATGTCAAAGTAGAAAAAGAACTAGATAACACAGGTTCTGCTGAGTCATGGTAAGAAATCGTATTTTAGTCTCAGAGCAACATGAAGCAATTAAAAAGTTTAAAGCAGAGGGATATATGGCCTGAATTATTATTTCTATATTGTTTTCACAGTCTATTGGTTCATGTGCTAAACTACAGATTTTCTAAGGGCAGTGTCAGGAACTTCATCGTTTTTTTTTTGTTTTTTGTTTTTAATCCCCAATCATCTAAAATAGTGCCTGATATATGGGACTTGCTGAAGTAAGTAAATACTTTTGTGGTTGATTGATAGTACTTATGGGGCATGTGGGAGACACCACCCTCCATGATCTCTGCTTCCTGGTGCTCATACCCTCTGTAATCCTCTTCATTTGAGTGTAGACAGAGCCTGTGACTAGTTTCTAACCAACAAAATTTCCATTTGTGATGGAAACTCATTTCCATGCTTAAGTTAGCAAGTTCCATCTTGCTAGCAGACTATGTAGCTTTTCTGTCTACTTTGGTGGAGCAAGCTGTTGTGTTGGAGAGATCCATAGGACAAGGTATCACCAACAGCCAGCTAGGTACTGAGACCTTCAACCCAACAGCCCTTAATCTGTCAGTTTCTCCTTCCTCAGTCAAGCCTTTGGATGAGACCCCAACCCTGGCTGACATCTTGACTGCAGCCTCATGACAGACCCTGAAGCAGAGAACCCAGTGAAACCTTGCCCAGACTCCTGACCTACAGAAACTGTACAATAATACATGTATATTGTTTTAAGCCTATACATTGTAGCAATTTATTATAGGACAATAGATACATAGTACTACAAGGAGGGGACACTCAATTCACATTAATTCATTCTGCTCTGAGGATATCTTTTCCATGCAGGTGTGGGTGTTCAGGGGCTGTATTTGGGCTAAGACACCAGGCACTCTGGCCACAATATTAGTTACTCCATGGGTCATTTCCTGACCTGAACTGGGCCACTTGGAATCTGTCTTCCAAGAATTTGACAGTTGGAAAAGAGAGATAATGGCACATTACCACTGCCACTCTAGAGAAAAGGTTGAAATAAGATATTCATTGCTGAAGGTACAAGTCAATAAATTATATTTCTGTCAATGGCAATGGCAAGGTGGGTGAATTTCAAAGAATGTCCTACAGATTTAGACAAAAAACTGGAATTTACACAACCTTTTAAATCATAATTCAGGTGTGAAAATATAATGTTAGAAATTTTTGGTCCCATAAACATAGCCCTTCATATTATATTAAGGGAACTGTGTTAAATTTGTAGACAATATTTTTTTTGTCAACAATTTTCATTGTGGAAACTTGGAAATACAGGATGCCATCCTTAATCATGGGACTGTGATTAAAGAAAACAATAAGTGATAAGAATTTAAGCTGGAAGTGGAGGAAGATTAAAATTACTTGTAATTTTGAAAGAATAATATGGAAAATGCAGAGGTATCTTCTTTCTTTCAGGAAAATGGAAACTAAAGGAAAGATAAAGTGTGATAAAAATCCATTGTTCTATTTGTAAAATAAATAGATTAGACAGAATGTATTCCTACCTCTTTTGAAGTTTTAACTGTTTAGGACCCTACAAAGAACTCACTATAAGGAAAAATAACAAAACTGAAAAAATGACAGTGAGAAAACTCCCTTATCTATACTGCTGCCACTCCATCCTCCACCAGAAGAGGGCAGCACTAAGGAACAGGATGGAAGATGCAACACAGTAAGCCTTCTCATTTAATACCATAAATAAACCACGTTAAAAGAAAGATGCTTGGATCCAAGAAAAACTCAGATAAAACATTTAGAAAGTTATTTGTGGGCATAATGCAAAGGTATAAGCTTGAATTCTTATTTACTATGATTTTTTTTTAATTAATTATTTAGTTAGTTAGTTAGTTAGTTATGGCTGTGTTGGGTCTTCGTTTCTGTGCGAGGGCTTTCTCTAGTTGCGGCAAGTGGGGGCCACTCTTCATCGCGGTGCGCTGGCCTCTCATTATCGCGGCCTCTCTTGTTGCAGAGCACAGGTTCCAGATGCGCAGGCTCAGTAATTGTGGCTCACGGGCCTAGTTGCTCCACGGCATGTGGGATCTTCCCAGACCATGGCTCGAACCCGTGTCCCCTGCATTGGCAGGCAGATTCTCAACCACTGCGCCACCAGGGAAGCCCTTATTTACTATGATTTATAATTAATCCTGCATCATCCATCAACACAATTACTAATACATGAAAATCACCAACAATCTAATGAGACCTTAAATTAATATCAGTTTCCTTTCTAAAAGAAGCAGTATTCTTGGTTCACAGGGAGGCATAAAATGATACTCAAAATGTCAATGTTAATTCAAAGCACCAGGAGGTAGCGGTCCCTCTGACTCTGGAGGCTGTAATCTGAGCAGCATGGCATTCCTGGCTGGGTGATGAGAGCATGGAAATTTGAATAGCCAATTTCCTTGTCTTAAATGTGTACGCATTATCACAAGAGATGGAGAAACTGACTTGTAAAGTTGAAATAAGATGCAAGATTGTTTTTCTGTGTGGTCTTTCTTCTTGAAGTCTAATTCAAACTATTTGCAAAGTCTACCAAAAACATAGACAAGAACAATGGTGGAACTAAATTATTTCAACCTCTTTTTTTTTTACCCCTCAGGCTGTACACAGACGTAACCACCAAAATCTAAATTGTGCCCTTAATTGTGGAAAGGATGCCTTACAAAAAGTCTCATGTGTGGATTTATGGTAGAATTTGACCCAATATCCTATCTTAGGCGGATCCAGTTTTGTTTGTTTGTCACATTTTTCTGGTTCAACAGCCATTGCCTTAACTGTCAGTTGTTGGCATATCTGTTAGTATATTCTGGAAAAAAAGCTAGAATTATGCAACACATTTTGAAAATAGGAGATATTAAGAATTTATTCAGTTCAGACATATTTTTCTATAGTGTATGGGCATGTATGTATTTTAATCATCACTAGCTCATGTTTATGCAAATACATTTTGCCTGTCAGGAAAGGTCGTAGGGTACCCAGTTATTTAAGGGATCCATTGTTAAAATAACTCAAGAAGAGAAACATAATTCAAGAACAAAATTATTCAAGTGTCATATAATTCAAGTGTAAAAACTGTGAGGCAGAATTCTAAACTTTATTTTTTATCAATGAAATAATTGTGCTTGAGAATAATGTGATAAAACAAAGGTAGTTTGATTTATAGAAAACATTCATAGAGCCTGAAATAAAACATCTAAATCATTTGTATAACAGTGAAAATTGCAGTGTAGTAAATATAAAGGTACTGAACTACAGTACAAAAGACAAGGAATTAGACTAGATCTGGCTTCAGCTCAAGTATTAATTCCAAATAACAGGAACCACTTGGAACATTTTGTTGAGAATGAGTTATGGACCATAGCTGGGTTCAGTAAGACAAATACTGATGCTGAATCCAGCCTCTGTACAATGACACCAAATCAAATCTTGGAGACAGAGTTTTGGGTGAAGTAGAAAAGAATAGTTTTATTGCTTTGCCACGCAAAGGGGACCACAGCAGGCTAATGCCTTCAAAACTGTGTGTTCCAACCTGGAGGTGGTATTGAGGCGTTTTATAGTAATGGTTCAAAGAGGGTGTGGTCAGCTTGTGGACGTTCTTCTGATTGGTTGGTGGTGAGGTAAGTGGGAGCATCATCAACCTTCTGGTTCCAACTGGTCTGGGGTCTAAATGCTTGTGGGATGCATACAGTTAACTTCTCCCACCTGGTGAGGGTTTCAGTACAGTAAGTCCCCTACATACGAACTTTCAAGTTGAGAACTTTCAAAGATGCTAACGTGCATTTGCATGTCCAATCACGTAAGTTAGTTCATGTGTCTGAAATTATCTGTAAAAGTTGGGTACATAGGCTAACTTTGCTGGACTTATGAACAAATTGGACTTACAAATGCACTCTCAGAACGGAAATTGTTCGTACGTAGGGGACTTAATGTATTTGCAAAATAGCTCAAAGATATTGTTATCTGTATCCCTTGAAGGGGAACCAGGACCCTGCCCCAAGACTGCACTATTGTTTCTTGACTGCTCCTCCCTTGTTTCTGCATCCCCTCCCTTCCCTGATTAGCAACTGTTTGAATCTGCCCTTTGGAACTCAGGGAAGGTCATGGAGGCTGAATGAAGCCTATCTCCTACAAATAAGAAACGGGGGACACAGAAAGACTTTTGTGCCTAAGAGCCCCACAGGGTCCTGCTTGGTTTCAATACTAATTAGCAATTTTTACCACAGATAGGTATGGGAAGAAGTGTGTTTATAGGTGGAGGGAGGGAGTCCTGAATGTGTGGCATCTCAGTCCTAAGCAACATTGCCCACAGGTGATCAGCTCTGTGATTTTCCCCATGTCTTTTTTTCAGTTTCACTAGCTGTAAAACAACAGTGTTGGATGATCTTATATCGAAATTTATTTTCAGTTTTATCATTTTAAGTCTGTGCAAAGTATACGCATGCATTTTAAGGAATCAACACTTTAAGAGTATTAAGAACATGAAAACATTGTAAATATATAACCCAACATGATGATTTTTCTTCGAAAAACTGAATGAGAAGACATAATTCAGGATTGTCATAAAATCTGATTGAAAAGCCTGTTAAGAGTTTTGCTTACTGGGAACATTACAATCATCCTCCATATATGGATGTACAAAAACAAAATGTCAACGTGTTTCAAGAAGAAATCATTGTTTAATGTTTTCACATCAGTAGCTAGAATAATTCCGTAAAGAAGTCTCATGACTTAACAAAATGAAAGGTTGAGCACAGTTTAGAGATCTGCCTAAGTGTTTACCTACTCCTCCAGCTATTAAGGATTATATGCCACGTGTAACATGTTTGGAAGACGCTATTAACCACAGATACAGATCCATCAATATTTTGTTTATGTCCAACTTTAAAAAGGAGGAAAAACATGCTGTCAAGATATGACAGAAAAGAAAGGCTGTAGTGATTATGGTAAGATGTCTTAATATGGAGTGTTTTAAATCAAACCTGAATCCTTGGTATCTTGATTTGTGTTAACCCATACCTGAAGTTATGACTCCAACTTAAGCCCCAACCTATTGAAACCTTACTGGTAAAATGGAGGTGATGGGGGGGGGGGGTTGCCTCTATTACTTTGATCTTCTTTTTTCTAGTTCTTTTACAGAAGAAAGGAGTAGAAGATGTGGAAATAACCACATTTTTCTACCTAGAAACTGTTTTATTCAAAAATGGTTCTAAGATTCAGAAAGAAAACCAGAAATATTAAAAGAGAAAATCTGTGCTACATGCACCAAATGATTTGTAAAACAGCTGTAATTCTGCTCCAGCAAATGATTGTTTTTATTTAAGCATAGATGGCAATCTGGATTAGTTAGTTGGAGAAAATAATTTAGACACACCATTGCCAAGGTAACTTTTTCTCATTTGGGCAAGATGTTCACAAGTTCTAACGTGTAAGAAGGAAACAATTTTCCCCGCTCTTCATTCTTTGTTGTGAGAAGATAAGTGAGAACATGCGATTGAAAGGTGAATTTAAAACCAACCACATAGACCAGCAAAAGACGTGTAGCAGACAACTAAGTTTCCTCACAAAGAAGTTAGTAAATAATGGAAGAGATCCAGTGAGGAGGGTTATAAAAGCTGTTAATTACTTTTCTCTTAAGTCTTAAATAGGTTGTTTCTCAGATAAAGTCCTTGAGCCTACAGAGCCAGACAAGGCATATTCTCTGAAGTTATTCTGACTCTAAAATGCAGAATTTCTCCTCTCAAGGAAGAATAAATGGTAGATTTATTTGTATTTGATAGTATTTGTAGATTTTTGAGCAACGAAGAAAATTGTACATAGGCATTGATGTCTTATTAAATCATTCTTTGTACACAGTTTTCAAAAGGTCCCTTCAGAAAAAAATGACTGGTTTTCATCAAAATCTATTCCTTCTTTCTTCCTCAGCAAGAAAGTTGAAGATGGGCTCATTGCTGGGCTGGAAAGACACTTCCCAGATGCCCTTCCAGTCTGCTCTAGCAATGGGCATCCATTCTTTCTGGTCGGGGTCTTGTTTTAACCTTGCAAGTTCATGGTCTTTTCTTCCCTCCTGTGAGCTGGAGTGGACACACCTGTGATCCAGTGTACACTGTGCCAATGAAGACAGAGCCTTGTAGGAATAAGGCCCTGCATGACTCTGTGGAGCAGAGCTTCCCCAACAACCTGGACTGTTTCTCTAAGGATTCTTATGTGAGAGAGGAATAAATTAATTTTTCTTTAAGCTGTGGCATTTGGGAGGCCCTTTGTTCTAGCAACTGAAGTTTTACATTACAAGATTTTCTGCAGGTATTTTTATATGTATTGAGCAATATCATATATATGATAAAACAGTGACCACCCTCATACCCTTCATTCTTATAATCAATGAAACATTACCAACATGGTTATGGTTCCTTTGTGCTCTTTACCAGTCAAAATTCTTCCTTTACCCAACCTCTGAAGTAACTATCAAGTAATCCTGAATTTGATGTTTATTATTCCTAGATATGTCTTTATAGTTTTACTAAACATGTCTGTTAAATTAAACAATATATAGATTTATTTGCATTTTATAATATTATATAAATAGTATCTTCATCAGCTGAGAATCTTAGTTGCAAACACAAAAGAATCTACTTAGGTTCATTCAAGCAGAAAGGAATTAAGGTTGAAAATTAAGTAGTTCATAGAATCCTCCAGAACTCTCAAAAATGCAGAAACTACATTGTGAAACTACACAATCCAACCACATCACAAAACTTGCTTTAATGAAAACATCAATGTTTCTAAGCAGCATCTGTGATACCGTGGGATCTAGAGAAAATATTTTTTGTGTTTCTGCATCTTTTGGGTTTCCTGAATACATTTTGCTGAAAACTTGGGATCCTGGGATATTATGGTGAGAGACTTCCTGAAAGATTGACCTAACCCCGAAGGTATATGTTTACATTTCAAGAGAAAATGAGGCCCAGGACCTTGGAGGCATCTGTAGGTCGTAAAAAGTCAGAGAGATACACAAGGCTCATGCGGCCCCTGGAGAGATGTGTGTACATTCCAGAAGGTTACAGTGAGAACCTAGGGTCCTCCCCATCCCATCTCCACAGGGCAGAGGTTTCTCTCCCTCCTTTCAGGGAAGGCAGCTGTCCTGTGTATAAGGAGAGAGTCCACTCCACTCAAATGGAGTGTCCAGCTGCTTATGGAGGAGGATTTTCCATCTGGCTCCCATCACATCCCCTCATGGATAAGGACTGAAGTGAGAGAGAATCACACTTGTATTAATGGTAAGGTAATAAACATGAAATCTGTCTCTGATCAAAAATACCTCACGTACACATTCAGAATTAATAAAGATGACTATTAAAATCTCAACAAGTGCCTGAGACTAGATTCTAGAAAGTCCAACACTACTTCCCACAGAACACTGTACACAGATGCTGTACTAATCTGATACCTTAGGTCCAGTTATTGGGGAAAACCCTTGGTCAAAGATTTTGGTGCAGGAAGTTTATTGGGAAATACACTGGGGAACAGCACCTATGAGAGAGTGAGGGCAGTCACATTGAACAGAGGGAGAAGTTGAACTGTAATAAAGTTGCAGCAGAAACCTCACTCTATCCCTTAGGGAGCTCTGGACGTTCTGAACTGTCCCAGATTCAGACCAAGAGATTAGACCCTTAGAATCAACCAGTCATCACATACAAGCTATTTCTCAGGAGGGGGCTTTGGCTGCCCACTGTGGGTAATTCCTGGAAACAGACTCAGCTGAGAGCTATCAGTAGCAACATCCTGGCCACTTGTGTTACTGAGTCCAAGCTCATACTGCTGGCTGCACAAGAGGCCAATAAATCAAGAGGTGAGTTGTTGGGGCAAGGAATAGTGACTTTATTTGGAAAGCCAGCAGACCGAGAAGATGGGGGACTAGTGTCCCAAAGACCCATCTTGCCCAGGTTTGGATGCTAGTCTCTTTTATAGAACAAAGAGGGGGAGGTGAGGAGGTAAAGTAGAAAAGGCAATAGGTTGTTGCAAACATTTTCTGGTTCCAACCAGACTCTGGAGGGGATGCGTTAATTTCTTCTTTCCTGCAGATGTTCACAGGAGGGATGGTCAGGATGCTTCCTGTGAGCTAAACAAAGGTATTTTAGCTTAATACTCAGGCATGGGAGACAGGGTTCCCTGAGATGGGCCATTATGTATACTTCAAGCTATAGGCAACATCCCTTTAGTGATTAAATTGTAGCAAAAGCAATAGTACACAAATGTTAAAGTAAAAGAAAGGGATCCAGTATGGAGTCAGATTTGTCTGTCCCTGTTACACTTGGAGACTTAGTCTTCAAGGGTGGGATCTGATCACTTCTTCTTCACATTGCTCACTTCTGAATCCAAGGTCCACATGGACGTGTCTGATGGGAGGAAACTTTCAGAAGTATGGTGGTCAGTAAAGGCACACCTAAATCCAAATGTGTATTCCATTAAAGACAAAGTGCTTTCCTGTCCCTGATAGAAGGTGTCGTTATACTCAGCCTGCCCTCAGTTGGCAGCCAGTCATCCATGTTTTGTGTAGGACAGGGTGGAGGTGGCAGGGACGGGAAGGAGAGGGCTGGCGTCAGGGTTGGGTGCTGCTGCTGGAAACCTAGGCACTTAGCATTGCCAGTGGCCTGGCCAGCTTTTATGGAGGAACATCTGCACTGAGCGATGAGACCACCATGTTAACAAATATTAATAGTAATTTCAGATGAATGATGAGAGCAGACACAGACATGACATAGGGAAATAAAATAAGGTTTACTTATCTAGTAAAGTTTACTCATCTTGCCATAGAAAGAAGTTAGTGCCATCAGAATATTGCCAAGAAATCAGTAACATCATCTTTTAACAGATTTCAGTATGAATTCACATGATCTCCTAAAAACGGGAATAATTGCAGGTGAAAAGTCTGATTGATATTTGTGTCAAACTTCCAGAAAGTTCAAATGCTCCCCTTTATCCCAATGTCATATATTTAAACCCGGAAAAGCTCTTCACATAGGCTAGTCTGGATATGTACCAGGAACTGCATCATCTGAGCCAGCCAGACTTCATTAATGTGGGTGCTACACAGTATAAAACAAGATCATAGAATAGAGCAGAGTTCAATCAGAGGGTTCATTGTCACCTTTTTCATTCATCACCTTTGGCCTCCCTGGTTCTCTCCCAAAATGAGAGCTAAGAAACAATGATTATTATTAAGAAGCAAAGATTACATCTGGGAGTCATGGTACCAGATCCTACTCCTGTTGAACTTGAAGTGGTACAGCTGTCTCTGCAGGGGGAAAGCCAACTCTTTCTCGTTCAATTATTGAAATGAGGGTGAGGAGGATGTATTTTCCAGATCAATAGCTGCATATCAAGTACAAGGGGCTGTGTCAATTTGCTCTGGTAAAACGACTACATCTTCGGTGGAATCCCCACTTGATTAAGCTTATATTCAAACCCTTATTCTCCAAGGCCCAAGTACAACAAGAAGCGAGCCTGTGACAAGGATAATCACACCTATATCTTTCAAGTTTTGATAGAGCATCTAATCTCTGGGATTCCCCAGGGACACTATTTCTTCAGCTTATATTTTGGTGGGGAACTAATATTCCAGTATTTACCACTTGACTCCATAACAGTCTTAAAACCATTTTGGAAATCGGCTGAGTATGTCTAATCCAACAATATACTTAAGAAATAGAATGAATAACAGAAAGCTGTGTTTCCACATCTGACTGGCCCACAGTGACATGGTCCTGAGCCAAAATTCCATTTATCACCTAACCTCTGTTCCCTTTTAGCCCATCATGACTGGTGAACCAAAAAGATGTTCTGGGTATCGGTGTCAGTTTTCTTTTGTTGATGTAAAAAATGATTACATATCTAGATGCCTAAAACAATGCAAATTTATAATCTCTCAGTTGAGTAGGGTAGAATTATGACAGAGGTCTCAGCAGGTTAAAACCAAGATGTCACTTCCAGGCTCTATTCAGTTGTTGGCAGAGTTGAGTTCCATGCACTTGTTGAACTGAGGTCCTCAGGTCCTTGCTGGCTTTCATGCAGGGGTCACTCCCACCTTCTAGAGGCCACCTGCACTCTCTGGCTCATGACCCCCTTCATCTTCAAAGCCAACAATGGCCGATCAACACTTCTTATACTTTGACTCTCTCTGACTCCCCCTCTGAAGCAGCCCTCTCCTGTCATCCTCTTGTGGTGGTATCACAGTGTACTTTCTCAAGGATGACTGATCTTTTTTCATTACAGAAGCTCTGGGTTTTTGAACTAACTATGGGTTGGGAAACTGGTAAGATGTCAAGCCTACATTATGTGGCTAAATGGAGTTAGACTATTGGAAAGTGGAACAATATAAACTTGGCTAAAACAAATCTCTAATTGTAATAAGGTTTTAAAACATCAGTTTCCTGTAATAAAGCAATACCTCAAAAATGTTTATAATTTGTAGTAATTTAAGTGAATTGCAAACCTTGTCTTACATGAGGGTTGTATGGTATCAAATACAGAAAGATAAGACTAAAAGCTATTTAAAATTTGGTGCATATATGTATATATATATAATACTATATGGTGTGTATGTGTGTGTGTACATGTGTGTGTTAATATAGGAATAACAAGCAACAGTTATGACAGAGGACACAGAAAATGTGTTTAGTGTCATATGCAAAGTGAATAAAGTAATGACTTGTATTTAAAATGTGCACATGTATTGTTGTACTTCATGTAAAAAGGTAGTATGGTTCACATGAAAGAACAATTGGTATTATTTGTATATTGACAAACCAAATATTTTGGTAGTTAATTTAATGTTTATTAGAATACACATTCGGGAGTATACAGTAGATTTCTAAACTCAGCAAGAAATTTATTTCTCTGTCGCCTGGTAACAGTCTGGCCATGAATGGTCCAAAGCTGGTATGAAGAATCTGTTTCACCAAGTCATCTATTGGTCTGCTGTCTCTAGCATACTGGCCTGATCTACATAGTCTGAGGACTTGCGATTATGTCCACATTCCAAGAAACAGGATAGAGGAAGGTGACAGAGAGGGCAAGTTCTCCCCCTGTGTGAGCACAACCTATAAATAGCCCCTAGTCACTTCTGAGCACATCCCAGGGGGCAGAGCTTGGTCACATGGCCACACAGAACCACAAGAAGGGCTGTGGAATATAGTGGACATTTATGCATTTATGAAGCACCTACTTAGTTACTATACTAAGCCCTTGATGTAGAGTTTTGTTTTTTTCTTTTAATCATCACAAGGAAGGTCCATATTACAATTGGTTTGTCTGGAGTCACAAAGTTGAAAAATTAGTACGAGCACTCAAGTTCCCTGATTCCTGGTTCTCTTCCCTTTTTGCTCTAGCCCACATTGGTGGCAATGTGATGATTTTGGAGCCTAGGGCAGAAGAGGTGTATACACACACTACGATGTAATCTCAAGTTCCAGGAAATCCAACATGAAGTTAGAACACCATTTTAGATGTCTTTAGCCTATTCCATTGAGAAGAATAATATAAATGGAAGGTCCTTGATCTACAAATGATGTTTAGCCTGAAGATTTTTGCAACTAAATTCCACACGAGGGAATGAGCATCTCTAAGTTTCAGGACCAGCTGCTGACTGGATGATGCCAACTAAATCATTATGAAAATGCAATTGTGCATTTTCAGTCTCTGTCTTGGGCTTTCTCTACAACACAAGACCCTTTAACAAACTCCCTGCTGAGAACCTTGACCCCAAAGATTTCCCACCTCGGTGCAAATCAAGTTTCCCTTTAAGCAGCTCTTTCCATTGTTGATTAGTGAGACGTTTAACAATGGCAACAAATATTTTATTAGCATCATGATACAGAAAGAACAGTGGTACAGAAAGTCATTTGTGGGAAGCATGGTACAGCTTAGGAGTTGAATTGGGACAAAGATGACAGTTTATAAAAGTGATGTTGGATTTTAAATATCTTAAAAAAAAAAAAAAAAAAAGCCTTGAGCAACAGCAGTTTACTAAGCTTGCAACTTTAATAAGGACAGAAAATTTAGCCAAACATCAAGGGTCAAAAACTCACCTGGGGAAGGTTGGTAAAAGAGAAATGGAAAGCTCATGGTTCTGAGTAAGAAAGGTGATGTTACAAACACGTTCAGAAGCAAATCATCCTGGTGACAGAGCTCTATCATCTTAGGTGCCTTCAGATGTAGAAATGCGTCATACTTCCCAGCGGCTCCTTTCTCTACTTTTAAAAAGAGAAGAGAGAAAGGAGTGGCAAAGTGCTAGCAAGTTGGTACAAATTCCTTTCCAGGGAAGGAACTGTCTCCTCTGACATCTCATTGTACTTGGATGGCCCTTAACTCTCATGGCAGAAGGGAATGTATGTAACTAGAAGCAAAGACAAGACTTCTCCTGCTGTAGCTACTCATCATTCCACTTCATGGGAGCAATTCCTTCTTTTGCAACCCTTTCCCCTCAAGTAGCAATTATCAAAAGTGGTGAGCGGGGTTAGAAATTCTACCAGGGACACGAAGGGCTTGATCTGAGCACAAAAGCATGGAATATCTCCCGCCCCCTGGCTTCTCCGAGTTTACTAGCCTCTCATGCAAGATGCAGAAATAGACTGAGGAGATTTTGTGGTCTCTAACACAGATCCAAAAGCGTTTTGAGGAGGGGGAAAAAATTGGACGATTTTGTCATGAGCAAAGCACACTGGAAATTTTCAGATACACAAATGACTACACAAAAATCCTTGCCTACTGTGGTTTTACATTTTGATCTAAAACGTAAGTTCAGAATTCATCTTCAGAGGATGGACATGATCTTCATCCCATCCTTCCACCCCAAAAGCTCTTCAGTGGAGAGCAGCTGTGTGGGCAAAGGGTGAAGTGGCTGAAGCTGAGATGCTGTGACATTATCGAGATGTTTCTTATTCCAGTGCCTCCTTTCTTTTGAGGAAATAAGAGACCCCCTTCTCTGTCAATGACTAGATGAATCATTTTGTCTGGAAGAAACATCTCCCCTCCCGCACAAACACAAAAAAAGAGGGAGAAGGGGGTGGGGAGGAAGCTGTGGGGGCGGGCTTGTCTCAGGGGAAACACACCTGGTTAGTCTCTGCCACCTGGCCCAGGTAGGGGTGGAGTGGCCAGAGGGCAGCCAGGGCCAGCTGGCCCCTCTTCTGGTCTCGCAGGCAACTCCTGGCAGCCTTAAAAATCTTAAGTTCTTGGTTATTTTGGAGGCAATGCTTTTGAAGGCCATGGCGATGCGGATACTCAAAGTGAACCTGGTTGAGAGACCTCCCACGCTGTTTGCACATCTGTCTTCTGTGGCAGGAAATCTTCTGGACTTTGCACCACGCCTGCGCAGCAGCGGGGATTTCTGTCTCAGCTGAGCTGGCAGCCCCGGCTCATCTCCCCAGTCATCTCGTTGGGTTCCATGGGCTGGGGATTTTTATATTACGTGTAAAGTGCAGTGAGCACAGGTAGCCTCTGAAAACTCCTTTCCTTCTGCTCTTCCTCCTTCCCTCCCTCCCTTCCTCCCTTCCTTCCTTCCTTCCTTCCTTCCTTCCTTCCTTCCTTTCTCCTTCCTTCCTTCTTCCCCCCACCCCCCACCCAGTCATTTTCTTGGCATCCACCCCGTGAGGTTGGAGCATCTCTAATTGGTCTGTGGTTTCAGGTTCATTCAGGTTCCCTCTGGCAAACCTGATACATAGATTTCTGGGTTTAAACTTGAAGCTGAACTTGTTGAAGGAGCTCCCAACAGGCCCCTGCCAGCCTTGGCTGTTGTCAGAGGGAGAGGGTGGGGTCACACCACAGGGCAAATCCTGCTGGTCACTCACCTGTCTCAGCTGCCCTTGGTGAGGTTACCTCGGTGAGGTTACCCTTGCCAATGTTCTTGAGAAATCAGGGGCTGCCCACATGGGTCTCCTCTTCAGCAGATAGCGTAGCTGAGAGGCACTGCAGCATGTTGGACTCACTGTTGACCTTGGAGTCGTGTCCCAGGGTCATCTTAAAATTTGAAAAAACTGGTGAAAAACTTGGTCCAAATCACCTTAAAAGAAAATCACTTCCAAAGCCCACCTGATGAACTCATCTTCATAATGGAGTCAAAACAATGTACTAGCAAACTAAATTTAAAAAATGAGAAAAATAAAAATAAAAGATAAAGGAAAAAATGAGAAAAAGAACAAAGAAAAAAATTTTTTTAATTAAGAATAGAAGAATAAAGTGAGGAGAAAAAAAAGAGTAAAGGAAAAACACAAACTAATAATAATAAAACAGACAAGAAACCCACCATGCCAAGGAGGAGAAAAGCTGACTTGAATCAAAGTCCCTCAGGTCATCAAAAACCAGTTAGAAGGATCACACACGTAGGCCCAACCACGGCCTTAAAACAGGGCCTTGGAATTCCATAACAATGGTCTAGAAAGGAACAGGGAATGGACCTTTCAAGCCTGGGATAATCCACAATGGTTTTCTCATATTTTGGTCTCAAGGACACTTTACTCTTAAAAAATCAAGGATCTCAAAGATTTTTTGGTTTATGTGGGTTGTAGATATCAGTATCTCCTTTATTGGGAATTAAAACCTATAGGATGCTTCAGTGGCCTTTTCATTTCTAGATTGAAAATCTGTAATAATTTTTGGCTCTCAAAGAGCTCATGATATCTATACTTAAAATTTTCCATTTTTTTCTCTGTAAACTCTGAGGGATTGGTGTCAAAATGATGCCAACATTTAACTGGCATCATGATGCCATATGAGAATGTTCTGTTGCAGAAGGTGCATGACTGACATCCATAAAGCTGAAGGAAAGACAGCTTTCATCATAGTTTCATTTTTTATTTACAGATTTGCCAGTTGCCTTGGAATAGATTACTCCTTTTCAAGGGCCAAAGAACACGCTATGTATGTACGTTTCAGTATCTTTAAATATAGAGTTTACAGCTGTAAGTTGGGAAAGCAAGTCTTCTACACTTTCTTCTTTAAATGTACAATCCATCATGCCCCACATCCCTTTTATTCAGCATGGGTAGCAGGGTCATGGACATGGCACCAGTACCTCAAGGGAGAGAACCAAGATGCTCCTACATGATTTTTTTTGCAACTGTTTATTGATGTATAATCTAGATTCAGAAAGGTGCACAAATCATCAGTACAGCTTGATAGCTGTTCACACATTGAACTCCCTATTCAACCAGCATCCAGATCAAGAAATAGAAATAGAATGATACCAGCTCCCCAGCTTCCCCCAGCCTCCTTCTCAGTCACATCCTCCCCAAGAGTATCTACCATGCTGTTAACAGAATAGATGATTAATTTTTAAACTTTACACAAATAGAATCACACAGCATTAAGTCCTTTGTGTCTGTTTCCTTTGCTCAATATTTTTGTGAGATTTAGCTATACTGTTTACTTGGCTATTCTAAATGCTGTGTAGTAGCCCATTTTGTGACTGTAATGCAATTTGCTTATCTATTCAACTGTTCCTGGGCATTTGAGTGGTTCTCAGTTTGAAGATATTAAGAATAATACTGCTCTAAACATTCTTGTCCAGCTCTTTCAGTTTGCACATCTGTTCTTTTTTGTTGTATATATACCTAGCAATGGATTTGCTAGTTTATAAGGATGCATATTTTTAATTTTAATAGATACCACAGTTTATACCAATTTAAACACCCAACACCAGTGTGTGAGTTGTTTCCTCTCTAATACCTAGTATTGCCTGCCTTTCTAATTTTAACCTTTCTGCATATGTGTCCTGATGTAGCATTGTGGTTTTAATTTGCATTTCTCTGATGTCTAATGAAGCAGAGCATCTTTGCATATTCTAATTGACCATTTCCTCTCTGTAAAGGGCCTGTTCAAATCTTTTGCCCATTTTTGTGTTGAGTTGCCTGCCTTGTTTTCCCTCTTGCCTTGGAAATGTTCTTTATATGCATTGGATATGCACTCTTTGTCGGATGTAATCTTGCATGCATTTCCTCTCCTCCCCACCCATCCCTGGTGACTCTTCAATGCCACCTCCCACTATTTCATCTGTTACCTGCTCCCGTTCAGCCACTGGACTTCCTGTTTCTGGAATATGACAGGCCCACCTCCACCTCAGGGCTCTGCACTAACCCCTCCTTCTGCCCGGAACATCCTTCCCCAGAGATCCACACAGCTCCTTTCTTCAAATCTTTGCTTCAAGTTCGCCTTAGTGAGGCCTCCCTGATCTCCCTACTTGGTCTTGGAACACCTCTTACCCATCCCATCACCCCCATTCATTGCCTTTTACTTTTTAAAAAAGCTTTGTATTATAGAAATTTTCAAACATATACAAAATGAGGAGGAATAGTATAAATACTCTCCCTCATGCATCTGTTATCCAACATCAATAATTACCAACTCTTATAATTCTTTTTTATTTATCCATAAATACTTCAGCTTGCATTTTTAAATAAGTACTTAAAAAAAAATCAAAGACACCAGGACATCACCAAATTTAACACATCAACAGTATTGTGTAATACCAGTCTGTATTCAAATTTACCAGTTGTCTCAAAGACGTTTTGTTTCAGTTATGTTTGAATAAAGGTCCAAACAAGGTTTGAAAAAGTAATCAATGACTACTTCTTTACCAGTTATTCTAGGCTTCAAGCTCTATTCATTGTATCTTTTAATTTTATTTCAAAAACCTGGGGATTATATGCATTTCAGAGGAATTGTGAGTACATGTTCTGGGAAAGCAGAAGCCAAAGTAAAAATTAGTTCCAAATATGATCTTTCTTCAATATCATGATTATCCAGACTATTTATTGGAATGCAGAGCTACAGATGATGTACCAAGATTCTCAATTCTTGAAAATCCAAGTGAAAAAATAATTGTAATCCCCAGAGTGGATAGCTTCAAAGTTCATACAAATGTGCTACAGTGTGAAAAATATGTCAATAAAAATAATCAAATATGCTCTAATCTTCATATTAAGAAAGAACAGTATAATGAAGTTCACAATTGGGAAACATGACTATTTCAAGAAATTAACTTGCATGCATTAAAAGATATGTATTAAATTCTTATTGTTCAAATCCAAGGTCTACATTATGTGCATCTATTCAAAGGCTATTAAAACTAATAAAATGTTTATTGATATTGCCTTAGACAGCCTTAAATATAGATTTATGCAAGATTTTTAAAGATTATTTTGATATGGGCACAGAGTAAGGCAGCAGAGATAAGAAGAAAGAAAGTACATTGCACTGAGAACTAAGAGATCAAAGCGTTGGTATATTCTCTATTTTTAACCAGATACTTTATATTCGTGACGTTGACAATTTTTTGCCTCAGTATCCTTCTCTAAAATGAGTTTAAAATCCTCACCCTATTGTTTTCATAGGGGGCAAGCTTTCTTTGTAAAGAAGACTTCTCTAAAGATACCAGTAACATTTTCCTTCCAAACGTACTGTCTTTTTGACAAGCTGTTTTCAACAAATACAAGTGTTTTCTAACTTACTCCTTTTCTTTCCTTTTCTTTACAAAAACTATAGACACGCACATTTAATTTTGAATTGAAAAGAAAATCTCGTAATGTTGAGTTTTCAGTACATGGTGCGTTTGGTGGCTATAAACATTGAGGGAAACATGGCCTTCCACATTGGAGTAAGGTCATTCTTTCCAGCCGCGGCCACATCCAAGTGGATTTCACCATTCTCTCCACACACCAATTGAAATACAGTGTTGTGAAGTTGCAGCAACTTTAGAGATACCCAGTGTCCTCATTTCAGAGTTCAGCCAGCTCCCTTGCTCTTTACTGAAATTCACAAACAGGATGGTACTTCACTTGACTTTTGAAAATACTTCCATATAAATGTTTCTCTCTCCCTTCTTCCTTTCACAGTCAATTTTCTCTCTTCTCCTAATACCTAAGAGAAATGAAAGCATCTCCATCCAGACTTGTAAATGAATATTCATAGCAATGTGACTCAGAAGAGTCCCACACTGGAAATAACCCAACTTTCTATAAACAGGTGAATGAATAATTGAAATGTAGTCATACAAAGCAATACCATTCAGCAACAAAAAAGGGAATAAACTATTGGTAGATATAGCATCATTGATGAATCTCAAAAATGTTATGCTTAATGAAAGAAGCCAGAAACAAAAGAATATGTAGTGTATGATTCCGTGTATATGGAACTCTAGAAAAGAAAATTCTCAATCAATAGTGTCAGAAAGCAGATCAGGGGTTAATGCAGCTGGAAGAGGGGTAAATTATCTAGAGAAAGGCTCAAGAAAATGTTTTGGGGGTGATGAAAATGTTCTATAGCTTAACTGTGGTGATGGTTTTACAGGCACATACATTTGTCAAAACCTATCAAAATATAGACTTAAAAACAGATGTATTTTATTGTATGTAAATTATCCCTCAATCAAGTTGTTTTTAAAGTTAGCCTATTATATTTATTAAATACATACAGTAAACAAAATCAAGTTTTAGTTTATATTTTAGACTTTAGGAAGAAAAGGAGAGAAACGAGAAAGGCAGGAGATAAAAAAAATAGAATACAGATCAATTTCAGGCAGTTTTGAAATTGTGAAATGAGGGGAGAGTGAAATAGTTATTTGATTTGTTTATTTTTATTTGAAGATCTTT
This sequence comes from Balaenoptera borealis, assembly GCF_965194805.1. Taxonomy (NCBI): domain Eukaryota; kingdom Metazoa; phylum Chordata; class Mammalia; order Artiodactyla; family Balaenopteridae; genus Balaenoptera; species Balaenoptera borealis. The sequence continues at coordinate 66,058,447 of NC_138869.1, read as the reverse complement.
TGTGTACTCAGAAATACAAAACCATTGCAATTATTTTTGCCCTCAGAATTTTCTTTCCCCTGAGTAATATTATGCACAAATTTCATTTCATAGGCATTTATGCAGATTTTCATATAAATACATATATTTGGGAAATAATGTTTCTTTGCCAATTTCCAACACAGAAATTAGATAATACTAGGCATAAAAAGTTATGTGGTTAAATACTTTTTTTAAATTTCCATGCCTAAAGACCAGTATCTCTAAATTCAATAAGCTCTTCTAATTTCATCAGCAGTTGGTCTTGTGGAATTCAGAATTTGGCCAAGAAAGCCACATTATTCCACTGACAATTAGATAATGTGGTCACGTCCTTAGAAAGCACCAACATTAAACTTCAGAAAAAATGAAACTGGAAATTATGATTTTCCTTAACAGCATGTGTATTTTTTTCCTATTATCCACCGCCCCCTCCTTTTCCCCAAGCTGACTAATTTTCTATCTAGTGTTCAATATTTTCAAATGCCTCTAGTTTCAAGGCATTTAATTAGCTTGAATGCTTAAAATTCTTCAAAGCCTCATTTTCCTATTGACTTTAAAACAATATGGGATTTGGGTATGTTAACAAAGACATCACAGTGTTTTTTGCTTTTCACAAAATTTAAAATGGAAAAAAATATGTTCGAGTACATTTTTTGTTATCTAGATACAGCAAGTTTCACTCAAATAATAAAAACCAGTTTCACCAGAAGCACAGAAGAAAGTAAGTACTCTACTTCTAAGGAGTTATTTAATGAATGAATTGAATGAGTAAATAGATGAAATAGGAGAAATAGTGGCAATTATCAACAACAATGAGGTTTGATTCCACACAATCTTAGTCAAGTCAGATGCATTTATTCAGGAAAAAATGTTATCACCTCTTCCAGGAACTGTGCAGCATTGCCCATTGGCACTGCTGACAAGGGACCACAGAAGCCACAATCTGGACTGCAGGCAGCCTGTTTAGTTAGTGTAAAAGAGAGCAGTTCCCTAGTTGGCTAGGGTAACAGGGGTGTTACCAATGGTTTTGCTGGCATTAAAGTAGCAAGGGTGAAAAACAGGAATTCTGTTCTACACATTCACAGTTGCGTGATGGCAGGTTATTCCTAGGAAGCCTGTTTCATAAGCCCTCACCTCCTTGGGGTCACCGAGGACATGGTGGGTAGATTCTGGGAGTTTTCCATGATTTTAGTAGGACTAATACTGAAACCAAGCAGGACCCTCTGGGGCTCCTGGGCACAGAAGCTTTTCTGTGCCCCCCATTTTGTGTTCCCAGAGAATAGGCTTCAGCCTCCATGACCTTCCCTGAGTTCCAAAGGACAGATTCAAAGAGTTGCTAATCAGGGAAGGGAGGGGATGCAGAAACAAGGGAGGAGCAGTCAAGAAACCATAGTGCAGCCTTGGAGCAGGGTTCTGGTTCCACCTTAAGGGATACACATAATAATATCTTTGAGCTCTTCTGCAGAACTAAAGCCCCCACCAAATGGAAGATGTTAACTACTTGATTCCAGAAAGAAGGTCACAGTTTGATAACCTCAAGGACCACAGCTCATCAGGAGACCTCCTGAGGCCAGATTTAAGGAATACAGGCCCTGCACACACCCTGATCCTTATCAGCAACCCCGCCCTTGAACCATTGCTATTAAACTCCTCACCAAATCCCCCCCAGGTTGGGACACACAGTTTCTGAGGGCACCAGACCGTTGTGTCCCCCTTTGCCTGGCAAATCAATAAAGCTATTCTTTCCTACTTCACCCAAAACTCTTTGATTTCAATTCGGCACTGGCACACAGAGGCCAAGTTTTTGTCATCAATATGTTGATGTTCTTTTCCCCTATCCCCTCTGCCTCTGTCTTATCCTTTTATCCCCAGGGCCACTGCAATGGTATTTAATTAGCTTTTCCACTTCCAATCTGGTCTGGTTTCATCTATTCTCACTGCAGCCAGGGTGATTTATCTGCAATGCACACCTCTTCCTGCTATTTCTTCATTACAATCTTGAAAGATTCTTTGGTATCTGCCTTCTCCTTCTCCAACCCTTTTCCCATTCCCTATATCTCTACTCTTATCTCTTGCCACCCTCAACACCAGCTTTCCAAAACCTAAAAATATAGAATGACTATAACTCCCATGGAGCTGTGTTCTCTGGTTGGAAGCCTCCAAGGCAAGGCAGTGATCCCAGAATATCTGGTGGAACCCCAGCAAGGGAATTTTTTAAAGCTCTCCTGGTGATTCTAATGTACAGCCATGGTTAAAAAACACAGTAACTTAAACCCTTTGTTTTAAAGATTAAAAAAACAAATTCAGGGAAGTTATCAGATTTATCCAAGGTCACATATCACAGACCACTCTTTAACTTTTTTTTTTCTTTTGTCAAAAGATTTATTTCAAAATTTCACTTTAAATTACAATGTATAAGATCTATAGATACTTTTCAAATTTGATTTAATATTATTTTGAAATGGCAACTGAACTGGGGACACGATGGAAAAACCTTGTTGCTGCTTGTCATTCTCGCTTATTCAGAATGACACTCCAGTCAGCTACTTCAAGTTGTCTTTTTGAAATCTATTTACTCAAAATTTCTCTGTGAAACCTACCTTGGGGAAGGCAGAACCCAGACATAATTTAGTGAGTAGGAACAGTGACGTTCCTTATTTCAAATGTGTTATGCGGGGCAAAATAATATTCTCTATGTAGCTTTAAAGATAAAATTTTGTTAAAACCTTTGCAGCTCCATTTTACTAAAGTACAGGTTTATACCTGGTCTTTGTAAACTACAGACAGACTGTTCATTTGAATTTCCCTCTGTCTCCCCATCACGCCTCAGAGCCTTCGAAGATTAGGCTCTCAGTGTCTCAGCCACAGAGTGGGTACTTTGCTGTGTTGACAGCTTACACCATGTACTGTACCAGACCATAGGATGTGTGGTTTGACTCTTCACTGTAATCTCTGTATAACGATAAGGACAGTTTTCTGCCTGCCTCAGACACAACACAGCTGAATAGCAGCTAAGGGGCCGGATCTACAACTGAGGAATCCCAGGATCGAGCTTCAGAACCGCTCCCTGACAATAAAGTTACCACTCTGAAGCTATAATCAAAGGTCCTAGCCAGAGCACTTTAAGTCAATAAACTAAATAATACCAAGGTAAAGCAGATAGGCAAGGTATCAAAATATAAACGGCTTCATGAACTCTGGCTTAGGTGTTCAATTTATAAAAAACTTGTGATTTTTCTCTCCTTTGGAATAATTAAGGTTTTAAGGATATAAATCTAACTATGCTTACAAAACCGAGAAAATGCTCAGGCTAAATATACACAGTGATAGTTTATATGATTAATATAATGAGAGGAAGTTATCATAGCTTATTTCTGTGTATGTGGGTATATATGTATTTTGCTGCCCTCTACTGGGGATAAAAAGAATGATCTGCAGCTCCATCTCAATTGAAAATCTCTTCATGATGGAAATGAAATAATTACCTGGTAAAGTTTTAAGAACCAAGGATAAAATACAGTTGATATAAATACAGCTAATAGAATAAAAGACAGATAAAATAACTAAAGACTATAAACCTCAGGGGTTTGTTGATTTTTTTTCCCCCTAAATTGTTCCCACTTTACGTTTTAGACCAGGATGAATCAAAATCTGGTCGAGAGCCTTTACTGAGAATTGTTGTTACCCTTAAGACTGAGAGTTTCATTCTTAATGGGAATGAATCAAATTAACTTTATCAGTGTTAGTTGTACAAATATAAAATGTTTTGAATAAGTTTTTAAAATATTTCATCTCAAAATTTGCTAATCTCACATTTTCTGTGTGGCTCTGGTAGATGATCAGACTTTATTCTATGGATTAATTTTTTTGTTTTATCTCATTGAATCCTCATAATCCTAATCCTTACTATTAGGTGAGTACTATTAATATTCCTTATTTAATATATGAAGAGACTTAGGCACAAAAAGATAAATACACTTTCTGAAGGCTCCTACTGGAAAAAAACAGTGGGAATTTGAACACAGGCAACCTCACTATGGAAGCCATGCCCTTGTAACTACGCTAAAAGGCCTTGCATGTAAGATGCTGGTACACCATTATGGTCAAAATGTATTTGCAGGACAAAACCATTCACCTATTCATTCTTAAACATCAGTGTTTTATGAGTTAGTCTCGAATTTGTACAAGGCAAAAATATGTTAGGACATATATACCATGATAAATTACAGAAATATTTCAACTTGAGGTACCAATTTTAAAAGCAGATACTGAAAGTAAATACGATTTATATTCCCTAGTGATTCCTCTGTGCATTGGTGGCTAATCGAATCTTGGAGACAGAGTTTTGGGTGAAGTAGAAAAGAATTGCTTTATTGCTTTTCCAGGCAAAGGGGGACACAACAGGCTCATGCCCTGAAAAACTATGTGTCCCAACCTGGGAGGATTTGGTGAGGAGTTTTATAACAGTGATTCAAAGGTGGGGTTGCTGATAAGATTAGGGTGTGTGCAAGCCCTGCACTCCTTTAATCTGGCCAGGTGATCTCCTAATCTTGATGAGCTTCTCTGGTTCCTTTAATCTGGCCTCATGTGGTTTCTTGGCTGCTCTTCCCTTGTCTCTGCATCTCCCTCCTTTCCCTGATTAGCAACTGCTAGAATCTGCCCTTTGGGACTCAGGGAAGGTTGTGGAGGCTGGAAGCTGTTCCCTACAAACAAGAAACAAGGAACACGGAAAGGCTTCCGTGCCCAGAAGCCCCACAGAGTCCTACTCGGTTTCACTAGGTTTTGTTCTCAGTTCTCCAGGCCATTTCTAATCCCCTAGACTTTGCTCATTTTTATTCCCTTGACATGACTTGGAGGACTGCTAATGCCTCCTGGCCTTTCAAATCTCAGTTTATAACTATTGCTTTAGGGAAGCTTTCCCCACGCTCATCTGTTTTACGACTTGGGCTCCCACACAAAACACCACACATGGGGTGGCCTACACAAGAGAAATGGATTTGCTTTTAGTTCTAGAGGCCAGAAGTGCAACATCAGGGTGGGTGATCTTCCTGGCTCTTTTTCTTTTTTTAATGCAATTTAAAAAAATTGAAGTATAGTTGATTTGCAAGGTTGTGTTAGTTTCAGGTGTACAGCAAAGTGATTCAGCTATGCATATGAATCTATTCTTTTTCAGATTCTTTTCCATTATAGGTTATTACAGGATATTGAATATAGTTCCCTGTACGATACAGGACGGCCTTGTTTGTTATCTATTTTATATACAGTCGTACGTGTATATGTTACTCCCAAACTCCTAATTTATCCCTCCTCCCACCTTTCCACTTTGGTAACCATAAGTTTGTTTTCTATGTCTGTGAATCTATTTCTCTTTTGAAATAAGTTCATTTGTATCATTTTTGTCTTTCTCTGTCTGGCTTACTTCACTTAGTATGATAATTCCTGGCTCTTAAATCATCACCTTATCACTGTGTGCTCACATGGTCTTTTGTCATATGTGTGCATGTGGAGAAAAAGGGATTTCCTTCTTCCTCCTTTTATAAAGCCACCAATCATATAGGATTAGTACGCCATCCTTACAACCTTATTTAACCTTAATCAGAGTCTAAAAGCCCTACCTCCAAACAGGGTCCCATGAGGGTTAAGGCTTCAATATATGAATTTGGGAGGAACACAATTTAGTCCATAGCATCACCCTATACATTTCTATAGCACTTTCTCCTTTCTTAGAATGTATAGCAATCACCTGTTTTCCTATCTGTGCCTCATTAGACATGAGTGTCCTCAGGCCAGACCACATGACTATGTCACCATTGTATCCCTGGCCCAGTCCCAGGCATTACATGGCCATGTGAAACAGAGCAGGACCCTGTGGGGTTCCTGGGCATGGAAGCCTTTCTGTTCCCCATCTCTTGTTTGTAGGGAATAGACTCCAGCCTCCATGACCTTCCCTGAGTTCCAAAGGGCAGGTTCAAACAGTTGCTAATCAGGGAAGGGAGGGGGATGCAGAGACAAGGGAGGAGCAGTCAAGAAACCGATAGTGCAGCCTTGGGGCAGGGTCCAAGTTCCACCTTAAGAGATACACATAACAATGTCTTTGAGCTCTTTACAGAACTAAAACTCCCAATAAATGGGATATGTCAGCATTCTTCATTCCAGAGAAGACCCCCTGAGGCCAGATTAAAGGAACCAGAGAAGCTCATCAAGAGGCCAGATTAAAGGAGTGTAGGCCCTGCACACACCCTAATCTTCTCAGCAACCCCATCTTTGAGTCATTGCTATAAAACTCCTCACTAAATCCTCCCAAGTTGGGACACATAGTTTTTCAGGGCATGAGCCTGTTGTGTCCCCTTTTGCCTGGCAAAGCAATAAAGCTATTTTTTTCTACTTCACCCAAAACTCTGTCTCTGAGATTCGATTTGGCACTGGTGCATAGAGACCAAGTTTTTGGCATCACATGTGCTCAAAGCTGGTCGAATGAACAAGGGGCAGAAGGAAGTTCCTATTCTGCCCCTTCACCAGGTCTACCAGGAAATGCTGTAACTATCAGGGGGAGTAGGTTGGTCAGGTCTAACAGATATCTGGGGCTTTGCTGGAGACAGAACATCAAAACAAGCCTTAAGCTAATTCAGCTGCTGAATGTATGGGCTTCAGTCACCTCCAAGGTTCTCATCAAAGTCACAGAAGGACACGTCATCAGTTAGGCTAAACTCTGATTACCAGCCATTCCTGGGCCAGGAAGCAGACGCTGTACCCATCCAGGTGAGTAGCACACAACCCAATTTCTAAGTTCTTATTATGTATGAATCAGTGATTTAAAAATAGGGTAAATAATTTAATAAATTTTACCCATTGAATAAATGACCATGTCAAATGGATAATATACTCAAGAATCAGTGAAAATTAAGTATAAAAAAAAGACACTGCATTCAGGCCTGTACAAAACTTTATTGTACTTTGAATAATAAGCAAAGTAACAAAATTTAGAGCACGATAAAGGATGGAATATCTCAAATTATGTTCCTTACAAAAGCATTAAGTACAGTACACAAAGACTGTTTATAATATTTTAAAGTCTGCTAAAAATATCAAGACATCCTAGGATTTGTGGAGTTACTTTCCTGTCAACTAGAGCATTGATTCCCACTAGCTTTGCTACAATAAAAGTTAACATATATGAATGTACACATGTAATAACTGAAATGGAAAATGAAGGCATGCAACAAACATTCCAATTACTAAGCAAGTATGAAGAAGAAAGTCTTTTTGGTATTTCTGAACTTACAATTCCTTTGAACATATCGACCAGGTCCAGTGAAACTTTTTTTCCAGAATGTTCAGAGGTGATATTCAAAACACTGAACAACCAACAGTCCATCACCCCTATCTGGTAAGCACAGATACTGGAGTAAGTGCTGATATGGCAATACGGTCTGTTCCCAAACTGTGTATCAGCCCTGATCTCATCTCCCATGTCCAGATGCACGTGTGGACTGATGTAGAAGTGTGAGCTATGAGCTATGAAACATGAAATTCACACAGACAGGAAGTTGAACTCAAATACTCTGCTGCATGGAGGCTGAATGTGAAATTTTTCACAGTGACTGAAATTGACTGGCTGACAGGCAATGGTGGTTTTTTATATTTGACTTTGATTAAAATGAATGGACTTACAAGAAACCCTTGAGATTTAGTTAATGCTACTAATCTAAAGGCTCTGAAGAACTGAGGAGCCTTTAAAATCAGTATATGTGACCTTTTCTATATTTTTCCTTAAGGAAAAAAACAATAATAAAAACACCGAGGTACATGAGTTTCTTTTCAAGGGATTATTGTTGTTATCTTCCTGAGATGCAAAGACCACAAAAGAAGAGCACCATGCCTAGGCTGTTGAATGAGGCATCAGACACTAATAGTTTGGTCCTTTTCTAAAGGGATCTCTTCTGACAATGACACTAAAACACAGTGATGGATCACAGATGCCCGGGGGTCCTGGCTGCCCTTGGATTCCAGGTTTTCCGTGGTCTCCGTCTTTGCCGGGGAGACCTGGGTCTCCTGGAGGACCTTCTTTGCTTATTCCAGGGGGACCCTCTGGACCTAGGATGAGACATTAACAATATATGAACAGAGGAGTTTGGTTTTGTTGCTGACACAGCTGAATCTGCAAAACATGTAAACTGGTAAAAAGACTCCCTTGAAAATTTTACATATTTGCACTAATGTGAAAAGAGGAGGTATCCTCTTGCTAATTCTATACACCTTCCATTTTGAAAAGAACTATCCAAAAGTAATTTTTGTAAAACTAGGCCAAGCTATGTTAATATGCAATCATGCTGCTGCTGAAGACACAGAGCTAACATTCTAATATTTCAATTTGTGGATTGTCCAAACTATTTCTTCCTCTCAGCTTATCTTTTGCCAATATTATTATAAATTAGTAGGTAATATATCAGTAAGTTAAAACTCTAATAAACTCACTTTTGTGCCATATTTGTAGTCAAAATGACTATTTCCACTATATACATATATATATATTTTTTAGTTTCCACAATGAAATACATTGTCATTACCATAGTATACTAGTAATCAATACACAGAGGTATTATAACACTAATTTGTGAACCATAACTTAGTTCAATGAGCATGTTCAAAAAAAGAAAAACTAACTCAAGATATTGGTCTTTTAAAGTTGATGACCCAAAATAACAAAAACAAAATATTTAGGTTTGGGGATGGAGCAGAGTGGACTGGGGCACTTTCTACCACTAATACTTCCTGCTACTACTACTAATAAACATTTATTCAGCACTAAACTACAATTGTAGGTATTGTTCAAAATGCTTTACATACAAAGTATTAAATCATTTGATCCACCCAAAAGCCTCGAGCAGTAATAACATCTAAAATAATAATGATAGTACACATTTATTGAAAACATAACTTTTTCATGCACTGTTCTGAAAGCACGACATGTATTAATTCATTTAATCTTCCACCAATGTCATGATGCAAAAGACACCTCATCACTATTTTACAAATGAGGAAACTGACACATGGAGAAGTTAAATAATGCAGCTAGCAGAGGCTGGCTTACAAGTCCATCTCAGCATTATTCTGCTTCCCTGAGAATCATAAAGATTAAACAGTGATATACACTAGGTAAGCCTGGGCGACTGGAACCATCCGAGAACTATTCTAAGGAGTAGTATTCTAAGGAGTCTAAATGATAAGTGAGAGAGAATCCTGAATGATTAATGAATATAATATAGGATAAAACTTCTAGTAGTTAGAACTCAATGTGTTGAATGTGAATCACTCAAAAAAGGAAACGAAAGTCTTGGTTTCAAATCTTTGGACAGAGATTTATGATGATTTTCTTAACGCAAAATGTGCAGCAACACTTATGAGCATCATCAGTTCATACCTGGGGGACCAGGAGGACCTTGTGCTCCAGGGTACCCAAACCCTTGGCTCCCCTTTGCCCCATTTCGTCCTGGTAGGCCTGCAGAGTGTAAGAGAGGGGAGTAAGCTTACTTTTCCCATAAAATCACTTCCTCCTAGATTGTTTCTTTCAAAGCTGTTAATACATACATTAAAAGAAAAATAAATCTTTAAAAATTAGCCTGCCACCTATTTATTATTATTAACAGGACACAGAATTTTTGAAGCAAAAATTTATAAAATGATCAGTGGTCTAGAAAAACTTAATGAAGATTAAATATTAAGAAAGGAAAATGGTTTGGAATTATTAGCTCTTTTTGTTACTCATAGTTGTTCTTTTATTACTTTGATGAAACATCTAAATTGTTCCTATAATATTAAATTAAAAGGAAAGAATTATCAACCAACATTTCACATAAATATTCAAAAACAAAGAGCAGTAAGTTGTGGGCTATTAGGAAGTTTGGTTGCAAAGCATCATTTTTCTTATAGAAATTTATAGAAAACAATTTTGAATATGGTTACAGAAGTTACCAAAGTCAAAATAAAGGAAATGGTGTCTGTCATGTTCTATTTAAAGACTTAATTAGACTCAAGCAAAATTTCTAAGTGCATTGTCAACATTTTCTGATTTACAGGTTCACATGCTTCATAACATTGACCTCTCTCTTGACTTTAGGATATTCTTTCATGAAATAGAATGACTGTTCTTTAACTCAGCTGACAAATTATTTAAAGACTTAGGGATAGAAAAATTTTTTGTCTTCAAGAAAACAAACAGGAACTCTTGCCTGTTAAATAAGTTTAGGATGTGAATACAAAAAATACCCTTTTCTGTTGTTTATTTGCTTACACATACAAACTAAGTACCTTTTAATCCTTTGGCACCTGGGCGTCCCGGAGCTCCCATTAATCCAGGAACACCATCTCTTCCTGGCAAACCAGGGAATCCTCGGGGACCTTCTGGGCCCATGGGACCAGGTGGCCCAGGGATACCAGGGGAGCCGTGCTGGGACTGGCAGTGATCACAACTCTGAATTCTTCCACTTTGAAGTAAGACAGGTAGCTGGGCTTAAAAGCAAAGAAACCCCATCCTTTATGTTTAAATGGTGAATGAGCATTAATAATATCACTCATATTTTTTCTAAATTTATAGATGCATATCTCTTGGCCAATAATTTCATTTCTAGAAATTTAACTATGGAAATATCCATTGCTCTATGCAATACTTTTATTGTGGCAATTACTTCAAGTAAGGGAAAAAAAGGAAGTGCCCCTCTAATAGAAACTGGTAAATTAAATTATAGACCTCACATTATGAATAAAATTACCAGAATTATGTCAGGGAAGAAAATTTAATCAATGGTAAAATAATGATAAATTGCTTTATTAAAAAGATTACAAAGGGTACATATAACATTTTACCTTTATAAAAATACTTATCTGGAAAAAAAAACCAGAGGTTGATAAATGTCCGTTATTTTCTTCATCTTACTTATATCTTTTATAATTTCTACAAAGAATTTGTATTACTTTTGAAATTTGAAAGTTATTAAAATCTCTATGTTGGAGACTTACCTCTTAATACATCAGTGCAAACTTGTCGAATAAACTGTTCTGAAAATTCTCTCCCCTGCATCAAATTATTAAGGGTTATAACATTGACATACCAAGTAAAAAGCAACAGAAATATGAAAACTGTGAAAGAAGCAGAATACATACGGGCTTCCCATCCAGTCCTGGGGGTCCCTGAGGACCTGCTTCCCCGGGTTGCCCCTGGGGACCCGTAGGCCCCATCAGACCATCCACTCCAGACTCTCCTTTGGGTCCAGTGGCACCTCTGGCACCAGGCTCTCCCTTTTCACCTCTCTAAAAACAAAAGAAATCTTCAAAAGTTCTATTTAAATATTTCAGGAGGTATTAATGCATCATAAAAGTCTTAAGGATATGGATATGAAAATATACAAACATATATCTAAGTTATATAGGAAACTGTTGGGAAACTCTGTAATTGATCAGGAAGGAAATTTCATATTATATTAAACTGTCATTTATCCATCCATCCAACCCTACAAATAACTACTACCTAGTACATATATTGATTAAGCAATATGCATAGTGCCAGAGATACAATGATGAATGTGACACAGTCCTGTCCCCAAGGAGTTTAAATCCTAGAGAGACAGATGTAGAAATACACAATATTCTTCATTGAAAAACATGCAGAAAAACTTAGCTCCTAATTTAGAAGAAGAATCAATATTACTGGCAAATATGTAACATTTCATACCTAATTCAGTGAATCTACATATTCTGAAAATCTCTATTTAGGAACTACTAAAGAACATGAAAGATATTTTCTGTTTGTGATGTCAATAGCTAGATTTATACAGTATTAAAAATCAAGCCATGAGGACTGAACAGACAGCATAATACATGAAGAAACATACCTCTCCTTTTGTACCATGATGGCCTTGAATTCCCTTTGAAAATTAATAGGGAAAAAATAAATAAATAAATAAATGTGCAAGCTACAGTACTAGCAATGTGGCATGCACCCTTTACCACACATTTAATCAAACTTTAATTTTCAGTTTGGATCTATGTTCATCGGTGATATTGGCCTGTAGTTTTCTTTCTTTGTAACATCTTTATCTGGTTTTGGTATCACCGTGATGGTGGCCTCGTAGAGTGAGTTTGGGAGTGTTCCTCCCTTTGCTATATTTGTAGTGAGGTGGATGGACCTAGAGTCTGTCATACAGAGTGAAGTAAGTCAGAAAGAGAAAAACAAATACCGTATGCTAACACATATATATGGAATCTAAAAAAAAAAAAAAAAATGGTTCTGAAGAACCTAGAAGCAGGACAGGAATAAAGATGCAGACGTAGAGAATGGACTTGAGGACACAGGGAGGGGAAAGGGTAAGCTGGGATGAAGTGAGAGAGTGGCATGGACATATATACACTACCAAATGTAAAATAGATAGCTAGTGGGAAGTAGCCGCATAGCACAGGGAGATCAGCTCTGTGCTTTGTGACCACCTAGAGGGGTGGGATAGGGAGGGTGGGAGGGGGAAACAAGAGGGAGGAGATATAGGGATATAGCTGATTCACTTTGTTATAAAGCAGAAACTAACACACCATTGTAAAGCAATTATACTCCAATAAAGATGTATAAAAAAAAAATCGATCAGCAAGTAAAACACTCTCTGTAAGGCCATTCTTTAAATATGGAAGTTTCTGAAGAAATGCAGGGATTTCTACCAGACAGAATATTACAAATGGAGCCAGAGTAAGAGGAAAGATAAAATAGTAAGCTCTCTGGACTAGAACCAAATGAGAGCTAAAACTGAAAACAGCTGTCATCGGAGAATCCACTAAGATGATTTCATGAGGGAAACATTCGCTTGGACCCCATTCACAACGTGAACGCCAGAAAAATCACACACGTGCAGCCCTTGCTAGGATGACAGCTAACTAGGACTTTGTTTACTTTGAGAGATTGGGACAACTATTCAGCTGCTGAGAGGCAATGGCTGTCCTGCTCTCCCCCACCTCGCCCCCCGCCATTCTCCCTGTAGACTCAGTTCCTGGTGGTGGAAAACGCAGCTTCCAATACACCCAGGACAGAAGCTTTCTAGGGAACCCAAATCCTGCCTTGGGGGAGCAGACTTCCTCTTTTCCTTGAGAAGTGAGATTAAAAAAAACAAGTTAGGGGAAACTTGCAGAGAGTGACATCTGTCAACCAGTGAGCTAGCCAAGTTGTGAACTCAAAATCCAAAGAGAATCTCCTTCTATCAGAGAGTTACTGTGAATAACAATTTGGGGTAAAAGGCCTAGGTTGTGGAGGGTGATGGATGAAGGGGTGAGGGTCCTCCGACGAGTAGAGCTGTTTAAAGATGCTGTGTGATTAACTCAGGGAAACAGAGCAGGTCAGAGGGGAATAGGGACAGAGCTGGTTGTCATCCAGTGGTGTGAGCGGAGTGAAGGGACAGGAAAATGAAGACCTTTTGTATTGCACATAACTGTGCACAGGCAAACTCTGTCCATTTCTCCTTTCAGTGACTCTTGCTCTGAAGTTCACTGCTAAGTTCTCAACTTCTTGACATGTAACACTCACCCTCCATCTTAGACAACCTTGGGGCCATGTGCTTTCAAAGACTCCCCCCCGCCACCAATGGTCTCCCCCATTCCTCCAAGTGAGGGACCCAGAGACCCCTGTCCTTGGAGACATCACCTCACAGTTTTATCCCCCTACCTCCAGAGTCAGTGTAATCACTGAATCTTTCTCCCACCCACACTCCCTAATCAGTTGGATGCTTTTATTTGTCCAATTTGGCTCTGGCTGAACCTACATGCCACTTGGCAATCTCACTGAAACATGGCTTCATGAGGAGAGTTTAGTCAAGGAAGAAGCAAGGCAATCTTATTATGTATCTATTGCACAACACCGTTCCTCAAGATGGCATTTTAATTCATCTCTAGTGTAGTAAATTATATCTTTGAACAAACTAGAGGGAAACAAGGACATTCCTTCACTATGTATGGCCTCAACTACTCACATTTCAAGAAGAAAATCAAAACTCAACAGTAGGTACAGAGATGCTGCCATGTATGGCTGCCTTGGGCCAATACTACTCCAAGAAATGGGTGGAACTGTCTACCTTTAGTCATTTATTTGGTCAGAAGAAAAGCATTGAAAATCAAGTTTCACAGCCACTGAGAGTATCATCATGGGAAAATGAAAATATAAATCAAAAGAGTAAAGTTGTGATCACCATCACCACTAGAATTCTCATCCTTGGGCACTTAGAATGCAGGCTACATCTCCCCTTCTCCCCACCTATTATTATTTGCAAGTAACCTTCTCTCAGTATTGTTCGTTATGTGATTCATTATTTCATTTTCCATAAAAAAAAATACCTGTGGCCCTGGAATCCCTGGTCTTCCATTCTCTCCCTTTTGACCCTTTAAAATTGGATAAACGTTATTCATTAGTTTGCACACATATGATGCAATCACATATACAACACAAACTATGTACTGTGCTGTCGTCTAGAAGAAAGGTCACAAGAGCAGTGATGCAAATATGTAAAATGATGTAAGAGAAGAAAAAAAGAAGTAAGAGGAACGTCAACCTAACCTTACAGTTAAAATGGATAAAGACAAGGAACAAACTACTGACTTTGGGGAACATGTAAATAATGTTAGACAGTTGAGGATGTTCTGCTGAGTCCATGTTCACAGCATGAAAATCATTTAAAAATCCAGTGGCTGTGGTCATTTTCTTAATTTCAATGACATTATTTATGTTCAGTGTTGATTATACACATGTGAGGGCAAGAAGATCACTTGAAGGACATTTTTAAATTAAAAATATACTGTAAAATACATTTTGAATGAAGATCTTTAAATTAGGACAAATAGAGAAAAAATTAATAAAGATATAAACACATTTGTCCATTCAATTAATATTTTGGGACATCCTCCTTGTATAAGACATTGGGCCAGACCCTGAAACTCTACTATTTCATCCCTATGTTGAACAGGATAATTAGCAGTTTCTAGCAAAACATACACCTAGATATATAATCAATTAAAAATCTAGTAACTGAAATTGTAAATCACTCCTGCATAGAGGTTTTTTCATTTACTTACTTACATCAGTGAATTCCCAGGGGCCCTATTTGCTGTAGGGACACTGTTGCAGTGTCCCCATGTTGCCTTCAAGTTGCTTACTGTGTGGTGCAAAAGCTAAGCAATTAATCTCTTTAATAAGCAGTTAAATTCTAAACTTCAAAGTGGCTAAGATACTAAATCTTAACTGTTCTCAACACAAAAACAAACTAACATGATATGATAAAGGTGTTATCTAACCATACAGTAGTAATCATATTGCAATATATAAATTGCACCTTGTACACCTTAAACTTACACAATGGTATATGTTAATTATATCACCTTAAACTTGTACACCTTAAACTCGTACACCTTAAACTTACACCTTGTACACCTTAAACTTATACATTATTATATATTAACATTGTGCCCTGTATACCTTAAACTTATACAATGTTATATGTTAATTATATCAATAAAAATATATACAGCTAAATTCTATTGGAATTCTATTTTAAAAAAGAATGATGAAAATACTGTCTGATAAGGATACAGTGTATAATTATATATCTGGAATGGATACTACTGGGACATAGGGTGGGGCATCTGATAAAGAGGGTAGGAAAAATGACTGCACCTTGAGTGCAGCCCTCAGGGATGTGTAAGTGGTACCCAACTGGAGAAGATAGGGGGGGTGTGGCAGGGAGAGCAGACACAGGACAGAGGTGTGTAATTTCTTCCTGCTAAAGCAGCAGGGCAGGAGTGGATAATAGTGGGTAGACTGGCAAAGAGATAAGACTAAAGAAGAAGATTCAGTCCAACAAGGAGGCATGTTATGGGCCAGACTTTATCTTGAAATGTGTGTGGAGCACCACTGAAGGACTTCTAAGAAGTTGTGTAACTTAGTTATTGATGCTGGTAAAAGTGTGGGGGGAAGGGGTAGACTGGACTCAAGGAGACCAGTTAGAAGGATATTACAGTCACCCAGGACCCATGACAAGAAATGGCCAGGGCAGTGGGATGGGGGCAAGGGGCTTAGTTCAAGTTTCATTGTCTGAAACAGTGTTCAGACTGTGACCTTAGCAGATTTTGATGCTATTATTACCTAAATTTGAAATTTCCTTTTATGCCACCAGATATTCTAGAGCTTTCAAAGTTCTGCGAATTTTGCAAAGTGTTTTACGTAGCAAGACTCAGCCACTATAGCTGAACTTTTTTTTTTTTGGCCACACCGCACAGCATGTGGGGATCTTAGTTCCTGACCAGGGATGAAACCTGTGCTCCCTGCATTGGGAGCACAGATTCTTAACCACTGGACCATCAGGGAAGTCCCTATAGCTGAGCTTTGTAATCTTAAAAACATCATTAAAGTACTGTCTGGACACTTGATTTGTAATTGATGGTTGGAAAAGTCTTACATTTCTAGAACTTAAAAGACTGAAAGACCAACAGATATAATTTATTCCTGCTCCGTGTGTCAATGATTCAGCCAGTGGTGTCCTACTCATGGGTCAGGGTTCAATTAATGAAAAAACCGTCTGAGGGCCACTCGGACTGAGGTGAAACTGTCCTCATCTCCCAAAGCTGTAGCATGTTTCTCCCCTTTGCCTTTGTTGCTAAGACACCCAAAACCAAACGTCCTTCTAAATCACCCTAGATTTCCTCAGCCTGATCTAATTTTCTGGTATAATTCTCCTTCTGTTTATTAGTTTGAATATGTTTTATATATGGTGTTAACAGTTTCTTATCAAATTTATTTATGCCATAAGCCATGTCAAATCATTTGTGGAAACCAACACACCATAAAATATATAAATAAATAGATATTACAAGCATGTGATAAAATCCGTATATTATTTTGTTGAATTGCTTGGTTCCCAAGTTTCCTACAATAGTGATGTAGTGAAGAAAAAGTTAGATTTGATGTGTTTTGAGAAGTTTAGTAAAATGAGAAAGCTGGGATTTAACAGATATTGACGGTAAAACAGGAAGGAGCTGGAAAAGCCATGGAAAAATTAAAAAGAATGAAGCCCTGAGTTTTTTGCCAAGCTAAAAAAAATAAAAAAGCCAGTAACATACCTGAATGCCCTTTTCGCCTTGATTCCCTTTGTCCCCCTGCAAAAAGGCCATTTAATATGTATCATAATGTCATACATTTTGTATCCTTTCAAATAAACATGCTGTTCTTCAGCCAAGAAAAATATATGGTCTCATGCAAATTTGACAAGTGCCTTATAAACAGAAGTTGACTCCAACATGATATTTGAGAAGAGAGTAAAAACACATTATGTCAAGATGATGTTCTAAATGAATACTTTCTTGTGCTCTTACATTCAAAAGAAAATTTACTACAATTTCTATTTTATAAGGAAGAAGAAAACTTTTCTATATTGATCACAATCTGAAGTTAAACAAAGAGAGGACTTATTTTGACAAATCTTGTTTTATGAAATCAAACTGAAAAGTCTTCTACTATTAAGCTAATAATGGCCACAAATTTATAGGAAAAAACGAAATAAAACAATGTTGAAAAAATATTTTAGAAAGCATATGCTTCAAAAATTAACTTTTGGGGGGAAATGCATATTCCCTAATATTGTTTCCTGGAATTTCTCAGCTAGAAGAGATGTTTGAAACCAACTAGTTCAGTGTCTTTGTTCTTATAATGTACCCACAGATCAGGAAAGGTAAGCATTTGCCCAAGGTTGAACTTGGACGCTCTTTCCAAATTTCCTTTCTACCATGCTATCCAAACACAAAGAGTAGAGTTTTGTGTTTACGGCGAATAAAATACAGATTTTCTTTTAACTGGCAGGTTTCTGAACAAGGAAATTCTCTAAATCCAAACATATTCACAGTAGATTTACTTAATATTCACTGATGGTCTAACACTTAATTGCTACTGTGAGGGTCATTCCTGTGTCAGCAAGTACTGCCTGCCACTCATCAGAACAAAAGGGATCACACTAGGTACAGTAATCTAGGGGCTAAGCAGATAATACATGAGGGATAGAAAAAATGAAATGGTAGAAAAACTGAAAGAGCAAGGGATACAAAGACGGAGACATAACAGTTTGTATCCTTTGCAGAACAAAAGCAAACACAACCACTTTTAACCTGAACTGTATATATCTGCAGGGGCATGGACTTCTCTGACAGGTGGGCAGTCAGTTCTTGCTCAAAGCCTTCAAGCCAACAATAATATTTGTACAGATACAGCTCAGAGTTCCTTTACTTAACAGGAGAGAGAGAACCCAAAGTGATGCTGTTTTATCTCACCAAAACATTTTATATGAATATATATGCTTTGTACTTTAAACTCCTTAAATTAATTTTAAGTGAACTATTATGTAATATAATTGTTTCACAGATAGGAATGCCATGGTCAAGCATTCTGGCTGTAATTTTTATTGTCTCAGACTTTTGCCTCAGTTTTGGTAAGAGTGATATTCATATTTTGGTAAGAGTGCCTCACATGGAATACTTTCCCTAAAAAGTTCTTGGCACATCTGGATTGACCACAGAACAATCTGAATTTACAAGATATTATTTAATTGTACATTTATATGTTTTGATCTGTCTCTTCGAAGGTCCTCATCTAGGAGACAGTACCTATGTGGGGACATGAAAGGTGCCACAGCTCTTAGCATGAGGTCGAACACATTATATGTACACCAAATACATAGGTCAGCTCATCATTGAATGCATAATTGGCCCTTCTATGCTATGTGCACAAAAAGAAAACTTACATGGTAATAGCTGATTAACATTGAATTATATGTCCTAAATATCATACCTTTTTCCCTTGAATTCCAGGTAAACCCAGGTATCCTGGTTCTCCTGGCGGACCCACTGCTCCGGGTTCTCCCTAAGTAACACAGAATTCACATGAAGATCACAGGCTTACTGCTTGTGAAAAACCCCACTGTTTTTATCTCTATATACATCTCAAATTTAAAACTGATAGTTAAAAATTTTGTTAGAGTTATTACTATAGAAATAGTAAAGAACAGTAAAGTTCACTGAAGTCCCAATAAAACTTCTTATATTTTTTTCCTATCTTTGCTAGTTAAGAAATTCTGAGATCATATCATATTTTTAAATTTTATAAACATTTGGTATTTTTATTATATTTATAATGTCAACAATAAATAATAAAGCAGTGAAAATAATAAACACACGTATCTCTCTTTGTATTTACTAATACTTTCCCGTCCTCCTTGAAATTGCTTTTTCTCATAATCCTCCTTTAAAAAAACTTATTTTATTGTTACAAAACTGGTAAGTAAAGAGAAGTAATAAAATTATTAAAAATCTCATTACCCACTATTTTTATTTGGTTATATATTTTTCCCTCTACCTCTCACAAACACATACACAACTTAGATACTAAAATGTGCTATGTATGCATAATTTTTTATCGTTTACTTCAAAATATATTAATATTGTGAGTTCTTTATATGCCATTATATGATTTTTTAAATTTTAAATTACAGAATAGTATTCAACTATATTGATTTACCATATTTAATAAAATTTCTATTGTTAAACATTTACTTTCACAGTTTTTATTTTTATAAACAATATTGGGGTGAACACCCTTGTAGTTAGATATGCAAGTTTATGATTTTTACTTTATGTATGTGGAATATTATTTTCTTAGACATAAATTCTTGAGCTGTTTTCAGAACAAGGAATAGTCCATAAGTTATCTTAACTCAATTTTTCTACTCCCTATCATGTCATAGAGAATATTTCCTTTTTTTAAAAGTCTTAAATAAGAAAGACTTAAAGTGTGAAATATATAATGATGATGTATCAACAATATTTAGGTTAAAATTGTAAGAGATAAGACATGCTCCTGAATATGCTTCATGGAGTTTTGGTTTTGCTTTATTTGTTTTACCATTAGTCCCAAACTCTGTCACATTAACTAAAAACAACTCTCTTCTGTGGAAACTAAGTTCTGTTCTCTTTGCTCACTGTGAGCTGTTGAATATTACTCTAGATTTTTAAAGGCTAGAAGAGAATTGAAAATCTGATTGAAATAAACATCAACTATTTGGTTTGGAGGAAACTGGTAAAGGCAACTGTGACTCCCAGACTGAAAATAAAGTCCCATCAATCAGCAAACAAAGAAATGGCACCACCAGGGGAGACACACACTCATTCAGCCACATAAGAGGGTGATATTCTCTGGACCAGAGAAGATGTTCATACTAGCATCCAAATTTTACCAATTCTAGAAAAACCAAACTAAAGCATATTTCATGGCTTTATTACCCAAACTATGATAAAATATCCAAAAAACAGAAGTGAAATTGGCCCACATTAACCACTGGCTTTCGGGTACCCTAATTTTATGATAAAAGGTAATCCTTCATTTCATCTATCTTTTCTTAAGGGATACAAATATTAATCTCATCAAATAATGAGAGGAACTCATACTTCTTTGAAAAAATTTCCAAATGCTTCAAAACAAATTAATTACCTTGAGCCCAGAAGCCCCAGGCAGCCCTTGAAGTCCAGGTTCTCCTTTATTTCCCTGTCAATGCATCAAAACCATTTGAATTTTTTTGAATTTAGTCACCATATATCTGATACAGACACTTAAGGGAATACATGTTAAACAACTTTTACATTTTCAACTTGCCAATTGTTTGAAATATAGAATCTATATGTTAAGCCTACTTACTAAGAAAAACTCTTTTAAGCAGAGAAGTGAGTCCACATATTTATAAAGCTTTCTGCCAGCCTGTTTGATGTTGGCAGCTCCAAGTAAAAAGAGAGATTCCAATCTTTAGGAACAGGCACTAATTAGCTAGGTCTTTGTGCTGCACAAGCCAGACCCATGTATCTTAATAGCATGCTCTAGGCTGGAAATCTTCATCTTTCTCTGTTTTGCTTTCTCTGTATGACTCATTTTCAGTATGCAACTGAAAAAAGAAAATTAGCCTCAAATGCACTTTTGAGTGGCTTTTGGAAGAAGCATGAATCAGAAAACTTTTAGTTTGCATTCTTTTTCAGGATTCCAGTGCAGTCCTTGCTAACAGATATTTGGAAAGCAAGACCAAGTTGTCAGAGCAAAGAATGTAAGATAGGAAAAGAGGACTGGTTATAAAAGACAACCTGCCTCCTGGATCATCAGGAGAGATTGTCAGTGGTGGTTCTGGCTTTCAAATATACTTGGACACCTGAAATCACAACCCAATCAATGTCTGGCAAAAACCTATAATTAAAGAGGTTGGTGTGACACTTAGAAGTGGGGGGCGATGATCACCCAGAGCCAGGTCAGGCTCACTGATCAGTAAAGGGAACCACTTTCATTCTCAGCTCACGTTGAGAACCACGTGAGCATACTATTTGGACTTAATTAGAGCATTTAGCACATAACAGCATGATTATACCATAGAACAATGGTTCCTTAAATTTTCTAATTTTACAAGTGACTAAGCTGAAACTCAGAGGTGACAGGACTTGCCAAAAGCTACATGACTTGATTATGTTAATATACCCTGATGTCATTTAGATAATATTTTATAAAACTGGAATATGATACGGTAAAATAGACTTATAAATGGTTCAATGGCTATTTTAAAAAGAGGTATTACAATCTAAATCGGAAGTTTTCTAAAGATCTACCACAGAATTTCAGCCTCATCCCTGCCTTGCTTAACACAGCTTTTTTGTCTTACTCTTGAACTTATATCAATTGATATTGAAGGCATAGTTCACAAATACATTAGTTGACAAAACCAGAGGGATAAGGTAACATAGAGGCAAGTAAACTACGGCCTGTGGGCTAAGTCAGCCCAATGCCTCCTTTTGTAAATAAACTTGTATGAAACATGGGCACATCCATGCCGTGGCTGCTTTTGCATTCCAATAGCAGAGTTGAGTGGCTGCAACAGAAATTATATGGCCCTCAAAGACTAAAACATGTCCTATCTGGCCCTTGGCAGAAAAACTTTCTAAGACCTGAGGTAATATACTGCATGAAAACAAGTTGAAATGTTTCACTGAAAAGATTACATTTAAAAGGTATAATTTTAACATCTTGAATCTATTTTTAACAAAATAATCGTAGAAGGACAAGATGAGGGAAATCAAACTTTATAATAATTTATGTAAAAACAAACTGTGATGTCAGAATCAGCCACTTGACTCCCCAGCCACAACAGCAGACCTACCCAAGTGGTGGATGCCACAAGTACATTGTTCTAATGTCTTTTATGGAAAATCTAGCAGGTTTAGTTGACCTCCAGCTCAGTGTGAGCCAACAATGCTAAGTGGCTAATTAAAAATGCTGACAAAATCTTAGGCTGCGTTCTTAAGAATTAGAGTATCCAGAACATCATAGGAGAGTCCATTGTACCCCAGTTATTTAAGGAATATACAACTACTCTATTTTTTCTTACAACATGACCTTGCAACATGATGGAGAACCTCCACTTGGCAAGTGTACACTTACTACTGCTAGGACTCACAGTGTTCCAAGCACCCACAGGGTCCACCTCTGGTGAGAGGGCAGCTACTTTTCCCTAATCACTGGGCTCCCCATGACATTTTATCCTATCTCTTTCTCTAGGTACTTTAGAATTAAAAGTAGAGTAGATTAGGCCATCTACTCATTTTGTATGCCAGGATCTATTTCCCTGGTCTAGTTAAAGGTTGAATGCTTCCAAAACAGCAATTCCATCACTTCCTTTTGGAAGGCTATCCTAGAATCTACTTATTAAGTAGTCGAGAATAGTTTCTTGAGTTGAGCCAGAAGGTACCCGGTCTGATCCTCTAATAAAAATCTGATCCTCTAATAAAAAGAAATTCTCTTACACATGACTCTGTACACCTAGAAAACGGTCGAATCATGGCACTCAGAGTTCCAGTTCTACCTTAAGAATAACCTCACCTGACACCTAAATATATTGTCAAGCGTGCCTTACTTTTTAAATGTGAAAGTTAAGATAATGTGCCATCTTATCCACAGTCCTGAGGGAGGATAAAACTCACTACAAGGCATTTACAAATAAAAATTCCACATACATTCCACTAAATAAAAAACCAAGAAAAGGACTTGGAAGTTGGTAAAGTTACCCTCAGTGGTCACTACAGATGTTCTAGATGGTGGGCTGGGTACAGAGCCCCATAGAGCTCTGGGTATTCCTCAGTCCCCTGAGCTGCCAGTAAGGGAAGAGGGCTGAGTCATGCAGGATCGTGGACCTTTTCCAGCTTAAACCAGGCCTGCTTTACGTTAGCGTGTTTAATATGCTTAGTTTTTGCCTAAGACTTCATTCCTACAAGTACTTGTTCACAGAATTCAAACCACATTCAAAATAAAATCAATGTAGTTAAAACTTTGACTGAAGTACCTAAATGGTCATTTTGCACAAAGCCCTCAATCTTGTTAATTTTCTTTACCTTAGATCCTGGGGCTCCAGGCTGACCTGGTGAGCCGTCGCTTCCCATCAAACCCTACATTTTAAGTGGAAATTGCAAGAGCAATTTAGAGAATAATATTTTTAAAATATTCAATCAGTTTTCAAGTTATACATTACCATAATAATCAATCCACTAAAATATAATGCAAGATATGGGAAACGTCCCTACATACATTCAAATAAGGGATAATAAAGAATCAAACTATGCAAGATAACATGAAGGCTAGCAAAGCCCTTGTAACTTGGTTGCTTAAATCACTTACAAATAGCAAAAATGACTGGAGAGCTAGTAAGAGACAAATGTAAAGAAAAGTTTCTTTTTTCTACACTCTGCTTGCTTCCGTTCTCATGATGGCCAAGAATTAGATTTCTGCATAGATGTTATTTTGGTCAATTGTACTTACATTTCCTATTTTCTTGAATAATGATTTTAAAGAATTAAAATCTAATAATTTCTCTGAATGTAAGAATGTCTATTCAAGTTACAAATGGCCATATTTTAGTAACCATATGATTCAAAATAAGACACTGATAACTACTCTAGCAACAAGGAACTAATTTAATTTAGATTCCATTTAAATACTATTACATATATGAAAAAACATTTGCTTTCTCTTAATCACAGCAAAGGAAATGTGATGAGCAAAAAATATTCAATTAGTATTATCAGAAAACAGAATCTCAGTATAGTCACATTGAAAACAGCATGTCATCACTACTATGGTTTGCTATCAATTCAGGATTTATTACAACTATAAAATGTAAAATATACTAGTCATAGCATAGTGTTTGAAATATTAGAAATATTAAATACAGATATTCTTGAAGTTCAATGAAGTTCTAGTCAACGCCTTCATTTTCTGGAGGCTAACTTTTAAATACTGGTAAATAATCAAGTTTCGTTTAATATTTCAATGAAAAAATAATTTGGTCTTGATGATGGAGGTAGAGGAAGAATATTCCATTCAAATCTTTCACCAAGATTTTATCAAATCTTTTCACTGGGTAAAATATCTGCTTTTTTAACTTACATAATTAAATGAAAAGTCATAAACTGTTCATTTTTTTTACTTAAAAAAAGCTATTACAGGCAATTTGATTCATAGATTAAAATACACATCGCTTCTAACAATTTACTTTTAGAAATTTTTTATGGAGTCCTATACACCATAGGATTATCATAATTTCTAATGTCATACTCATATGTCCCTTTACTCCCAGAACTTCCAAAATTACTTGTTCACTAATTTAGGATCTTCCTATACTACCTGTTCTGAATATGTTCTCCCTCATTAGTGTAATAAATTTGTAAATTTTCTAAAAAATAACAAAGAATATTTATTGAGTTTTAGATCTTCTCATGGTACTCAGTATTTGCTTTTAGCTAGGATATTTGTTTTCTGGTTTATCTACAGTAAGGGTTCTTAATCCTTACTTGAGTAGCCAACTTTTTGAGAATCTGAAGAAATCAGACTCCTCTGGAAAAATGGACATAATCTTTTTCATACAAATGCATGGAATTTGTGGATCCCAAAAATCTCATTGCTGAATCCTCCCACCAGTTTTGTGAATTTCAGAATAAGAACTCCTGGTACATAATGACAATATTTCAAACACCCCAGTAATAATAATGACATTAACATACAGGTATCCCCGGAGCTCCTTTTTTTCCTAGTGGTCCTGGAGGCCCAATTTCTCCCTAAAAATCAAATACAGATCAAGTTTAAAATTGCAGAGTATCAATTCATCTTTAGAAATTTCCTACCAAAGCATTATGAAATGAAAACTCAATTTCAATCAGCCCAATGTGTCTGCCTTTCCTTCCTCTACTGTAAGACGAAGCAATGCAAGGTAAAAAATCAGGAATCTAACACCTTAAAGACGTAGGCCTAGGGTCTGTGGAATTACTAAGGAAAATATTTTCATTAGGAAATCAGGAGCGGCATTGTTATTCTTTCAAAGGAAGACCTAGCAGTTCACACACAGTTGGTGAGGTGAGACAACAGAGGGAAAAAAATCAAGTGGAAAAATTTCTTATTTACCATAATTTAAGAACTATGATAGTAAGTACAGATTAAGAAAAATTAGGACACAGTTTAATAGCATTTAGACTTCAAATTTTGGGATTGTGGCTGACCTGATGCTCCAAGGGATTTTCTGGTTCCAGAACAAAAACCCTGGAAAGAACATCCTCTTTGAGAAACAGGGGAAGTCTTCAAAGATCCCTCACTTTAATAAAATATATGCTCGGTTAAGATTGTGATTATGAGGATTTGGAAGTGTGCAGAAACCTCGCTAGAAGTTGAGCTGCAGGAAATAAGAGGGCTGGAGGTGTCTGAGGGGACATGCTCAGCTTTTAGGAAACTGAACACTGGGCCAGCCATGGGGAGAGGGCAGGAACCTTTAGTACCTACAATGGCTCAAGACCCTCAAAGAGCACTGAAATGGTACCCGTGGCTACCAGCAGGAGGCTCTCCATGCCCCAGTTAGGCTGACAGGACACCCACTAACTAGGATGAAGCAATGAGCTCAGCATCAACAATTAAGACAGGAGAGGCAGAAAACCACAGACTGAGAATTAAGAGGAATAACAATGAATCGCAGCTGTCAGAATGGCTAGAAAGAGAATTTAGAACTATATGTGAAATCTTTACAAATGAAAAAATGGAATCATGAATGATTACTAGGACTGAAGATAGAACAAGAGACTAGACTATCAAGAATAAAAAGATGTTATAGCACAGGGATGTATTTGTGTATATATATATATATATATATATATATATATATATATATATAAATGAATCACTTTGCTGTCCCTTGAAACTAACACAATGGTGTAAATCAACTATACTTCCATAAAAAAAGAATAAAAAGATGTTATCAAAATTTGAAATTCTAGAAATGAAAAATATGATCATTTAGATTTTTTTAAAAATCAATTGATGGTTTAAACAGCAGATTAGACATAGTAAAGGGAGAATAAATAGACTGGAAAATATATCCAAACAATTTAACCAGAATTTAAGAATCAAGGATATGGAAGTAAGCAATTTAGAGATGTAGAGGACAAAATTAGAAGGAATAAAATATGTCTAACTAGAATTCCAGAAAGAGGGAAGAGCAGAGGATGAAGAGAAGTAGCATGGAGATTAACAGCTCATGTCTTCCAGAGATAATGGAAATAATTCTACAGAGCCAGGAAGCAAACTAAATTCCCACCCGGCTGAATAAAGAGAAATCCATATCTAGATACATCGCAGTGAGTTTTAAGAACACTAAAAACAAATAAAATACCTTAAAAGAATCCCCAAAGAAGGGACAGATCACTTACAAAAGAATGATGATTAGAACAAGAGCAGATTTTTCAGTTAACCATGGAAGCCAGGAGATGACAGTAGAAAAATTTCAGTGTATTAAGAGGAAATAATCATCAGTCTTGAACTGTATACTCTACAAAATCCTCTCTCAAAAACAAGAGTAAAATAAACATACTGGTAGTTGAATAAAAACTGAAAGTTTATAACCAAAGTATTTGTACTAAAAGAATTTCTAAAAATACAGTTCAGGAAGTAGTACAATTATCCCAAAAGTATGGTCTAAGAGCACAAGATAGAAAGTAACTAAGTAGAATAGAAAGCATGTATGTAAATTCAAATTTATACTATCTGTATAAAACAACAACAAAAACTAATTGTAAGGTCAAAATAAGAGCTTCTGAAATTATATCATGTTTGAACCATTAACTGTTGCCATGAATGTGGTAAAATGTATTCTATGTGAAGAGACATCACCACTTTGCCCTTTTCATAATCAGATTCCAGGCCCAAATCTTTCAACTTTCATTAGTACTTACTTTTTGTCCCATTAATCCTTGGTTTCCAGGAAATCCTGGGATTCCCTAAAAAGAAATAAAGTAGATTTTTAATTTAAAAAATTTAGACTGTATCATTAAAGAAGAATAGGCCATAATTGGAGTTTTAACTTGTAAATAATGCAAATCATCAAACATATCTCTTGACTACATGAAACCACTATTTATATTAATCAAATTTTGGAAAAGAAAAATTTTATGAGATTTAATATTATATGAACATCTACTGATATTTAAAGTTTTAAATACAGGCTTTAAAAAAAAAGCTATGAAGATATTAATCTTGGCTCTTCTTTCAGACCAACATAAGTGATAAAATAAGAATATTTCATTTGAACACTTTCTTATGTTATTATAATGATTAATGCAAAAAGACTGTCAAATCATAGGAGTTCAGATTCAGTACAACAGTTCCAAAGGCCCTCATAGTCTCACAACCATAACTGAAAACTAATGAAACTAAATAATTTCCTCCAAATTGAGCCTTGAAACACCCAGGAACATAACTCCTTGTATAAGATATGGCAATCTTTCTCCTAATGATTCCCTTGCTGATAAAATCGTGGAGCATATGCAGACCAGTTTGTAGAGAGACAGAAAGAAAGAAATAGAGAACTCTTTCACATGGCTGAGCCCAAATGTATGAGTTCTCTAGCAAGATTCAGAGAAAATTAATGCTAATTGTCTGAATTTGAGAATGACGTGAGCACATTTAATAATGGGAAAGCAGTTCTATTGTCATTCACTGCATTTTCCAAAATGATCATTTATCACCCCGATCAAACAGTGATGGTACTAATTAATTTTTATTTCTTATTCATTTTTCTTAGCTCCTTTCTTGATGATACTTCAATTGAAATAATGAATAACATTTGTTTATATATATATATGTATTGACTTTGGCAGAAAAGGGATTTCAAAGGACCGGGAAAGTGGGCATCATCAGTATTTCTTTGAAAGCCCTCTGCATCTTCAGGGCTTTCAAAGAACAGCAGTGGTCCTCAGTAAATCAGGGCAACTAGATCAAGTATCTTCAACAACAGGGAAAGTCTGCCATTGTTTTGATTTTCATATTTTGACTATTAATACAATACTGGCCCATGTGGTAGCCACAATTACGGTGCAAGATATGGCACACAGTTCTAGTTTTAAGATCCAAACTTAAATGATAAATTGGAATTCAGTTTGATCCTATTTGGCTCAATTCGTTCACCATGGCACTACCTCCTTTGCAGAGAAAAGTTGCATGAGAGCAACGCCCATCAACAAGGGACTAACATACTGGTCGCTTTATAAACATACTAACTAGAGAATAACATAAAACGACGTAAAAATTTAAAGTAACATTATAAAACATGAGCACAGTATACCCTATCAGCACTCTAAACATAAAGCAAGAGTAAATAATTGAATTACGAGTATAAAAAAAACAGAGTGAAACGAATTGTATCCTTTCTAAAGCAGAAAATGCATACTCTCAACACAATCAAAGTCAATATTGTTCAAAATAAAGGCTTCCATTTCAATAGACCATGATTTGGCATGAAACCACCCAGAACCAACTCCCATTCAAATACACACTCATACAAACTCACCATAATGATTAAGTTCTGAATTTAAATAAAATTCAAATAAAATCTGTCTGTAGAATCTTATCAGATGCAAGGTGGCCATACATGGTTCTGCAGCTGTGTCAGTGCCATGTTGCTTGCCCCCAAGAATCTCTAAAGTGATCCTGCAATTGCCCCGATACCGTCAGACCTGAGAAGCTGAATTTCGTGCTGCACAGAACTCTTTGTTACTTAAGGTTTCAACCCTATTCAAGTTTCTATGCTCTTACACAATCTATATTAGTAGGAATTAGTTACTCCTGTTTTTGCAGCCAATCCCACTGTCAGCAAGGCTATATTCTCACTCTGGGGAAAAATAAAATTATGCCCAAGCAGTGCCCTGGCCTCACCTCCCAGCAGATCTTGAGAGCCACCCCCTCCCCCCCACCGAGGTCACTCCCTGAATTTGATTTAACACCTTTTATCTGAATAATTCTAATTCTGAGCATGGTCTGCATTAGGACATAGCCACAAATCTTACATTATTTCAACATATGCGATATTGAGAGTATTTGGGGGGAATCTCAGATTAGGAAGAAAAGATTCTTTTTCTTACTGCCTGTGTTCATAAGTTAGTAAAGCATGAATACACGTCATAGATATGAAAAAAAGTCATAATATCCTCTAGGTCCAACTATACCAAGAACTACTAAATACTTACTTTATAAATACCAAGTAAAAAATACATAAAACTATATAATATTAAAAAACAAAATGTAAAACTGATTTATAAAAGCAATTCTTGGCAAAACTAATATAATGCCATGAGCATGCATGGAATAAAAAACTGTTGAGAGAGAGGTTCACCAGAAGAACTGAAATCACTCATAGCTATATTAGTTAATAAAATTCTCCTAGACAATATTTTCCTGGGCTCCCAATACATTCATTGAAATTGACTAAACTTTGCCAATTTTACATTAGTAGAAATATTATTCAAAACCATTTGAAAGTTACCAGTTTGTTGATCCAAAAGTATTTAGCAACAATTACTTCATAGGGTAAATGTTTTTCCAAGCAAACTATTTTATATTTCATTTTCAGCCTGTGTGGTTTTGGGTTCAGGCAACTGTGAACATGTGTAAGTAAAGACAGAAGCAAGAATTTCATTTGGTGAGAATAAAGGGACATATTTCCTCCACTTCTGTGATTTCAGTTTGGGTTTGAGGAAGAGCAGAAAGTCAAATGGAAAATCTGTGTAATGTTGTGGTCAAAGAATGCTGACATGAAAAAATGTTCTAGAAGCTTCTCTGTAACCATTAAACCATTGTTGTGTAACAAAAAAGTCATTAAAAATAGAAATGCATAATTTAGAATAAAGGGTTTGGCCCCTATTTCCTAGAGACCACTTTATAATGAAGGAAATGTGTCTGTGATGCATTTAGAAAACACAGGATATCACTTTATACTTTTCCACATGCAATGGAATACTTTACTCGTGAAATTAGAGCATCTTGGATCAAATCTGCTGTTAAGTAATGCAATAATTTCAATGTGCTTAAAACAAATCTTATCAACTAATGGTATTTTTAAATAAAAAAATTTCAACCTTTCTACACAGTTGTAGAGATATTTAATATCATACAGTTGTCAAAATATTAGAAGCATATTATGTTTTCTTCTATTAAGAAGTGATTTGTTCATTATTAAAGATGCAATGAATACAAAACACATATGTTGAAAGTATCATTCTTATTAGCTACAAAGATTACAATCATTATTAATAAAGATCATAGTAGAGGCAGTTAAAAGTTTAGAGGCTGGAGTCAGCTAGCCAATTATCTCGTGCTGATCGACTCCAGGCCAGTTATTTAAATTGGAATCTCAGTGTCCCCATCTTATACATGGGGAAAAAATAATAGAACTTAGCTCTAGGGTTGTTACATTATATGAATTAGCTCTCGCAAGCACTTAGCTCAGTGCCGGGACTAAAATGAACAAATTTTCATGACTTTTCACAGCTCCTTCCTGACCTTTGAAAGTCACAAAATAGATGAAGTCAATTCTTTTTCATGTCTCAAAATTTGTCCTCCTCCATTTTGAGGATATCTTTTTTTTTTTTTAACATGTTTTTCCACCTTGCCTTTGTCTACTTCATTCCCCAAAGTTTACATTGTATTCAAGATGACTTTGGCAATCTTAGGCTTCCCACTGGGAGGCACCAACAGGTTTTCATTGCCCCTCATTCATTATCCTTGCCTCTTCATGTTTGGCTGACTTTGATTATAGAAAAATACTACTATGGGGTTCCAGGAGCAAGATGGAAAATTAGAAAGATCCTGAGCTCACCTCCTCTCGTGGACACACCAAAACCACAACTACATATGGAAGAACCATCTCTGAGAACAACCTGAAGATTAGCTTGACAGACCTTCTACAACTAAGAACAAAAAGAAAAGGCCACACATCGAGGGGCAGAGAAGCAGTCTAGTTAGAACCCACATCCCCATTGTGAAGACCCACAAGCAGGAGGGGTATCACAGCTGGAGAGGTGCCCCCGGGGAGTGAGGGGTGTGAGCCCCATGTCAGGTTTCCCAGCCTGAGGCCCTGCGCTGGGAAGATGAACCCCATAATGTCTGTCTTTTAAAACCAGTGGGGTGGGAGGTGGGAGAAGATGGCGGAAGAGTAAGACGCGGAGATCACCTTCCTTCCCACAGATACAGTAGAAATACATCTACACATGGAACTGCTCCTACAGAACACCCACTGAATGCTGGCAGAAAACGTCAGACCTCCCAAAAGGCAAGAAACTCCCCCCGTACTTGGGTAGGGCAAAAGAAAAAAGAAATAACAGAGACAAAAGAATAGGGACGGCACCTGCACCAGTGGGAGGGAGCTGTGAAGGAGGAAAGATTTCCACGCACTAGGAAGGACCTTCGCGGGCAGAGACTGCGGGTGGCAGAGGGGGGAAGCTTTGGAGCCACGGAGGAGAGCGCAGCAACAGGGTTGCTGAGGGCAAAGCGGAGAGATTCCCGCACGGAGGCTCGGCGCCGAGCAGCACTCACCAGCCCCAGAGGCTCCTCTGCTCACCCGCCGGGGCGGGCGGGGCTGGGACCTGAGGCTCGGGCTTCAGTCGGATCCCAGGGAGAGGGCTGGGGTTGGCGGCATGAACACAGCCTGAAGGGGTTAGTGCACCACAGCTAGCCAGGAGGGAGTCCGGGATAAAGTCTGCAGCTGCCAAAGAGGCAAGAGACTTTTTCTTCCCTGTTTCCTGGTGCGCGAGGAGAGGGGATTCAGAGTGCCGCCTAAACGAACTTCAGAGACGGGCGCGAGCCGTGGCTATCAGCGCGGACCCCACAGCAACAGGGGCGCAGAGGAAAAAGCGGAGAGACTCCCGCACAGAGGATCGGCGCCGAGCAGCATTCACCAGCCCGAGAGGCTTGTCTGCTCAGCCGCCGGGGCGGGCGGGGCTGGGAGCTGAGGCTCGGGCTTCGGTTGGATCCCAGGGAGAGGGCTGGGGTTGGCGGTGTGAACACAGCCTGAAGGGGTTAGCGCACCACAGCTGGCTGGGAGGGAGACCTGGAAAAAGTCTGCAGCTGCCGAAGAGGCAAGAGTCTTTTTCTTGCTTCTTTGTTTCGTGGCGCGCAAGGAGAGGGTATTCAGAGCGCCGCCTAAATGAACTCCAGAGACTGGCGTGAGCCGCGGCTATCAGCGCGGACCCCAGAGGCGGGCGCGAGCCGCGGCTAACAGCGCAGAATCCAGAGACATGCGTGAGCCGCGGTTATCAGCGCGGACCCCAGAGACGGGCGTGAGACACTGGGGCTGCTGCTGCCGCCTCCAAAAATCCTGTGTACGAGCACAGGTCACTCTCCACACCGCCCCTCCTGGGAGCCTGTGCAGCCCGCCACTGCCAGGGGCCCATGATCCAGGGACAACTTCCCTGGGAGAACGCACTGCGAGCCTCAGGCTGGTGCAACGTCACGCCGGCCTCTGACGCTGCAGGCTCGCCCCGCCTCCTCCGTACCCCTCCCTCCCCGCGGCCTGGGTGAGCCAGAGCCCCCGAAGCAGCTGCTCCTTTAGCCCCGTCCTGTCTGGGCGGGGAACAGACACCCTCAGGCGACCTACATGCAGAGGCGGGTCCAAATCCAAAGCTGAACCCCGGGAGCTATGCGAACAGAGAAGAGAAGGGGAAATCTCTCCCAGTAGCATCAGAAGCAGTGGATTAAAACTCCACAAACAACTTGATGTGCCTGCATCTGTTGAATACCTGAATAGACAACGAATCATCCCAAATTCAGGAGGTGGACTTTGGGAGCAGGATATATTAATTTTTCCCCTTTTCCTTTTTTTGTGAGTGTATATGTATATGCTTCTGGGTGAGATTTTGTCTGTATAGCTTTGCTTTATAATAGCTTTATTTTACTTCACTATATTATAGACTCTTTCTTTCTTTCTTTCTTTCTATTTTTTCTCCCTTTTACTCTGAGTCGTGTGGACGAAAGGCTCTTGGTGCTCCAGTCAGGCATCAGGGCCGTACCTCTGAGGTGGGAGAGCCAACTTCGGGACACTGGTCCACAAGAGACCTCCCAGCTCCACGTAATACCAAACGGCAAAAATCTCTCAGAGATCTCCATCTCAACATCAAGACTCAGCATCACTCAATGACCAGCAAGCTACAGTGCTGAACACCCTATGCCAAACAACTAGCAAGACAGGAACACAGCCCCATCCATTAGCAGAGAGGCTGCCTAAAATCATAATAAGGCCACAGACCCCCCAAAATACACCACCAGACGTGGACGTGCCCACCAGAAAGACAAGATCCAGCCTCATCCACCAGAACTCAGGCACTAGTTCCCTCCACCAGGAAGCCTACACAACCCACTGAACCAACCTTAGCCACTGGGGACAGATATCAAAAACAACAGGAACTACGAACCTGCAGCCTGTGAAAAGGAGACCCCAAACACAGTAAGATAAGCAAAATGAGACAACAGAAAAACACACAGCAGATGAAGGAGCAGGGTCAAAACACACCAGACCTAACAAATGAAGAGGAAATAGGTAGTCTACCTGAAAAAGAATTCAGAATAATGATAGTAAGGAAGATCCAAAATCTTGGAAATAGAATAGACAAAATGCAAGAAGCATTTAACAAGGACGTAGAAGAACTAAAGAGGAATCAAGCAATGATGAAAAACACAATAAATGAAATTAAAAATACTCTAGATGGGATCAATAGCAGAATAACTGAGGCAGAAGAAAGGATAAGTGACCTGGAAGATAAAATGGTGGAAATAACTACTGCAG
This sequence comes from Balaenoptera borealis, assembly GCF_965194805.1. Taxonomy (NCBI): domain Eukaryota; kingdom Metazoa; phylum Chordata; class Mammalia; order Artiodactyla; family Balaenopteridae; genus Balaenoptera; species Balaenoptera borealis. The sequence goes on along the minus strand of NC_138869.1, from coordinate 66,024,197 downwards.
AGCAGGATAAAGAAAAAAGAATGAAAAGAACTGAGGACAGTCTCAGAGACCTCTGGGACAGCATTAAACGCACCAACATTCGAATTATAGGGGTCCCAGAAGAAGAAGAGAAAAAGAAAGGGACTGAGAAAATATTTGAAGAGATTATAGTTGAAAACTTCCCTAATATGGGAAAGGAAATAGTTAATCAAGTCCTGGAAGCACAGAGAGTCCCATACAGGATAAACCCAAGGAGAAACATGCCAAGACACATATTAATCAAACGGTCAAAAATTAAATACAAGGAAAACATATTAAAAGCAACAAGGGAAAAACAACAAATAACACACAAGGGAATCCCCATAAGGTTAACATCTGATCTTTCAGCAGAAACTCTGCAAGCCAGAAGGGAGTGGCAGGATATACTTAAAGTGATGAAGGAGATAAACCTACAACCAAGATTACTCTACCTAGCAAGGATCTCATTCAGATGTGATGGAGAAATTAAAACCTTTACAGACAAGCAAAAGCTGAGAGAGTTCAGCACCACCAAACCAGCTTTACAACAAATGCTAAAGGAACTTCTCTAGGCAAGAAACACAAGAGAAGGAAAACACCTACAATAACAAACCCAAAACATTTAAGAAAATGGGAATAGGAACATACCTATCGATAATTACCTTGAATGTAAATGGATTAAATGCTCCCACCAAAAGACACAGGCTGGCTGAATGGATACAAAAACAAGACCCATATATATGCTGTCTACAAGAGACCCACTTCAGACCTAGAGACACACACAGACTGAAAGTGAGGGGATGGAAAAAGATATTCCATGCAAATGGAAATCAAAAGAAAGCTGGAGTAGCAATTCTCATATCAGACAAAATAGACTTTAAAATAAAGACTATTACAAGAGACAAAGAAGGACACTATATAATGATCAAGGGATCGATCCAAGAGGAAGGTATAACAATTGTAAATATTTATGCACCCAACATAGGAGCACCTCAATACATAAGGCAAATACTAACAGCCATAAAAGGGGAAATCGACAGCAACACAATCATAGTAGGGGACTTTAACACCCCACTTTCACCAATGGACAGATCATCCAAAATGAAAATAAATAAGGAAACACAAGCTTTAAATGATACATTAAACAAGATGGACTTAATTGATATTTATAGGACATTCCACCCCAAAACAACAGAATACACATTTTTCTCAAGTGCTCATGGAACATTCTCCAGGATAGATCATATCTTGGGTCACAAATCAAGCCTTGGTAAATTTAAGAAAATTGAAATCGTATCAAGTATCTTTTCCGACCACAACGCTATGAGACTAGATATCAATTACAGGAAAAGATCTGTAAAAAATACAAACACATGGAGGCTACACAATACACTACTTAATAACGAAGTGATCACTGAAGAAATCAAAGGGGAAATCAAAAAATACGTAGAAAGAAATGACAATGGAGATACGACGACCCAAAACCTATGGGACGCAGCAAAAGCAGTGCTAAGAGGGAAGTTTATAGCAATACAAGCCTACCTCAAGAAACAGGAAACATCTCGAATAAACAACCTAACCTTGCACCTAAAGCAATTAGAGAAAGAGGAACAAAAAACCCCCAAAGCCAGCAAAAGGAAAGAAATCATAAAGATTAGGTCAGAAAGAAATGAAGGAAACAATAGCAAAAATCAATGAAACTAAAAGCTGGTTCTTTGAGAAGATAAACAAAATTGATAAACCATTAGCCAGACTCATCAAGAGAAAAAGGGAGAAGACTCAAATCAATAGAATTAGAAACGAAAAAGGAGAAGTAACCACTGACACTGCAGAAATACAAACGATCATGAGAGATTACTACAAGCAACTCTATGCCAATAAAATGGACAACCTGGAAGAAATGGACAGATTCTTAGAAATGCACAAACTGCCGAGACTGAACCAGGAAGAAATAGAAAATATGAACAGACCAATCACAAGCACTGAAATTGAAACTGTGATTAAAAACCTTCCAACAAACAAAAGCCCAGGACCAGATGGCTTCACAGGCGAATTCTATCAAACATTTAGAGAAGAGCTAACACCTATCCTTCTCAAACTCTTCCAAAATACTGCAGAGGGAGGAACACTCCCAAACTCATTCTACGAGGCCACCATCACCCTGATACCAAAACCAGACAAAGATGTCACAAAGAAAGAAAACTACAGGCCAATATCACTGATGAACATAGATGCAAAAATCCTCAACAAAATACTAGCAAACAGAATCCAACAGCACAGTAAAAGGATCATACACCATGATCAAGTGGCGTTTATCCCAGGAATGCAAGGATTCTTCAACATATGCAAATCAATCAATGTGATACACCATATTAACAAATTGAAGGAGAAAAACCATATGATCATCTCAATAGATGCAGAGAAAGCTTTCGACAAAATTCAACACCCATTTATGATAAAAGCCCTGCAGAAAGTAGGCATAGAGGGAACTTTCCTCAACATAATGAAGGCCATATATGACAAACCCACAGCCAACATTGTCCTCAATGGTGAAAAACTGAAACCATTTCCACTAAGATCAGGAACAAGACAAGGTTGCCCACTCTCACCACTATTATTCAACATAGTTTTGGAAGTGTTAGCCACAGCAATCAGAGAAGACAAAGAAATAAAAGGAATCCAAATTGGAAAAGAAGAAGTAAAGCTGTCACTATTTGCAGATGACATGATACTATACATAGAGAATCCTAAAGATGCTACCAGAAAACTCCTAGAGCTAATCAATGAATTTGGTAAAGTAGCAGGATACAAAATTAATGCACAGAAATCTCTTGCATTTCTATACACTAATGACGAAAAATCTGAAAGTGAAATTAAGAAAACAGTCCCGTTTACCATTGCAACAAAAAGAATAAAATATCTAGGAATAAACCTACCTAAGGAGACAAAAGACCTGTATGCAGAAAATTATAAGACACTGATGAAAGAAATTAAAGATGATACAAATAGATGGAGAGATATACCATGTTCCTGGATTGGAAGAATCAACATTGTGAAAATGACTCTACTACCCAAAGCAATCTACAGATTCAATGCAATCCCTATCAAACTACCACTGGCATTTTTCACAGAGCTAGAACAAAAAATTTCACAATTTGTATGGAAACACAAAAGACCGCGAATAGCCAAAGCAATCTTGAGAATGAAAAATGGAGCTGGGGGAATCAGGCTCCCTGACTTCAGACTATATTACAAAGCTTCAGTAATCAAGACAGTTTGGTACTGGCACAAAAACAGAAATATAGATCAATGGAACAGGATAGAAAGCCCAAAGATAATCCCATGCACATATGGTCACCTTATCTTTGATAAAGGAGGCAAGCATATACAGTGGAGAATAGACAGCCTCTTCAATAAGTGGTGCTGGGAAAATTGGACAGCTACATGTAAAAGTATGAAATTAGAACACTCCCTGACACCATGCACAAAAATAAACTCAAAATGGATTAAACACCTAAGTGTAAGGGCAGACACTATCAAACTCTTAGAGGAAAACATAGGCAGAACACTCTATGACATACATCACAGCAAGATTCTTTTTGACCCAGCTCCCAGAGAAATGGAAATAAGAACACAAATAAACAAATGGGACCTAATGAAACTTAAAAGCTTTTGCACAGCAAAGGAAACCATAAACAAGACCAAAAGACAACCATCAGAATGGGAGAAAATATTTGCAAATGAAGCAACTGACAAAGGATTAATCTCCAAGATTTACAAGCAGCTCATGCAGCTCAATAACAAAAAAAACGAACAACCCAATCCAAAAATGGGCAGAAGACCTAAACAGACATTTCTCCAAAGAAGATATACAGATGGCCTACAGACACATGAAAGAATGCTCAACATCATTAATCATTAGAGAAATGCAAATCAAAACTACAATGAGATATCATCTCACACCGGTCAGAATGGCCATCATCAAAAAATCTAGAAACAATAAATGCTGGAGAGCGTGTGGAGGAAAGGGAACACTCTTGCACTGTTGGTGGGAATGTAAATTGATACAGCCACTATGGAGAACAGTATGGAGGTTCCTTAAAAAACTACAAATAGAACTACCATACGACCCAGCAATCCCACTACTGGGCATATACCCTGAGAAAACCATAGGTCAAAAAGAGTCATGTACCAAAATGTTCATTGCAGCTCTATTTACAATAGCCAGGACATGGAAGCAACCTAAATGTCCATCGACAGATGAATGGATAAAGAAGATGTGGCACATATATACAATGGAATATTACTCAGCCATAAAAAGAAATGAAATGGAGGTATTTGTAATGAGGTGGATGGAGTTAGAGTCTGTCATACAGAGTGAAGTAAGTCAGAAAGAGAAAAACAAATACAGTATGCTAACACATATATATGAAATCTAAGGAAAAAAAAAAAAAAAGGCCATGAAGAACTTAGTGGCAAGATGGGAATAAAGACACAGACCTACTAGAGAATGGACTTGAGGATATGGGGAGGGGGTGGGGTGAGATGTGACAGGGTAAGAGAGTGTCATGGACATATATACACTACCAAATGTAAAATAGATAGCTAGTGGGAAGCAGCTGCATAGCACAGGGAGATCAGCTCGGTGCTTTGTGACCACCTAGAGGGGTGGGATGGGGAGGGTGGGAGGGAGGGAGATGCAAGAGGGAAGAGAAATGGGAACATATTGTATATGTATAACTGATTCACTTTGTTATAAAGCAGAAGCTAACACACTATTGTAAGGCAATTATACTTCAATAAAGATGTTTAAAAAAAAAAAAAAAACAGTGGGGTTACACTCACTCCAAATCCTAGCACAGACACAGCAGCTTTAAAAGTATCTGGGTCATAGGAGAAGGAGGTTCACTGACTAATTTTATGGCAGGTGCTGGAAGGACAGGGATCTGGTCGAACTTGCTCTGGGGACAGAAGCACTGAGAGGCATCATTCTTTTTTACTCTCCTTCTACCTAGCTGTCCTGGGGGTGGTGGGCACTACTTTTGTCATTCTCCATCAACCTAGCTAACACCATGTGTCCCAGCCCAGCATTCCCCAGAGTACCTGCCCAGGTTAGCTCCTTTAAAGCAGCTCCCACCCCATCATACCCAGCAGACTGCCCCAGCTCCCCTCCAAAGCAGCTCCTGCTCCTGGGGGCCAGCCCTGCACACCAGGGTGCCTGCAGCAATCACAGCTCAATCACAACAAGAGGGCACATGTGACCCACACAGGGGATACTCTAGGAGCACCTGGCTCTGGTGAACAGAGGGGACTGCACCACTGGGCCCCATGGGACGTTTTGTACATAAGACCACTCTTTCAAGACAAGAAGATGTAGCTGTTATACCTAATACATAGAAACAGACATAGAGATTTAGGTAAAATGAAGAGATGAAGGAATACCTTCCACATGAAAGAAGAAGACATAACCTCAGAAAAAGAACTAAATGAAATAGAGATAAGCAATTTACCAGATAAAGTGTTCAAAGTAATAGTCTTAAAGCTGCTCATTGAACTCTGGAGAAGAATGGTTGAACTCAGTGACAACTTCAATAAAGAGACAGAAAACATAAAAAAGAACCAATCAGAACAGAAGAATACAATAACTGAAGTGAAAAATATACTAGAGGGAATCAACAGCAGATTAGAGGATGCAGAAGAATCAGTGATCTGGAAGACAAGGTAGTGGAAATCACCCAATAGGAACAGCAAAAAAGAAACACACACACACACATGCACACACACACACACACACACACACACACACATGAGGATAGTTTAAGGGGTCTCTGGGACACCATCAAGCATACTAGCATTTGCATTATAAGGGTTCCAGAAGGGGAAGAGAGAGAGAAATGGATAGAGAATATATTCAAAAAAATAATGGCTGAAAATTTCCCTCATCTGGCAAAGGAAAGAGACACCAAGTCCAGGAAGCACAGAGAGTCACAAACAAGATGAATCCAATGACACATTATAATTAAGATATCAAAAATTAAAGAGAGCATCTTAAAAGCAGCAAGAGAAAAGCAAATAGTTACACACAAGGGGATCTCCATAATACTATCAGCTTTTACAACAGAAACTTTACAGGTCAGAAAGGTCTGGCACAATATATTCAAAGTACTGAAAGGAAAAAAACTTACTACCAAGAATACTCTACCCTGCCAGGTTATCATTCAGAAATGAAGGCGAGATAAAGAGTTTCCAGACAAGTGAAAGCTAACGGAGTTCATCACCACTAAATCAACCTTACAAGAAATGCTAAAGGGACTTCTTTAAATAGAAAAAAAAAAGGTCATCACTAGAAACAAGAAAATTATGAAAGAAAAAAATTCTCACTGTTAAAGGCAAACATAGTAAAGGTAGTAGATCAACCGACTATAAAGCTAGTATGAATTTTAAAGACAAAAGCAGTGAAATCATAATATCTAAAATAGTTAAGTGATACACAAAATAAAAAGATGTAAAATATGACATCAAAAACATAAAACATGGTTGGGGGAGTAAAAATGTAGTGCTTTTGGAATGTGCCCCAACTTAAGCAACCATCAACTTAAAATAGACTGCTATATACATAGGTTTTTATATATGAACTTCATGGTAAATACAAACCAAAAACCTGTAAGAGATACACAGAAAATAAAGAGAAATGCAAACATAACACTAAAGAAAGCCATCAAATCAAAAGGGAAGAGACAAGAGAGAAAGAAACAGAGAAGAACTATAAAAACAACCAGAAAACAATTAACCAAATGGCAATAAGTATACCTATCAATAATTACTTTAAATGTAAATGAACAAATGTTCCTATGTCTACAAAGTGGTTATAGAAGGAACATATCTTAACATAAGAAAGGCCATATATGACAAACCCACAGCTAGCATCATACTCAAAGTGAAAAGCTGAAAGCTTTTCCTGTAAGATCGGGGATAAGACAAGGATCCCCAGTCTCTCCACTTTTTTTCAATATAGTACTGGAAGTCCAATTAGATAAGAAAAAGAGAAAAAAGTATACAAATTGGAAGAGAAGTAAAACTGTCACTATTTGCAGATGACATACTATATATGGAAAACCCTAAATCTCCACTGAAAAACAATTAGAACTCATCAATGAATTCAGTAAAGTTGCAGGATACAAAATTACTATACGGTTACCTTGAGGAACACTGGATTGAACTGCACAGGTACACTTATATGAAGATTTTTTTCAATAGTAAGTACTACATGATCTGCAGTTGGCCAAATCCAAGGATGTGGAACTCGGATACAGATACAAAGGAACTGAGTATATAGAGGGCCAACTAAAAGTTATATGCAGATTTATTTTTTAATTATTAGCACCTTTAATTATTATTTATTTATTTATTTATTTTGGCTGTGTTGGGTCTTTGTTTCTGTGCGAGGGCTTCCTCTAGCTGCGGCAAGCGGGGGCCACTCTTCATCGTGGTGCACGGGCCTCTCACTATCGTGGCCTCTCTTGTTGCGGAGCACAGGCTCCAGACGTGCAGGCTCAGTAGTTGTGGCTCACGGGCCTAGTTGCTCCACGGCTTGTGGGATCTTCCCAGACCAGGGCTCGAACCCGTGTCCCCTGCATTAGCAGTTAGATTCTCAACCACTGTGCCACCAGGAAAGCCCTATATGCAGATTTTTGACTGTGTGGAGTGTTGGTGCTCCTAATTCCCTCATTATTTAAGGGTCAACTGTACAGAAATCTGTTGAATTTCTTTATACTAATAAAGAACTAGCAGAAACAGAAATTAAGAAAACAATCCCATTTACAATTGCATCAAAAAGAATAAAATACCTAGGAATAATTTTAACCAAGGAAGTGAAAGACCTGTACTCTGAAAACTGTAAGGCATTAGGGAAAGAAATTGAAGATGATACAAATAAGTGGAAAGATATACCATGCTCACGGTTGGAAGAATTAATATTGTTAAAATGTCCATACTATCCAAAGAAATCTACAGATTCAATGCAATCTCTAAGAAAATATCAAAAGGCCTTTCTCATAGAACCTGAACAAATAAACCTAAAATGTACATAGAACCACAAAAGACCCCGAATAGCTGAAGCAATCTTAAGAAAGAAGAGCAAAGCTGGAGGTATCATGCTCCCTGATTTCAAACTGTACTGGAAAGCTATGGTAATCATAACAGTGTGGTACTGGCACAAAAGAGCCCAGAAAGAAACCCACACTTACATGGTCAATTAATTTACAACTCAGGAGTAAAGAATATAGTGGGGAAAAGAAAGCCTCTACAATAATTGATATTGGGAAAACTGTACAGCTACATGAAAAATAATCAAAGTGGACCACTTTTTTACACCATGAATTTGAAACGGATTAAAGACTTAAATGTAAGACCTGAAACCATAAAACTCCTAGAAGAAAACAAAAGCAGTAAGCTCTTTGACACTGGTCCTGGCAATTTTTTGGACCTGTCTCCTCAAGTAAGTGCAACAAAAGCAAAAATAAACAAATGAGACTATATCAAACTAAAAAGCTTTTGCACAGAAGGAAACCATCAACAAAATGAAAATGTCACCTACTGAATGGGAGAAGATATTTGCAAATTATATATGTGATAAGGGGTTAATATCCAAAATATACAAAGGACTCATACAACTCAACATCAAAAAAGTAAATAATGCAATTAAAAAATTGGAAGAGGACCTGAATAGACATTTTTCCAAGAAAGACCAACAGACACATAAAAAGATGCTCAACATCACTAAACATCAGGGAAATGCAAATCAAAATCATAGTGAGGTATCATTTCACACCTGTCGGAATGGCTATTACAAAAAAGACAAAAAATAACAACTGTTGGTAAGGATGTGGAGAAAGGGGAACCCTTGTGCACTGTTGGTGGGAACGTAAATTGGTGCACCCACCATGGAGAAGAGTATGGAGGTTCCTCAAAAAATTAAAAATAGATTACTATATGATCCAGCACTTCTATTTCTGGGTATTTATCCAAAGAAAACAAAAACACTAATTTGGAAAGATATATGCATCCCTATGTTCACAGCAGCATTATTTACAACAGCCAAGATGTGGAAGCAACCTAAGTGCCCATAAATAGATGAATGGATAAAGAAGTTGTGGTATGTGTACACAATGGAATATTACTCAGCTACAAGCAAAGAATGGAATCTTGCCATTTGCAACAACATAGATGGACCTGGAGAGTATTATGCTAAAGTGAAATAAGTCAGACAGAGAAAGACAAATATCATATGATTTCACTTATACAAGGAATCTTAAAACAAAACAAATGAACAAACTAAACAAAACATTAAAAGTCTCATAGATAACAAAGAACAAAGTGGTGGTCAGCAGAGGGGAGAGGTGGGGTGCTGAGCAAAATAGGTGAAGGGGATTAAGGGTCCCAAACTTTGAGTTATAAAATAAATAAACCACAGGGATGTGGGGATGTATTGTACAGCACAGGGGATATAGTCAATAATGTTGTAATAACTTGGCATGGTGACGAATGGTTATTAGACTTATTGTGGTTATCAACTCATAATGTACATAAATGTCTAATAGTAATATAGTATAGTGATATTGTACACCTGAAACTAATGTAATATTCCATGTCAACTATACTTCATTTTTTAAAAGGGAAAAAATACTATAATAACTTTTGCTTTTTAAACATCGTAAGTATATTTCATTACTATTTTTTCAGAAAGAAATATGGCTAAAAGCTTCAAACATGTAAGTCCACAATGTTTTCCAATTTTTTAAAATTCCACACTAACTGACAGATCATCATGAATGATGTACAAAAGACTATTTTGTGGTAAGATAACTCTAAAGAGAAGTAATTCAAAATCATAGCTGCCAGACCAAAAAGAAACCAATATACAAGTACTTGCAATAAACCCTTAATAAGGAAATTACCAGTTTTACTACTCCCTTTAATACTTTAATACAGTTTTACTACCTCCTTTCATCTTTAAGGGGAAAAAAGTAACCTAAGTAATAATGGGTGAATTTATTCTCCCCAGCCTACAGACCAGGACTCACATGGGACTGGACCCAAATTACCCAAAGATAAATAATTTTAATAGAAAATGCCTTGGTAAATATTTTTGATCTACTTGTGTTTATAGACAACAGAAATACCACCAGTTTGACATAGTAAGTTACAGAATGAGACCAGGGCTATCATAGGAAGGAAGACTACCTGGGAGCCCATGTAAAGTTGTTTCATGTTACTTGCATTTCTCTTTTGCACCTAAAGACATCTCTACATTTTTTTTTCTTTTTAAATTTTTATTAGAATGTAGTTGATTTACAATGTTGTGTTAATTTCAGGTGTACAGCAAAGTGAAGATACACATATGTGTGTGTGTGTGTGTATATATATATGTGTGTGTATATATATATATATATATATATATATATATATTATTTTTCAGATTATTTTCCCATACAGGTTATTACAGAATATTGAGTAGAGTTCCCTGTGCTATACAGTAGGTCCCTCCTTGTTAGTTATTTATTTTATATACAGTAGTGTGTCTATGTTAATCCCAATCTCCTATTTTTTTTAAAGCCAAGAAGATATTCTAACCAATTTTGCTGTTGTAAAAATATCATTTTTCAAGGCAAGAAAAAAAGAAAAATGTTTAGCAAATTAAAATAACATACCTGAAAACCCAGAGGATGTGGGGAAGAGGAATGAGAGTGCCAGGGACAGAATCAGCACTGCCACATAGTGGTAAAGTCACATAACTGCCCTGAACCCCCAAATCTGGGAAAGTAACTTACCCCTCTACATCGGTCAACCGAGATCAAGCATGTAAAGTACTTTAGTGAGTTAAAGGAACATATGCATGTAGATGTATATAAAACTGAAAAACAATTCCACTTGAAAAAAAAACTCCAAAATCATACCAGAGTTGTTCTAAAGTGAGCTTTGACCCTCTGAAAATCTGAGAAGTGCAGACTATACTTTTGGGTCCATGGAATGTTACTGTATAACTCAAAACAAATCATGGTGAATTTCTCCTTAAGGAGAAAACTGAAAATGGATGCTTCAAAGACGTTTCTAGCTGACTCAATGACTAAGTAGAAGTTGTACACCATTTTTCAGAGAAATCTGCAAATTGTTTTAAGTTTTTTGCAATTTCACATGTGATAGAAGTCACCAAATAAAAATATTTTAAATCACCAAATCAAAGGTGAAGCTAGTTTGATGAAGAAAACAAACAGATGAATTTTTAACCTTAGTTAATTTATATGGTAAAAAGTAAATAACTAATTATTTGAAAATTGTATCTAATTTGCTATCTTCTATAACCTCATATTTTTGAATTATGTCTATCTATACTGTTACATCTATATCACTGTATTTTTCATTGTGTAACTCAGCCCATCATGAATCTTATGTTTATGTAATACATATCCCCATTTTTCCTATTGAAAAATAATGAGATGATAGATTCACTAAAGGAAAAAAATTTAAGGGACTCATATTACTTTTCTATTAACCCATGACAAATTACCACAACACACATTTATTATCTTACAGTTCTGTAGGTCACAAGTCCAGCACGGAGCTAAATTCAAGGAGTTGGCAAGGCTGCACAGCTTTCTGAAGTCTCTAGGGAAGAATCTATTTCCTGTCCATTCAGGTTACTGGCAGGATTTAATTCCTTGCAGTTGAAGGGACCAAAGTCTCCATTTTCTTGAAGGCTGCAAGCAGAGCTCCATTCCCAGCTTCTGGAGGCATCCACATTCCTTGGTTCATGGCCCCTTCCTCCATCTTCAACACCAGCAATGGCCGGTCAGGTCCTTCTCAAGTTGAATGTTTTTGACCCGTTCCTCATTCAGCTTCTTCCACGTTTAATTAGTCATGAATAGTTTGGGTCCATAGATAATCCAAGATAATATCCTCCTCTCAAGGTCATTAACCTTAATTATATCTGCAATGTTCATTTACCATAGAGGGTAACATATTCACATGCTCCAGGGTTCCAGGGATTATGATATGGATATTTTTGGGGGGAGGGGGAGACATTATATTCCCTACCACAGAAATATTACCTGATATCCTAGGACCAGATAGTTTCCATGTTATTTAAACTTATCCAGGGCATTAAAAAAGATGGAGCTCATCGAAATCCAAATTATGAGGCCACCATAACCCTAATAACAAAACCAGTCAAGAATAATACCTAAAAAAGAAATCTACAAGCTAAACTAATTTGTTAATACAAATGCAAATGGATTTACTATAATGTTAGTAAATCAAATATAGCAGCATATGAACAAAAGTAAAGCATGATTAAATAGGGCTTGTTTCAGGATGCAATGAGTGTTGAACATCAAGAAATATATCCAATTAATATGTTATGTTCATGCAAGTTACTATATTAATAATTTAGAGGAAGAACACTATACAATCTTCTCAAAAGATACTAAAAATGCATTTTGTAAAATTTATCATGCATTATTTAGTGAAAACTCTTACTAATCTAACATTAGAACTTTGTAAACCTGAATCTGAATCAATCAGAAACCAATTGTAAACATCATACTTGATGAAACACTAGACATTCCTGCTTAAAATCAGGAATAAAGCATAGGCTATATTTTGAAGTTGTAAATTCGACTTACAGGAATACTTCCTTCCCAAAAATATTGCATAAACTTTTTTATGCAATAAAACCCTAACCCTAACTCTAAAAGAAGAAAATTTGGGGGCTGACTGTGGCCTCAGGCAAGGAAAACATAAGTGACATCAATAGAAGTTGAATGAATTGCATCCATGCTTAAACAAAATGAGATGAGATTGATTTTATACTCTCTTTTATAACCAGATAGGGTAGAATGTCCATAATATTGTGAAGTTAAAGTTTCAAAAGACACAATTTTTTATTTTAAAAACGTGTGCTTTATGTAGTTTTTAAAAATATTTTCAAATTTACTTCTAATATTCTTTCATTGCATATGCAAAGAAAAAGTTTAGAAAGAATCTCTTTGAATGAGTAACAGTTATTGTCTTTGGTGATGGGAATAGGATTTGGGTAGGTGAAGGCAGATTTTCAAACTTACAACACAACTTCTTTATTTTTTGCCCATTTAAGACCAGTTAAATACATAAAAATGTATAATAAATAATATAATGAATAAAAAGAATAAATATAACTATAGAATAAAATATGATTAAAATGTACAATAAATAATAACCTGTAAAATTTTTATCTTTCAAAAAATTCTCAGAAAAAATTCTAAGATTTTTTTTCCTCACACTTAAGTCATCCAAGAAATTATTGTTAAACATCAGTCTTTCAAGTTTTTTCATGGTTGTGGCTATCATTTGCTTAAAAGAAAAATAACAAAAAATCTAAAACAACAAGCAAGAAGTATACTGCAAGCTGGAAGATCAATGCTGGAAGCCTCTTAACATGACTCACACTTGTGACCTCAGAGACTAGTATCACATTTGTTTAGTTTTCATGCCTCGGGAGGTTATTTCCACGGACAATTTTTCACACATTGCTAAGGATACACTGTTAGACAAAGGCATCAATATTTCTTAGGAAAGGACAACACTGTGTTTAAGAAGCAATTTATTTCATAAAAAAAATAAAAAAGGCTAGGAATTTGGCATTTGACAAGATTAGCCTTACCAGGGAGCATGTACCTATTTCCCTACAGTAAGAGTGGTTAACTTTCCCAAAATAAAAATGTTAATACATCAGATCTAAAGATTGTTATATCTTTAAATACTACATAATCTTAAAGTAAATTTCCAGGAAAATTGATAGCCTAAAAATTCATGTAAAGTTGAAGATATAATAAAACAAATTTAAATGACTGAATTCCTATCTTTATCTATCGTCATATAAACAAATTTAGTCTTGTTCAATTGCATATAGATGCATCTTTGTTATACAAGACAGAATTGTGATTTTGTCAAAAATTAATAAGGTACTTTAAACATACCAAGAGAACTGAATCTATTTGGAAATATATTTCATAGTCTCACTTATGGCAATATTAAAGTTTATTTAGCCAGAGAAAGATATTAAAGCACATATGGCCTAAAAGGGTAATAAGATGTCATGATTCCATTTTCCTCTACCAATGTCACTAAAATTAAATTTAGTGACATTAATTAACCTACTCGAGTAGGTGACTTTCGTCTTTCTACTACCTTCATATTCCTCTTTTTTGATCATTCTGTAACATAGCCTCTATTTCACTAGTTATTAAACTTTACATCAGACCCACATAGGGAAGCCATTAACAATGCAGTTTCCAAGAAGGAGCTTCAAGATGGCGGAAAAGTAAGGTGCAGAGATCACCTTCCTCTCCACAAATACATCAGAAATACATCTACATGTGGAACAGCTCCTACAGAACACCTACTGAATGCTGGCAGAAGACCTCAGACCTCCCAAAAGGCAAGAAACTCCCCACATACCTGGGTAGGGCAAAAGAAAAAAGAAACAACAGAGACAAAAGAATAGGGACAGAACCTGCACCAGTGGGAAGGAGCTGTGAAGGAGGAAAGGTTTCCACACACTAGGAAGCCCCTTCGCGGGTGGAGACTGCGGGTGGCAGAAGGGGGAAGCTTCCGAGCCACAGAGGAGAACGCAGCAACGGGGTGCGGAAGGAAAAGCAGAGAGATTCCCGCACAAAGGGGCGGTGCCAACCAGCACTCACCAGCCCAAGAGGCTTGTCTGCTCACCCGCCGGGGCGGGTGGGGGCTGGGAGCTGAGGCTCGGGCTTCGGTCTGATCCCAGGGAGAGGACTGTGGTTGGCGGCGTGAACACAGACTGAAGGGGCTAGTGCGCCACAGCTAGCCGGGAGAGAGTCTGGGAAAAGGTCTGGAGCTGCCGAACAGGCAACAGACTTTTTCTTGCCTCTTTGTTTCCTGGTGTGCGAGGAGAGGGGATTCAGAGCGCCGCTTAAAGGAGCTCCAGAGATGGGTGCGAGCCGCGGCTATCAGCACGGATCCCAGAGATGGGCATGGGATGCTAAGGCTGCTGCTGCAGCCACCAAGAAGCCTGTGTGCAAGCACAGGTCACTATCCACACTGCCCCTCCCGGGAGCCTGTGCGACCCGCCACTGCCAGGGTCCCATGATCCAGGGACAACTTCCCCCAGGAGAATGCACAGCGTGCCTCAGGCTGGTGCAATGTCATGCCGCCCTCTGCTGCTGCAGGCTCACCCCACATCCGTATCCCTCCATTCCCCCGGCCTGAGTGAGCAGAGCCGCTGAATCAGCTGCTCCTTTAATGCCCTCCTGTCTGAGTGAAGAACAGACGCCCTCAGGTGACCTACACGCAGAGGCGGGTCCAAATCCAAAGCTGAACCCGGGAGCTGTGCGAACAAAGAAGAGAAAGGGAAATTTCTCCCAGCAGCCTCAGGAGCAGTGGATTAAATCTCCACAGTCAACTTGATGTACCCTGCATTTGTGGAATACCTGAATAGACAACGAATCATCCCAAATTGAGGAGGTGGATTTTGGGAGCAATGATATATATATTTTTCCCCCTTTTTCTCTTTTTGTGAGTGTGTATGTGTATGCTTCTGTGTGTGATTTTGTCTTTATAGCTTTGCTTTTACCATTTGCCCTAGGGTTCTGTCTGTGTTTGTTTGTTTGTTTGTTTTAATTACTTTTAAAAAATTTTTTCTTAATAATTCTTTTTTATTTTAATAACTTTATTTTATATTATTTTACTTTATTTTATTTTATTTCTTTCTCTCTTTCTTTTTTTTTCTCCCTTTTATTCTGAGCCGTGTGGATGAAAGGCTCTTAGTGCTCCAGCCAGGTGTCAGGGCTGTGCCTCTGAGGTGGGAGAGCCAAGTTCAGGACACTGGTCCAAAAGAGACCTCCCAGCTCCATGTAATATCAAATAGCAAAAATCTCCCAGAGATCTCCATCTCAACACCAAGTCCCAGCTTCACTCAAGGACCAGCAAGCTACAGTGCTAGACACCTTATGCCAAACAACTAGCAAGATAGGAACACAACCCCATCCATTAGCAGAGAGGCTGCCTAAAATCATAATAAGGCCAGAGACGCCCCAAAACACACCACCAGACGTGGACCTGCCCACCAGAAAGACAAGATCCAGCCTCATCCACCAGAACACAGGCACTAGCCCCCTCCACCAGGAAGCCTACACAACCCACTGAACCAACCTTAGCCACTGGGGACAGGCACCAAAAACAACGGGAAATACGAGCCTGCAGCCTGAGAAAAGGAGACCCCAAACACAGTAAGTTAAGAAAAATGAGAAGTCGGAAAAACACACAGCAGATGAAGAAGCAAGGCAAAAACCCACCAGACCTAACAAATGAAGAGGAAATAGGCAGTCTACCTGAGAAAGAATTCAGAATGATAGTAAAGATGATCCAAAATATTGGAAATAGAATAGAGAAAATACAAGAAACGTTTAACAAGGAACTAGAAGAACTAAAGAGCAAACAGTGATGAACAACACAATAAATGAAATTTAAAATTCTCTAGAAGGGATCAATAGCAGAATAACTGAGGCAGAAGAACGAATAAGTGAGCTGGAAGATAAAATAGTGGACATAACTACTGCAGAGCAGAATAAAGAAAAAAGAATGAAAAGAATTGAGGACAGTCTCAGAGACCTCTGGGACAACATTAAATGCACAAACATTCGAATTATAGGGGTCCCAGAAGAAGAAGAGAAAAAGAAAGGGATTGAGAAAATATTTGAAGAGATTATAGTTGAAAATTTCCCTAATTTGGGAAAGGAAATAGTTAATCAAGTCCAGGAAGTACAGAGAGTCCCGTACAGGATAAGTACGAGAAACATGCCAAGGAGAAACATGCCAAGACACATATTAATCAACCTATCAAAAATTAAATACAAAGAAAAAATATTACAAGCAGCAAGGGAAAAACAACAAATAACACACAAGGGAATCCCCATAAGGTTAAGAGCGGATATTCCAGCAGAAACTCTGCAAACCAGAAGGGAGTGGCAGGACATATTTAAAGTGATGAAGGAGAAAAACCTACAACCAAGATTACTCTACCTAGCAAGGATCTCATTCAGATTTGATGGAGAAATTAAAACCTTTACAGACAAGCAAAAGCTGAGAGAGTTCAGCACCACCAAACCAGCTTTACAACAAATGCTAAAGGAACTTCTCTAGGCAAGAAACACAAGAGAAGGAAAACACCTACAATAACAAACCCAAAACATTTAAGAAAATGGGAATAGGAACATACATATCGATAATTACCTTGAATGTAAATGGATTAAATGCTCCCACCAAAAGACACAGGCTGGCTGAATGGATACAAAAACAAGACCTGTATATATGCTGTCTACGAGAGACCCACTTCAGACCTAGGGACACATACAGACTGAAAGTGAGGGGATGGAAAAAGATATTCCATGCAAATGGAAATCAAAAAAAAGCTGGAGTAGCAATTCTCATATCAGACAAAATGGACTTTAAAATAAAGACTATTACAAGAGACAAAGAAGGACACTACAAAATGATCAAGGGATCAATACAAGAAGAAACTATAACAATTGTAAATATTTATGCACTCAACATAGGGGCACCTCAATATATAAGGCAAATACTAACAGCCATCAAAGGGGAAATCGACAGTAACATGATCATAGTAGGGGACTTTAACACTCCACTTTCACCAATGGGCAGATCATCCAAAATGAAAATAAAAAAGGAAACACAAGCTTTAAATGATACATTAAACAAGATGGACTTAATTGATATTTATAGGACATTCCATCCAAAAACAACAGAATGCACATTCTTCTCAAGTGCTCACGGAACATTCTCTAGGATAGATCATATCTTAGGTCACAAATCAAGCCTTGGTAAATTTAAGAAAATTGAAATCGTATCAAGTATCTTTTCTGACCACAATGCTATGAGACTAGATATCAATTACAGGAAAAGATCTGTAAAAAATACAAACACATGGAGGCTAAACAATACACAACTTCATAACCAAGAGATCACTGAAGAAATCAAAGAGGAAATCAAAAAATACCTAGAAACAGATGACAATGAAAACACGATGACCCAAAACCTATGGGATGCAGCAAAAGCAGTTCTAAGAACGAAGTTTATAACAATACAATCCTACCTTAAGAAACAAGAAACATCACAAATAAACAACCTAACCTTACACCTAAAGCAGTTAGAGGAGGAAGAACAAAAAAAACCCAAAATTAGCAGAAGGAAAGAAATCATAAAGATCAGATCAGAAATAAATGAAAAAGAAATGAAGGAAACGATAGCAAAGATCAATAAAACTAAAAGCTGGTTCTTTGAGAAGATAAACAAAATTGATAAACCATTAGCCAGACTCATCAAGAGAAAAAGGGAGAGAACTCAAATCAATAAAATTAGAAATGAAAAAGGAGAAGTTACAACTGGCACTGCAGAAATACAAAGGATCATGAGAGATTATTACAATTAACTCTACGCCAATAAAATGGACAACCTGGAAGAAATGGACAAATTCTTAGAAATGCACAACCTTCTGAGACTGAACCAGGAAGAAATAGAAAATATGAACAATCCAATCAGAAGCACTGAAGTTGAAACTGTGATTAAAAATCTTCCAACAAACAAAAGCCCAGGACCAGATGGCTTCACAGGTGAATTCTATCAAACATTTAGAGAAGAGCTAACACCTATCCTTCTCAAACTCTTCCAAAATATAGCAGAGGGAGGAACACTCCCAAACTCATTCTATGAGGCCACCATCACCCTGATACCAAAACCAGACAAAGATGTCACAAAGAAGGAAAACTACAGACCAATATCGCTGATGAACATAGATGCAAAAATCCTCAACAAAATACTAGGAAACAGAATCCAACAGCACATTAAAAGGATCATACACCGTGATCAAGTGGGGTTTATCCCAGGAATGCAAGGATTATTCAATATATGCAAATCAATCAATGTGATACACCATATTAACAAATTGAAGGAGAAAATCCATATGATCATGTCAATAGATGCAGAGAAAGCTTTCAACAAAATTCAACACCAATTTATGATAAAAACCCTCCAGAAAGTAGGCATAGAGGGAACTTTCCTCAACATAATAAAGGTCATATACGACATACCCTCAGCCAACATCATCCTCAATGGTGAAAGACTGAAACCATTTCCACTAAGATCAGGAACAAGACAAGGTTGCCCACTCTCACCACTATTATTCAACATAGTTTTGGAAGTTTTAGCCACAGCAATTAGAGAAGAAAAAGAAATAAAAGGAATCCAAATTGGAAAGAAGTAAAGCTGTCACTGTTTGCAGATGACATGATACTATACATAGAGAATCCTAAAGATGCTACCAGAAAACTACTAGAGCTAATCAATGAATCTGGTAAAGTAGCAGGATACAAAATTATTGCACAGACATCTCTGGCATTCCTATACACTAATGATGAAAAATCTGAAAGTGAAATTAAGGAAACACTCCCATTTACCATTGCAACAAAAAGAATAAAATATTTAGGAATAGACCTACCTAAGGAGGCAAAAGACCTGTATGCAGAAAATTATAAGACACTGATGAAAGAAATTAAGGATGATACAAATAGATGGAGAGATATACCATGTTCTTGGATTGGAAGAATCAACATTGTGAAAATGACTATACTACCCAAAAGCAATCTACAGATTCAATATAATCCCTATCAAACTACCTCTGGCATTTTTCACAGAACTAGAACAAAAAATTTCACAATTTGTATGGAAACACAAAAGACCCTGAATAGCCAAAGCAATCTTGAGAAAGAAAAACGGAGCTGGAGGAATCAGGCTCCCTGACTTCAGACTATACTACAAAGATACAGTAATCAAGACAGTATGGTACTGGCACAAAAACAGACATATAGATCAATGGAACAGGATAGCAATCCCAGAGATAAACGCACGTACATATGGTCACCTTATCTTTGATAAAAGAGGCAAGAATATACAGTGGAGAAAAGACAGCCTCTTCAATAAGTGGTGGTGGGAAAACTGGACAGCTACAGGTAAAAGAATGAAATTAGAACACTCCCTAACACCATACACAAAAATAAACTCAAAATGGATGAAAGACCTAAATGTAAGGCCAGACACCATCAAACTCTTAGAGGAAAACATAGGCAGAACACTCTATGACATAAATCACAGCAAGATCCTTTTTGACCCACCTCTTAGAGAAATGGAAATAAAAACAAAAGTAAACAAATGGGACCTAATGAAACTTAAAAGCTTTTGCACAGCAAAGGAAACCATAAATAAGACCAAAAGACAACCCTCAGAATGGGAGAAAATATTTGCAAATGAAGCAACTGACAAAGGATTAATCTCCAAAATTTACAAGCAGTTCATGCAGCTCAATATCAAAAAAACAAACAACCCAATCCAAAAATGGGCAGAAGACCTAAATAGGCATTTCTCCAAAGAAGATATACAGATTGCCAACAAACACATGAATGAAAGAATGCTCAACATCATTAATCATTAGAGAAATGCAAATCAAAACTACAATGAGATATCATCTCACACCAGTCAGAATGGCCATCATCAAAAATCTACAAACAATAAATGCTGGAGAGGGTGTGGAGAATGCACTGTTGGTGGGAATGTAAATTGATACAGCCATGATGGAGAACAGTATGGAGGTTCCTTAGAAAACTAAAAATAGAACTACCATACGACCCAGCAATCCCACTACTGGGCATATACCCTGAGAAAACCATAATTCAAAAAGAGGCATGCACCAAAATGTTCATTGCAGCTCTGTTTACAATAACCAGGACATGGAAGCAACCTAAGTGTCCATCAACAGATGAATGAATAAAGAAGATGTGGCACATATATACAATGGAATATTACTCAGCCATAAAAAGAAACGAAATTGAGTTATTTGTCATGAGGTGGATGGACCTATAATCTGTCATAAAGAGTGAAGTAAGTCAGAAAGAGAAAAACAAATACCGTATGCTAACACATATATATGGAATCTAAGAAAAAAAAATGGTCATGAAGAACCTAGGGGCAAGACGGGAATAAAGACACAGACCTACTAGAGAATGGACTTGAAGATATGGGGAGGGGGAAGGGTAAGCTGTGACAAATTGAGAGAGTGGCATGGACATATATACACTACCAAACTTAAAGTAGATAGCTAGTGGGAAGCAGCCGCATAGAACAGGGAGATCAGCTCAGTGCTTTGTGACCACCTAGATGGGTGGGATAGGGAGGGTGGGAGGGAGGGAGACGCAAGAGGGAAGAGATATGGGAACATATGTATATGTATAACTGATTCACTTTGTTATAAAGCAGAAACTAACACACCATTGTAAAGCAATTATACTGCAATAAAGATGTTTAAAAAAAAAACCCAAAACAATGCAGTTTCCTGTGATTCAGTCCCTGATTCTGACTCATTAAGATGGGGATGGTCCCAAGAAACTGAATTTTAATAGCCATCTCTGGTGATTCTGGCTAAAGTTCTCTGGATCACAGTACTCACTATTTCTTTTAAGACTCCCTTGAAAATTATTTGTGTTGAGGGTTAAGCTAGGATAGTTATCAGGGGTTTTCTTGTTTGATTTATAATTTTCTACCAATTGAATTTTCATATAATTTACATATGCCTCTGGTTAAAAACTACTACAGTTCATTTTCCTACCAGTCTTTAAACCTTCATCAAAAATCTTAGTAGTCTGACTTTCATGATTAACTTCACTTGTCTTTAATGGCTTTTAAGAGTCTTAATCCACTGTAGGAATTTGATATACACCTCTGTACAGTACGTTTCTTGAGTGAATTTTCTACTTCCCTAACTGGAGAATAAATGTCCCATCCAAAACCACCTGGTACAATGTTGTACATTCTGTGATTGTTCAGCAAATATTAGCACCTGACTACATATCTCAATAAGAATCTGCAACAATTTTAAAGCTCTCTACTGGCGGTTTCAATCCGTTTTTCAGATACATTGTTCAGAAGTTCTTCACATTTCACCTAAATCCACCAAGTAAGTGCCTTCTTTTTATGTAGACAGCAGAAAGGAAGAAAATTCTATCACAACAAAGAAATTATTCGTAGTTCTTAGAACAAATAAATCATCATTCAACTCCTTTCCCCTGGTTTAATTTTAATTTTAGTTCATCAAATTACTCTTTATACTTCATTTGCAAGAAATATTTTCATTGAAAAAGTCTAGTGCCTATGTTCTAATTAGTTACTAAAAGAAATTTATATTCTAATATCTCGTGTTGATCATTTCTGTTGGATTAAATTCATTGTGAACCATTAGAGTACTACAGGACTTCTGGAATGTATTCATAAATACTAGTCTACTCATGATTAATATAATCTTTTGTTAAAACGTACCATGTTTTTTTTTTCTACAACCCCCAAAGTGTGTATCTTTGCCAAAAGCATTTCAAAGCCATAATCTTTTAAAGAAACAAAATTAAAACCGAGTAACACACCTAACTATGACTTAACTATTTCTACTTCAAACAATGGAACACTTCAGTTCAGTATTCAAAGTTACAAAAATCATTTTATAGATATCTAAGTATCTAGAACTATTGGCAATCAGTTACCTAATTATTAGATGCTTCCCTGATTCTCAGAAATAAAAATGTATTTTGATATAAGCAAAAATTTTCAAGCGCTCTTTCCCAGAAATTCCCCATCTGTGTTTTTACATCACTTAAACACACCTAGAACATCAGTGATTTTCTGGTGTCAACTTTCAAGGCATCAAACATTTGTGTAGTGTTCAGAGTGGTACACACTGAAGCATTTTGAAAGTATTTTTTAAACATAAAAACCAAGAAAGAGATCTTTAGAATGAAACAATCTAGTTACCAAAGGGTACATTAATCAAATCATATAAAATAACATAATTTCCACACTCATGAAAGTAGATTGAGTGCAAAACTTTCTCATTTCACCTACTAACACAGCCATCTATATGGATCATGAACCGAGTATTAAAATAAAATATGCCTTGTCTTGAAAAACACTGTTTTGTTAATTCTGTATTTTCATGTTTTGAAAATGGAGAACGTATTGGGACTAATTCAAGAATATCGTATAAGGACCTTATACCAAAGGTTTTTAATGAAAGTGTGCAAAACCACCCCTGGCCCCCATATGACTACAGAACATAATTTTAAAGTCGAAGTCCTAAAAGCTTGAAATCTAGACTCAATATCCTGTACCAATTTTCCTCTCACCCACTCTCTTCAAAACAGAGATGGGCATCATCAATCCCCATGCCAACGGGAACACAGAGCCCCTGGAAGCAGCAATGACATTCTATTGACTTGGAGGATATGTCACCCGTTCTGAGAATTAATCATGCATCATTTCATACGTTTGATTGAATTAATTCCTCTTGTCATTTCAAGGTTCAATAAAGCCTCTTTCAAATAACAAATAAATGAATAAAGAAGATTCATATAAGTATTCTTTTGATGCTTATTAATGGTCTTACAATGATCACAGATAAAAAGATTTCTTCAGAACAACAGTAAAAAAATGATCAGTACCATAGGCACAGAGCTTCTAAATTTAAAATCCATGATGTTGCTTTTTAAAGTCATTTGATGGTGGTCTGGTTTTACTATATCAATAAAATCATTCATGGTATAAAAGAAACAGATCCATAAGTAAACCTAGTGGAACTTGATTAATTTGTACAGATAATGGGCCAACAGTTGCTTAGTAAGGTTAAGGAAAAAGATATAATATTTTTGCAGTCATGACAATGCCAAATGCCAAGCTTTGGGAGACCAAAAAGTTGTAGATATTGCTTACAAATGTAGTCACTCCTGTAGATAAACTGGACATTTGCGTTGTTTAATTCAAAATGCATTCTAAGAGTTATTCTCAATCAGGTTTTAAAACATAACCCTGGAACTAGCATTATTACAAAAATAAATACAATTGAATTTTCCAAATTTTCTTAGTTGTTAAATGTGGGCTGGCTTCACACTAAGTGCCATATGAAATTCCTAATGGCAGATATCAGGTTAAGGTTCTTTCACTCAACACATACGGAGGATGTGCCCCTCCTGGTTCCTGAAAGAGGAGTGGGAAAAAAAAATCTTACAAACATGTACCGACTTTAAAAAGCTTGCCATACAATTGCAAATCAAATAAGAACAGCATCACAACTAGTGGGGCTTTTTCCTCCTACCTTTCTCCTCAATCGAAATAAAAAAGTACAGTGAAGTGGGTAAATAAAGACACCTCCACAAAGCTAGTATAACAAAGTGGATTATTCCACGTGGGAAACCACCACAGCAAGTCAACATTAACTTCCCCCGAGGATTTTATGCCTTTGACCTCTATGCATAACATGGCATGTCACATAATCGATCCATAGAAAAGGTGATTAAACAAAAGATCTACTTGTCTCTTAACTAAATGACGACTTGAACTGCCTCAGCAGCTAATACACACCATAAAGACAAGCGTAAGATGTGGTTTAGAAAGGCATGCCTTTCTAAAGAATTTGAAAGAATTTGAAAGGCATGAGGAAAAGGAAACAAAAGCCTCTATGAGCCAATGTCCTCAAATACAGTACAGTGATCCTCACATCTGCATCCCTGGAAAAATGATACAGCAAAAGTGTCCAAAATAAAATGACTTAAGGCATCCTTAACTAAGAAAGATGTGCTCACCACCTCTGTAGGTCCAGGAAATGTGGCATCCTTTCTCTCTTCATGGGGCTCCAGGGATCTCAGCTCCAAGAGTAGAACCCAAGTCCTGCCTACAAGTCTTCACCATGAGTCATCATGCCCTGTGCACAGTGGGCAGGCTGGTGATCAGAAAACTAGGGATCTGATGGATCAGACGCCTGAGAAGAAATGCTACACTAAACATAGGACGTCATCGGGCTTGGACCAGCATAGAACAGCTATGATGAACATCAGGGGAAATGATGACAGTTCAGGTAACTTGGTCAACAACCACTGGCCAAAGCCAAGTAGCTGTTCAATATGATAATTTGGTCAAAAAGCTGATTTGGTCAAAAATGAATGTGTGCAGTTATTGTTTTTCAACTATGAGTAAATTTGGTGTGCTGCTGCTCCTGTATTGCCCTGTCTCCCCATCCACCTAACTGCACAAGGTAAAATCAGAATGATTTTGCAAGTTAGGAACACATTTCCAACAACTGAGCATTCCTTGGAGCAATCTGATGGTTCTCCATTCCTTGGCACAAAAATGGAAATGCAGTCTGCCAAGCTTAATATGTTTGAAAAACAAAGAAACACTGCACAACACTCAAAAGCCAGGTCTTAATTTTTAAATAATGTATTACAAAAACAATAACATGCTCACAGGAGAAAATAAAACACAGACAAGCAAAAAATGGCACATAACAGACATCAAAAAGCAACATGGCTGGAAATAAGCAAAGTAACCAAAACATGATTAAACCACATGTTTGCCATGTAGATTCTTCCTTATTTATATATATTCATAGAGTATTATATTTTTACATGACGGTTTACATACATAATACATTAAGTATCAGACATTTAAGTTGTTCCAGTTTTGCAATATGATGAATAATAGTACAGAGAAGACATGTGGGCTAAAAGTTACTAAATAGAATAATGCAAAGATGTAGAAAAATATGAAGTGGACAAAAGAAGTTTTGCAAAACATATGACAGTTTAACAAACTGATGAATCAGAAAATATTAGTGATTGAGGAGTCTCACTTTTAACCAAATTGTCATTTAAACCTGCTTATCTACATGCTTTAAGCCCAAATATTTTTGATCAACACATGTGCTACAAAGAGTTTGATATGTATCAGTAGGACTCACAGGCTTTTTACATAGATTCATTACATAAATGATTGTTAAAGATTAGACTAGATGAGAAGCCCAGTGTACTCATCTACCATGGCTTCTGTAAAAAATTTACCAGAAACTTGGTAGCTTAAAGCAACAGAATGTAATTCTCTCACAGTTCTGGAGGATGGAAATCTGTACTCCCCCCAGAAGCTCTAGGGGAGAATCCAGGATAATCTCCCCAAGACCCTTAATTTAATCACACCTGCAAATACCCTTTGTTCAAATATGATAACATTTATCAGTTTTAGTTATTAGGATCTGATATCCTGGTGGGGGAACACTTTTCAACCTACTACACCTAGTATTCACAGAAATTCTTCTAAAACTGTCTTGAAACTGACCCACTATTTCTTATTGGAACTATATTAGTCCCCATGTTTCCATGTCTACTCTAAGGATGCAAAGTATAGGCCTCTTATTTGAATGCCTTTGCTATTGTTCCATGTGAAGATATCATAGGATCACCTCCCCAGACGAAATTAATTCTTCTTGCTCTATTTCTTGTTTATTGCTTGGTCTTCCTGTGCCTCCATCCACACAGCAAGACTTTGAGAGTCATCCTTTTTCATGTTACCCACATCCAATCGATCCCTGAGCTCTGCTGATGCTTTTTTAGTTCATTTCAGATCAGTCCCACTCTCCCTCTCCCAACTCTGAATATTCTTGTCTTAGCTGGAGTTGGAGGTGGCAGGGCTCAGCTGACCTGCTGCTGGGCTCTGCCCTCCACCTCTGTCCCCCTTTACTCATTCTCTTTTCTGCTGTCAAGTGACCTCTCTAAAACTTTCTAAATCTGAACACCTCACTTCCCTACTTAGAACCTTTGAATGCCTCCAATTACTCTCAGATTTAAGTCCAAATAGCACAGACATACAAGGGCTTTCTTGATTTGGCCTCTCCCTACCCCTGCAACCTCATCTAGTATTTCTATCTCATCCCCTCCATCTATCCTAAGCAATTTGAACTAATTTCAGTTTTCCCAAAGTATCACGATTTCTTTCATTTCTATATTTTGGAACATGTTACAGTTTCCTGCCTTAGGGGGCAAGCAAGAAGACAACTCCTATTTATACTCCACAATTTGGCTAAGAGAACATCTTGTTTAAGAATGTATCCTTATACTTTTTAAATAGGTAAATTTTATACAGTAGTATGTGAATCATATCTCAATAAATGGTTATTAAACAAGAAGAATGCATCCTTTTCAATGATGTCCCAAAACTCATTTAGCATCATATACATCTCCTACAACTTTGCAAGCCTCCCCCACCCCCATCCCGCACCTCCCTCTATAACATTTATATGATGTTTGCATCTATTGGCTCATCTGACTCCTGAGGGCAGGACCATGACAAATTCATCTACATTTTCTCCTCAATTAATATAATGTCTGGCACAAAGCAGACAGTAAATGCTTGTTGAATGAATGACTAAAAGATTATAATCCTTAAACGCAGTGATACACAGTTGAAACAAATTCTAATAAATCCAGCAAGTGTTAGAACTGAGTTTGTCACCTGGATTGAAGTCAACTGGGTATCATTTGTCACTTAGAATGTAAATTACCCTAAGGACTAAATTACTCTTAGGATTGACCAACACCAGCCTTTAAATTTCAAAGCACAGGCATGTACATGTAATTGTACTTTAAAGCAATGTAATCATTTCCCAATGAAATACATCCTTTGTCCTCAATTTGAATTCTAAGAGTTAGTGTTCATATTTATCAATCTGCATGCAGGAATGAATCACCATCTGGCTACTATAAGCTGCGTTTAATTAGCTTTAAAGCATTTTTCTAAGAGTGTTGATCCTTCCAACTTAAGCACCACTAATTTTCTTGGCTGCCACATTATAGAACAAATAAATATATCCTTTTTAGTGGGGCCAAAACATTCATTACAAACACTTAAAACCAGCATGCACACACAACACAAGAGTCTTCATTTCTTTGCATCACCAAATATATAAATTTTCTTTTTTTTTTTTTCCTGTTTTCAAAGCTTTTTCACAAATGGTAAAGATCAATCTTCATGAGATATATTACTAACAACCAAGTTTTCATTAATTGTCAAAATAACAGAATAACATAATGCTATATGTTCTAAATTGGAAGAGAGTGCAACCCAGAACAATTACATACAGATAACATGGGCAAACTTTAGACACATAATCTACTAATTACTTTCCTAACAGAGTACATCTCCTGGCACAGCAAACCTGGCTTCCTCTCCACCATTCAGCAGGAAAGACAGAGGAGTCAGAGAAAAAGGAATAAGGGATCCTTTCTTGTCTTCTCTGAGCTGATGGGGTGGGGTTGGAGAGGGGATAAAGTCTCACTCAGTAACTCCCAGTTTTCTATCTGCTGGTTTAGGAGGAGAGATTGTATCTAAATAACCTCCACTATCCTACTGCCATGATTCCTTGCTTCAGCACCGTGCTTGTCTTTTTTTAGAACTTTGTGATTTAGACTCATCACATAAATTTCCTGCTAGCAAAACTCTTCCCAGTTTGTAAAAGAGGATTGAATATTTTAATATTTTACAGTATTCCACAAAGAGCTTCTACAATCCTAGTCTGGAAGTCACTGAACAAGCATAGGGCATCTGGGAGGAGAACTTAAATAGTCAAAGGATTTCATGACAAGAGAAGGATGTCATCCTTTAGAACTGAATTGAGAAGGTACTCACAGGCTCACCCCGTGATCCATCCTGCCCTGGAGCACCTGGAGGTCCTGCTTCTCCCTTTTAATGATAAAAAGAAAGAGAGAATTCCATTTGCACATATGCTCACTAAAATAATAATATGTGACATTACATACTAAAGCATATTAAATATAAACAAAAACAAAAATTACTTCTGTATTATTTTCTTTCCTTTCTTTTTTTAAAAATTGAAGTATAGTTGATTTACAATGTTGTGTTAGTTTCAGGTGTACAGCAAAGTGATTCAGTTATACATATATATTCAGTTTTATGTATATTTTTTTCAGGTTCTTTTCCATTATAGTTTATTACAAGATATTGAATATAGTTCCCTGTGCTATGCAGTAGGTCCTTGTTGTCTGGATTATTGATATCAACTTTTCCTGACATCAGATAAGTCATTCTGAAATTCATAAGGTGACTATATAAATATCAAATCTATACATGACAGCAGATAATTGAGTTGTTATAAAATAACTGGGGTACTTGTATACTCCTTCTTATGAGAATAGGATTATGCTTCTCTTCAAAGTAAATGTGACATATCACATTTATATCAGTCTTTTTCATATCTATTTTTATTTTTACTTTAAAATTTTTCACCTGTCGGACATAATGTGACCTTGCCTCTCAAGAGTTGCATTTTAAAATCAAAAGAAAACTTTCATTAAGAATGCAGCTATTTATAGGTTATTACTTGAAATTATTTGGCACTGTAATCCAGTATCTATTTAAAATAAACATCTAAAATGTGTATTTTAAGTAGCTGTTCAAATTATAATAGTTTTCAGTTATATATCTTTAAATTACTCTTCTCAAATTATTTATGCACCTTATTTTACACCCACTTTCTGGAACGCTATAAGTTTTTCCCAAATGAATCAATTGCTAGCATGTAAAAACGTATCTGACACCATGCCTACTAAAACAATAAGTATTAGCTGAATTTAATCCTAAAATGTATAATATCCACAGATCAATACAGCTATTAAAATGCCTGGACGAAAATAAAGAGCAGTTGGGGAGAGTCCCTTGAAATAGACACAGACACACACCACACACACATCCTCAAACATTTAGACTTTTTGAAACCTATCAGTCATCAAGAGCCTTGATGCTGTGTGTCTTCTCAGCAAAGTATTACATCTTAACAAGCAAAGTTCTCTGCAAACAATTGTGCCACACTTGGCATTGTACCAGAGAGAACATTTCATCCTACATGAGAGCAAGAGAGAAAGTAAAACAAAAATGAAAATATTTTTCTTGTAAATAACTCAAATACCTGAGTCAAAATAAGTTTAAGGGGGAAAAAGTCTCAGAATACATGTGCTGAAGCATATGCCAACACCATCTTCCATAGTTTCATATTCTAATGAACTCCCCAAATTGTACAAAATGAACCACAGAGGGAAGAACCAATAACACTTGTCTAACAAAATCAGCCCTTAGAAAAAAAAAAATCCAGCCATATCACATTATATAAACACTGCTTCCCCCACTTTTATGAATTCTTGCAATTCATTGGCACAGTGAAATACCAGCTAAAGCCAAATATTTCATCTGTTCCAATTTTATTTACAAACACTAGATGACAGTTGAGGATAGAAGGGGAAAAGGATAATGTTTTCCTGTAAATCAACCAAACTAGAGGGCAGGGAGGTCCTGCCTACCCAACGGTTCTACAGAAAATCTTATGAAAATATCAGAGAAACAGAGATGGATGTTAGATTCACAAAAGCCACAAGTTAAAAAGCCTAAACGATTAGAGAAAAGGGCTATGGCAGGTCCTAATGCCAGAGGGAAATTATACAATAACAATCCTGAACTCGACACTCACAGCAATAGTCAGTGTAAGCAGCTTTGGGCAGGAAAAAACTCTTTGCAGGAAAGAGCTTTCTGCAGGGGGCACCCCTTTGTCTTGACACTAACCTTACACCAGGCACCCCTGTGCTTTACTCATCTCTGGCCCTAGCACACCTTTCAAATCTTTAGATCACATAATACTTTGCCTAACTTGTTGGTTCTTTCCGTAGATCAAAGAAGTAGAAATGAAGAATAAGTAATTAACAGATGACCAGAACTTTTCCCTAGCTTCCCATTCAGTAATCTCACACACTGTGTGAACAAGATAGGATCTAAAGAAAGATCACGAGGAGTTGACAAGTCTGCACTCAAGCTGGCATACAGTGGGGGCTGGCAACCACTCTGACCCCCTAGCCCAATGATTAACTGAGATTACTTCCTGTTTCCCTTTAAAAGCTTTTATGGCTGAGCAGAATCTTCGGAGGTGGTTTTTGGGAGGACACTGAGTCCATCATCTCCCCAGATTGCTGGCATTCTGATTAAAGGCAACTTTCCTCTCTACCAACATTTTATGAGTATTGACTTTGTAAGTGGTGAACAGCGGGACCAATTTGATAACATCAGGTGGAATCACCCGTGTCAGTGGTTCTCAAGGATGGTCCCCACCCCAGCCAGATCAGCTTCGCCTCACTTGGGAACTTCAAAATGCAAACTTTCAGGCCTTGCTGCAGACCTATTGAGTCAGAAACTCTGGATGGCGGGGCCCAGAAATTTATGTGAACAGCTAATTCTGATGATTTGAGAACGATGGCAGAGTTGTAAGTCATTAGGTCGCTTAACTTCTCTCACCTCCAGGTACTGTCATATGTGACTGTCATACTTAAGCAGATCTGTAGTTTAGATCATCTGTATATAAATTAAAGGCGGGAGGAGACTTGTCCAACAGCAGAAACAACTAATTTGGGATTACATAGCTACTTTGGTTGGTAAAGATCTCTCCTTTTACTTTTGCGACCATTAACCCAGTCTTAATATTTTATTCTAATTAGGAGATTTTTTTTTAAAAAAGTAACCATCAGCAATATATATCAATAATGGAGTTCCACAATTATTTGAGAATTTAATTTCTTCTTATTCTTTCTGCTTCTTGTTAGGACAGATAATCAGAATGATACAGAATCGTATGAATAAAACAGCATCTACTCTTTATAATATACAGCAGTGATTCTCCAACTCTAGCTGCATCAGAATCACCTGGAGTGTTTGGTAAACTGCAGATGGCGGACCCCATTTCAGACTTTCTAATTCAGTATTCTGGGGTGAATTCCAAGAATATTCATTTCTAACAAGTTTCCAGGAGGTGCTGATACTGCTGGTCTTGCAATGACATTTTGAGAACCACTGATCTAGCCCAGATCTTAAGAAAGAGACTCCACACCCTTTCTGCCCTCACCCACCCCTTTCTGTGGAACCACAGTGGTTTTGTGTGGCTTTACACTTGGTACTGAGTTTTACAATGGCCAGATTGTTCAGCAGGTGTCTCTATGTAGGAACTGTTTTCCTGGCTTGCACATTCTTTAAAGGCAAGAAACACATCCTATATGAGGTTTGTTTGTTTGTTTTTTAATCTCCCAGAATACTTAAAATAGTGCTGAACACAATATACGACTATAGGTAAGACTATGTTCCCTGCTTTACAACCATTGGCGCACATCAAGGAAGGAGGAATGGATGATTTATTCTTAAATACTCGATTTTGAGAAGATAAAGGAAATGGGAAAAACATTTGCGGATAGGGCTATTGCATATGCTGTTGGAAGATTATGCAGTGTAATTACAACAAGATGATGGCCAGTAATCTTTACCTAGGAATGTTCTCTTCATTCTTTTAATAATGTTTCATTGGGACACGAAAGGATGATTTCTGCTTAGTCATTTTCCACAAAATTATCCAGTGTGATACACAACTAGTATATGAAATTCAATACTGTAACCAGAACTTAATCTGATCACTTGATTGCTTTTATGACCTGGAGATACTGGTATAAACCAGTATGTTTGGCTGGTGGAAAAAAAGGCATATAGCATGTCTCTACCTCTAATTTATCATTTTGCTATTCTATTATTAATTCCTTCTTGATATAAGATAATTGAGAAAATGTCATGCTAACATTATTCCTCAATCCCATCTCTGCAGCTAATGTCAAAGATGATTTATTCCACAAGAAACCAGTTATTTTTAAAAAGCAAATTTAACCCGAAACAGAGATGTGAAACTTGCATTGCTTGTGTATTTCCTTTCATGTGGTGGTCTTTGGTACTCACCCACAAAAAAATAAAAGAATGGGGATGGGGATTAATTTAGTTTGTGGCCATTGCAATCCTCAAAATCTGGTGGAAGGTGTGTGACCATTAAAATATAATTTAATTTGGAAGAAGATCCTTACTTTGTTATTAAATACTTTAATTTGACTTTGCTCTTACTGCATGGTTTATTCTTAGTATGTAAACACATCTCTAGCATGCCAGAGAATATATTGAAGATGTAAGACTGGGGAAGCTTCTCCTGGCTGACCAAATAAACAAACAAGAAGTTTGGAAAGCATCATGCATAAAGGGAATCACACAAACCAGGCCCGGAATTCAGGCTCTGCCATGTAACTGACTGTGCACTTTGGGGTAAATTCTTTAATTGCTCTTAATCTGATCTTAATGTCAAAATGACATTGATATTCCCAACTTCATAGATTTCTTTTTTAGGAAAATAAAATAAGAGCCTTTGCGAAAGTGCCTTGCACAGCTCTAGAAACAGAAGGAGAGATCCAGAAAAGTTAGCTAGTCTGCTGCCACCAAAGAATGGAAGTTTTAATGGTTCTTTACTCTTACGATTTGTTTCAGGATACACTATTTTCAAATAATGTTATTTTTTAATTTGTACTGCTATGGTTTGGCATTATAATTTAG
Source organism: Balaenoptera borealis (assembly GCF_965194805.1). NCBI lineage: Eukaryota > Metazoa > Chordata > Mammalia > Artiodactyla > Balaenopteridae > Balaenoptera > Balaenoptera borealis. The sequence continues at coordinate 65,990,792 of NC_138869.1, read as the reverse complement.
GCAGAGTGAATTATTTTTTAACTGCTTGAAACAACACATATTGATTATTTCATAATTTCTGGGGCCAGAAGTCTGGGCATGGCTTTACTGAGTTCTCTGTGTAGGGTCTTATAAGGTGCTAATTGGGAGGTCTGCTGGGCTGTGTTCTCATCTAGAGGCTTGACTGCAGAAGTATCTTCGTCCACATTCACTCACTTTGTTGGCAGAATTTGTTTCATTGCCACCAATGGCTACTTACTTCATCAAGACAGCAAGGAAATTCCCCAGAGCAAGCAGGCTCTAAGTGGAGCTTTTCATAATGTAACATCATTATAGGAGTGACATCTGTTGATTAGAAGCAAGTCATAGGTCCTGGGCACACTCAAAGGTAGGGGTTTATGAAAAAGCTGGAGCACCAGGAGGTGGTGGCCACTTTCAGTTCTGCCTGGCACAATTATTGTCACATATCCCTGTAAGGGTTGTACTATTTTGCTTTGCTTCCAGCAATGTATGAAAATGCCTGTTTACTCACAGCCTTGCCAAGCAGACTGTACTATCAAGCTTTTGAACTTTTGCCAACCTAATGGGTAGGTAATTGTATCTTGGCATGGTTTCAATTTGTATTTCTCTTATTATGAGTGAAGTTGAACATCTTCATACATTCAAGAGCCATTTTACATCTTTTTGGTTTTGAGAATTATATATTCATGTCTTTTTCCTTCTCATCTATGTATTTATTTTTATTGAAATATAGTTGATTTACAATATTATATTAGTTTCAAGTGTACAGCATGGTGATTCAATATTTTTATAGTTTATACTCTCTTTAAAGTTATTACAAAATAACAGCTATATTTTCCTGTGCTGTACAATATATCCTTGTTGCTTGTCTACTTTACACAGAGTACTTTGCATCTATTAATCCCTTACCCCTATCTTGCCCCTCCTCTCTTCCTTCTTCCCACTGGTAACCACTAGTTTGTTCTCTATGTCTGTGAGTCTGTTTCTGTTTTGTTATATAAATGCTTTTATTTTATTTTTTTAGATTCCACATAAAAGTGATAACATATAGTGTTTGTCTTCCTCTGTCTGACTTATTTCACTAAGCATAATGCACTCTAGGTCCACCTACATTGTTGCAAATGGCAGAATTTCATTCTTTTTTATGACTGAGTAATATTCCATTGTGTATATACACCACATCTTCTTTATTCATTCATCTGTTGATGGACACTTGGGTTGCTTCTATATCTTAGCTATTGTAAATAGTGCTGCTATGAACACCGGCGTGCATGTATCTTTTTGAATTAGTGTTTTAATTTATTCAGATATATACCCAGGAGTAGAACTGCTGGGTCACATGGTAGTTTTATTTTTAGTTTTTTGAGAAGCCTCCGTACTGTTTTCCAAAGTGGCTGCATCAATTTACATTCCCACCAACAGTGTACAAGTGTTCCTTTTTCTCCACATCCTCTCCAACATTTGTTATTTCTGTTCTTTTTGATGATAGCCATTCTGACAAATATGAGGTGATATCTCATTGTGATTTTGATCTGCATTTGTCTAACAGTGATGTTGAGCATTTTTCATGTGTCTGCTGTCCATCTGTATGTCTTCTTTGGAAAAATGTCTATTCAGATCTTCTGTCCATTTTTTAATTGGGGTTTTTTTTTTGATATTGAGTTGTATGAGCTATTTATATATTTGAGATATTAATGCCTTGTACATCATATCATTTATAAATATTTTCTCTCACTCAATAGGTTGTCTTTTTGTTTTGTTGAGGGTTTCCTGTGCTGTGCAATAGCTTTTAAGTTTAATTAGTTCCCATTTGTTTATTTTTGCTTTTGTTTTTTTTGCCTTAGAAGACAGGTCCAAAAAATATTGCTATGATTTATGTCAAAGAGAGTTCTGCCTATGTTCTCTTCTAGAAGTTTTATGGTTTCAGGTCTTACATTTAGGTCTTTAATTCATTCTGAGTTAATTTTGTATATGGTGTTAGAGAGTGGTCTAATTATATTCTGTTACATGTAGCTGTCTGGTTATCCCAGCACCATTTATTGAAGAGACTCTCTTTTCTCCATTGTAAATTCTTGATTCCTTTGACCATAGGAGTGTGGGTTTATTTATGGGCTCTCAGTTCTGTTCCATTGATCTGTATGTCTGTTTTTGTGGCAGTGTTGATTACAGTAGCTTTGTAGTGTAGTCTGAAGTCAGGGAGTGTGATACCTCCAGCTTTGTTCTTTTTTCTCAAGGTAACCTTGGCAATTCAAGGAACTTTGTGGTTCCATATAAATTTTAGGATTATTTGTTCTGCTTCTGTGAAAAATCTCATGGGTATTTTGATAGGGATTGCATTAAATTTATAGATTGCTTTGTGTAGTATGGGTATTTTAATAATATTCACACTTCCAATCCAAGAACATGGAACATCTTTCCATTTCTTTGTGTTATCTTCAATTTCTTTCATCAATGTTTTATAGTTTTTGGAGTATAGTTCTTTCACCTCCTTGGATAAGTTTACTCCTAGGTATTTTATTCTTTTTGGTATAACTTTAAATGGGATTTTTGTTTGGTTTCTCTTTCTGCTAGTTCATTATTAGTACATAGAAAAGCAACAGAATTCTTATGTATCAATCCTGAATCCTGCAACTTTACTGAATTTATTAGTTCTAATAGCTTTCTGGTGGAGACTTGTGGGTTTTCTCTATAGAGTATCATGCCATCTGGAAATAGTGACAGTTTTACTTCTTCCCTTCCAATTTGGATGACTTTTATTTCTTTTTTTTCTTTTTTTTTCTGATTGCTGTGGCTAGGACTTCCAATACTATGTTGAATAGAAGTGGTGTGAGTGGGTATCCTTGTCTTGTTTCTGATTTTAGTGGGAAGGCTTTCAGCTTTCCACTGTTAGTATTATTTTGGCTGTGGGTTTGTCATAATTGTCCTTTATTATGTTGAGATATATTCCCTCTATATTCATGTTGATGAGGGGTTTTTTTATTATGAATGGATGTTGAATTTTGTCAAATGCTTTTTCTGCATCTATTGAGATGATCATATGATTTTTGTCTTTCCTTTTGTTAAGGTGATATATCATATTGATTGATATGTATATGTTGAAGCTTCCTGTGACCTTGGAATACATCCAACTTGCATAGTGTATGATCCTTTTTATGTATTGTTGAATACAGTTTACTAATATTTTGTTGAGGATATGTGCATCTACATTCATCAAAGATATTAGCCTGTAAATTTTTTTTTTTTTTTTTTGGAGTGACTTTGTCTGATTTTAGCATTAGGGTAATGGTGGCCTCATAGAATGAATTTGGGAATGTTACCTCCTCTTCAATTTTCTGGAATAGTTTGAGAAGGATAGGTATAAATTATTCTGTATATGTTTGCTAAAATTCCCTAAGGAAGTCATCCAGTCCTAGTCTTTTGTTTACTGGAAGTTTCTTTTTTTTTTATTACAGATTCAATTTCACTTCTAGTGATCAGTCTGTTCAAATCATTTGCTTCTTCTGACTCAGTCTTGAGAGACTGTACATTTTAGAAATTTATCCATTTCTTCTACATTGTCCAATTTATTGGTGTATAATTGTTCATAGTATTGTATTATGATTTTTTCTCTCTCTGCAGTATCAGTTGTTATTTCTCCTTTCCTTTCTTATTTTGTTTATTTGGATCCCGTCCTTGTTGGTGAGGCTGGCTAAAGATTTATCAATTTTCTTTATCTTGTTTCCATTGATGTTTTCTGGGATTTTCTCTTTCTTTCTTCTTCTTCGTTTTTTTTTTGGTCTCTATTTTATTTGTTTCCTCTTGATCTTTTTTATATCCTTCTTTTTGCTGACTTTGGGCTTTATTTGTCCTTCTTTTTCTTATCCTTCTAGGTGGTAGATTAGGTTGCTTATTTGACATTTTTCTTGCTTATTGAGGAAGGCCTATATAGCTACGAACTTCCCTCTCAGCTGCTTTTGCTGCATCCCATATCTTTTGGAAAATTTTATTTCCATTTTCATTTGTCTCAAGATAAATATTTTCTGATTTTCTCTTTGATTTATTCATTGATCCATTGGTTTTTTAGTAGAAAGTTTAGTCTCTCTGTGTTTGTGTTTCTCCCATTTTCTTTCTGTAATTGATTTCTCATTTCATACTATTGTGGACAGAAAAATTGCTTGATGCAATTTCTATCCTCTTAAATTTGTTGAGATTTGTTCTGTGGCCTAGCATGTGATCTACCCTAGAGAACATTCCATGTGCACTTGAAAACAGTGTGTATTCTGATGTTTTTAGATGGAATGTCCTATAGATATCTATTAAGTATAAGTGGTTTATGGTGTCACTTAAGAACAGTGTTGTCTTATTGATTTTCTGTCTGAATGATCTTACATTGATGCAATTGGTGTGTTAAAGTCCCCTAATATTATTGTATTATTGTCACTTTCTCCCTTAGAAGACATTCAAAGAAGTCTTAACATGTCTATAATTGGAGTTCTTAGATATAAACAAAAACAATATAATAGAATGCCTATTTAAAACTATAATCCAAGAGAATAGTCCAGAATTAATAGTCCTGAATCTACTTATTGACAGGATTTGGGATAACTGAAATTCTTAATTCTGAGACACAACTTATACTATTAAACTTTAAACATAAAGTATTTTTTTAACACTGTGGGCTTTCATACAAAAAGACAAAGCCACTTACAAGGGAAAGACAATTACATTGGTCTCAGCAACATACAGGACAGCAATGAAGCAACATTTCAAAGAAATTCAGAGAAAAGCAGTGAAAATCAGCAGATAAGTGTTTAAAAGGATAGTGGCAATGGCAAAACAGTGACAGTCAGGCTGTTATTAAAGTAACAAGAATATAGAAAAACATGTTAAAATACAAGAATTCAGAGAATACTGTATTCACAAGCCCTTCCTAAGGAACATACCAGAGGAGAAGTTTCATCCAGCCCAAATGATGACTATGGGATATTGGTGAAGGGGCTGGTGATGAACACTGAATATATTAATTGCAAATTTGAAACAAAGGTGGGGAAAGAGTGGAAAAATAGTTTATAAATATTATATGATCTGACAAAGTAAAAGTATGATTAAACAATTAAGAAGAAAAGGAAAAGGGAAAGAAGAAAATAGAATAAATTGATTAATTGCCACATAGATGATAGGGTATCATTTAAAGTTAACAAAACAAATAATATATGCCTAAGTCAGGCAAAGGGGGCATAAAGGAACTCTAAAATGTATTTTTTATAGACTGCTAAAGGTACTGGTATAAAGATCATTAGTAGTTAACACTGCTATATAGTATATTTGAAAGTTGTTGAGAGTAGATCTTAAGAGTTCTCATCACAAGAAAAAAATTTTTTCTATATTCTTGTATCTATATGAGTTGATGCATGTTCACCAAACTTATTGTGGTAAACATCTCACAATATGTAACTTAGACAGTGCTGTATGTCAATTATCTCAATAAAACTGGAAGAAAAAAAAGACCACTGAGAAAAATATACAAATTTTCCTAAATCCCAAAGAAAATAAAAGCAAAAAGGAAAATATAACAGATCACATTAAGAAAGAAGTATAGTAAATACAGCATAATGCACATAGTAAGTACAACAAAATTATAACATAATCATTATGACAGAGATAAGACCAATCCTATCAGTCAATAATAAAAATATTTCAGATTGCTTTAGAAAGGAAAGACCAATTCTATGCTTGATAGAAGAGAAACAACTAGAACAAAGTGATTCAAAAAGCTTAAAGCTACACAACTGCAGGACGGGCAAAGTTTCTGCAAACAATACAAATAATCAGAAAGGATGAATGTAATCCTGGTAAAGACAAGGCAGAATTCAAGCTAAAAATTATTAAAGGAGACAAAAATGACATTTTATAATGCTAAAGCCACAATTCAAAATGAAGTTCTAACAGTTGCGAATAACTATGCAACAAACAACATAAAAACCACCTTCATGAAACAGAAGATGGAAGGAGAAGTTGATGGAAATGCATTAAGAGGGACACTAACAAATCACACTCTGTCCAAAGCATGTCAAACAAACCAGAAATTAAGTATATAGATGATCTCAAAAAGATAGTCAGTGAAATAGATCTAATGAATGGATACTGAGTTTCACATCTCAAAATAGAATTCACCTTCTCATATTCACAGGGAACACTCCTGAAAACTGAACATATAATAGTTCAAAGACTAAAATTCAATAAATCCCATAAAGAAGAAATTATACAAATAATATTCTCTGATGCAGTGTAAGAAGACCAGAAATTGATAACAGAATCAAAATTAAACACCTCTCAACCTAAAAAAACCCTTTTTTTTAACTTTTAAATAACTCTTGGAAAAACAAAAATAAAACCAAAATTGCAAAAATTCTAAAAAACAATATTAATGACAACATTACACATTAAAATCAAGGGGGTTTAATTGCAGAATGATCAGAAAAAAATTTATAATTTAAATACTAAGAGCAAAAAATAGTGAAAGAATGAAAATAAATAAATTTAATTCCCAATTATGAAATATAGAAAAAATATAAGAAAAAAAGATAGAAAGAATATAGATTAACAAGTTTAAAAAACTGGAAATATCAATGAAGTTAATAAATAAATTACAATGTTAGATCTTTAAATAAAAACCAACATAGTAGAGAAACCAAAAGCTTACATAATCTCACAAAAAAGAGTAGAAAGGGAAAGTATAAATATTCAAAGAAACAACAGAATAATCATTGAAACAGAAAACTTTTTAAAAATCATGAGAAGAATTTGCATAATTTGATAGAAGTCACTTGAAAAATCTGGATGGAATGGTTAATTTTCTAAGAAAATGAAGTTTACTATCGTTGCTTAAGCCAAGCAATTTTCACGTAAGAAATAAGAGGAAGTTATCAAGGAAAAAACTCAACAAAAAAGCACCAGGCCCAGATGAAGGAAAAACCCTGTGGTGTTTGATTTCAACTGTAACTACCAATAATAAGTCATTATTATAAAATATATAATATCAGGAATGAAAGATAGGACATTACAAATCTTACATCAAAAGGACAAGAATAATGCAATGTTATAAACAAAATATGTCAACAAATTTGAAAACTGAATGAAATGGACTATATCCTTGAAAGGTACAAATTACCAAAACTTAATTGAGAAGAAAGAGAAGCTCTAAATAGCCCAATATTTAGCAATGGAATTGAATTAGTAATTAAAATCTTCCTCACACCCACAAAGCCCGGGTCCAAATGGCTTCACTAATGAATTGTACCAAATAAGAAAGAAATGATACGAATTCTATAAAAACTCTTTCAGAAAATAGAAGACAGTATTATTTTGATATCAAAGCCATACAAAAATATGACAAGAAAACTACTGACCATAATCTCATGAACATAGACACAAAAGTCTTTTAAAACAATATTTCCGCCTGAGAGAAGATGGCGGAAGAGTAAGATGCGGAGATCACCTTCCTTCCCACAGATACAGTAGAAATACATCTACACGTGGAACTGCTCCTACAGAACACCCACTGAACGCTGGCAGAAAACGTCAGACCTCCCAAAAGGCAAGAAACTCCCCCCGTACTTGGGTAGGGCAAAAGAAAAAAGAAATAACAGAGACAAAAGAATAGGGACGGCACCTGCACCAGTGGGAGGGAGCTGTGAAGGAGGAAAGATTTCCACGCACTAGGAGCCCCTTCGCGGGCAGAGACTGAGGGTGGCAGAGGGGGGAAGCTTCGGAGCCACGGAGGAGAGCGCAGCCACAGGGGTGCGGTGGGCAAAGCGGAGAGATTCCCGCACTTCCCGCACGGAGGCTCGGCGCTGACCAGCACTCACCAGCCCAAGAGGCTTGTCTGCTCAGCCGCCGGGGCGGGCGGGGCTGGGAGCTGAGGCTCGGGCTTCGGTCGCAGGGAGAGGACTGGGGTTGGCAGCGTGAACACAGCCTGAAGGGGTTAGTGCACCACAGCTAGCCGGGAGGGAGTCCGGGAAAAAGTCTGCAGCTGCCGAAGAGGCAAGAGACTTTTTCTTCCCTGTTTCCTGGTGCGCGAGGAGAGGGGATTCAGAGCGCCGCCTAAACGAACTTCAGAGACGGGCGCGAGCCGCAGCTAACAGCGCGGATCCCATAGCAACAGGGGCGCAGAGGGAAAAACGGAGAGACTCCCGCACAGAGGCTCGGCGCCGAGCAGCGCTCACCAGCCCGAGAGGCTTGTCTGCTCCCCCGCCGGGGCGGGCGGGGCTGGGAGCTGAGGCTCGGGCTTTGGTCGGATTGCAGGGAGAGGACTGGGGTTGGCGGCGTGAACACAGCCTGAAGGGGTTAGCGCACCACAGCTGGCTGGGAGGGAGACCGGGAAAAAGTCTGCAGCTGCCGAAGAGGCAAGAGACTTTTTCTTGCCTCTTTGATTCGCGGCGCGCAAGGAGAGGGGATTCAGAGCGCCGCCTAAACGAACTCCAGAAACTGGCGCGAGCCGCGGCTATCAGCGCGGACCCCAGAGGCGGGCGTGAGACGCTGGGGCTGCTGCTGCCGCCTCCAAGAAGCCTGTGTGCGAGCACAGGTCACTCTCCACACCGCCCCTCCCGGGAGCCCGTGCAGCCCGCCACTGCCAGGGTCCCGTGATCCAGGGACAACATCCCCCGGGAGAACGCACTGCGCGCCTCAGGCTGCTGCAACGTCACGCCGGCCTCTGACGCCGCAGGCTCGCCCCGCCTCCTCTGTACCCCTCCCTCCCCGCGGCCTGGGTGAGCCAGAGCCCCCAAAGCAGCTGCTCCTTTAACCCCGTCCTGTCTGGGCGGGGAACAGACGCCCTCAGGCGACCTACACGCAGAGGCGGGTCCAAATCCAAAGCTGATCCCCAGGAGCTGTGCGAACAGAGAAGAGGAGGGGAAATCTGTCCCAGCAGCCTCAGAAGAAGCGGATTAAAACTCCACAAAATACTTGATGTCCCTGCATCTGTTGAGTACCTGAATAGACAACGAATCATCCCAAATTCAGGAGGTGGACTTTGGGAGCAGGATATATTAATTTTTCCCCTTTTCCTTTTTTTTTTTGTGAGTGTATATGTATATGCTTCTGGGGGAGATTTTGTCTGTATAGCTTTGCTTTACAATAGCTTTATTTTACTTCACTATATTATAGCTTCTTTCTTTCTTTCCTTTCTTTCTTTCTTTCCTTCCTTCCTTCCTTCCTTCCTTCCTTCCTTCCTTCCTCCTTCCTTCCTTCCTTTCTTTCTATTTTTTCTCCCTTTTAATCTGAGCCGTGTGGACGAAAGGCTCTTGGTGCTTCAGCCAGGCATCAGGGCCGTACCTCGGAGGTGGGAGAGCCAACTTCAGGACACTGGTCCACAAGAGACCTCCCAGCTCCACGTAATACCAAACGGCAAAAATCTCTCAGAGATCTCCATCTCAACATCAAGACCCAGCATCACTCAATGACCAGCAAGCTACAGTGCTGAACACCCTATGCCAAACAACTAGCAAGACAGGAACACAACCTCATCCATTAGCAGAGAGGCTGCCTAAAATCATAATAAGGCCACAGACACCCCAAAATACACCACCAGACGTGGACGTGCCCACCAGAAAGACAAGATCCAGCCTCATCCACCAGAGCTCAGGCACTAGTTCCCTCCACCAGGAAGCCTACACAACCCACTGAACCAACCTTAGCCACTGGGGACAGATACCAAAAACAACAGGAACTACGAACCTGCAGCCTGTGAAAAGGAGACCCCAAACACAGTAAGATAAGCAAAATGAGACAACAGAAAAACACACAGCAGATGAAGGAGCAGGGTCAAAACACACCAGACCTAACAAATGAAGAGGAAATAGGTAGTCTACCTGAAAAAGAATTCAGAATAATGATAGTAAGGATGATCCAAAATCTTGGAAATAGAATAGACAAAATGCAAGAAGCATTTAACAAGGACGTAGAAGAACTAAAGAGGAATCAAGCAATGATGAAAAACACAATAAATGAAATTAAAAATACTCTAGATGGGATCAATAGCAGAATAACTGAGGCAGAAGAAAGGATAAGTGACCTGGAAGATAAAATGGTGGAAATAACTACTGCAGAGCAGGATAAAGAAAAAAGAATGAAAAGAACTGAGGACAGTCTCAGAGACCTCTGGGACAGCATTAAACGCACCAACATTTGAATTATAGGGGTCCCAGAAGAAGAAGAGAAAAAGAAAGGGACTGAGAAAATATTTGAAGAGATTATAGTTGAAAACTTCCCTAATATGGGAAAGGAAATAGTTAATCAAGTCCTGGAAGCACAGAGAGTCCCATACAGGATAAACCCAAGGAGAAACACGCCAAGACACATATTAATCAAACTGTCAAAAATTAAATATAAGGAAAACATATTAAAGGCAGCAAGGGAAAAAAAACAAATAACACACAAGGGAATCCCCATAAGGTTAACATCTGATCTTTCAGCAGAAACTCTGCAAGCCAGAAGGGAGTGGCAGGATATACTTAAAGTGATGAAGGAGAAGAACCTACAACCAAGATTACTCTACCCAGCAAGGATCTCATTCAAATGTGATGGAGAAATTAAAACCTTTACAGACAAGCAAAAGCTGAGAGAGTTCAGCACTACCAAACCAGCTTTACAACAAATGCTAAAGGAACTTCTCTAGGCAAGAAACACAAGAGAAGGAAAACACCTACAATAACAAGCCCAAAACATTTAAGAAAATGGGAATAGGAACATACCTATCGATAATTACCTTGAATGTAAATGGATTAAATGCTCCCACCAAAAGACACAGGCTGGCTGAATGGATACAAAAACAAGACCCATATATATGCTGTCTACAAGAGACCCACTTCAGACCTAGAGACACATACAGACTGAAAGTGAGGGGATGGAAAAAGATATTCCATGCAAATGGAAATCAAAAGGAAGCTGGAGTAGCAATTCTCATATCAGACAAAATAGACTTTAAAATAAAGACTATTACAAGAGACAAAGAAGGACACTATATAATGATCAAGGGATCGATCCAAGAGGAAGGTATAACAATTGTAAATATTTATGCACCCAACATAGGAGCACCTCAATACATAAGGCAAGTACTAACAGCCATAAAAGGGGAAATCGACAGCAACACAATCATAGTAGGGGACTTTAACACCCCACTTTCACCAATGGACAGATCATCCAAAATGAAAATAAATAAGGAAACACAAGCTTTAAATGATACATTAAACAAGATGGACTTAATTGATATTTATAGGACATTCCACCCAAAAACAACAGAATACACATTTTTCTCAAGTGCTCATGGAACATTCTCCAGGATAGATCATATCTTGGGTCACAAATCAAACCGTGGTAAATTTAAGAAAATTGAAATCGTATCAAGTATCTTTTCCGACCACAACGCTATGAGACTAGATATCAATTACAGGAAAAGATCTGTAAAAAATACAAACACATGGAGGCTACACAATACATTACTTAATAATGAAGTGATCACTGAAGAAATCAAAGGGGAAATCAAAAAATACCTAGAAAGAAATGACAATGGAGATACGACGACCCAAAACCTATGGGACGCAGCAAAAGCAGTGCTAAGAGGGAAGTTTATAGCAATACAAGCCTACATCAAGAAACAGGAAACATCTCGAATAAACAACCTAACCTTGCACCTAAAGCAATTAGAGAAAGAAGAACAAAAAAACCCCAAAGCCAGCAGAAGGAAAGAAATTATAAAGATCAAGTCAGAAATAAATGAAAAAGGAATGAAGGAAACAATAGCAAAAATCAATGAAACTAAAAGCTGGTTCTTTGAGAAGATAAACAAAATTGATAAACCATTAGCGAGACTCATCAAGAGAAAAAGGGAGAAGACTCAGATCAATAGAATTAGAAATGAAAAAGGAGAAATAACCACTGACACTGCAGAAATACAAACGATCATGAGAGATTACTACAAGCAACTCTATGCCAATAAAATGGACAACCTGGAAGAAATGGACAGATTCTTAGAAATGCACAAACTGCCGAGACTGAACCAGGAAGAACTAGAAAATATGAACAGACCAATCACAAGCACTGAAATTGAAACTGTGATTAAAAACCTTCCAACAAACAAAAGCCCAGGACCAGATGGCTTCACAGGTGAATTCTACCAAACATTTAGAGAAGAGCTAACACCTATCCTTCTCAAACTCTTCCAAAATATTGCAGAGGGAGGAACACTCCCAAACTCATTCTACGAGGCCACCATCACCCTGATACCAAAACCAGACAAAGATGTCACAAAGAAAGAAAACTACAGGCCAATATCACTGATGAACATAGATGCAAAAATCCTCAACAAAATACTAGCAAACAGAATCCAACAGCACAGTAAAAGGATCATACACCATGATCAAGTGGGGTTTATCCCAGGAATGCAAGGATTCTTCAATATACGCAAATCAATCAATGTGATACACCATATTAACAAATTGAAGGAGAAAAACCATATGATCATCTCAATAGATGCAGAGAAAGCTTTCGACAAAATTCAACACCCATTTATGATAAAAGCCCTGCAGAAAGTAGGCATAGAGGGAACTTTCCTCAACATAATAAAGGCCATATATGACAAACCCACAGCCAACATTGTCCTCAATGGTGAAAAACTGAAACCATTTCCACTAAGATCAGGAACAAGACAAGGTTGCCCACTCTCACCACTATTATTCAACATAGTTTTGGAAGTGTTAGCCACAGCAATCAGAGAAGACAAAGAAATAAAAGGAATCCAAATCGGAAAAGAAGAAGTAAAGCTGTCACTATTTGCAGATGACATGATACTATACATAGAGAATCCTAAAGAGGCTACCAGAAAACTCCTAGAGCTAATCAATGAATTTGGTAAAGTAGCAGGATACAAAATTAATGCACAGAAATCGCTTGCATTTCTATACACTAATGACGAAAAATCTGAAAGTGAAATTAAGAAAACACTCCCATTTACCATTGCAACAAAAAGAATAAGATATCTAGGAATAAACCTACCTAAGGAGACAAAAGACCTGTATGCAGAAAATTATAAGACACTGATGAAAGAAATTAAAGATGATACAAATAGATGGAGAGATATACCATGTTCCTGGATTGGAAGAATCAACATTGTGAAAATGACTCTACTACCCAAAGCAATCTACAGATTCAATGCAATCCCTATCAAACTACCACTGGCATTTTTCACAGAACTAGAACAAAAACTTTCACAATTTGTATGGAAACACAAAAGACCTCGAATAGCCAAAGCAATCTTGAGAACGAAAAATGGAGCTGGGGGAATCAGGCTCCCTGACTTCAGACTATACTACAAAGCTTCAGTAATCAAGACAGTTTGGTACTGGCACAAAAACAGAAATATAGATCAATGGAACAGGATAGAAAGCCCAGAGATAAACCCACACACATATGGTCACCTTATCTTTGATAAAGGAGGCAAGCATATACAGTGGAGAAAAGACAGCCTCTTCAATAAGTGGTGCTGGGAAAATTGGACAGCTACATGTAAAAGTATGAAATTAGAACACTCCCTGACACCAGGCACAAAAATAAACTCCAAATGGATTAAAAACCTAAGTGTAAGGCCAGACACTATCAAACTCTTAGAGGAAAACATAGGCAGAACACTCTATGACATACATCACAGCAAGATTCTTTTTGACCCAGCTCCCAGAGAAATGGAAATAAGAACACAAAAAAACAAATGGGACCTAATGAAACTTAAAAGCTTTTGCACAGCAAAGGAAACCATAAACAAGACCAAAAGACAACCCTCAGAATGGGAGAAAATATTTGCAAATGAAGCAACTGACAAAGGATTAATCTCCAAGATTTACAAGCAGCACATGCAGCTCAATAACAAAAAAACGAACAACCCAATCCAAAAATGGGCAGAAGACCTAAATAGACATTTCTCCAAAGAGGATATACAGATGGCCTACAGACACATGAAAGAATGCTCAATATCATTAATCATTAGAGAAATGCAAATCAAAACTACAATGAGATATCATCTCACACCGGTCAGAATGGCCATCATCAAAAAATCTAGAAACAATAAATGCTGGAGAGGGTGTGGAGGAAAGGGAACACTCTTGCACTGTTGGTGGGAATGTAAATTGATACAGCCACTATGGAGAACAGTATGGAGGTTCCTTAAAAAACTACAAAGAGAACTACCATACGACCCAGCAATCCCACTACTGGGCATATACCCTGAGAAAACCATAGGTCAAAAAGTGTCATGTACCACAATGTTCATTGCAGCTCTATTTACAATAGCCAGGACCTGGAAGCAACCTAAATGTCCATCGACAGATGAATGGATAAAGAAGATGTGGCACATATATACAATGGAATATTACTCAGCCATAAAAAGAAATGAAATGGAGGTATTTGTAATGAGGTGGATGGAGTTAGAGTCTGTCATACAGAGTGAAGTAAGTCAGAAAGAGAAAAACAAATACAGTATGCTAACACATATATATGAAATCTAAGGAAAAAAAAAAAAAAAAAAAAAGGCCATGAAGAACCTAGTGGCAAGACGGGAATAAAGACACAGACCTACTAGAGAATGGACTTGAGGATATGGGGAGGGGGTGGGGTGCGATGTGACAGGGTAAGAGAGTGTCATGGACATATATACACTACCAAATGTAAAATAGATAGCTAGTGGGAAGCAGCTGCATAGCGCAGGGAGATCAGCTCGGTGCTTTGTGACCACCTAGAGGGGTGGGATGGGGAGGGTGGGAGGGAGGGAGATGCAAGAGGGAAGAGAAATGGGAACATATTGTATATGTATAACTGATTCACTTTGTTATAAAGCAGAAGCTAACACACTATTGTAAGGCAATTATACTTCAATAAAGATGTTTTAAAAAAAAAAAAGCAATATTTCCAAATTGAATCCAACAATATGTAAGAATAATAATATAAGATGAACAACTGGGGTTTATCCCAATAATGAAAGTTTGATATAACATACAAAAATCAATGTTATACATCATATTAAGGAAATAAGGGAGGAAAACAATATAATCAACTCAATAAATGTAAACAAGGTTTTTGATGAATTTCAACACCTAGTCATAATTAAAAAGAGAAAAAATGCTCAAGAGAGTAGTAATAAAAAGGAATTTCAACTTGATGTAGGGTTTCTATGTAAAACCAGCAAGTAACACTGGTGAAAGACTGAAGGTTCTCCACCTTGTCAGAAACCAAGGCAAGAAAGTACATTCTCACCACTTCTACTCAATATTGTATTGGAGGGCTGGGTCAGTGCAATAAAACTATTAAAATAGAGTCATATCAATATAAATTGGTATAGTAGAAGAAAACTCTCTTGATTTGCAGACAGTATGATCATCTATGCAGAAAAGCATAAGGAATTTACAAAGAAAGTTGCAGGAACTGATAAACAGATTTAGCAATATTGCAGGATATATGATCAATATGCCAAAACAAATTGTATTTTCATATGCTAGCAACAAACAAAAATAAATTAAAAATAAACTATTCGTAAGAGTATAAAAAATAAAATACTCGGGTATTAATTTAACAAAAGACATACAAGACATGTACACTGAAAACCACATAACATTGTTGAGATAAATTAAAGAAAACCAACATAAGCGGAATGATATGCTGTGTTGATACTTCTCCATCTTGAATAGGGGCTGGATTTGTGGACTCGCTTCCAAATGGAATGTGGAAAGGAAAAAGCAGTAACTTCACAGTGGAGAAACCTGACAAATATATTTGGCCCTTGAACAACACAGGTTTGAACTACAGGGGTCCACTTATATGCGGGTTTTTTTCAACAATAAATAGTATAGTACCACGTGATCCCTGGTTGGTTGAATCCACAGATTCGGATCCATGGATACAGAGGAACCACATATACAGAGGGCCAACTTTAAATTATACTAGGATTTTCAACTGTGGGGAGGGTCAGTGGCCCTGACCCCCACGTTGATCATGGGTAAACTGAACATGGATAATACCATAACCAAGGGACCAAGGTTAACATACCAATGATCAGACATGTGGATAGTATTTACTCTCTAATATGATGAGAAGGGCACTGACCTTTGTGTTATCCTTCTCTGCCACTCCCAAAATAATTCCAGTCTAATCAGACAAACCCAAATTGAGTGACATTCTACAGAAAACCTAACTAACGCTCTGCAAAACTAAGTCATAAAAAGTAAGAAAAGACTGATAAATCATCACGGATTAGAGGAGACTAAGGAGGCATGACAAAAATAAATGCGATGTGGTATATCCTGGATTGGATCCTGGAACTGCAAAAGGGCATTAGAGGAAAAACTGATGAAATCCAAATAAAGTATGGAGTTCCATTAACAGCAATTTGACAATACTGATTTCTTACTTTTGACAAATGCATCATAGTAATATAAGATGTTAACATCAGGAGAAACTGGGTAAGGTGTATAAGGAAACGTCTCTGTACTATTTACAACTTTATTTATCTACAACTTTTCAGTAAATCTAAAAGTATTCCAAACTAAAAAGTTTCTTTAACAAGTTTCAGAAGGCTTTTTTTGTAAGAAAATTTCAAGCTGATACTAAAGCTTATATTAAATTTATATCGACCTAGACTATTACAATTTTAAAAAGAAAAACAAATTTAGATGCTTATACTAACTGATTCCCAGACTTAAAGTTATGATAATCAGGACAGCGTGTTGTTGACAAAACGATAGAGGTATAGATGAGTAGAACAAAATCAAGAGTCCAAAAATAGGTTCACACGTATATTGATTAATTGATACTTGGCAAAAATGCTCATGTAATTCAATGGGAAATGATACTCTCTTCAATAAATTGTGCTGGAAAAACCAGGTCTCCAAATGGGGAAAAAAAAGAACCTTAACTTTTATCTCACACCATACATAGAAATTAAAATCATCAAAATGGATCATAGAGCTAAATTTGTAAGCTAAGATGATACAGTTTTAGAAAATATGATGTTCTATATGTGCGTTTAGAAACTTTGATAATATTTTCTTTTAGAAGAAAAGATACGAGCAAATCTCTGCCCCTAAGTTAGGTAAAGATTAAATAGAACACAAAAGGCATGAACCGAAAAATATTTTAAGAAGTTAGACTTCATCCAGAAGAAACACTTCTTCCCATCAAAAGACACCATTAAGGAAGAAAGGCAATCCAAAGATCGGGAGATAATATTCACAAATACATATCTGATAAAGGACCAATATCCAGAATATACAAAGAACTCTTACAATTCATCAATAAGAAAACAAACCACCCAAAGTTTTTTTAAATGGTCAAATATTTTGAATAGATACTTCACAAAAGAAGATATACAAATGGCCAACAAGCCCATAAGAAGATGTCAACACTGTCAGTCATCAGAAAAATGCAAACTAAAACCACATGAGATGCCATGATGTACCAACTAAAATAGCTAAAATACAAAATATTAAGTGTTGGCAGGATGTGGTAAAACTGGAATTCTCTTGAATTGCTGATGGCAATAGAGAAGAATGAAACCACTTTGGAAAATAGTTAGGAATTTTCTTAGGAAGTTAAATATACACTCACCATACAATCCAGCAATTCTACTAGGTATCAACCCAAGAGAAATGAAAACTTGTTCAACTCAGATGTGCATAAGAATATTCATATCAACATTATTCATAAGTGCCAAATATAGGAAACAATTCAAATGTTCATCAGCTGATAGATGAAGAAACCAACTGTCATATATCCATACGACTAAATACAGTATGATTATATTTAACTGACATTGTGAGAATGGTAAAACTATAGTGACGGAAAGCAGAGTCCCCAGAATTGCATGAGACAATTCCTTTGAATGAATGAATAAATTAATCAATCCCCATCCCTCCCTGTCCCTCACCCTTTCCCTCACCAACACCCCCTTACCCTTCTCTCTCTATATAAAATATATATATATACACACATGAAAAGATATTTATTTTGATATATATGGTATAAAAATATACATTTATATATTGACAAATACATTATAAATAATGTAAATACACACACACATACACACATCCTATCGGTTTTGTTTCTCTGGAGCAACCCTGACTAATACACAACCAAATGCAAGGCACAAATCTTGATTGTATCAGGTGAAAAAAATAGCTATTTAGAACAATTTTTAAACAATTAGAAAAATTTGAATATGGGCTCATATTAGAAAATAGTATTGTATTGATATTAAATCTCTTGGGCATCATAATGGAATTAAAGTATTCTTAGGAGATATAAGCTAAAGTGTTTAGGAGAGAAATGCACGGTGTCTCATTTACTTTCCAGTGGCTCAACAAAAAAAAATTATAGAAGTAAATGTTCATATATTTATGAGGTTCAATTTTCTGTAGGACTGAAAAATTCCAAAACAAAAATCTGGGTGGGAGGAAGAAAATAGATATTAATACGGTCAGAGAAAATTAGGTATGATTCATTATCCAAAGATTCCAAAAAGGAAATATAAACTGTGGACTATCCAGACAAGAATATTACTCAGTACTAAGAAATGAGCTATCAAGTCATGAAAAGACATGGAGAAGGCTTCCCTGGTGGCACAGTGGTTAAGAATCCGCCTGCCAACACAGGGGACACGGGTTCGAGCCCTGGTCCGGGAAGATCCCACATGCAGCGTAGCAACTAAGCCCGTGCGCCACAGCTACTGAGCCCACGTGCCACAACTACTAAAGCCTGCACACCTAGAGCCCATGGTCCACAACAAGAGAAGCTACCGCATTGAGAAGCCAGTGCACCACAACGAAGAGTAGCCCCCACTCGACACAACTAGAGAAAGCCCACACACAGCAACAAAGACCCAACACAGCCAAAAATAAATAAATAAATAAATTTATTTTTTTTTAATATAATAATAATAATAAGAGGGAGGAAGGAAATTTTTGGAGGTGACAGATATGTTTATGGCATTGATTGCAGTGATGGCTCACTGCGTATACTTACATACAAACTCACCAAATTGCCTACATTAAATATGTACAGGTTTTTGTATGTCAATCATACCTCAGTAAAGTGTTTTTTTTTTTAAAAAGCTCAAAAAGGCACCTTAAGGCTATGTTCAAATCAAAAAATAGGCAGTAAATGAATTCCTTATTGAACACTTATTCCTTTATCTTACTCTGTCTCTACCACACCATCCTAAGTAGGTAACATTTACTCCATTTTTGAAATGGAGAAAACTGAAGGTCAAAGAATTTGACATACAACATACAGCTAGTTAGAAAAAGTCATTGAGAGGTGGAACTCCAACTCGCTTCTATTCTCTAAACTCTACCACCCCCAAAAAAGTATAATCTCATTTCTTGGGGCACAGGGCCTTTTGATAACAGAAGACAAAGAAAAATTAAATTACATGAATCCCTAATCTGCAGGTAAGGAGAAGAATCTGTGTTCTCTAACCTAGAGAAACTAGATTATAAACTCCATGAGAGTTTTGTTTTCTTCTATATGTCCAGCACCTAATAAATAACAATAAATATCTGTTTAATCAACAAACAAGTGGGAAATAAAATACAAAACCAGTGAAATATAATTAACAACACATGACTGAGCTCTTGAAAATGGACCCCCATATTTTACATTCAGGAAGTACTATCTATAATCTTTAAGGAATCATTGATATTTGGAGAACTTTCATAACCTTTAAGTGGAAAAATGGACAATGTTTCCAAAGGAAGGGAAAATATCTATAGACCAAGAAAATTTGGACTGAATTTCTGAGCAAGTTTGGCCTTCAAAGTGCTGACCATTAGGAAAAATGATGACATCTCTAAATCCAACGCTTGATCAAGTGGTCTCGGTGGTTGATGGATTTACACAAATTTTCTCCTTCGGGATCAAAAAACACAAAAACAAAAACAAAACAATGTACAGTAGGACAATGAGGTGGATTGTTGGCTCATTCCAGATACACTGACTTGAATACATATACCTACCTGATGTCTTTTTATTTAATAAGCCACACTACAGAAAGCCTGTTTCTATTTGATAATTGACCCAAATAAGTTTTTTATGTAAGAATAAGATGATGTTAACCCACCATCGTAAGGGCATGTGCCTTTGAGTTTTTTCAGGACTGGTGGGTGATTGGCACTTTTGCTGTTCTTCTTGCTCTAATTCTCCCATATTCATACCACACAAGTTGTCAGGGTTAAGGTTGAAATTGTTAGGGTTAAGGGTTCCGTCCCTACTCTCTGAAAAAAAACTGAATCCCTTGGGAGACACAGCTAAGTACTTCTGCCTCTAATCCACCAAACAAACCCATCTGAATGACTCATCAAAGAAGCTCAACCTTTTAATATCCTGGGATTTTATTTCCAACACAGAAGAATTCATGATAGACTCAAAATAAATTTAGAATCATTTTAAAATTACACTAAAACAACTTTTAGTTCATTCATTTTATACCAATGTGATACATTAAAAAAGTCTAATATCTGTACATTTTTCTCATATTCACTCACAAGTTACAGAAATCTTTTTTTTTTTTGTAAATACCTTGTAACCAGGGCTACCCATTAATCCATCCTTTCCATGTCTTCCTGGTTCTCCCTGAAAAAATAAATGCAAGTATTTTAATATGTTTTTTGCACTAATTTTTCTTTTTAAAAGAAGATAGTAGAGGTTACATTTTATTTAAAGTAAAATACTTAAGAACTTTTTCTGTCAAACTCACAGCACGTCCAGGAAGGCCAGGAAAACCAGCATTCCCCTTTTCACCTTTTGCACCCTGTATTAAAAATAAACACTTAAAAACAATCCTTACAATAAGGCTTTAAAATTCCAACTTGAACTTAAATAGGAAAGTAAGCTAACTTCCTTATGGAGTGACAGAATTCATGGAACCACAGCTTGTGTTGGCCCTGCAGCTTTCAGCAAAGCATTATTTTACCAGGACACAACATGACATTGAGGATAAGATGGATGCAGAATTACAAGCATCTAAACACAGAAACCACTACTTGGCAAAAGTAAAAAGCAATGAGCATCTTAAATATAAAGAGACTAAACCTTTCCTTCAATGTGAAAAAATAGGATTCTCAATGGACACTGTTAAACAGCTATCACTTCCAAGGAATCTCTCTGTAAATATTTTTAAAGTTCAGAAGGCTCAATAACACAAAGTATTCTTATAGAATACCATGCATAACAGTCAACAGTTATTTTTCCATTGTTCTGAATAAATCCCCTGAGAAAGGTGAACAAAGCTAATTGCTACAACAGTGGGCTGGGACTGAAATTCAAATTTTCTATTTCCATTGTATTGAAAGTTCAATATGGATACTTTGTTTTGGGATCTATACTTCCCTTTTTGCCATAAAATCCAGGTGATCCTTTATCTCCTTTGGGACCCATTTCACCCTAAAAGATAAAAATATAAATCCTGAATTTTAGAGAAATATTAATATTTCGCTTATATATTAAAGAAAAAACAATTCCAATTATAAACAACAGAGTTTAATATGTCCACATCAAAATAAAATAGAAATAAATTATTTAACGTTTGTTTACAAAAGTCCTATTTCCCAGGCTTTATAACCAAAAGCAAGGAAAAATCAGGGCATTTGTTACTATAACAGGGCCTTATAGTAAAAGGTTTATAGTTAAGAGAATTTCTATATAATGAAAACTACTCACCAATTTTTAAATACTATAAGATTTATGGCTGAAAATTTTAAAGGAAATTTGTAAAAGCTTTATGTAAACTATGATTATTAATCTTAACCCAGTCATTTACTTTAATATATTTTAATTTATATATCAACATTTATTTATAACCCATTTATAACATAAAGTACTTTAAATTTGAAATAAAATATGGCATTGCTTAATTTTAAGAAGAACAGATTTCTTCAACCTTTGATCCTGGCATTCCATGAAGCCCAGGAAAACCAGGAAGTCCACGGTCACCCTGAAAATAAAACAACTTAATTAAAGAAAACACATTTCAGCCAAAAAAAAATCAACATATATTCTTCCACCTCATTCTTGTCAAAATTCATTGGAAATAAATCTGCAAACTGTTCAGTGCACATCTACATTAAAACCCTATCTCTATGAAAGACCAATCCTCATTTATCAGGATTTCATTTATAATCAGAGAAGGAAAGTATTTGGGGCCAGGGGAATCTCATCAGCAATGCTGACTCCAACCTTAGAGAGTAGCCACCTATTCTAAAAATATTTAGGCTCTTACAGTGGCAAGGCCTAGGAGTTAATAGAAATGATCAAGTGCCAAGACTCTGTGAAGAGAGCCAGCCTCTTGAGGTCCCAGCTCAGTGAGGACAAACCCTGAGCCAAAGGTCTCAAAACACTCTAGGATTCTGTGGAATTTTTTTCCAATTGCTGGTCTTAGGAAATTGTTCATAGTAGGTATCTATCCAGATGAGTTTATGAAGAGGAAAGGCCATCTCTCCAAAGGAGGAGAGATGGAGAAAATCACAACAGCTTGATATTTAGTGGACATCGTTTTAAGACTTATTTCTGTGGGACATACTGGGTGCTATTGCCCTAGCTTCAAAAATCTTAATTGTCAAGACACAGTTAAGAGAAGCCCAATGGCTGGCACAGCAAGATTTGGGTCAATTCACTTTTTTTTTTAAAATTAATTAATTAATTTATTTATGGCTGTGTTGAGTCTTTGTTTCTATGCGAGGGCTTTCTCTAGTTGCGGCGAGCGGGGGCCACTCTTCATCACGGTGCATGGGCCTCTCACTATCGCAGCCTCTCTCGTTGCAGAGCACAGGCTCCAGACGCGCAGGCTGAGTAATTGTGGCTCACGGGCCCAGTTGCTCCGCGACATGTGGGATCTTCCCAGACCAGGGCTCAAACCTGTGTCCCCTGCATTGGCAGGCAGATTCTCAACCACTGCGCCACCAGGGAAGCCCCTCAATTCACTTTTATTTAGGCAAATTAAGATCATTGCCTACAAACAATTCATGATCTTCTTAGCTTGTCTGGTAGGGAGAGAAGAGGATGTGACCAGTTATCTATGATGGATGTAATTCTTAGAAATCTTAATTTAATGAAGGTTATTTATCCCCATGTTTTAAAGAGTGACACAGTTATGCAAGGCATAGAACCCTTCAAAGGCAATATTACTACTCAATTTTCAGTTTCCAGCACTATCTAATAAATTAATGGTGAGAGAACCACCTGCGCTAACTCAGGCTGAAATGAGATGAGCAGTTGAAGGCCAGGTAGACTAAGATACACTCTTGATAAGATGGAACTTAGCTGGGCAATGAGTACTTAATAAAAGTACAGAAGAAAGGGGCAAAGCAGGATTCCCTTTAAGGATGAACCAAGTCCCAGCTAAGACTTCCCTTCTCTGGCTACAGTTTATAGAAGACACCATCTTCAAACTTTATTTTCCTGGAGATAAGACAAACTCATCTCAGATGAACTGAAAAGACCAGGAGCATTAACCCACATTGGAACCAAAAAAATATATAATCTGGACAAAGCTACCCACATGGGCATAAGCAAGACTTTTAAGTAAAATAAAAGGCAGAGCATCCATGTTAACATACAGCAATGAAATGGGGGAAGGGCAGAGAAATTTACCAAAATGCTTGGGGAATACTAAGACAATACCTACAAAATACAAAACATGAGAAAATGTGACCCAAACACAATATACTCAGTCAAGTTGTGTCCAAGGTTTAAAAGTAATGGGTAGCAATAAGTGGTAAGAAAAGATACTGAGCTTTATCTGCAAAAATAAACATGTAAGAATAGCCAGGAAAATTTTGATCATAAAGAATAATGAGGAAGGACTAGGCCTGCCAGTATTAAATCATATTATGAAGAGACAATAATTAAAACTGTTTGGCAGTGGAGAAGGTGTAGACAGGTAAATGGAACAGAATGGAAAGCCAAAAACAGCAGACCCAAATGAGAAAGGAAATTCAGTGATAATGATGGTTTTACAAATAAATGAGAAAAAAAGTGAAATTTCAAAAATACTGTTTAGCAACTGGCTATCCTTTTAGGAAAAGAAAGGGGAAAATATGAATACTCATCTAACTTTACTCCAAATATCGAAAATTTTAAGATTAAAATATAAAATAATAAAAATTCCAAAAATCAAAGCAGGAGTAATTATATTCAAAACGTTAGAATGCTGAATCTTTCTATACAGATACAAACATAGGAGAAAAGAAGTAAAACTTTATATATATAAATAGTTAAAATTTCTGTATGTCTAAAATTCCAAAACCCAAATCAAAACACATAAGCCAGAAAAAATATTTTCACACAATTTATGACGTGCATATAAAAACCAATTTTTAAAAAGATGAACAGCCCAGTAGGAAAAAATAAAGGATATAAATACAAAGCAAATTACAGAGAAGTAACAATATGTCCAAAAATCATATGACAGGTACTTTACCTTATTCACTAATAAAGGATTGCAAATCAAACCAATACCATTTTTAACATATATTGATGAAAATCAGAAATTTAATGAAATTCAGTGCTGATAAGGGTGTGAAGAAAGATATTTCACACACTTGTTGGGGGAGTACACATTTTCTGGAAGGTAAATAGGCAATTTGTCTCAAAATTTAATTATGAACTTAACCCTTTGATTCTCTAATCAGTTCCACTTCCGGGAAATTTTCCTATGGATACACTCAGAAAAAGTTATTGAGAAATATATACAAAGATGTTCATACAGTCTTGTTGATAATACACACACACACACGCACACACACACACACACGCGCGTGCGTGTGCGCACACACACACGCACACACAAAGTACAGTAAGGAACCACAGTCTCCCTAAGTTAGAGGTTTCTTAAATTAGGTAAGAACAGCCCCTATAAGTCTGTATCTATGATTAACCTTCGGTTTACAGTTTCTTTCACGAAGCCTTTTTGAATTTTCAACTTTCCTCTCAACTCCTAGAGTTTTATTCAACTCTCATCTTTGGCACTTAACATTTACTCTCTTAAAATAGTTACTTTGTATGTGTTGTGTGCTTTATTAGACACCAATCTCTTTGAAAATAATCCGTTCTTGATGCATTCTTATTTCGTCTTAGTAGACATGATTATTATTTATCAATATTCAGATTCTCTCTACTTCTAAGCATATGGGGGGGGGGGGTGGGAAATCACACTTTCCTGACTCTTGAAGTTGGTGTGGTTTACAAAATTTGCTCTAGCTAATTAAAGATGAATGGAAGTGGTTTATGAGCCACTCTTTGACTCTCTAGGGACCTGCTACTGTAATTAGTTATAATCTAGAGGGTGAAACTTTTGTTAGCCTGAGTCTGCTAATAATTGTGCAATTTGATGAGCAATAAACCTTTTTTGTTTTAAGGCATTGGCATTTGGCATTTGTGTGTTATTGCAACATAACCTACTCTATCCTAGCTGATGTCTTGCTTGTGATTAATGATAATTTACTGAATATGCAAATACTTTCATTTTCTAAAATATAGTAAACATTCTTGAGTCCTCCAAGAAAATTCCAATTAAAAAAATTATTTTGAGGAGTCACACTCTTGATTCCCACTGAGTTTACAAGAGATTAGAATCAAAGAGAATCCAAGATTTGCAGTAAGTTGGTTCCATTTTCCCCAGGTTGCCTCGAAGCTTCCTGACTGATAACAAGCCTTTGATAAGCCTGCCAATCTCACAGGTTGATCTAGAGTGTCAGTCTCCAAAGTTACGTCAAGATTATTTATTTGAGTAGCAAGAGAATATGAAAACTAATATTTTAAAAATCTCATTCTTTCAAAATTTCTCAGTGTGTCTGTGTTTTCAATGCACATAATCTTTTATTCAGTAGCATAGCATATAATTCATACATATATATGGGACTACATGCCCCAAAGACTTTCACTGCAAAGATTTTGCAGTTTAAAAGTTTGATGATCTACAATATACAGGGAACTATCCCTCCTCCCTTGAGAGAGTTTTTTTTTCTTTCTTAAAGCCTTTATTTTTGAGACATGGAGGAAACATCTCACAGGTACACATGCAAAAGTAAGACCATGAATCCACTGTCATGGCATAATCAGTGCAAACTATCACTCATCTATCCAACCTCCTCCTCCCTCCCCTCCTCCCCCGCCTTCTTCCCCCCTCTCCTCCCCCTCCTCAGCTGCTCACAGGCATTGGGCCTTCTCATGGTGCAGACATAGAGCAAAAGAGGAAGAAATCACATTGTTAAAAATAATTCTGGCCAAAGCAGAAAAATATGGTGAAAAGAAAAGAAAAGTAAGCCAGACTGAGATCCAGACATTTTATTTCAACCCCTGATCCTTGAGTAACTTCAGGCAGACGATTGAAGTTCCTCATTTCTCAGTTTCAAAACTGTACAATAGGGTTCATTTACTTTACAATTAATGTAAAACAGGCAGAGCATGACTTACTCTACTAACCTCATAGGACTTTTTGCAAGGACAGCATGTGATAGGCAATGCATGTGGATAATATCCACACAAGACATGTCTAAAAATAAAACAGAAAAATGTACACACAACAGGAAACACCTTCAGCACCCAACATGTCAAAAGCCTTACACATCTTCCTGTTCCTTCTCTTCTCAGTTAAAAACCACTAAGTGTCACACAGGACCAGGACAAATAATGATTTCCTGAGAAGTGTTTAAATCTACTAAAATGTTCCCTTTCTAACGTGCGATGGGCCTTCCCCTCGGGTTTGGGCATCACCATTGGACTACTCAGGTCTAGGAAAAAAGTAGATTCCTAAGCTCCTAATATACGATCCCTGCCACAGTTTATCAATGACCATAAAACAGAGCACACCCAAAATGAAGATGAGAAATAAGAGTTTAGAACCAAGATGAAGCATCCTGTAAAAATTCAATAAAAGTTGTAAGTTTCCCAATGATGCCAGTGGAGAAAAAGGAAACAGGACAGAAAGCAGCAGAGCAGCCAAGAAATGAGGCAGGACATAGAATGAATGGTTCATCACCATAAACTGAGATGCTGAATCCATTATAGGGCCCTAAAAGAAAAGAGGCTGAAAGATCAGGAAACAATCAAAACTTTGCAAAAAACGTCCACAGAAGTAGTGAAAACCTGAGCACACACAGGTCAGCACCACATGGACAGACAGAGGGATGCTCAACCAAGCCTGACTTTAGAGAACATTTTGGGAGGCCCTGCTGCTTTGGAAGAAAAGCCTCTGAGGAAAGGAGGTAGGAAAGAAGGAAAATGTGGTACCACTCCTTCCATAAGAAGGAGGGAAAGTTTTCTGAAAAATCCCTGCTTGTAACAATTTCACAATTTCTCCAGATTCTGATGAAACAAAATATTTTATTAGAAAAAAAGAGTGTATAGATATGTATTTAATAATATTTTATTATTTATTATGTGAATTATACCATTAATTATACCAATATATCGATTATTGCTATGCTTATCACAAATATGTATATATATTTGACACATACATTTAAACTCATATACATTTATATTTAATAATATTACAATAAAAAACTCTATTAAGGGAGGAGAGGAAGATGTGGTACATATACAATGGAATACTACTTAGCCATAAAAAAGAATGAAATAATGCCATTTGCAGCAACACTAGAGATGATCATACTAAGTGAAGTAAGAAAGAGAAAGACAGATATCATATGATATCACTTATATGTGGAATCTAAAATACGACACAAATGAACTTATCTATGAAACAGAAACAGACTCACAGACATAGAGCGCAGACTTGTGGTTGCCAAGGGCGGTGGGGCAGGAAGGGGTTGGGAGTTTGGGATTAGCAGATGCAAACTATTAAGCAGAGAATGGATAAACAACAAGGTCCTACTGTAGAGCATAGGGAACTATATTGAATATCTTGTGATAAATCATAATGGAAAAGAATATGAGAAAGACTATGTGTGTATATATGTGTGTGTGTGTGTGTGTGTGTGTGTGTGTGTGTGTATAACTGAGTCACTTTGCTGTACAGCAAAAATTAACACATTGTAAATCAACTATATTTCAATAAAATAAAAATTTTAACATCTTTATTAGAGTATAATTGCTTTACCATGGTGTGTTAGTTTCTGCTGTATAACAAAGTGAATCAGCTATATGTATACATATATCCCCGTATCTCCTCCCTCTTGTGTCTCCCTCCCATTCTCCCTATCCCACCCCTCTAGGTGGTCACAAAGCACCGAGTTGATCTCCCTGTGCTATGCGGCTGCTTCCCACTAGCTATCTATTTTACATTGGTAGTGTATATATGTCCATGCCACTCTCTCACTTCATCCCAGCTTACCCTTCCCCCTCCCCGTGTCCTCAAGTCCATTCTCTACATCTGTGTCTTTAGGACAGGAATAAAATAATTTGTTTAAAATGGAAAGAAAAAACTAGTGACACAGAAGAGAGGGGCTAATGAATAACACAAAGTAATGGAGAAGGATGAGACCCAGAGCACAGAGGAGGGCTGGACATTATACATGGACAGTTCATCCATATTAACAGAAGAGAGGGTGGAATATAGGTACACACACAGCAAAGAGGGTAAGTGGGGTGGGAAGAGGTTTAGGGAATTCCTGTCTGATTGCTTCATAAGGGGCACTTCAACACTGCGAGAAACAATAAGGGATAAACTAAAGATATTTTCGGAAACATTTACAAATCGCCATCATCATCATCGTCATCATCACTAACAGTGTTTAATTTTGGCTAGGTACATGCATGATTTTATTTAGTCTTTACAGCAAGGCTATGAAGAAATACTTATAGTCCCACTTTCTAGATTTGGGAAACCAGGTTTAAAGAGATTAAGAAGTATGACTAGGAAGGTGAAGCAGTCTGAAATCAGGGCACAGCCTGGAACCTGTCACTGCATTAAGCCTCTCCATCCTGCAAAACACACACACATAACCCCGTGTTTGGGTCATGGTGCTATCAGAAAGCTACACGGGTAGATTACTCTCCCTATTCAAGAAATAAGAGAAAGATGGCCACTTCCCTAAGTTAGTTCTGTCTCTCCCTCTTATGTCATTACTGGCTTTGTTTTAATTTTTTAAACTTTTTTTTTGTCTTCAGGAACTCTGCAAGAAATAAAGGCACTAGCATGTTAAATTTTTTACATATTATTCTCTAATAACTCTTTTCAGCTTGGTCCTTTATTACTGTTCTCTCAACATATATATTGGAGTTCCTTGATTATGACCAACTATGTAATAGATATCACTATAACATCACTTCAGCTTTTGCCTTTCAAAGTGCAGATAATGGGGTTTATTCATGTAAGAAAGGCTCGCTCATTACATGATACTCTGTTCTGGATGCTGAGAGCAACCGGACAGTGAGATCTTGAAAGGACAATTCAAATGTTTAACACTGTAATGAAGAAACTAAACAAAATGTATCTTAGATAGAATTAATATATTTTATTTCTTAAACCCAGAGAAACCAAGTGATGAGTTGGTACAAATCTGGCTAGATTAAAAAAATTATTAATACTTCCTGTGTCTCCAGAATTGCATTGCCATAGAACGTTTCATACTCAATTACAAAACCTATATAACCAATTAGAAATACTCAATTAGAAAACCCATAAAACCCAACCAACCCACCTTAATGTAAGTTTTAACAAAATATATTTCTCCACACGATTTAAATATATTAGGTTTCCTTAAAGCTGAGGAAGTTCTTTGAAGTACTTAAAGTATTTCTTAGAGTGCAAGGAATATCTTTAAAGCATGTTATAAAATGAGTTACCAGTTGAAGACAATTTGGTGGATAAAGGATCCTTTCAATTTTGTAAATTCAGGGGAAAAAACCCTATGCAAAATCTATACACATTCTATTTCCTGATATGTGAGGAACAAATGTTACAGTCAGCAAGAAAGTGCATATAATTTTAATTATCTTAAGTGGAAACTCCTATGGGAGTTTCAGTGGAAATCCACAAAATGGAAATTATTCTGGGAAAATATCTTAACAGAGAACATTACCGTGTGGAACAATCCCCTAAAGGCCATGGGTGATGCCTGGAAAAAATGCCCTGAGCGATCACAAGTCAAGGCCATCTCCAGGGTATGTTTTCAACCTTCCCATTTCTGAAAGTTAACAAATTGTATTCTAGAGGAACACCCAAGGAAACGCCTTTAACTAACTCACTAAATTATTGTAGCTCTAAATAAAGAAATCCCTGCATCCAGAAGGAATATAAGGAGGGAATTTAGAGGCAGCACGTGGTGATTTTAGGCCCACAATGACCATGTCAATCAGAGCTGACACCCAAGCAATGAACTTCAGAGAACAACACTGAATGAAATCACTACTGGACTGAAAACAAAGAACTTTACATAAACATACGTCTTATTCATCTTATCTTCTTTAATAGAATGTGTGGCTTTGTAAAAGTCACCCACTTCTATTTTAAACACAGTGCAATGACCCAAAACGATAGAGCAGTTACCTTAAGATGTGACTAATAGAAGTATTGTTCTTTTTAAAAAATTTTTGTTTTATTGAAGTATAGTTGATTTACAATGTTGTGTTAGTTTCTGGTGTATGTCAAAGTGATTTTATATATATATATACATAATTCTTTTTCATATTCTTTTCAGTTTGGTTTATCACAGGATATTGAATATAGTTCCCTGTGCTATTCAGTAGGACCTTGTTGTTTATCCATCCTATATGTAATAGTTTGCATCTGCTAATCCCAAACTCCCAATCCATCCCTCTCTCCCTTGGCAACCACAAGTCTGTTCTCTATGTCTATGAGTCTGCTTCTATTTCATAGATTATTGTTCTTTACTTTTAAATAAAGTATTTTACTCCAATTCTTTTAAGATAAATGAATAAAAAGCCTCCTTTTTATTTTGGGTCTCTAAAACCCAAGTCAACACAAAAACAAATAAATGTATTCATCCATCCATTCCTAAATACACTTATTCATACAAGCATACTTTTATATATTCCTCACATCCCCAAATCAGGCTACTTGTGAGAATGTTAAAGCAACAGCAACAATCTTGTAGACTAGAATGTGGGTGAGGTGCCTGACATGTGGTCTCCTAGGAACAGGTATCCACACCTTCCTAGTGGAATCCCCCATTCTCCTAGAGGAGGTTGGAGGTCTCTCATGATACCCCCAGAGCATAACAATATAAGACTTCTCCATTCCTGTGGGCCTGGCCTGCTCTCCAGCACCTCTTAAGATGCACCTCCATCATTTTAAATAGGCAGAGATTGCCAGTGGCTAAAAAGATTCATAGAGGCCCAGGGCCACTGAGGAGACAAGAGGATTTTGTACCACTTCTTCCAGAGTTCTATCAATTATTGCTGTTGTTCTGCCTTCCCTGGCTCTCCCCACATTACAGAGCTGCCCTGACCTATTCCATCTTCTCTGTTTCTTTTCCAGACACTAACCCTTCTGTTTGCTCTAACATTTCTTGCCCATGACACATGCCAGCCCACCCCATGTGACATACCAACCACAACCTCGCTCCTTGATAAGTAAAACAGAACAAAACAACAGGCATTTATTTAAGGAAAACCCTGTGCCAGGGACCACACTAAGTATTTTTCATATATTATCGCATTTAATCCTTACAACAAAGCTATAAAGAAATCCCCAGAGTCAACGTAGAAAATAAGATTCAAAGACATCAAGTCATGTGCCAAGATCAAACAGTTTGAAAGCAGCAGACCCATCATGAGATCTGCCAGGGGTCCATCCAGAGATGATACTTGAGCAGCTACAATTTTCTATAACCAGCATAAGCAACCATAAAAACATAAAATAGATGGAGTCAAGATCAGTGTTTCTCAGGTGTGAATGCTGTGCACACTATTTTTAAAAGGCAATCATTTTGCAAGGATTGGAGCTAGAAAATTAGTACAGGTTTTTATCAAGAGCAAACAGAAGGTCTTCAAAGAACGTAGAAATAAGACTGTGCTTTAGGAATTAAGCTAACAAATCATCATGGGGATTCGAGCAAATTCCAATGGGCATCTTGGACGTGGACCAGCTACCTGGATGCAGGACTAGATCCCTGGGGAGGTACTAAAATATTGAACATATTTAAAGAACATGGCAAATCTCAGAGCTGTAAAAAAGGAAATCAGACAAATGTTGTCTGTACCCACTGAATCCCTACAAGAGAAAGAAGTCCAGTAAGGCTAAGATAGATTTCTGCTGTGGAGATGGACACGTGGCTGTCTGCGGCTAACACGGGAACACACTCCATTCACATAATGCTCTTCCCTCTAAGAAGGTAGCTCCCTATAGAGCTTAATCACAGAGAAGGAACATGGTACCAGGACAATACCAATACCTGTACCATCTGACAGTGGTCATCTAGTGATAACCACTTTGATCTGGTGATAAAAGCCTCCTGTGAGCTTGATCAGCCAACGACCACTGACACATTTCTGAGCTGACATCTTGGAATTCACCAAGACGAACACTATTGAATGGGAGTCATCACAGATTGCATCCTTTGTCTTTGAGTGACTAAAACAACTGAACACACCTTTGCTTGTATGTATTTACCTTTTCTCCATCTCTCCCCAATTCTCCTTTATAACCTGGCAGTCCTCGTGCTCCCTAAATTAACCACAAAATAAAATTCTGTTAGTTAGGTGTTTTGGTTCACTAGAAATGGTATTTCTAAAATATGTATATACAGATCACATACTTGTACTCCTGGGGATCCTGGAACACCTGGTGATCCTGCCATTCCCTGATATCCCTGAAGAAGAGGAAACAAGAAGTAATTAATATTTCATCATATTTACACAGAGCAGCCCTCCATTTCAGAATTCATTCCTTCTCACATTTCTCACACCTTACGACTTCACTTCGTGACTGTTTAAGAAACCAAAATAACAAAGTGGCAGAATGCTTAATAAGGAATTCACATCCTTCAGTCTTTAGGAAAAAAGGTCTGAAATATCTCTAGCTCAATAAAATTATCCAGAAATGCTTTGATTAAAAGGCAGGCTCTGGGAGGGAAATAGAGAGCCAATGTTCACAGTTCCTGGAGAAATGTTCTGCACATTAGAAACATATTCAATGTATTCAAAAGAAAAACATCTAGGATTGGAGGATTAAACAAATGTAATACATTTTTAAACTACCTTATGGCCATCCGAGTTAACCTCTGGAATAAACTACACCTGAATGAATATTATTCTTCAGGGTAAGTCTATAACAGCCTTTGGTTTGCCCATTTTAGAAAGTTTACCCCCCGAACATGGCTGTGACATGTCCCCACACCTTCCAAGGCTGAACCATCTGCTGAGGTCACTTTCATCTCCACTTCTTCCTACGCATCCCTCCAGAATCTGGAGCTTTGGTAAAACAGCACAACTTTTTCAGACAGAGGCAAAGTATTCAATCTTCACTCAGCACACGGCAACTAAACTCCAAAACAAACTTGCAGTCCCTCAACATTTATCTAGGTTTACCAGGGTCAATGTCGGGTTGACTTGGACCACTTGGCACCGGCAAACATTTACCTCTCTTATTCACATCCCATCTTCCTCGGATCTTACTGTTTGGGTACAGTATTCTGTTGTCAAGAGTTATTTACACAAATCTCATTAATGTTTCCAATAACATCTTCATTCTTGAATCTAAAACCTTCGTTTCCATGTGGCTATTCATGGGTGTCTGCATGGATCTTTGTATTCACCCACCCACTTGTCAGTACATTTTTAGCTGTAATTTCAGTTAAACATCAGAAACATCAGAATGCCCTGCTTTTCCAGTCCCATTTTCAAATATTCCTCTTACTATTCTTTGCTAGCTGTACTAACAATAATAGCAATACTAATGGTTGTCCCAGAAAGATCAGTCTTAGATTATTGTTTTTCTCCTTTTATATGCACTTGCATTTCTCATTTTGTAAAATGCTCTCAGCTACTCCCAGAATGAGGATGACTATATAATTTCCATAACCAACCATCAGCCTTTCCCCATTCAGTTGTTCACAGAATTATGTTTTCTCCTATATTCCTCAAACTCAAATATTTCTCGAGTCCATTGGTCCCATCCTCAAACATTTTACTTCACTGTGAACGAGTCTCATAACCAACCTCTTCATACTCCATACAAAACAACCTGCAATTTTCAAACTCATCATCTGCTCTCTGGGCTGGCACTGTCTCTGTGTCACTGGATTATGTTCCCTTGAGATTAGGGACCAGGTATCATTTATTTCTATATCTCTATAGAGG
This sequence comes from Balaenoptera borealis, assembly GCF_965194805.1. NCBI lineage: Eukaryota > Metazoa > Chordata > Mammalia > Artiodactyla > Balaenopteridae > Balaenoptera > Balaenoptera borealis. The sequence continues at coordinate 65,956,496 of NC_138869.1, read as the reverse complement.
TATAGAGAGCATTGAACAGAGCATCTGCTACATATTTTGTTAATCAAACATTGGAAGAATTCACTTCCAAGTCATCCATGCTGCACGCAAGTGTGAAAAAACTCTCCCCAAGGAACCACGTTTGCTTGAGCTGCTTCCGGTTGCAAATTGAAACTGTTAGTAATACCGCGTGGCTCACGTTCTCAGGATCAGTGAGGAGAAAGAAGAAAATCAAGCTACACAGTTTGTTCAGCCTGGTATCTCTGCCAGTCTAGTTATCACTGAATCTCCTTCACTCTGGAATCAGATGGGCCTAGAATTGTATTTCAGCTGTCACTGCTAGCAGATGCCTACACAGAACCAGGTTACCTATAAATGCCACCTCCTAGGATGTTCTTTAGATCCTTCAAAACCCATGTGCACTCTCTGGATAGTCTGACATGACTTGCAACATGCTATTGTAACTGGAATAAATAATAGTAACAATGATTTATATAGTATTTATCATGTTCCAGACTACATATTTCATATATGTTAATTCACTTAATCCTCATAGCCACCCTTTAATGTAGGTTCTACATTATCCCAATATTCAGATGAGGAAACTGAGAACTTGCCAAAAGTTGCATAACAAGTAAGTTGACAGAGCAGATGGAAATACCCTCTTATCAGAAAATGCATCATGGCACATCCAATCTTAGGATTCTAGAACAATTCATTGGATTCAAGGGAGTCCGTTTGCCAGACTAGTTTTAAATTGGTTAGAATTCTGAAGACCCAGAGGAAAGGAATGTTCATAAAATTACTCAAAAGAAAGTTACTATGTATCAAAATGGTTGGTCATCAGAAAAGTTCACATTTAATGAATTATTTGCTTTCACAGTTTTTTCAAAAGTTAAGCCAAATGTCATATCTGCTTTATTAATTTTTTTTCAGAAAGTTAATCTTTTGTAGAGGATCAAAAGCTGCCATGCCATCTCTCCCCTTCGAAGAAGAAATAAGTGAACGTGTTGCATTTGTTAGAGAGGACACATCATATTTTAATGGATTAAAGCAATGTGGAGATGCCCCAAACAATGTTCCCAGCTCACCTCTGACTTATAATGTGACCTCAGGCAGACTCATCACATCCCCAAATCCTGGGAGGCAACACAGTGAAGTGGAAAGGCAATGAATTTTGAAATTGGAAAAGACCTGGGGCTGAATTTTTCCTCCTCCCTTGACTTTCTATGGGACTTGGGCTAAGTCATTTTGCCTAGCTAAGCCTCAGTTTCTCACCATAAACTAGGATAATAATACCCACTTTGCTTCTGAAAAGAAACAAATGGACTCACAGGTGAAAAAGTCTGGCAGGCGTAAGGAACTCAGTAAAGGTGAGCTTCTTTCTTGTCTTCAGACTCAGTGACTATTGTGCAAAGCCATGAGAACACTTCTGCAGAATGTTATTTTGTAGTCTTAATGGCCACCGTTAGAGCATGAAGAATGGCATGGCTGGGCATCACATCATGACAACCTTTCTTCAGCATGCATACAGATCTAATGCTGAACGTGTGAACAAGGTCTCTGTGTATTTTTTAATGGCCCTGTTTACTTTGTCTTTAGAAGAACTGCAATACAGGAATAATCAATGCTTCCCACACTATAAGAACCAGCTTGTTGTTGTTTTCTTAACGTACAATGAGATGCATTCTTGAAAACTTAGTTGTATCAAGATATTCAATGATTATTTTAGAAGTTAGAGGAAGCGTGATTAGCAACAAAATAAAGAAAAACCAAAACCACATTCAAGCTGGGAAATCCCAGGGCAAATCACCAGGAGAAATTGGATGAAATTCAGAACAACAAATTTTGGACTAAAAATCAGGAAAATAAAGGTTAATGGGGAGGAATATTACAACACAGAACACTTTCCGAGAGGAGCAAAAAATAAAACATTGGTTGACTCATAGCAGGGTACATTAAAACAAGAAAAATGCCCTGAAACAGGAAAAATGATAAGCTTTTTATATAGCTTACTGAGTTTTTCTTTTTCTGAATATACAAGTGTCTGTCTTTTCTTGTAGAACTGTAGCTTTCACATGATCAGTGACCAACTAATACTGTTCAACATTAATTTTGCCATTTTGCAATTATTAGCAGGCCCAAATACCCACCCTACCCCCAACTGCAAGATTTCTGAGAGTATGTAAGTCTTTTCCATGTTCACACAAAGTCTCTTTGTAAATGAGTCATTTTTAGGAAAAAAATATTCTCGCTGCCAAATTGTAGGGTTGAAGAATACAGAATCAATTTACTTTCTTCCATGATTCAGAGTTCCGATGCTCCAGGAAAGATGTATAGCTTTGAAAAGGAAATTAAGAAAATAAAATCATCAAATGTGCAAGGGTCACAATCTCTTCTGAGCCCAGTTCTAACCATACCATAAAATATTCTGCCAATCTAAATGTACAGATTTGTTTCAGTAGTGAGGATAGAGTCGTTGGTTTCCTTTAAATATTCTAAACTTAAAAACGAGAATGAAATCTAGAGAAATCTCTTTGGATGTCACTCTCCTTTTTAAAATATAAGAAGGTGATTTAAATTTTATACTATTACATAATTTTCTTCAATGTTTCCCAGAGTTCCAACAGAGACTCTTATGTACCCAGCCAGGGTAATTAGGTAACCAAAATTAAGTGTATACTTTTAATGTGCACTGTGGATTCCTCTAGGCATTGGCAGAGTTTATAAGTCTACACAACTAAATTCTAAGAATATTCATAAATCTGTCTTTCCAGGTATATCTACTATAGAAACTAGTTTGTCACCTAACCCAACTATGAGTCAAGGAGTTTATAGGGTTTAACTGATTGCTCAAATTACTTGAGTAATAGATCACATGAATATCTGTAAAATTTCACCTGCGCTGAGATCTAAGGAAGAACTGTGATGCCATAAGGGTCAAAGGGTAGCAGTCAGGGGAAGCTTCCAGAAGACACAGGCTCAAAGGAACAGTCAAGGAAGCACAGTGCAGCAGAGGGAGCCCTTCAACGTGTCCTGCAGTGTGACGGGATGAGACACATCCATGGAGAAGAAAGAAGAGAGAGAGCATGAGGAAGCAGCCTGCAAAACAGGACCAAAATGGGAGGATGGAGGCTATGCACACAGCATTGTGGGTCTGATGAAGGACTTTGATCTCTATCCAAGCCACTCAATCAGGGGGTCACACAATCAGACTTGAGCTTTGCACATGAAAGGAAAACACTGCCTGCCTTTGACAAGTAATCTCTGCAGATACGGTTCTGTTCTCAGATTCACAGATGCAATTAAACTTAGCTAAACTGCCTCATTCCCTGGGTGAGGTTACACTTAAAGTTATACTAAGCTTATTTCAAAAGGAGAATGCACAGCTTTTTAAGGTAACTGATACCTTCTTAGTAATTCTTATTTCCCACCCTAAATCTCTATAGTTATGCTTTATGTTCGAAGGACGATGACCAATAGCTAAACCTCATTCCCTCTCTTGCTGTCCTATCTTTTTCATAGTACTTCCCACCATCTGATATTATTTACGTATTTATTATTTTATAATTATGAATTTATTACCTGTCTCTCCCCAGTAGAATGTGATATTCAAAACAGAAGGATATTTTTTCTGTTTTCTTCACTGCTATATTCCCTTAGCCTAGAAGAACACGCAACAAATATCTAGTATGTGAGTGGATGAATGAAATAATAGATAAATAAGCAAATATATAAATATTGAGTCCAACCAGTCACCAGTACCTAGGGCTCTAAAAATAATAGTAGAAACAGCCCTGCATTCATATAGATTACAATCAAAAGAAGACACAATGGGGCTTCCCTGGTGGCGCAGTGGTTGAGAATCTGCCTGCCAATGCAGGGGACGCGGGTTCGAGCCCTGGTCTGGGAAGATCCCACATGCCGCGGAGCAACTCGGCCCATGAGCAACAATTACTGAGCCTGCGCGTCTGGAGCCTGTGCTCAGCAACGAGAGGCCGCGATAGTGAGAGGCCCACGCACCGCGATGAAGAGTGGCCCCCGCACCGCGATGAAGAGTGGCCCCCGCTTGCCACAACTAGAGAAAGCCCTCACAGAAACGAAGACCCAACAAAGCCATACATACATACATACATAAAGAATGTAAGCAGACAAGAATAGAATTAAAAAAAAAAAAAGAAGACACAATGCCGGCATGAATTGACCTTTAAAATCACAAGTGCTAGATGTGCCACCAAACAATTCCTTGAATAATTTAATTAAATATACAGATAGCATTCATATACATGTAATGATTATGCACATATTATTATTATTGTATATACTACCTATATAAAATATAATGTAATCTATTTAAGAGACGCATGACATAAACATGGAAAGATCCATATATGAGATTTACATAAGGGATGTGTTGAAGGAAAATGAAGTAGCTAATCCACTAAGCTTCGTCTAGGAAAACTTTATAGAAGAGATGAGTTTTAAATAACGTTTTATTAGAAAAAAGGAAGATAAACTGCCCAAGCAGTGGATATTTCATTTGATGCAAATGGTCCACATTTTAATCTATCAGTGAGACGTTCAGAAGGTGTGTGTGGCGGGGGGCGGGGGGGGGTTGTTTAATGGCAGCGGGAGACAGGGAGACCATAAGCAGTTTTGGTAAGGAACCAAGACTGAAGGGAAGTGAGTTCAGGTGGAAACTGTTCTCTCTAGAAGGATGTTTCATATACTTCATAATGAGGCCACTTCCTGTTATTCTTTATTCCAAGCTACATCATAGCCATTTCTTTGGCCTGTATCCTAATGTATCCCATTTTCCAGGTCCTTCATCTTCATGGCACTTGGCCCCCAAACCCCCACAGCTCTTAAAAGATTGAGTCCACAGTTGCTACCATATTCAATTCAGAGTCTGAAAAGAGGAAAGCATAAGAAGCTTGTCTGCTGGGTCCTATTGTTCTATTACTAATTATCCACCCCCCGTCAAACTTACTCTGCAAGCCTAGTTCTCCTCCCTTTCCTCCTTCTCTCTGCCACCATTCTGGAGGATTTTAGAATTTGAGAAGAGCATCTTTGCTGGGATAACACCTGAAGCTCAGTAACTGTGCCCCCCCTCCCCACCCGGCTGTCTTCTGAGTTTACTCTCTTCTTCTGAATGAATTCCAGATCCTACATACTCCTAACGTGTAGTATCCCAAACCAAATCCAACACTGCAAAAGCAGGACTGTAGTCTTCCATAATACATACATCACATATTACTAAGAAGACCAAAAATTGCATTAGCCTTTGAGGCCACACATTACATATGTTAATTCCTCTTTCGACAAGGTTAAATTTAAATACTGTCTCACAGACAAATATTCTGGTTGAATTTCAGTTTGTTAGAATGGCCATTCTCCAAGTTGACCAGAGCTTTTTGGATCGTCATGTCACCCCAAATGCCAAAATAAATTCCCAAAATGAAATCAAGAATCAAAAATTCTTGAAAATCATATTAAGTCAATGAACATAGAGTATCGAATGCTCAAAAAAAGAACACTGGAAGAAACAGCAAGAGAAAATATTTAATTGTGGGGAAATTTTACTTTTCTAAAAATTAAAACCAAATTTGTAAACCAAATAAAGAGAAGAACTATTGACAACATCTATAGCAAAAGATTCATTATCTTAATGTATAAGAAGTGCATTAATTGAGATGCAAAATACAAGAAAGGACAGTTCACAAAGAGAACTCCCTCTGAATGCCAGACTTCTATCCTCAATCACCCACTTACAATTTCTACTTGAACATCTAACATAAAATTCTGATCTATCCAAAGGCAAACTCCTGACTCCCCTTCCCCGATTTTCTCTACCACATCTCACTGGAGTCACCCTTGACTGCTCTCTTGCAAACTCACATCTGATACACCAGTAAATCCTGGGGGCTCTAACTTCAAAATATCCCCAGAGTGTAGGCAATTCCCTTCCCCTCGCTCCTACCATCCTGAAGCCAGTCACCTTCATCTCATTCCTGGATTATTTCAAGAGCCTCCTGTCCTCATCTCCCTGTTTTTGCCCTCATCGCCCTAACATCTATTTTCAACTCAGAAGTCAGAGTCATTTCTTTTACAAATAAGTTATGTCACATCACAGCTTTATTCAAGACCCTCCCATGGCTCCTGAGTTCACTCCAATTGAAACCAAAGTCAAGTGGTCACAAGGGCCTGAAGGCTCTAGGAGGCCCCTCATTACTCCCACCTACCTTACACCTTCATCTCGAGTACCTGCCCCACCCCTCTATGTGTGGTTTGAGAAGGCCCTGTAACTTTGAAATTCCCCACCTGTGCTGACTACCACTTCTACAAGGTTTAATCCCACAGAGAAAGCGGGCCCCTTCTGGCATCTCTGGACCATCCAGGGACACGCTGATGGGTGTGGGGATGGAGGGGGGCACTGCATCACTGAGGTTGACCTGTTGACCAGTGCACTCTTGTCTATTGGAAGTAGACGTGAGTCAGTCTTCAGTCTTCAGCATGGTCAGTCTTCCTGAATCAGTTCTTAAGGCCAATAAGGAAAATCATCTCCAAAATGCTGAAGCTTGGTCTAGCCCACCTTTCTCTCTTAACAAATATGACTTTAATGAAATCTTAGAAAATCAGCATTGGAGAGAACCTTCTTATTTTCCAGATGAAAAAACTGAGGCCCATAAAAGCAAACCAACTTTCAAAAGCAAAGAAGAGGGCAAAACAGCCCCAGATCTCTCCAACAACTAGCTGGGTCTTTGGGTTCAAGGAAGTACTTTCCTTCATGAAGAGTAATTAATGACGACAGAAAACAGATGGAAATGAACACCATAAAAATACAAACTTCTACAAAATCATAAAATAGTCCTATTATGTTTCCATAAATGGCCTTCTTAAAAAAAAAAAATCAATGTCATAGCAGTGCAGTGCCTTTAATAGCTGTACTACTCTGAAGTACCTAACAGGATATATAAATATTTCCTCTGCCTCTTTTTTGATAATGATAAAATAGTAAAATAGTAATATGCTCAGACACTGTGCTGAGAGAAGTTATTTAACTGATAGAGAAATTAGAAAGCAGTGGAAGGATTTGAAAATAGTTCTTTAATTTTGGTTGAAGGCATTTTCCTTATGAAAATTAGTATTTCTCCAGAGTGGAATAATTTCCTATTTAAAGCTTCAGTTGACTTGGCCTGGTTATGTGAAAAAGATTCAAATTACTGATTGAGGGGGGTTGCACAGAGCCAAATCCAAACAAAGCAGAATTCCCTTAGAATTGTTCCATCCAAGTTTCCTTGGCCAGATGGCTTCAATCACCAGCCAGAGGCCCCACCCACACTGCCCCACTCCCACTGCGCTGGCCCTGGACACACACTAATGACCCTCAGCTGTTCTGGCTCCCAGGCTCACTTTCTCTTCCTGCCTGGTCACCTAACCTCTTATCTCCTGCAGAGGGAAAAAGACAGGGGAAAGGGGAGATATTTAAGAAAAAAGTCATCCCTTTAGGTAAACAGGATTGGGGTAGTGTATCAGTTGCCCACTGCTGATGTAACAAATTACCTCAAACAGAGTGGCTTAACACAGCACATACTTATGTTTCCGGAGGTCAGAAGTTCATAATGGGTCTTAGGGAGCTAAATTCTTGGTGTCACTGGGAGGTTGAATTCCTTCCAGAGGCTCCAGGGGAGAATCTGTCCCTTCCCTTTCCCAGCTTCTAGAAGCTGCCTGCATTCCTTGGCTCACAGCTGCTTCCCTCTCATCTCTGCTTCCATCACCCACCACATCTCCTTCTCTGACTGATACTCCTGCCTCCCTCTTATAAGAACCCTTGTGATGACACTGGGCCACTCAGATTAACCAAGAAAATGTCTTCATCTCAAAGTACCTTTTGCCATGTAAGGTACCATACATATTCACAGGGCTTGGAGTTAGGATGTGGACATTATTCTGTCTACTACAGTAGGTTTCTTCTTTCTCTAACATCAGATATTACCTAATAGCATCTAACATCTAATGTCAGATACTACAGAGCTATATCTATACATACACACACACAAAAACACAAATATACATGTACTGAATGAGATGAGACAATGAGCCTACTATAGCTTAAATGAGAGTCACAGAGTATAATATCCATGATTATTGTATCAAGTTAATTATAACTAATTTCCAGTACTTCATTCGTGGCAAAAAGGGCAAACTAGAGCTGATAGCCTGTGGAAGGCACTCACCTCTCAATATTGCCTAGGACTTTGCACCACTAGAAAGACAAAAGCCTAAATAATTTGGCACTGCTGTCAGGGGAGCTCCATGTCATCACCAGAGGCCAGCAGGTGACAAGTCGAAATGTGAAGTGTCTCTGCTTTGGAGTTGAGACAGCACTGCAGCTGCCAGCAACAGAGAGAGCATGTCCCATGGAAGGGGTCTCCAGGCAGAGGGCTCATCTTCATAAAACCCATCCCCCTCAGTATGATCAGGGCAGAACTCCCCCAGGCCCTCGGGCAGTATCTTCAGCGGGATGAAGGGTTTGCAGTGAGGGAATTCACCAAGGTCACATGACACCTGCAGTTATCGCAAGAAAGGGATGGGTTATAAGAGAAACGACAAGGCAAGTGTTGGCACATAATGGGAGTTGAGGATAAAGGCAAAAGGGGGAGATGCTAGGTTTGGAATCTATTCATTTCATTCAACTCAAATAGAATCAATCTGATGATAAACTTCTTATCCTTGCACCTAACAATTTCTGTACTTTTTGGCTTGGCCCTCTAACCCCCATTTGAAGCTTTAACTGCCTAGACTCTTATCCAGGCCACAGTTTTCCTCTTGTGACTGGAACCAATGCCCTCTTACCTACCCAAGGATTTTCTTCCTGTAAATATCCCTTATCTCCCAAATCACCGAATTTTCCCCTTCTGCCTCATTTTCATCATCATAAAAACATGTTCTAACATCTCCTATTGTTTCAAAAAACCCTTTATCCCACACTCTCCCCATGCTACTGCTCCAGTTCTCTGTTCCCCGTTACACCCCTCAGAAGTATCTATGTTCACTGTTACCATTTTATCTCCCACTGTCTCTCTTGAACCCATTGTTTAATCCTGCTTTTCCCTGAAACCCCATTTATCAAGGCCCCTAATGACCTCTATCAAGGAAATCCAATGGTCTAGGCACAGAGCTCATTTTTATCAACCTCATGGCAGCAGTGACACAATGAATGGCTCCCTTCTTCAAATGCATTCTGCACTTGGCTTCTGGGATTCCACACCCTCCCTGTGGTCCTCCTACTTCACTGACTATTCTTTCCCAAATTCCTCAGCTGGATCCTCCTCCTATTTTTCTCTGTAACAGAGCTCTAAGCTCAACTCCCTGCCCCCTTCTCTTCTCCTGTTATCTGTACTTACTCCCTGAATGATCTCATCGGCTCTGGCAGGCTTACATACATCCACATGCTACAGAGTCCTAACTGTGTGTTTTCATTCTCCAACACATTCCTGACTCAAGATTCCTGTTTCTAATATCCTAGGAGACACCTTCAGCAGGTCCACAAATGCATTCTCGATGTCTCCCCAAAAAACTTACATCTCTGCCAATGTCGCCCAGCTCAGGAAATGGCACCACAATTCACTCGGCTGCCCAAGCTAAGATCCTCTGAGGCTTCCTTGGCACTTTCTCTCATGCCTCACATCTAACTTGACAGTGATTCTTCTCAGCTTCACATTAAAAAATACTCCAGACTCTGACCACTTCTCCCCTCTTCCAGCACATCGCCCTAATCCAGGCCACCCTTACTTCTCACTCAGAATGTTGAAATAACCTCCTCCATGTTCTCCTGCTCCCACTCTTGCCCCATGTGAATGAAAAATGCCACCTGCCCTATCAGTAAACAAAGGATGTTGCAGCCATCAAGCCATCACATTACAACCACCCAGACTGTAATCCCTGAAGGAACTCAGGATAGAAACAGGATGCCCACCATCAAGCCCTCAGCCACTGCAGCCACCCCCAATGATGTACCCTGAGGAGACTCAGGGTGGGAAAACACAGGACACTGACCCCAGATAGCTGAGGGGCATATCAAAGGAATGATTTCAATGAGCCTGGACTCTTGCATTTTCCCATACATAGAAAAGCACTAAATCCCTTAACTTGAGATGTCTGGTTTTCTTTAATTAACGGTAATCTTTTGATGTTTGGACTCCCTGATCTTTGTTGCAAAAACCCCTATATATCCTGGCCCCTCCCTCACCTCTTCAGAGCAGTCCCTTAGAGCTCTCTGAGAGGCTGCCTTCCAGGCTTGAAGTCCTCAGAAAGTCCACCAAATAAAACATAATTCTCAACTTTTAGGTTGTGCATTTTTTCAGTTGACACATATAATCTGCTGTCCACAGAATATTCATATTTATCTTTCTAAATAGTAAGTCAGACCACGTCACTTCCTTTCTGCAGGCCCCCTCATGGATCCATCACACTTGGAGTGAATCCCACTGAGTTGGCTCAACAGCACCATCCCCATCTCCTGGCAGCTCCTCAGCTCCAAGCTGGCCACCACTTTGTCACCTCTTCAGACTCCTTTCTTTGACATCTCTCTCAGAGAGGCTCACCTGTATATTTAACCCCTTTCCCATGCAACACGGGTGTGAAAGGCGCCAACACACTGTCACTTCGAAAGTTGGCTGTATTTTTTGTATTAAATTTGTCAGCAAACCTCTCTCAGGGACTGAACAAGCTCCCTTCTATCCTGATGGTTGGGGTGTTGGTGGTTTAATATGAGGCCTGTGGTTCTTTCGTGCCTTGAAAATTATTGACACACAGTATATAAACCTTCCCATGCTTCATGGAAAGAGTTAACATGTTGTGATAAAGTCTCCCAGGAGATACCTTTTTTTGGCGACAATTATTTAACATTCAAAAGCTATTACCTCATGTTTATTTACTGTGATAAACAAGCTGACTTACCTGTAAAAATTTGCCTACGTTGCTTTAAAGTGGTTTTGCTTTGTTTCCTTAATTCATAAATATCCCTAAAATTCTCTTGAACCTTAGAGGATATTTGTTTAAGTCAGATTATAAGTATACTCCAGTGCATATATTCTTAGGAAAATAACATCACCTTTGGAAAGATTTTTAACTTGAAAACTTTAAGACACAAAGGGAAAAAAATAAAAGGATTTCTGAGCCCGTATATTCATTGATATTGAGAACTCACTGGGCAATTTTTTAATGTAGCAAAGATGTATGCAGTTGTGAAGATACCTAAAAGGAGACTAGAACACTACTTCCATTGACCAAGCTAGCCTTAACATGGCCCTCAGCTTGACTAAACTTCAGCGGCCTTCCTCCCAAGTCTACACCCCTGATCTCCCTTTTCCTACAGCATTTACTTTAGAAAACTGAAAATCAATCGTAAATTCTTTATCTGCCCCCTTGAGATGTAAATCTTTTAAAAAGCTTCTTGCCAGTTTTACAACCCAGGTCTTTCTCCAGGACCTGAGAGCCATCGTGTTGAAATGGAACCATTAAGGAAACAGCACCACAACACCCATTAAGGAAACAGAGGAGATGACCCTAACTTGGACAGGTGCCAAGTAGCAAACACAGATGGCCTAACCTTGAGGAAGACATTTGTCATGCTCAGGAATAACTCCATTTGCTCATCCCATTGATCAATCTCCCCTCAAAGTCCTCCAGTACTTTTCTCCCAGCTCACGCAGCCCTCAGGAGCCCTCCCTCCCCCTGTTTCAGCTGCGTGGAGTTGAGCCTCTCTCCCCTATTACAATAGTCTTGAGTAAAGTCTTCCCTGCCTGTTGAATTTCGCCCAGTGCAATGTTACATTGACCCTATAATCCCAGTACTGGAGATGACTAAGCTTTCAGTACTCACAGGCTTACCATCTTGACCAGGTTGTCCAGGGTATCCAGGGTTCCCAGGCTGTCCAGGGTCACCCTAGAGAGGAAAAAAAGTTCTCAGTCCAAAACAACCAACCACACTGATTCAGCCAGAGCCCATCAAGGTTCAAAGCCAATTCCATTATTTGCAGCTTTTTGTATATTGAAAAACAAACAAACAAAAAATAAACAAACAAAGATGGAAATCCCAAAATAGGGTTAGAAAAATGATATCATATCTACCTTAAAAATTAAAGGCTTTTTATTATGTAAAACTTTCAGGGATTTAATTCTGTGAGCACAACAGGTATAACAAGGGAAGTACTTTTCACTGATGTAAAACATCAGTATTTATAGCAAGAGACATTTTTAGAATTCTGAACAAACTGTGCAATGTCAGAACAACTATGGTTTCAACGACAGTAGTATTTCACTCAGAAATCTATAGATTTAATTCTATTCTAGATGTTACACTACAGATATCCATGACCTATGATATAATAATTCAATTGATAATTATTTTTTAATATGATATCGCTTATAGGTGGAATCTAAAATATGACACCAATGAACTTAACTATGAAACAGAAACAGACTCACAGATATAGATAGAGGACAGACTTGTGGTTGCCAAGGGGAAGGGGGGTGGGGGAGGGATGGATTGGGAGTTTGGAATTAGCAGATGCAAACTATTAGATATAGAATGGATAAACAACAAGGTCCTACTGTATAGCACAGGGAACTATATTCAATATCCTGTAATAAACCATAATGGAAAAGAATATGAGTAAGAATGTGTATATATATGTGTGTGTATGTATATATATATGTTTAATTGAATCAGTTTGCTGTACAGCAGTAATTAACACAAAATTATAAATCAGCTATACTTCAATAAAAAACAAGAATCTCTACCTTAAAAAAAAAGGATTTTTTTAAAAAACAGCCCATAGGCTATGTGATCTTCCATGTGGGACTCAAGTTTACAGCTGCACAACAGTTATTTCTTTCAGTCCAGTCAGTGTGTCTCTGCCTACATTTATAATCTCATTTTAACATAATGATAAACTTCTAGATTTGAATATTTTCATGAAAGCGAGGCCCAAGCCAAAGAACTCTGCACAACCCCCAGAGTCCCTGAGTACATTTCACACCTAAAAAAGGACCTTTGCCCTCACAAACCAGAGACCTTCAAGGAACATTATTCCTTACAGCCTGGCAATGAGCCCAGGCCCAACGGTCAGTACTGATCAGTCAGATGGTCACCACCCATGAAAAAAGGCAATGAAAGCAACATTTTTTGTGAAGTGAGGGTGTTTTATCATTTAATTCTAAGAAATACTTCAAAAAATAATATGAGGGAATTCCCTGGTGGTCCAGTGGTTAGGATTCTTTGCTTTCACTGCCGAGGGTGCAGGTTCGATCCCTGGTCGGGGAACTAAGATCCCACAAGCTGCGGGGTGTAGCCAAAATAATAATAATAGTAGTAGTAATAATAAAAATAATAATAATATCATATCCATGTATTATGGAGTCCATGAGGTCCACATGGGGTATTTCACCAAAAAACATCATGTCTCGGCCATCAGTATTGGTAAACTACTACAGACAGACAACTGATTTCAATTCAACAGTGCTTCATATCTACATCAAGAAATCATTCACACATACCACAGTGGTTATACATTAACTGAACACCAGTGCTAAGGGTATTTGCACAGAGCCAAATATGCTGATCTGAAATTCTACTTCAGGCTACTGGCGAGGGAGGTTTGTTCCTGAAACATAACAGGAAAAATGGAAAGAACTGTGTGAACTCTATCAAGGACCCAATGAAGAAAGGATGGGTTTTTCACCTACGATTGCCCAAGAGGTTTAGCTTGTGGAAGGGCTGAGAAGAAGGGAAATGCCATTTTTAAAAGAGATAGAAAAAGAATAGCTGTAAATCGAGGGAGAAAAATAACGCAGGAACATGTAATTTCTTGCTGAAGAGGTACAATTTGTAATTCTAATCCAAAGGCACCCAGTGTCAGCCAGACATTAAGGGGGCAGCATTCCTGTTCTCTAGGGTGTTAGATTTTTTTCTTCTTATTTTGAGAGGTTCCACACTAATTTCTGGCCTCCCTGCCATCTCTCTTTAAACATGTTCAGATTGGCCTCACTGCCTTTCAACAGATTCGATCTCTTTTTTTTCTCCTGGGAAGACTCTTCCTTTTCCATTTGAGTTAATATAACAAAATTTCCAATCACTGCACCTTCCTTGTTACTGCATTTTCTCCTGATGTCTTTTTCTACTGAAATGCTACAGCAGCTCCCATATCACTGATCATTTATTCATAACAAGAGTTTTCTCAAAATTTTCCCTTGATGGGTCTTCATTTATCATTTGGATTGAGACTCCTTGAAAACATGGTCAATATTTTCACCTTTTTTGGACAATGCTGGGTACCAAGTAGAAGTTCAATAACTATTTGCTGACTATTTCCAATCAGATCCAACCTCCTGTTAATGACCTCTTTACTTGCAGAATATTAATTATCAGCAAAATCTAGGACATCAAAAGGATCTGAGAGGCTTTAACTTCTACGATGATGAGGCTGAAATAAAGTTTTGGCATGAGAAGAAACCGGATTTGTGTTTTTATGCTGCATAAAAGTACAAAATATACTTAACAATAATATTTTAAATGAATCAAAACTAAGTTTCCAAGAGAAAAAAATCACCCACAAGATAAATCCAATGTGACTTCTTAAGGAACAGGTCAACAGCCCCAAGAGGGAAAATAATCTCTTTTGCAGGTTCTATTATTTCTGGTAGGTTTTACTGGTTATTTTGACTATTGTCTTACTGGTTTATTTGCAAAAACTCGGGTAGGTTTGCCGTTGTTTCCATAAAATTGGAAGAATAAAGTAAAACCCTAACTGATTTTCGAAGAGAAGCCCAATTAGAATAAAAATTCAATTTTATTACTGTAATAAAATCTGACACCCAACTTTTACTGACTGTTTATTATACGCTAAGCACTGCTCTAAGAAATTTACATGTATTAAATTACTTAATCCTCACAATAACCCCACGAAGCAGGTAATTTTACTGTTCCCATTTTACATATAAGAAAACTGAGACCCAGGAAGGTTAGGTAACTTGCCCAAGGTCACAAAGCAGCAGTAGAGGTGAGAACTCAGCCAATTCAGCTCCAGACTCCATGCTCCTAAACACTGCTCTCTCTGCCCAAATCAAAATGCATACACTGATCAGAACCCTACCCAGGGAGAGCTAGCAAATTTAACATGGAAAAAATTTTCCAAATACATCAAATTAGACATATGACCTATAATTATATAACTGTGACTAAATTCTCAATCTGCTTTCTTCTAATTTAGTTCAAACATTTGCAATTTTAAAAAATAAGTATTCAGCTGAAAAGCAGTTCTTACTTATGATGAATTGATTTTGTGCCACAGGATTTCTGAGTTGCTGACAGGAATGGAAACATCATGGACTAAGTTAAAACATCCCTGCACATGGCCTTGCAAGTGTGCAAATATGAATAATTAAAGTGAGAAACAGTAATGCTTGCAAAAGTAAGCTAATATTTTAAGTTGCTCATCTAAAACAAATGCCTCCTAGGTCCAAATCCCATGTTTCCAAGCTCTCTTCTCAAAACCCTTGTGCCTTCAGACTAACTACTGGCCTCCACAAAAGTATCTGACCTAAGACCTATTCCTTTCTCGAAAACCAACCTCTTCCCTCCCTCAAAACTCAAACATTCTCTTCAGCTAGAAGGAATCCACTTGGTTTGGGAAAATTAACATAAAAATGTGAATGCCCAGTGGCTCCTGAAATTTCCCAAATGCTTTTGTGTTTTAGACAGAGGCTACTTTGATAAGCCAAAGGAGTCTCTAATCAGAAGAATTATCAGGGTGAAACAAAGGGCATCAATACAGTTGTAGAAAGAATGTTATTTCAGAGAAAATAAGTTATTAAGAAATTGCTCCTTCCTAAAAAAGGGGAAAAAAATGCTTTCTTTCCACTTCTGCACTCATAGATCTAACATTTAAGATTAGATCAAATGTGGGGAGTTTGTCCCCATAAATGTTCCTCCAGCTATGAAGTGGGAGAAGAAGCTGCCACTTGCATGGATAGGTCTTTTGGAAGGCAGCTGTTTGTAAATTGGGAATTGCCTGGATCTTTCACATAGAACAAAGGCATTCCACATAGGTTAATCAGGAGGAGGGGTGAATCTTTTTTTTTCAATGTTAAATAAAAAATACATTATTATTAAGCACTGTGCTAGACAGTGGAATTCCAAAGGAGAATTTAGTTTGTATTAACCTTCATTGTGAAGTGTTTGCATATAAAAATCATTCCCAGAGAGTCATTAATTTAATCACTCCCTTTGACATTAAGGACACAGAATAAATAAGCCAGCCTCATACAGGGGCTCACAGCCCCGTGACAAATATATTTTTCTATGAATACTGAAGAGTTATAATGCCATGAAAAGTCCAAGTATGGGATACCATAGTTAATTTAACCTGGTTTTGCAATAGGCATGTCATATTTGTTGGAAATTGAGAGAACTTGAAGCAGATGACCGACTTTATCTTAGAATAAGCACTTACCCACCTATCCACACACAAATTTCTCCTCTGTTTCAGTTTTATAACAAAACTCTCAGCTCCAAGAACCCGATTTCTGGCTAATGGGAAGACTAGATTCTCCTGCACAGGTAAGTCTGCTTGATGGAAATCTGTAAAACTTTCCAGAGAGCATCTCACAAAAACAGCCAATACGTCTCAGTTAGATGTATAGTAAAATCGATTCATCTGTTTTAGTTCTGATTCCGTTGAACTAATTAAAACTCTATCAATTTCCCAGGCCAGAAATTCTCTAAAGGAAGAACAATTCAGGGTGTTGCTAGGGATTCTGTTTTTCACTTGCAGGTCCCTGATGTGAATAAGGAACCACCTCCAGGGGAAAGGGCCCTAAAAGGATGGAAGAGTGTGTGTGTGTCCTGTCCTCCTGCCAGATTTTCTGAAGAAAATGGAAAGCAGATTCAGAAGGCACGCCAACTGGAAGATCTGTGGAAAACTGCAATTTCACTTAAAGTAGTAGGTGGCAGTGGGGCTAGATGATGACTAAGAAAAGAGAATGAAAATGAGGAACACATGAAACTTGGAAATACTGAAAATCAGAGGCTTTCCCAGATAAGACAAAGGGTGTGCTAAAAATTTGCTATAGAAACATACAGGCATAAAAATTGGTGTCACTTCAAGATGCCTAATGGACCACTAATGATGAATCAGGAAACATGAAAGGCATCAGGTGCCCCCCCACCCAGAAGTGGACAGCCCCTTAGAGCCCCTGGGGGTGGCCTGAGGGGCTGGAAGGTCCTCTGGGCTTAGAGAAGTCAGATGTCATGGGACTCTGATCTCTTGTAGATCAAATCATTTCTATGTATAACAACCCAAGTTGAATAAGCTGTATAACTATGTTTCAAAAGATAGTCTGCTGGTAGGTCACACCATGCTGCCTTGCAAAGTAAATTCTCCCAGAAACATCTTATAGGTATTTTTCCTTTGTATCAGGCATCCTAAATAACACGGTTACTTTAACAGAAGAACACTTGGATTAACTTTCCTAAAGGCAATCTAAAAATTGTTCACAGTAGTAAATTGATTATAATGGAATGAAGTCAAGTTCCAAGCCAGACAGATTTACTTTGAATGAAGTATTGAATGTATTCTTTTATTTCTTTTTTTTTTTAAGATTTGTTTTTTGATGTGGACCATTTTTTTTTTGAAGTCTTTATTGAATTTGTTACAATAGTGCTTCTGTTTTATGTTTTTGGTTTTTTCACCCCAAGGCATGTGGGATCTTAGCTCCCTGACCAGGGATCAAACCTACACCCCCATATTGGAAGGCGAAGTCTCAACCACTGGACCGCCAGGGAAATCCCATTCTTTTATTTCTTAAATTGCATTTCTTTCTTGATTTTAACAGCTAGGTTTGAAGTAGGTCATGAACTATCACCTGAAAATAGATGGGGAAACATGCACAAAAGTCAGGAAGAATCCGACTCTCAGATTATCAGTCTAAAAACTATAAATTTTTAGTTGTGATGATTAAAACTCTCAGAAAATTCCATCTAAATGAACATTATAACTCATATTTAACAAAATTTATTATGGTCACTTCAAGTAATAGATGATCAATACACGAAACATTCTTTCTGGCTAGGAAGTCATACTTGCTTTCAAGTTAGACATTTTTATCTAGATGATATTTTTAAATAATATTAAATAAACAAGATTTATCTATAGTGGACAAACCACTTAACATCTCAGTATCTTAGGCTGTGTCTAAGTGATGCCACGATTAGTATCAACTTACTTTAAAAATATTAGTCATTCATATTTAATAACACAGAAACATATTCAGAGTATTTATGTTAAAAAGTGACTAGTTATAAAATAGTATGCACATCATGGTGACAATCATATACAAATGTGTACACAGATGAATATGTAAGTTTTCTTATATATACACAGACAAATAACACATATACACACAAATAATATATATACAGATACACACACAAATAAATATGTAAATGTAACTGGGAGATATGCATGTATGAATATGACTAAAAGTAATTATTACATGATTAAGTAAAATAAATCAATATACATGTACACACATATACACACTTGCCTCTCTTTGTAGAATTGGACATCAAACACAACATTCAAACCAATTTAAAATTGTTTACTTCATTTTTCTATCTGAAAATCATTTTGACAGAATAAGCATTTAGACATTTAAGAATTTAGAACATATTTTAACAAATGACCTCTCTTCATTTTTTACCAGGTTGTAAGGAGGTGTCATTCCTGGGATACAGTAGTGGTATTAGGGGAAAAAACAAACAGACAAACAAGCAAACAAACTAATAACACTCCCTCACTTTACGTGGTATCAGTTTTAGGTTCAAAGGCAATTACAGATTAGAATCACTTTTTAAAAAAATCACTAAAACTCACATTTTAAACTATTCTAAGGTATTAGGCAGAAATTTCACAACAGAGTCAATGGTGATTAGGAATTCAGTGTCTACTCAGCTCTTATTTGTGTGTTTTATCAAAAGTAGCATGTTAGGTATTACTCACTTTGGGGCCTTGTAGTCCTGGTTTTCCTGGAGGACAAATACAGGGAGCTGCCGTTGAACCTACATCACTGGGACCATTGAGGCACTAAAAGACAAAAATGGAGATAAAGGCACACAGCAAGACACATACATATGTGCACATGCGCCTGTGTATGTCTGTATGTGTGTGTGAAATGGTAAAGATATCTTATATTTACTGTCCAATTTTATTTAGCCCAATCCAATAAGAAATTCAGAATCACAAAAAAGCTATGAATACTAGATACATTCAAACTACATAAAAATGGGTTCTATTTATCTAACATACTTACAGTTGTTGGAAGGAAGCTAAACAGTCCCACAATGCAAATATTACCTTAAGGAGAATAATAGTATCCAAGCCTACCTCACCGTTCTGAAAGAAAAACAACAACAAATGCGTTTTAAGACATGTTTCTAATTAAATTTCTAAATTATCTTCCTAATTTACAGATATTTCCTTGTCCAGGGTAGAGATAAGTGAAGTATCAAAACCAGCAAGAGCTAAAACATTTGCTTGCAACGATCCTAAAAAATTACCTATTTATGCTATTCCTACATTTATGATAGGATAAAGGAAGGAAATTAGCAATGATGGAGAGCGTGCTTGGTATAACGGCCACACAGGAACAAAAATACCTCAAGGTGGGGTTTATACGCTCTCTTGAACTTTCTGGGAATCACTTAACCAGAGAAAAAGCCAAAACACATCTAAGCAAGTCACAAACTGCATGCATTCAATTTTATGCAATTTATTTTAGAAAAGCTTCTTACTAAGCAATCTATTTCTTACTGAATGACACACAATTTTAAAATAGGTTAATAATCTTTCCAAACAATAACAGATTAGATCAGAAAATGAGAAGGTGGGAATGAAGATGAAAAGGGTAAACAAGCCTGAAGAAGTCATACCTGAGAGTGAGGAAGGAGCCATAAAAACACAGAAAAGTGGATGTGAGAACACAGAATCTAGAATCTCACTCTGTGCTTCTATTATATGGGGGGTCATAGTCATGTCATAACATCAATGGAGAAATAGCAATAAATCAGGTATGTACAATGGACTCCCAAAATGAAATAACTTTTAATGCTTTTAGGAGAGATTTATATTCCAAGTTATAAGTATCTAAAATAAACATTATAGTGTTAAAAGAGATTTATTTTCCAAATTATAAGTATATAAAATAAATGTTACAGTGTTTAAACAATTACTTAAGTAGAAAATCCAGAATGAATCATTTCTAGAAGCTTCCATCTTTGATTTTATTACAGATCCTTCAAATGTGCTGCTCTACATCCTCAAATTTTCAGAATATGGATCCATAATTTATTCAGTTTGATAGGAAATAAGAAAATGATGACAGCATGACTATACAAATGAAAAGAACCACGTAAGGCTCAAATATGACTGGAAATCCACATTGTCAAAAAGTTTTACAACATTTTACCTTATTTTCACTAGCAACAATATACTGTTTCTTGCCCAGGGGAAAAGGGATTGATCTCACACACACACACACACACACACACACACACACATACTCACACACGTATATGATCAGACTCTATAACATTTTAGCTTATAATCTTTTTCTTCCTAACGAATTAATGAAGATAGCTAAATAAATAGAAATTTGCTTATATCCTAGAATTATAAGAAAATCCTGCTTGGGTGGCAACAACAACTAAAAGAAAAATTTATATTCATTATGGTTTGAGAAAACGTGCTAGTAAACAGGAAAATGAATAATTTTCCACTCTTCAGAATTGTGTCACATGAGGTATTTCACCCACACATTTAATAAAGTATAGAAATGTATTTTACATACTGGACATTCAGACAACGAATTCTATGTTTTTGTAGAGCAGATCTATCCCTGCTTCACTTGCATAGTGGAACAATCAATCTGAGATGAGAAAATAGTTCCCGTGGTCTTCCATTTACACTTGTACAAGCATATATTATAATTTTATTTCAATTATGAACCTCAAAATATGTTTTAGTCAGTGTCATTTTATTTGCATTGACAATGAAGAAACAAATTAACTCTATATGTTAAATTAAAGCTCGTATATTATTTGCGTTTTATTTCTTGCTTTGAAAGTACTGAAGCAACACTTAGGAAAAGATAACCCATCCTACTCACAAATCCAGGAATCTCACATGCTGTCTCCCGATTGTTCTGCTCTGGGTCACAGTAGATTCGTAACTTCTGGACATCAAACTAGAAACATAAAACCAATCAAGTTAAAGTTGAGGCCCAAGCAAATTGTTTTATAAAAGCAACTCAGATACACAGAAGCAGCCAGTGTAGTTAGCAATCATGTAAGATATAGATCGAAACACTTAGCTTCGTTAACAATAAAAATACAATAAGCAATAAACATACAAAATGTAAATACTTAACATACAGTATAAAGATGTGACGCAACAAAACTCCTACGAAAAACTTCCTTAGCACCAAAAACAAACCTCTGACTTCTTTGGGAAACCCAGTGGAGCTTTTGTAGTATCCTTCTATTAAGAGTTCATCTAGACAGCATTTCCTAGACAACTTAAAAGCTTTCCCAGGCTTTCTGTGTTTACCCTACATCTCTTCACATCCCTGATTGCATAGAGTCAGCTCAAGAAACCATCTTTAGTTTCAGAGATTTAGTTCTTGGCACAGAGTATTGTGTGATGAGTAAGCCCAGCACCTGTCACTATATAAATATTTACTACAATTTGACGTGTGACATTAATACATAGAGACCATATGTGTAATCCTACATTTGAATATGACACGGTCTTCCCTTAATAGAAACAGAGTAGGAAAGACATACCTTTTCAAATAAAGGATTTTTCAAGAAATGGCTATCTTTTACATACACACTTCTCAACCCACACACAGATACTCTAGTTTAAAGATATACCAAAAAAGTCAACGTTTTGTTTATGAAGAACACTGACATGCATTCATCTAATTTTATCCTCACAGCTGCAAAGAAATTTTTATAACCCCCACTCACAGCTCTAATCCTTTTCCAAATTCATGATATATTCTATGCTTCCCCTGGGAAATATGAAATTGATGGTTCATAAGAACACAGAATTCTACCCTGCACCTAGGGGAACAAATTTCTAAGAATTATTATATTAAGTTTGATTTTTCATTTTCATACACACACACAAACACACAATTTCACTAATGAACTGACCACATTTTCATTAAGTCTCTTAAAAGAATTAAGTTAAATACAGTTAAATGGAGTAAATACTATCACCAAAGCTCCATTTTATATAATATGAAAAGCAGATCATTTTTATCCACCTGAACTGTTTCTTCTTTCCCAGAGTATTTTCCAATTTGGGTTTGCCCACTGATGAACATCCCTAAAACTGGATGTAAGGGCTTGCTTTCAATTTGTTGATCATCAATATACAGAGTTACATCTTGTTCGGTTACTAAGAGACGAATTTGATGCCAGCCTTCATCAAATAATGTCTGTAGGAAGAAAATACAGCAGATTCATAAATAGAGCTCCAAACAATCTTTTTGTTTCTTTGTTTCTATTCTGTTGTCATCAAGTGTAAATCCACACCACACAGATTGATTGTACCATATTCTAACTCACCCTGACCCAAGCTGGGTCTCAAAGGCCAACCAGCAATTATTTTAATCCCTAGCTGCATTTCCATTTCACATCCCAAAGTGGCTGTAGCAAAGTATTTACTGAAACAACTCCCTCAAGGTCACAGATAAGTTCCTAGTGTCCCAGTCCAAGTGGCTTCTTTCATTCCCTCATTTTATTTACTTCATGGCAACTGTGGACCCTGTAACTAGTCCATCCGCATCTCACTCAGCTTCCGTGATTCAAACCATCTTGGTCACCTTCATTCCTTCTTCTCCAACTGTCCATTCTCTATCTCTTTGAGGGCTCATCTTCCTCAACCTGCCTTTTAATGAGGGCATTCCCCACAGGCCTGTCCTTGACCTTTTCCATTCTCCCCTCGATGATCTCATTCATTCCGACAGTTCAGTTATAACTTTTATGGAATATCTCCCATATCCACATTGACAGCCTGGACCTCTTTCTCACATATGGTACCTATAATTCTAACATTGGCTAGAATAATTTTGCCAGGAGTTTCACAATCTGTCTGACAGAGTATGTAACAAAATGAACTTGAACTATCCCCCAAACTTTCTTCCTCTCCCGATTTCCCTGGGATAATAGTATCCTCAGCTTCTAAACCATACAAGTGCCTTTACCTCTTTCCCCTTCCCTCAGTTGCCATAACAAATAGATGCAAAATTCTATCAAGGATGTGTCTGAAACACGACTCAAATTCACTTCTCCATTGCCATTCTCATTGCCATAATTTAGGCTCATAGATGTCCTGCTTTATTTGAATAATGTTCAAACACATCTCAATCCCTACCACTTCCCTCTCCAAGCCAACCTTCTTACCTCTACTAGAATTAATATTATTAATTTCTGTATTCCTAGGACTTAGCCCAATTCCAGGAAAGAGTCAAAAGTATTCTTTACGAAAGAAGAAGGGAAAGAAGGAGAGGAGAGAGCTACTTTGACCATGACACGCCTGTGATCAAGACCTTTTGATGGAATCCCGTCATCCACTGATTGAAATGCAAAACCCTTTGTATGGTTCCCACGTCCATGCAAACTGAGCTTATACCTTTCTAGCTTTTGCTTTCATGTATCTTATACTCCAAACACAGGGAGCACCACATTCTATTCTCTAAATAAAAACCTGCATTTCACTACACATGACTACTCAATAATGAACCATTGACTTCCGTGTCCCTCTCTCTCTCCATCAAAATCCTGTACATCCTTCAAAGTCCAGTCCAAAAACCATCTCATTTATGAAGACTGGCCCACATTTTGTATTAGAATCCACTTTTCCTTACACAGTCCACTAACTTTTCATACTTCTATTAGATACCAGAAGCACTGAATATTCCATTATAAATAAATTCCTTGAAGATTAGAAACATGCCTTATTCATTTGTCATTTCTTACACACAATGTGTCATTTCTAGCACATTGCCTTTAATGAAAATGGTAGACAACAATTTTTTTTTTATTTATTCTGCTTACCAAATGAAGAAATTTAATAAATGCATAATTTCATGTACAGCCTTGTATATTTCCTAAATTATATAATGTATGATTTGACTATCATAATTACAGTAATAATCAAAATGTAACTGTTTTTATCATGACATCTATAGTCTGAACACATTTGACTTGAAAAATACACTTTTAGTTTATGAATTTTATTAAATATATGCTCCTTTTGGGAATATAAACTGTCCTCCAAATAAATGTGAATTCTGTACATATTTCCTACCTGTATTTAATGTTCTGACAAATATGAATTTATCTCAATATTCTGTAGGACATGGCAGTACAAAATAGACCAACACAGACTTTGAAAGTGACCAGACCTAAATTAAATTCCTGATGTCACCACTTACTAGCCATGTTACTTGGAAAGAGAATTTAATATCCTTGAACTTTGGCTTTTTGTCTTTGAAATGAGAGCAATAGCTTCTTCCCTGGGTGATTATTATAATTAAATGTTCCTGGCACCTAGAAGCAGGCACTCAAAAATGTTAGTTCCTGCACCCCTTAATCTCATATGAATTAAAAAACAAATTTTCACTAAAAATAGAGTTGCCATATATGATCCAGCAATCCCACTCCTGGACATATATCTGGACAAAACTATAATTCAAAAAGATACATGCAACCCTATGTTCCTAGCAGCACTATTTACAATAGCCAAGACATGGATGCAACCTAAATATCCATTGACAGATGAATGATAAAGAATATATGGTACATATATACAATAGAATATTACTCAGCCATAAAAAAGAACAAAATAATGCCATTTGCAGCAACATGGATGGACCTAGAGATAGAGATTATCATACTAAGTGAACTAAATAAGACAGAAAAGGACAAATATCATACGATATCACGCATATGTGGAATCTAAAATATGACACAAATGAACTTATCTATGAAACAGAAACAGACTCACAGACACAGAACAGAACTGCGGTTGCCAAGGGGAAAGGGGGGGTGGGAGAGGGATGGGCTGTGAGTTTGGGATTAGTAAATAAAACTATTATGTATAGAATGGATAAACAACAAGGTCCTACTGTATAGCACAGGGAATTGTATTCAATATCCTGTGATAAACCACAATGGAAAAGAATATGAAAAAGAATACGTATATATATGTATAACTGAATCAGTTTTCTGTACAGCAGAAATTAACACCACATTGTAAATCAACTCTACTTCAATTAAAAAAGAAACAAATATTCTTCCTTTGTTCCTTTTAGTCAGTGAGGCAAAATTAAATATGAAATCAATATTTTTTGTCAGGTTCAAATTATGGCTCTCCTCTCCCAAAACACACAAGCCTGATGGTCATTCCCCGTGAATACCATAATCATACCCAAGCATCTTTACCTTAACTCGAGGGTCAGCAAAGTTGACCAGTTGTGAGCCATTAATGATGCTGGTTGTTGTAAATAATAAAGTTTTATCCACTCCATTTAAGGTAACTGCTATTTGTGGCCTTCCATCAATGGTTAAAATTCTCCATAAATCCCACACTTTCTTGACCTTAAATCTCTGAGTGGAGACAAATACATATGATGGAGGAAGACCTTCTGGGAAAACGTTGCTGGAAAAAGAAGAACATGTATGAGCTTAAAGAATTCTCAACATGTCTACAGAAACATCAAGGAAACGCTGTATCAACACATAACGTTTACCTTGTGAGTTCTGATAAATCAACTTTTGATGTCACTTCATATCCTTTTATCTTTGTTGGTGAAAGCTGAATTCTTTTCTTAGCCTTTTTCTTTACACCCAAGCCTAAAAGAATATCAAACCCCTTCTCATCACGAGCTGCCACTGGAATTCGTGTTGGACAGACAGACTCTATAAAGCAAAAGCAAAAGGGGTAGAAGTTGATTAATCATGCGTTACTTCAACAAAAAGAAAATCAAGGGAGGAATATTAAAGAACATAGAATTACAAAATTTCTATATGCACACAAATGTATGTAAATGTATTTCTGAGAAAACATGCGGGAGTGTATTTGGTATTTGAGAATGAAGTCTCAATTGCCTTCTTTCTCCCTAAAGGGGGATGAAAGAAAACAGAAATGTAAAAGGCACATTTGTTCATGGATTGTTTTAAGGGCAACACTATGCTGAAACTTACACTTCACTATTTTGAATATGAGGCAACCTAACACCTGGCCAGTAGGAGAGGGCTGGAGCAGGATTTGTGATTCTCATCCAAGATTTGCTGGTAGTCACGCACACTTGGATAATGCTCTTAAATTTCTTGGATCTAGGAGATGAATTCTGATTGCTTTCTTGCATTCCCAGGATTTGAGGGGTAAAAAATGTGTGTTGTTCCCAATATCCTTTCCAGTTCTAGCAGTTTATAATCCTACAGTTCAAATATCTTGGTTCTCTCACTCTGGAAAAAACTTAACTGTAGGTCTTTTCTGTTCATGGAAATTCTTCAAATGGGCCTATTATCTCATCTATGATTAATCAGATTATATATTATATTAATCACATTTATAAATGAATAAAGACTTTTTCCTTAAGAAGAATCATTAAGGTTTGCATTATACAGTCATTTTTTTAAATTTAATTTTATTTTTTTTATACAGCAGGTTCTTATTAGTTATACAGTCGTTTATATAAATTATAAAAATGTGATATTCTTTTCAATTCTCTGGGAAACCAGTGTCTCAAATTATGTGGAAAATTTTGTTTGGTTGCAATGCTATTAAACTGTTATACTGTAAGAATGTTGCAATATTTTCAGATTCTTCCAAAGCCATCGTATAACATACACATTGAGCCTGACTGCTTATATTTTATAGAGCAGCTAAGAGAATAAAACAACAAACTCCACTAAATGTACTTTAAGATAATCACTCTCTTACAAAACGTTAAGAAAAGGGAAAAGTATCATATTTGTAAAACAGTAAAAAGTAAGGAGATGAATTTTATTAGCCCAATAATACTGTCATAACTTGTACCATAGAATATTAGAAATTAAATAAAGGTTTGATATAAATAAAATTAGCTGTATTCCTGGGAAGGGAGGGGCATTTTCCTCTTCAGGTCTGAGGATGCTGAGTTTTTGTTTGTTTGTTTGTTTGTTTTTTAAGTAGCTTTACTGAGGTAAATTGATACTCAGTAAACTAAAGTTTACCATCTGATTAGTTTTGACATATGTATACACCTGTAAAACCATCACCACCGACAAGATAACGAACATATGAATCACCCCCAAAAGTTTCCTCATGTTCATTGCAATCTCTGTCTGTCACCATTCACTACCCCACTCCCATCCCCATTCTCAGGCACCACTGATATGCCTTCTGTCACTACAAATAAGTTTGAATTTTGTATAGTTCTATAAAAATGGACGCATATTGTATGTACTCCTTCTTGTCTGGCTTCTTTCATTCAGCATGATTATTTTAGATCCACTCTGGTTGTGTGTTTCAGTAGTTCATTCTTTTTTGCTGCTGATTGTAAGTCTATTGTATGAATACATCACAATTTATCTGCATACTTATTGATGGACATTTGGAACATTAATAGTGGAAATAAAATAAAGGTTTGATATAAATAAAAGTAGATGTGTTCCTGGGAAAGGAGGGGTATTTTCATCTTCAGGTCTGAGGATGCTGAATTTTGAAGGGACCTATTCAATCACATTCTTCTTCCTCTGGGAAGCTTAGAGCCAACTGATGGGAAGATACAGGAACCAGGCAAACAGAAGATGCTGGTTAGAGGTGTGATCCAGTGAGTCTGATAAGACTGTACACTGTAATTAACCACCCCTGCCTGGCAGCCCAGCAGGGCTGATTCAATCCCCACCCACCTCAGGAGCAGGACTGCCTGTTAAGTTCACATATGATCTAAAGAGGAAACGGAACACCAGCTCCACAGACCTGCTGATCCAAAGGGAAGAACGTCTAAGGCACTTTGCCAGCTAGGACCAGCTTCTTTTATCAAACTCCCTTATCCGAAAATGCATCTTCTCATCAGTGGTAAAGAGTGAAAGAAGGTGGGGAGAGATCAGAAAAGTCAATCTACATACTCATTGCAGCATTGGTTTTAATTTTGAAGAATGAGAACCAAAAAGAAATTGCCTGAGTCAAGAAAAAAGCCAATTCAGGTGAATTTTGAGCAGAAGAGTGTCAAATCAGACTTCGCTATTAAACCATCTTTGCATTTTGAAATAATCCTTATTCTGACAAATATTATTCCTTTACTACATTACTGGACTAGTGTTTTATTTAGCAAACCTTTTCACCTCTACTTAAAACTGAGATTTGTTATAATTTTAAAACTTTTTAATATAAAATCAAGATGACTTATTTAAAAAAAAGTCAGTCTGGCTGAAGTCCCTCCACATGAAAACATAAGAAGCAGGGAATAAGTGTCCCAATAATACTGTATGACTGAGTTGAAATCACAAATCAATAAACTAAATTAAATTTTTCCTGTCATTATGATGCAGGGTTTGTTTCTAGCAAGGGGCAGGGTAATATAGAACAATAGGAAGCCTCACTTCAAATGCACTTGATTTAAAACTGCAGAAGAAAGAAGTTCAGCTGAAAAGAAAATGTGTTAAACATTACATCATACGAATATTCAGATTTGAATTGCTCCTCTGATTTGCTTTACAAAAGAGAAGTTATAAGATGTTAAACAAAGAGCTCCAACTGAAGACCAGAACCTGAGGTTTAGACCTCAGCCTCTCCCTTAACCTCTCATGAACCTCTGGCTTCTCATCTGTGAAGTGAGAATAATGATCTCCTTCACAGGGTTTTTTGGGGATCAAATGTGATGATGCATGTAAAAATGCTTTGTAACTTCAAAATAGCATGCAAGTGGGAGGGATAAAGCAAGTATTGTGTTCATCCTTTCTCTTTAATCAAATTTTTGCACGGTATTCTAATCCCCAGAATTGTATAGGAAACAGTGTGGCATGGTTCATGAAATCAGGAATGTAAATTAACAATCACGATACAGCCACGTTTTCATTACCATCTAGCACATCTCATTAGGAGAAATGTATTTAGATAATTATATTTTCTTTTTTTTTTTTGGCTTTCAATTTTTTTTAATTGTAAAATATTCGTAAAATAAAATTTACCATTTTGACTATTTTTAAGTGTACAATTCATTGCCATTAACTACATTCAAATGTTGTATAACCATCACCACTATTTCCAGAAAAGTTTTATTATTCAGAAATAGAAACTTTATACCCATTAGACCATAACTCCCCATTCCTCTCTCCTCTCAGCCCCTGGTACACCCATATTTTTTTGAAGAAATAATTTTTCTTCCAAATTTGCTCACCTACAAGAATAATAAAATACCCTTACACATGGAAACTGAAAAGTAAAATGTAGATAAAATGCTCAAATACAGTTTGTATGTTTGCATATACCTAGCTATAGGAAACAGATAAAAGAAAGTTTCCATATATAAAAAGCTACTTTGATTACCAACCAACAATTCTTCCACAAACTTCTAGGGAAACAGAGGTCGATAATTAACTTCCCTATTGTGTAGAAAAAAAGAAATCTATGTATAACTATACAAACACATACAGAGAGGGGAATGGAAACTGGAATTAAAAACTGGAACTTGGAAGCTGTCATTTTAAGTACCAGGAAAATCAAATGCTAAGAGAGAGCCAGTTGGGACTTGCTATAACACATATAACAGGTAAGTAGAACAATCTAGATAAAGCAAGTTAGTTTAAAGGAGTGCCTTCAGAAGCAAGAACCAAAAAAAAACCTCAAAGCCCTAAGTTCACAAATGGTTTCCTACACAGACTACACAGTTATAATTTTATTTGACTCTAATATGTTCAGAGAGTATTCAGAAAAGGAACACTTTCTGGGGTGGAGCACACATTAGTCCACTTATTTTAAACACTGGGGTCCAGTAATAATTTCCTTTCTGTTAAATCCCAGGGCTTAATAGTATAAGTAATTCATCTTATTAGGATCATAAAAATGTGTTTTATTTAAAATCCTGCCATGGACAAGAACACAAAAACTGTGTATCTCTTGAGTCTAACCAGGGAAATCACATGTGTCTAGCTACAGCTTTCTACTTGTAAGTTAATATGATAGGGGGACTATCATATTAATTAATAATGAACACATTATTCCAGATCACACCTAGCCTAATTTGTAAGTGCCTACTTAATCCAATTGCAAGATTGTTTGTAAGTCAGCCCTCTGCAGAAGTCACATATTTTACTGACAACTGGGAATTTTATAAGGAGATTTGTGGTCAGAGACCAAAAGTAATTTTAGTGATCCAGACCCGATAATCCAATAAAACATAGTTGTCTATGGTGCCCCTGGTACAGTTTAGGTCTGTGCAAGCCAGCTTCTTTAAACTTTCCTGGATTGAACTTGGTTTTAATGGTAAGGCAAACATGAGTATAGGTGCCAAAGATACACAACCCTCAATGGCGTGCAGTGGCAATTTAAAACATTTGCCTTCCTGAAGGTCTATTATATCACCATGGACTTTAACATCATGTACAAATTCATAAAAAAGGAGGCACATTCACCAAGATTGTGATAACTTAGATTCCACCCCATCATATTGGAAATACACTAAAATAACAATAGCAAATCTGAAATAAATTATCCAAGCAGAAATTCTCTTACTAAAGCCCAACTTCACAAAGTTTCTTTTCTCATCACATGACTGAATGATCTCATTCTCTTTTACCAGCAAGTAATCCCACTGTCTTGAAATATAGGTTGATTTAGAATCCTTCATCAGAGGAAGATGTCTGCCAAACGCATGGCTGACAGTAGGACATAGTAAGTGCAGATTTTTATAACACTCCTTTCAGTGATGAGTCAATGGGATCAATAAACTCCAATTAGCCTTAAGTACAACTTATGCACAAACCAGAAAAGTCAAAATCTTTTTCACCAGTAATTAGCCTCACCAACATAGAATATATTATTTTTCAACACTAAGAAAAAAATATAAGAAATGGAAACCCATCCTTGTCTTAAAAAATAGCTAAGGAGAATACAATTTTAAAGGCTTACAAAATTACAGAATAACTCATCTGGTTTTGCCATTTTTCATTGTAAAACCATTGATTATGTAATGAAATGCTTTTTTTTTTTTTTGGCTGCATTGGGTCTTTGTTGCTGCTCGTGGGCTTTCTCTAGTTGCGGTGAGCGAGGGCTACTCTTCATTGTGGTGTGCGGGCTTCTCATTGCAGTGGCTTCTCTTATCGTGGAGCACGGGCTCTAGGCACATGGGCTTCAGTAGTTGCAGCACGCGGGCTCAGTAGTGTGGCACACGGGCTTAGTTGCTCTGTGGCATG
Organism: Balaenoptera borealis; assembly: GCF_965194805.1. Classification (NCBI taxonomy): domain Eukaryota; kingdom Metazoa; phylum Chordata; class Mammalia; order Artiodactyla; family Balaenopteridae; genus Balaenoptera; species Balaenoptera borealis. Next base: position 65,924,984 of record NC_138869.1, on the reverse strand, counting down.
TAGGATCTTCACAGACTAGGGCTCGAACCCATGTCCTATGCACTGGCAGGTGGATTCTTAACCACTGTGCCACCAGGGAAGTCTGAAATGTTTCTAAGTTATTCTTTCCTCTGACTACATACTATAGATGGAGAAAGGTAGTGTGTCTTGCCTTTACACTTTTCCAGACAATAGTCTGTGTCCAATTCCTGAAACTCATTCTTTACTCCTTTTCTTTTCCATTTTTAATTTGAATGGGAAGAATTTTTGTCAGATATTACATTTATGCATCATTTTAACATACAAACTCTTTTTTTAAACAAACATCCATGCATCTTAACATGTCCCTCTGCTGCTCTAACATCTAGCATACTGATATTAACATTCATGAGATGCGGTCTCTCTCACTGACAGGGCTGGCCCTCATAACCAATAGGATATTGTAGAAATGAAGGGGTGTGGCTTCCAAGTCTAGACCATGAAAGATGCTGCAGCTCCCCCTTGCTCTCTTGGACCACTCACTTCGGGGGAAGCCAGCTGCCATGTTGCAAGGATGCTCCAGCAGCTCCTTGGAGACGTCCATGTGACCAGGAACTGAAGCCTCCTGCCAACAGCCAGCACTGACTCGCCAATCTTGTGAGTGAGTCACCTTAAAAGCAGACCCTCTAGCCCCAGTCATGCCTTCAGCGGCCTGCCACCTCAACTGACATCTTGACTGCAATTCCTTGGGAGAACCTGAATCAGGACCATTCAGCCCAGCTTCACCCATGTCCCTGATCCACAGGAACTGTATGAGATAATAAATGTTACTATTATTTAAACTGCAAAAAAATAAAATGAGATAAAATAAGGTCTCTATCACCAAGGTTGGAGTCAGCCACTTAGCCTAAGATTTCACTTCAAGAAAGTGACGTTGACAAAGTCAGGAACCAAACCCGGATCTCATTCTGACTCCAGAGATTGGGCTGGGCCACCATATTCATATGGCCCCAGGTTTAAAGAAAAAACATTCAAGTGCTTTACTTTAATAGACATTGTGCTTACTGAATTTTTTTAAACTTTTTTATTAAGATACAACCTACATTCAGTAAAATGACTTAATCTCAAGTATTCAATAGTTCAATTGCCACACATGCCTACACTCACATAGCTAGCCCCAGACAAGACACAGAATCTGTCTAACACCTTGAAAGAAACCTCATCATCCTTCACAGAGGATAACCACCACCACCAGAAGCCACCACTGTTATGATTTCTGTCCCCATTGATTAATTTAGTTTTGTCTGTTCTTGAACTTAATATAAATGAACAATGCAGTATCTTTTTTTTAAATTTGACTTCTCTTGCTCAACATAATGCCTGTGGATTTATCCATGGTTTTGCACATAAGAGTGATGTGGTTTTTGTTGATGGTATTGCTCTGTAGTATTCTACTATATGAATTATACTATGATGTACTTATATCCATTTTTCTGTGGGCAATCATTTGAGTTGTTTCCAGTTTGGGGTTATTTTAAATAAAGCTGCTATAAACATTCTTGAATAGTTTTTTGGTGAACATATGAACTTATTTCTCATAGTTAAATATCTAGGATAGAATTACTGTTTCATAAGATAGCAGTACATTTGCCCTAATAGATAATGTCAAAGACTTTCGCAAAGTGGTTGTACCAATTTTCACTCCTACTGGCATGCCAATTGTCACTTAAAAAGGATGAAGCTCTTGTGAGCATAAAATAGGTAATTAGGTGATAGCTATTATACATCATATTTTAGAGAGAGAGAAAGGATGGGAGAATGAGCATTTTATACAAGCTTTACATATTCCTAAGAAAATTATTGTGAATGTTTTCTTGTTTGTTCCTTTCCAGAAATAATTAACTTATACAGCTGCATCTAGATCCAATCATAAACACTGAGAGAAAAGTCTGTATGCTATAATTTGTATATTTTCTGAATCATGCCATAGTCATCCTACTTTTTCCAATTTAATACCCAAACATTGCTTTTCACATAAAATATAAACATATCATATTCCTTTATTTGAAACATAGCTCTAGCCTCTCTAATTAAATGAATGGAAAATTCATATTTTGGGATATACTACAAGCCCTTGACAATGTAGGTTTTCACCAATTCAGATTAGATTTAAATTCTTTTAATCTACAGATAGAATACAAAGCTATTGAATATTCTATGAGGTTTAATGAAATATTATACTCCATCATATCCCATCTGCCAAACTTCACCCCACCTCCCACCTCTCATTTTTCCATGTCCCATCTCTGTGGTTGTGAATTCAAGCATATGTGTACCAATAGTGGAGAGGCAGAAGGGAAGAATATGAGTTTCATGTGAGGGCAGCACACAGGATAAAAGCAAAGGGATGGAATAAGATACTCCATACAAATGCTAACCAAAAGAGAGCAAAGGTGGTGACACTTATATTAGTCAAAAACTGTCAAAAGAGACAAAGAAGGACATTAAACAATGAAAAATGGTCAATTCACCAGCAAAACATAACAATTATAAATACATATGCACTCTACATTACAGCATCCAAATATATGAGGCAAACGTTGACAAAACTGAAAGGATAAATAAGGATAAATAGACAGCAACACAATAATAGTAAGGGACTTCAATGCTCCACTTTTAATAATGGATAGAACATCCAGACAGAAGATCTGTCAGGAAACAGATCTGGAAACAGAGAATTTGAACAACACTATAGACCAAATGGATCTAACAGACATATAGAACAGCGACCCACCGCCACTCCCCACCACCACAGCAGCAGAATACATATTCTTCTCAAGCACAAATGAAACTTCTCCAGGATAGATAACATGTTAGGTCAAAAGAAAAACAAGTCTTAACAAATTTAAGAAGATTGAAATCGTACCAGGTATATGTTCCAACCAAAATGGAATGAAACTAGAAATTAATGTCAGGATGAAAACTGGAAAATTCACAAATATGTGGAAATTAAACAATATGCTCTTGAACAATCATTATGTCAAAGGGGATATTAGAAATTATCTTGAGATAAACAAAAACTAAAACACAACATACCAAAACTTATGGGATGCTGCAAAAGCAGCACTAAAAAGGAAATTCATAGCAATAAAAATCTACATTAAAAAACAATAAAGATCTCAAATAAACAGCCTAACTTTACAAGTCAAAGAACTAAGAAAGAACAAACTAAGCCCAAATTAGAAGAAAGACTCTCAGATAAACAAAGAAATCATTGTGCATCACTCTTAAGTGGTCCTGAAATAAGGAGTGTATTGCAGAATACACCTCCGAGGAAACAGTAGGTCCATGAAGATGAAATAATCCATGTGGGAACAAAGAGGTGTATAATATTTTGTACATCATGGATCAACCACAGTACAGTATAAAAGGGAACGATATTAGGAAATAGTAATCCTATATGCTAAACACCTCAAAGTAGAAGTTAACTATTTGTCAAAAAAAAAAAATGAATTTGTTAAATAATCAAACACAAATTACATGATTTGAAGCAGCTGCAATACAGCAATGCATTAATTTAGTGCATTAATCATAATCTAATACAGTACAAAAAGTCAAGTGCAAAAAAGCCCATATCTTCCACAAGTACAATTTCAAAAAGTACATTTTAAAAGATGTCTATTGTACAGTGAATATGTGAACTGAATAGACACAGACATTACTTACATTCTTTTTCTGAGTGTAGATGAAGAAATATTTGCCAAGATTTCGAATTTGAATTTTTTTTTTTTTTACAGATCATACATTTTAGCTGAAAGAATTTATACCCGTTTTCACACAGCAACTCTTTCATGTGTATTTTAAAATTTTTATATAGAGAGAATGCATTTACCAAAATACAGATCTACAGGAAAAGTCTCTGAAGCAAATACTAAACATATTTAATCAAATTTATATTTTAGGATTAAGATGAATGGTAAGTGGGACTTCCCTGGTGGCTCAGTGGTTAAGAATCCGCCTGCCAATGCAGGGGACACAGGTTCGAGCCCTGGCCCCAGAAGATCCCACATGCCATGGAGCAACTAAGCCCGTGCGCCACACTACTGAGCCTGTGCTCTAGAGCCTGCAAGCCACAACTACTGAGCCCATGAGCCACAACTACTGAAGCCCGCACGCCTGGAGCCCATGCTCCTCAACAAGAGAAGCTACCACAACGCAACGAAGAGTAGCCCCTGCTCACCGCAACCTGAGAAAGCCCGTGCGCAGCAACAAAGACTCAACGCAGCCATAAATAAATAAATAAATAAATTTATAAAAAAAGAAAAAAGATGAATGGTAAGTGAAATTTCACCATGAAAAGTCTATTTTAATAATGAAATATACCTAGCTTCAAAACCAAAGAATTCTAACAACATATTAAAAATATAAATCCCTTTGACCTGTTCAACACAACAAAAGTCAACACAGTCTTACTGTTAGAGATTCATAAAATGAATAACTGTAATGACCATTTGTACTTACTTGTTAGTACCTTTTTTAAAGTTTTATTAAAGAAATGCTTAATAATCTTCTATGCTTTTTTTTCTCTTTGTTTTGAAGTAGTTGTTTAATATTTCCATGTTTTTTGAAAGAAATAATCCAAAAAGCTTTAAAATGTTTTTCTCTACCATACCCCTCAAATATGAAGAAAATGAAGGAATTGATTTGTTTTCTAAGCCACAATCATTTAGAAATTTTTCTATCAAATGTGAACCAAACTATTTGTGTATTATTTTGTAGGTAAACTGGGACAAAAGCATTTCCATCTACATGAACATTATTTTTAGGTATATAGTATATTAAATGCCTATAATATTAAAAATAAAAGATATGAATAAATTATTCTTCCCCAAAAATAATGTGAACACAAGCATGTCTATACACTAACAGGATTAATGTTTACCAAAAACTGGAACTTTCCCATGGGAACCTATCATACACATGAAGTCAGATTTTATGAAATGATATAAACATAATTAATAGACTGGTAAGTACTGTATTTTCAAATGTTCCCTCACTGCTGGTGGGAGTTTAAGTTTTTCTCAAGTGGAATTTTTAACATTCTTCCAAAGTTTTAAAAATGTTAGTAATTTGATCTTTGTTTTCTGAAGAAATGATGAGAGATTCCCATTCAGAATTAGATAGAGGAATATTCACTGTTATTTGTATTAGAAAAACTTAGAAATAAACCAAACATACAAAAATGGAGAAATTATTAAATAGATTATCTTAAAAGATTGTCCACTCATATTAATAGAGTATTAAAATTATATACACAATAAGAGTATAAATAATACGAAAATAGAGTATGAAATTATATATACAATATTATCTTTATTTAGGCACATGAATAAACTCTCAGACACACTGAAATCAAAAAAGGAAAAGATTAGGATGAAAAAGACAAAAACTTGTCAACAGGAGCGATGTGATCATGTGTGGTTTACATATATTTTTATTATTTAGGTGTTTTATTTTCTACCATCTCCACAATAAACATATTGTAATTGAAAGGAAAACACAAAATATTATATTTTCCAACTGTAGATTTTATAAGAAAACAATTGTTTCTAAAAACAAAATTTATCCAGAAAAATATAACACAAAAATGTATGCTCACCTCATTTCTAACTTAAATAATTTGACATTAAATATAACCATCTTCCCCAGTTCCCAAATGAACAGGTTATACCAAAATGTAAGAAAGCATCATTATTACTTGTTTCCACATTATATTAAGGCTTACCTTCACAAAGTTTCTGCTTCATCACCTCCCTTATTTTGGATATTGCAATATAGTCTTCCACATAAAACACATAAGTAGATGAAGGCTTGTTGGCAATAGCTCTAAGTTCTGCCTCTTCTGTTTCTGAACCAACACCGATGGCAAATAATGTTATTTTACTGTCTCTTGCTGCTTCTGCCACATCCTTGACTTCATCTTGGGATTTACCATCTGTAAGGACTACTGCTATCTTAGTCAGCAATCGTGAAGACTTGGCAAAAAGGTAATCAAGGGCAAACTGGATGGCCTTTCCAGTCTTTGTGTTTCCTCCCAAGTAGTGTATGGACTCCACGGCTGCCATCAAATTCTCTCCTGATTCATGGCTCCCAAGGGGAATCTCCAGGATGGGGTAGTCACTATACTGAACCACTCCAACCTGAATAAACTTTGGTCCTATGTCAAAGTTTTTTGTGATATTGACAAGCCACTTTTTCACTATTTCAAAGTTTTCTGGGCCCACACTGTAAGAGCCATCCAAGATGAAAACTAAATCTGTTGGAGCAGTACGACAACCTAAGTGAAAAAGAAAACCATCAGAGTATATGTGTTACATAAAAAACAAAAATTAGAGGCTTTAAATGCATGAATTTTTAATTAACCAGACAGGGGGAATCCTTTCACATGTATATACATAAAGTTGCCACAATGTATAGTTCAACTATCTTATAATTTTATATGTCAATTATACCTCAATAATGCTCAATTTTTTAAAAAAAGATAATAGTAACCAGTTCATAAGAGCTTTGTAAAGATTAACTATGATACACTGCCTAGCTTATGAAAATACTTTATAAATGAGGGCTATGATTTTTGTTGATATTTTTTAATTAGCTTGTCTTAATTTAAATATTAATGATTCAGCTTTAAAAATAGGGAATAGGGACTTCCCTGGTGGTCCAGTGGTTAAGACTCTGCACTTCCACTGCAGGGGGTACAGGTTTGACCCCTGGTCCGGGAACTAAGGTCCCACATGCTGCACCATGTGGCCAAATAAAAAAAAAATAAAAATAGGGAATAAAAAATGGATGCTGTATATGAATATGATATCTAGATACCTCTTTGTAGGGGCAGGTATTACTATAAAGCAACATTTTATTGTATTTCTCCACTGAATAAATGAAAACACAAAAAATTTTAATAAATGAATGATTTTCAGCTATAGACTAACATCATTGTTTTAAGTTATCAGTGAAATATGTTTAGTTTAATGCTAACCTGAAATATTTACAAAAATTTATATAAACCAATGAATGGGGGGAAGAAATTAAAAACAAACTTTCTGCCATCTTCAGGACTGAAGTAACCAGCAAAGATCCACCTTCTTGATATAGTTGAGAAAATGTAAATGAACCAAGATTATGAAAGCAGTCACTCTTGCACTACATGCAAGATGAATGTTTAAAGGTCTGATTGCTCATCTTCAGTCACAAATGTAGCCAAAAGAATAGCTCGTGTGAAGTGAATCTATGTTCAAGGGCATAAAGCTATTCCTTTCTCTGTAAAGATTCTTGTTTCAAGATACCAGGAAACATGTGATCAGCACATCTTAGAGTTCTACCAGGAAAAAAAAAAAAAGACTATCTGTGGTGTAAGTTATACCCAGGCAAGTTTTAAGCACGTGTGAAAAGAAAAAAATATCTTCTTTGTAGCCACTATGGAAAACAGTAAGGAGGTTCCTCAAAAAACTTAAAATAGTGTTGCCATATGATCTAGCAATCCCACTGGGCATATATCTGGACAAAACTATAATTCAAAAAGATACATGCACCCTTATGTTCATAGCAGCACTATTCACAATAGCCAAGACATGGAAAAAACCTAAATGTCCATCAACAGATGAATGGATAAAGAAGATGTGGTTCATACATACAATGGAATATTACTCAGCCATTAAAAAGAATAAAATAATGCCATTTGCAGCAACATGCATGGACCTAGAGATTATCACACTAAGTGAAGTAAGTCAGAAGGAGAAAGACAAATACCATATGATATCAGTTATATGTGGAATCTAAAATATGGCACAAATGAGCTTATCTACGAAGCAGAAACAGACTCACAGACATAGAGAACAGACCTGTGGTTGCCAAGGGGAAAGGGGGGTGGGGGAGGGATGGGCTGGGAGTTTGTGATTAGTAAATACAAACTATTATGTATAGAATGGATAAACAACATGGTCCTACTGTATCGCACAGAGAACTATATTCAATATCCTATGATAAACTATAATGGAAAAGAATATAAAAAAGAATGTATACATATTTATAGCTGAATCATTTTGCTGTACAGCAGAAACTATCACAACATTGTAAATCAACTATACTTCAATTAAAAAAAAGATTTCCTTAACTCTCTTTTCCACAGTACACAACATGCTTCTAACCCTATCTCATTCTTTCAGTAGGTATATATTGAATACCTGTTCTGTCCTTGATATCATGCTAGGTACTGGCTTCAAACATACTTGAGATATCTCAAAAAGCTCCCAGCCTAGTTAAGATGGACAACTGGCTGGTTAGAGAAAGTACAAATAATTATGAGAACATTGAGGAGAGGGTGGCAACCTAACTATGTCAAGCCAGGGGCAGTTTTATTGGCAGGCTGAGATCAGAAAGCAGAGTTTTAACCAGGTCAAGAGGACGACATTCTAATCAGAGGGAGCAGCAAGTGCAAAGGTCCAGAGGTGAGAGACAGACACAGCCCCAAAGACAAACTGGTTTGTTTGGGTAATTCCAATGGTTTTGAAACTGCACTCCTTCTCTGGTAGGACTTGAACCCACCCACACCTCAGAGTGGGACTTGAACCCGTGATCCCTGACTAGGAGGGGACTCGAAACCACTGTCTTTGGATTAAAACCACTCACCTGGGGTCAGGACTTACTGAAGCTCAGGTTCTTCTGTCTCCTCACAGAAGAAATTCAGCGTGAGGCAAAGCGGAAGGCAAAGAGTGAGTTTATTAGCATAGGACGCTTGTGAGAGATAAGCGGGCAGGCAAGGGAGTGCAACCCCAGGAACAAAGAGCCCCAGGAACAAAGAGGGCTACGTTTTTATAATCAAAGAAAAAGTGGGGAGGGGAGAAGACCACCTTCTTCCTCTTTCTTGGGCAGATGTCAAGACTCATATCACTAGTTCCTCCTTTGGCCCTATACGGTCTAACCAGGTCTAACTGCCATGGCACTATTTAAATCATATGTATATTAGCAAAAGGGTGGTGACATATACTAAAATATGGTAATTCATCTCAGGTTTGGGTATAATATCCCCTTTCACCTGGTTTCTTTCCCTTTTCACCTCTATTTCTGTCTTGGTTACATGCAGAAACGCTACTCTGCAAGGACTATTAACTCCCTGACTTCATGTAATAAGATTCAGAGCCCATATCTATTGTCTTGTATTTTAACTATCAGAGTTTGTGGCTTGAGTGTGCCTGGCACTTGGATGCACCTGGTCTTCCTTCAAGGTAGGGTAGATTGTTGCTAGGTTACTGGATATTTTTCTTGAGTGGTCATTAGCTTACAATGGTCTCCCAAAATCCCTTAAAATTCCCTTTCTGTCTTTAATCCCCTAGTGGGATTTCTAAACTGACTATTTAATTATCCTACTCTATCTCTATCAGTTTGAAGTGGCCAACAGGAAGGAACAGCTGTACTTGCTGCCTTCTTCTCTAACTTCTGCACTCAAAGCAGCCAAAATACTACATGGGACAAGGATCCCATGTCCTTGGACATGATGAGTTAGAAGAGGATGAGGTGAGTCAAGGTAATGAGATAACAAATTTTACATCCTGTGGTTTTACCCAGGTTAATGGTCTCCCTTAAGTAGTGTTTGGATGCCCAATTTAAAGTTAATAAGGATGGTTTATTTTCTGTATATATTGCAAATAAGATATTATAATTGCAAAGATCGGTATCGGAGAAAAAAATGTTTGGTGACAATTAGTATTTTTGCAACTCCTTGCAGTAAGTCAATCAATCAACCAACCTCTCCCTCTCTTCACCTCCCTCACTTCCTCCTTTCCTCTCCTTCCTTTCCATTCTTTTCCTTATCTTTGTCCACTTACATATTTGGGAGGATGACAAAGCTCCCATGAAGAGGCCTCAATTTCACCATTATCTCAACTCACTTATCACAGTAACTAGCAGAAGTAAACACTATTGTCAGGTGAACACGTATCACAGTCAAGAAGTTCCCCCCCTCCCAAAAAAAAAAATTGCCAAAACATGGGTTTGTCTCACAAATATAACTGTGATTATAACACCATCTTAAGATGCTATAGGTCAGATGGTGTCTCAGTGCAGGGGGTGTGAGGGACACTATTCCAACAACCTCTGTCATGGTGACCACTGCCAGACATCGGGGTAGGGAAGGCAGAAATGGGATTCTGCCCAAAGGCATATTTTCTAACCCAAGGGAATGAAGTTTTCCTGTTATTTTTGGAAGCTGAACAGGGATGACAGGGTTATGCTTTTATTGGGGTTTTGTGGGAGAGACAAAAGGACAGGAAGGTTGTGTTTGCAGGACTCTTCGAGGTTGCCCTTCCTCGATGCTATGAGGCTCACTATTGCCTGGACCTGCGAGTGTTTGTGTATCACTCGATTCGTGGTTACAAATTCTTACAGGGTTATTCTTGGCCCTTTCTACCCCTTTCCAGAGCCATGGGGCATATATTTCATAACTGCAAGGTTAGCCAAGAGCATGCACACAAAAGCAAGTACTGCCATTTATAAACCCCAGACAAAATACCACTCCAAGAAACCTCCTCCTCAGAGAGGTGAATCACCAGTGTCATAGAAAAGGAATGCACTGAGGATGAAAAGAAGTGTTCAAATACTAGTTACAGCTCCAACCAGATGTATGACACTATGCAAGGCCCATACATTTTATGCTTCTCTTTTCCCACTCAAAAAACAAAGAGTATCTACCCCATAAAGTGCTTGGGTGGATTAAACTATAGAAGGGTTATGCAAACATTAAATATTATATTTTTTAAAAATTTTAAGCCAAATTGAATCAAATTGTCAAATCATCTGATTTAACTGTTAGAGAAACCATAATTCATTTATAGTTAGGGGGTTTATGTTTATGAGTTTTAAAATATGCATATAAGCACACTTTTAAAAAGAAGTAGGCTGTCTTTTTAAAAGTGTCTTTTTAAAAGTAGGATGGCCTACTTCTCTCATGCAAGCTTTCCTACAGGCAATCAGAATAACAGTCACCACTTACTGAATGTCACCATGCTAAGTCATTTATATGCATTATCTTATTATCTCTATGAGATAAACTCACAGGATGGTCCTGATAGCCATCCTGTGAAGGAGGTACTTTATCTCCATATTATGAAGCTTATATAAATGGCTGAACATGGACTCAATACCAGAGTGTTTATTCCAAAGCCTGGGTCAATAAAATGCACTATTACCATAGAATTTTCTCAAAATGACTTCTGATAGATTTTCCTCCCAGTTAATGTGTAACATAGCAATTCATTTATTTTAGGGAATCACAGCATCAAAGACAATTAAGAATAAGATCCTTAAAGCCATTGCTAGAGCTCCTCTAATTTGATTTCCACAATCAATGTGTTGATAACAAAAAGACAATGCTGATAGTTCTTACTTGATCTTATTTCCCCATCTTCAGCTAATACAGAATTCTGAAGAAGCAGGACCAAAATTATCCAAAGAAATGTAATATGGTGAGCCATGTTTCTGTTTTTGTTCCAATGTTTTGGTTTTAGGATTCCTAAAAAGAAAGAGAAAAAAAAAGAAAGTTAAATATATTAGAAAAATAAGACAAATACCTAACAATCATAAGTTTGAATTGTTAAGTTGCAACACCCAGTCAAAGCACAGTTAATTTTTGCTAACCTTAAAATTAACTTATGTGCCCAAAATAGCCACATTTCAAATATATAATACAAGACAACAATGAATGGGAGCTGAGGATGAATGTGACAAGTTTTTAATTCATAATCATCTTGGAAAAGCAAAAACTTTTCTAAAACTTTAAGCTTTGCTCAAAATATTTACTAGAATCCACCTTTTAGCATAGCCTGCAGAGCCCTATCACATTCTTTTTATTATCTCAGTGGTAGCACATACCCTTCTTTTAAATGTGTATTTGCATTTAAGAAACACTCAAAGGGTATCTGGTAAAAAATATCTATAGGATAAAGCTGAATAATAGGATATAATTTTTTAATGGGCTATATTTATAAACATTAGGATCTATTTTATTTAATTCATCAACACTCAGTTATGAGACTAATATGTTTTCTAAGTTAGTCCAAGGACTTCACTCCTGGTTAGAATGTGGAACATTGCCAAAGACTGTCACTCTCAACAATGAGAACATGTCAGATAAACTATAAAACTATAGGCTTTTAAGACCCAGCAGAAAAGACAGGGTTTAAAGAAACCTAAAAGAGCTAAATTCCAAAAGTTATTAATACTTTAGAGGACAGAAAAGATTCAAGGCTGCTTTTGTCCCTACTAGAAAGGGAACCCTGCTCAGGAGGAGGAAGAATTTGCTACAGTACAGAAGCAACCAGTCAAAGCTGGAGTGACATATTAGAATCCCAAGGAGTCCCAGCCACAGAGCAAGGGTGCCCCTAGCCGGCAATTCTTCCCCAGGAGCCTTAACTGGATACACGGAATAGACAGGTAACACAGAGAATATTGAAAGCAGTATAAAACAGTCTAGAGAGATCCTCTCCTTCCCTCTCCCTGTTCAAGTCCCCAGGGAATTCCTCAAATACAAATCCTTGTCTTGCTGAAGGTTAGGGGAGAAGCCACAGAACCGAGAAAAGTCCCTCCAAGGTGCTCCAGTCCTTCACTACAGTGGACAGACATATCTCAAAAAGCAGAAAGGACAAGAGAGAAAAATAGAACTCAAATACAAAAAGCTGGAAACCATACTGACAAGCTGAGAGAAATCTCCCAAGGGTCTCCCAAAATATGAGAAGATACAAAGTTTTATGTCTGATCAGGAGAAAAACACTCAATATAAGCAGATCCAGAGATTATCTAAATGTCAGAAGTATCAAGCAGTGTTTATAAAAAGGCTATGATGAACATGTTAAAGGATCTAATGAATAAGATGGACAACAATTGCAAAAATATGTGAAATTTCAAAAGAGGGATGGAAACTATTAAAAAAAGATACAAGTGAAATGCTTGCAATGAAAATATATATCAAAAAAGAAATCATGCAGTGAGCATGCATAGTCAGAGGGAAAGATCAGTAAACTTGAAGATAAGTCAATAGAAAGTATCCAAAATGAAACCCAAAGTCAGGGGAAGAGGGTTGAGAAATAAAAGGAACAGAGCATCTGAAATCTGTGGGACAGTATCAAATGGTCTTGATTTAGCTTCTCAGATGGAAAGGAGAAAGTGAATGAAGAAATATTTTTAAATATAATGGCCAAGAATTTTTCAAATTGACAACAGCTACCAACAACCAGATCAAACACACCCTAAGCAAAATACAAAGTAAGTCATACTTAGGTACATCATACTCAGTTGAAAGTCAAAATAAAAGAGTAAATTCTTGAAACAAACCACAGAAAAAAAGACACATGACATACGGAGGAACAACAATAAGAATTTTAGATGGATATTTCATGGTAATAAAATGGGCAATGGATCAGAAAGATATAAAAATCCTAAATATGTAGATATCTAATAATAAAGCTTCAGAATTCCTGAAGAAAAAATGGAAAAAAAAGCTAAACAAAAGAAATAGACAAATTCAAATCATAATGTGAGATTTTAAGCATCCACTTTTCAATGATTTTTGAAGTAGATTAAAAAAATTTAGTAACAGTACAGAGTTTTGAAAAACTTTATCAACCAACTTCACCTAGTTGACATTCATAGAATGCTCCACCTAACAACAGCAGACTATACATTCTTTTGTAATGCATATGAAAGTCATCAAAATAGACCATGTGCTGGAGAAAAAACAAGACTCAAATTCCAAAGAAATGAAATCATGCAAATTATGTTCTTTGACCTAAATGGTATTAATTAGAAAAGGAAGAAAGTCCCAAAATACTTGGAATTAACCAATATACTTCTAAATAATCCATGGTTTTAAAAAATATCAGAGGGGAAATTTTAAAATATTTCAACTGATCAATAATTGTTTAAAAAAATCAAAATTTTATGATACAGCTAAAGCACTACTAAGAGAGAAGGTTTGGCTTTAAAAGCATATACTGGAAAAGAAGAAAAATGAAAAATCAATATCTAAGCTTCCACCTTAAGAAAATAGAGAAAGAACAACAAATTAAAACTAAAGAGTAAAAAGAAAAAGAAGAAAAAAAGAAAGAAAATTATAATCAATGAGATAGAAAATTGAAAAACAATAAAATTAAAGAGTTAATTCTTTGAACAAATAAATATGCTTATAAATCCTAGCAAGAATAATCAAGAAATAAGACAGAAAACATAAATTACCTAAGTCAATATCGAAACAGGAGATGCCACTACAGAGCCTACAGACCTTAAAAGGATAATAAGTAGACAGATGAAATGGACAAAGTCTTAAGATACACTATTTATTAAAACTGGTCTAAACTGAAATTATTAAAGAAATAGAATTTTTAACCAAAAATTTTCCCACAAAGAAAATTCCAGTGCCAGATAGTTTCACCAGTAATTTCTACAAACATTTAAGGAAAAAAATAATAATCAAACATTTTTATGAAATAACATTAAATGAAAATAGAAGAGGGAACTCTTCTCAACTTTTACTATGAGGCCAAAATAAAATGCTATGAAAAATCTACAGCTTAGATCACATTGAGTGGTAAAAGACTGAATGTTTTTTCCCCCAAATCAGTAAAAAGTTAAGGATATATTCTCACATCACTTCTATTCAAAAACGTACAGGAAGTCCTAGCCAGTGCCATATTCAAAATAAGAAATAAAGACTATAAAGGAGGAAATAAAACTGTAATTATTTACAGACAACATGATTATCTACATAGAAATTTGAAATCTACCAAAACACTATTAGAACTAATAAGTGAATTTAACAAGGTCACAGGACACAAGGTTAATAGTTTTTTTTTTTTAAGTGTTTCTATATAATAGCAACAAAATGGTGGGGGGGGGGATATAATATATTCAATAGTATCAAAGCATCATAAACTTAGAAATAAAGTGAATGAAAAATGTGAAAGACCTCTACACTAAAATATATAATACATTGTTGAGAGAAATTAAAGAAAGCAAACAAGTGGAGAAATCTATATTCATGGATTAAAAGACTCAGTATTGGTTCCATCTTTATTCTCAAATTTATCTAAGGATTCAACACAATCCCAATCAAAATCCCAGCAGATTTCTAAAAGAAATTGACAAACTCATTCTAAAATTCTTATAAAATACAAATGATTTTGAATTACAAGAACAATCTTCAATGAAGAAGAACAATCTGAATAAAAAACAATCATGATTGAGAAGAACTAAGTGAGAGACTTTATACTATCTGATTTTGACTTACAGTCATCTAGCTACAGGAATCAAGAAAGTGTGTCTTGGTGTAGGGATAAATATACTAAATGGAACACAATAAGAGTTCAGAAATAGACCCACACTTACATGGTCAGTTGATTTGCAATAAAAGTGTCAAGGTAATTGAATAGGAAAGGAAATTCAATAAATGGTGCTGGATCAATGGAATAAACAATAAAATGAACCTTGACCCCATCTCATTCCATATGCAAAAATTAGATGAAGCATATATCTAAGTGTAAAAGCTAAAACTATAAGGCTTCTAGAAGAAAACGTGGGACTATTTTCACAACCTTGGGATTAGGCAAAATTTCTTAGGACACAAAAACCACTATCAATTTTAAAAATAGATACACATTAGATTTCACCAAAATTAAAAGATACCATTAACAAGTCAATATTCAGAATAAAATACTTACAAAAAATGACTCTCATAAAGATAATATATTTTTTAATACTCCTACAAATCAACAATAAAAAAGAAAACAATCCAATTTTTTAAATGAGTAAAAGTCTTCAACAGACTTTTTAAATTATTACTTAAGAAAATACAGAAATGGCCAATAAGCATATTAAATGGTTCTCATCATTAGTCATCAGAGAAGTGTGTGCTAAAACCACAATAAGATATCATTTCACACCTACTAAAATGGCTAAAATTAAAAGACCGACAGTATCAAATGTTTATGAGGCTATGTGGAGAAATTGGAACTCATATATTTTTGGTAAGAGTGAAAAATGATGTAACCCCTTCAGAGAAGTGTTAGGTTCAGTTTCTTACAAAATTAAACTATGACCAGCAACCCTTCTGCTAAGTATATAACCTAGAGAAATGAAAACATGTGCCAACAAAGAGACTTTAGCAGTGTTTATAGTAGTTTTATTCATAATAATTCCAAACTAAAAATAACTCAAATGCTATCCACAGAAAAATATTGGATAAACAAGTTGTGTGGTTATATTCGCATAATGGAAGAGAGCAACAAAAAAATAATAAACTTTCTTTATACCCAACAACATGAATAACTTAAAATACATTCTATTTAATGAAAGGAGCCAAACACAAAAGAATACACAGAGCATGATTTCAGGTATACAGAGTCCCAAGATAGAAAACTAATCTGCAGTGTTAGAAATCAGGAAACATTTGCCTTTGATGGGAGAAGTCAACTGGAATGTGGCACAAATAAACTTACTGGGTGTTAGAAATAGTCTACATTTGCAGTGATGATATTTGTGTGCATAAATTTGTCTAAGGCCATTAGGCTGAAGGCTTAAAAACTATATAAATTTTTGTATATAATTTATAGCTCAGTGAAAAACAGTGAGTCCAAAATCATCACTGCCAGTTTTTAAATTAGGCTGGCCCTCTGGACAAAGAGCTATAAAGGTCAAAAGATGTCAGTGAGAAGCATTTTTGGTGAGTCATCACCAGGATGTACTGTTTTATGGCAACAATGTGTACTAATAAATACTGACTAATTTCCTCCCCAAAAGCCTCAAAATTAAGTTATTCTGCTCCTCTACCAAAAATATCCTCATTATTTCTATGTAGTATCTAATTCCTTCAGAATCCTCGGGCTAAAGTGAATTGTTTACTTGTATTATATTCTAGATTGACAATCATTAAAGTAGACCATATGAAAAGGGCATTAAATAAATACTGCCACCATGTTACCTCACCATTGAAACATAACTCATATATTTCATAAATATATTGTACGGCTATTTAATTGTACATATGCTTATGCACGATGCATATAAACTGAGGCATATCAAGTTTTACCATTTACTTTAATCACCTGGGGAGCTTGTTAAACATATGGATGCCTTAGCCCTACCCATTAGCTTCAGATTGCAGGGCAAGGAAAGGGCCAAACATTTAAAATAAAATAAAGTAAAAAGGCTCCCATAGGCTAATGTCCACCAAAGTTCTAGAAATTCTGGTATAAGGCAATGCAGAAATGATAAGAAAAGAAAAAAAAAAACTCCTATTCCTCCAGTAGAGAAGTAAGTTAGCAACCCCAAATAGGAAAGCATAACTCAGAGAATCTCTACAATCAAAATTTTCTAAAGATTGGCTACTCAGAGAGTAGTCAGGCAACCTTAGCATCCCCAATTTTCAAATGTTAATATGCATACAAATCTGTTAGAAATTCATTAAAATGCACATTCTGATTCAGTAGGTTTGGTTTACCACCTAAGATCGTTCATTTGAATGAAGGCCTCTAAGGAATATAGGAACATATGCCATCTTTCAACATAGAAAATTCTGTTTTGGAAAAATTTAACTTTTTAATGCTAAATAAAGAGCTCTTTGTGGATAATGAAAAAGGAAATTACTTTTAACAAAATGTAGGAATGTAGGAATTTAAACTGAGCTCACCTGCTAATGTGGAATATATACTAGGCTAACTATCCATCCACCAGGCAATCCAGGTTATAGATTTAACACTGCCCCCAACCCACTATAATTTCATATCTTTCTTATAGTGTTCAAAAAAAAAGGAGATGAAACTGGTGATCTGTAATCTTCCTTTTAACTACAGAGACAATAATCCATATACTACGGCCTCATAGGATTATTGTGATAAGGAAAATTTACAATGTACAGTGTGTGAGACAACACTATGTCATTTAGTCTCGGCAAGTGTTTGAGGAAAATAAGGCTGACTTAGAGAACACGGCTTGCCTCTAAGAAACAGGCTCACAACTTACACGCAGGTTCTCTCACTCCAGAATTCTTTCCACTCTATTCATTCAATGACAAATATTTATCAAGTACCTATTATGTGACAGATACTCTTTTAGGTGCTGGGAATTCAGAAGTGACCCAGATAAGCTAGATAAGGGATCTGCTTTCATGGAGTTTATGTGCCAGATTTTAAATATATGATTGAGTGAGATCATTTCAGATAGTGGTGGGTGCTATAAAGTAATGAAAACAATAATGTAAACTTGGGCCAGGAGCAGAGGAAGAGCTGCTTTCAATTTGGAGTTCAGAGAAGGCATCTGAAAGGATGACCTGTGAGCTGACACTTGAAGGAATGTGAAGGAGCCATCCTTGCCAGGAACTGGGAACCAAACTTTCTTCTGTGGATGGAGCAAGTTTGCTTGTTCTAGGAACAGAAGGAAGGTCAATGAAGGAGTGAGGGAGGAAGAGGAGGAAGGGCAGGAGCTACACGGAGGTAGCAGGACCCCACGAGGTATGTTACATTTTGAACTGTTTCCCTTAAATGCAAAGTGAATCCATGGAGGGTGTGAAGCATATGTGCACCATGATGAGGTTTTCACATTGAGCAGAGCATCCCACTTTCAAAATCAAAGAGCTCTCTAAAATTTAAGAATTAGTGGATTCTCAGAGAAACGAGATCAATTGATAATTATCCTCTTTTAATTTTCTTCTCTCTTCCATTTCCTAAATTTATCTGTCATATCATATTCCACTGCCACTGTCACTAATATTTTATTAAAATCAAAATAAATACTTGTAAGTCAGTTTCTGAGAACAGTGGGTACAAATGAAAGCAACTTCCTTGTCTCCTTTCAATGAATGCATCTTTCATTGGGTCCACTGGCTGGAAAGGCATGGGAATTCGCATGAGGAGCCACCAGGAATGCATAAAAGCTTTGCAAACGAGGGACTGTCAGGAAAAATGCCATCTCAAAATGTGGTTGCTGAGCTTGGTTGTAAAACCTTCAAATAAATTTGAAGACTAAAAATAGTCCCCTCTTGAGACACTAATACTCATGCTTCTTTATATGCTCTGTCTTTGAACTAAACTGTAAAATAGGAAAAGGTGGGGAAATTGAAATTCTGGTCCTCACATTTTTACACACACACACACATGCACACACACACACACCTATTGTGTTCTATATTTTTAACATTAAGGTGGTAGGAGGAAGCATCAATTGGGACAGGTAGAATTGAGAAAGGCAAAATGCTGGCAAACCAGTGAAAGAATTAAGAATGGGTTCATGTACATATGTATGTATGTAAAGTTTGGTTCGTTTGAGTGATCATTGAAATAACAGAACTAAACGTAATTTTTGGAATTTCATAGGTCAAAATATGCCCCTCAAAATATGTAATTAATCAATGTCACCTTTATTGTGTTAACAGTTCATGGTCAACTAAACAACTGACATTTGTTATCATACTTCTCTAAACAAAAATCTAATATGGTAGCCAGACAGGTAATTATAAATCCCCATTTTATAGACAGGAGGCTAAGGGATTCCAAGAAGCTATTATTTTACATTTTGCAGAGTTTGCTTTCACACTGCAGAGTGGATGACTGCTTTCTTGATCCATTTATAGAGTATATCACATAGCATCCATTAAAGCTGCACAAGAAAAAGTGAATGGCAGTAACTTGGTGGAGTTATTGTAGTTTGGTGGAGAGGTTTAAACTCCCATCTCTTCTTTAGAAGCCATAGCAGCTTCTAAATATTCAAGCAATGAAAGAATATACATGTCTGTGTAATCATTCGAAATGAGACCAGTAAAAAATAGCCAAGGAACATGGAGTACAGTGTACTTTATTTGCCTATGCCAGCAAATCCACTAAAATCAGGCCATTGGATTCTGTTAGTAATTTTATGCTGTGTTTATAAATATAGCTCTTTTTCCTATCCCTAAATTCCTTTTATATTAACATATATTAACCTAATTTTTATTATTTTTTTTTCTTAACTCAGCTCTAATTTTTACAATAAAGTATCAGGAAAGCAAAGACATCATTCAGAAAGGGAAAGCTAATAATATTTTGATCTTGGAACTCAGGTCAAATTGTTCTCCAACTTCCTAATCTTCTAATTCTTCTATGATACACAAAAAAGAATGCTGGATAACAAGTCATGCAATGTGAGTTCCGGTCCTAGCTGTGCCTTGTTTACCTGCTTAGAAAATAAAATGTAAGCATTTACAAAGCTAAATAGCAATACAGGATAATAAATGGAAAATAAATGGATAGATAAAAGAGGAGCTGGGGTGAAAGAAAATGGGTGGAAATAAGCAATTAATGTTCAAGTGATATGAAGAAAATAAGCAACTCTAGCACCCAATTATGATTTCTAAATACCATTTCCCATCAAAAGAAATGAGGCTGTTTAGGGAGAATAGCAGATTCCAGATCCGGGGGACATAAGACATGAGACAGAGAAATCTTGTCATTCTAAAAACAAGGAATGTCTCAAAAGCGACTGGGATTAGATCAAAAGGACCCAAGAGCTAAGTTGAGGGGCTCCCATGAGCTAAAGAGAAAACTGTCTGATCATTAGAAATAATAGTTACTACAATAGACTGATTTACAACAATTTACTAAACCTATAAGTTCATGATGATAAATACAAAAAACAAAAAACAACCATTGGTCACCTTTGGAGGTTGCTAGGGTACAAATAAAGAAAAAGAATCAAGCATTTGTCCTACTTTTCCTACATGGATAATACTTCAGGGTAATAAAACAGTTAATGATAAATGCCAGAAGAATGTAATTAGAATTAGAAAATCATATTTTGCAACCACTAATGAAATATGGATGTAGGCAAGGATCACCAGTGTGCCGATATGACTGGGTGAAAGGTTAGAGAGGAAATCAGGACAGATGCATTACTTGACTACACTTGAACCCACTCACCTTCCTTAGCATCATTAAAGTAGAATAAGACGTATGTTCCTTCAGACATGACCTAATAAGAGCACGTGTCTATCTGTGAATAATTTTTGGTCAATAAAAAGTAACACCTGAACCTACTCAATTCTCTGTATCCGCCCAGTTATAAGAAATTCAGGCATCTATTAAATGACACCAAGAGGATGAAATCAGCGAAAGTGAAAACTTGTGCAGTTAATATATCAGTGGCAAGAAAATAAAAGTAAGGGGAATTAAATTAAATGCAGTTGTGGACTCTGTTGGAATCCTGATTTAAACAACAAACTGTACATATTTTTGAGACAGAGAAAATTGAACATGGACTGGGTATTAGATGATATGCACCATTTTTAAAAATTCATTGGGTGTGATAGTAGCATGGTAGTTTTTTTGCTTTAGCTTCTTAGGTGTTTGAAGAAAAAAAGATATAATAAAAGTATCAATATAAACCACCCAGTGGGGAAAATATTTGTAACAGATATAATCAACACAAAATTGTATCCAGAACACAAATTGTCTATTCTAAATGTTTTCTAAGATGAATAGTAAACCCAATTTGTTTTGTCTTATTCTTACTTTAAATCTTTTTAATGGCCAGAGTTTACTAAAAAATATGCCATGAAATTCCTAGGTGAGGCTAATAGCAGCACTGTACTAACAGAGCATGTGTGATAGTAATGTAAACACCAGCCATGGCAGGGAAGAAAGCAATATATCAATATATTGAAGTATTTACCTCCATTCAAAAAAAAAAAAAAAACCCTCATCTAGTTTGCAGTGTTTCTACTCTAAACTAATTAACCAAATTGGGGGTAAGGATTGGGAGGGCTGTAGCTTAAATGTATATGTGATATGCATAGTAATTAGTGTAATTATCCTCCCTTTTTTAAAACAAATGTTATTTCAGTGGGTCATTCTCTGAAAATTCAAATTTATTTTTCTTCATTAAGTTGCCCCCCCTACAGTTACTAGTTTCAAATTAAACTAATTTAAAGCTGCCTAATTAATGAAATACCTCTATACTTTTATCAAAACTCAATGACTGTTTATGCCCACATCAGCAATTCTAAGCATGATGCTATATGAGTAGTTATTTTACTGATTTTTCTAACCAAGTTTGATGAGTTTCAAAGATTGTGAAATGGTCAAGTGAACACTGGAGAAAAGGACGGCACCAATTCAAATTTCCTGGAGAGTTTAAGAGACTTGGTTTAACCTGAATAATTTACTCCTAAATCATTCTTAATTCTAAAAGAATTAGTGCTAAGCATTTCATTAACATTCCTTATTCTCAAACTGTAGTTATGATACATTAGAGGGTTTCCTAGAAATGCTTTATAGTAACTTGGGGCCTCATATAATTGATATGTACTGTGTATTTAGGTTCATTTTTAAAGGTTTAGATCATTATTCTTCTATTTTGAATTATCATGGCTCTATGACTGCTATTGAGAGTTAACCACTGATATATTATTTAATATTAATTGCTAGTCAGAAACAGAGCCCCTTACAAAATAGTAAGATTTCTATAATGAATATGAAGCACTTAAGTGATTTTATACTATAGTTTTGCTACAAATACAATAACTGATCCTACTCTGAGGTATTCTAGGTTTACAAAAGAAATTCTAGTTTTGTTAGACAAATAACACGTTGATAAAGACAGCAGTTAATTAGAATATGATTATAATTACCTCTCTGAACTTACAATTTTTCCCTTTCAAGGAAAACAACTAATCACGGAAAATAAAAATGCGTGACACTTAGCATGGAACCCAAGAGAAGACACAGGGAAAAACTAAAATTTAAAGTCATTGACAAAGAAACAAAATATCACCAAGGAAGAGGCACACACACAAAAAAAATAGGCAAAGGATAAACACAAAGCATCATTGTCATCTAATTTAATACAGTACTTAAAGTTCTTAGTGATCTCTAAGAATATGTTGTATAAAGATGTTATACGCATGGTTTCCATAGTTAGATATTTCTACAGTAGCTTATCGAAGCATGAGAAAACAAAGGATATATACTCAAACATTATTAGAATTATCTTTATCCATTAATGATGTATACCTATCTGCTACAAATCAATGAGTGAAAGCATTATGTGGCTTAAAAATATTAGACTGGGTGTTGGAAGATGATATTTAGCCTGATTCTGCCATCATAAGAATTTAAGCAAGAGAGAAAGAAAAAAATCAGCTGGAACTGCTCCCTGGGACTTGGTTTCTTTTCTATAAAAAGAAAAGGATTGACCAGTCTGAAATTCTATGAATCTGTGATAATCAGCAAAATCAATTTACATGTATTCTTTTGTGTTTTTTATTTATTTATTTGTTTGCTTATTTATTTATTTATATTTTGGCTGCACTGGGTCTTAGTTGCAGCATGCGAGATCTTCGTTGTGGCATGCAAGATCTTTAAGTTGCAGCATGCAGACTCCTTAGTTGCAGCATGCGGTTAAACAAAAGTATAATTATACCATTGCATTGCTGCTTTACAAAAAAACAAATCATAGACATTTAAGAAACAAGTATCAGAGCCAAGATACTATATTCCAGTGCATAAAATACAAATATGCAGTGTTGATTAGATACAGTTTAAAGTTCACCATGTAGTAAATAGTGCTTTCATTTACAATTATTCATGATTACTCTCATCCACCTCATCGTTCCTTGTCTGATCTCCTCCCAACCAGTAACATCTCCAACTTCACTAATGGTTTTCTGTGTAGAAGAATCGTCTCTACAACTAGTACGTGTACTTAATGCAGGGCTGATATTCAAACCCTGGTCCACCAATCACTAGCTTGGGCATGTTCTCAAACCCTGTTTAGTCAGTTTCTTCATCTGAAACAAGAAACACCCCTTCTAGGACTATTGTAAAGATTACATGATATAGTAAAACTCTCACTCATGTGAGGTTAAATTGCAAGTCACAAGCACTTTACATTTCACTCTTTACCCTCCCTAGATTCCTAATTACAAACAAGAAAGTATTTTACATATGTCTTTTGTATCCTGCAGAGCCCTCAACAGCACTAAGTTCTCAGAAGGCACTGAAATATTTGTAGCATCATTGACTCAATAAGAATTTATTGAGAATAAACTTGTGTCAGGCTTTGGGGTAGGCATGGGGAGAAAGTAAAAATGAAGAAGAATGTTACAGCTCTTTCACTGGAGATTTGTAAATCAGCTAGATACCACATAAGGATATTAGAAGTATGAAGTAATTCTCACATAACTTGGAACAATTTTAACTAGAGGTTGACCAGAGTATTTAAAAATACAATACAAAAATAACAAAAATGCATATTCATACCTAAATAGGAAAGATTTGAGGTTATAGCCATTGTTTATAACCCTAGATGAAAGTCCCTGAGAGTTAAACTCTAATGAGCAAAAAGTAAATTTTTGTCTAATTGGAAACCTGTTTTCTTTTTCTTGGGGCGGGACTCACAGGAAAAACATTGCAGTGATTCAAGTTCCGTGATAAAGGAGAAAAAACAAAATGGGTTTGCATAGACAGGATGAAATCATGTTTCCATAGAAACCCTGAAATGGTTTGTTACAGCCCAACTTAAGTTGGCAATTTTGGCTAATTTCAACTATAAAAATAAATGTGGCAACTTAAAAAAATTTACCCCATCTTATCATGAATATCATTTTCAAATAATATTTAAATACATAGAAATCACCTCACTGGATTTAAGACATATTTTTAAATTTCTTTAATCATTACCAACTTCACCTGGCAAAGATATCATTTAAATTGGAAACAAATCCAATGAACTAAGTTGTGCCAGAATAAACAGAATCTAGAATATGGTTCTCCTCTGATTCTAATGTTAGAGCAAGAACAAGGACAAAGACTTCCTCTATTACAGACTAGCAGAGTCTGTGGGTTTAACAGCTTTCACTGAATCATGATAACCAAAATAGACTCACAATCCTATCCCAAACAGCAAGGCTACTTTTTTTCATGTAGATTATTTTGTTCAAATTAGAGATCCATTTGATCACGGGCATATTCGGCCACAAATAAGTCACCAAAATGTTTGTTTTATAGTAATGATTTAAAAAATATTTTTGTCCTATTTTTTACTTTCATTAAAGGCTTTACTCTTTTTTTTTTTTTTTTTTTTTTTATTTATGGCTGTGTTGGGTCTTCGTTTCTCTGCAAGGGCTTTCTCCAGTTGCGGCAAGCGGGGGCCACTCTTCATCGCGGTGCGCAGGCCTCTCACCATCGCGGCCTCTCCTGTAGCGGAGCACAGGCTCCAGACGCGCAGGCTCAGCAGTTGTGGCTCACGGGCCCAGCCGCTCCGCGGCATGTGGGATCCTCCCAGACCAGGGCTCGAACCCGTGTCCCCTGCATTGGCAGGCAGATTCCCAACCACTGCGCCACCAGGGAAGCGAAGCCCCAAAGGCTTTACTCTTATTTAAGGACTTCACTGTCATACAAGGATTGGCCCCAGCCTTTGAATTTGCTTCTTATGAATTTCTTTTGCATCACTCTAGCTTTCAGACACAAGTCAGAAGAGCCAAAGCCCAGGCAAATATGTACCCAAACAATCAACTCTGAATGTACACACTGCTATATATAAAATAGGTAACCAACAAGGACCTACTGTATAACACAGCGAACTCTGCTCAATACTCTGTAATAACCTAAATGGGAAAAGAATTTGAAAAAGAATAGATGCATGTATATGTATAACTGAACCACTTTGCTGCACATCTGAATTGAACACAACATTGCTAATCAACTATAAAAAATAAAGAAAGAAAAGAAAGAAAGAAAGAGAAAGGGAAAGGAACCTGTCCAGTCACACAACCTAGCTCAGCTCTTCACTGCATCCAGTAACCAGCTCACAATCATACGTAACTAAAGTTGAGCCTTCTAGGTTTTATCCACCCAACAATTTCAAAGCTGGGAAACTAACAATTAATTCTCAAAGGATCACTCTTCCCTTGACTGTCTTGCGTGCATGCTCCTTTCTCTCCTTCCCTTCATGGCCAAATGTCATGAGCAAGGTCTTCATCTGTTTTTCCTCCATTTCCCGACCTCCTGCTAAAGCTTCACCCACTACAATCCAATGTCTGACTCCAGTGTGCTACTGCTACACTGCTCCTGTCAAGGGCACCAGTGATTTCCTAATTGCCAAAGTAAATCAACTCTCTCTGGCCATCTTTCTTAACCTCTCTGTGTTAGGCTCATACAGGTGTTTTTTGGTTTTTTTTTTTAACTTTCTCCCTAAGTCTTCCTGACATCATTCACCCTAGGAGTGACTTATTTCCAGACTCCTCTGAAAGTCCCTCCTACTATCCACTGTGTGTTTAGGTTCCTGGAGTTTAGCCAGAGTCTCTACATTTCTTATTCTGCAGACTGTCACTGGAGAAATGTATCCTCCCCTACAGCTCTAACATCCACTTTGATACCACTGGATCACAAATGTTTATCTCCAGAGCACACTTCACTCTTTCATTCAAGAGTCCATTTTTAAATAATTATATCCAGAAGTCTAGTGAACATCAACTTTTATACAGCGAAATGCATCTCAGTTTCAAAGTTTCAACAAATCTTGACATGAGCTTAAAATCTATTCCTGAAAAATGGCTATTGTCTTTCTACTCTCTATTCAAGTAATGACTCCACTATTTACCCAGCTATCCTAAATCAGAACCACGAATATCTTCCCAAAGCTATTTTCTGTCCATCCTCTCTCACAACAAACAAAAAAAACCTCAAGACTCTATCCTCTACATCCACTGTCACTGTTGTAGGCTTGGGGTTTATCATTTCATATCCACCACACTACTGAAATAGATGCAGAAGAAACATTTGGGAATTTCAATACATTCATTATATTGAAATACACAATACCCATTCCTTATTTTAAAATAAAAAGACAAGATTTTTTAATATGACAAAGCCAAAAACCATTAGGAACCATAATAATTAATGGTAAAATGTTAGAAGAATTCTCTTTGAATAAAGTCAGAAGTAATACAAGGAGGCCTGCAATCATCTCTGTTTAGCACTTAGACATTCTATCTAAGAAAATAAGATAAAAATAAGGTGTAAGGTTTGAGAAAGAAATAAAATTATCAACATTATTAGGGGAAATTACCTAAATTAAAAAATCTCATAAAAATAATTTAAAATAAGAACAGAGTTCAGCAAAGTTGTTGCATACAAAACTGAGCTTTTTAAAATCAAATACCATCCCTTATTCTAGCAGCAAGAGATTCAAAAATGTATTTTTGAAGACTTTATTCACAGTAGCAGTAAAAATAATGGCACATCTAGGTGAACACAACAAAATTATAATTGAAGGACAAAATGTTCTAAATATATGGAAAAATAAGTGCATTCATATGGCAAGACTTAATATAAAGGTGATAGATCTTCCCTCAAATTAATCTATAAGTTCAATGCAATTCTCAAGATTGTAATAGGGAAGAACGAATCTGACTCCACATTAGATCTGTTCTGTTGCTTGTGCTTAGTCATGCTAGCTCTGCACCTTTTGTAAAAGAATGTTGCCAATAGCCTGAAACATACAAGATAGCCTATTCTCAGGGCTCTGACCTTTAAGGGTCCATTCATACAGAGATAAAAAGTTGCAGAACAGAGAATAATATTTGTCTCGTTGGAGGTTTGCAGGAACATTGTGACCTGATTTACATGGACAGCTGCAAGAACAAAGGATTCCTACACCAGGAAGTTTGCAACAAACAACCACACCCCTCACTCACCTTGCCTTTAAAAATGCTTTGTTGAAACTCTTTGAGGAGTTTGGGGTTTTGGGGGCATGATCCACCTGTCTCCTTGCATGGCCCTACAGTAAACCTTTCTCTGCTCCAAACTCAGACGTTTTGGCCTCACTGTGCACTGGGCACATGAACTTGCATTTGGTAACATGAGTTCCTAGAGGGCAAGGTTTAAAACCACTAATTCCCTAAACCACACTATGCTTTACATGTTAGAGACCATCAGTTAATATTTTGATGGCTCATCCACCACTGGTATTGAGTTTTATTTGTTTTCAAAATGGTGATAGATCTATGCTAATCCATCTGCACCTTCTGAGATGATTTCTTTTGGGGTCACACATCCATGGAACGATTGGCTAGGACAGAGTGTACAGAATGCAGTTGTGGAGGGCTACAAAGTCAACTGGCACATGGGACATTTTCCCACACCAGTGGCCATGTTCCAACCAACCAACCTAGCCAGCCCAGATACCATCCAACTCCACAAAGAAGATCAACATTATTATTTTTGGATAAGAATTTATTTTTATAAAATTTATATTTTAGCTTTGAAATTGTAAACCAACTAGAGCCAAAAGGTAATAAACAAAATATAAAAACAGCAAAAAGATATCCATTCCCTATTCACATACACATAAACTTCCTTTTTGGCCCAGGATGACTTAAAACCCAATCCACACTAGGATGACTCAAAGAAATGCTGAGAATCCCATTCTCTCTCCTTCTACTCTGTGCTCTGTTATCCCAATAATTCCCATTGGAATACTCACAGAGCCTCTTGACTACAGTCAACCTCACACAGATGTGAGGGTGGACAGTTGGACGTAGCCAGTGCTGGGTCAGCATTATCACTGCCTCTGACTATAGGAAGATTCCAGTTCAAGTCCCATCCCTAACCACCTGCAGAGTCTTGAAGCTATGTTTTCTTGACATTGTCAAAACTTCTTAACACATGAGAGCTAAGCTGCATTCTTCCACATCTGTTTGCATTTGTAAACAAAAAATCTTTTAAAGTATGAGATCATTTGCCTCAACATTCTTCATATTTTTATTTTTTATTTTTAAAAATTTTATTGAAGTATAGTTGATTTACAATGTTGTGTTAATTTCTGCTGTACAGCAAAGTGATTCAGTTATACATACATATATTCTTTTTCATATTCTTTTCCATTATGGTTTATCACAGGATATTGAATATAGTTCCCTGTGCTATAAGGTAGGACCTTGTTGTTTATTCATCCTATATATAATAGTTTGCATCTGCTAATCCCAAACTCCCAATCCATCCCTCCCCTACTCCCCCTCCCCTTGGAAACCACAAGTCTGTTCTCTGTTTCTGTGAGTCTGTTTCTGTTTCATATTATTTTTAAAATTGTAAGATAATTACAGTCATTTCTTTCCGAAAATTAAGAACATGAGAAAATAAATTTGTGTATTTAGAAGAAGAGCCCTAATTACATATTCCAAAGCAACTTACAAGTATTTCCTATATTAATCAAACATATATTCAGTGGTACACATATTCTTCAAATGTGTGAGTTCTTATAAAAATATGGCCAGTCCGTTTTTTAAGGTGTAGAGTTTGAGTGCCAATTATAAAATATATTAAGTTACAAAATAAGAAGAACTAGTGTTGGAGAATAGTCTCAAAAGTGATCGAAGTATGATGTTAGCTTTTTAATTAAAATGAGATTTCTATGAATGGACACTATATAAGTTTCACTGAATGGTGTCTTCTATCTGGACTCCATTTGGTGGGGTCCCACGGCTGGGTCATCTGAAGACAAATTACTAGTGAAGTCCAGACTTTATCTCAGTTAACTTAATCACAAGGTTAGAATAGAAATCCAGTCCAACTGTGGGCACCACAGCAGTGAAAACCAAGGATTGACTTTTCTCAGACACTCAGAAGAGTATGCATTAAATACATTGAATGAACAAGAAATTCCCTAGGAAGGGAAAAATAAAGGGAATGGCCCTTAAGAAAAATTAACCAAAGGACTGAAAGGTACTAGAAAGTCCCTCATACCCAATTTCATTGATTTAAGAAGTTGGAACTCAATGAGGTTAAATATTCTAACTAATATTAAATGCAGTGACAGAGCCAACATCAGAAACTGTGTTCCCAAATAGGGTTCTCCCCCATCTACCATACTGCCCCCTTTAACTGGGAAAAGGTTCAATGTTCTTGTTCTAGAAGCAACCTGTAGGAGTCAGACTATGGTTTATACACCTGTAGTATCTCTAGATACCTCAAGAAAACTCCACCCATTCCTTAAGACTGAGCAGAAACATCACACTCTAGCCCAGGCTCTGCCAAGCATCAGATCCCTGATCCTCCTGGTCACAGGGCCCCTCTAAGAGCCAGAGGCCACAGGTGCATCCAGAGATAGGAGGCAATCCTAGTCCATGAGGACCAAAGGTGATAATCTTAGTTTCTCATATGGTGACATGCTATACAAAGTATTAAATATTCTGTATCCCCAAATGATAAGATACCCAGTCCTTGATCTGTACTATAAAACTATCTGAATACAATTTAGTACCTTTTTCTTTAAAGAAGAATGCATTAAAAATATTTATAGAACACTAGCTTGGTAAAAAATATTAGAAAGGTATCCAAACTTTTCTAAGGTACCATGCTTTCAAAGTACAGAGAAAACATACTTGATGAATATTCAGTAGTTTTATACGTCTAACTGTTCTCTAATATTATTTCCAAGCATAAAAGTAAGAGAAAAAAAAAAAAAAGCAGTTTCTTTGTAAAAAAAAGAAACTATAAGTAAAACATCAGAATAACTTCATGAAAGTTGTTCACCGTATCATTATTTTGTTCTTAGTACCTTTCCCAACACCTCTTAAAATCAAAAGCTTTTCCTTAAATTAACTGTGCATTAAAATCACCATATGGGTTGTCATTGCTATAGATCTACAAGGTAACATCTCCCTCTTAGATGGAAATAGAATGCATCCCTCATCCATTTCAATCACAGAGAAAACACTGGATATATATAGTACTCTGTAGCTCCTATCACATATCACCATTTTAAAATCATTGTTTTGGGCTTCCCTGGTGGCACAGTGGTTAAGAATCCACCTGCCAGGGCGGGGGACATGGGTTCGAGCCCTGGTCCAGGAAGCCTGCTGTGCACCACAACTACTGAGCCTGCGCTTTAGAGCCCGCAAGCCACAACTACTGAGCCCATGAGCCTAGAGCTCATGCTCCACAACAAGAGAAACCACCACAATGAGAAGCCCGCACACAGCAACGAGGAGTAGCCCCCGCTCGCCGCAACTAAAAAAAGCCCGCGCGCAGCAACGGAGACCCAGCACAGCCAAGGATATTAATTAATTAATTAATTTTAAAAATAAATAAATAAAATAATTGTTTTTCCTTGTATGAAGTGAGGGGTGTTACATAGCTTCTTGAAATGTCTTTTAATTCTTGGAGTATTATGTCTCCTTTCTTTATGTTGCATATAGTATAAAATATTGAACACATCTGTATGGGGCTTTTGAACTGGTATTTACTATTTCATACTTGTTTTTAAATCTTGGAATTGTATTATTTTCAGAAGTAACACTAAAGGGATTCTCCTTCTTGTGCTGTCTTTATCTCAGGCATAAGTTTAGTATTTCTATCTGTCCACATAAAGTGGGAAGAAAAAAATTAAATTGGTTTAGGTTTAAGTATGTATTTAAGTACTCCAAGTGACTGACTAAAATCAGTGATTAGGTTAATGGCAGGGTCATCAAACTGACACTTTACTCTTGGAGAAAAACCATTCTAGAGGAAGGAGGTTGTCCCCATTATAATTTTGCTTTGAAAAGTCAACTTACATGGGCAGAGTTTGCAAGCCAAAGTGGTGAAAGCTGTTACAAACTTAAATCATTTAAGATAAAGAAATCTGATTTGGTTTACAAAAATGTAATTAGCAAAAATTTCAATGCAATATCTATTGCTTTATTGAAGCATATCTATCCTTTGTTATATCATCAGGATAAATTCCATTTCATTACACAATTATGATACACAGTTATGGTTTGTCGAGCAGCTGACCTTTATTCCAATGAATATTTTGCTGATCTATCCACTGAATGGCACTTTATTATTTTTTTCTTGAGAAAACATTTATCGAGTACCTGATTTATTTAATACCTGATATTTATTGAAAGCCTGATAAGCACTAAGGTATTATGAAGATGTAGTAATCACATTTTAATCAAAGCACTTAACTGTGTAGAGGAAGTTATTATGAATACATCCTGTTTCTCCAATGAAATTAAGAGCTTTTAAGGTATGGGCTGATATGTATCATTTTTTTTTATTTTTAATAATACTACATAATACATAGTAAAGACTTAATGTGTTTACTGTTAAAATATTTGTTAATTTGTTCATTCAACAAACATTTATTGCCTGTCTGACTAATGATATAACACATGTACAGTGCATTACATGGCACCTGGCACACAGGGGAGTTCAATAAATGTCATGTTAGATGGTAAGATAAATAGCCAGCCATGACTTGTATCAATACTAGGCAAGGGGCACACAATAGGTGTACAAAGAAATGTGATGATGTAGAAACACAGAAAACAGTCTGGGGGAATCCAAGCAAATAACTAACACTAGTTAGCAGAGGGAACTCAGGGAACATGTGTGCAAGAAATGAGAGTCATCATCTCAGTATCAAAATACAAAGCAAGTTTAATATCACTGAGTAATGCTGTAATAGGGAAGAACAAGTCTGACTCCATATTAGATCTGTTCTGCTGCTTGTGCTTAGTCATGCTGGCTCTGCACCTTTTGTAAAAGAATGTTACCAATAGCCTGAAATATACAGGATAGCCTATTCTCAGGGCTCTGGCTTTTAAGGGTCCATTCATATAACGGTAAAAAGTTGCAGAAGAGAGAATAACTTTTGTCTCGTTGGAGGTTTGCAGGAACATTGTGACCTGACCTACATGGACAGCTGCAAGAACAAAGGATTCCTACACCAGGAAGGTTGCAACAACCAACCAGGCCTCTCCCTTACCTGGCCTTTAAAAGTGCTTTGCTGAAACCCTTCAGGGAGTTTGGGGCTTTGGGCAGCACGATCCACCTGTCTCCTTGCATGGCCCTGCAGTAAACCTTTCTCTGCTCCAAACTCCGACATTTCAATATTGTTAGGCCTCCCTGTGTGTCGGGAACACAAACTTGCTTTCGGTAACAATATCAGTGCTGTCTATGCTTACTCAACCTTACCTAAAATTTCTTAAAGACTCAAGGAAAACCATCAATCATTTTATGTTTTAGCTAGTAATAGTCTTGTATAACTAAGAAAAATGGAACATTTTATAGAGTCAGAAGGAACACAAGATGTTGTCCACACTCTGCTTGAACTTATTCAATAACAGGAAACTTGCTGCCTCCTAAACATCAATCTTTAGACAGTTCTAATTGCTACGAGGTTCTTCCTGATAGTTCCTGAATAATAGCTAACTTCACTGAGATCCTATAAGAACCAGGCAATGGACTAAGCAACTATATACATTACTTCACTTAATCCTACAAGCCCTTGAAGTAGCAACTATACTATTGGTTCTATTTACAATAGCACAGCATGTCTCACAGAGATTTTTAAAAACCTAGTCACACAAAGGGAGAACTAAAAGTTTGAGCAAAGTCCCTCTGAGGCCATATGGCCCCTGCTTTCTACCACACCCATCAATGCTGCATTTGAGGCAAAAGTCTGCCTCTTGTTAATTGATATGCTGTGGTTCCTCTTTATGCAGTAAATGCACTACTATTTATTTAGTCCAGGGTTTCTCAACTATTGACATTTGGGACCAGATGAGTCTTTAACATGGGGTCTGTCCTATGCATTTAAGATGTTTGCAGCATCCCTGGACTACTACCCACTGGATGCCAGTAGTACCCCCTCCCAAATGTGACAACTACAGGTGTTCCCAGACAGGGCTAGGGGACAAAATCAACCCCACTGAAAATCATCAATTTAGTCAATACAGTCTTGCCTCAAGGATTGGCACTTAGAAGACCTTGATGATTGAAACTGCATTTGAACTTTGTAAGTCTTAGATTTCATACTAGGAGTCAACCACCATGTTTATAATCCTTTGCCCAAAGAATAAAGCAATAAGGTAAAAACAACACTTTGTTTAAGACATTAAAAAGAATCTGTTGGTTAGCCTTTCTGTTTCAGACTTGACATAAGCTCTATTCTTTTACTATCAGGGTTTCTAGGGTTTTGCTTGTATTTCAGAATCAAATGTTCTTAAAACAGTAGATACGATATTTCAAAAAATAATAATAATTTAAAAGGAAATAAAGAAACCTACCACACACAGTTCCATCGCTTGTATTTGCTTTTCATTTTTTGACCATGAACAAGAGAGTCCTTTTAAAATTGAAAGTATTTTCCTTCTATTTTATTCTGGTTTCACAGACAACTAATTGTAAAACATTATGATAATGATGCCTGTAAGAATTTTTTTTATTCTTCACTCATATGATAATGGTGGTTATATTTTTCATGTTTCTCAATCCATACATCTGCAAAGCTCTAAGATATCATGCCTAGAATAAAATTGTTATATTATCTGAGTCTCTAGTATATTTAAAGAGTATAATACAAAAGAGGTACTGCTTCTCTATGGAGTAAAGTTTAAGGCATGTAATCCATCTCTGTGATGAAATGCAGATTTCTCCTTGGAAGACGTATTTAAATCAGTTGGGTAGGATAGTACTAAACAAAAATTCATCTGATTACATTTAAGGTTCAGAAAAAATCGTGTACAAAAAGATTCTCTGGCTTTGAGCCTAGAGGATTTTTGTGTGATTGTCAATTGGATATATTTTCGTTAAGTTTAAGCCCATATTTTTTTTTCAAAAAAAGGGACTCTGAGAGGTTTTGGAGGAATTTCAAAGTGGATCACACAGATTAGAGCTCCCAGATTTCAAAAAACTAAGCTTACTTGATGACTTTAGCAATGGTAGGTGAGTGAACTACAGTAATTCTATGTCCTTTCCTTTTTCCATCCTTTGCATTTTTGTTCTAATACCAAAGAGATCCCACGTGAGTGGCTCATATTTTTATTATTTATTTATTTATTTATTTATTACTTTTTTATTTTTTATAATTTATTTTTGAGAGCTTTTTTTTGTTTTGTTTTTTTGCCACACTGCATGGCATGTGGAACTTCCCCAACCAGGGATCGAACCCGTGCCCCCCTGCAGTGGAAGCGCAGAGTCTTAACCACTGGACCACCAGGGAAGTCCTTTATTTTTTATTAAATGCTGAGAAGGTACATATTGAGGAGAGACATATCCTTGGTCTATTCAGAATAAAAAACTGTTGCAATCCCTAGCTAAGCTATGGTGCAGCCAGTCATCTCTGGCGTAAACAGTAGTCCTACCAATATTACTTTCCATGATAATCAATCCATGTATTAGTTGTGTTCATTTGAAGAAGGGCTGATGGTGACAGTAACATTGTGGAAGGGAGGACAGTAACATGTTTTCTTCTATACTCTTTGCTTCTTTAATTATCATCTTGATTTTATCTTTCCCTTTCCACTGAAGTGTATAAGTGTCCTCCATGAAGGCAATATGAATGAAAAGGCCTGTAATTTCTTATTTCATATTTTTATTCATGCTTTATTTGGACGTGATAGGCAGTAGTCTTTATTCTATAACATGCTTTGCAGAAACACTGGTTTATTTGCTTTTCCAAGAAACTAAATCATTAAATTTTAACATAAAATTATATGAAATTCTTCTAGGAATTTAGGTACTAGGTTTATGTCATTTTCTGTATATGTTGGCAAACAAAGTGCATTAAAATTTTCTGGAGGCCACCAGTAAATGGTTTCTGGTACAGTTATTACATTGGTTTTCACAGGCAAAGGAATAATTCTAATTTCAAAAACTCTATAACATTTTTAATCAGTGTAAAACTATAGTTGCATAATGTATTCATGGTAAACTACCTTTAAATCAAAGATACTCGGGAATATGATATCATTAGCTAATTCCAGAGTAACAAAATGCACCATGGTTCTTCTGGACAATCATCAAAAACATTTCCACCTGATCAGAACTAAATTAATTGATATATATTAAAATTTTGAATTTTAATTTTCAACTGTAAAGCACTGAAAGACAATTCTGCATGTTGTTTCTGTGCCTCTTGAATCAGCTTTTGTTCAGACTATTTCCAAGGATGCTGGGAATATCCCAAATAGCCTTGGGTGATAGATAGTATCTCCCTCCTGAGATGTGGGATTTGTTTCCTGACTGGTTTAGTAAAGATGATTTCTTCCTCCAGTACAAATGTTAGGCAAGTTTTCTAGCATCCTTTTTATTAAAAGTATTTCTTAAGTTCAGAGTTCCTC
Source organism: Balaenoptera borealis (assembly GCF_965194805.1). Taxonomy (NCBI): domain Eukaryota; kingdom Metazoa; phylum Chordata; class Mammalia; order Artiodactyla; family Balaenopteridae; genus Balaenoptera; species Balaenoptera borealis. The sequence continues at coordinate 65,888,845 of NC_138869.1, read as the reverse complement.
AGCTGTGGCATAAACCACTGTGTAAGCAGCATCTACCTGGGTCCCTCCACATGGCTCTCATGGGACTCAGGGGACCAAGAGGAACCAATGCAAATATGAAGCTCATACTGTCTGCTGTGTTGTAAATAATAAAGTCCTTTATCTCTGACCCAAGAGTCTCCAGTCTGCCAATCTGAAACTATGGCAGACTAACTTCTTAGATTGCATGTAGGGTAAAATCTCAGACTCTTCACAATTTTTGATGTAAGCAGAGTAGACACACAATAATTATTGGTTAAAGAGGCCAAATTACTGTGTCTAACTGAACTCCATTATTTATTATGTAGATTTACAATTTTCTTTAGCAAAGTTATACATTACAGTCTATACTTTTAGGCACAATTAAAACAAAATATACTGATTATTTTAATATTTTTCATTTTGATATCTACACACTTTATTTCAATAAGTGACTGGTACTTAACAAGTCTCAATCTCTTTGGAACATGGTAGACATAAACAAAAAAATCATATTTAATACTCAAAAAAAGGATTGTGTTTCTAAAAATCAGCAGATTTGACCGAATCAAAGCATAAAAACAGTTGACACAATGGGCTGTTGTTTTCCTAACACTGCTCTATTTTACCAAGTCCTTTACTGGAAAAAACACATCAGGATGAGCCATTTGATGAAAATAATGACATATTATTGATAGATTTCATTTGTACAACTATGCTGAAATGTTATAGTTAGACAGTATCCCATTCTATGTAACTCCAGTATTTAAATAAATGTATTTAACAAAAAATAGTGCTTTAAACATCACGGCTAGTGAACCAAATCACGCCAACCACTTTTCCTAACTCTCTCGGAACTGACAATGATGGAGGATAGCAGGCTCTTGAGTAAGACACCATGCAACGTAAATTATAGCATAACACAACTACTGAAGCCAATAAACAGAGAAAAAAAGACAAAATCCTGACCCTCCAGGATTTTTTTTCCTCAAAACTCCAAAAATGATCATTCTAACCAGTAAATTCGTTTAAACACCACTGACTCCTTCGAAGCCACAATTTAAATTTTCTCCCCAGAAAACCCTTAAAAGATTCCATTTTCCTTTAACGTTATGCAAGTTACAATAAGGCTGCTATTCAAGCAAACATCTTCCTCTGTACTAAATGACCATTTCTTTAAATCATTTTGAAACCCTGAGCTGACGAGAAACTATCTCATCACTGGGTCAACTGATCACTATTGGTTCAGAACACCTGCCGTTGAGTGAGGCAATGACTCAAAGTTTCTGAAACCCTTTACAGAGCTTCACTTTCAGCAGTTGCTATTGGTTCATCAAGTAAGGAAACTGGAAAGCTTTAAGTAGCTAAGTTCTCTGCTCAAGTACAGAGAGAACCTACAGTAATTGGTAGAATGCGGGCAACAAAAACCTACTCTGATCACAGAGCCCTGGCACTTGGCTGCCTCAAGTTGCCAGTTGGGAGAATTTTCAGCTTGTTCCTGGCCAAAGGAGGTATTGTTTTCAGGTACTTAATGAAAAGAAAATCAACTACATTATACAAGAATCTGGTCAAGACTAAGCACAAAAAGACCTTTTTTTAAAAAAGGACTTCAGATGGTAAGAAGAGATCACTAATATGAATCACAGGCAAAATTTTGAAAACTTTAAATATATTCATGGCTTTTAATGTTCAAATACATTAATCATTTAACAGAACACCTTATATTTTTCAAGGTGTATATACTTATACAAGTTAGCGTCAGTATTATGCCTGCTATTTTGTGCTTTTTTCTGTCATATTTTAAATACTCTTCCCAAGAATAGACAGAGTACAAATACTAAACAGAATTGTTTATACAATACAAATACTAAACAGAATTGTTTAAAGAATCCATATGTCTTGACTTTTACTTTTCAAACCCAACATCCAAAAAGTTACCAATTGTTAATTCACTCACCAAATAGAAAAATACTGAAATGATCAAGCATAGCAGAATACCCAACTGGGTAGCTTCAGTCAAGTCTACACCAAGATCAGTCACTTTTATTCCCTCACCTGGAATAATAGTAATGTCATATTATTTCTTTCTAGAAACTAGAGAAAGATAACTTCCTACTAAATTTCCCTCATCCTTGAATTTACATGGATGCATCTACTAAATGATTCCACTTTTCAAGAGATAAGTATTTGTCCTTCTCCTTCATAATCCTGGAGGAGAAAAGACAACTACTAGGAAATGTTTTAACTGCTTTCTGAATTAAAACAATATAAAATAAACCAGTTCCTCAATTATTTTGATGTTATCTGGCTTTTCAGGACAGAATTCATTGGGGATGTTGAGAATATAAACAACACCAAAATGTTAGCCTTCCAGTCTAACCAGCAGACTTGCTAACCAGCAGGTCTGCTTTGAGTCACATTGTATTCAGAAAACCCCATTTTCCTAACTTAATTTAGCTTGAATTGTTTTTGTGATGGTGTTCGTTGGTTTCCTTTGCTTTTATGGAATAACGTACTGCTTGGTATCTCTACTATTGCAGTTTATATGAAAATCAGATGCTCTTCACATTCACGAAGTACAGAACAAGGTGTCAAAGCTAAATTAGGCAAGATTTAAGTTAGTATTGAGAATGAAACTTTTTAAAAAAATTTATTGGAGTATAGTTGATTTACAATGTTGTGTTACTTTCTGCTGTACAGCAAAGTGAATCAGTTATACATATACATATATCCCCTCTTTCTTAGAGAATGAAAATTTGATGAGATATCAGACATGAAAATGGGTCATTGAGAAAAACTGAGAAACATTTTCTGGGGAGATTTTTTTTTTAAGGAGACAAGATTCTCATCCCTGTGGGATGGCTTCAAACAGTTGAATGGGCTCTGAATCACCCAAGGGCTTTTCCAAGCCTATAATGGTGACATGGAGGGTCTTCAAAGAAACTAAGGGAGCAAATTTCTCAATAACTAAAAGCAGAATGCAGTTCCAGATCACCAAAACTCTGCAACGCTCGTTTTGTGACCTTGACTCAGAGCCACTGGGATGTACCAGGAAACCACAATGCTTGGCAGATACACATTTCATGTGCAAACGTTTACCAGATGTGCAGTTCATCCTATCCATGCTGAGCAATAGAAACAAAAGTGAATTTGCTGCGTAATCTGACATGCCAGCTCCTCCGTGAGCCAGCAGGTGATAGGTCTGGTCTCACATTTAAGGTCTGAATTTTGAGCAGAGAGAACTTCTTAAGCCCCACCCCCACCCCTAATTAAAACCAATCCCATATGCTTGTTAAGCTTGAAATTCCACCAAGAAAGACTTATTTTTGTAGATTAAGAATTCTACTCTTGTTAAAATGGAAATTCCCTTGGGAGACATAAACTGTTAATCAGTTATTTATACTTCAGTGTAAATGAATTTTAAATCCTGTCTTGACAGCTGGTTTTGATAAGGAGAACACATGAAGTTTGGTTGTTTGGATTGTAAGAGAGAGGGAAAAAAAAATCTTCAGAAGATAAAAGTTAATAAATGAATAACTCCCTTACCACTATTATTCATCTATTCATTCAACAATATTTATGGCCACCCCATTTCAGGCAATGGGGCATTCATCCTAAGCATTGGGGATACAAAGATGGAAAAGCACAATTAATGGCCTTTAAAAATGTAGGGTTCACCTCCTACATTGTTGGTGGGAATGTATATTGGTGCAGCCACTATGGAAAACAGTATGGAGGTTCCTCAAAAAACTAAAAATAGAGTTGCCATATGATCCAGCAATCCCACTCCTGGGCACATAGCCAGACAAAACTATAATTCAAAAAGATACATGCACCCTTATGTTCATAGCAGCATTATTCACAATAGCCAAGATATGGAAACAACCTAAATGTCCAACAAAAGATGAATGGATAAAGAAGATATGGTACATATATACAACAAAATACTACTCAGCCATAAAAAAAGAATGAAATAATGCCATTTGCAGCAACATGGACGGACCTCGAGACTGTCATACTAAGCAAAAAGTAAATCAGAAAGAGAAAGACAAATACTATACGATATCACTTATATATGGAATCTAAAATACGACACAAATGAACATATCTATGAAACAGAAACAGACGACAGACATAGACAACAGACTTGTGGATGCCAAGGGGGAGGAGGGGAGGGGAGGGAGAGATGCACAGGGAGTTTGGGATTAGCAGATGCAAACTCTCATACATAGAATGGATAAACAACAAGGTTCTATTGTATAGCATAGGGAACTATATTCAGTATCCTGCGATAAATCATAATGGAAAAGAATATGAAAAAGAATGTACATATATATGTATAGCTGAGTCACTTTGCTGTACAGCTGAAATTAACACATTGTAAATCAACTATACTTCAATAAAATTTTTTAAAAACGTAGGGTTCAGTGGAAAGACGTCAACTATGCAGTTGCCATAGAAGAGGAGAGATGTTAATGGAGGTGTAGGTAAGGCACCAGGGGAGCTCAGAGAAATGAAGACCTAACTCCACCTGGGAGGGGAGATGGGAAAGCCTTCCAGAAGGAGGTAAAGTCTGACCTGTGACTTGAGGGAGAACCAGGGATTTGTAGGTAACCTTAGGAGGAGAGGAAGATAGTACCTGATTATGCCTGGAAAACAATTAAAGAGCAGGATGCGCTCAGTGAAACAGCTTTCCTAGAGTAAGATTTCTGGAGTGAAGTACTTGTAGGGGATGAGGGGCAATGTTTTCATCAGCTCTGGCTGCTATTACAAAATTTCAGAGACTGGGGGGCTTAAACAACAGACACTTATTTCCTCACAGTTCTGGAGGCTGGAGGTCCGAGATGAGGGGCCAGCATGGTGGGTTCCGTTGAGACCCCTCTGTAGGTGGGCTGCCATCTTGCTGGCTGTGTGTGTGTTCGGTGGTGGGGTACCAGCTCTCTGGTGTTTCTTCATTTAAGAGTACAAATCCTATGATCTCACCCTTATGTCCTCATATAACCTAAATTCTCTCTTTTTAGTGGCCCTACCTCCAAATACAGGTAAGGGCTTTAACATGTGAATTTGGAGAAGACACAATGCAGTCCACAGCAGGCGGTGAGGGCAATGAATAACAGTGATGGAGAGGGTCCTCAAGAAACAATCCATAGGGCTTCCCTGGTGGCGCAGTGGTCTAGAATCTGCCTGCCAATACAGGGGACACGGGTTCGAGCCCTGGTCTGGGAAGATCCCACATGCCGCGGAGCAACTAGGCCCGTGAGCCACAACTACTGAGCCTGCGCGTCTGGAGCCTGTGCTCCGCAACGAGAGGGCGCGATAGTGAGAGGCCCGTGCACCGCGATGAAGAGTGGCCCCGGCTTGCCACAACTAGAGAAAGCCCTTGAACAGAAACGACGACCCAACACAGCCAAAAATAAATAAATAAATAAATTAATTAATTTTTTTAAAAAAGAAAGAAAGAAACAATCCATGAAAGCCCTTTTAAATCAAGTGAAGAGCAATGGATTTTGTCTTTAAAGCTCTTTCTGGGATTCTACAGAGAGATTTTCAGTAGACATAGTCTGGTTCACATTTTAGGAAGTTCACTGCAGCAGCAAAAGAGAGAATGATGTACAAGAAAACAGAAAGGCCTCTGCGGTCAGGAGGGCCTGAGGCAGGATGTGGGGTGGGACTGGAGTTGAGAGAAATTCAGGAGTTGTGATAGGCCATGTGCTGGATCATATCCGTGTGGAGGGGAGAAATGAGAATGACCCCGCCTCTGGTCCTTCCTAAGCGAAAGAACTCAGAAGCAGAACCAAATTGTTTGCTGGGAGAAGGAGGAGAGGAAATAAAAAGCTTCTCAATTTTTAGAAAGTTAAGTATAAACTTCATATGAGGTACGTACATATGGAACTGTTCACTTGACAGCTAATATGTGGACCCACTATGTGCCAGGAGTGGGATTATGAGAAGATGCAATTGACACAAAGCAGCATTTGCGGGTGCGGGTCCTACTCTGGCTTACTATTTGCTGTTGGGTGCCCAGAGCTGAGATTTTAGTACATTGAAACTCTGTATTAAACCAAACTAAAATGTCTAAGAGTATAAGAATAACTTAATAAACCCTGGTTCATCTATAGGATGGATATACACATATACAGAGGCATGATATTTGTGTATTCCAAGAATATTTAATGACATAAAAAAAAAAACAGTAAGAGAAAAAACAAAATACAAAACTACATAGTAAGCTAATTTTGTAAATATATGCATATATATATATATCTTTCATAAAAATGTCAAAATTGTTTTCTAGGTAGTAGCATCATGATTATGTAACTTTTTTATTATGTTTTCCCAATTTTTCTATAAAGAACACATATTGTTTTAAAATCCGAAATAATTAACTTATTTTTAAACTTCTATATGTTTTTAGGCAAAGTTAATATTTCAAACGGAGGTTCTTTTCCACCAGCAGAACACGTAATTGAATTATCATCTACTGAACAGGAAAGGTTAAGCTACGCTGAATAGCAAATATATCCAAAAACTGTAGTGCCTTTTAACAACAAAGGTTTATATTTTGCTCATATTTTATGTCCACTGGGGGCTGGCTACAGGCTCTACTCCACATTATTCATTTTCAGACCCCTTCTAAGGAGCATGGCCATTTTCCATGACAGAGGTAAAGAGCTCTGGGGGGTCTCGAACCAGCAATTAAATGTTCCAGTCCAGAAACATATGTTGATTTCCACTGAACTCATTGACCAGAACTAACATTGGGTCAGGAGATGTCAACCGATCATGTACCCGAAATATATTTGGCAAACAAAGTTAATAATAATCACAAATTCATCATCCCCCCAAAAAAGAAAATTATGGAGGACTTTTACAGCAGTTATTCAAACTGCAAACCATGATCCATCAGTCAATGGTGAAAACAATTTAGTGGGTCATTACCAGTGTTTTTTTAATAGAATGAATGGAAGAGGAAATGTCAGAACATCATACATGTAGAAAAGGTAGATATTTATCATGAAACATTTGGTATACATCTATCAAATAATACAGATGTGCCACAATATAAAATATCTTCCTATGGGTCCTGTAAAAAAAAGTTTTAAAGCCATTGTTCTATGGAGCCCCAACTAAGCCAATACATAGAAACATAATAATATCCACACTGGGCTCCTTTAATCCAATGTTCTATGACTACCATGGAAGACTGAGGGAAACATGGTATTACATCCATAGTATCAATCTCAAAGAACTGAGTCCAAGTTTTACTCTTTCTTTAATATAATGTTCTCTCAATAATAAATCAATTAAGAAATACCATAAAGGGTGGGGGAGGAAAGGATTGGAAGTTTGGGATTAGCAGATGCAAACTATTATATATAGGAGGGATAAACAACAAGGTCCTACCTTATAGCACAGGGAACTATATTCAATATCCTGTGATAAACCATAATGGAAAAGAATATAAAAAAGAATGTGTATATATTTATAACTGAATCACTTTTCTATACAGCAGAAATTAACACAACATTGTAAATCAACTATACTTCAATAAAATTTTTAAAAAATGAAATGCCATCATGAAGTGACATATTTTTAGCACCTTCCAAGGTTTAAGAATTCCATGACTTTTTATTTCTCCTAAAATAAAAAATTTCAAACTTCAAAAGATTTTCCTTAATTCTACAGAGCCTAATTATATTGGTGAGGAATATATACAATTCTTATATTAATTTAAATGGCACCCTTGACCAAGATGAATGGTAATAAAAATTATTTTACTTTGTATTGCTATTACCTTATTGTCAAGTATGATTTTTATCAGGCTTACTTATGTTTTGATGTTTAAGGGCAGAGCACATATTTCAAAATTGCAAAATAACTACTGTATCTCACTCCTTGTCACAGACTTAATATTCCCAATTTCCAATATTCTACTTTTTATCTTCAACTAAGAAAATACAAATGTGAAATATGCACATTCTATGTGTTTGTTTATGGAGGAAATGAAGTATTTATCTATTTCGTTTCAAATTTCTACTTTCCAAAATGAGTTCATCTTAATTCTTACTTTCTATCTTCCATGTGAAATGTTTGTAAGTACTTATTTGAATGCAAGATTTTCAACAAATTTCAGTGTTTCCTTACCCTTTTCCCCAAATACACTGTCATGCTCTTTTCCTATGTACCCTTCACAGCACTGCCAGTCCAAAAGCCAGCCTTTTGTTTCTATGAGGGAAATGACTGCTAAACAGCTAAGAATAACAAATAAATATCTCATGCAGTACAATCTTCTTTTACTTCCCAGACGGCTCCACTACCTCACTAGGTATGCCAGAGATGTTTCCTGAGGAAAAAAAAGAGCCAACGTGAACAATCTACCATCCTGACATTCAAGGGAACCAAATAAAACATGATTAGCTGCATTAAAAGAATGGAAAATGAAAAGCCCATCCTCAAAAATACACTAGTGTGCAATTTTTTACCATATAAAAGGAAGCTCTGGCATGGAAAATGATGAACATCTGCATTTGCCAATTAAAGAAGCATTATATTGAGTTCAATAACAATAACTTGTTTAAAAGTGATGAGTCAACAATACTCAGTTCCTTCCGGGCCTTATTCAGCTAGGTGTGGGGGAAAAGGGATTGTACTGGCAGCTGGACCATCTGCATCCCAGACCCAGCAAGGCCACAAAGACACCATAGGAATCTGGGCAAGAAAACAAGGCTGGCTGGACTTCAGTATCTCCTCTATCAAACTAGAGGGGAAGAGAGGAGTGAGCTAGAGAATCTCTTCCATTTCAAATTGGCCACGGTTCTGTTCTCTTAAATAATTTATCGAATTATTTATTCCATTAAATACAAGGTTAACAATTAGCTTCTTAAAACAAATCCCCCCAAAAGGTTATTTCTTTCCATTATTCCAAACTGAATCTACTAGATCTAATATACTCTGAATGTTCTCTAAGTTAGTATTTTGTAATCAAAATTAGCATACCTATTTCTATTACATTCAAAGAGCTCCAAAGATATGCACAATGTCACTGATCATTCTCTTTCCATGAAAGTTTTTTTCGTTATTGCTAAGTTATCAGACCAAAAAAGAATCCCTTGAAAATGGTCATCCTTTTAAATAAATGACAAGTATTACACAAATCCAGCTGAATGCTTGCAGTAGGGTTTTGAATCCTAAAATGTGTCATTTCTTAAACTAGTTTACATTGTTCTCCTCAACACACACACACACACACACACACACACACACACACACGTTAGCAAACAAATACCACAGTCGAATTTTGATTTTCTGCCAACTGGGATGGCAGAGAGAACTAGTCTGGATATTCTTCGATGGCAGAGAGTGGGGGGTGTGGGTGGAGGATGTGCAATTGGGCATTGAAATGTGTTTTATTCTTACAGTTTAATAAAACTATGCCTGGTATTCTGGAAAGTGACAATACTGTACCTCAAATTGAGTAAATATGAAAACTTCCTCGGGAAAAACCAACCCAAGAGAACTAGAAAACGTTCTACTTTGTAAATATTTTGGTCCACAACTTGGCAAACGAGAACAGTGTGCAATGTTTAAAAAGATATCTTTAAATCCCTGTTATGTGAGACGAGTGTGTGTGTGACGTTATGTGTGACGAATTATAGGAGGTGACATTGTCATTAAATACTTACAAAAAATTCTTGCAGAAAGGAGCCCTAAAAGGTATCATAATACCCGAACTCAAGATAGTATCATTACTATCAAATTTGCCATCTACAATGCAAGAAACTCATGAGGTGGGAAAATCTCATACCTCTTTGTTCACTCCCAAAATGGTTGGTTACAATCTCTTATACAGACTTCCAAATTCCATGGTGAAAGCAGAAACAGCTGCACTGGACTTTGTTCCTGCTGGAAAACTGACATTTCTCTAGCAAGTGCCAAGTGCAGACTCAGAATTACAATATGTCAGACATTGTTCAAAAGGAGATGTTCTTCTTTTTCTATAGCATCCAAATGCTGTTCACGAGAAATTGCAAATGATATCGCTAAAGCCATATCACCCAAGAGCCCAAAGGAGCAATTATGGCTATCCAGATATTGCTTGGTCCAGAATGTTCACTTCAGAGAGGAAGTAATAAACCAGGTGCCAAAATGACTTTTGTTCCTTTCCACAATTACAGGTACTTTAAAATATTGTCAGAGTAACACTGGAAGTGACCTTTTCAGAACCCCATTGCCTATATTGCTGGGGAGGTCAGAGGAACAGCGTTGCTCAGAGCTGGAAGAAAAAGGATTCTCAGAGCAGGAGGAGGAAGAACACCCTGACCGAGATGGATACCTCTCAGACTGAGGAAGTGATTTGTGCAGATGAGGAAGAACATGGCCTCTTGGACATTATGCAGCTCTCTTCCTTTGGATCCCTGGGAAGCCATGAGTCTGGGCTCTTGGATTGGATGGGCAGAACCAGTCTCAGTTAGGTGTGCCACGAACAAACCCAGGAGGAACAGGAAATAGCCATGTCCAGATGACATGGCACCAGTATGTTGCCCAACCCACAATCATTAGCAGTAAGCTACAGTAAACAGAAAAAAAAACCAGTACGGTAGTAAACACAAAACTGCAAACACAAAGATGTGAGCAATAAAAACCAGCACTGTGGAGGAAGCCCACAAACTCAGCAGATGTAGTAACTAACACCCATAGAAAGAGTTAATAACAGTCTGAAGAAGACAGACTAGCTTAAATGCCATTCATATATTTAGAGATATGTGTAAGAATATTTGAATATGAATATTAATATATTCAGAGATGTATGTGAAAATAATTGAAGAAGGAAGTAGCTAGATGGAAAACCAAGCTGAAGAATTCTACCAGACCACAATGCAAAGGATACAGATCTTACAAAATATTAAAAAAGAGTTTTCAGAAGGAAAAAATATACAATGACACATAAGTAGAAATAATGGAAGAAAAGGTAAAATAAAAGCTTTCAGAGCTAAATAAAATTTGAATCTTCAGATTGAGAGGGTCTCACAATCACCAAATTGCTTGAATGGGGAGGAAAAAGACCTTTTATACAAATATTGGTGAAAAATCATAATTCAAAGGAAAAAGCAAAACATCCTAAGAGGTTCTGTAAGGCTGAGTGGTAGGGGGCAGGAATGGGGAGGATATCTAAAAGGAATAAAATTCAGCTTTCTAGAGCCTTCTTATCACAAAAGTGAAGCTAAACAATAATGGATCAAAATCTTCAAAGTTCTGAAGGAAATAGTTTTTGTTGTTGTTGTTTGTTTTTTGTTTTGTTTATTGGAATACAGTTGCTTTCAATGTTGTGTTAGTTTCTGCTGTACCTGAAGGAAATAGGCTTGGACTTAACCAAAGAAACTTTCATTTTTGAATATTTTGAACATTTGAACTCTTCAAAACTCTACTGTCTATTCACTCTCTTCAAAAAAATTACAAGAAGATAAAACAAAGAGCTAAATGTGGGATAGAAATTTTTTTTAAATCAACAAAATTTGCTGGCCTCCGCTAACCATTCCTTCAAAATAAACTTCAGTCTAAAATCGTTACCGGAAAAATATTAATAACATTCTGGAAATAAAACACAAGCCCTCAAACTGGGAGCTGGTTGTGGAATGGGGTTGGAGGGCAGTGAAGGTGATAAAAATCATGTAAATAGAACAAGTAAGTTATCTTGGGGGTGGGGGATAGATACCAACTAGCTATTAGTAGGAAAATACAAGTTTTAATTGATATAAAGAAATGTAATAGTAATCACTATTATATAAATAAGAATGTAACTTACAGAAATAACTGGTAGAGGAAGAAAATGAAGTAAAATTAATTCCAAACAAAGAAGGAAAAACTAAGAGTAACAATTATAATAAAGAATAAGAAAGCATGTTAAACATGGAAAATATAAAGATGCAGAGAAAGAGTTGAAACATATTAGCAATCATAACAAAATTCAATGAGTTACATTTGACTCTTTCGATTTCAGAAATATTTCAGATTGTGGACTTTCTTTAAGTCCACCTATATACTTCTTACAAGAAACCCACCTAAAATTCAGTGACAGAAAATGTTGATAATAAAGAGGCAGAAAAATAATTCACTAGGCAAATGCTAATAAAACTAAATAGGGGCTTCCCTGGTGGCGCAGTAGTTGAGAATCTGCCTGCCAATGCAGGCGACACGGGTTCAAGCCCTGGTCTGGGAAGATCCCACATGCAGCAGAGCAACTAGGCCCGTGAGCCACAACTACTGAGCCTGCGTGTCTGGAGCCTGTGCTCCGCAACAAGAGAGGCCGCGATAGTGAAAGGCCCGCCCACCGAGATGAAGAGTGGCCCCCACTTGCCGCAACTAGAGAAATCCCTAGCACAGAAACGAAGACCCAACACAGCCAAAAATAAATAAAATTAAAACTAAATAGGTATACAACGTAAAATAGAATTGAAGGCAAAAAAGTATTAAACAGGGCCAAGAAAGGAGTATTTCATATTTATAAAAGATCCATTTCCTAAGAAATAAGTTCTAAAACTGTATCCATTTTTCTCTGAATATTTTGACATGAACATTTCTGTATATAAATTTGTTTACTATTTTCTACCTATTATATCTAAAGACATGTTTACTGTTAAACATCATTTTTAATGCTGTTGCATAATCAATGCAAATATCAACCTTCTCTCTAGTACTGAACATTTTGGATATTTTCTATATCTTATACAAATAGTACAATAATAAACACTTCTAGAGATACTTTTTCTAAAAAAAAGAAAAGAAAGAAAGAAAGATAAAGAGGCAGTGAAATTGATAACCCAACTGACAGATCCACCAACCAACTGAACCTCAGACTCTCAGACCCTCAGGCCATCAGACAGAAAGAGAAATGGATGCTGGTTACATGGGAACTGAGTGATATTGTCCAGCTCAACGCAGACACTTTTGAGGAGCTTGGAACCACAACATGCACACCAACCAGTCCACAGTTAATGCCAGACTCTGCTCTCCCCTATTAAATGTATCATCTCTGTGAATGAGTTGACAATAACCTGAATAATGTGTTACAAACCTTTGTCTTCCCTCTCAGTATTTCTTTTAATAGGAATACCAACTCCATAAAATAAACACAAGGCAAATGTTAGGGAAGAAGAGCTCTCTAACTTAGGTGTTTTTTTTTAATTTTGTTATCAAAGTATAGTTTATTTACAATATCATGTTAGTTTTAGGTATACAACACAGAGATTCAGATATACAGACAGATATAGATATAGGTATAGATAACTTCAGATTCTCTTCCATTATAGGTTATTACAAAATATTGAGTATAGTTCTCCATGCTGTACAGTAGGTCTTTGTTGGTGATCTATTTTTATAGTAGTGTGTATCTGTTAATCCCAACCTCTGATTTATCCCTCTCCCCACCCCCCTTTCCCCTTTGTAGCTCAGGTATTAAAGTGAGGTACAATGATAGCCTAGAACCATCTGGAAGGTCATATTTGGAATTCACAATGGCCCACAGAAAACTTTCCACAGCTCCTCCGGTGCGTCCTCATACCTACCCTCCTTCTTCTGTATATTCAAAATCCCTTCCCCTTCACAGATTCAGAGATGGCCAGGACTGAATATTTCTAAAATTGGAGGAACACAAATCTTTGTACTTTTACTTGGAGGATATTCCGCAAATTAATTAGCACTTGAATAATAGAGCCACAAGTGTTTTCCAAGTGCGGTACTTAGCGGGGAAACGTGCATTCACACTGACATATTAAGTATTCTCTTTAATGAAGGAATATTTTGTAGCAATGAAACTGTAATGGTAACTAGAAAGGCAGAAAGGTTATGTTTCTCTGCTTAAATCTGCCCCTTCTTGATTCTTCCCTACTGTTTTCCATTGACAATACATTGCAAGCAATTATTATACACGTCTTACAGCTTCAAAAGCTCATCATTCATTTTTTTCTAAAATTCAGTAAAATTGTGCTTACATCCTCATCACCAATGGAAATGCTCACCTGAATATCAATGATCTCCTTATCTCCCAAATGAATGGCTTCCCTCACCCACGCCCCATACCCTGCTCCTTTATCTCCCTCTGTTTAAGATCATACCCTCCACAAGAGTTATTCTTCTTTGAGATAATCAATGCTTTTACAGTGCCCTTGGCAATTTTTCTTCAGTTATCTCTTAAAAGATAGCCCTTGTCTTGATTGGTCTTCTTCTTCTGGACTTTTTCTTTTTGGCCTGTGATTAACAGATCTGTGCTCAGCCAATTGGCCACTGCCCCTTGCCCAGAAACAAAGACACCCTCACTGCTTCAGTGACCGCTTTCTATGGAAGGGCTCCAGGCCCCACGTACCAAAATATCTCATTTCCTACTCTCCCCACTCTAAGCCCTCCCTCCCCATCAAGCTCCTTAAACAAGCCATACCCATTCCCAGTTCTAAGCCTCTTTCACAACATATCTTAATTTGTGAAATATAAACCAGTGCTCAGGGCCTGAGTAATAAACATCAGGAACTTACAGAAAGGAGAAAAGAAATACCTCTGAAGGTCAAGAGCACATATGCCTCTGGTAAACCCCCAAGGCTGAGGGTTTAAAACAGTTGTGAGCTGGCAGGAAGCAGTGCTGCCCTGCCATCTTTTCTGGCCGCCCTGTGCCCGAGCTGGGTGGTTGATGCCCTGGTTTTTCTGGTTGTTAGATATTCTAAGCCTCACTCCTGTCTGTGAGCACTTACTTACAAAAACTTACAAAAGGAATGAGTCCTAAACATTACACGATGTTTGTCAAGTGCCAAGAATAAATGACATCAAACAGACCTGCACTTTTTTCATTTCATTGTTTTAATTTTTTTAAAATTTTATTGGAGTATATTTGATTTACAATGTTGTGTTAGTTTCAGGTGTACAGCATAGTGATTCAGTTATACATATGCATATATTCATTCCTTTTCAGATTCTTTTCCCATATAGGTTATTATAGAAGACTGAGTAGAGTTCCCTGTGCTGTACAGTATGACCTGTAGAATACTATACTTAATGGTATTTCAAAAGTAAAAGCACATAAATGTAATCTGGATATAAGACTTATCAAATGGCTCCCCCATGGAGAGTAACAGCAGATGCAGGAGGTTTCTAGTGAGATGTTTTAGAATTCTGGCATGTGCCCTGTCCAGTCTATTGGTTATTCACAATTCAAGCGAGGAAAATGATGACCTGCAAATCAAATTTCTAGACAAAGCAAAGCTGAGAAAGATCTCTAACTGACTGAATGAAAGCCTGTGGATAAGATCTCACCTGGATAAATAATGGGACAACGGCAATAAGACAAAATTCAAAAGAAACACATAAAAATCCTGGGATCCAAAATCTGGATTGTGGAATGTTTAAAAGGAATCTGTTGGCCTAACAGCAGGAGGGCTGAGGAGACAAAAAGTCCTTAGCTAATGATAAACTGAAGTTATTAGTGTGAGCTGGCTGCCAGAAATTAGTTTGGGCTACAGGGAGAAAAGAACAGGGCTACACCCTTTCTACTCAGCAACCAATGGCCAGAAAGAATCAAAACTCAGTGTGTCCAGGGAAGGCCGACCAGACTGGAGATCATGTGCTCATCAGTTTTGTTATAGGGAGAGGTTAACGCATCAAGCATCATTGGTATAAACAACATTTGTATTATAAACAACAATTACTTGTAAGATAATTTCCAGCCCTATGATTTATGTTGACTATGGTGTGTGTGTAAACTAAACCACATTTCAAGAGCAGCTTCAAGCCACACATCTTCCATGAAGCAAATCATCACAAAAACAGACCATATCTTCCAAGGTGCCTACCTCCACTATTAGACCATTTGGAGCTCAGTTACAGAGTCTTATTTGCTCCCCAAAATTATATTTGAAATAGTCCATTTCCCAACCGTATCATAAGCAACCTGGGACCATGGCCAACCTCAGTCTACTCGGTACCCAGGGAGCCATTGAAATTTAACTTGCTGACTCATCACTTTTATCCCATATAGCATAAAATCAACGTTTTTACAGTTATCAACAGCTCCTTGTGATGGTGATGAGATGAAAGACACAGTAACAGCTTCCTTGGGAGTTCTTGTTTCCCCTCTGCCCTCCTGATATATCAAAATTCCTTATTTTGCATTTAAAACTTCCCAACTCCCTAATGAAGACAATGGTTATAGAAACTGAAACCCATTCTTGCTGCTTTTGCGGAAAATAAAATACACCGTCTTCCCTTTTGCCTTAGCACATATCAATAGGCAGCTCTGAGAAAGTGGAAATCCCAGGAGAAAGATTTTGAAGGAAAAAAAAAAGTCAAAATTTGAAATTCTCTAGAGTCTAGAGTAATAGTAGCAAAGTCTTACAGTCTGGAGAAGCAGGGCTATGTCTCCTCTTCAATGCATTTTGGGAAGATTGCAGTCCTGTAACAACCGGATTCCTTGAAGACACTGTCTTGAGTAAAGCAGATTGGCCTTGCCTAAGGATTGGCAATATGAAAACAATGAAAGAAAGGAAAAGGAAAAAGTTTCTTCTTGCAGCTACCTTTATGATATGTGCTCATCTTTGGGGAAAAACTGGAAGAGGGGAGAAAGGGGAAAGCATGCACACATTTATTTTTAAATTAAAGTCATTAGTATTCATATCAAGCTTGAAAATATGAAATCATAATTGCTTCACTAGTCTTACTTAGACTGCTTTAGGCCCAAAGATCTAAAACATGGTAGGTTACTAGAAGGAAGATGTGGAATTCAACTTGGCAGCCTTATCTGAGACAACGTAGAAACATTTAAAATGCACAAACTCATTGCCCTACTCAAGCTTAGCATTTAATGAAGTAATAGGTCTGGCCAAAAAGTGTCCGATGTGAAATTACACTATCCAGCTAAAAATTAAAATTATTTCGAGGCACAGTTAAGGAAACACAGATGCACAAATGGCTCTCAATATCCTATATTGGTAACTGGCCAGACATTCATTTAATTAACTAATTGAGAAGAATCAGAGCTCAAAAATGTTTACACTTTTTTCCAGGGCTCTGACACGTGTAGTCTAAAAATAATCGAGTCTGATTTTCCCAGTATCTCCATAACTTCCTTCTGTCAAACCTCAGTCAATTCAATTCAGTTCATCATGGTTTTTTGCTTAGTTTAGTTTTTGGATTGGTAGACTATGTGCCTAGTCTAAACACTTTGTAGAAACTTACTGATGCACATTATATATGTAAAATTCATCGCAGTTTTGAGGAAAACATAGATCCAACCAGGGACCCTAATAATAAACCTTCAGATTAGTGGGTGTGGGAGCAATTAACATATGAAGTCAACCACTTCACCCCTCTTTAAGCACTCTACTGTGAGCAGCATTGGACTAGGGTTAGGAGCTCTGTGGTATAACAACCAACCCTGACATACCAAGCAGTCATGGGGAAATTTACAAACAGAATGTGTCATTTTTTGTTGCATCCCTAGGATCTAGATTAATCTATAGAAAGAGCTGGAGAAACTGTTTGCCAGACGGATGAATTAATGCATATCCTATACAGATGCACCAGAGTCTGGGCTGCAGCTGCACAAAGGCCCCTGGTTGAGGAGGCAAATGGGTACTGAAACTCAGGGCTGCCTCTGCCCAGAGACAAAGCGATCTTCTGATTTTCCCAGAGCCTAAGACAGACAATCCAGGGTCCTGACCAAAGAGACCTCTACAACTGCTAAAATCCAGGAGCTCATGAAAAACCACCTGCAGCTGCAAGACAGACCTGAGGACACCCTCAACCCCCCACAACAATTGCAGTGACCAGGGACCGTGCCATATGGCAAAGGGTGCCAGACTCCCAGACTCCAGAATCAACACTTAGAGTCATAGGAGTTGCTCTCCAAAGCCTCTATCATCGCCCCTAGCACACTGCTAGCTTCAGGAGATACCCTCCCCTGCATCTCCCAGCACAAGTAGAGAAGGGTAAAAATCTGGATTTGCCTCTCCTCCATGACCCAGGCTACCCAGAGGACAGCCTCATCTGAAGAAGCAACCCACTTTCCACAAGGTAGATATCCAAATCACACGTGTGAACAAGCTTAGAAGTAAGGAGAATACTTATGATAATAACTAATTTGAGCAAATTTGAGGACTTTTACCTGCCAGGCACTATACTAAAGGGTTCATGTGCATTATTCCATTTACTCCTCCTGACCACAGTATGTAGAAGGTCCTATGATCCTCTCTTGACAGATGGGCAAATTAAGCTTTAAAAGGTTAAAAACCATGCACAAGGTCACACAGGTGCTAAGTGTCAGGGCCACGACTACATAACGCCCACCCCAATCTCAGCTATAATCTTCAATGGCTTTAAGGTATTAGAGTACATAATATTCTTTTGGCATTCACAAGGAGTAATAAAGTGATGTTCTGATTTTAAGAAAAATTACTTGTGTCATTTTAGCCAGATTTTACTATCTGTTATTAGTGTGTCTGGTATTTCAAAGTACATCTGGCACAACATGTACTTTGTGAATTACAGGAACATAAATGAATCACACTGTAACATCATTCTCTCTCATTTGTATAGGAATTCAAAATTACCATTTCATATGTTTCCTTCTACAAGGCATGTAGTTATGCATTTATCATTGCATTATAAATGTAATACATATGTATTAAAAAATAGAGAAAACAAAGAAAAGCAGGAAAGAAAATATCTATCATGCTACCTCCCAAACGCAACTGTTAACATTTTGGGAAACATGCAATTTTGAGCTCAAAAATATAATTTGATTACTCATATAAACATGATTCCCCTTACAAAACTCATAATTAAGAATCAGAAATTTTTTTTCAAGTGTTGAAAAGACCAATGAATATTTTTTACATAATTCCCACATGGAGGCCAAAAAATTTTTGTTTAGGCCTCATGAAAAGGAAAATACAATTTTCTTGCAATAAAAAGATGTTATTTCATTATTTCTCATTCACAGCAACGTCCATCTTCAGTGAACATTCAAGAACATTGTTATAGGAATTTTAGGAATGAATGCTATATTTCTCAGGAGACTAATTTCCTAAAGGATGCTACTCCACATTGATTTAAACTCTGGGCACAGATGCTCTAATCTGCCATTCTTTACATGTTCCATGATGGTCTCCAATGGTGCTTTTCACCAAGAAAAAGAAAAATATGTGAACAGCAAAATGAAATAAGACTTTACAATCACACCTTCCCAGCTCTCTCTTACTGCAGGCTTTTCTGATAAGCTACCAACTTAGTAAGTTGGTGGTGGGCTGGAATGAGAAACCAGGTTTCCCATTTCCTGGTCCATAGCCTTCTTGGAAATAATGAGGGTGTCTATTTATTTAGTACTTCATATATAAATGCTATTCTACCATACTGTTACTCATACGGTAGAACAGAAATGACACATAACTTAGGTTGTGGGTACTTCCTTGCTCACATTCCACACTGACATGCTTGCTGCCACTAAATATATAGGAGTTTGAATAACGTTCCATGTGCCTCCACATCCCATCAAGAGCTCTGAATCCCACCTTTTCTTTTCACCTCTGCTCCCTCCTCATTCCAAAGGGACCTAAGTAGGAAATGCCTAGACCATTCTAGCTGACAGTTACCATGGCATCACTGCACCCCACAGTGCATCTTTCATTCTCTCTCATTTCAAACCAGAGGTGCTGTTTAACAAGTGATTTGAACAGGGAATGAAAAGCGAAGGAACTGTGAAAGGATGGAAAGGCAAACTGTCCGAGGGAAAGGGGGAGTTACTACAGGGAGGTAACGGAGTTGCCTGCCTTCTCAGGATCGTGGGTGTTTCTCTTCTCTGCAGTGCCTCTCTCTGGGATAACCTCTCCACTTCTTGCCAAGATACAAATTCAAGTCATACTCATCTGCCGATGGAGACTTAGGTTGCTTCCATGTCTTGGCTATTGTAAATAGTGTTGCTATGAACATTGCGGTGCATGTATCAATGGATAAAGAAGATGTGGTATATATACACAATGGAGTATTACTCAGCCATAAAAAAGAATGTAATAATGCCATTTGCAGCAACATGGTTGGCCCTAGAGATTGTCATACTAAGTGAAGTAAGACAGCAAAAGAAAAATATCATATGATATCCCTTACATGTGAATTCTTAAAAAAATGATACAAATGGACTTATTTTACAAAACAGAAATAGGCCCACAGACATAGAAAACAAACTTATGACTACCAAAGGGGAAAGGGGGGGAGGGATAAATTAGGAGTTTGGGATTAACAGATACACACTACTATATATAAAATGAACAACAAGGATTTACTGTATAGCACAGGGAACTATACTCAATATCTTGTAATAACCTATAATGGAAAAGAATCTAAAAAAGAACATATACATAACTGAATCACTGTGCTGTACAACTGAAAGTAACACATTATAAATCAACTGTATTTCAAGAGATTTTTTTTTTAATTCATATTCAACCCTTTCTAAAGATTGCTTCAGGACATTATGTTAAATGGGAATCAAAAATGGTTTGAGAAGAAACAAAGTGACACATCATGCCATGCTTGCTGATTTTTCTAAATTTAAATCAAAACCATTTTTGCCTTATACATTTTTTCACGTAAAAATATGTACAAAATGTTATTTTTATATATTAAAGGGATTTTTCCATTTAAAAAAGAAAACTGCCAATTGGCTATTAATAGACTTACTAAACTGAACATAGCAACTTCTCTGAATCCCCCTGGGATAGCCAAGCACTGGGTAGGCACTTCAGCGCTATGTGATGATTGGCTGAACACTTACAAAGAATGTTCCTCCCTGCCTTATCTTTAATATTCTATCTAATTCTGGGCACTGGTACGTGCCTAGACATGCCCTCGAGGTGGAATCAAACTCTCTCTTCCTAATAAAGTAGAAAAATACATATACAGCAAGGTTTAGCATTTCTAAATGTATATAATTCAATAAGTTGTTTCAATCATTGAATCACATGTGGATTTGAAAGTTAACATAAAAATATAAGACATATATTCTGAGTGTTTGTTTTTATTTACCTAATAAAAAGTTACCTAATAAAAAGTTAAAAGACTAAATTTCTGAAAAATATATTTAGAACTTCCTATAAAGCTCAAACTTCACTAGAACTTCTTTTCACTTTGAATTTAAAAAGAAAATATTGTTGCTCCTTAATCTTTTCTTCTTGACACCAATAACTGTAAAAACAAACAGTTAACGGGTAACATAACACTGCAATCATGGCTATATTGAGCTAGATCAAAACACGACAAGTCAAAACAAAAATTAAACAATGAATCAAACACAAGCAACTGGCAGGATTCCCAGAAGGTCACCAAACTTGGACTTGAGAAATTATCAACGTTTCCTGAAATTTTCAAAGATATCTCTGAGCTTTTCATTAGTAAAAGCCAAAATGCTAAAGAAACAGCAAAGAGGAAAAACTCAATTGAATCCTTAGAAATGGTAAACCTAGTGGGAAAAAAATCATCCTTCTCACAATTGATAGCTATAGGTTTATTTTTTTACAACTTGGCCATATTGGTATCAGTGGTTTTTCATTTAGAAAAGCTTTTCAATTAATAACCCTGAAATCAAGCTGGGTCAAGGGAGACAGGCAGGTCCATAGCATTCCCAGGACACCCTATCTTGGATTATGTGCTACTGTCACATTACCTGTTTTCAGAAGACAAGGTAGTTGAATGAAAAATGTACAGAGTAGAACACAGGAAACCTGTTGTCATCTGGTGCCACCACTGACTATTCCTGAGCCCTTAGCCAAGAATAAGGTCTCCAAGACCCTGTTTCCTCATTCAGATTAAACAAATTCTAATATCCCTAAAAATTCTATCAGTATACGGGAATTCCATGTATACAGTTAATGTGTATTGTTACACAGCCTCTCTTTTTCTTTTTCATGATTACTACTTTCGCAGTAAATTAACCCAACTGGTTAACTTTTTAATCAGTTTGAGGATCAACATGCTAGCACACTGATCTCAGGTAATTCCAGTGTGCAGTCCAGTTTGGGAACTCGTGGAGTGAAGCAGTGATTCTCAAAGTGTGGTCTCAAGCCAGCAGCAGCAGCATTTGGGAAGCTTTAGAATGTTGTTCAAAAGCTTGTATTATTTTCTGAGAAACTTGAAGGACTTCACTTATTCAGAAACAAATTCTCCCACTAGCTAAACAGAAAAAGCATCAAATGAACATAACCTAAACTAGGACTGCCTTTTCAGGATCCAGTTTTCAGAGGTGAAAAGAGAAAAGAGAGCTTCAGCTTAAACCATTTATTAACGTCCAAGGTGAAAGAATAGCAAATTCCTATTAAGCTTTGACTGTGAGCCAGGCACTGTTGGTAGAACGTTAGAGACATTAACTCATTGACTCCTCATGATAATCCCACTGATATAGGTACCATTACCCCAATTTTACTAATGAGGAAACAGAAGCAAAGAAAGGTTACGCAACTTGTCCGGGTTCAAACAACTAGTAAGTGACAGAGTCAGGATTCAAGGCTTGGCATTTTGGATTGAGAACGAGTGTCCTTAACCATGAGATGGAGAAAGTTTGAGAACTCAGCCTCCATGGCTAATTCTCTTTGCGTGAGACTGGATCACTTGCCAGAAATAAATATTTCAACTTGTTTCCCACAAGAATGCTAATGAATCAAACTAAAGAATTACTACTCATGCTGAGAAATATAATCCAAAGATAATAAACACAAAATAAAAACATATAGCCCTTTCCTGTGATTTGTTTTTACTCACAAGACTTTCCAGATTGGCCTTAGTGGTAAAACCATCAACTTTGGAACAAATGGGGCGCTCAAAATAAATGCACTGAAATGAAGGCCATCAAGGCCTTTCCAAGTGAGCCAAATTATGAAAAACAAATGCAATTAGCTAACTTCTTTTTGATTATCTCTGCCCCGGGACTTGTGCCTACAAGTGGAGAATCATGAAATCATTGTGGGGCATTGCAGTAGTGATCATTCCTAATTGGCCACTCACTGGGCTGCCACATCTTGTCGCTGAATTGCGACATCACAGATGCTCAGCTCTTCGGTTAAATTATCCAGGATACATAATTTGATTACTAAGCCTTTGAATTGGCTTCCACACGCCTTCATTTTTTCCATCAAGTGAGGTGCCTCTGATCTTCCCTTTTCATGCCCAGAGGCACTCCTCATTTCATACATAGTGAGCCTAAGAGAAAACCCTACTTACATTAATTTGTTTACATTTAATTTAATAAACTTACATTCTTATTATATTGAATTTAATAATATTACATTGTACTTTTAAATGTGTCCTAATGAAGATCTGATTTCCTGAATGGAGGAGTTACTAAGATGTTTATATGTGAAACTTGCATTATGTTTAGTTTTCTAGAAGTCACAGAAGATTGGAAACTGCAAGGGTACAACCTTTTACATTTAAAGATGGGAGATGAGTCCTAAAAAGGCACCCTAAGTTAGAAATCTAATATTCAATTTATAACTGAAATTAAAGGTGAATCAAGACTCATTTCAAAGTACAGAATCATTTGGCATCTTTTTTGGAATTAATACCCATAAATTTTTTTTTACTAGAAATATTTGGTCCTAAGAGGATCATCCAGATCAGTTCCAATCAAATTGCTTTTTCTGTATGTGGTTTTGAAGCGTTTTGAAATTATTGCATTTAAGGAGGAAAAGGACACTTGAACTACCTCGCCTACCCTTTTTGCCAGTTTAGTCCTTGATGTGTCCTCAATTTGCTTTCTCTTATATTATCTTGAACAAACCTTGATGTAACTGAATAAGGTTTCATTTCTTTCTCCCTCTCAAGTACCTAGGAAACACCAGACAGTACTTCTAGACTGGTTCTCTTGGGGGATACAGCATGCCATGCCTACCATTTGAATTTTCTTTTATAAAGAATGATATTCTGGAGAGCCAGATTTTAAGACTATTTAAATCTGAATGTGACTAGATTATAAATTCCACCAGATGGTAAAATCCTTTACCACAGACAATGAGTAGGTACATAACTGGGCTGTTGACTTGAAGATAATCTACTAAAAAAATTTTTTCTAGAAAGTTCTATATAAAACGTGTAATAAAATTAGGAAGATAATTGGAGGACATCCATATGTTCACATTCTAGTAAGAAGGAAAAACTGTAAATTCTAAGGGTGAGGTTGGTATGTAAATATTTGTAGATAAAAAATGTGACCATTGGGCTTCCCTGGCGGCGCAGTGGTTGAGAATCCGCCTGCCAATGCAGGGGACACGGGTTCGAGCCCTGCTCTGGGAAGATCCCACATGCTGCGGAGCAGCTAGGCCCGTGAGCCACAACTACTGAGCCTGTGCGTCTGGAGCCTGTGCTCCGCAACAAGAGAGGCCGCAATAATGAGAGGCCCGCGCACCGCGATGAAGAGTGGCCCCCACTCGCCGCAACTAGAGAAAGCCCTCGCACAGAAACGAAGACCCAACACAGCCAAAAATAAATATAAAAAAATAAAAAAAAAATTAAAAAATAAAAAAAAAAATGTGACCATGTTATCAACACAGTTTTCATTCCAAAGTGTTTGGGGATTAGGTTTTTGTTTTGTTTTTAGTTTGTGTGTGGGGGGGGGTGTGTGCACATTTTGAGCTAACAAATATTTCATTGACTTGCTGGAAGCATTATTTCCTTTAACTCTGACGCCATGAGAATTATGAAGTATGCATTGTACTACTGCAGTCCCCATTTTACAGATGAGGAAAGTGAGGCTCGCAGAGTTATGCCACTGCCCCAGAGTGCAGAGAGGCAGAAGAGTAGGTCTTGAACCTGCAGCTTGGGCCTCAGATCCAGGCTCCTAGTCCTCACCACTACCTATATTTCCCGCCAGCCTCTAGACACAAGCTTAGGACCTGTCTCTTAAAGGTCTCTCTACCTCATTACAAATTGGCACGGAAAATAAATGTTCTCTGCACAGGAAGTCTCTGTACACTGAGCAGTCTTCACCCAGCACACATGTTCTAGGACCACAGTCATGCCTATTCTAGCTTTTTTATCCAACGTCAGATTTTTGAATCCATTTAAGCCTATTTGCAAAGTCATTCTATTTCTGTACTAATGACTTAGGAACAGCTGGAATTTTTCTTCGCCGAAATTTTGAAATCTCAGATCTCTGTTAAAAGAAAAAAAAGGAGCCACTCAGAGAGTCCAGAGACCTGCAATGCTGAATTCCCTTTCACTCTGGAGAATTGGCATGAATCCCTGAAACCTCCAATTGCTTTTTAAAAAAATACTTTATATGAGCCTTGTAGCATGCACTGATGACAGGGGTGATGGGGAGCATCGAATCAGGGGCCAAACATTCATGTTATTACAGCCAGGAGATTCTTAGGTACATTTCTTCTTTGGCTTCAACTCTTAAAAAAAAAAAAGAAAAAGTTCTCTACGACAAAAAATTGCTCGAGATGATGGCTAAGTCTCTGCCCTTTATAGGATCCTCCAAAGTCCACGGCATTTTTTTTTTTAATATGGGCAAAACCCTACTGATGAATACCTAAGATTTTCTGAAAAGGGATCTGTTCCCTCCTCCCTCTGAAGGGGAATTCGAAGGTGTCTGCCCTTCCCTCCACTGAGATCCAGCCCAGAGTTCTCAAAAGTGAGCAAGTGCTAGCATCACCTGGAGGGTTCACGAAAACACAAAGGGCTGGGTCCCTACCTCCAGAGTTTCAGATTCAGGAGGTCTAGGCCTCCGTAGCCGGCCCCAGATTTTGCATTTCTAAAAGTTCCCAGGCGACGCTGCCGCTGCTGTCCAGAGACCCTCCCAGCCCTTCCTTGGAGAACCACGGCTCTCACTCACTGGTTCCCAAACTACTCCACCTAGCAATCACCTGCGAAGTTTTGAGCCCCACTCCTGGAGATTCTGATTTAATTGATCTGGGTGCTACCGCAGTACCAGATTTTTTTAAGCTCCCCTGAGTGACCTTCCTGGGCAGCAGCCTCAAAGAGCCTCGGGGGCACCGCGCACAGCCCACCGCCCCGTGCGCTCGCGCCCCACGTGTGGGCACCAGAGCCCCTTCCAGAAAGACCGACCGAGGCCCAGGGGGTTGAGCTTAGGGGCGTAAATCACCGCGCATTATTCATTCCCAGAGGCCAAATACTCCAAACAGAAATCCGAACCCAGAGAGGCTCCCAAGGTTATATGACCACCCAGTAACCTTGCCAGATAAATCCTGCGTCCCAGCCTCCAGCCTGGGCGCGGATTCTACCTCGTAGTTCACCCACCGCCTCCGCGCGCGCGGGAAGAAACTGCACCCTCGGGAGTGCAAACTGGAAACTGCAGCCGCGAGAGGGCCAGCCTGAAGTCCCCCGTTTGTCATTCGGGCGAGGACACTGGAGGAGGAGATGCCACCTTACCTGGCGCGCGTCCCTGGTCAGGGGTGCCGTCGCAGCCGCTGCGCGCTCCGCGTGGGCCCGTGGTGTCCCGGGAGTGAATGGTCGCGGCCCGGACACGACCTGGGCTAGAGCGGATCAGCAGCCCTCCCGGAGCCCGGAGCCTGTCTGCCCGCAGCGGCCGGTGCAGCGCGCGAGGGACACTCCCGGCCCCTGGAGGCGGAGCCCGAGATAAGGTTCGCGCCCCCACCCGCCCCCTTTCCGAGGGCAGCGGCCAGAGGGTGGGTTTTGGATCTGGATCCTCAGTGCAAGCTCCTAGGGAACCCTGGTAGAAGTCAGCTCAGTTCTCCCGCTAGGACTGGGGAGAGGCGGGCTGAGGCACTCAGGGGAAGGAGGAGAGGTCAAGGCCACTCAGAGGTGGAAAGAATGAGGGCGGAGGGAAGCAGGACCTGAGAGCATCACCTGCGTGGATACAAGGAGGCCCCCTGCCCGGCCTCTGGACTCCAGGGTCAGTCACTTCTTGGTCGGCCCAGCAGCTGACTGGTGGACCTGCCTTTGACCTAAGCTACCAGAAAACCTGAGGGGAAGTTCATGTTCAAATAGGCAGTTACCTTCGAGGACTTAAGAGTGACAGGGAAGGTCTGGAATACGGTGACCGATAAGGGGATGCTCTGCGCTCTGCCCCTTTTAGTCCATCGCTCACAGAGCAGCCAGAAAGTTCTTTAACTATCATGCACTTAAACCCGCCCCGCCTCCCCTCCCCGCCAACGTGCTCTGGCCGCGGCTGGCTCTCACCCGTCACTCGCCCCACTTCTCACCCTGCTCCCCCCGACCCATGGGACTTTTTGCCCTTCCTTATCCACAGCAGTGAGTTCTAGTATTACTTGCTATTTCTTCTGCCTCCAAAACTCTGTCCCAGACCTTATTACAGGTGCCTGCTTCTCTTCATTCATGTCTCAAATGTCCCTTCCAGAGAGTTCTTCCTGCCCCCCTCCAGACGGAGCCACTCACAACCATTCTTATCCCCTCACCCCACTTTATTTTCAATAGATCACTATCTGAAATTTTACTAACAAGTCATTCTTGTGTCTTGCATCTGTCTCAAGGTGAGCTCTAAGAGGACAGGGACTTGGTCTTGCTCCCAGCTTTATCCTCTGCAGCTAGACCCATACCTGGAATATAGTAGGTGCTCAATAAATCTGGGCTGAATGAATGTGTGAATTAATTTCTCCCCAGGGGAGAACCTTCACAAAGAAATGCCTTCCTTTTTAGCCATCTGTATGTCTTCTTTGGAGAAATGTCTATTTAGATCTTCCACCCATTTTCTAATTGGGTTGTTTGTTTTTTTGATATTGAGCTATATGAGCTGTTTGTATATTTTGGATATTAATCCCTCGTTGGTTGCTTCATCTGCAAATATTTTCTCCCATTCTGAGGGTTGTCTTTTCGTTTTGTTTATGGTTTCTTTTGCTGCACAAAAACTTTTAAGCTTAATTGGGTCTCATTTGTTTATTTTTGTTTTTATTTTCATTACACTAGGAGGTGGATTGAAATGGATCTTGCTGTAATTTATGTCAAAGAGTGTTCTGCCTATGTAAGCACATGAAAATATGCTCAACATCACTAATTATTAGAGAAATGCAAATCAAATACCTCATTGTAAGTATCACCTCACACAGGTCAGAATGGCCATCATCAAAAAATCTACAAACAAATCTACAAAAATAAATGTTAGAGAGGGTGTGGAGAAAAGGGAACCCTCCTATGCTGTTAGATGGGAATGTAAATTGGTACAGCCACTATGGAGCACAGTATGGAGGTTCCTTAAAAAACTAAAAATAGAGCTACCATATGATCTAGCAATCCCACTCCAGGGCATATATCCAGAGAAAACCATAATTTGAAAAGATACATACACCCCAATGTTCATTGCAACACTATTTACAATAACCAGGACATGGAAGCAACTTAAATGTCCATGGACAGTTGAATGGATAAAGAAGATGTGATTCATATATACAATGGAATATTACTCAGCCATAAAAAAGAATGAAGTAATGCCATTTGCAACAACATGGATGGAACAGAAATTGTCATACTGAGTGAAGTAAGTCAGACAAAGACAAATATCGTACGATATTGCTATGAGGAATCTAAAAAAGGGTAAAAATGAACTTATCTATAAAACAGAAATAGAAATTCTACAGATGTAGAAAACAAACTTATGGTTACCAGTGGGTAAGAGGGGTAGGGGTAAATTGGGAGATTAGGATTGATATATACACACTCTGTATAAAATAAATAACTAATAAGGACCTACTGTATAGCACAGGGAACTCTACTCAGTACTGTGTAATGGCCTACATGGGAAAAGAATCTAAAAAAGAGTGGATATATTTATGTGTATAACTGATTCACTTTGCTGTACAGCAGGAACTAACACAACATTGTGAATCAACTATACTCCAATTTAAAATTTTTTTAATAAATAAATAAAATATAATACAAATCAGAAAAAAAATAAATGCCTTGCTTCAATAACTGAATTCTACTGAATTCAGGTAAGACATGAATGTCTCAGAATGTTCACCGTTTCCCACATTCCCTCATCCATTCATTCAGACATTCCTGTTAGAGTCCGTTGTCATGTAAATATGTTTCTTCATGGGTCATATCAATGAAAATTTAATAATTTTCCAATATGAAGACCTGGATAACAAAGTGCATTCCCATGAGAAGTACAAACAAATATTTACTGCACAAAGGAATGAACCTAATGCAACAAGACCAAGGGTCCTGAAACTAGGCTTACTTCTGGGTTAACCAGTTTTGTGTTCATTAAGCTCATTTGGCTTGGGTTTCTGTTGCTGTCAACTGGAAGAGCCCTAAATTGAACACCCAAAGCAATTCTGGAGCTGAAAGACCCTTAAGAAAACAGAATGTCTAAGCTTACATTTATAACTTTAAATACTATCAAAGCTTAATATCACAGCTTAGCACCAATATGGATATTTTTATAAGTCCCCTTAAAAGCCCAAGCACCAATAATGGATATTTTTGTAAGCCCCCTTAAAAACCCAAGGAAATTTGACTTATATTCTAATTGGGTTGGATTATCTGCATGTTTTTTTCTGAGGGCATGTTCTTAGATCCAACTATAAGACCCTCACATTGGCAGGTAAAGATGCAAGAATGAAAATTACAAGTATACACAAAAGTGTCGTCCAAGAGAGTTTGGAGATAATCTTTCTATTTTATAGCTTCTTTCTTCCTCAATTTCAGAGTCCCAAGTCTTCCTGGCCAAGAGAACACTGAATGAATTCATGTTCCCCAGGGTTTGGGTCACATTTCTTGTATTTTTATCTTAAGGCTGACAGGCAAATTCAACTTTCCTCAGATTTAAACCATAACATAGAAGTGAGAAACTAACCTATTTCTAACCAATGATTTCTTGTGAGGCCTTTTCCCACAGAAACTCTTCAAAAGATGCTTCATTCTGGTTCTCCCAGTGAAGAGGGAAGTCGAGACGTGGTTGGCCTCTGTGTTGGAGTCATTTATACACAGCCATCTTCAAAAGTAGAAGGAAAATAAATGCTTTGTTGGTTCATTCATCTATGATTGAAATTTTGTATCTGAAGTGAAAGTGCATATTCAGGACTGGTTTTCCTTTGACGATTAAAACTTGGAAATAGAGTCCGAGCAATAGGACTCTACAAGTCCCTGAATTCTTAATAGAAATTGTTAGTAACAGGCTGGGATAGGTAATAAAGAGTTCAATTTCCATTAACTTTGACGTTAATATATCAATATATAACAAAATAATTGTTTCAAGTTCCAATGGGTGTGTGTGTGTCGGTATGTCTCTGTGTGTGTGTCTCTGTGTCTGTGTCTGTGTGTGGGGGGGAGAGAGACAGAGAGACAGAAAGAATGGGAAATATTTGAAAATATTGAAGTTATTTAATATATTTTACTAAAAACTCTAACAATCCCAGTTCCTTAACTTTTCTTAAAGGTCATATTTTTATTCCTCCAGTCATTTTCTTAGCACCCCTCTGAGATTTCTTCAAGTGCTGCATAAGTCCCCGAGTAATAATTCACACAGGAAATTATCAGTGATGACTTGGAGAAGACATCCCACAGTATGCTGCTTGCTTTCAAAAAGAAAAACAATCCTATACTGTTAGCTTCAAAATTCATACTAATAATCCCTAGACATTTTTTTCTGTCATCATCAGTCATTTATTATCCAACTTGCATTTTTTCCCCAGGTAAATGACTCAGCACTCAGTCTCTTAAATTTTAATTCTGTTTCATTCCAAATGCTTTTTTTTTTTTAAGATTTTTTGATGTGGACCATTTTTTTTAAGTCTTTATTGAATTTGTTACAATATTGCTTCTGTTTTATGTTTTGGTTTTTTTGGCCCCGAGGCATGTGGGATCTTAGCTCCCCAACCAGGGACCAAACCCTCACCCCTACATTAGAAGGTGAAGTCTTAACAACTGGACCACCAGGGAAGTCCCCCAAATGCTTTTTATAAAGGTCACTTTGACCATATTTAAGAGATATTTCATCATATGCCATTGAAAAAATTAGGATGATGGATGAAATGATGTCTCTGTCTTTCAAGATCTAAAGAGCTTGAACCTCTGTGTCCTCTGTGGGGACAATCACATCATAGTTACAACCATACATTATAACCTGCATTTTTTCCTACTTCCCGTATTCTGTAAATCATAGCTAATTTAATAGACTGTCTTCTAGATTCACCACTTCCTTTTTCAGGGCTCAGTATAAAATCTTTCTTTCCTAACCTTCTAGATCCATCATTGTCCTTCGAAGGGAGAGTGTGTGTGTGTACTTAGTGTTTGTGCAGATTTTGCCCCAGAGCCCTGGGAAGCTAATCTTTTCTTGAGGATGTATGTGCCTTCTTTATTAGATGCTCTCTCTAGAACTTGCCATCATAAATTAGGCAATCTGCCTGCATGACGTCCTCTTGTAAGGAACAGGGAGAGAAATCTCTTCCTCACGCTCTGCCGCTGAGGTTTCTCCCTGACTAAAAGCATACTTGGGAAGCTGCCTGTGGCGGTAAGGGCCAGATGAAGACTTGGCTGGCTGCACACAGCTTCAGAGATACCGTTACTCAAAATTACTTTGCTGGGGCAGAGTCAGTCGTCTGCTAGAATCTGTGTACAGGAGAGATGTGGCTTCCCCCTCAGCTCTTCTGAAAGTTCAAGTTTGAGAATGTCTTGGAGCCTGAATTGGAGAAAGCCACGATGCACCTGCTAAAAATAAGGTTTACAAAAGGTCCAGCCCCACCCTCACCTCAGCTGGTCCCTGAGACGGGAGGCCTGCATAGGACCATCTCTACAGGCTCCCTGCAAAGCTGAACTGTGACGATCCTGGGAGATCTGCTTGGCTCAGCTGAGGGAAAGATCCTCGTCCAAGGTCCCCATCTAGTCACTGATGGAGTCTATGTAAGGATGGATGGAATGTGATAGTTCTAGTCTCCCTAGAATTTTTTTCTGATTTTTTTGAAAAGGAAAAGTTAAGGGGCTCAAGAGTATTTTCAGTAGAGACTAACCCATTAAATAGTTGCTGAGTAAAGGAATGAGATTCTCTAGATGACAACTAGCTTAAAGCCAGGCTAAAATGATTACTGATATCACTTATATGCAGAATCTAAAAAAAAAAAAAAAAGATAACAGATGAACTTATTTACAAAACAGAAACAGACTCACAGACTTAGAAAACAAACTTATGGTTACCAAAGGGGAAAGGTGGTGGGGGGAAGGGATAAATTAGAAGTTTGGGATTGACATATACACACTACTGTGTATAAACTGGGTAATCAACAAGGACCTACTGTATAGCACAGGGAACTCTGCTCAGTATTCTGTAATAACCTATATGGGAAAAGAATCTGAAAAAGAATAGATATATATATGTATGTATAACTGAATCACTTTGCTGTACACCTGAAACTAACACAACATTGTAAATGAACTATACTGCAATAAAAAATTAAAATTTTTTTAAAATGTAGTATATGTATTATATTATGTAGTACATATTATGTATGATATACTATGATATACTATGATGTGCTGTAAAAAAATAATAATAAAATAAAATGATTAGAGGCAATTAATTCAATGGTCTCATAACACTTTTTAGCCCCAGTCCCTCTAAGACAGGCTGGACCTGGGACCTAAACTTATGGTTACCAAAGGGGAAAGGGGGGAGGGATAAATTAAGAATTTGGGAATAACAGATATACAATACTATGTACAAAATAGATAAGCAACAAAGTCCTACTGCATAGCACAGGAAACTATATTCAATATCTTGTAATAACCTATAATGGAAAAGAATCTGAAAAAGAATATATATATCTTTTATTCATGTAACTTACATATATAATGTAACATATATATACATATATATATATATGTGTATATATATATCTGAATCACTTTGCTGTACTCCTGAAACATTGTACATCAACTATACTTCAATAAAAAATAAATTTTAAAAAACTGTACTCTCTAGAACAGGGGTCCCCAACCCCCAGGCCGCGTCCTGTTATGAACCAGGCCACACAGCAGGAGGTGAGCAGTGGGTGAGCGAGTGAGCAAAGCTTCATCTGCCGCTCCCCATCACTCCCCATCACTCCCCATCGCTCCCCATCGCTCGCATTACCACCTGAACCATCCCCCACCCCCATCCATGGAAAAACTGTCTTCCACAAAACCAGTGCCAAAAATGTTGGGGACCGCTGCTCTAGAACATAAATTAGTTTCACATTAAGGATGGGTAAAAATTAAACTTAAGACTTTGAAGCCTAAAGATCCATTCTCCAACCAAATAACATTAAAATGAGGGTCACTAGGCCCTTGGCATGGGCACAGCTATACACTTTTTAGCTCCCCATGGGAGTGAAACTAACAATGTTTCCCTGGGCAGGAGGCAAGAATATTTGTCAGTTGAAGGAGAAATGGGTGTGAGCAGATTTAGGTGGAATTTGTAAGGCTGATTCTAAAATCAATCATACAAAATACAAGTACATTCATGTAGACAGGCAAAGGAGACCTAACCTAGATTTACATAGACTCAGATGCAAATTCTGATGAATCTTCTATTTCCCTTTCTGCATTAAACACTCCTGTTTACAGTGACTGAGAAGCAGGCAGGTTGTATGAGGTCTCACGACAGAAAGTGTTAAGAGCAGTCAGGGCTGCATTGAAAGGAGAAAGAAAAATTATAAAGCATGTAAAACTTACTCCCCAGCAAATCCATGACCAGCAAGGCTGGACTTGACTAATACTGTTTCATTATTAAATTGAAAATAGTTTAAGGCAGGGTAGTACAGAGATTATATTGCCAAAAGGAAAATCTGTGCAGCTTTTGTATGCTTCCGGTGGGAGTAACACTTAGTTTGAGCTTTCTGGAAAGAAATTCGACATGTATACATCAGGAACCTTAAAATATTCATACCTCTTGACACAGTAATTAGGTTTTTAGGAAAATACCCAAAAGAATAATCAGAAAAGTAGGCAAAAACTTATGTGCAAAGATATCAGTTAAAATATTATTTATAATGGGCAAAAGAATAACAAAGAAACAAACAGAAGCCCCCAAATTGTGGATTGGTTAAACCAGAAGTCAGCAAAGATTTTTCTCGAAAGGCCCAAAGAGTAAATATTTTAGGCTTTGCAGACCCTGCTGTCTCTGTCCCAACTACTTCTCTGTCCTTGTGGCAGGAAAACAGCACAGAAACAGCAAAGAAGTGGGTGTGGCTGGGTCCCCGTAAAACTTAGTAATGAAATGTAAATTCATAGAATTTTCAAATATCAGGAAATATTATTGATTCTTTTCAACAATTTTAAAATGTAAAAACCATTCTTAGCTCAGGGCTTTTACAAAAACAGGTGGCAGGCCAGATTTGCCAACCCTTCAATTAAGTTATAAAAATTTTATGTTCAATATTCAATATCAGTCAAAACTACACAATTTGAGAAATGGGGAGAGTAAAGAGGTAAAGAGATGAGAAGGAGGGGAGACTGGAATATAATATGCTAAAAGATTTATAGTAGTTTTTTCTGGATGTAGAGATTATGGATGATAAGGATGATTTTTCTTTTCATCTTATTTTTTATATTTTTGGATTTTTCTACAATAAGTACATGTTATTTTATGATTAAAAATGATATTTGAAGGAGAACTTTTTTGGCTAAGAAGATTCATTTTTCTTCTCATTCTTTAGACATTACTCAGAAACTCTGGACATGCTGAAATTCTTGACAACCTCAGGCTGTTTTTTAGGAATAACTTTTAAACAACACCAGTTTTTTTTCAACAGAAGCTGACAATTCATTTATTTTCAGGGGCATATACCTTTTAAATACTTAGATCGTATCCCCAAAGTAAGACTGTCTCCCTCGCTTTTTCATTTCTCTCCCAGCCACAGACACCCTTCCGCCTCTCCCCAGCAAGTGCACGCAGCCCTCACTCCCCAGCCTGGCATGGTAACATCTCCAACTTCTTCACCTCGCCTGCATCAAGCCCAGCATCTCAGACGCACCCCTCCGACCTCAGAGGCTTGCCATTCAAAGCCCACATGCATGCCCCATTCCCTCACCTCCAGCTCACCTGTTACTGACTCAGTTAACAAGCAACCACTCCCTTGCTGTCAGTACTGTGTTGTGTATACCAGATAACGGCTCACTCTGCAGGACCTCTGGAAATAGCTTTATATTTATTTTAAAAGGAGGTTTGGAATCTTAATATCTTAACTCAATTGAGTAATTAGCTGACAGGCAAATTTCAGGCATCCAAGCCAGCATTCCCCAAGCTTATTTCACAAACACTTGTCCTATGAGATATTGCATGGGAAAAAAATAATCTGTGTTTAGATCATTTTGTGAGATGCTGCGTACAATATTCCATTTCAGAGACTCACAATTTATATATATATGGCTTTGCAAAGTCCAAAAGTAAAGATCCCCATATAACTTTGTTCAACTCATTGTATCCCAATCTTATTTTCAGCCTCCCTTCCCCCCACCCTACCCCTCACCCTTTGTTTTGATGGGAACACATAAACATCCGATACATCTAGCAGAAGTTGCACTCCCAAGGAACACTCTTGGGGATATCCTGCCCTGGCCAATAGAAGAGCTGATTTGGAAAGAAGGGATGGGATAATACTCTCTAGGATCCCTCAAGTCATTCTGCGTTGGACTGTGATGGTCTCAGACTCTGAATCAGACACATTCTGGCCTGGGGTCCACTGCATCCACCCAGCTGCCTGAGCACTGCTGCCATTTGCATTTATACCAGGCCCCTGAGTGCCTTTAGCTCCCTCCTTCTCCACCTGCTGCTTTTCCTTCCACAATCTCCCACTCAGCACCACATGCGCCATCTCTCTTGTACATTTCCATCATTGCTGAGGGCTCACTCACCAACTGTGTATTTAAATTTAAGGCCCCGTGGCTTTCCTTGGCTGCTGTCAAAAATTAGCATATGTTTTTAGTATTTATGAGATGTACACAGCTGACATTTTTGGAAAATTACACTCCATCTGCAAAAACATATGTATCTAACTGTGGTGAGATTAGATGTTTCTGCATTTATTTTTCTAAGAATTGAGCACATCCAATATACAGTCTTCTCTGAATGCCCCTTATTGTTTCTTTTTTGGCAGTATTTTTCAACTATCCAATCACCAAGGACAGTTATACATGGACCCTTAAGTCAGTTAGTAACTTCTTAGAAAAATACGTACTTTCCCCGAAAGCAAGTTTCTACAAAAGACACAGAAGAGACTATTGCTGCTGCTTAGGATAGCTTTCACAAAACAAATTATTTCAGATGGCAAATATGTGCCCATAATAACTAAACTTTAAAGAAATGCTTGGCCAGTTTGGCATTTGTTGGTTTCCAAGCCACAATGCAATATCCTGGATTCATTCTGGGCATTTTGCATGACATACTTTCTCACATGAACATTTGGATTCTAACCCAGAGTGTAGGCGTGACCCACTACTCCCCCACCACACACACAGTGAAATTTTTTCTTTCAAATTCAACAACAGTGAAAAAGAGAGTTGGAACAAATAAGAAGAGGGTTTAACAGAAGCATATTATTCAGGAATCTAGGCTTAAGCTAAATTATTTTTCATCCTCCCTCAAGAAATGACTCTATACCTGGTAGAGTGGTTCTTCTGTAACTATGGACTTAACTCATAAGAAAGTCTTAGGTGAAAATAACTCAATGGAAGTTTGAGGGGCTATTATATTACGACAGACAAAATGGAATCTCCAGTGAGGATGTTTTAGAAAGTGGAAGCAGAGGTTAATTTTCTTCCCAAAGAAGCCCCTTTTGGGAGTACAACCATGCTTTAAATAATGAAAGCAAGTTTTCAACGTCTATATGAAGTCTTCTGGTTTTTGAAATTTCTTTGCCTTACTTTATAGAAAATAAGGAGTAAACTATAATTCCACCACAAATCCAAAGATGATCCAATGGTCTTCGAAGCCACACCTCTCAGACCTCACCTCCCGCCCGCTCACTCTGCCTGGGTCATGATGTCACTTACTTGCATAAACCTGAGAGTAATTGCCTCCTCTCATCTTGTACCATGAACATCTCTCTTGTCTCACCCCAGGCACGGCCCCGATCCAGGAGCTATCATTTTGACCAGGAAGATTCATGGCTGTATTAGTCAGGATAAGCTTGGTGATGCTGCAATAACAAATCGGCCCCCAAATTCTGAAGGGCTTAACTCAACAAAGGATTCTTTCTTGCTCATATGCCATCCTTCTGGAGCACGTGG
Organism: Balaenoptera borealis; assembly: GCF_965194805.1. Lineage (NCBI taxonomy): Eukaryota > Metazoa > Chordata > Mammalia > Artiodactyla > Balaenopteridae > Balaenoptera > Balaenoptera borealis. The sequence continues at coordinate 65,851,621 of NC_138869.1, read as the reverse complement.
TCTCTGATCCCTGAGGCAGAGGAAGAGTTTGAACTTGACCCTGTCTCAGCTAGAAGTGACACAGGTCAACCCTCACATGTCATTATCCAGAAATACAAGAGGACTGGGAAAGATCAACTTTACTGTCCTGCAAAATGCAAATATACAAGGAACCATAACTGAATACAACAGACATGAATTTTAATTATTAATGTATCCAGTTCAAACCTAGGCTCTTTCTTACCCTCAGGTTTTTTTTTTTTTTAATTTTTATTGGAGTATAGTTGATTTAAAATGTTAGTTTCTGCTGCACAGCAAAGTGAATCAGTTATACATATACATATATCTGCTCTTTTTTAGACTCTTTTCCCATATAGGTCATTACAGGGTATTGAGAAGAGTTCCCTGTGCTATACAGTAGGTTCTTATTAGTTACCTATTTTATATATAGTAGTGTGTATATGTCAATCCCAATCTCCATATCCAATCTCCTTTCCACCTGGTGTATGCGTCCCATCCACTCAATCTTTAGGTCTTGGCTTAGACAGCCTTTCTTCTGAAGATCCTCAGAGAACCCTCCTTCCCTAAACCTAGACCTTCCTCTCTCATTTACTTTTCCCACAAGAATACTAGCTAGCATTTATCATCTACTCTATGCCAGGTACTGTTCTGGGCACTTCCCTTCAAATCCTCACAATAAGCCATTGAAGTGGTATCCTCATCCAAGCTTCCCTTAGAAAACAGCCTGAGCCCAAAATATATACGCTAGCCCTGTATTAGGTGAGCAATGCCAGGGAAGCAGGAGGGTAAGAAGAGGGCAAGGGGGGCAGGGAAGAAGGGAGACATATAAGAGTGACGTTGATACAGAGCTGGCCACGTCTTTGTAACAAGCTGGGTGATTTCAGGAAATCAAGAGATACTCAAGAGAGGCAGAAGAGTACTAATTGCTATATCTCTGAAAAGTCCATCCCAGCTCCAATTAGACCAGAAGCAGCCACTATGCAGGACCCAGGTCTATCGTTGTGGCCACAGCCTGGCTCCATGCCCAGGGGAAGGAGACAAGATGTCACCAGGACAGCTCCAGCTAGAAAGCAAGGTGAAGACATGTGTCTGGTTAATTCAGGTAGTTGTGATTTATTTCCAGTTTTCCGATGAAGACACTGATGCCTAGAAATATAAAACTTTCAACAAGATGACAGAGCTCGAGAGTAACAGGATGCAAACCAGGAAAACTGGTCTCCAAGCATGGAGTCGTCAACCACTGGCCTGCCACAGGAATGTAAACTCCAGAAAAGCAAGGACTGCTTTATCCCAGCACCAATCACAAATATAGAGCCTGACACCGTCGACACTCAATAAACATTTATTGAAAGAATGAAAAAGCTTCAAATAAATGGTATTTCAAGAAAGACTAAAGAAATCAATAAGAAGGAGAGATCACATTTTATTTGGATCTTATTTTGGATCACATTTTATTTGAAGCTTCCATGGTAGAAGTGACATCTGAGTCAGATATTCCAAAGATTTAGAGAAAAGTCTGAAAGTGGCACAAAGGCCATATTTGGAGACTGCAGGTTTCCTGAAATAGAGAACCGAAGGGAGAAATGGGAAATAAGGCTTAAAAAGTACATGGTTATCAAACTGTAGAAGCTTTGCCAACTTCAGGATGCATGCTTGCTTAAAGCAGAGAGAAGTTAAGAACTGTGTGTATTTCAAAAGAAAGTTCCACTTGTAGCAATGTCCACAGCCATGGAAACCAAGAACATGCCCCAGAAAGTCCCCAAATCATGGTCCCGTTAAGCCATGTGTTATTCTGTACTCCAGGAACCCGCCATTGTTCATTCTGTTCTAGGCAAAAGTCCATTTTTTTTCTGTTACCCAAGTTTCTATGGCTTGAGATGAAGCTGTGTTCTTGTTTTCTATCAGGAGAAATGGAAAACAGCTGCTTACCATTCTCTTTATAATAAGCTTTATATAATTCAAGCAGTTATTTAAACATTTTCCTGATATTTGATCATTAACCCAGCACATAGCATAAGAGACACTATAAGAAATCAAATGATAACATTAGCTTTATAAAGAGAATCACACACACACACACACACACTCACTCACACACCCAAAGATTTTTAAAAATCTATAAAGGATAAAAGTATTTTCCTTAATGGGACTATCCCACGGTTTATAATGTTTCCCTTGTGATACATAAAGCATTGTCTTTATGATAAATGAAATCTCTCTGGAATTGATTATAACACACATGGGAAGCAAACAGCTGAAATAAATTTTTATTTAGAAGCATGAACATTCCCGAAAAATCCACAAGTTCCATACTGCTTCCATTTGCATTTGCATTTCCACTTAGTTAATGTCCTCCTGCATCTGTGGAAGCGACATAAATAGGATAAACACAAGTCACCCGTCCACCACTCACTCCCGATCCCAGCACTTCCTTCTGACTTAAGCATCTTGACCACCTTGGAAACCATCTCCTGGTTTTCCTTCTACCCCTCTGACTGCTTCTTCTCCATCTCCTTGGAATGCTATCCCTTTCCACCAACTATTAATTGTCAGAGCTCCTCCAAGGTCAATTCTAAACCATCTCTTTTCACCCTAGACTGTCTCCCTAGAAGATCTTATTCACAAGACTCATGGACACATATCTGCTTCAAGACCTGGCCTCTGAAGCACAAGTAACTAGTTGCCAGTGTAACATTTCCATCTCAGTGCCTGTGATAGCATGTAGAACTCAACATACCAAAACCTGAATTTGTGATAATGAACCCCCAACCTGCCTTACTCTGGGGTTCTCCTTGTCTAATCCCCATCTCCTTTACTCCCTATACTTAATCTACTCTACTAATCTACTCACCAAGTCCTGTCAATATCATGTCCCAAATATTTCTAATCTATCCACTTCGATCCTTCACCACCACCATGAACCTCATCCAACACTGAAACAGGATGTTGAGTAGGACTTTCGTGTTGCCCAGGAGTCATCAGTGGTTCTTGATGGATCTTTTCCTTTCTCTACACATGGGGAAGGGAAGGTACTTCTCACCAACCAGGGAGGGAGAGACTCTGAAAGAGTTTGGAGGTGCCTTATGAAGAGGAGGCTGGCATCTCGTTTCACAGTGGGTGTCTGCTTCCCACAGAGGTCTCGTCAATTTCCCCACTGTGCTTATTTGAGCAGGAGGAGAAGACAGCTGGAGTAAGATAGGGCTAAGATAGGGTTGGCAATGAAACAGTCTTCAGGCTGCTTGGAAAAATAAGGAATGTGTAGTTCCCTATGGGTCAAGTGGACGTCCCACAACTCCTCATGGGAACCCCAGGCACCAGAGGCTCTGGGGTGGCCTGCCCTGGGCAGATGCTACATGCAGAGTTGGAAGAGGTCGTAGAATCATGCAAGTTCTTCCTGAGGAGCCAGAGTGTGCTTGCTTTTCACACATGAGTCACCAGAGGCTGGTTAGTGTTAGTCCAAGAAAAAGCAGGAACCAGCATCTCAAGGGCTACATACAACAAAGACACCGTCCTTTCCCTTCCTTCTCCCCACCCCCACCTAGAAAAGGGCCTGACCCAAGGACAGACAAGGAGGCCCCCACCCCACTGCAGGGTAAGACTAAGGTCTAGTTTCAAAACATGTGAAATGCTAGACATGAATGCTAGAGGTATCATAATTCCAAATCTCTTTACTTAAAGAAGACTTTACATCTGATGGTTCCCATATGTGACAGATAACGCCATCTTAATTCAGTGAGCAGTAGGCCTATTTTCGCCTGTATCATTTAATTAGGTCTCTTTCTGGGTTTCTGCCGGGTGCACAGGGTTGTTTTGTATTTTTTCACTCGACTTGCAGATGACAACATTTTAAGAAACAATCCCCTCAGAGATAGTTTGAAAACATGAAATAAAATGACTGATGCTACCTGGAGTCTTACAGTGAAAGTCTTTTGAAGTAAGAAAATTAAATTCCATCTACCAGTGAGAAGAAAATTAAGCAAATATTACAACTAAAGTTTCATTAAAGGGGGAGGGATAAATTAGGAGTTTGGGATTAACATATACACACTACTATATATAAAATAGATCATCAACAAGGACCTACTGTATGGCACAGGAAACTCTACTCAATATCCTGTAATAACCTAAATGAGAAAAGAATCTGAAAAAGAATGGATATATGTATATGTATAACTGAATCACTTTTCTGTATACCTGAAACTAACACAACATTGTAAATCAACTATAATATTAAATAAAATTAAATTTAATAATTTAAAAAATAAAGTTTCATTAAAGACTAAATTTAATAAGAAAAGCTTAAAGGGATCTTCTCTAGCAGTCACTGAAGACTTTCTCCCAGTGCTTTTAATGGGGCAGTTTGACTCTGGGTAACCAGTAGCCTTTCCAGGCCTGTGGTTTAACAGAGCATCCAACACAATGATGATTTGCAGCTTCATTAATGCTGATGACAAAAGACATAGTGAATTAGTCAATGTTATCTTAGATCATGGTGATGCTTCCCACGAAAAATCAAAGCGAAGTAAAATTCCAAACTCTGTAGAGAGATAGCAACTTCAAAAATGTCATAAACATCTAACATAAAATTAGCAAATGTAAACTTTTTAGAAAGTACTGACCTTCTGGAGCAAGAAGTCCATAAACTTGGCTCACAGACCAAATCCAGGCTGCTGCCTGTGTTTGTAAATAAAGCTTTATTGAACATGGTCCCAAGGATTTATTTACATATTATCTACAGATGGTTTCACACTAAAATAGCGCAATTGAGTAGTTATAACTGACAGAGACTGGATGGCCTTCTATGCCTGAAAGAGTTACTACCTGGCATTTTACAGAAAATGTTTGCTGACTCCTACTCCAGCTGCAGTGCAAAATCTCCAGTTATGCCAAAATGGCTGCTCTCCTTTGAAAGAAAACGTACCTGAGTACCTGAACCTTTTTGGGTAAGGCTCATTTAGACAGATAGATACATAAATACATGCATATATACATAGACACATACATACATACCTAGAAGATAGATACACAGTACACACATACATAGATGCTAGATACATATATACACACATGCATATATATATATATATATATATATATATATATATATATATATATATATACATGCACACATACATACATATACACATTCATGCATGCATAGATGATATGTGCATGCATCCATACATACATAGAGGAGAGATACATAGATACATACATAGATCATACATACATACACAGATAGAAAGATAGATAGATAGATATGAGGAATTTCTACCCACATGTAACATTTTCTTTTATAGTATCTAAAGGAAATGAATAATAAAGGACAGTGTTTTATTTAACTCATTTTAAGAATCATTTTTATTCCCTAAAGAATGTATTTGATGAAGATTATCTCCATCAAACTATGTCCAAGAAAAGGAAACAATTTCACCATTCTTTTCCTTTGTGAAGTTGACTTTAATAGCTCCTATCGACGCAGTCATGTCTATATACTTTCCATAATATACAGCCAAGGCCTGAATGTATATAGTTACTTTAAAAATCCAGTTAACTTAAGCTTGACTTCAGTCTAAGGAACAGATAGTGTGTGTCCTCTTCAACTTCTCCTACAAATAGGGATCTAGATTACCAATCTTGGTTCTCAATTTGGCACACATTCATACACACAAGATGTTTTATCCTTCATATCTCCTGAAATATAAAGGTGTTATGAAAGCCTACATTGACATTCAAAATAATAATACTAATAAAAGTCAAAACTGATTGAGTGCTAACAATGGGCTAAGGTAGCAAAAACAATGGGCTAAGGTGGCAAAAAACTAGCTTTTCATCAAACCTGCATCCTCCTCGTCCTAAGGACACAGCCTGAGTTCTAGCCAATGGATTGTTCCTGGTCCAGAGAAAACTCTTGTGCATGATCCTTCCTATTTCCCTTTGCACTGATTTGATGGTGATGAGCCCAGCAACCTGGGAAACCACTGCTGAAGAGGGGAGAACTCCCAAACGGAAGAAACCTGGGTTCCCAATCAAAATTTGGAAGAGAACTCCCTGCCAATCAAGATTCCCTGTTTCAGACTTTACATGAGTGAGAATTTATCCTCTGTGATCTCTGGCCCATTATACACCTGGAGACTTGTTTGTTACCACAACTGGCAAAACTTTAACAGGTATTTTGTTTAATCAAGAGGGTTTTTATTATCACCACTATGTACGTGTCATGTGTATCATATGCACTAGTCATTTCTATTAAGATTGACACAATAATTTATAAAAATATGCCAATTCATGTAAATACTTTACAACCATGTAGCAGATTTTTTAAATGTCCTGAAACTCCTTGATCTTAGAAATCCACCTACTACTTTTTATCACCTTTTGGGTAAGTCATTTCAGACATTAAATATCCTTGTTAAAACTAGAGAATACTAAATAAGTTCCAGATAAGCACATGGACTACAGCAACGCCAATAATTGTTTGTGAATTCAGATAAGATGTGAAGGTGATGAACAAGGCACGGACTAATATTTATACACCTGACAAGGGAATGATATTGTATTAATTAAACAAAGGCAACAGGGATCCTACTTAAGTGATTTTAAGTGAATTCTCATGTCTTTAAATAATTCTGGTCGAAATGAAAGACCTCTGGAGCATCTTTTATGTGTTGGAGCATGAAAGGATAATATTGTTCAAAGTGGCAATTTCTGTCCACAATCTGGACTTTATTTCACAATTATGGATATTTGGTGTGGCTTAGATTGCAGTTTTCTTTTGTATGTTTTCCATTTGGCAAACACAAAATTAAACGAGCCCCAGCAGCTTTCATCTTCCTTCTCCATTAGCATTCTGACCCCACCATCCTCCCCTGGGGCATTAAGTCCGTATCTCCGTTGATGTGAATAGGCTAGAATCAATGGAGTGATGTTTGAAAAACCCTGAAATAACTGCCTGGGGGTTACACTTCATGATCTCAACAAGCATCTGAGCTGACATGGGCCTGTGTAGAAGCCAAAAGGGAACAGGAGGTGTGACAGGAGTGGGTGTTGGAGAGAGAAAGAAAGAAGTCCATTCTTGTAGGTTTATCCCTCCTTGTCCCTTCCTTTCAGGATGTGCTGCCTGCAGAGGAGCCTATAAACTCTGCACCCCATTGTCCCCACAACAGGCCAAACTCCTGATCACAGCCCAGGAGGCTCCCCTCTTCCCATGCCCTTGCCCCCTTCCTCCAAATCTGCACAGTATGAAATATATACACTGAGCATGCACACCACTTTGTACATTTCACAAGAACAATGAAAAGCACTGTACATTTTACAAGAATCCAGATGAAGAAATTGAGGCTGGGGAATGGCAGGGACTCCCCCCATCATGCCAATGCCTGGGGACCAAGTGAACCTCCACAGCCCCCCTAAACACCTGAAGACCTCCGATTCTCTAATCACCTCCTCCCTGGACATAGTAATAGAATCCTCTCATCTCCCAGTCCTTAGACAGGAGAATCAAGTTCTTAGCCCTGAGCCAGGGATTTGTGGCAGTAGAAGGAGGGTGAGGGGGATCCCTGGGCTTGTTGGCAGCAGTGCTGGCTGCTGGCAACTCTGCCTGGGTCCCGGCAGTCGTTGGAATCACCTAGAGCAGCAGCAGGGCCAGGAGTGTCTTTCTCTTAGCCAGGAGGCAGCAGCCACTCCTCTCTGCTGCAGCCCTCAAGAGAACCATTCAGAGCCTGTTGCAAGATTTGATAACTACAGGCTTGTGCAGGAAAAACACTGGAAATACTTACAGATGACTCACAGACCTCAGGTGCAAAATGAAAGCTCTGTTCATTTAATTGCTTTAAAAATCAAATAAGGTTCTTTCTCCTATCTCTTAGTTTACACTGGTGAACAATACTGTCTGCAAGCAGGTGGGCTCACAAGAGATGCTAGCAAGAACAAGGGGCAGTCTCTTCCTCTGTCCACCAAGATAGCTTTGTATCTCACTGTCTGAGTCAGGTGAGAATTCTCCCTTTGTCTCTGAGACCACCAACCTCCTTCAATAACCTGAATTCATGTTTAACAGCAATGAAAGGAAACTCAGCCTGATAAATCACTCAATCCCCTCAATGGTTCATCTGGATGTCCCTTCCCTCCTCTTCCCTTCCTTCCCCACCCCCAACCTCTCTCTCCCTGTTATACACACACACACACACACACAATGCAGGTGACATACAAATGGTTACCACCTTGCCCTACACTCATTACCTCCCAAATAATGTCTTACTTAACTACCATCCATGAGTTAGTTGTATGTCTTCTATTTACTTAATCACTTTTTCATGGATTCAGTGACTGTTTATTCAGTGTCCAACACACGTCAAGCACTCAGCTAGGTCCCCTAATCTCCGTTCCACTTACCTTTCTTATGGGGCTCACTTACAAATGTTTTTTTTAATATCACTCATTCAACAGGTATTGACTAAGCCCCAAACTATCCAGATAAGTTTTAATCAATGGCACAGGACCAGGCTTTTATTGTTCTTTTCTTCTTTCCAAGTTTCCCAAAGCTTCTCCAAATGCCTGATATTACTGTGGATTCTTTTACACAATTGAATGCATCTCAGTGTAACTGCCACTTACAGAGCCTCCAAATTTCTGCCATGAACTAAAGTGGTCACTGGAGATGGAAAGCAGATCAGAGACAATCCCAACCCTTGAAGGACTCAGCATTTTAGGAGGTGACTGTAATATGCTGAATGAAACCCAGTCAAAGGCCACTGGTATCTAAGAAAGGAGGATGGTAAATCTTGTGTCTTGCACATTGTGTGACCAGGCCAGGACTTAACACCCGTGATCTTGCATATGAGAGACATTTTGTTATCACCATTCAACAAGGGAGAAAACTGAGGCTCAGAGGGGTGAAATAACTTACCCCAGTCTCTCTGACTATAAGGCATATTTCCACCACACCATACTCTCTCTCCTACAATGCTTGTACCTCAGTGTCCCTGCCCTCTGTATTCTCTGCAGCTTTCACAGCCCAGGTGTCCGCAGCTGGGAAGACTTCAGACGCAGGACCACAGCCTGTCATGGTGGCTCTGACAGAATGAAAGAAAATGGGAGCCTTTATATGTCTTTGAAGATAGTTACCTTTAAATGGATAACAACAATATCAAATAACACTTATAAAGTTACATTTATACAAAGCCATTTCACATTTAATGCACACATGGTAAAAACTATGGGAGAGTACTAAGAAAGATTTTTTTAAATAGTGTAGTAATGAGAAAAATTAAGGAAGAAACTTCATCCCCAACCACCACCAATGGGTTCTTCAACCCAAACAAGCACTCATGTTATGTGAGATCTAGACTTCAAGAATACTTTCAGAGTTTTGTAAAAATAAAATGTCCAATTCTGCTGATTTCTTCCTCATCATAGGCAGTGAATGTTTTGCCATCATTGTACTAAATTATCCATGTCCTCTTTATCCCAGGTAACCTCCTGCTGCTAACCTGGGGCAGCACTTCCAGGACCTGTGAGTTGAGTGACTGCCTCTTGGTTTAAGGTTGAAAAGATAAGAAATGATAGATCAGTATTATTAAGGAAGTCCCCAATCCTTGCACTAATTGAGCACAGACTACATGGAAATTTAATAGGCAAGAACAAATCTGACTCCATATTAGATCTGTTCCTTTTGCTTTAACCTTTGTGCTCTGTTGCCTGTGCTTAGTCATGCTGTCTCTGTACCTTTTGTAAAAGAATGTTGCCTATAGCCTGAAATATACAGGCTAGCCCATTCTCAGGGCTATGACCTTTAAAGGTTTAACACTTTTCCATTCATATATAGATAAAAAGTTGCAGAACAGAGAATAACACTGGTCTTCTCTGACCTGATCTACATGGACAGATGCAAGAACAAAGGATTCCTGCACCAAGAACTTTGCAACAACTAACCACACGCCTCCCTCATCTTACATTTAAAAGTGCTTTGCTGAAACCCTTCGGGGAGCATGGGGTTTTGGGGGCAAAACCACTCATCTCCTTGCGTGGGCCTGAAATAAAACTTTCTCTGATCCAAACTCCAACGTTTCAGTTTGTTCAGCCTCACTGTACCTTGGGCATAGGAACTTGCATTCAGTTACAGAAGGCTAAGCAGAGGTGTGAATCAGATGGTGCCCGGCCTTGGGAGATAAAGCCTATAGTGAAATAATTCCCATACCCCAAGAAAAGTTTAAGTGTCATAAAAAGATGTGATAAAAATAATCTAGGGATTCAAAAAGGAGAAATATTGAATTCTAGAAACTCTTAGAAAAATCTTCTTCAATATGTTGAATAACATTGCTGTTGTTTTGGGAGATGACGTGTCCAGAGTGGGTTTTTAGGATTGCTATTTTCTAAGTGGTAAGTTTCCATTTTAAATATTTTGTAGATATTCTAAAAGCTCTGGTGCCTTCAAATTATAGTTCCAGGCATATTGAATAAGGAACTACTGATTGAGGTCATACACAAAACTCTGTGTTCCCAGATTAGAGAAACACCTCAGAAATTTTGCTTACCATCAGAATTTTGGTATTATAGGTATCAATGAGGATTTTGTTGGAACCCTGAAGGAAAGATGAAAACAATTGGGAAATTTTAAGCTGGAAAGGGTGAACAAGATATAAGTGACTGTTGGGGAATGGTGGTAAATTTTATTTTAAAATAAGATTTCATTTTCTCCTAAATGCATGGTTTTTCCATAATAAGAGAAAATGACTTTAGAGCAAATATTCCCAGGGAGAAAATAAGATTGCAAACAAAGGTACAAAGACTAGAGCCATATTTCTATTGTCCTATCATTACAAAACATGTGTGGCCAGAGAGATGAATTATGGATGCCAGATACATGATATAAATGGTTCAAAGTGTGTCCAGCACAACTCATGTTGGGAAAGCTCCTCTGTGGTCAGAATGGCAGGCACAGCATGAAGACATCTGCCAGATGCATTGTTTGTGTCTTAGATTAAATAAACCAGATCCAGACACTTGTTAGCTTCACAAATTTTCAAGGCTTCCCAAGAAACGTATAGGTTGATTTGAATTATCTTTCAAAGAAGGATATTACCTGGACCCAACTTATCTGGATGAACAATTATGTTCCGCCAACAAAAATGATCATTCCTTACTCAGTAATTAAGATTCCTTACCAGCCAAAACCATGGGGCAAACCTACTGAAGGGCCACTGAGTTAATAAACTCTACTTCTTAAAAAATATTTGTCAGTGATTCCCTTCATTAATATGAAAAAATAAGAATCTGCTGTATCCATTTACCAGGCTATATAATAGCCTATTCATGTTTTTTTCCCATGGTTGTTTATTCCCATGGCTTTCTCAGCATAGGTGTACTTTTTTGGATTAATCCTTCTTGTTTAAAACATTTTCAGTGTAGGTCAGAAGAAACTTTGATTACCATTATAAAACATTATGGATCTGCCCCACCAAACCAGCTCTACAAAAAATGCTAGAAGAACTTCTCTAAGTGGGAAACACAAGAAAAGAAAACGACCTATAAAAACAAACCCAAAACAATTAAGAAAATGGAAATAAGAATATACATTTCGATAATTACCTTAAATGTGAATGGATTAAATGCTCCAAACAAAAGACACAGACTGGTTAAATGAATGCAAAAACAAGATCTGTACATATGTGGTCTACAAGAGACCCACTTCAGACCTAGGGACACATACAAACTGAAAGTGAGGGGATCGAAAAAGATATTCCATGCAATGGAAATCAAAAGAAAGCTGGAGTAGCAATACCCATATCAGACAAAATAGACTTTAAAATAAAGACTATTACAAGAGAAAAGGAAGGACACTACATAATGATTAAGGGATCAGTCCACAAAGAAGCTATAACAATTTTAAATACTTATGCACCCAACATAGGAGCACCTCAACACATAAGGCAAATGCTAACAGCCATAAAAGGGGAAATTTACAGTAACATAATAATAGTAGGGGAATTTGACATCCCACTTACACCAATGGAAAGAAATCATTCAAAATGAAAATAAATAAGGAAACACAAGCATGAAATGACACATTCGTCCACACGGACATAACTGATATTTATAGAACATTCCATCCAAAAACAGCATAATACACTTTCTTCTCAAGTGCACACGGAATATTCTCTGGGATAGATCACATCCTGGGTCACAAATCAAGCCTTGGTAAATTTAAGAAAATTGAAATCATATCAAGCACCTTTTCCGACAACAACATTATGAGACTAGATATCAATTACAGGAAAAAACGGTAAAAAAATTACAAACACATGAAAGCTAAACAATACATTATTAAACAACCAAGAGATCACTGAAGAAATCAAATAGGAAATCAAAAAATACCTAGAAACAAATGACAATGAAAACACAACAACCCAAACCTATGGGATGCAGCAAAAGCAGTTCGAAGAGGGAATTTTATAGCAATACAATCCTACCTCAAGAAACAAGAAACATCTCAAATAAACAACGTAACCTTAAACCTAAAGCAATTACAGAAAGAGGAACAAAAAACCCTCCAAAGTTAACAGAAGGAAAGAAATCATAAAGATCAGATCAGAAATAAATGAAAAAGAAATAAAGGAAACAATAGCAAAGATCAATAAAACTAAAAGCTGGTTCTTTGAGAAGATAAACGAAATTGATAAACCATTGGCCAGACTCATCAGGAAAAAAGGGAGGAGACTCAAATCAACAGAATTAGAAATGAAAAAGGAGAAGTAACAAATGGCACTGCAGAAATACAAAGGATCATGAGAGATTACTACAAGCAACTATATGCCAATAAAGTGGACAACCTGGAAGAAATGGACAAATTCTTAGAAAAGCACAACCTTCCAAGACTGAACCAGGAAGAAATAGAAATATGAACAGACCAATCACAAACACTGAAATTGAAACTGTGAGTAAAAATCTTCCAACAAACAAAAGCCCAGGACCAGATGGCTTCACAAGCGAATTCTATCAAACATTTAGAGAAGAGCTAACACCTATCCTTCTCAAACTCTTCCAAAATATAGCAGAGGGAGGAACACTCCCAAACTCATTCTACGAGGCCACCATCACTCTGATACCAAAACCAGACAAAGATGTCACAAAGAAAGAAAACTACAGGCCAATATCACTGATGAACATAGATGCAAAAATCCTCAACAAAATACTAGCAAACAGAATCCAACAGCACATTAAAAGGATCATACACCATAATCAAGTGGGGTTTATCCCAGGGATGCAAGGATCTTCAATATATGCAAATCAATCAATGTGATACACCATATTAACAAATTGAAGGAGAAAAACCATATGATCATCTCAATAGATGCAGAAAAAGCTTTCGACAAAATTCTACACCCATTTATGATAAAAACTCTCCAGAAAGTAGGCTTAGAGGGAACCTACTTCAACATAATAAAGGCTATATATTACAAACCCACAGCCAACGTCATTCTCAATGGTGAAAAACTGAAACCATTTCCTCTAAGATCAGGAACAACACAAGGGTGCCCACTCTCACCACTATTATTCAACATAGTTTTGGGAGTTTTAGCCACAGCAATCAGAGAAGAAAAAGAAACAAAAGGAATCCAAATTGGAAAAGAAGAAGTAAAATTGTCACTGTTTACAGATGACAAGATACTATACATAGATAATCCTAAAGATGCTACCAGAAAACTACTAGAGCTAATTTGGTAAAGTAGCAGGATACAAAGTTAATGCACAGAAATCTCTTGCATTCCTATATACTAACAACAAAAAATCAAAAAGAGAAATTAAGGAAACACTCCCATTTACCATTGCAACGAAGAGAATAAAATACCTAGGAATAAACCTACCTAAGGAGACAAAGACCTGTATTCAAAACACTATAAACACTGATGAAAGAAATTAAAGACAATACAAACAGATGGAGAGATATACCATGCTCTTGGATTGGAAGGATCAACATTGTGAAAATGACTATACTACCCAAAGCAAGCTACAGATTCAATGCAATCCCTATCAAACGACCAATGACATTTTACATAGAACTAGAACAAAAAATTTCACAATTTGTATGGAAACACAAAAGACCCCAAATAGCCAAAGCAATCTTGAGAAAGAAAAACGGAGCTGGAGGAATCAGGCGGCCTGACTTCAGATTATACTACAAAGTTACAGTAATCAAGACAGTATGGTACTGGCACAAAAACAGAAATATAGATCAATGGAACAGGATAGAAAGCCCAGAGATAAACCCACACACATATGGTCACTTTGTCTTTGACAAAGGAGGCAAGAATATACAATGGAGAAAAGACAGCCCTCTTCAAATAGTGGTACTGGGAAAACTGGACAGCAACATGTAAAAGAATGAAAATAGAACACTTCCAAACACTATACACAAAAATAAACTCAAAATGGATTAAAGACCTAAATGTAAGGCCAGACACTATAAAACTCTTAGAGGAAAATATAGGCAGAACATTCTATGACATAAATCACAGCAAGATCATCTTTGACCCACCTCCTAGAGTGAGGGAAATAAAAACACAAATAAACAAATGGGACCTAATGAAACTTAAAAGCTTTTGCACAGTGAAAGAAATCATAAACAAGATGAAAAGACAACCCTCAGAATGGGAGAAAATATTTGCAAACAAAGCAACTGACAAAGGATTAATCTCCAAAATATACAAGCAGCTCAATATCAAAAAAACAAATAATCCACTCCAAAAATGGGCAGAATATTTAAATAGACATTTCTCCAAAGAAGATATACAGATTGCCAACAAACACATGAAAGGATGCTCAACATCACTAATCATTAGAGAAATGCAAATCAAAACTGCAATGAGGTATCACCTCACACCTCACACCAGTCAGAATGGCCATCATCAAAAAATCTACAAACAATAAATGCTGGAGAGGGTGTGGAGAAAAGGGAACTCTCTTGCACTGTTGGTGGGAATGTAAATTGATACAGCCACTATGGGGAACAGTATGGAGATTCCTCAAAAAGCTAAAAATAGAACTACCATATGACCCAACAATCCGACTACTGGGCATATACCCTGAGAAAACCATAATTCAAAAAGAGACATGTACCAGGCCAGGTACAGACAGACATGTACAACAGCCAGTACATGGAAGCAACCTAATTGTCCATCGACAGATGAATGGATAAAGAAGATGTGGCACATATATACAATGGAATATTACTCAGCCATAAAAAGAAACAAATTTGAACTATTTGTAGTGAGGTGGATGGACCTAGAATCTGTCATACAGAGTGAAGTAAGTCAGAAAGAGAAAAACAAATACCATATGCTAACACATATATGGAATCTAAAAAAAAAAAAAAAAAAAAACTGTTTCTGATGAACCTAAGGGCAGGACAGGAATAAAGATGTGCAGACATAGAGAATGTACTTGAGGACACAGGGAGGGGGAAGGGTAACCTGAGACAAAGTGAGAGAGTAGCATTGACATATATACACTATCAAATGTAAAATAGATAGCTAGTGGGAAGCAGCTGCATAGCACAGGGAGATCAGCTCGGTGCTTTGTGACCACCAAGAGGGGTGGGATAGGGAGGGTGGGAGGGAGATGCAAGAGGGAGGGGATATGGGGATATATGTATACATATAGCTGACTCACTTTGTTGTACAGCAGGAACTAATGCAACTTTGTAAAGCAATTATACTCCAATAAAGATGTATTTTTAAAAATATATTATGGAGATAAGAAAAATATATTCTAACACTCAGTAAATGTACTCAAAATCTTTGAAAAGGAATTTAGCAATCTATATAAAAGATCTTCAAAGAGAAATATACTTTAACCCAGTAATCCCCCTTTTAAGTAGCTGTCTTAAGGGAATCAGAATTTGCAAGATTTACATGCGAGGTTCTCAGTGTAGCATTATTTGTAAAAGTGAAAAAAAAATAAAGTTCAACAAAGGTGCATTAGTCAAAAAATTATTAATCGATTTATTGGAATAATATCTCATTAACAAATATAATCATGTGGAGAAATTATCATAATCCAAGGTTAAGAGAAAAAATAGGAAGAATAAAAATCCTTTTGGAAGCCATCTCTAAACTTTACTAATAAATATAGGCATGAACCAAAGGCATACTTGAAACTAAGATGCTAACAGTATGAGAGAGGTCTGATATGAATAATTCTTCTTCAACTCTTCTACCTTTTATAAGTGTTTACAATGAACATGTACTATTTTTTTAAAGAAAGACATAGACCAAAAACAAATCCTTTCTGTCACTTGGTGCCCAGTGACAGAAAAATAGGAATAATGGTTGGTGATAAGTGAGAGGACCACAAATAAGGAGTAAGTGCTCTCCAAGAGAAAACCATATGAAAAACACACACAAATGTGAGTAGCCTTCTGTAGGAGGAACCATGTTGTTAAGAAACCTTGCTGAAGAGAGTGCCGTAACTCAGAAATGCCAATAAAAAAGATCCAGTCTCAGGAAGGCAGAGCAGGACACACACACACACACCCCTCCCCAGCTGGAGCAAACTTGCCAATTCTTCTGATTTTCTCAATCAACAGATACTAAAACTGTAATTACTAGGATGTGGATGCCTGAAGTTTCTTAGTTGATGTTAAAAAGGAATCTTTATATTTGAAAGCATAGTCTGGAAGATTTAGTGTTATCTTGGGATCCTCTTTTTTTCCTTGTCAACCGCAGTCAGTTGGTTAGCAGGACAGTGTGAGTCTGTCCCAGAAGTGTTTACGGAATGTGGCTTTCCATCTCCATTCCTAGTGCCAAAGCTTTTATTCACCTGGACCAATGCAATAGCCTCCTGGCAATGATGTCTGTCCCTCCCCAACCATGAACCCCACCCATTCCAGCTCTACCATTCCAAAGTACAAATCTCCTGATGTTCCTTCCTTACAATTCTTCCTTGGCTCTCCAATGGCTGCAGAAGAAAATCCATCTCATTACAATGGCAACCCAGGCCATTCAGGAGCTGAACTCTACCCGCCTGTCCATCTTCTGTCCAGAAGTTCCATCTTCTGGCTAAGATCATCTCATCCTGCACTTTACCTACTCCAAATCACTCATCCTTCTCCAACTGTGCCTTGCTTTTCCAAGTCCCTGGGACCTCGGGCATGGTTTTCCCTCCTCCTCTTTTGTTTGCCTTCAAACCAGCTAAATCAGACTCACTCAGGGTGGCATCTGATCATTAGTGTTTTTTTTAAGTTCCCAGGTGATTCCAATGTGCAAGCAAATGTTGAGAACCACTGATCTAGTCTCTATCCATCTCCATTTATTTCTGTGTATGTCTCCCTAGTGCCTCCCCTCCCTCTCCGCCACAAAATGAGTCAATCCACTGCAGGGTCTTGTCTAGTGGATATTTATTATGTGCCTTTTACATGCCAAGCATTTGCATATTTACATCTAACCTCTTCCTCCTCCTCCTTCCTGCCCACCCAGCACTTAACATAAAGCCTGGCACAGAATAAGAACTCAATTAGAAATGTGTTCTACTTATCTACAAAACAGAAACAGACACAGACATAGAGAACAGACTTGTGGTTGCCAAGGGCGGGGGTGGAGGAGAGATGAAGTGGGAGTTTGGGGTTAGCAGATGCAAACTATTATATACAGGACAGATAAACAACAAATCCTACTGTAGAGCACAGGGAACTCTATTCAATATCGTGTGGTTAAACCATAATGGAAAAGAATATGAAAAATAATGTATATATACATGTATGACTGAATCACTTTGCTATACAGCAGAAATTAACACAACATTGTAAATCACCTATACTTGACTAAAATAAATTTTTTTTAATGTGTTCTAATTCGTTGAAATCACCACGAGGATTTTCCTTCACCTTTTAGGCATGATCTTAAATAGCCTCTTGTTAAATAGTATCACTCAGTAAAGATGTCAGACTCTTGCCTCTTTTTAACATTATCCGAACTTGGTATATTTTAGATCTGGAAAAGATCTTAAAATCTCATGTCCTCAGGATAGAACTCTGAGTTTGTTCTGCAGGCAACACAAGGAATTCATATTTTTAAAAACTTTAGTTTCCAAATGGTTTTATTCTTGGTTAAATGTAAGTACATATATTATATATGTGTAGTCATTTGTGAAGGAATTGTACTTATATATATATTAAACAGGAAGTAGAATCTTCTCATTCCTTTTTGGTTAGGACACCAGGAAGAAAACATATGCTAAAAAAGTGATTCTATTAAATTAGTGAAAAGTCTTCTCCATTATCCATGTGATGCAATATTTTATTTTTTTGACGGGGCTAAGTGGCTTTATTAGAGAAAGCCAGGATTACAAAGGACTTAAGAGTTGGCATTGGGGCCTTTCTTCTTGCCAAAGGTGGGCACCACATTGACAAAGCGCTGGCTGTGCTGCATTTGCCTCTTGGCCTGGACGCTCTTCTTTTCTCCTGTTTGGCCACCCTGGGAGTCTGACCTCTTCCTTTGCCAGCCCGGGCCAGGGAACCATGGACCTAACCTCCAAGCATGCAGTCGGCTACTTCCAGGGTGTCAGAGTCTCCACCCCACCCCAGCTTGGGGCAGCCTCATCCTCTAGGGGCCCGTCTGCCATGAGCACGACTTGATCTTCTGGAGCAATGCCCTCGAGCCAGGCTACCTGAGCCTTGATCCAGACGACTGACCATGTCCGGTCGGTCACCGGGAGGGTGTGTAGCTCCAGAGCATGGACCACGGCAGCCGCTCCCGTGAAGACGGAGGAGAAAGAGCTCATATGATGTAATATCTAGATGAAAATGCTCTCGGCCAGCAGCCTCCTGCGGCTCCCGTTTCTCTATCCCGCAAATCCAAGTGCTCTTCCCAGCCCTTCATCCCTCCTCTGGGGCCGCATTACCCCCCACCCTCCCCCCTAGCATCCCACCTTCTCACCATCGTGCAGTCACTCTTTGCAATAAAGTTTGCATCCCAAGCACAGTTTGCTTACTCTTTTCTTCCTGCAGTCCACATTTTTCCCTTTTTGACTCTTCCAAGAGGAAACAGAAAAGTCAAAAAGAGCAAAGGACTTAAAGTCTCCCTTGATAAGTTTTAATTAACTGGCCAATCAGAAATCCTGCTAGTGTTTCAGCTTCTAACTAGGTTGTGGTATGATTTTCTGCAAAGTTTAAACAGGCAGTGTTCAAAGCAAGTTAGAGAAGAGGACATCCTTGAAAGAGAAACTGAGGAGAAGTCAGTCTGATTCAAAGCTGCATGTCCATGCCTGAGTATGCTTCTACCACTGACGTTCAGTTACATGCATGCACACACACTGACACGGGCACGCATTAACATGTGCACTCGCACAAACACATACACATGTGCTTACACATACTCGCAAACGCACACATGCACACACTCATCCACACACATACACACACACACCTTCACAGGCCCATGTACCCATGCACACACATGTGCACACAGGCACAAGTACACACATGCACATCTTACCTGCCAAACAAGATTATAAATTCCATGAGGCTGGTACCATGGCATCTACTTGTATATTCCCATAGCACTCGGCACCCAGCTGAGACCATAATAAATACTCAATGAATACAAGTTAACTCAAAATGTTTACATACTTTTCTACATTGGTATGTCTACCTTATTCAAATAACTTAATATCTTATTTTTTCCCAACTGAAATCCATGGCTGATAACCCCTGCTTATCTCATAGAGTTACAGGGATTCTCAAAGCTGATGACCCTTGAGTGCATGACGTAAAGGTGTGTGCAAGTGTGAGAAGGGTCCATAACCTCATGGCTGGAGATGAAAAGAATATTCACAGAGAGATGGAAGGGTCTCAGGAGCGAGAGTTTGGATTTACTTTTATGAAAACATTAGCCTTGTTTCATTTCCTCCTTGACTTTTTGTTCAAAGACAATGCTGATTTGATCTCCATGTTCCATGTGACAGTATCATCCTAATTGTTCTTAGGAAAAGAATAGATAGAAAGGGGAGAGTTACTGCCGACAGTCAGGCTTCTGAGTGGATTGGCCACAGCCAGGTTAGTAGAAACCAAAAATAATCCTCAGATTGAGGCTCAAAGACATGGGAGACATGAACCTGAACCTGATCTACCATTACAGCACTTCAAAGCCACCTACTATGTTTGAGGCAGAATAATTCATCATCAGGCTGTATTTTTCAAACTCTTTTACATTGTAGTCCTGTAGAAGGTAGAATAATGGCTCCCCAAAAAATGTCTACATCTTAATATTCAGGACCTTGAATGTGTTAGTTAAAGGTCAAAGGGGAAATAAAGCTCTAATCAATTGACTTTGAGACAAGGAGCCCACTCTGCGTTACCCATGTGCTACGTGAGCCCATTGTGATCACAGAGGCCTTAAAAGTAGAAGGAGGCAGACCAGACAAGAAAGTCAGAGTGATGTGCTGTGAAAGGGACTCAATCCACCTTTGCTGCCCTGAATTGGGGGCTGGGCATGAGCCAAGGAAAGCGGGCATCCTCCTGAGCTGGGAAAGGCCAGGATCTGGACTCTCTCTGCAGCCCCAGTAGGAAAAAGCCAGCAGACACCTTGATTTTAGCACAGTGAGAGTTCTAACCTACAGAACTAAAAGGTAATAAATCTGTGTTATTTTAAGCCTTAAAGAGTTTGGCAATTTGTTGCAGGAGCAACAGGAAATGAGTGCAGACCACACATAGAAACATATTCATGGAGCAAAAGTTCCATGAAATAACACTGCGCAGAATGCTCTCTGATATTCTCAAATTCTATTCCAGTGCATTTCATTTTTTTTTTTCAAAAAAGGAAATGCTGGTCATTTGACTTCATGGCCCACTAGGGTTTTCACAGCACTTCTGGTATGGAAAACACTGCCCTAGGGTGTAAGTAAGGGTAGATCTGGTAGAGTTTAAATAACAGGAAAGAAGAAACTCTGCTACGATTTTGGTGGAATCATCACAATGGTTGCTGCAACCATGCTCTAGAGATAGATGAACTTTCAAATGACTTGGTGTTTGCTGCCTTTGAAGACACACTGCTTGTCTGCACACCACACTCACTTGCCAGGGGCCAGCAGAGGACAAGAGGCAGTGGAAGAGCCAAGAGAACAGCTGAGGAAGCAAATGCTCGCCACGGCCACTCAATCTCTGCATGGGGGATTCAGTGTACCATGCAAGCAAGAGCGGTGGGAGCCTGGGGAAGCTCCCACACCCTGGGGGAAACACAACGCTGGGCAATGATACAGTACAGGGATGCAAGGCATTACGGTTGCTCGTCAGCAATCCTGTTACAGCTCTGACGTTGACATCACAGCGCCTGTGCCACTGCAATTGACACAAGATCATTGCTGGGATGGAAATCCTTAATATTCTTAATGATATCCAAGGATATCCTTTTCTGAAGTGACACAAACTCTGACTCTTATAAACTATGGAACATTGGCATGTTTTTTATGGTCTCCAAGTCTTGGTCCCACTAACTTTACAACAGAGTTAACAAATTTTCCCTCAAAGGGTTAAAAATGATATATGTAGAGTCCTTAACAAAGCACCCAGCACATAGTAGAGGTCCAGCCAATGGAAATTGTTCTTCATTAGCATGCCCTCATTCATTCTCTCTGAAGTTAACCAATTCCTCAGTTCTTAAGGATATGCATTGAGTACCATGCTAGCAGCTAGAAGGAGGCTCAGAGAAAAAGATCAGCTTTCTCTCCACTTTGAACAGTCATTCTTTTTTTTTAATTGAAGTATAGTCGATGTACAATATTGTATAAGTTACTAGTGCACAATAGAGTGAGTCACAATTTTTGAATATTATACTCCATTTATAGTTATCATAAAATATTGGCTGTATTTCCCCATATTGGACAATATATATCCTTGTAGCCTATTTTAAACCTAATAGTTTGTACCTCTTCATCTTCTGCCCCTACATTTCCCCTCCTCCCTTCCCTCTCCCCACGGGTGACCACTAGTTTGTTCTCTAGATCTGTGAGTCTGCTTCTTTTTTTTGAACTGTCGCTCTTGAGAGTGACACCTGAGTGCTTGCCAACAATACACAATGGGACAAAGTAGGGTTCTGAAAGAATCCTTGTAGGTTGTACGTACACTAGCAAGCCTCACACTGCAGTTAACTTCCAGGACCTAAAAGGAAAACAAAGCCTGATTCTTCACCCAGCAAGCACACAATGGGACTATTTTCTCTCTCCTGAGGTTGTCTGAATACCTGGCTCTCAAACATAGCTTAATCACGGGCACATCTACTCATTCAGAATCTGCATTTCAGCAAGATCCCCAGGGGATCCCCATGCACATCATAGTAAGAGTCCTGCTTTAGGGACGGTCACTTCTTTTATCTATCCTGACTTCTAGACAAGTTATCCCAAGTTAGTCTGTAGCTTGGCAGCAACTCCGACTTTAAACTAATCGCCATTCACTCCCTAATGCCAAGGATACAAACCACTATTTCAGTGTGGTTTCTTGTCTTACATGTAAAGAGTATTTTCAATGAGAGAGAGAGATGAATGCAGTCTTTGTGTTCTCTTAAAAGGAACGTATGTCCTTGTCTGGTTTTCCCCTGCTATTTCAAAGTATTACAAACAAAAGCAACTTGTCATCCCTTTGTTTCTTTGCCTTCCTTAAATGACTGAGTAAAATTCAAACACGTCAGTTGTGCAGCTAATATCAACAAAAGAGGGACCCTCAAGGAGACTCAGGGTCCTTTAACTCGCCAGGGCACTAGTGGTACAAGAACTCAAATCCTGAGGCATCTCAGCTTCTCTCCGAGAAAGCCCTGTTGGCTGGAGGCTGAGGGCCTCCCTCTCCCAGGCACCCTGCAGATGCGCCCTGTTGCCACAAGGGAGAACAGGTGGGTGAGCCCACAGAGGGCATAGCTGGAGACAGTCACAGGCCAGCAATGTCCTCCCTGGGAGCGTCAGCATCTTCTGGGGGCATCACCCTGTGTTCCAGGGCTGGTCTGCTTGTGAGCGTTCCTGGTGCGCTTCTGCCCCCCAGTGGATGTGCTGACTCCTAGGCTTACACTTGAATTGTGAAGTCTAGCATTTTTAATTCATTCAAAACTTAAGCATTTCAGCTTTTCACTGTTGAGTATTATGTTGCCTGTGGGTTTGTCATAAACAGCTTTTATCATGTTGAGATATGTCCCCTCTGTACCAACTCTGGTAAGACTTTTTATCATGAATGGATCTTGAATTTTATCAAATGCTTTTTCTGCATCTATTGAGATGATCATGTGGTTTTTGTCTTTTCTTCTGTTGATGTGGTGTATCACACTCATTGATTTGCGTTCTGCTGTCATTGTTCTTGAAAATTGCCAATCCTTCTAATAAGTGTATTAAAACTTCCTTTAAAATGGAATATTAACCCTCATCTGGGTTAATATAACTATATATGCATACATATTTAATTTTATATGAGTGGAAACTTATAGGATGTTTTTATAATGAGAACACATTAATGAAAGTGTGAATGAAAAGAAAATGACCTTTTTCAAATGTGGGGAGATTCTTCATAGCTTAAAGATACACTAACAGTTCCACATATGTGTACATGTTCAGTTTTTAGTTCCAAACATTAAAAATTCTCTTTCCACTTGAAGTAAAAAAAATTGAGTAACATAAAAAGTGTCAATGATTTTGATTCAAAGGTTCACATTTGTGCTAAAGGCTTGAGAAAACAACTTGATTTTATCAGATCATTTCTGTTTGTGTATGGGGTGATTTTTCCACACAAGTTTTATCAGGCATGGATTGTGAGATCTTCAAGTTCTTTAAACTACATGACATATACATGACGTATGACATTTTGGAATTCTTTTATTTGAGTAAATTGATGGGTAAATATGCTGATAAAAATATTACATGATATTCTTCAGAGAACAACAACAAAAAAAGTGTAACTCACAATAACCATACATTCATTATGAAGAAACCAGGTGTCCTATATTAAAAGGAAAAGAAAAACCAGTGTTATACCATCTTATAAATTTATCATTAATTTTTGATAATTAATGAAATAAAACACGAGGTTATACATAAAACTCTTCTGATATTCTCATTTCCTTAGGCAGCTCCAATTCAGTTACTAACAAACATAGAAATCCTGCTCTGGATTTAAAAAAGAAAATTATCAGAGAAAGCTAAGAAGCATTAAGAAAAATTTAAGAAGACTGAGAAGACACACAAAAGCAGATTTCTTGGATTTTTAAATTTCATTAAAATAAGTGAAAGTTAGATGACAATTTCCAAACAGTTGACTAATTACACAAAGTACATTCAGGCATGAAAAACTTTGATGAAAAGGAAAAAGGCTTCTACTGTGTTAAGTTTCAACTGAACTTGAACTATATCAGCTGAAATATGCTGGCTCCTTTTGGAATTTACCCGGTGCACTGCAAAAGTGCGTATGGTAAAACTGCATGTGGTGAATCAAACTCAATTAAAATGAAACCAGGAAATTGATTTGAAATAGCAATTTAGTTGAACCAAAACTGGACCCCAAATTATTTTGTTACTCTACCAATCATAATCATTACAAACTTCTATCTTCGCTTTCCTAAACTAAATAAAATTATCAGTTCAATTTATATTTTGATATTGAATCATACAAGAGGGCAAGATTGAAATAAGTAGCAAGTCTCTGCTATCTTGTGAGTTTACGCAATGTGTGAGGGCTTAACTTTTTTGCCCTTTCAGTCAAATTTTTTACTCAATCAATCAACTCTACACAACAAGAACTTTTAAAGGGTCTAGAAAAAAATGCCTATCAGATATATGGTTTGCAAATATTTTCTCCCATTCTATAAGAAGGTATTAAACATCTTATATATTTTGGATATTAAATGAGGATTTGTTCAATGGATATAAAGTTTCAGTTATGCTAGATGAATTAGTTCTAGAGATCTGTTGTACAACGGTATGCCTATAATTGTTAATTATACAGTTCTGTGCTCTTCAATATTTATGAAGGCGCTAGACAGATCTCATGTTAAGTGTTCTAACCACAAAGAAAAAAAATGGGACACAAGGAAATTGGGAAGTCTTGGATGTCTATTATCTTGACGGTGGTGATGGTATCGCAAGCGTTTGCATGGGTCCAAACTCACAAAATTGTATATACTAAATATGTGCCATTCTTTGTATACAAATTATACCTCAGCAAAGTTGTTTTACAAAGGAAACAATACATAATATTCAAAAATTCATAATGTATCTTCTGAAGAAATGTAATTTCACACTCTTCCTTTTTAGGTTTACAGAAAATTGAATAGAAAGTACAGAGAGTTTCCATCTACCCCCTTCCTCCTCCTCCTCCTACACATACACACACACACACACACACACACACACACACACATTCATACAGTTCCCCCTATTATTAACATGTTGCATTAATGTGATACATTTCTTACGATTGATACATTACTGACACATCATTACTAACTAAAGTCCAAAGCTTACATAGGGTTCATTGTTTGTGTTGTACAGTCTATGGCTTTGATAATGTATAACGAATACTATGTATCTACCATTACAGTATCATACAGATGAGTTTCACTGCCCTAAAATCCTCTGTATTCTGCCTATTCATCCCTCCCTCCCTCCCCTTGAACCCCTAGCAACCACTCATCCTTCTCCTGTTTCCATAGTTTGTCCTTTTCCAGAATGTCATACAGTTGTAGTCATGTAGTATTTTTAGATTGGCTTCTTTAACAGCAATATGCATTTAAGGCCCCTCTATGTCTTTGTGGCTTGATAGTTCATTTTATCACTGAATAATATTCTATTGTCCAGATAGATGACAGTTTATTTATACAGTTACCTACTGAAGAACATCTTGGTTGCTTCCAAGTTTTGGCAATTATGAATAAAGCTGCTATAAATACCTACATACAGGTTTTTTTTTAATTAATTAATTTATTTATTTTATTTTTGGCGTGTTGGGTCTTCGTTTCTGTGTGAGGGCTTTCTCTAGTTGTGGCAAGTGGGGGCCACTCTTCATCGCGGTGCGCGGGCCTCTCACTATCGTGGCTTCTCCCGTTGCGGATCACAGGCTCCAGACGCACACACTCAGTAGTTGTGGCTCACGGGCCTAGTTGCTCCGCGCCATGTGGGATCTTCCCAGACCAGGGCTCGAACCCGTGTGCCCTGCATTGGCAGGCAGATTCTCAACCACTGCGCCACCAGGGAAGCCCCATACAGGTTTTTGTGTGGACATAAGTTTTCAACTCCTTTGAGTAAATACGAAGGAACTTGATTTCTGAATCATATGGTAAGAGTATGTTTAGTTTTGTTAGAAACTGCCAAACTGCCTTCCAAAGAGGCTGTACCATTTTGCTTTACCGCCGTCAATGAATTAGAGTTCCTGTTGCTCCACATCCTCACCAGCATTTGGTGTTGTCAGTTTTTTGGATTTTGGCCATTTCTAATAGTTATGTAGTGGCAACTCATTGTTGTTTTAATTTACAGTTCCCTAAATGACATATGGTGTTGATCATCTCCTCATATGTTTATCTTCTTTGGTGAAGTGTCTGTTCAGACCTTCTGCTCATTTTTTTAAATCGTTTTTCTTACTGTTGAGATTTTAGGGATATCTATACATTTTGGATACCAGCTCTTTATCATATATGTGCTTTGCAAAGATTTTTCTCCCAGTCAGTGACTTACCTTTTCATTCTTTTAAAAGTGTTCTTTACAAAGCAGAAGTTTTTAATTTTAATGAAGCCCAATTTCTCACTGCATTTCCTAACCTTGCACAGAGATCCAATATGGACGCAGATATTTTCTAAATTTTAAAGGGAGGGGGACATTAAAAATAGGCCAAAATGACAACATACTTTGATTTCAAAAAATACTGAATATAGATCAAGTTACAATGAACTTGAGTTATACAGAATGAATAAAACCCTGGATGAGTAAAAACTAGTTTCTGTAATTCTCTGCCCTTTGAAGTTGGCTCAATAAGTCCCCTCCAAAACCTGCATATCTCAAAATGCCCCTCTACACATTCCATTGTTTTGTTTACTCTCTCCAGCTTAAATCAGGTGAAACGTGAGATTACTTTTCACTGACCTTAGAATGTAAGCAGTAGCCAATGACCTTGCAAAAATGGGCAGGTCCCTGTATGTGGGGCGACATACATATTTTTACTTTTGTTAATGTTCCGTCATATCTGAAATAATTCTGACCTGGGAAAAGTGTAGCCAAGAATAATGAAGATATTTACTATGTTCTTCATTGATTGTAAGTTCTTTTTATTTGACTTCATGGGCAACTGATTATTATAACTTTGACCAAAGAATAACTCAGTTCTTCATTGGTGGCAATTTGAAAATTAAAGTCCTTAAAAAACAAGCATGATTTTTAATGATAATAAAATAAAATATTGGAAAGTACAAACAAGCTATACACAATGAAGTTATGGTTCTCAAAAGGTCACAGCACTGTAGACTGATGGCATCTAAATGTCATTATTATGATTCAGAATTTGTCCTTTGAGCAGCTGAATATTAGGGTTTAGAAGTTGAGAGCCTCCTATCATTTTATCCTGTGGTAAGGCCTCGGTTTTGCACTGTTTATCCTTAGGAGATGCACACATCTCGAGACCTGCAGAAGGGCCATCCGGAAGTTAGTGGAACCCTAGTAAGGAGTCAGAATCTCTAGTTCTAACACCCAAGAGTTGTGTTACTGTGAGCAAATCTTTTGGTTGTCCTGATGTTCAGTTTCTATTATGAAAGCAGTATGGATGCTAAAAGAAAAAAATACCTTGCATGTGATTGTCACCAAGCAGATACATAGACTAGGAAGGTCTGAGTGTAAAGGCGAGGGATGCTGTGGCCCCAGGTCATGAAAGAAATGACAGTGACTGGACACAATATGAGTCATCGGTTTGGAGAGCAGCAAACAGACTGGAGGTATATTTATCTGGTAGAATCAGCAGAATTTGAATTTGCCTGAATGTGGTGAGTTGGGAGGGGCCGAGTATGGTTCCCAGGTTTTGTCTTGGGCAATTGCAAACTTGGGGCATTGTCCTCTGAGACAGTGAACATAGGAAAAAGGTAGATTCCACAGTGGGATGAGAGAGATGGGCATTGGGAACAGCTGATTTTGCTATACCTGTAAAAAACCTACATGTGCGATTGGAAGCTGGATGTATGGTCTGGGGTGGAGGAGAAATTATCTAAACACAGTCATGGGGAGTAAGGAGAACCCTCTCCACACTCAGCTCTGAGTCTAGGTGGTGGATGGGCAGGTGGTAAAGTCAAGGTAGAACCAAGTTTTAATTAAGCCCAGGAGGTGAGGAAGTCTTCAGAGCAAAAGCTGAGGATGTGGGGAGATTGATGTTCTTAGCACAACTATAAACATATCATCACCTTCGCTAATATCAAAAAAATAGAGACCAGAGCAGACTCCTGACCTCCTCTTCTTTCCTCTATTTGTATTTTATCTTTTGGAAATATTTGGCAAAGTTTTATTATGTTAGTTTATGCAAAAATATAGTGTTCAATTTTTTTAAAAATGCAAACTAGGAGATGAATGGATAAAGAAGATGTGATACACACACACACACAATGGAATATTACTCAGCCATAAAAAAAGAATGAAATAATGCCATTTGCAGCAACATGGATGGACCTACAGATTATCATACTAAGTGAGGTAAGTCAGACAGAGAAAGACAAATACCATATGATATCATTTATATGTGGAATCTAAAAAACAATACAAATGAACTTATTTACAAAACAGAAACAGATTCACAGACATAGAAAACAAACTTATGGTTACCAAAGGGGAAGGGGAGAAAGGGATAAATTAAGAGTTTGGGATTAACAGATACAAACTACTATATATAAAAGAGATAAATAACAAGGACTTACTGTATGGCACAGGGAGCTATATTCAATATCTCGTAATAACTTTTCTTGGAAAAGATTCTGAAAAAGAATATATATATAACTGAATCACTTTGTTATATACCAGAAACTAACATTGTAAACAAACTATACTTCAATAAAAAGTTGTTTGTTTTGAAAAAAATGCAAACTAGGACCTCTTCTGATAAATTCATCATGTTAGAGCTTGAAGGGAACCTTAAAACTCACATAACTTCTTGAAACAACTTTTTTTCGAAGTCATTTTATTAAAGCACAGATTCGTATACCACCATAGTTAACAGAATCAAATAATTTTCTTCATTTGTCACTTCATCTTTTGTAATACATGGGATGGGCACACCAACTGGAAGACAGGAAAGCTGGTTTCTTGTCTCTGAACTGACACTTTTTAACTGTGTGACCTTTAGCAATTCATTTAATCCAGAGACTTCCGGGTCCAAACATGGAGCTGAATCAGATCACCTCATATATTCTATTCAGCTAAAAATCATTATGAGTCTATGAATGGAACAGGTGCATAGACACTTTCTGCTTTGGAACAGTGGCATAACAGGGAATTTCAGCTTGATAAATTTTAGAATGCTAGATTTGGATTTGAAAAAGCAGAAATTGATTTTACTTCATTCTCCAAGTATTTAATTGGTATCCTTACGAATAAAGTACTGTGACTCACGTCCATTGAGTGGATAAATTAGCTCTGGTTGATAGTTAAAGATAATAAGACAGAAAGAAATGGCAGAAAGACAGAGGCAACTGTCAATGGTGTTATCATCATCTCCAAGCCAGCCAACCCTGATGATGTGCACTTTTATTGACATATTTAATGTATTGAGGAAGGCCACTTACAATCACTGTATACAGATATATATAAAAAGAGAATACTGTAGTGCCCAAAAGAAACATTTGGTATTTTCACATTTTATGAAACTGTATTCTATACAGCTTTATATTTTCTGACCAAACTTTCATCTTCAACAAAATCTTGTTTCTCACTTCTAGTTTTGCCTTCACTTAATTCTTCCTATGAGAAGTTTTCCCTCAGAATATCCCCTAATCCTGGGAGCTCTCTATGTGTCTTCTCAAACTGGATTATACATGTTTTACCTTAACATTTAATATGTTCCTGAAATGAAAGTGAGCAGAGCTTGGTTTTTCACTCATATTTTCCCTGTGGTTAAGACCTTTCCTTTGTCCTCCTAAATAAAAATGCAAATATTGTTTTAACTCATGTGCAATCTCACATATTTCCACTTTGTAAGCTACTTTCTAAAATATGAATTAAAATAATAGGAAAATTAAACAAGGCTGACCAACTTAGCCTTTTCTATGTTTAGTTGCTATGTTTTGTCTTTTAGTACAAAATTCCACATAAGGTAAAGAAAAGACAGTAAATGTCAGCAAGATGATGGAGTGGCCAAAACGTGCAGGAAGCCAGCATGAATAGGAGGAAATTCATTAACAAATCTGCCCAAATGTGTTTATAAATGAATAAATTTATGGATAACATGATACAATTCTGGGATTTGCTTGAAAATAGGGTTGGGGTGGAGGAGGTGACACGAGCACAGATGAAGACAACATGGGCAATGCGGAGACAGTTGTCTAAGCTGGGTGATGTTGTCTAAGCATGGGGTCTGTTATATGATCCTTCTACTTTTGTATATGTTTAAATTTTGTGGATATAATAATCAAACTGGACATTTTCTATCCTGGACTGTCTTTTTAAAAAACCTAAATTGTTCCCGTAGACATAAAGCCTTAATAAAGTAATCATATAGATTTTCATATACTAATTTCCTTTGTCAAATAAGGTATTAATATTTAAATGTTCTGGTGATATTATGAAATGTATCAGGAGACATCCCTCCACCCTCTTTGTTCTTGACTTAATTCCTAGAGAATCAGGCAAACAGGCTGTGGCTTTCATGCCTGCATATTTAGCCGAAATGAACAGACCAGGGCAGAATTCTTAAGTCTGTATTTGATTGGCAAGTGATGAATACTGCTCCAAAATCTGTTCTGTGGGTCCATTGATCGATTGATTGGTGAATATTTCAATGCATGAAATTCTCAAAATTAATTTGCTGCATCAGATCCACCTTGTTGCTTCATTCACTCAGTCAGCATCTATCAAATACTCTGTTCTTTTATTTTCTTTATTTTTTTATTTGCCCTATTCCATTCTTTTTTTTAAAAAATTTTATTACAGTATAGTTGATTCACAATGTTGCATTAGTTTCTACTGCACAGCAAAGTGTATCAGTTATACATATACATATATCCACTCTTTTTTAGACTCTTTTCCCATATAGGTCATTGCAGAGTATTGAGAAGAGTTTCCTGTGCTATACAGTAGGTTCTTATTAGTTATCTATCATATATTGTAATATGTATATGTCTATTTCTTTAATCAATTCATTCCAGCAAACATATTTTGAGCACCTATGGTATGAAAGACACAGCTTTAACCCAGCGATTGAAATCATTGAGACTCACCTGCTGCTTTCAAGGAAGTGGATAGGAAAGCACACGAGAAACTATATATCAGGCAAGGTGGGGCAAGAAACACTGGTGGAATAGGCCAAACAATGGCTCCTCCAAAATATCCACGGCCTAATCCCTGGAACCTGCGAGTATGTTACCTTACATGGCAAAAGGCACTGTGAAGGTGTGATTAAATGAAGGATTTTGAGATGAGGAGATTTTCTGGATTGTCCAAGTGGGTCCAGTGTAATCAGAAGTGTCATGCTAAGTGAAAGAGGGAGGTGGGAATGTCAGAGTCAGAGAGAGATCTGAAGACCCTACACTGCTGCCTCCGAAGATGGATGAAGGGGCCACAAGCTGAGGAATGCAGATAACCTCAAGGAGATGGAAGAGACAAGGAAGCAGATTCACTCCTAGAGCCTCCAGAAAGAACACGGCCCTGACAACACTTTGCTTGTAGCCTAGTAAGACCCATTTTGGACTTCTGACCTCCAGAAACTCCAGACCTAAGAACTTAGAATCCTAAATTTGCATTCTTTTAAGCCACTATGCTGGTGGAAATTTGTTACAGCAGCAATAGGAAAAGTACAGATAGGAACAAGATTACTTCTAACCAGAGACATCAGGAACTATTTTTTGGAAATGCAGAAGAGTTTACCACTTCTGCATCCATTAGAAACCATACTGTCCAGTACAGCAGCTGCTAACCACAAGAGGCTATTTAAATTTAAACTTTAAAAATAAAATTTTAAATTCACTTTCTCAGTTGCACTAGCCACATGTCAAGAGCTCAACAACCACAAGTGACTAATGGGTGCTCTGTTGGATAGGATAATGTCGACTGAAAAAAAATGCACAACCTAAAAGTTGAGAGTTATGTTTTATTTGGTGAACAAATCTGAGAACTTAAGCCCAGGACACAGCCTCTCAGATAGCTCTAAGGGACGGCTCCAAAGAGGTAGGGGAGGAGCCAGGATATACAGGAGTTTTTGCAACAAAGACCAGGTAGTCAGAACATCAAAAGATGACTGTTAATTAAAGAAACAAGACATCTCAAGTTAAGGAATTTAGCGCGTTTCTGAAATGCAAGAGTCTGGGCTCACTGAAGTCATTCCTTCGATATGCACCTCAGCTATCTGGGGTCAGTATCCTGTGTTTTCCCATTCTGAGTCTCCTCAGGGTGCAACGTCAGGTGTTGGCTGCAGCAGTTGACTGCTAGATGGCACGTATTCTTTGCTTCCATCCTGAGTTCCTGGGGTGGGGTGGGGGGGACCGTGGGGAGGGGGTTGAGTGTAATGTGATGGCTTGATGGCCACAACGTCTTTGGTTACTGATATGGCAGGTGGCATTCTTAATTCACAGTAGGTATAGAACATTCCCATCATTACAGAAAATTCTCTTGGGCCACCTGGCTTTAGATCCCTAAGAGTGGCATTAATTTCTACCATTCTCCTGGGATGTGACATGCTTTTGATTTACCATCTCAGCCAGGGTGGAGGACAGGGGGGTGGGGCAGATGCAGAAGCTTCCATTTATCCTTCAATTACTTGTTAATCACAATCAGCCTTTCATTATCAATTCTGTCCGCACATCAAAATGCACCGGGGAGTTTTTAAAAATACTAATGCCCATCCAAATCAACTGGGTTAGACTCTCTAGAAGAAGAGTTTGAATATCAATATCTTTAATGCTCCCCAGATAATGCCAATATCCATCCAAGATCCAAGATGTCAGAAAGGCATGTGAAGGTCTGACAAGCAGGGAGGCTCATGGAGTAGAAATCAATTCACCACAGTGCAAACTGTGCCCCATTATTATTTAATAGAACCATTACTGACCAGTAATTTTATTTAAATGTATGTATGCTGGTATTGGAACGGTCTTTCTTTTTACTCTTATAAAAGGTACTTGGAGGCCATTTACAAATATGTAATTGCAGCCAGAAAAACGTGTTTGACTAGTTAAGTAAGTCTTACGGCACAAACCTTACCATCCAATGCTAAGGGGTATGTCCAGAACAAATGAAGAAATATGTATTCATTAATATATTTGTGGATTGACTATTACTAATATTTACATTGTTTTAGAATATTTAAAATATACCATACACCATATAAACATCTATTCATATTAGTATAGACATTAATTTTTTTTCCTTTCACCAGAAGGCTGTTTGTTTGGCCCATGAGCACACTTTAGGAGTAGACATTTAAAACATGGGTTTTGAACCTTGGCACAGATGTAGCAAATTAATAGACTCAACTCACAAAAGCCAGGAATAATAAACAGCTATCAGTGTTTGAAAGACATGACATGGGTTTAACAATGAAATGCCAATTTATTTTAAAATACCATTTCCATAAAAAGAAAACTTCCAAAAAATCCTAACGCTAACCCATCAAGCATCAGTTCTACAAAATACAATGACTCTTTTCCTGGCCAAAATAAAAGCACAACGATCGCAAGTAAAAAGAATAAACCAGAGAATACAATTCTTGGATTAGTGAGTAGAAACTCTTTCCAGGATATGAGTTGTTACATTAGAACATTTGTTTGAAAACATGTGTTCCTGATACAATGATGGGAGTGGTGCAGATCAGAGCCCCTTGGCAGAGAGTCACTTGGGCCCCTGCAGTGCCACCCTCCTTATTTTAATGTCTTCTCTGGTTCCTTATCAGATAAACAATGAAAAGGATAAAGAACACTGAGGAGAATGCTGCTGGGACCCCTTATAATGAGGATAAAGAAAAATTACAATCCATGTTTTCATGAGTGTGCTGGACTCTGACAAAGTAATTTTCCTTCAACTGGATAAGAGTTTTACTGTGTTTTTGAAGACAGCAGTTATTTAATGTGGTTATAGCTCTATCAATACATACATTATACATATATAAATGTATATTATATGACCATCTACATATATATGTATGTATATTAATATAATTAATAATTGTATTATAATTATATAATTAATATAATTATATTAATAATAGAATAATAACAAAATAATTGCATTATAATTAATATAATTGCCTTATATAATTAATAATTATACTTAATATATACATATACAGATATATATATCTGTATATATATATATATATTGGTTTCCCAAAAGTAGAGGGTTCCTAAAAACTTTTGTAAGTAGAAATGGTATAAAATAAAGAAGCAACTACTATTAATTTATATGAAAAAGTGTTTGAGCATTCCCAGACCCCCAAAATAACCTACCAAATCATACCAAATAGCACATAAAACATAAAATAACACTACCATATAGTAAAAGCAGAAATGATATGATAAAGACACAGCCCGTACAAAGTAGAAATAATGTACGTGCAGTGTGGTTTCACTCACCAGCATCCAGAGCACAGCTAGCAGGCTGGGAGGCTGAGCGGTGCTGATGGCAGTGTGTGAGGCTTACTCATCAGAGGTTGGGGTGGCGGGAGGTACAGGAGATGGGAGTGTAGGAAAGACAGGAAGAGGGTCATCTATTAACATCTCATTTCATTGTTGTCTGAACCCCTCAGGGCAGGCAGGTCACTCACATCTGCACTTTCTTTGTCTCTTGACTTGATGTCAAAGGTCAAGGTTCGTTGTCTGCAGTGGCTGGTGTGGAAGGCTTGACACAGGACAGAATGCTTCCCTGTTTAGTGCCACGCATTTTTCTAGCACGCAATCCTTTGCATGCACTAAAAACATCTTGCAAACCTCTCTGAATGTGCATGCCCTTTCAAAACTAGAGTCAGACTTTCCTGCAATCCTTGCATCACTGCCGATCCTGGCGAAATCGCATGCAGTGCTTCTCGTTCTGCCCCTGGAAGACTTCACTTTCAGGCTGTTCACTGTTGTTTTTGGTTTCAGTTTGTATCCTTTCCTCTTGCAACTTCATCCACTCTTCCTCTGTCATTCCGTGGTCATGGGATGCCAAAACCTCTTCAACATCATCATCACTGACGTCCACAAACCTAGCCTCAGTAGCCAAAGTCACTATTGTCCTATTTAATGTTGCTGGTTCGAAGCATTTAAAATCGTTCACTGCTTGGGATAGTTTCCTCCAAAAGTCATGTCTCATGGAGACTGTTAGCCTACCAAGAACATCTCCAAGGTTGGTGATTGCCCATTTTATATTGTCTTCTTTTCAGATCTCTCGTAAAGATGCTTTAGCGTTGCCCTATCTCTCAATGGCACTTAACAAAAAAATGCATTTCAGTTTGCAAATAGTGAGCCTTAATCATGGCTGTTAGGTCTTGGCTGCAGCAACAACCTCATATTCTGCAGTAAGATCACAACACAAATGTTATTGCCATCCTTGGTCATGCCAAGTGGAGGAACAGCACAATTTTGACAATCAGAAGACATCTATTATCAAGGTCATTTTCTCTATGGTATTTTTCAACAAAAGGGCTAGTGTGTTCACTCAGGTACAGTGGTCACTTTAATGACCATGGGGGTGGGGACACCCACCCTGCCCAGTCAAAATCCAAGTATAACTTTGCAGTATGCCCTTCATGTCTATGGTTCTGCATTCATGGAGTCAAACAACTATGGATTGTATAGTACTGTAGTATTTATTGAAAAAACCTGCTTAAAAGTGGACCCCCGCAGTTCAATCTCATGTTGTTCAAGGCTCACTTGTACTCAGAAACAATCACTTGGATATTCCAACTGCTTGAATGTGAACAAAACACAACAGAAAGTGTATTCTTACCAATGTCTTTAAATGCCCTCAGATATTCTGAATGGCACACTAGTAAGTGCCTAAGGGCAGCATCACAAGTGGCACTGATAACAGACATCAGGGTAAACCTGGAACTGAGCAGAACCCTGTGGGGCTCCTGGACACAAAAGCCTTTCTGTGTCCCACATTTTCTTGATTACAGGAAATAGGCTTCCTTCAGCCTCCATGACCTTCCCTGAGTTCCAAGGAGCAGGTTCAAACAGTTGCTAATCAGGGAAGGGAGGGGACAGGGAGACAAGGGAGGAGCAGTCCAGAAACAATAGTGCAGCCTTGGGGCAGGGTCCTGGTTCCCCCTCAAGGGATACACATAACAATATCTTTGAGTTGTTTTGCAGATACTGAAATCCCCACCAGGTGGGAGAAGTTAACTGTATGTTGCCCACAAGCACACAGACCGCAGACTGATTGGAAGCAGAAGGTTGATGGTGCTGACTCTCCATTACCTCACCACCAACCAATCAGAAGAGTGTCCACGAGCTGACCATGCCGACCTTCCTCTTTGGACCCTTACTATAAAACTCCTCACTACCCCCTCCAGGTTGGGACACACAGTTTTTGAGGGCATTAGCGTGCTGTGGCCCCCTTTGCCTGGCAAAGCAATAAAGCTATTCTTTTCTACTTCACCCAAAACTCTGTCTCCAAAATTTAATTCGGTGTCGGGGTACAGAGGCCGGACTCAGCTTCATACCTTTCTTGGATGCCTGTGTCCAGAGCCTGTTTTTCTTATATCAAAATAAATGTCTTGTTTGGCAACTTTTTCCAATAAATTGCAGTTCCATCACAGTTGAAAAACTTGTTTAAATGAGTAACTACCTTCTGTAATTATTTTCTTCAGTTCTTCTGCGGACTTCCTGGCAGCTTCAGTATCAGCTGAAACACTCCCTCCAGGAAGCTTTAAGCCATGAAGCTTCCCTCTCCTCAAAAACCAATCAAACCACCCTAACTACATTTTCCACTCACAACACTTTCCCCACCATTGTCCAGAGCTTTCTGTTTCAGTTTATTTAAAAGACTGATTGATTTCTCCTTAAGTATAAGATAACAGGACACCATGCTTTGGATAACTGTCAACCCACTCAAGCAATAGACCTACCATTTTTTCCATTACTGGATACTGATGAAAGGAGGCCACTTTGATACTAGCAAAACCAATAGGAACCTTGGCAGCTTTCCATGTTCTTCTCTTGTGTAAACAGTATGAATGGTAAATGCAGGCAGTTTCAAGCATGTACAATGTCTTGATTTTGTTTACCACTATCCAAACTCTTAATTATCTCTAGTTTTACACTAAGCGGCTTTCTTGGGTGTTTTTGATACCTTGGGACACATCTTGCTAAGGTTACACAAAATAAATCGAGATCAAGCACAGATGCTCACAGACAGTTCAAAGCTCTGGCAGCTTGATGCTGAGATGCTGAGTGTGGGTCCCCAGGAAGGAGCTTGGTGGTACCACTTTGACTGTTTGGGGTGCACACTGCCTCTATAATGGCTGCTGCAAAACAAACGCTGAATGCTGTTTTCGATTTTCACATTTTTCCCAAAGTAAACGTCCTCTTCAGATTTCCTCTGACTGGTGAACACAGGTACTAATATAGGGCTTTCATAAAAGTGAAGTGGTGTAACAAGATCTTTTAAAAAGTGGGGGATACCTATATGCATATATCTGTAAAAATAAAACAGTGGCCCAGAAGATATTGAAACTGAAAAATTTGACAAAAAAACCTTGCCCTTAAAATACTTCAGTTTAACAAATGCTTATTAGGACCCATTAAGCATTGGGCTGAATTCTGATTCCACTCCCCTTGAGGAGTGAATAGAGAAGACAGATGAAGTGGTAGGTCCAAGGGCAGAGGAATGTGTTCAGGATTCTGTTAGCACAAAGAAAGGGCACCCAGCCTAATGTGATATCAGGAAGGCTTCTTGGAGGGGATGACACCTCAACAGAGTGTTGAAAAAAATAAGTAATTATAGGCATCATTCTTGCTGAGTGAGGGTTAGAGCTGAGGGTTTGGAGGGGTAGCGAGTTATGGACAGAGAAAAGAGCATAAAGAACTAAAAGAATTTATGTAAACAAAGAACTATAAAAAATTTAGCAAACCTAGAAAATGGTGTATGATATAATAGTGACTGGAAATGAGGCTGGAAAGAAAGGCAGCGACTATATTATAAGGACCCTGTGCACTTTGTTTTAGAGACTGAATGTTCTCCTTTCCAACTGGTCATATTTGCCTTTCCAACTGGTCATATTTGCATTTTAGATTATTCAGTCTGTCTCTGGTAGGAAAGATTTAAGTGCATAAGTAATGGAAGCAGAGAGATGAGTTAGAAGGTTAATGCAAGCCAGCAATGCAGAGATTGTGAACTAGAGTAATGGCAGTAGGGAAGGGGAGAAGGGATGGAGTTTGTGGTTACTTAGGCGATAAATAGAAATTGATGATTGATTGGATAAAGAAGAGTGGGTAGAAGAAAAAAATTGGGACTTGTCCCCAGCTTTCTTGCTCGGGTGACTGGGAAGTTGTTGATATTTCTGGGTTAGGGAAGGATGAGTTTGAGTAAGAACATTTAATGAATGAAAACATCTAAGTTCAGATGTATAATTAGTATCGAAGTATCCATTAGTGATTCAGATAGAAATATCCAGCATATACTTGATACATGGATCTGAAGCTCAGGAGAGACTTCAAGACAGAAAAGAAAGAAAGAGAAAGCTACTTGGAAGAATATGGGTGGTAGTAAAAACCCAATAACACATGAGATTGTTAAAAGAAAAGAACAATAGATAGACACCATTAGGCCACATCAATGCTGTTAACGTGCATGTCGAGGAAAGAACGCCCTTGAAGGGGCAAGGAAGGAAGAGTCAGGAAGAAAGGCAGCCAACAGAAATTGGTATCATGGACACCACAGGAAGAGGGCTTTTCAAGGAGTCTTGGTCCATACTGGCAAAAACATCAGAAAAATGAGTAAGTGAGTGGAATCCATAGCCATTAATACTGGGAAGACTAACCCCACAGCACATGTCTTTAATTGTTATGACTACTACACCAAGTTTAGTGGATCTCCATTGGTTTCTCAGGATTACTCAAGGTGGGGCGGGCGAGGAGGTTGCAGCTTGGAGGCAGCTGCTAAAGAGCTAACATGACCAAAGTACAGCACAGAGGGAATGATCTCAGACTTCAGAATCACACAAACCTTGGTTTGATTAGCGGTTCCACCCCTTACAAGGATGGTAAGTTAACTTCTGAGCCTTAGTTTCCAAAATTTGTAAAATTGATGAAATAATGATAACAGGGTGCCAACATGGTCAAGTTCCAATGAGAACTCTTCCAGGGTTGCATATGGTGCCTTCTAGCTGTGTCATTGCATGACAGAGAAATAGATCTCTCTCTCTCTCCTTTTTCTCTTAAGAACCCACCCTTATGACCACCCATCCTTATAACCTCACTTAACCTTAATTAGCTCCTTAAAGGCCTATCTCCAAATACAGTCAACTGGGGGTTGGAGCTTCAACATACGAATTGGGACAAGGGGATAAAATTCAGTCCATAGCATAGCCATTCAGATCCCTGATAGAAGGGAATGGTTGCACCAGCCAACTCATGTTTGTAATCTATTCACTGAATAAGAAAGAGCACCTGAGGTCAGAAACATGTAGAGAGGAATTCTTATATACCCTCCCCCTCTTGCCTCTACCCTATTCAGTCTATTTTCTCCTCCTCTCCTGCTTTGTCCAGAAAGTGCTCTGGAATCAATAAAGAAGGTAATGTTTTTAAACTGCATTATTTTCCTTAAAGAGAAAGAGCATATATCCTCCCCTCCCTTAAAACAACTAACGGATGGATTTTCTTTTTTAATGTATCACACCTTTTTTCTTGATAACATCTTGAGCCTGCATCTTGGGCTCTCTTCCCATTGAATAAGTGTGATTGTATGATGTGGGTTCTGTAAAAGAAAGATTCCCTGCCTGGGAGGCAGGAAACTTGGATTCTAAGCTAAATTCTATTGTAAATTATCTGCAGTAGACCAAGATATTTAAATCTTGGAGCTTGCTTTCTCATTGTAAAATGACTGGGTTGGATTCAATGGTCTTAAACTTTGTTCCATTCCTTACGTTATTTTATTCTAACAACATCGACAAGCATTTAAGGTTCAAAACACACAGCTTCCATGGTCTCCAATGCAGGATCTTCTACTGGAGTTTGATGGGCCTAGTTTGTGATTTTCTTAGGGTAAGAACTAGATAGATACTGTGATATTATGACTCTTGGTGCAGTCTTTAAATGGGACAAAACAGAGTTTCCTTTATAGCTTGGAATTAGGGCAGAAGGTTGCGTTCTACAACAGGGCAGGTCAGTAACTGTAAACCCAAGAGTAAACCACTAGAGGGCAGTACAGTGATAGAGATTTTTGGTACTTGGCATCTCACCTGTATACATGATGTAATCACCGGAATATCTGAGCACTAGCTGTATTATGGGGCGTCACTGAAAACACAGACTATATAACTAAAAAAAAAAAAATCAGTACAGCTGGGAATTATTTAATGCTAGCATGATAAATGTTGTAGACATTTTGACTGCCTATAAACAAGGCAAGTGCCTGAATTATAAATTCGAAAAATTGACTTCTTTTCTTTTCCTCCTGATGTCTGATATACAATACAGAACAGCTCCATTCTGTTCCTTTTTTTTTTTAAGTTATACAATATTTATTTATTTATTTATTTATTTATTTATTTATTTATTTATTTATTTATTTATTTATTTATTTATTTATTTATTTATTTATTTATTTATTTATGGTTGTGTTGGGTCTTCGTTTCTGTGCGAGGGCTTTCTCTAATTGCGGCAAGTGGGGGCCACTCTTCATCGCGGTGCGCGGGCCTCTCATTATCGCGGCCTCTCTTGTTGCGGAGCACAGGCTCCAGACGCGCAGGCTCAGTAATTGTGGCTCACGGGCCTAGCCGCTCTGCGGCATGTGGGATCTTCCCAGACCAGGGCCCGAACCCGTGTCCCCTGCATTGGCAGGCAGATTCTCAACCACTGCGCCACCAAGGAAGTCCCCATTCTGCTCCTTTTTAAGGGCAATTGTTTCACAAAGGGCCCTGAGCTATTCCCTGTGCAGGGAGCCTATGTCCTCCACCTGTGACAGCTCTCTGTCCTCAGCCCGCCCGCCCCGCCCCCGCTTCTTGGTTGGATCCCAGGAGAACAGATAACCCACAGCCAGGCCAACCAGCCTGGAGACAGCTTGATACAAAAACTCTACACAAACCTGGCCAAGGGTGAATTGTTGCTCCAATGAGGTGCTCTCATTCTGAAATTTTATTTCAGAATTATGTAGAGAATCATCCAGTTGATGGGAGGAATAGATATGAGAAGAAAATGCAGAGTGATGATCTCTGATTCCTTCTCCTGAGGGGCCATTTAAAAGGCCCATCTTTAGATCTGGGTTGAGTCTTGAATCTTTCCCACTTCCCAACTACCGTTCCTAGTCCTCGTAGAGCTGTCCCTACCTTCGTTTGAGATTTCTCTCCCTCCCTCTATCCCTTTCTCCCCTTCCTCCCTCTTCCTCCTCCCTACCTCCCCATCCTCCTCACTTCTGTTCTTACGCAGGGATCTTGTCAATTATCTGAGTTAGGTCAATTGAGTCATTTTCCCTTCCCTCTGAAAAAAGAGCTTAAAAGCGCACCCATGGGAATCTTCATGTCGCTAGAACCAGTTTTTGTTTTGCACATGGTCCCTAACCTGTTCCCCTATTGCCACTGCATGAGCATGTCCTTGAACTACGATGGAGTCAAATGATACCTTTATTACATACTTGCATTTTCAAGCAAGTTATTCTTTTTCTGAATTATAGTTTTATAAAAATACCGAGAGATTTAACATGAAGAGTTCTGAGCAACAGACTGGGTTACGGACTGTCCAAATTTCAAGCCCAGTCTATTCATGGAGGCCATTTACTTCTCCAGAAATGTCATCTAGGAGATAAAGACTGCAGCCTCCAGATGTTTCTCACTTTTATACTAGTCCTCACTCCACCTCCAGGAACTCATCAAAATGATCATTTAAGGGTTCCTACCCTCACAGTTCTAGTGGCTTCTGCTCCAGGTAAGCAGATCCCAGTCATGACTGTCTGAATTTATTTCTCTCCAGATCTCAGGGTGGTGGTTCATCCCACAACCTCCATTATCTGATGGATCAAGAAAAGCCATTGATTTCTGATTGTTCGGCTTTCTTTTGTTGCAAGGATGGAGTAATGAGTTCCAAGCTCTTTACATCTAAGAACTGGAAGTTCAAAAATGATTTACTGAGCACTTACTATGTGCCTGGCAAAATGTTTCCTAAGCTTCCATATCTTTAATTCTCCCAAAACACCCTGGATCCCTGTCCCACAGCAATGCCTCCTTGTACCAGTAAGCAACAGACCCCTCAGCAATTCCTCTTCATTGTGAGAAGATTTTAGTTCCTTACACACCAGTTACTCCTGTCATAACCTGGAGAAATTTCAAAATCCATGTGGATGACTCTTCCAATACTTCAGACTCTTCATTCCTTGACCTCCCTCCTCTCCTCAGTGGACAATGTCCTTCCTCCTCTCTCAGCCCTCTACTCCCAAGGCCACACCAGTGGCAAGTTTGCCATTACAAATATGAATCTCTCCATAATCTCAATTCCAAACAAACACTGCATTTTCTGACCAGCCCCTCTTATCTCTCCAGCTCAATCCCTCTAGTTCTTCTGCCCCAAAAATACTTCAATGAAAACAGTTGTACAATCCATTCATCCTCTCTCACTCTCTCTCTCTCTCTCTCCCCTTTTCTCCCTCCCCCTCTCTCTCTCTCCCTTTCTCTCTCTCTCTCTCTCTTTTTCTCTCTCTCTAACATTTTCTTGTACTTCTCTTTCCCTGACTCCATCCACTCCAGCCAAACATCCTCCCTACTGCCTTATGATTTCTACAACTCACCAATCACCAACCTGTCTCTGGGTTTCACATTTTCTGTTTTCTTTACTTGGAAATCTCTTTCCTTTAATATCCACATGGCTTGTACCTTCATTTCTTTCAGATTTCTACTCAATTGTCACCTTAGAAAACACTTAAAAGTTTGTTAACTTTTCTAAAAGGCAATGCACTCTCGCCCAACACTCCACCCAGGACTCTCCATCTTCTCTGCTTTGTTTTATTTTTTTTCCAGCACGTGAATATCTATGACTCACTCTATAGTTTTGAGTTTTTAGATTTATCAA
Source organism: Balaenoptera borealis (assembly GCF_965194805.1). Lineage (NCBI taxonomy): Eukaryota > Metazoa > Chordata > Mammalia > Artiodactyla > Balaenopteridae > Balaenoptera > Balaenoptera borealis. The sequence continues at coordinate 65,808,233 of NC_138869.1, read as the reverse complement.
TATACACCCAGTGAAATGTAACCTCCATAAGAGCAGGGATTTTTGTCTGCTTTATTTATTGCTTTATTCCAAGTGCTAGAATAGTGCTCGGATGCTGGGAGCATTCAATAAATATTAGCTGAACGAAGACTAAATTTTACAGATGAGAAAACCAGATTTTATAGACTGCACATTAAATGGCTCATCCACTAGGAGTACAGAACTGATAGAAACTGCAAAACTTCTAGCTAAACACAGGTCATCATCGTGACATAGTTAGGACTCAGTTCCTCATGGGTCTCTCGTGTGCCTGCATGTTATGAGCAGAGGCATTGACTGCCCTTTGCTCCAGACTATGCTGACTGTTTGGGTTAAAGGAGAAAACCTTTAATTCATGATCATTTAATCTCTGAGGGTTTCCTCCTTTAACCCAAACAGTCAGTGTTCAGTCCCTGCTGCTTTGAGGAAAATGCCAGGCCCTTGGACTAAGGCAGGAAAAAAGGGATCATGAGCTGAGATGGGGAGCAGAATGAGGACAGGAGGATATTTCAAGGGTATTTGTATACTGATCAGTCCTAGAAATTAGAGATGGCATCTGCCTCCAGAACAAAGGGCAGGCATGCTCGTTGCCTATTAGAAAAAGTTTGGATTCCCTAAGTTCAGGGTTTCCCTCCTGTAATGAGACCTACCACATGTATAGGCACAATCTGGACCCAACACATTGGTCCCATGGAACTTTGGGCAATGGGATCTAACTTGAACTTGCTGCGTGCTGTGCTGTGAGTAATAAAGTCCTTTGTCTCTGACTCAGAAGTTGTGCCTGCCACCATCACCAAAACTGTGGCAGGCTAACTTGTGAGCTTGCAAGTAGATCTCAGCCCCAGCAAAGTTCTTGAAAAGCTGTTCCCAGGTGCTGCATCATAGCAGTTTCTATCCCTGATTCTTAGAAAACCTGAAATTTACCAGGTGTTCCATTTAGTTTCCCCTTATTGGATTCTCTGTACAATCATGTAGTCGGCTATAGATGAAAGGTTTGACCCTTTGTGTATATTTAAGCCAAGGTGCCAGGTGAACCTTCAGCAATGCATTGAGGCACAGGTGAGTGTCATTCCTGACAGACAATCCAAGCTGATCCTTGGGCTGCTCGCTCGACTGCAGGAGAAGGGCAACTGGACAATGATTTGGGCTTGTGCCATGGTGGCTGGAAACCTCCTGTCCTCATTCTGCTCCCCGTCTCAGCCCATGATCCCTTTTTTCCTGCCCTAGTCCAAGGGCCTGGCACTTTCCTCAAAGCAGCAGGGACTGAACACTGACTGTTTGTGTTAAAGGAGGAAACCCTCAGAGATTAAATGATCATGAATTAAGGGTTTTCTCCTTTAACCCAAACAGTTAGCATCTGGTCCATAGACTGGGGCAAAGTGAAGACAACGCATCGCTTAACAACCCTGTAAGAGGGCAATCTCTCCATCCACTGGTCCTGAACTGGAGGTGCAAGTGGGTCCTAAGACACCTGGCCAGAAAAGTGGCATGGAACAGAGGCCACCCCCACACCTGGAAAGGGAAAACAAGACAGAACCAACGCCCCACCACATCTGGACAGCCATGGAACTGTGCCCCACCCACCTCTAACACATTGCTACAATAATTTGGACCCCCTATGTGACTGTGTCATTCTCCCAACAGACATCGAATGAACATTAGTTGTGATAACTGATGAAAAACTGTAACAAAAAGCAAGAGCAATCTGGGGAAATGCATGGTTCTATTTTAATATCACATTTAATTAGATATGTTGTCTTTCATGATCGAAGTTCTTCACACATTTTAATTAAGTGCATATATAAGACATGAAAAGATAATTAAGTCTTGAAACCCTTTTGATCTTTCTGGGAGTAACCAATGACAGTAACTTTGAATAATTGGATTCTTCAGTTAGTTTACATTTATTATATTAAAAATATAATTTGTAATTCACATATACTAATTCAAACAGCCTGGGAAATTATAAAAATGCATTGAGTTAGAAGCAACAGAATAATTGCAATTCTCCAAGTCAGAACATAGCGGCAACAGCTGCCATGTATCAATAGTTCTAGCATACCCATTGTTTCTCCCTTGCATAAAATTGCCTTCTTCCTAATTTAATTAGGCTCTCAAATCTTGCCAGAGGAAAGATTCTAAAAGCTAATCTAATTGTAATCTAGTGATACTGCATCACAATTATGACATTATAGCATCACAAGTCAAAATGACAGCCCTGTTTTTCTTGCTGGTTGATAATCTTACATGATGATCAGTTGAAACAATTCTTAGAATCCTTCAAAACATTTATGAACAACAAAGTAACTACTTTGATTAAATTAGAGAAGAAATTCTGAAAAACCCTTAATAAAATAAGTATTGATTCAAATCATCTGTTCAGTTAAAAGCACATATTCATTTCTAAGTGATCAGAAGTGATGGTATGCAACAGAGGTCTGTTTTAGTGCTAATAGAGACTAGACAAGCACACTTAAATCTATTCCCAAAGTTACTTCCACAGGACACCTGGAAACTCAACACAGTGGTTGTTAACAATACAGAAAATTGTCCAACCTACTTTCTGGTTCTAGTCACATCATTACACTGATAATTCGTTTTCTATGATGCATAATCATCACATGATTTTTAGAAAGTGACTGAAGAAGTAGTATGAGTCATCTTTGCTAGCAGCCCTAACTTCATGTAATGTCTTTAAGTCCTGCTTTGTCTAAATTAAGCAGACTCATTGCTTTCCAGACAGCAGAACCCCTTCCTCCACCAAAATCCAGAACATTTCCTCATTAGATCCTCCATCCTCTACAAACTGCTCAGCCTAAGCCATGGGCTTTAATGACTTCTTATTTGGAAAGACAGCTTCATGCCTTTCTCAGCACAGACTAGGCTCTGCTCGGGATCAAACTTCGCAAAATGCTCCTCTTTATCTTCTATGTGTGAAAACTCTTTTTTCTCTCCTACCCCCCAATTTCAACATCAAATATGGAAAATAATTAATTGAGTACCTGCAGACACTTGGCATTCTGATTCAAAGTGTAACTCATGTTCTGCCTTTAGGAACAAACATGTTAATGTTCGTATTTTAAAGGGTTCACGATTTACCTCCCCCCAGAACAATTCATGAATTATTTCTAGATCTTTCATTAAATGAGTCCAAAAAATTGATAGTTGTATAAACCAAGTATATAAACTTGTCTTCACGGTAACAGCTGCAAATACATTTAAGGTCAACTATTTTTTAAAATTTGAGTTCTTTTCAATGAAAAACTCAAGTATTTTTTTATCTAACCCAATTCAAATTTGATATGACAATACGCATACTGAACACTAGGTACAACACAGAATAGATTTTGTATGACCAAAGTCAGTGTGTAATTGTCTTTCCATTTGCCATTAGTTTTAAGACATTCCCAATCACAAGAGTGGTACAGCATAATAAAGTACTTCACCTACTCTAGACAACTCACAGGTGCTACAATTCATCAACAATTTGCTGATTATAGATCTGTCTTTTGCACTGAAAAAAAATCACATAGAGACTCTGCTTGTCATGTTTTACAAATTTTTCAGCCCAGGAAATATCGTTGAATGAATGGCAAGTCATATTGAAGCATAACTATGAGTCACAGAACAACAAAACTTCCTTCAGTGTGATGAAAGCTGTACGTTTGCAAACATACCAAAGGCAGAAACACTTTCGATCTTATCTACAAAATCATCTTGCAGCATTGATGACAACTCTAAAAAGTTTAGAATTATTTCCTTAAAAAGTTTTCAAATTCTTGAGAGAAAGGAGTTACTTTGTAAATATTGATCTCTACTATTCAAGTACGTTTTCCCACCTACTATTTTCAAATATAAAACGGAAAAGCATGCTATCAAATGGTACGTAGGGAGAAAAATACTAACCAACAAACTCTGCTCACTGAGCCCACAGCACGTGTTTGTTGGGGGGACAGCTGCTCCACCTTGATTACTGGGCCAGCCTAATCGAAATCCCCAGCAGCAGCAAGAGTCTGGCTTCAAGGAGACAATTTCAAAAAAGAAGGGTCATATAGTTCAGAGCCTAGGTTTAGGGCCAGAATAAGCCTGGGTTCAGATCCCAGCCATGTGAGCTAGAGCAAGTGATGGAACCTCTCTAAGCTCAGCTTTAAAATGAGAAAAGCAACATCTATCTACAAATTGCTCATAATAGCATCAGGCACATAGTACAGGCTAACAATGAGAGCTATTACCCATCACTACCATGATTAAATGATGTGTATCTACTGCCATTTCAAGTTTCAAGTTTCTTTAAGGACTATCTTAAAAATATTTAATAAAATATATAATAAAATTTTTGTGTATGCCAAGTAAACTGATCCACAAAACAGAAACAGACTCACAGACATAGAGAACAGACTTGTGGTTCCAATCTAGATGACTTACAATGCAAGAACAGTCCAATTTTGAATAAAGTAGTGAAAGTGAACACCCTTGGCTTATGACTGATCTTAGGGGTAAATCATTCAACCTTTCTCTACTTAATAGTAGAGAAATAGTAGAGAAATATTAACTGTTTTTTATAGATGCACCTTATCAGATTCAGAGAATTTCATTCCAGTCCTATGTTTTCAAAAATTTTTATCAGGAATGGAAGTTATATATTTTCAAATACTTTTTCCTGCATCTGAGATGATAATACTGTTTTCCTTTTTTAGTTTATTAATTTGGTGAATTACGTTGGTTTTCTAATGTTGAACCACATAGCCATGGTGCATTATCCTTTTTATAAATTGTTGCGTTTAATTTGCTAAAATTTTCTATACAATATTTACTTCTATATCTATAAGTAATATTAGTTTGTAGTTTTCTTTTCTTGTAATATCTTCATCTGGTTTTGGTATCAGGGTAATTCTGGGTGAGTTGGGTGAATGGATGAATTGAGATGTATTAACCCTGTTCTGCATTCTCGAAAAAATTGGGTAAAATTAGGTATTACTTCTTCCTTAAAAGTTTTCTATAATTTATTTGTGAAACCACCTAGACCTGAAGTTTTCAATGTAAGTAGGTTTTTAACTATAAATTCAAAACTTTAGAAGACATAAGGCTATTCAGGATATCTGTTTCTTCTTGAGTGACCTTTAGTAGTATGTTTCAGAGAAGCTGCCCATTTCATCCAAGGTATTGAATTTATTGGCATAAAATTGGTCATAATATCTCTTTATTATCATTTTGATATATGTACTCTGTAGCATCTATAGTGATGTCACATCTCTTTTTTTTTTCTTTAGAAATTTCATGTAATGTGTGAAACATTTATATTAACATATTTCCATACAAATAACCCAAAGAAAGTTTAGTATTAGTTCTTTTGGTTGTTTGTTTGTTTGCTTTTTATACTGCAGGTTCTTATTAGTCATCAATTTTATACACATCAGTGTATACATGTCAATCCCAATCGCCCAATTCAGCACACCACCATCCCCCCCCACCGCGGTTTTCCCCCCTTGGTGTCCACACGTCTGTTCTCTACATCTGTGTCTCAACTTCTGCCCTGCAAACCAGCTCATCAGTACCACTTTTCTAGGTTCCACATACATGCGTTAATATACGATATTTGTTTTTCTTTTTGTGACTTACTTCACTCTGTATGACAGTCTCTAGATCCGTCCACGTCTCAACAAATGACTCAATTTCGTTCCTTTTTATGGCTGAGTAATATTCCATTGTATATATGTACCACTTCTTCTTTATCCATTCGTCTGTCGATGGGCATTTAGGCTGCTTCCATGACCTGGTTATTGTAAATAGTGCTGCAATGAACATTGGGGTGCATGTGCCTTTTTGAATTATGGTTTTCTCTGGGTATATGCACAGTAGTGGGATTGCTGGATCATATGGTAATTCTATTTTTAGTTTTTTAAGGAACCTCCATACTGTTCTCCATAGTGGCTATATCAATTTACATTCCCACCAACAGTGCAAGAGGGTTCCCTTTTCTCTGCACCCTCTCCAGCATTTGTTGTTTGTAGATTTTCTTATGATGCCCATTCTAACTGGTGTGAGGTGATACCTCATTGTAGTTTTGATTTGCATTTCTCTAATAATTAGTGATGTTGAGCAGCTTTTCATGTGCTTCTTGGCCATCTGTATGTCTTCTTTGGAGAAATGTCTATTTAGGTCTTCTGCCCATTTTTGGATTTGGTTTTTTGTTTCTTTAATATTGAGCTGCATGAGTTGTTTATATATTTTGGAGATTAATCCTTTGTCCACTGATTCATTTGCAAATATTTTCTCCCATCCTGAGGATTGTCTTTTCATCTTGTTTATGGTTTCCTCTGCTGTGCAAAAACTTTGAAGTTTCATTAGGTCCCATTTGTTTTTTGTTTTTATTTCCATTACCCTAGGAGGTGGATCAAAAAAGATCTTGCTGTGATTTATGTCAAAGAGTATTCTTCCTATGTTTTCCTCTAAGAGTTTTATAGTGTTCATCTTACATTTAGGTCTTTAATCCATTTTGAGTTTATTTTTGAGTATGGTGTTAGGGAGTGTTCTAATTTCAGTCTTTTATATGTAGCTGTCCAGTTTTCCCAGCACCACTAATTGAAGAGACTGTCTTTTCTCCATTGTATATCTTTGCTGCCTTTGTCATAGATTAGTTGACCATAGGTGCATGGGTTTATCTCTGGGCTTTCTATCTTGTTCCATTGATCTAAGTTTCTGTTTTTGTGCCAGTACCATATTGTCTTGATTACTGTAGCTTTGTAATATAGTCTGAACTCAGGGAGTCTGATTCCTCCAGCTCCGTTTTTTTCCCTCAATACTGCTTGGGCTATTCGGGGTCTTTTGTGTCTCCATACAAATTTTAAGATGATTTGTTCTAGTTCTGTAAAAAATGCCATTGGTAATTTGAAAGGATTGTATTGAATCTGTAGATTGCTTTGGGTAGTATAGTCATTTTCACAATACTGATTCTTCCAATCCAAGAACATGGTATATCTCTCCATCTGTTGGTGTCATCTTTAATTTCTTTCATCAGTGTATTATAGTTTTCTGCATACAGGTCTTTTGTCTCCCTAGGTAGGTTTATTCCTAGGTATTTTATTCTTTTTGTTGCAATGGTAAATGGGAGTGTTTCCATAATTTCTCTTTCAGATTTTTCATCATTAGTGTATAGGAATGCAAGAGATTTCTGTGCATTAATTTTGTATCCTGCAACTTTACCAAATTCATTGATTGGCTCTAGTAGATTTCTGGTGGCATTTTTAGGATTCTCTATGTATAGTATCATGTCATCTGTAAACAGTGACAGTTTTACTTCTTCTTTTCCAATTTGTATTCCTTTTATTTCTTTTTCTTCTCTGATTGCCATGGCTAAGACTTCCAAAACTATGTTGAATAATAGTGGTGAGAGTGGACATCCTTGTCTCGTTCCTGATCATAGAGGAAATGCTTTCAGTTTCTCACCATTGAGAATGATGTTTGCTGTGGTTTTGTCATATATGACCTTTATTATATTGAGGTAGGTTCCCTCTATGCCCACTTTCTGGAGAGTTTTTATCAGAAATGGGTGTTGAATTTTGTCAAAAGCTTTTTCTGCAACTATTGAGATGATCATATGGTTTTTATTCTTCAGTTTGTTAATATGGTGTATCACATTGATTGATTTGCATATATAGAAGATCCTTGCATCCTTGGGATAAATCCCACTTGGTCGTGGTGTATGATCCTTTTAATGTGTTGTTGGATTCTGTTTGCTAGTATTTTGTTGAGGATTTTTGCATCTATATTCATCAGTGATATTGGCCTGTAATTTTCTTTTTTTTTTTGTAGTATCTTTGTCTGGTTTTGGTATCAGAGTGATGGTGGCCTCATAGAATGAGTTTGGGAGTGGTCCTTCTTCTGCAATTTTTTGGAAGAGTTTGAGAAGGATAGGTGTTAGCTCTTCTCTAAATGTTTGATAGAATTCACCTGTGAAGCCATCTGGTCCTGGACTTTTGTTTGTTGGAAGATTTCTAATCACAGTTTCAATTTCATTACTTGTGACTAGTCTGTTCATATTTTCTGTTTCTTCCTGGTTCAGTCTTGGAAGGTTATACCTTTCTAAGAATTTGTCCATTTCTTCCAGGTTGTCCATTTTATTGGCATAGAGTTGCTTGTAGTAGTCTTAGGATGCTTTGTATTTCTGCGTTGTCTGTTTTAACTTCTCCTTTTTCATTTCTAATTTTATTGATTTGAGTCCTCTCCCTCTTTTTCTTGATGAGTCTGGCTAATGGTTTATCAATTATCTTTATCTTCTTAAAGAACCAGCTTTTAGTTTTATTGATCTTTGCTATTGTTTTCTTTGTTTCTATTTCATTTACTTCTGCTCTGATCTTTATGATTTCTTTCCTTCTGCTAACTTTGGGTTTTGTTTGTTCTTCTTTCTCTAGTTCCTTTAGGTGTAAGGTTAGATTGCTTACTTGAGATTTTTCTTGTTTCTTGAGGTAGGCTTGTATAGCTATAAATTTCCCTCTTAGAACTGCTTTTGCTGCATCCCATAGGTTTTGGATCGTCGTGTTTTCATTGTCATTTTTCTCTAGGTATTTTTTTATTTCCTCTTTGATTTTTTCAGTGATCTCTTGGTTATTTAGTAACGTATTGTTTAGCCTCCATATGTTTCTGTTTTTTACGTTTTTTTCCCTGTAATTGATTTCTAATCTCATAGCATTGTGGTCAGAAAAGATGCTTGATATGATTTCAATTTTCTTAAATTTACTGAGGCTTGATTTGTGACCCAAGATGTGATCTATCCTGGAGAATGTTCCATGCGCACTTGAGAAGAAAGTGTAATCTGCTGTTTTTGGATGGAATGTCCTATAAATATCAATTAAATCTATCTGGTCTATTGTGTCATTTAAAGCTTCTGTTTCCTTATTTATTTTCATTTTGGATGATCTGTCCATTGGTGTAAGTGAGGTATTAAAGTCCCCCACTATTATTGTGTTACTGTCGATTTCCTCTTTTATAGCTGTCAGCAGTTGTCTTATGTATTGAGGTGCTCCTATGTTGGGTGCATATATATTTATAATTGTTATATCTTCTTCTTGGATTGATCCCTTCATAATTACGTAGTGTCTTTCCTTGTCCCTTGTAACATTCTTTATTTTAAAGTCTATTTTATCTGATATGAGTATAGCTACTCCAGCTTTCTTTGGGTTTCCATTTGCATGGAATATCTTTTTCCATCCCCTCACTTTCAGTCTGTATGTGTCCCTAGGTCTGAAGTGGGTCTCTTGTAGACAGCATATATATGAGTCTTGTTTTTGTATCCATTCAGCCAGCCTGTGTCTTTTGGTTGGAGCATTTAATCCGTTCACGTTTAAGGTCATTATCGATATGTATGTTCCTATGACCATTTTCTTAATTGTTTTGGGTTTGTTTTTGTAGGTCCTTTTCTTCTCTTGTTTTTCCCACTTAGAGAAGTTCCTTTAGCATTTGTTGTAGAGCTGGTTTGGTGGTGGTGAATTCTCTTAGCTTTTGTTTGTCTGTAAAGCTTTTGATTTCTCCATCGAATCTGAATGAGATCCTTGCTGGGTAGGGTAATCTTGGTTGTAGGTTCTCCCCTTTCATCACTTTAAGTATATCATGCCACTCCCTTCTGGCTTGTAGAGTTTCTGCTGAGAAATCAGCTGTTAACCTTATGGGAGTTCCCTTGTATGTTATTTGTCATTTTTCCCTTGCTGCTTTCAATAATTTTTCTTTGTCTTTAATTTTTGCCAATTTGATTACTATGTGTCTCGGCGTGTTTCTCCTTGGGTTTATCCTGTATGCGACTCGTTGTGCTTCCTGGACTTGGGTGGCTATTTCCTTTCCCATGTTAGGGAAGTTTTCGACTATAATACCTTCAAATATTTTCTCTGGTCCTTTCTCTCTCTCTTCTCCTTCTGGGATCCCTATAATACGAATGTTATTGCGTTTAATGTTGTCCCACAGGTCTCTTAGACTGTCTTGATTTCTTTTCATTCTTTTTTCTTTAGTCTGTTCCACAGCAGTGAATTCCACCATTCTGTCTTCCAGGTCACTTCTCCGTTCTTCTGCATCAGTTATTCTGCTATTGATTCCTTCTAGTGTAGTTTTCATTTCAGTTATTGTATTGTTCATCTCTGTTTGTTTGTTCTTTAATTCTTCTAGGTCTTTGTTAAACATTTCTTGCGTCTTCTCGATCTTTGCCTCCATTCTTATTCCGACGTCCTGGATCATCTTCACTATCATTATTCTGAATTCTTTTTCTGGAAGGTTGCCTATCTCTACTTCATTTAGTTGATTTTCTGGGGGTTTATCTTGTTCCTTCATCTGGTATATAGCCCTCTGCCTTTTCATCTTGTCTATCATTCTGTGAATGTGGTTTTTCTTCCACAGGCTGCAGGTTTGTAGTTCTTCTTCCTTCTGCTGTCTGCCCTCTGGTGGATGAGGCTATCTAAGAGGCTTGATGGGAGGGACTGGTCACATCTCTTATTCTTAACATTGGCCATATGTGTCTCCTTTCTTTTTTTTCTTTATCAGTCTGGGTAAAACTTTATCAATTTTATTAAACTTTTCAAAGATCTAGTTTTGGTTTTCATTCATTTTTCTTTATTGCTTTATAGTTTTCTATTTCACTGATTTCTGCTCTGAAATTTATTATTTCCCTATTTTTACTTAATGTGGGTTTGCTTTGCTCTTCTTTTTTAGTTTCTTAAGGTAGAAGCTGAGGTCACAGATATCAGACTTTCTTTCTTTTCTACTATATGCATTTAGTGCTATAAATTTCACCACTGAGTACTGCTTTGGCAGCGTCCCATGAATTTTGATATGCTATGGTTTTATTTTCATTTAGTTCAAAATGCTACTTAATTACAGTTTTGATTTTTATTTTGACCCATGGGTTATTTAAAAGTGTGTTGTTTCATTTCTAAATATTTAGGGATTTTTGAGAGATAATATGTTATTGATTTATAATTTAATTCCATTGTGGTTAGATAACATACTTTGAATGCTTTTAAAATTGTTGAGACTTCTTTTATGGCCCTGAATACGATCTATATTGGCAAATGTTCTGTATGCACTTGAAAATAATGTATATCCTGCTATTGTTGGATAGAGTGTTCTTTACATGTCATTTTGGTCAAGTTAGTTGATAGTCTTATTAAAATCTTTCCTATCCTTTCTGTCTGTTTGTACTATGAATTATTAATAGGTAGGTATTAAATTTTCCAATTATAATTGTGGATTTGTCTGTTTCTCCTTGTTCTATCAGTTGTATTTTGAAGCTCTGTTATTAGGTACATAAACTTTTAGAATTATTACGTCCTCTTTGTCCCATCTATTCTTTGTTCCTATCTTACTCTTTTTCTGCCCTTAAAAAAAAAGTTGGCAACAAGAGAGACCACGATAGTGAGAGGCCCACGCACCACGATGAAGAGTGGCCCCCACTTGCCGTAACTAGAGAAAGCCCTCACACAGAAACGAAGACCCAACACATCCATAAATAAATAAATAAATAAATGGATCATCACGTTTAAAAAACAAAAAAAACAGTTGATTGAATATTTTCTTGTGGTTCCAATTTCCTTTTTGTTGTTTATTAGCTAAATGCTTTTAAAATTACTTTAGCCTTTGCTCTAGTGTTTGTAGTGTACCCCTTTAACTTATTATCATCTACTTTCAAATGATATACCACTTAAATCATATAGGAATCTTAAAATAGTATACTCCTATTTCAACCTTCTCAATCCTAAATGTATTTCCCTCCCATTTAGGACACCACAGTGCATTAAGTAGAGTTCACTGTGCTATACAGTATGTTCCCCTCAGTTGTCTGTTTTATACATAGTATCAATAGTGTATATGTGTCAAACCCAATCTCCCAATTCCTCCCACCCCACCCTTTTCCCGCTTGGTAAAAACAAGTGATGGGTTTCCCACGAAAACCTGTTCCTTCTCCTTGGTGTTTTCTTTCTTTTTTTTTTTAATTGAAGTATAGTTGATTTACAGCGTTCTGTTAATTTCTGCTGTACAGCAAAGTGACTCAGTTATACACATATATACCCTTATTCATATTCTTTTCCATTATGGTTTATCACAGGATATTGTATACAGTTCCCTGAGCTATACAGTAGGACCTTGTTTTTTATCCAGCCTATGTAAACTAGTTTGCATCTTGGTGTTTTCTATTTCAGTAAATGGTGTCATAATCAGCTAGTCTCTTAAGTTAGAACTCATAGAATTAACTTAAGACACTCTATCCTACACCTCATCTCCACCCTTACCCCGCCATTTGTAATTGAACACAGCCCTGCCCATTCATTTATGAACTGGCTACAGCTGCCTTGACCCCACAACAACAGAGTGGAGTAGTAAAAGAGCCCACATGGGGCCCACTGGGTCAAGAACATTTACTGCCTGGTCCTTCACAGAGCAGCTTTGCCAATCCCTAACATAAACTATTACAATAGCCACTCAACTGCCAGGCCTTCAGGCTCTCCTCTTCTAAATCACCCTATACACTCCTGCCAGACTTACATAGCCCGGACGTCATGCTCTTGTCTTCCTTAAAGTGTCTATTTGGCTCCTTTTCCCACAAGGGCCTCCACAACAGTGCCTTTCCTCTCTCTCCAGCCCAGTATCAGGTGACTCCTCTTTTGCTCCCCTCCCCGCACCGTCCACAGCTCCACAGTGCTCTCCACGTAGCTGATGTTTTCATGTTACTGACCTTTGACCAACATGCCTTTTCCTCAACATCCCTCCCCAACCGCCCTCTCTCTCTGCTAGGAAAGTTCCTGCTCATTCTTTAAGGTACAATTAAAATCTCACTCTCTCAACCACTGTGCTTTAGGGTACTTATTGCATGCTATTTATTTGTTTTACTTCCATCTCCCGGATATAATGTGAACTCCCTGGGGTCAGGAATTATCTATTATTATTTATAGCCTTCCTACTTATCAAATGTTTGGCACATCACAGGTACTAAATTGCCATTTTTGAATGAGTGAAATTGATATAAATTAATTAGCTCATAAATTAATGAATTCCACCCAGGAAAATATGTAAATAAATTATGTAGACAGAAAGGCACTGGGGAGAAAAAAAAGAGTAAACCCTATGGTAAAGAAAAGACTCACGGTGAGGAGTAGTCAAAAATAATGTTAGAGAGATAAATTGGAACAAAAATATAAAGGACCTTGAATGGTAACCTGTAATCAAAGGGGAATCTTTTTTTTAAAAATTTACTGACATTAAATCAAATGTTATTTCCCAGAGCAACTTTAGGTGATAAGCTAAACATTAATTATAACTCAAAACATCATCATAAAAATATAGTCATGGTATGAATAAATCAGTAGGTATTTACTAGATAACTATTTGTGCTCAGAAATTCTTGTAGACTTTGCCAGTTAAGGTCTAATTCTCCTTCTCTTTTCAAGCTTTATTCCCTGCCATCTTCACCTTCAGTGTCAGAAGACTTTGAGTCATAATTCACTGAAAAAGGAGGCTTTCAGGTATGAGATCTCACAGCTTCAACCCCCTCCCCACACTTACAAATGTATCCTCAATTCTCCCTGGATTTCTCTTCTTCCATCCTCATCTAGGTAAAAAGTTGAACTTCATCTTGTCCAATGATAATCTCTCCACTCACGTTTTAAATCCCAACTCTTCTCTTTTCATCAGGGATCTTCCTCTATCAATCGTGTGATTTGCTTCCTGGGTGTCCAGCCTCTTCCCCTCTTCCAGATTCCACGTGGTAGGTATAGGTGATGAAGACACCCTGTGCTTGGAGTGTGGGGCAGATGGGATGTAAAATGTAGATTTGGGAATGGAGATCTGAAAGACTTTATTTAAAATCATACAAATGGAAAAGGAGTTTAGTTCATGTAACCCGGAACCGAGAACTTAGAGCATATCTTACTGGGCATCCACTGTTAGGGAATAAGGCATAAAGAAGAGAGAGAAAAAAGTAAAATAAATAAAAGACAACCAGCCAAGTGTATGAAATCCAATGGTGGAGAGCTTCCAGACGGTTAGTCCCCAGGGCCAAACACTACAGAGAGATTTAGGACGATGGATGTAAAGACAACTCTGGAGAAGAGAAACTACTTGGGTCTGTGAGTCCTGAGAACATCCAGATGTAGCCTCCAGTTTTAAATTCCCTGGTGTCATGATTCCCTGCTGTGAGTTAGCCTTCCAGAAATATTTTTTAAAGGTGCCACAGAATCATCACTATATTCTGAGAGCCCAGTTTCAGCAAAGAGTCATCATTTCTCAAAGGGCTGCAGAAAGAGGGAGTAGACAGAAAGTCGCTTATTCAGAGAGGCCTTTCTCTCTCAGCCTGGCTAAATCAGAAATTCATTAACATGACAAAGATACTACCCACCTGTGACATTGTGATTCATAATAAGAAATACATCTTTGCTCTTCATACCTGTTTCTTGCACAGAGCTCCTAAACCCTTGTGATAAGAGTGATATAAATGTCTTTTGTTATATGAATGAGGTGACTTTGGGGAGGCACCTAAGGATGGGGGCTGGTTGCCAGAAGAACCAACGATGTGATTAGAGGGCTGGAACTTTCAGCCCATCCCCTGACCTCCAGTGGGGAGAGAAGGGCAGAAGGTTGAATCAATCACCAACGGCCAATGATTTAATCAATCATGCCTATGCAATGAAGCCTCCATAAAAACCCAAAAGGACAGGATATGGAGAGCTTCTGGTTGGTGTATACATGAAGATTTGGGAAGAGAGTGATGTTTGGAGATGGCATGGAATATCTGCGCCCTTTCCCCACACCTTTCTCTCTGTATCTCTTCCATCTGCCTGTCCCTGAGTTATAACCTGTTATAATAAACCAGTAATCTAGTAATTAAAATGTTTCTCTGAGTTCTGGGAGTTGCTCTAGCAAAATAGTTGCCCCCAAGAGAGGGGGTCAGGGAACCTCTGATGTATAGTCAGTCTGTCAGAAGCACAGGTAACAACCTGGGCTTTCAACTGGCTATAGAAGTGGGCGTGGAAAAGCAGTCTTATAGGACTGAGCCCTTAATCTGTGGATATAACGTAGCAGATGCATCAGAATTGAGTTAAATTGTAGGACACCCAGCTGTCGTTCCTAGAATTGTTAGTGTGGAGAAACCCACCCTCACACTCATTGGAAATGAGTGATAGAACCATTGACCACCTTATGTCATTGCTATGGAGATAAAGTGAAATGCCATATGTTAAGCACTTTTGTACCCATTAGCCTGGCACACAAGGAAAACACAATAATTTTGAGTTACAATGGCATTATTACTTCTAGACCCTGGTGTGGTGGCTTCAAGGAGCTGTACAGAGCAAGACAATCATAAGTTAAATGTAAATTACAATGGAGTTGGGTTGTTGCCCATGAAAGAATGGCTGCATGGCCAATGAGAAGCTTGTTGTGTAGCATCAGCTTATAATTTAGTAAATGATAGAATCTGTTCCCTGGTTTTGGTAGGTTCAGCCTAGTATGCAAGGAATGGGTCATTTCCTTGGATAGAGTAATGCCAATTAGGCTCGCCAGTAACTGATTCAGAAGTGAGCTATTCTGTGAGTTGTGATAAAGATGACAAGCCCCACATGGGTTGGATCACTAGTCAGCGCAGTCAGGACTTCCTCTCCCTGTAGTGTCTCTGCATCTTCTACTGAAGATAAAAGGGATAATAACCAGTCCATAGATAAAATTGAACTTGACCCACAACCTGCAGCAGTCTGCCCAGGAAGCCAAGCCCTTATCTACAATCAACAGCCCAGGAAACCAGCCTGCTTTAAGTCAGACTTGCAGGAAAAGCCAGACTGCTATCGCTAGGGACAATGCAGGAAGCTAAACAATAACTTCTGTAACAATCAGCCCCAAATGGCCAGGACTTGTTTAAGAACTGAAAGCTTCCAACCTCGGACCAACCAGAGAAAAACAAATACACACCCTAAACAATCACAGGATGCCCTGCTTTTAGCGAGTCCCCCTACAGCTTTCCCATGTCCCAGCCTCCAATCAGGGCACACCTGAAACCTTTCTTTTTCTCCACCCTGAAGCTTGCCCACTCCTCTGTCTGCCTTTGAGTCTCTGCCAAAATGCAGGTGATGGTGGCTGACTCCTTTGCTTTCACGGGATCAGAATAAATAGGCTTTGCTTTTCTCATTTGGTTGGTCTTGGTTTATTTCTATGGCTGTACGGATAAGCCAAGCGAGCTGCCCACAGGGAGGCCTGCCAGGATACCTGGTCTAGTCTGTTCCATGGTAATCGCTCAGGAACGCTGGAAGATGCCTCCATTCTGGAGGCCTAATAATAAAATAATAATTGTATTATCTTAACCATGAGAGTTTAGGGACAGCCTTGCTATTGATTCCTTTCATTATCTATTTGATGATAGTGCCAGTGATGACAATGATGATGAGAAGGAGGAGGAGGACAACAGGATGACAGCTAACATCTATCAGATGCTTGCAGTGTGCCAAGCGCTATAGTTACATAATTAGTTCTCAAAGTGCATCAGTCTCACCTGAGGACATGTTAGAAATGCAAATTCTCTGTTCTCCCCTCTACTGACTGACTCACCCTCCAGCTGATTCTGATGCTGCCAAAGTTTGAGAACCACTGGGATACACCATGAATTCTTTTTTTTTTTCTTTTTCTGTTTTTGCCTGTGCCTCAAGGCTTGCAGGATCTTATTTCCCCAACCGGGCCCTCGTCAGTGAAAGTGCCGTGTCCTAACCACTGGACCTCCAGGGAATTCCCTGCCATGAATTCATTTTAATTCATACCATTTTAAGATAAGAACACTGAGGCTCAAGGAAGCTAAGTAACTCGCCCAAACTCCCACATCTAGAAAAGGGTAAAGGCTGGGTTCCAACCCGGGCAGTCAGATTCTCTAGTTATGCAGAAAGATACAAAATGTTTCCAGTTTTCTTGAATTAATCTATGTGGATTCTATTCACTTTGTGAGATTTAAAAAAATTAAAATGTCAGGGAATTCCCTGGCGATCCAGTGGTTAATACTCCCCGCTTCCACTGCAAGGGGCGCGGGTTTGATCTCTGGTCGGAAAACTAAGATCCCACATGCCACACAGCCAAAAAATAATAAATAAATAAATAATATGTAAAAGTCATAAAAAATTTTTAAAAAAGAAATTAAAATGGCAGGAGGATAAATATGAGAGGAAAATGTTCTATTAAAGTTTTTTTTTCCTCAGAGCCCTGAAGAAGCCTCAGGGATTGTTTACATTTCCAAGATTAATGACTTTTCCCAGCGACCATTTTTCCCTCAAGGCTACGTAACAGTGAATTACTGAAAAACGCAAATTGAGATCAGCCTCAACCAAATGAGATCACGCGTGTGAAGATACTTTGTAAGGAGTTCTACAGATTCAAGTCACCACCATTATTGTTAGCTAGAACCAATAAAAGTATCTGTAAAGCGATCTTCCTTGGTAGCCCGCCCTGTGATTGAGGTTGTGTCTGCTCATTGCCAGTATTTTGGTCAACATAGGAGAAAGAAGCCTGTCAACCCAGTTATTTGGTTCTGTCTAGTCCAAAACAATGGATGGATCATTATTCATCCAGTTATTTTGGCAAAATCAAGATGGCCTCAGTTGCTTTGTTTGGACCAAGTAAATATCAATACTTTCTATGCCTTTTTCCACATTTAAATCTACATGCGTCCTCCTCTGCTTCCTTAATTGTTTGGTGGGACTGTTCTGAGCTCGATCTTAGCTTTTCCAAGAGATTTGTCTTATTTCACCTTCTCTTTCAAATGTGCTGGACAAACTCACTTTTCCTGAATTTTTTTTTTTTTTTGACCTACCAAGATAGCAACCATGAGTGGGCATGGCAATACTGGATGTCCACAGTTTTCAAAATGTCCTGGGCAGTGAAGCTCTTTGTTATTTAGAATGAGTTTCTCGAGGACTCTACTACATTAATAATAAAAATAACATAGCATTAAGATTTACGTGAAAATTTGATAGTACACGTAACAGTCTCACATGTCATGTACTTTAAGCATGTATTTCATTCGATTTTATCCTAAACGAGTATGTATAATAGTTAATGTGTTATAGTTCACATACTTTTGAGTAAAACTTATTGAAATTTAAAAAATAATAATAACAATTGCAATTACAGCTACAACCACGGATTGAAGGTCTGAGATGTTACAAGGTCTTCCAGCCCTCGTTTCTACCCTGGAAGGCTGAAGGATGGAACGATATTGTTAAAAATAAGGCAACAGGCCCAAAATAGAGTCGTGTATGCTAAGCCCCATGCTTACAAACTGAGACTTCATTACAGTTTTGGCTCTCGCAGAAATGGAATCTTTTTTTTTTTTTTAAAGGAATTAGTTTTTAATTTATTTTTATTTATCTTATTTTTGGCTGTGTTGGGTCTTCGTTTCTGTGAGAGGGCTTTCTCTAGTTGCGGCAAGTGGGGGCCACTTTTCATCGCGGTGCGCGGGCCTCTCACTATCGCGGCCTCTCTTGTTGCGGAGCACAGGCTCCAGACACGCAGGCTCAGTAGTTGTGGCTCACGGGCCCAGTTGCTCCGCGGCATGTGGGATCCTCCCAGATCAGGGCTCGAACCCGTGTCCCCTGCATTGGCAAGCAGACTCTCAACCACTGCGCCACCAGGGAAGCCCCAGAAATGGAATCTTAAACCAACCAATCAGACATCACTTGATCAGCTCCAGTGACGTAATCCTCCTGACAGACCCTGCCATCCCCTAAAGGGAAGCGACCTTGCCAAAACCTCTCTGCTCTTTTGTCCAGTGTAAGTTTCTTGTTCCCCCTCCCTTCGGCCCATAAAAGTCTTTTATTTTGTACAGAGCTCCTCAGAGCTCTTTTCCATCTGCTGGACTGGAGGCTGACAGATTCATGAAGCTTTGAACAAAGCCAGTAAGATCTTTAAAATGGACTCAGGTGAATTTTGGTTTTAACAATATATTCCTCTGAAAATAAATGATTTCTTTAAGGAGTCCTGCCCATAAACATCACTTAGGCTTCTGTGGAAATTACACCATACTGAGAATTACGAGTATCAAAATGCTTCAACTTTGTGACTCCTAATTCCTGTTCTCAACCACCATCCATTCCCTGCCATGCCTCTCTCCATGCCTCAGATTTAATGTCTGTGAAATGGACATGAGGATAATGTCTTTGAGGATAAAATGAGATGCTGCATGTGTAACCAGCTTATTGATGTGTCTAAATTCAGTGAAATACAAACATAAAATGGTTTTCTTTTTCTCCATGTGCTGCTTTTATCAACTTCTAACTTTATTTTGGAGAGACCCCCTTGGTTTGGGATCATTTGTAGGTATTAAAATTAAGAAGTCCCATCTACTTCTCACCAACTTAAAATCACAGTCTCACATTCACTCTAATGCTAATTTCTTCCCCTAAGTGTCATTAACAGTGCCTGACTTTTAAAATGGCCGTTCTTCCTCCCCTGTTCCAAATAACATATGACTGAGTTACACTGTTTTTAATGTTAAACAAAGTTATGTTGGACTCTGGTTTGGAAGTTCTGCACATGTGTTGTAATTTGAGGTTCTAGTTTTTGCAAATAAATACTTAAAAACAAAGAATAACTTGTTTTCTGCCTTACCTTGAGGAAGGAGAGGGTAAGTCAGGAGCAAGCAAACTTTAGGAAAAATAAAAGTTTGATTCCAAACATGTATGTACATGGTTTGTGTTAGAAAAACTGCTTTAAACATCCTGGATTATTTTTACTGCAGAATTGAGCTCCATCTAGACCACCTCAGTGTTGGTTATTTTACTTCAGCTCATCCTAACATCTGTATTATTAATTCCATTGACCTGGGGATGAAACTCAGCCATGCACCCTCTAGTCAACTGGTCCATGGGAGGAAGCAGGGGAATCCCGGGGGAAGAGGATTAAGCTGATTTGCCCTGATGAGACAAAATCAGTGCATGCACCTTGCCTTACCCTCTATAAAATATTTCACATGTATTAGAATTTTACCATCTGGCATATGTATCATCTACTTCCATTTTACAGATGGGAAAACACTCTAATGTGGCTTGGCCACTAAATACTATGGGTAGAAAACAGAAATTTGGAATTAACATTATTGTCTCCTTTTAGCAGAAAAGGAAATGGAGACACAGAAACTTTGCAGAAGTAAGTCAGACAGAGAAAGACAAATATCATATGATATCACTTAAATGTGGAATCTTAAAAAATGTTACAAATGAACTTATTTACAAAACAGAAACAGACTCACAGACTTAGAAAACAAACTTATGGTTACCAAAGGGGAAAAGTAGGGGGAGGGTGATAAATTAGGAGTTTGGATTAGCACATACACACTACTATACATAAAATAGATAATCAACAAGGACCTACTATATAGCATAGGGAATTCTACTCAGTATTCTGTAATAACCTAAAAGGGAAAAGAATTTGAAAAAGGATGGATATATGTATATGTATAATTGTATCACTTTGCTGTACAACTGAAACTGAGACAACAAACTGGAAATCAACTATGCTTCAATATAAAACAAAATTTTTTTTTAAAGAATAGTAATAAATAAGTAAATTAAAAAATTTAAATTTAAAAAAAGAAATTTTATAAAGCCAAGTCTCCTGCAATTTAATGAGACCAGTGGCACCGTCATCTGAATCTCCATCCTTCCATGGGCATAATTTTGCCAACACATCATACTGAGAGGTCTGCACCCCTGGGGTTACTGTTCTTAGCTCTCAACCCATGTGGACCAGGAATCCTGGAGAACGTTTCCAGTTAGAACCTTCCTGGGACCCTAATCAGTTCCTCAGCAGGAAAGAGGTTCTCTTGAAGCTTGGGACTGTGGGACCCACTGCTGACAACCCAGAGCTGGCAATTCAAATGAAGTTTTAAGGCAGAAATTGCCACAGGAGGGACTCCCTTGCCTGTCCAGGGACAGAGCCTGGGATGTCTTCTCAAGACAGCCCCAGGAAAGTGACGTTTGCACTCCTGTGGACCCACCTGTGAAGCATCCCCAAGGCTGAGAGGAAGGATTTCCTTTGAAAGTAATCACCATCGGGGCCGCCCAGAGAGACAAGGCAGGTAAGTCGTTAAATGTCTGTATCTGGTCTTTGAGAAGATCCACAATTCTGGGAGTCCTATTGTGCCTTCTGCCTTGAGGAGTGGCGGGTCACCAGTGCCAGGGAAGACCTGAGACTTACCCCTGCCTTCCTAGTCTGTTATAATAACCTCCAGAACCCCCCGATAATAATTAATACCAAGCTTTTAAAAAATGCATTTTTCTTGCATATGGAAGCAATAACTGTCAACTTCCATCACAATTTAAATGCTGAAACTTAACTCTACCTTTAACCACATTCTGTTCTTTCTCACTGGGGGAGTGTGGTTTACCTGCTTTTGCCCACGGCTCTTTACAGCTTCGCTGGGATGGAGGTGGGGGTTTCTTTGGCCCATCTCAGATGCTTCTGTCCACTTCAGGAGCAAAGTCACCTTCACAATAATAACTAATTGTAAACCAAAGAGAAGTTGAGAGATAATCACATTGGACTGTTGATTTCAGCCAGTTTTCATTGTGAAGAGTAACTCCAATTTCAGAGTTCAAATTTGCCATCAAAGTTTTCCTACGTTTTAATTTTGTGGCTCAAGTTATTCAAACAAAATACATTACTCAATATTATAGAGATTTAAAAAATTATTTTTCCTATAGTCTCTAGCATGAAGCAACTGAGTTAATTTTCTTTCTTGTATATGTCACCAAGCACCTTTTCCCACAGTATGCCTGCCATCATATAATAGTAATAATTTCTTAAAACTTACTATTACAATGAAAACAAAAATTCTGTTTCCAGAATTAATGTTTCCAACAAAATTACAATTTTTTCTATTTTCTTTCATGATGGTGCTATACAAATAAGGAAAAGAAAAGAAATGTTTCACAAGAAAATGTTATGTAAAAAATTCATAAAACTAAATTCTTCAGATACTTAAGTAAAAAAGTAAGTAATATTCATCTAACTATAAAACAAGCTTTTCTGAACATTAATGATTAAGAATGTGTTATCATATGTATATTTATATAACAGACTAATATTCCTATAGTTTTTTTATAATAAGTTGTACTAGAGATCAATTATTAAGCAAATTCCAAAGTCATTCATTCATTTATCCTATATATATTTTGAAAATCGGCCATATGCCAGGTACTGGTTCTGACTCTGGGGATACAGCTGAGAACAAAAAAAAATATCCTCCCTCAGGAAGCTTACTCCACTGGAGGGTATTTCTAATATTGCCCTTTTCTTTTTTAATATTTAGCCCCTTTATTCCAGTTCAGAAGCCCCTCCAAAGCTGGCCTTTCAAGGGCTCTCCAGTGAGCTGCTTTGTTACACAGCTCAAGAGGGCACACATGCTCGGATGCCAACCAAGGCCCTGTAGTTGTACAACACAGCAGTCCTACAAGTGGTATCAAATGTAAAAGGTCCCACCATCCTGCAGGAAGTGTATGGAATAGGAGCTACCTAACTCCTGTGCCAGAATCTGGCACCCACCACCAAGCTGGCTCCAGTGATCCTAACTTCCTGGTATCCAAGCCCTTGGGTAGCTGGCTTTCATACTGTGACCAATAGAATCTGGCAGAAATGATGTTGCATGGCTCCCAAGGCTAGAGTATAAATGCATTGCAGCTTCTGCTGGGTTTCTTGAAATGCTCCCTCTGGGAAGCCAGTGGCCATGATGTGAGAACGCCCAAGCAGCCCTGTGGAGAGGCCCACATGGAGAGGAACTAAGACCTCCCACTGACAGCCAGGACCAACTTGATGGCCATGAGCACCTTGAAAGTGGAACCTCAGCCCCAGTCCAGCTTTCAGATGACTGCAGCCCACCTGTGACACCTAACTGTAACTTCATGAGGAACCCAAGTCAGAACCATGCAGCCAAGCTGCTCCCAAATTCTCGGCTCTCACTGTCTGTGAAGGATAATAAATGATTTATTGCTGTGTTTAGCCACTGAGTTTGGGGGAGGTTTTTACAGAGCAATAGATGACTAAGACACAGGGTTAGTGTCAGTCCCAGACACTACCATCCCCTCCCATGAAGTCTCTGTTGGAGTTATCTTCTTCCTAACTTCGGGAGATGCTCTCTTGTGTTAATAAGAAGTTGATATGATAAACTAATAGAGGTTACTGTGTAAAACATTGCAAATATATTAATAGAATATTTTTTCTGCTAAAACATGAGTATTTTTAAAGAATCTTTCAAGTTAACAAACATTAGTTGTTTACCTATATAAATCACTGGGCTGGACCTTCTGTGGGGTGCACAGGTGAACAGAAAAGGGACTTTTCCTTTAAGCACCTTATAAAGTAACAAGGGAGATAAAATGCTATATGCAGGCCTCATGTCAGGTGACTAGCATTTGAGTTGGGAGTAGGGAAAGGAAGAAAATTGCAGAAGAACCCAACTGTGTGCACTAAGGTCCATGACTGATGGTGCTATTGGGTAGGTGGTCTTTTGCAATCCTATAATAACAATAATAATGAGTACTCATTTGTGGAGAGTTTGTCATATGCCAAACACTTATATATGACCCAATTTAATCTTCATAGCACAATCTGTCCTCCTTTTGACAGATGAAGAAACAAAGTTTCTAAAAGACCAAGCAACTTTCCCAAGATCACCCTGAAAGGAAACAGCGGATTCAGGTTCTGAACTTACATCTCTGTGATGTTGAATCCAACACTGTCCCCATGGCACCACAATGAAAAGAGGCAAATTTCCAAAGGATTCAGAACATACACAGGCATGTTCCCTGCATCTTCCAGGACCACTTATATCCCCAGTCTTCCCTCCAAAAAATGCCATTAGGATGTGTTGACAGCTTGGTTTTGATTTTAAAGGAGCCAGTGTGTCTTTAGACAAATCAATTCCAGGAGGAGAGTTTTGGAAAAATGCTGTGGTAACATAACGGCATCTAAAAATTTCCAAGGGAGAGAGAAGATGTCAGAGGAGGTACAGGGGCTTTTGGTGAAAACACATTTTCCTGATGGATCATGCCTAACCCCCGTCTTCTCTTTGACTGACTGAGTCAATCCTGGGCAGATTCAAGCACCACATATATTTTTATCCGGCACCATTTACTTTTCAACACTTGGCTTTAGATTTCAATAATTTAGCACAGGTCTTTGGGAGAAAAATGAGTAGATCTGTTTTCTTTATCTACCCCCTACTTCATTTAGTACTATTTGAATTATAGTTTATATAGAATAAAATACAAAGCTCTTACATAGACAACTCAGTGGCATTTACATATGATCCATCTATATGTCCACCACCATGACCAACACATGGAACACACCCGCCACCACAGAAAGCCCCCTCATGCGTTTCCAGTCAATATCACCACCCCCACCCCAGTGGTCATCACTGTTCTGATTCTGTCCCCACTTACTGTTTTGACTGTGGCTCAAATTCATATTCAGGGATTGATACAGCATGTACTTTGGGGGCATGTACTCTTTCATTTCTTATTTTTGAGTTTCATTCATGTTGTTACATGCATCAGCAGTTTCTTTTGTATGACTGAGTACTATTCCATTGTGCTAAAAGCTACTTTATGTGAAATAGTACTGGGAAATGATCTAGCTCGACTTGGTCAATATCTGAGTTCATTTTATTATTTGTATTGGGTTGGCCAACAAGTTCGTATGGGTTTTTCCGTAAGATTGAACTTTTTGGCCAACCCAATATCATCTTACACATTTACATAACTCAGCCCAAACATATAAGAAACATAATTTTCTTTATTATCTATAACTGTCTCTTCTGGCCCTCTTGTTCCTGCTTTCACTGATGGCAAAAGAAAAACATACATATGACAATGAAAAATAATTCAGTATGGGCTTCCATGGTGGCGCAGTGGTTGGGAGTCCGCCTGCCAGTGCAGGGGACACGGGTTCGAGCCCTGGTCTGGGAAGATCCCACATGCCGCGGAGCGGCTGGGCCCGTGAGCCATAATTGCTGAGCCTGCGCTGCTGGAGCCTGTGCTCCGCAACAAGAGAGGCCACGATAGTAGGAGGCCCGCGCACCGCGATGAGGAGTGGCCCCCGCTTGCCACAACTAGAGAAAGCCCTCGCACAGAAACGAAGACCCAACACAGCCATAAATAAATAAATAAATAATTTTAAAAAAATAAAAAAAATAATAATAATAATTCAGTATCTTCAGGCTTAAAATAGAGTGTACTGGTCTAAATGGATTTGGGGTGAATATTAATTCAACTCCAATTCCAACTCCCAGGGAGGGCTTCTCAGAGTCACGGCTGGATGGAGGGGAGACGTTCCTATCCTCGGGGTAGCAGGAGGTTTCAGACAAGATCCACCCTCCAGGTTTTGCTGGTCTGCTGCCCAGAGAGAGCCCTGTCCCTCTTGGTCTCTTGGGGACCATGATACTACCTACTGTCGTGCTCAGTGATCCTGCAGAGCTCCCAGCAGGGGGTCCTTGCACTCAACCTCAGCTGAGGGAGTCCCTCCCAATCTCAGCTTCAGGTCTCTCCACTGAATTTGTTTTATTGCCCCCTCTGTAACCCCCTGTGTCCCTGGAACTCTCAGCTGCCTTTGCTGCACCAAACTGAAGAGTGAGGGGCTCTGCGGGGCTTCCTTCTGGCCCACCCACTTAGTCCCATTCCTGGACATTTCTAAAATAGCACCCGGGAGGCCCCAGGCTCAGCATCACCTTGAGTACAAGTCTCCCCTGTGTGGCTTGGCATTCTCCTGTGAACCATCTGAAAAGCTATGACTAAATCCCACACCAGGCATCCTCCAGCCTTTCTGGGTGTTCCCACTGCCCCCTGCCCACCCCTGTGCCAGGGCTGCACCCTAGGGAGGGAGTCAAATCACCCCTGTCTGACCTCTTTGCCCTGCTCCCCCACATCTCCCTCTCCTGTGTGATGGACTCTCTCCCTAAGTCCTATTGTCCAGCCTTCAAACACTACAGTTTACAGAAGTGCTCCCAACTTGGGCTGCTCATAGTTGAGACAGCCTGGGAACTGGGACCCTTTGCTGCAATGCTTGCACCTCACAAACGTCTCTTCGAGCAACAAAGTACAAAGAAGCTGTAAGGGACTAAAAATAACTGCGTGCATGTGCTGTTGGGGCAAATTATGGACAACAAGATACAAAAAGACCCAAAAAACCAAACTGCCACTTCTGAAGAGCCGGGAGCAAAAGCAGGGTACTGTGAATGCCCCCTGCACACAACACCTCCAGGGGGTGGGCAAACCACCCAAGTCATGCCTCCAGCCCAACCCCTGGACACACCCCTTCCCTCACCCCATATAAGGAACCAGCTCACCCCCTCTTGGGGAACGAGCAAGGGAACCTGTTACTTGTTTTCGTTCCCCCCTGTGGCAGCAGGGGCCCCAATAAAGCCTTGCCTGAATTTCTTGTCTGGCCTCTAATCAATTTCTTTTGATTAAGGAGGCCAAGATCCCTGATCAGTATCAGAATCACCTGGGAAACATTGCAGTCATCTCAAATTTTTCCAACCAATGTAAGATTTCTGGTAAAATGAGAATGGAGAGATCATTTTTTAGCCTAGGAAGTTTGAACTGGGTTGAATTCCAGGGCAGTGAGAGAGGCCAGTGAGAAAGAACAACTCGCTGGGAGACAGAAAGTGTTGATTATTGAAGAGGGCCAAGAAGGGCAGTCAGAAAGGTGAGGAAGGTTGGGATTAACATATACTCAATACTGTGTAATAGCCTACATGGGAAAAGATTCTGGAAAAGAATAGATATATGTATATGTATAACTGATTCACTTTGCTGTACACCTGAAACTAACACAACATTGTAAATGAACTATACTCCAATATAAAATAAAATTTTTTTAAAAAGTAGGAAAACCAAAAAAAAAAGGAAAGAAAAAGGAAAAGTGAGGAAGGCGGAGGAAAAAAAGCGTGGGCTCCCTGACAAAATAGGCCGGGCCAGCCGCCCTCTGAACACCCTGGGCTTAGATAACAGGAAAATTTCCCTGCTGTGGGATGACAGAGGGTGGTCTTTTACAACTCTGTAATTTCTTCTTTTGGGGACTTTTCTTGTTTGAACCAGAATTTACTACTAGTATTATGACATAATGTATCTATAACTTCAGAAAGGCAAAAGGGACTGGTGTTTTCATTGAATTTGCAGAAAATGGAGCAAGGTAAGAGATAAATATTCAACATAAAAGTTTAGACTGGTTAGGTCAGAAGATAAAGATGCTACACATGCCTGTATCACTAAGAGAGGAAGGGCAAATAGACTTTTCATTTGCAGGGTTCCTTCAGGAGAAAAAATGCCCTAAAGCAGAGAAAGAATCAAAGAATAGATTCTGAAGAAGACAAATTAAAAGGACTATTTCTAATCCTTGGCTAGGGCACTAAAAAAAATAAGTAAATAAGCCTAGACAATAACCCACTACCTTGATAATTATCAGTTGAGTAAGACAGGAGCTTTCTTGTTGAGAACCTTCATGTTAAACACCCAGAGAAAGTTAAACGAATTGAGGTAAGAAAAGGAACTATGGTTCCTTTAATTTCATGCTTTTTGAAGACAGAGCTTGGGTAATACATGAAGACCAACCCCCCGCCACCCCCCCCAAAAGTTAACCACATAGACTGAGCCAAGTCATCATAAATCAAAATAACCTTCAGAAAATAAACTCAGTGCACAAAGCCATAATTATCTCAAGTTGCATTCTTGCCAGCAAGTGGTTTTTGACCAAGGACATCGGAGCTGCTAAGGGCTATCAACCAAAGTGGCGAAAGATATTCCTACATTATTAAATTTTTAAAAATCATCCATCAGAGATAAAATAATTGAACATTTCAGGACACTGCTTTTTAACTTTCATTCTTAGAAATGTGGAGAGGGGGAGCAGAGCGATAATTTAGAGAAGATGTAAAATTAATATGCCCATCTTCTGAATTAACCAGTCACAATGATTGGCTGGTTCTTCTTTTACATTACTGTTTATACTTCTATTTAGCTTGTATTTCATTTCTTTTTTCATTTTAATCAAGAATAATTTCATTGTTAAAAGAAAACAAACAACCCAGAAAACCACTCAAGTTGGCACTAACAGGAGTTTTAATCATAAGGAATCAGGCATCTTCTGGAATCCAAGGACAGAAGCATAACTGGCCTGTGGGGGCCATTAGGAATGAAGCAGAATTCTCTCTGCATCTCTCAGAGGCCGACTTGGACTCTTTCCACAGATCCCCTCTCCCTTCTCTTCTCCCTTTTTTTCTGCTGTGTAGATAATACACTTTCTTTACTAATTAGCCACTGGCCCCAAAAGTCTGCTCAAAATGGCAGTTTCCCATCTGAGCGCACATTGGTATGTAAGCTTTGCCAAATTCAGAACTTGGTCCTAATTCAAAATCATCAGGAAAAGGAATCAAACTGTCCAGCTAGGTCCAGGACACACTTCTGATCCACTCCAAATTGGGGGACAAGGGACAGCACGCCCAGCGGCCCATGGCCCACCACCAACTTAGCAGGGATAAGACTGCCTGAGAAGGAGACGTGGGCGGGTGGAAGGGCCCTGAGAAGAGGCGGAAACAGTGGTGGAGAAAGGGCTGTCAGCCTCTCAGAGCACTTAGCTGGCAGAACACTAGCTGGCCGTGGAGCAGTGGCCATAGCTTTTTTTTTTTTTTTTTTAACATCTTTATTGGAGTATAATTGCTTTACAATGGTGTGTTAGTTTCTGCTTTATAACAAAGTGAATCAGTTATACATAAACATATGTTCCCATATCTCTTCCCTCTTGCATCTCCCTCCCTCCCACCCTCCCTATCCCACCCCTCTAGGTGGTCACAAAGCACCGAGCTGATCTCCCTGTGCTATGCGGCTGCTTCCCACTAGCTATCTATTTTACGTTTGGTAGTGTATATATGTCCGTGCCACTCTCTCACCCTGTCACATCTCACCCCTCCCCCTCCCCATATCCTCAAGTCCATTCTCTAGTAGGTCTGTATATTTATTCCCATCTTGCCACTAGGTTCTTCATGACCTTTTTTTTTTTTTCCTTAGATTCCATATATATGTGTTAGCATACTGTATTTGTTTTTCTCTTTCTGACTTACTTCACTCTGTATGACAGACTCTAACTCCATCCACCTCACTACAAATAACTCAATTTCATTTCTTTTTATGGCTGAGTAATATTCCATTGTATATATGTGCCACATCTTCTTTATCCATTCATCTGATGATGGACACTTAGGTTGCTTCCATGTCCTGGCTATTGTAAATAGAGCTGCAATGAACATTTTAAATAAGTACTTCTTTTTATCCCTCACAGTGCACTACATGTTGCCTCTCACAAAATAGGCACGAGCAATGTGTACTGAATGAAAAAACAGAAGGCAAGCTAAATACATTTCAGGGAAATATTACCCAACAAGAACACTGCTGATGTTTCACTTTAGTTTGTTTTCTGGACCTTCCTCAAAGGGCTTTAAGGTTTCATTGCTCTCCTCCAGATGACTCAATTAGCAATCTAGAAGAGCTTGTAAACATGGTTGTGTATAGACCAGAATTGTATTCCAACAGTCCCCACCAGCTGGGTTTACTTTCTACAAGCCCCAAACCTGGGGCTTTGGACCAGAGAGGCCAGCATGGGGCCAGGTAGGGGGAAGGAGGGGACATTCCTGTTGACTTCTCACATCTGGGGGGCCCAGCCAGCCAGCCAGCCAGCGCAGGTCCCCGTTTCTGTCTTGGATAACAGAGACAGTTGCCTAATGCTATATTAGCTCATTCATAAATTTTTTAACTTTGGAAATGTAATTTTCTATAGTCAGAAACAGACTCACAGACATAGAAAACAAACTTATGGTTACCAAAGAGGAAGGGAGAGAGGGATAAATTAGGAGATTGGGATTAACATATACACTCTACTCTACATAAAATAGATAACTAATAAGGACCTATTGTATAGCACAGGGAACTCTACTCAATACTCTGTAATCAACTATATGGGAAAAAATTCTGAAAAAGAATATATATATATATATATAACTGAATCACTGTGCTATACACCTGAAACTAACACAACATTGTAAATCAACCATACTCCAATATAAAATTAAAAAATTTTTTAAAAGAATGACACAGTCTGAGATTGGCCATGAAACATATGTTACACAATCTTTGATAATAAATAGACTGCATCGAAACAGAATACATAAAAAAAATAATAATAATTTTCTGTAGTTCAACTTTAAATGGTTATGGTGCTGAAGTCTGTCACTGGAACAGTCAACAAATATTTATGTAATACCCACCCTGCGCCCTGCCATGTGCCACCTGTTAGAGACACAGCTGTGACAGCACAGGAGTGAAGCTGACATCCTAGCCGGAGCCATAGATTCTACACAAATAACCAGCCACCCAGTTCTATGTAAAGAGCCAATGTGCTATGCAACTTTGGCAGCTCTGCTAAATTCCCCTGGGGCTTTTATTGTGCTCCTGGAGGCCACTGCAAAAGAAAGTGAATATATTCACTTTCACAAATATTTCTGTAGCAGAATGACTGATGTTAAGAGAGATACAGGAAAAAATATTGTGAAAAGAGGGTGGGAGAAATTCACATTATTGTTTCCCTTCCTCTTGTCTCTTGCAGCCTCTCCTAAGGGCCGGCCCAGTCACTTGTAACTGCATAACCCACAGGAGGATAAAACTCTGAGAAAATCTCATCTTTCTGGACAGAATAACCAGTCAGTGGGGAGCTGGGGACTCGAGGATGTGGCTGAAATCTGAAGGAGGGACCCTCTCATTCTGTACATGAGCCGACACAACTCCTTTGATTCGGGATGGAGAAAAACAAGATACTTGCCCTAGATAGTTACGATACATATCTAAGGAATAATTTCAATGAGCCCAGACTCTTGCATCTTCCCATACATAGAAAGGCACTAAAATCATTAACTTGAGATCTCTTGGGATTTTTTTTTGTGATTAGCAGTAATCTTTGATGTTTGACTATATGGGGTTTTTTTCCAACAAAAAACCCTATATATCTTGGGTCCTCCCTTACCTCTTTGGACCAACCCCTCACAGATATCCAAGAAGCTGTATCCCGGGATATAGTCCTCAGTAAAGTCCCCAAATAAAACATAATTCTCAACTTTGAGGTTGTGCATTTTTTTTCAGTCCACATCCTGAACTCCAGGTATATCCCTGACCTGACTGAGGATGGGTTTTTCATTTCCTGAGATTCTTCATTTTGCCTAAGAGAGCTCTAATTGGATTTCTGTCGTGGATTAGTAACAATTTAATACACTCAGGCACAGTACCAGTGTCTGAGGACACAGTAGTGACCAAATTACAGTCCTGTCCTCAAGGAACTTAAAGAATAAGGTGAAGAGAGGTAAGGAAATGTAGTTGACTTTAGAACTGTGTTAGCTCTGTGAAGATAGTGAGCACAGTGTGCTAACAGCCCACAGGAGAGACACCCAGATGGGCTTTCCAGAAGGGATGCTAATTGTGGGAGCTGACGGACAATTAGGGACCAGACCAGAGAATCGCAGCCTCGGCACCACTGACATTTGGGGCCTGATAATTCTGTGTTGTGAGGCTGTCTTGTGACTTGTAGTGTTGTCCAACACAAGTTCATGTGCCCAACACACAGTGAGCAGAGAAGGTTTGTTGCAGGGCCCATCAAGGATAATGGGGCAACTCATGCTCTAAGGATCCGAACTCCCCCATGGTTGTTTTTTTTTTTTAATATAAATTTATTTATTTTATTTATTTTTATTTTTGACTGTGTTGGGTCTTCGTTGCTGCATGCAGGCTTTCTCTAGTTGCAGCGAGCGGGGGCTACTCTTCGTTGCAGTGCTCAGGCTTCTCATTGCGGTGGCTTCCCTTGTTGTGGAGCACAGGCTCTAGGCGTTCGGGCTTCAGTAGTTGCTGCACGCGGACTCAGTAGTTGTGGCACACGGGCTTAGTTGCTCCACAGCATGTAGTATCTTCCTGGGCCAGAGCTCAAACCCGTGTCCCCTGCATTGGCAGGAGGATTCTTAACCACTGCGCCGCCAGGGAAGCCCCGCCCCCTCCCCGATGGGTTTTACATAAACATTTTTAAAGGCCGGGTGAGGGAGGGGAGTCACAGGGTGTGCGATCAGCTCATGCACCATTCTCTGATTGGTTGATGGTGAGGTCACAGGGCCGTGTCACAGGGGTTAACATCATCAATCCTCAAGCTCCAGTAGGTCTGGGGGCTATGTGCTCATGATCATCAAGTAGTTAGGTTCCATCTGGTGGGGGTTTTAGCCTCTGTAGAACAACTCAGGAAATGTGCATCCCATACTAGGTAATTCAGGGAGGAACTAAAGATTCTGTGACTGTCATATGACTGACTTACTGTTTAAATTCTTACCAGTTCTCCTGGCCCAACTGCTAATTTGTCACTACCTGTTCACATCCTTTCAATCATTGATTCTTGAGCAGTCTTTTGTGACTCAGAGGAGGCCTGGGAGACTACAGCTTTTCTACAAACCAGAGGCAGTCAGAGGACATGGGGAGAGCGGTCTATCCTGGGAAGGCCCCATAGGGTCCTGCTCGGTTACAGTAGGATGGTCAGCAGTCCCCCTGTTCTCCACCCACTAGATGCCAACAGCACCACTGGCACCACCACCAGATGTGAAAGTCAAAATTGTCCATAGACACTACCGAATGTCCCACAGGGTATAAAAAGATATCACTTCTACACAATGTCTTCACAATAACGAGAAAGGGCTGAGCTGCATGGAGTGTGGCCCACTTAAAACAACGACTGCCCTGTGGAGTAACAACGTAATTTCTTCATAAAAGGTATCTTCTGAGACCAAATGTTGAGAGCTTGCTAGCAGCTTACATTCCTCAAGCAGTGCCTTGGAGCCACTTCAGGAAATTTGTTGACACATTCTTGTTTCAATAGGATGGTTTCCTTAGTCACCAAATCCTGTTGTGTACCACTTTTTTTTTTCCTTTTTAAAAAATGTTATTGAAGTATAATTGATTTTTAATGTTGTGTTCATTTCTGCTGTACAGCAAAGTGATTCATTTATACGTGTATATATATATATATATATATATATATATATATATTCTTTTTCGTATTCTTTTCCATTATGATTTATCACAGGATATTGAATATAGTTCCCTGTGCTATACAGTAGGACCTTGTTGTCTATCCATTCTATATATAATAATTTGCATCTGCTAGTCCCAAACAACTCCCACTCTATCCCTCCCCCAGCCCCCTTCCCCCTTGGCAACCACACGTCTGCTCTCTGTGTCTGTGAGTCTGTTTCTGTTTCACAGATATGTTCATTTGTGTCGTATTTTAGATTCCACATATGAGTGATATCATATGGTATTTGCCTTTCTCTTTTTGACTTACTTCACTTAGTATGATAATCTCTAGGTTCATCCGTGTTGCTGCAAATGGCATTATTTCATTCTTTTTTACGGCTGAGTAGTATTTATTCCATTGTATATATGTACCACATCTTCTTTATCCATTCATCTGCCATGGACATTTAGGTTTTTTCCATGTCTTGGCTATTGTGACTAGTGCTGCTATGAACATAGGGGTGCACGTATCTTTTCAAATTATTGTCTGGATATATGCCCAGGAGTGGAATTGCTGGATCATATGGCAACCCTATTTTTCGTCTTTTGAGGAACCTCTGTAGTGTTTTCCACAGTGGCTGTACCAATTTACATTCCCACCAACAGTGTAAGAGGGTTCCCTTTTCTCCACACCCTCTCCAGCATTTATTGTACACTTCTGAAGAGGCCTTTGTATCTTTGCTGAAGATGATTAAAATTTCTCCAGGGAGCAGCCTTGCTGCCCATTTACAAATATAACATCAACAGCCCAGTCTCATGATCCTGAAGCAGTCACTGCAGCTTCAATGATTTTGTTTCAGGATACGATGCAAAAATGTTATAGAACATCTCTTTATTTGCTTTTCGGAAATCACAGTCAAAGGCCACTTACATTTTATCAGAGCTTTTACAAATTCTGCAGTATCATGTGAAATTTTTTTCTGGGTCCTCTGAACACATCATTCATAATAAACATGTTTCTTTGAAAACAGGGTACCTGATGTCAGGTGACATGAACTGGTCCAACCGCTTTTTGTTTCTTCTAGTTACTTCAAGGCAACCATCCCTCTTATAGAGTCTGTTCTCTGTATTCTGGAATCTTCCTTCAGGCCTATAGCTTCACAGAATCATCTGTAAATCAGAGAAAACCATCCCAACCTCACAGGGTTATAATCAGGATTAAAGGGTACCACACCACACTTCACTGATTTGGAAAAGCATGTTTCCCCCACATCTGAGCACCTCCAGAATGGGAATGCATCTCAATCTACAGCATCTTAGGTCACCATCAGGAAGGGAGCAGTCACAATCCTGATGTCATGGTCTGTCCACTCACAAACTTGCTGTTAACCCTCCTCGCATGACTGGCAACTTAACTTCCAGTCAAAAGACCATTGCAGAATTGTTCAAGGAAGGAGTGTGGGTCCTGGTTGTTGCTTGAAAACCTTCTGCTGACATTTAAGAAAATACCAAACCAAACCTAGCAGAAAAGGTGTCAGCATCGGGGAAGGAAATCCCAGGGGTCATAAGGAAGCAACTTGGAAGAAATGCTGTGTCACCTACATTCTCAAAGGTACAGAAGACTATAATGGTTAGAGAAGCAGGAACCTCGACAGCTCTTAGTAAGAAGTGATTCAATAAACTCTGAACGCAAAAATCAAAGAAAACAAAACTTTTAGGATTCTTTAACCCATTGAATTTGCTTGTATTTTCCTTCTTAGATAAGCACAAGAGCGATATGTGATGAAGTAAACCAACGCTAAGTTAAGTCCAAAACAACTCTTTCAACATTTACACAACAAAAACTCTATGTGATAATAATGTGTTTAGTAATACTTTAATTGCACATTTTTTCCTTCCTTGGTGATACACAAAATGATGGTGTATGTCATCTTTGTTTTTGATTTGAGGGAATACAGTACAGAGGAGGCCACGAGAGTACCTCAGAACTTAGTTGGTTCTCAACAAATTGTAGAAGTTGTTGTTAGGACTTTATGGTTGTCAAATCTGGTTGAATCAAGAGGCAACATTCGAAGATCATCTGTAAATTTATTATGTAAAAAATCCCCCAAATCAAGTGTGGGACAGATGATGCTAGATTATAACTTACACATCAATGTCCTTTTAAAATTATTGATTTCATTTGTGAATTTGAACCCTAGAATAATGATGACCCCAAAGTGTGATTTGAACCACATCCTTCCTTACCCTCTCTCCCAGGTTATCAAGTCTATGTGGTAGAGAGCCCAACAGCATTAGGAGGCAAGACAAGAGAACTAGAAAGCAAAACAGCTCTAACCCACTGGCTTACATGCCCATAACTCAGCCTGGTATGTCATTAAGATTCTAGCACTTTTTTTTTTAATTTTTTTTTTAAATTTTATTTATTTATTTATTTATTTTTGGCTGTGTTGGGTCTTCGTTTCTGTGTGAGGGCTTTCTCCAGTTCCGGCGAGCGGGGGCCACTCTGCATCGCGGTGCGTGGGCCTCTCACTGTCGCGGCCTCTCCCATTGCGGAGCACAGGCTCCAGACACGCAGGCTCAGTAGTTGTGGCTCACGGGCCTAGCCGCTCTGCGGCATGTGGGATCTTCCCAGACTAGGGCTCGAACCCATGTCTCCTGCATTGGCAGGCAGATTCTTAACCACTGCGCCACCAGGGAAGCCCAAGATTCTAGCACTTTTGATGTTGTCTCACTGGAATTTAAAGGAATTTGGAAGAAAGGAACACCATCAGAGTATGAAATTCTCCCAAACATGGCCCCATGTCAGGAAAGATACTCAAAGAATATAAATTAAAGAAGAAAATATCTAATATCTCCAAGTATTCTGGGAAAAGAAGTGGCATTTATTAATAATATTTTAAATTGCATACCTGTTATGGCCAATGGAAAATACCTGTTATGGCCAAATGGAAATATGTGTGGAAACTGTATTTTATACAAACAGTGCAATATGGAGTATTTTCCCTTATGAATGTCAGAAGAATTCTATTTAACAGATGTTTACCTAAAGCAAACCACATTTTATAATCTTTCAATATTAAGTTTCTACCTATAATATACTAATTTTTATTACAACTTTCATAGAATTTAATAAGAAGTTTAATTGATTATCAATTCCAAAGTATAATTTTCTGCCAAAAGTTATTATAGAATGTACGAGCTCATTCCACATCAAAATTACTCTGTAAAAGAATTTCCCTGATAATAGTTTCTGAAAGCTAGTTCAAATAGCCAGAGCCAGGTCTGTGTTATGGAGATGATCAACCGCCAGAGGGCAGCAAAGAGCCTCATAATACTTCTGCTCTTGGTTCACCAACTGAGCTCATAGAATCAGGGTGTTTGCTTTTTCTGTTTATGTCTTGTAAGCCTTTTATTAGATTAATTAATAAAGTTATGTTTTTAAACCCTGAAAATATGATGTATTAGAGCATGTGTCATTGATTTTTCTAAAAGCTATGTCTGAGCACATCCTCATATTTTTCTTCCTGAGTCATGTCCCATTTTTCCATACTGCTTGGAATGGACGTGTTAATGTAGGATGGAAGATAAAGTCTCCCAGTCCTAATCAAGCAGCTTATTAAATTAAACCGGGTGATTTGGGCAGAGGGATCCTTTCTAAGATCTACGTTCCATTATGTGAGTCTGAGACGCAAGACAAAGAACTGCCGGCGCCTCTGAAGTCCCATCTGAGTCCCACATCAAGGGAAACGGAACTCTTCCTTAATCTAATCCGTGGTCCTCTCTGAGTATAACATCACTGCAAACTGACCAACAAAAAACTAGCGAGATGTGATGTGCCCAGAACACCACTGAATAATAATTTTATTTTTGCTGCAAATAAATCATCACAAATAAAAGAATGTCTATCAATTATCCTTAAAAGAATGACAGGAAGGGGTATTGCAGCTCTGATTTTTTGATAGGATTCTAGGTCATCCTCCTGGAATTGGAGGTCCTCACAGACACCAGTGATGGGCGCAGAGGGCAGGGAGGGGGGAGAATGCCTCGTGCATCGGGCCCAGAATCCTTCCAGGTCACACAGGGAGGTGCCTGGACTACTTTGGTGTCACAACAGTGGGATGCAAACCACAATGTAAGGGAGAACAGAGGCTGTACCTTTAGAGATGTGCCTGAGATTATTGCAAACCTGATGAACGACGTGAAAAAGCCCCTTTTATTAAATTAAAAAAGAAATCCCTGACACAGTAAGTGCTCTGAACCTGAACACTAACCTAAGTGACCTGGCAGCCAGAGTTCACAGAAACAAAATTAAATCACAGGAGACAGGACCAGGAAACGGAACAGGTGAAACTGTCTTGGCAAAAAGTTGGCTGCACGAATATAAAAGGCATTGAAAAGGTTCAAAATTAAAATGGTGTGGGTCCACAGGGAGATCAGCTCGGTGCTGTGTGACCACCGAGAGGGGTGGGATAGGGAGGGTGGGAGGGAGATGCAAGAGGGAGAGGATATGGGGATATATGTATACATATAGCTGATTCACTTTGTTATACAGCAGGAACTAATACAACATTGTAAAGCAATTATATTCCAATAAAGATGTTAGAATTAATTAATTAATTAATTAATTAAAAAATGGTGTGGGTTGAAGAGAACAAATACCCATGGTACATTTTCAGGGCACCATTCCTTGGAAATAATGGAAATATATTTGAATAACAAAAAACATATTTCTATAGGCCTCGGGTAGATAGAATGCTGGAATTATTTTTAAACCTTTTTTAAAATTTTTTTTTATTTTTTATTTTTGGCTGTGCTGGGTCTTCGTTGCTGCACGTGGGCTTTCTCTAGTTGTGGCGGGCGAGTGGGGGCTACTCTTCATTGCGGTGTGCCGGCTTCTCCTTGCAGTGGCTTCTCTTGTTGCGGAGCATAGGTTCTAGGTGCATGGGCTTCAGTAGTTGTGTCACGTGGGCTTCAGTAGTTGTGGCTCGCGGCCTCTAGAGCGCAGGCTAGTAGTTGTGGTGTACAGGCTTAGTTGCTCCGTGGCATGTGGGATCTTCCCGGACCAGGGATCGAACCCGTGTCCCCTGCATTGACAGGTGTATTCTTAACCACTGCACCACCAGGGAAGTCCCTAATGCTGGAATTATTAGCAGCAACTCCCATCTTCTTCTTTTCTTATTTATTTAATTTTTACATCTAACGCGATTGAATTTAAATGTTAACCAGATAAAGGATACAAGACAGAATATCAGAAACCTGTAGTTTTCATTCGCTTGTCATGTGATTGGAACAAGTAGTTTAGCTTTGCTACCTCTCAATTTCCTACAGTGTAAACAAAAAGAGATTAAACTATGTCCTTCAAAAGCACAGCCAGGGGTGTGTCCATCTCTGGTGTTTCTTCTAGTTTGTGCTCTGTCTCATACATGAATAACCAGGGCGCTTATTAATCAAAATTCTGTTTTCAGGTTACACAATTATTTGCTTAACTTTATTTTTAACACGACAAACATGTTAAACATATTAAACTGTGTTTTAACATGACAAACACTATTTGAAAACAAGTCGAAAGTTGGAAACAAGCTAAATGCTCGACAATAGGAAATTCTTTTCCCTTATTCTAATACATTCAGTGGATGACCAGGCATCCATTTGAAATGATGTAGATCTCCCAATGCTTGGGGAAAATGTTCATACAAGGTTGTTACAGGGAGAAAAAGAAGCTGCTTGGGGCGGGGGTGGGGGGTGGGGGTGGTATGTGCTTTGCCCCAACATAAACACAAAGACCACTGATATCTTTTTGAAGCCTCCGAAAGTCCCAGCTCTACTGAAGCCCGAACCAGGAAGCAAAGCTGGAGGCCAGGGTTCATCCAGGAGGACCCTGAGTGTTGTTTTCAAGCAGATGTAACCTTTTCATTTGGCTCACTGGCCATTTGGCCTCCCGTCAAGAACAGCCGCCTCCTGGTCACCGGGCGGATGAGAATCAGGTCTCCAGGTCAACAGCACACAATGAGCACTTTCCCCTGGAAACCCTCTCCCACCCTGCCCCCTGACCTGTCCACCATCTCACACCACACAGAAGCACCCTCTGAACTCACAAGATGACCAGCCCAACTAGAAAGATTCGGTCTTGCAAGTGAAAAAAGAAGAAAGCATCTAAAGTGTGACATTAGTCTTTTTCTTTTATTATTTCTATGTCAGTAATAACACCTGAAGGAAATTCACCGAAATGCTCATCATGGTTCTCTCTCCGTGGGACTTTAAGTGCTTTAAATGTTCTTATTTTTGCTTAACTGTTTTCTAAATTTTCTACAATAAATAAGTACTGTTTTGTAATTTTAAATAAAATAATAAGTTATTTTGTTATTCTAACCAATCATTTAGAATTCTACAATTATTTACTTATTTTTCACTGAAGTGTAGTTGACTTGCAATGTTGTGTTAGTTTCAGGTGTACAGCAAAGTGATTCAGTTATACATACATATATACATATATATACATTTTATATATATATATATATATATATATATATATATATATTATTTTTCAGATTCTTTTCCCATATAGGTTATTACAAAATATTGAATAGAGTTACCTGTGCTATATAGTAGGTCCTTGTTGATTATTTTATATACAGTAGTGTGTATATGTTACTCCCAAATTCCTAATTTATCACTCCTCCCCAGCTTTCCCCTTTGGTATAAATAGACCAACATAAGTAACAGATCTGTAAAGGACTGAATGGTTTAAAACATTGGGATTGTTACTAAATCTATTCAAAGTAGCAACGGCCCTGTGTTTAAAGGTGGCCAGGTTTGGAGTCCACTCTACTGCAGCCCATGGGGGCCTTTCCTTGAAGGAACCGTTCCTCCTCCTATTCACCCCCCACGAGACACTTTTCTCTCCTTTCCATTGGGGGCCGGCCCTCCATTGCCGCTTTTAGACTTGATCTGCGTGGATTCACCCCTCAGCCCCAGCCCTTCCCTTGTGGTTGTGCAAGACCCTGGGTGTCTGTATGTTTGGACAAAGATGCCAGATCAGTGCCTATCAGAAAGCACCTGCCCTGCATTGCCCTTGAGTCCTTAGGGCTTGTTACAGCTCTGCCTCTCTCCCTGCTCCTTTGAAACTTCTCTGCCCTGAATCTCTACCAGGGCCAGGCATGACCAAAGGCCAGAGGAGACTAGCCCTGGTGGTAACTTCTTGGAGAATTCTTTCATGAGATATGAGTGGCGACCCCCGTTATGTGCAGCCCTGAGTGGAGGGACAGATTGTCTTCCCAAACTAATAAATGAATGTGTGCTTTGTGAGACCCTTGACCTTCTGGGGACCAGGATGGGGCCTCTTTTTTCTAAGTCAGTGTCCCAGAGAGCAGAAGCCTCAGGCCATATAGACATGGTAGATATCATGTGATCACACACTCATCATCTATTTTAATGCTCACAGCCATGTGAGGTAGGTTTTTATACCTTCATTTTACTGACCTAGAAACCAAGGCTTGCAGCCGTTAAGACATTTGGCAGAAGTCACACCACTGGCAAATATTAGAGACTTAAATATGTGTCTTTGTGGCTTTATACAAGGTGACTTCTGTTGTACCATAGTTCACTGTGAGAGATGTTTTGAGGTTGATCACCTGTGCCATTACCAGTTGGTTGTGTATTTCAGGAGATTTGCTTCACATGGACGTAAGTGGACCCTAAGAGGACCCAACCCAAGTCTGAGAGGTAGGTGTCAGGCAATATTTCTCACCTGAGACATTTTGGGTGATGCAGTCCTTCCTTGGATGGGTCTGTCCTACATGTTTCAGGGTTGTTAACACCTTTGATCCCTGTCTACTAAAATCTGATTAGGACAATCCAAAATGCACCCCACCACATTTCCAGACACCCTGGGGGTGGGGGGTGGGGGGCTATTCCCTCCCAGGATGAGAACTATAGCAGGAATCTGAGAACCTCTGATTTAAAAGCAATGCCCATATCCTAGTAGTTGACAAGTCAGAACAGTAATTAGATCAAAAGTAAGGTAATTACTGGCCAGTGCAGATCTTTTGAACTGTACTGACCTGGCCTAACTCGGAGCTTGTATTGAACATCTGAGTTGATGGCTGATGTAATCAACAAGCATTCCCTCGGTTGGCTGCCAAGATAAATGCATTATGAGCATAATGAGGCTGTATGATTTCATTAGATTGGAAAAAACAAACATCTACGTCTTTGACAATGTGCGTGTCTCTCCCAGTTGTCACTCCAGTTGGCGATGTTGAGTCTTTTAGTGTCCCAGACCCTCATTAAGGTGAAATTCTTTCCAATTGGCAAAGGGAACCATTGAGATGGTACTAATGAATCCTGGCAGAAGTAGCCATGTCAGGTGCTGTAAATGAGAAAATCTAGGCAGCGACCTTTCAGAAAAGAGGCAGACGAGAATTAGAAGCCTCAATGATTCCTCCACCTCTATGGAAACAAGGAGTTTCTTTCACCAGCACACAATGCTTTTGCCCAGATACCATCTTCAAGGGCCATTTTCTCCTGGATGTTGTTTACGGATGAATGACTTTCCCGTTTGACCAGGAGAGGGGATTGTGTGCTAGGCCCTTTGGGGAGACCCCTCCCATAAATCCAACTTATCTCCATCAATAGCAAACCATCTGCATCACAGGGTGGCAGGTGAAAGGGCTTTGTGCTGCACTGCTTTCCCATCACAAGCCTTGCCCGGTTCTCAGACAGTTGAGCTGGGTGCCTCTCAGTTTCTCTTGGATGGCTTTGGGGCTACAATTTGCTTTTCCCTGAGTAAAGATTACACAGCAAAAGCAGCTCTGAACTTATTCTACCCAATTTGCTAGACGTTATCTCTCTCTTTAAAGCGCCCAGAAAAAAAAGATTCAGAAATTCAAGCGGTCTGCTCTCTCATGCCCAGGGCACAATTGTTTACCATAGCTATTATTGGGCACCTTTTCAGGCTTATACGAGAGGGACTATATAAGTTTCAAGAAAGTATTTGATTCCATTTTTGTTTCTGAGTCGCTGGCAAATTGAATACTCGAACAGCCCTATGGGGTTGTGTAAAATCCTTTCCCCAAGAGAGGATGCCGGGGTGCTCAGGGCATCTCTCCAGAACCTTGTTCCTGGGTAACATTCCAGAAAACATTTTTTGAGGTTCTTAAAATAGATTCAATTACCTCCTTTAATCTCAGGAATCCTAAACAATCAGGAGTCAAATCTATCAGGAAAAACCAATTACAGCTCACCATAAAACTCTCTGTCCCCAAACTTCTCTAATCTCTTAATATTTCAAATAGCTATCCACATTTGACAAAAATGACTCTCCAGGAATAAATCATCTTTTCTTCTGTATGTTCAGTGTTCCGCATATAAAATCCTACATGATAGATTCCTTCCTGAGTTGAGAGCTAGGTTTTCTTTTTCTCTCGTGATGGATTATCTAGGAAGATCATGAGAACTGTATACTCCTTATCTGCTTCTTGATTCTAAGGTCAGCACTAAGTTTTATGCTCCAAAGAATAGTTTAATATAAATAATTTTCTGGTATAAAACAACTCTTACCCTTTAACTTCTTCTTCTTGAATCTTTTTTTTTTCTCTTGTTTTAATGGTTTTGCTATTTTATTGCTTGAGGTGTTTTTTAAATTTTTGTTGAAATATAGTTGATTTACAATGTTGTGTTAGTTTCAGGTGTACAGCAAAATGATTCAGTTATACATATATATACAAATATATATTTCTTTTTTTACAGTCTCTTCCATTATAGGTTATTACAAGATATTGAGTATAGTTCCCTGTGCTATACAGTAGGTCCTTGTTGGTTATCTATTTTATATATAGTAGTGTGTATATTTTAATCCCAAACTCCCAATTTATCACTCCCCTCTCCTTCCCCTTTGGTAACCGTAAGTTTGTTTTCAATGTCTGTGAGTTTATTTCTGTTTTATAAATAAGTTCATTTGTGTCATACTTTAGATTCCACATATAAGTGATATCATATGGTGTTTGCCTTTCTCTGTCTGGCTTACTTCACTTAGTATGATAATCTCTAAGTCCATCCACATTGTTGCAAATGGCATTATTTCATACTTCTTTATGGCTGCATAATATTCCATTTTATATATGTACCACATCTTCTTTAATGTAAGCTGCCATCACTCTACTTTGGCTGTAGGTAGGACATAAATACAGTGTTTAGGATTTTCTAAAATATTCCTAATCTAAACTTTATCCCCAATAGTCTAGTTTGCTAATAAAGTCAAAGGATCACCCAAAGTTATAAGCCCATGAGTCCCAACGTGGCAGTAAAATGCTCTCATGGTCCTCATTTGTCAAAGCCTCACAGGTGGGGAGGGTGGTGAGCTGGGTTGCCATAGAGCAATTTCATTGATCTGAGGATCGGACTCTGAACCTTTACATCATCTTAACAATCATTTCTTTCCCAGTCTGTTGTCACTTCCTCACAGCCCCCTCTCTCATACTAGGAAGACACCTCAGTATATGGTAGGATTTCAGGGTACCCAGGAAAAATTCCAACCCCTCAAATAAGAAAACAGGAAAGAGAG
This sequence comes from Balaenoptera borealis, assembly GCF_965194805.1. Taxonomy (NCBI): domain Eukaryota; kingdom Metazoa; phylum Chordata; class Mammalia; order Artiodactyla; family Balaenopteridae; genus Balaenoptera; species Balaenoptera borealis. The sequence continues at coordinate 65,764,565 of NC_138869.1, read as the reverse complement.
AAAAGCTTTCTTACTGCCTTTTTTTGAAGACAAAAATGTCACAATTGGAAATGTATCCTTTGACTTAAAGGTTTGTCTCAATTGAAAATTCAAGGGAAGGATGAATGCAAATGTGTCTCTAACCTTGTAGCATTTACCCTTGTATGTTATTGAGTTTATTGGATTCCTTTTCTGAGATTACATTTGGATAGAATGAAAGGGATTTTTTAAAAAGGATGAAAGATAGGAAAACTGCAATGGGAGGAAACGTGGAAATGCAAAAGGACTAAAAGGTGGGACAGTCTGACTCACAGATGAAACCTTGAGTACAGCCCAGCCTTTCACAGCTGAGCCTGTGCAGGCTCATTTCTCCCATGACACCTCCCTCTGCAAATCGAGGAGACTTCTGGGCCTGTGCAGGGGCAGGCTTTTAGCTTTAAAGGCCAAGTCTTACAACAGGAAAATCTGACGTGTGTCTGGTTGAGATCATGTCAATGCTCAGAAGCTGAGGCTCGGGAGTGAGCATGGGCTGCTCCCATTTGAAAAGAAATATGTTTTGTAAAATGCAGCAACATCCAAATGTAGAACCAAGCAGTGCCAGAAAAGCAACTAAACCAAGAGGAAGATGTCATGTATAGTCATATTTCTCTCTTCTCTTGAAAGCAATACATCTTGGAAGCCCTGCCCCTCCATCAGGTTGCAAACAAAGGGAAAATTCTTTACTCCTGAGGCCATGGGGCAGGAGCAATTAGGTTGAACTCGAGACCAGCACCTCTCAAAGGGACAAACGCAGGTTTCTTCCAGATGAGTGTTTCCACAGTACCATGAGTGGAAAATTGTTTCATGGCAAGAAAAAGAGCACAGTGAGTTTAGCAATTGAGGAAGCAATAGTTTGTAAGAGGTTTCATTCCCACTGGGCCAATCTGTGTTTAGAAGGAGAACGGTCAACCACGACGGACTAATGGCACTTCTAAGGTCTGGGGGTGTTCTTTGTATTGTTAAAAATGCACTTGTATACACTCTACCTTAATCTACTTAGCAAAAAAATATAATTTCTCAAAGATACACCTAGATTAGGAACTTAAAATTTCAAGATGTAAGGTCTCTGTGAGCTCCCAAATAAATACAAATTTTAACGGCACATCAGAAACATGTAATTTTAGTAGCCTTCCCTTTTTACTTCAGTCAGTATTAAAATATTTAAAACTGATTGAAAATGTCATTATTCCTTGATTATCCTGCATGTGTGGTATATGGGAAATCACTTTCTAATGCTGGTTGTCCAGTCAACAGCCTCTTCCTTCCTTCCTGCTAGTATAACCCCAATTTCGTCTGCTTGTTCATCCCCCATGTAATTCAGAGTGTAAACCCTGATTAGCCTAAACCCACAATGGTGATATTACTTCCCTGGTCAGTGATTCATTTGGGGGTGGGTACATGGCCTGGATCTGGCCAATGAGATGTGAGGGCAAGTCTTCCGGAGACTTCTGGAAAAATTTTCCACCCTCTCAAAAAACAGAAATAAGAGAAAACAGTCATATTCTTCCACAGGATAATTTTGTGTCTGGAAATGATGCTTTGAGACAGTGAGGGGAGATGCCCAACCCCTCCCAACACACTGAGGCCAGAACAGAGAGGAAGACTCCAGGGCATGAAGCCAGGGAACCAGCCTGCTCTGAGACATCTGCCTCTGGACCTCTTGTTATATGAGATAATAAATGTCCTCACTATGTAAGCCCATTCATCCAGTTCTCTATTACTTGGGAGTGAAATAATTCTTAACTGTGTATCATAATACCCATGAGCATTTGAGTACAATTGCTTTAGCTAAAACACTATTCAGTGAAATCAAGCATTTCGAATTTGTACTAATCTCAGTACTCTGATCAGGAACTGCTCAACAAACTCTCCTATGACTCAACAAGGTGAGGGTGGGCTGGTATGTGCAGAGTATTTGTATTTTCATACTTTATAAATGACTCTAAACATTAAGATCAATTATTTTAGAAGAAACTCACCCTTTACAATTATTCTCTTATTTGTTTAACTATAATTTATGATTCATGGACTAGATAAAAATCAAATTTGAAATCTCTGCATCTATAGACTTTAAAGGGATGTCCCGTAGGTATGTAGATTCATCACAAAGAGATAAAATGTCATTTTTACAGTGATTTTAGATGGATGATGAGATGCACATTGGTACAGCTTTACTCATGGCAGTGGAAAAAGCTAAAGACTAAATGGTTTGATTTTTCTGTGGCCGAAAGGACTCTAGGTTAAGATGCGGAAGTGGACATGCAGGGCAGCAACCACTTTGTCACATGATTAATAGTCCAAGTGGTCATACTTGGAACCAGGTCCTCTCTCGTACTCTCTTCTCACTCCCATCAAAATTCATTCGCACCTCCCTTTGTTTCAGAATGATCTGCCTTCACCTGCCAGGGAAAGTTTGTTTATATTTCTTGGGAACAAAGCTTCAAGGTCTCTTCCTAACATTAATTGCCTAACAGCAAGTGTCACCTGGGGCATTTCCTGTTCCTGTTCTCAACAGTGCTGAGGAAGACAAATTCTCAACGGTGCCTGATTCTCATCCTCCACAATAGTCTTCAAATATGTGCTGGTTTACCATTCATTTCACTTACCTGTAACTATTTGTGTAGAAGCATGTCAACATCCTCTAGTATAAATCTTGTACATTCCTTGCTGTAGAATGGGCAACACAGTATTTTCTTCCATCTTTGGAAACAAACCAGGTTGAGTACAAATCGCTTAGAAGTCAATGCAAGCAAGCACTAATTATAAATCCAGAATATCTATTGAGCTGAACATCAAGAAACAGTTGCTTCAGTCATATTTATTAACTAGACCCTTTGATTCAATTGAAACATTCATTTAAGTTAAAAAATTATTTTAATCATTGATGGCTTTGTAAAGAAGGGATAATCCGTTAATAGAAGGATTATCTTCATTTTCTCATTGGATATGTGAGATCATAACGTGAAAGCTTATTAAAATTTTCCAGTAAACACAATGAAGTATAGAGGGCTTTAAATATCTGATCTTGTTTGACACATTTGGTAAAAAGAAAAATCTTTTAAAACTCCTGCTGTGCCATATTCAGATATTAGAAATCATTTTTCTCTACGAGGGCTCAGAATACCTCAACAGTGCATAAGTGGCCTGTAGAATAAGAAATTATCAGCTATTGCATTCTATTGTACCCAAAGCTGGTTTTTTTAACACTAAATTAATTTTTTGTTTGTTTTTTCCCCCACAGACTACCTGTGTTAAGACGTGGGTGAGAAAAACTACAAAAATATCAAGGAAGAATATAAGGAATGGAGAGAAACATTATGTTCCTGAAGAGGAAAATTTTCCAAGGGAAATTTGACAAAATTTATCAAAAGAAGCTCAACTGGCATAAACAGCCAAGCAAATTCCAAAACAATAGTAAAACAGAGGGAATACTTCCCCTCAGATATGAAAGCACGTTATAAATTTGTGAGTTCAACCACTGTGGTCATGGTATGAGAACAGATGTAAATCAATTCAAGACAGAAAAGAATATTCCACAAATGCAAGGACAATTCAAAGCCATCCTGACATCACACAGCAAAAGGAATTCCAGATGTAAGAGGGAGTTGAATGTAAAATTGTGTCTGTGGAAAAACTGGAAGAAAGTGGGTGAAAAGTACACGCTCTCAGGGCCCAGAGCTTTTTTGGGCATAAAAGCAGAAGAAAAGGTAAAGGAAAAAAAACCTGATGTATGTGACCACATACAGTTGTAAATCTTCCTAATTAAAAATAAAAACACTGAACAAAACAAGAAGGCAAAAAACTGCAAAATATGTGTTAATATGTTAAACAGAGAGAGATCTTTCAATCAATTAAGATGAATCCAAGTTCCCCCAGTAGAAATATGGACAAAGATATGACTAGGTAGTTCACCAAAGAAGAATTACATAAATGGCCATAAATACAAAAAAATTTGCTCAACCTCAGTGATCTTCAAATACACAATTAAAACAACCACAACCTGAAACTATCATAACACTGTTAATCAACTATACTCCAATATAAAATTAAAAGTTAAAAATAAATAAATAAAAACACAATATGCATTTACACAAAACCTGTCTCTCAGAGTGCTTGTACAACTGTTAAATGCAGTCATATCCACTCACTAAAGCTTGCCTCCTTTGAATTAATAGCAAAGGAGATGCTCATGATATATTTTAATTGAAAAAATATATTACAAAACAGTTTAGTTAAATGTTCGTAATTATTCACAGATCTATGCACAGAGAAAGGCTTGAAGTTTGCAGGTGTTATCTCCAGGCGGTGGGGGACAAGGCAATTTGAAATTTCTTTTTATGCTTTTCTGTATTTGCCTCGTTAACCAAAAAAGAACGCACAACCTAAAAGTTGAGAATTACATTTTATTTGGAGGACTTTCCGAGGACCTCAAGGCCGGGAGGCAGCCTCTCCAATATCTCTGAGGGACGGCTCCGAAGAGGTAGGAGAAGCCGGAACATACAGGAGTTTTTGCAACAAAAACCAGGTAGTCGGAACATCAAAAGATGACTGTTAATTAAAGGAAACCAGACATCTCAAGTTAAGGAACTTAGCGCTTTTCTATGTATGGGAAGATGCAAGAGTCTGGGCTCACTGAAATCATTCCTTTGGTATGTACCTCAGCTATCTGGGGCCAGTGTCCTATGCCTTCTCATCCTGAGTCCCCTCAGGTGAACCCTTGGGGAGGGGTCAGCTGCAGTGTCTGATGGTTTGATGTCGGGCATCCTGTTTCCATCCTGATTTCCCTCAGGGCTCGCTGTGGGGGTGGCTATAATGTGATGGCTTGATGGCTGCAACATCCTTTGTTTACTGATATGGCAGGTGGCATGTTTCATTCTCAGTCTTTTACTTTATTAATCAACAAACAGAAACAGTAAATGCCCCGTGGTCTGACCTCAGTCTGTCTCACCCACATCCCTTCTCCCATCAGTGGTCACTTGATGCTTCTGCTTCGGGGTTGCCTGATTCAGCCCCAGATCTGGAATAAAAGCATCTGTCCCCACCTTCCTCCCGGGGCTCAGCTCCACGTCCCTCCCTGAGCACAAACCATGAGAACTGATCAGAGCCTTCCTGCAAAATGGGAGATTTGTCAAATATATGAAAACTAAGCAGTAAAATGTGACACACCAGCTAAATATAGGTGGTGCGAATGTCCAGTTTGAAATAACCTCAGTCCCTCGGAGGAGGGCACTGCCCATGACTAACACAGAACTTCACCCCGTGGCTGGCTGATGTTATTCCTGCATTTCTCAAATGCTTCCCCTTGGCCCTTTTCAAAATAAACCAGAGAATTGGGCTTTATGTGCTTATATGGCAAGGTTGCTCCCTAGGATCCCATCACAAGGCTGAAGCTTAAAATCTAGTGAAGAGTTCTTGCCAAACCATGAATCAGTTACAGCAGGATATTCTGAACTCTGCTCTTCTTTTTTTTCCATTCTCTAATATTTCTTCACATCACAGCCCAAACAATCGCTCATAATTAAACCGAGTGAAGGAGTGGGCCTGGCAGGAAACATACTTGGCAAGGAGCCCAAATCCCTACATTGTCCTCGGCAGAGAACAATTACTTCAGTTCCTTCCATTTCCAGAGGAAGGATGGGTTTTGCAGAGCAATGGATGAAAATGAGTGGAAGGAGACAGCTGATTTACATATTGCTATCAGGTTAATCTACAACTTTTTATGGGCAAAGGAAAAGTCTTAGAGAATGGAAAGGTCAGGGGGAAAGTGGGGCTGGAAGGATGAATTGGGAGATTGGGATTGACATATATACACTAATATGTATAAAATAGATAACTAATAAGAACCTGCTGTGTAGCACAGGGAACTCCACTTCGCTGTACAGTAGAAACTAACACAACATTTTAAAACAACTATACCCCAATTAAAAAAACATTTAAAAAAGAAAAAGAATGGAAAGGTCATTGTCAAAACCTGCTTTCACTTCCTCCGGGCTCCACACCACCTGCTGACTACGACCTCTGCTGAAAAATTTCCAGGTTCAAAGGGAAACGCGGCCAACAAGTGTGTGACAGCCCAGAGTCTGGAGGCTCTGAGAGAAGTTAAATGCCATCCCCGTGTTTGAAAAGTTAAAAACATATCATCACTCAGTCCTTAGCATCTGCTATTTACTCAGTAGATTCACTGCAAATCCAAAAGCAGAGAGAGGATTTAGAGTCTAAATGCGGACGCCAAGGTGGGGTAAGATAAGGGATGTCTTTTCTTTTTATTTTATTTTATTTTTTTAATTTTTATTTTATATTGGAGTATAGTTGATTAACAATGTTGTGTTAGTTTCAGGTGTACAGCAAAGTGATTCAGTTATACATATACATCTATCTATTCTTTTTCAAGTTCTTTTCCCATTTAGGTTATTACAGAGTTCCCTGCGCTAAGGGACGTCTTAGAGTCGTTTGGCTTTGGCTCGGCTGCATCACAGAGCATCATAGCCCACCTGCTGCTTCCTGACGACAAAAGGCCTCATCAGCTCACATGTGTGCCAGGGCTCAGGTGCCTCGGGGTCCAGCTAGTGAGGAGAGGCCAGCCCAGCTTAGGTTTAACCTGTCCTTCCCTCTTCTGCCCGTTCGCCAGCTCTTGGCAGTCGGAAATTTATCACAGTTCCCTAGGAAGGGACAGTTGGGGTTGAGGGGCCAGTTCTCAGAAACCCCAGACATGCTGGATATGTACAGAATCTGCTCTCCAGCCTCCCAGGTAGATGCGATGAGGGAGCCAGGCTCTCCACAGAGTGTCTCAGGCATCCAGGAGGAAGGTGTACATTCTGGAAGGCCAAGGAGACATTAGACCTCCCCCGTTTCGTTCCCTAAATTCCTTTACCTCTCACCCACTTCTCCTGGACCAAAGGTCTCAAGGCCTCACCCCCAGTGCCATCAGAGAAGGGAAGGCATCACACAGACAGGAAGGAGTGTACAGCCCTCACCCCCATTCCTGCCTGTGAAGCTGAGGTGACGCTGTTACCGAGTCCAAGCTTGCTCCCCTCGCTGCATGACAGGCCAATGAATCGGAGACGAGGTTTTGAGGCAAGGAATACAACTTTATTCAGAAAGCCAGCAGACTGAGAAGATGGCAGACTAGTGTCTCTGAAAAACCATCTTATCTGGGTCTGGATGCCAGTTTCTTTTATAGAATCAGAGAGGGAGCGGTGGTGAGGAAGTAAAGTAAAAGGAATGACTTTTTTTTTTTTTAAGATCAATAGCAAATTTTTAGTTTTCATTTCTTTTTGTTATAAAAATACACATAATCATATTTTTTTAAACATCTTTATTGGAGTATAATTGCTTTACAATGGTGTGTTAGTTTCTGCTTTATAACAAAGTGAATCAGTTATACATATACATATGTTCCCATATCTCTTCCCTCTTGCATCTCCCTCCCTCCTACCCTCCCTATCCCACCCCTCTAGGTGGTCACAAAGCACCGAGCTGATCTCCCTGTGCTATGCGGCTGCTTCCCACTAGCTATCTACTTTACGTTTGGTAGTGTATATATATCCATGCCACTCTCTCACTTTGTCACAGCTTACCCTTCCCCCTTCCCATATCCTCAAGTCCATTCTCTAGTAGGTCTGTATCTTTATTCCCGTCTTGCCACTAGGTTCTTCATGACCTTTTCTTTCCCCTTAGATTCCATATATATGTGTTAGCATACTGTATTTGTTTTTCTCTTTCTGACTTACTTCACTCTGTATGACAGACTCTAACTCCATCCACCTCACTACAAATAACTCCATTTCGTTTCTTTTTATGGCTGAGTAATATTCCATTTTATGTATGTGCCACATCTTCTTTATCCATTCATCCGATGATGGACACAGGTTGCTTCCATGTCCTGGCTATTGTAAATACAGCTGCAATGAACATTTTGGTACATGACTCTTTTTGAATTATGGTTTTCTCAGGGTATATGCCCAGTAGTGGGATTGCTGGGAGGGAGGAAGACTCCCCAACTCATTCTACAAGGCCACCATCACTCTGATACCAAAACCAGACAAAGATGTCACAAAGAAAGAAAACTACAGGCCAATATCACTGATGAACATAGATGCAAAAATCCTCAACAAAATACTAGCAAACAGAATCCAACAGCACATTAAAAGGATCATACACCATGATCAAGTGGGGTTTATCCCAGGAATGCAAGGATTCTTCAATATACGCAAATCAATCAACGTGATACATCATATTAACAAACTGAAGGAGAAAAACCATATGATCATCTCAATAGATGCAGAGAAAGCTTTCGACAAAATTCAACACCCATTTATGATAAAAGCCCTGCAGAAAATAGGCATAGAGGGAACTTTCCTCAACATAATAAAGGCCATATATGACAAACCCACAGCCAACATCGTCCTCAATGGTGAAAAACTGAAACCATTTCCACTAAGATCAGGAACAAGACAAGGTTGCCCACTCTCACCACTCTTATTCAACATAGTTTTGGAAGTTTTAGCCACAGCAATCAGAGAAGAAAAAGAAATAAAAGGAATCCAAATCGGAAAAGAAGAAGTAAAGCTGTCACTGTTTGCAGATGACATGATACTATACATAGAGAATCCTAAAGATGCTACCAGGAATGACCTTTTGCAAAATAAAACATCTCCTGGAATGACCAGCCTCTGTGAGAGGATGTGTTAGTTTCTTTTTTCTTGCAGGCACTAACAGGTGGGCAGGGTTCCCTGAGGCAGGCCATTATGTATGATTATAATAACAAAAGCAACAAAAAGCAAAGGTTAAAGTCAAAGAAACAGATCCGTGGAGTCTGATTTAGCTCTTCCCTGTTACAAGGCCCCTTGTGACCAGGGCAAGCCCAAGAAGTAGGGGGACCAAAGGATGAAGGGGGAACTGCAACAAGAGATCTGCCCTGGAGTCTGAGGGCACAGCTCCAAGACATGCACTCCTCCAGAAGATAAATCTTTGGGTTGCATCCTACACTCAAAAACTAGTTCCACAGGGCCCAGATATGCCAGTTCCTGGAGGGGAAGGATCTGACTCCTGGTCCTGTGCTTACAGACAGACCCCTGAACAAACCCACACATTTTAGAGACAAACTGGACATCTTGATCCTGCAACTGGACACAGAGCATGGCTCTCACAGGCTTGCCAGCTGAGAATAATATTCTTTTTTTTTTTTTAAGGAAAAGGAAAGACTTTATTGGTTAATGCTACAGAAGAGCCCAAGAATGGATTTCAAGCATGGCTGGATCCAGGACCTCAAACACTGTCTTTAATGCTCTTCTTCCAACTCACCAAGGGTCTTCTGTCCTCTGCGTTAGCATCACTGTTGGGTCAGGTGTCCTCACGAGGCAGCAAGAAAGACACCCACCGTTCCATGCACCCTCACAGGGACGGGTGCTGCTGGGTCTCCCTTCAAGGAAGAGTCTCCCACCAGTGCAGTTGGCTGACAGCCTCCAGCGGCAGCTCCAGGAGACTGAAGAAAAGTGAGAGAAAAGCTAGGGGATTGAATGGGAGGGAGCATGTCCCCAGATGAGGCAGACCCCCCCCACAAGGAGGCTGGTTGGCGGGCAGGGTAATTTCCCTCCTCCTCCTCCCAGGCCTGTCCATGGGCCAAGAAATCAAGTGTACTCAGAAGGTGCTGGCAGAGGAAACTCAGGAAAAATTCCCCAATAAAAAGGCAAGAATATGATTTCGACACTAATAAGAAAGCAGCACCATATACGGCAGGAGGCTCTTGTTGACGAGTGACAGATGCTCAGCTCAAAAGGGAGTTTGTAACTTAGGCCAAAAGAAGAATTCATCAGCTAACATAAATAGGCCAGGGTTTGTTTTTTTTTTTAAAGGTTGAAGCACATCTAGATTCAGAGGCTTCAATCATGTCATCTGGGTTTTGTCTGTCTCTCCATTTCTTGGCTCTTCTTCCCTCCCTACCTAGGCTGAGTTTTGCAGACCGCTTGTCCCGTGACTTTTGTTCCATAGCATCTGGAACTCCTCTCACTTTAGGGACCTTCCCACGTCCTGAGTCTCAGCGGGGCACATGCCCTCCCTTTGCAGAAACTGACGATGTCAGATGCTTCATTTCCCAAACGCCTTTGCAGCTGGGGCTCAGGCATATAACCCAGGTGACACTGACCAAACACAGCCGTGCTACATTTGGAAATAGACACAGAAAAAGCAAAGAAAGAGAGAAGAAAGAAGAGCAGGAACATGGAGTGGGCTTCTCCCTGAGGAGCTCACATTCGTGGTGGTCTCGGGGTCCTGTGCTCAGTGTCAGCTCTGCAGCCTGGAGACCTCGAGGCTCAGCCACCGTGGCAATGGTGTCCTCACCGGACCTGTCCTGGGGCATAATTGGGGGCCATATTCCCAGTTGTTGACAATAGGACCTGATTCTCCAGCCATCCTAGGGATTCTTTCTGATACCCAGTGACATTTTCCTAAATGTCTTTTCTGCTTAAATTATCCGAGTCGGTTTCTACTGCTTGCAAATAAGAACCTGATTGCAAACAGCTGCTCCAGAGTCACACCAACCCAGCTGAACAGCCTCAGATGAAAAGGAATTTCTTTCTTTTAAGAGTTTCTATCAATCCAGGCAAGGATCTTATTGGTCCTTAGGGGGGGTCATATGCCACCCCTCCCCCAATCATGTCACGAGAGGAATGAGACTTTATGACTGTCCCAGCCTGGGGAAGTTGACCATGGAGCTCATGAAGGATGGCCTGACAAGGACCTTGTGGATGGAGGAGGTGACATTTTCCCAAGGAAATAGCTGTGCGTGATAAACGCTCTCTTTTTCTATAGAATATTCCCGAATTATTTACCAGTCTTTTAAAACTCAAAAATACCAGACTGCAAAGAATTGAAAGAAGAGGTCTTGTTTTCTAGTTCCACCTCCTCAGAAGAACAAAATAGGACACCTTAAAGTGAAGAAACGAAGAAATACGATAAGCAGAAGGGCTCTTTTGTGTGGAATTTCTCAAAATAAGATATATTATGTTTTCTTGTCTCCAAATCGATGAAAGTTTGTAGAAAAGATGTTTAGTCACAGCGAGACATTATTAGGAAATCACAGCTTCTAAACAAAATCCTTACCTCCCCCTTTCCTGATTATCTATCCATTTCAGGTCACCTACAATATAGGGATATTCTCAAGAGTCTTATGGGAAGATAACTCCCCTGGTGGAAGTTTGCCAGGAAACCGACCTTTGCTGAGGGAAATATACAGCTTCAACCAACACACAGTGCCACTGTGCCCCAGAGAGCAGGACCCCTGCCACATGCTGAGTGGATGCTAAAACTCTTGGGAAGTATGCGCCAGCCGGAGGCAGAAAGCCAGTTTAGAAGAAAAGTGGGAGAAAGCCAGAACCAAAGGGAATAGGATAGAAAGAATGAGAAAGGCAACATGCACTAATTGCATCAAGGTCAGTAAAACCCTAATATAAATAGTAACAGCTGTCTGCTGCGTCCCTGCAGAAGGAGTCTGTGCTGGATGTTTTCCGTCTGGCTCTCCAGATCTGCCCTCCAGGCCTGCTCTCCAGGCCGCTCCACTTTGCTCACCGACCTAGAAGCCTGAGCTATTTGACTGCATCCACTGACCCCTGTCTGCTTGCTTCCAGTGGTTTCTGCCTGTAGGAGGCACCAGGAGAAGAGAGAAAATGAAGTGAGGTCTGAGAATTTGCTTCCCTGCTTCCCTCCCCAGGACGTCACAACCCCCATCGGGCAGTCTCCTCTGTCCCCCCACTTTCTGGGGGTCCTGTTCACTGCCCCCTCTCCGTACACTCCAGGACCAGGGTGGAAGGCACTCTCTGCTGTGCACGGCTCCATCCTTGTTGGTTTCCCCAAACCACGGCCACACTTTGTAAACTGCTCCTTTACACAGTGGTTTTTACACCCTTTAATTACACCATGTGAGCAAGCCATCAGTTTCCTGCTGGGACCATGACTGATGCAAAGTCAGAACATTCTTGGAAAGACTTAATGATTGACCACATGTGGTTTAGGGTGAGTTGGGGGTGTGTGCAAATGGATAAATTCAAACACAGGAAGAGAACAAGAATGGGACTGAGGATATTAGAGGCGTTGTATTCAGTTCAGACATGTTCCTATATTGCACCCAAGTGGAGACATAAAATATTAATATATGCATGGGGTAGAGGATTCACCACTGGAGATGAGGTTTAGGAACTGTTCACATGTCGGTAGTTAATAAAGCTAGGAAAGTAGACAAGGTTGTTTAGGAAACAATAACAGGGTGAGAAGAGATGATTGTCACTTAAAAAAAAACTAATGAAAGTCTCCAAGAGCTTATATTTCAATTGGGTAACAGACAACCCTACACTTCATTTATCAACTTCTTTAACTGAAATTCCTATAAATGTTTTGTACCATTTCTTCTAATCAAGAAGGAGCTTTGTCAGAGGCTTCTGGTTTACTTATATGTCAGCATGTATTTCTACAGAAATCTTCATTGTTGCTGCCATCAAAGTGACAAAATGACCCAGAGATAAAAGTGACCTCTGGAGGAAAAGATTACACATTCTTAATTGAAGCAATTTCCTTTGGGAAATACAAGCATACCTTGGAGATATCATGGTTTAGATTCCAGACCACCTCAATAAAGCAAATATCACAATAAAGTGTGTTACAAGAATTTTTAGGTTTCCTAGTGCATATTAAAGTTGTTTACACTACATTGTAGTCTATTAAGTGTGCAATAGCATTGTGCCTAAAAAACAATGTACATGGCTTATTTAAAAAATACTTTATTGCTATAAAGCGCTAACCATCACCTAAGCCTTCAGCGAGTTGAAGTAGTAACAACAAAGATCACTGATCACAGATCACCATAACAAATATAATAATAATTAATAAGTTTGAAATATTGTGAGAATTTCCAAAATGTGACACAGAGACACAAACTAAGCAAATGGTGTTGGAAATATGGCACTGGTTGACTTGCCTAACACAAAGTTGCCGTAAACCTTCAATTTGTAAAAAAACACAATTATCTGTGAAGTCCAGTAAAGCAAAGTGCAATAAAATGAGGTATTCCTGAAATCATTAAAAACTAGAAAAATTTTAATCCTAAGTAATTATACATGTCCTTTATATACTTTTAATCATATTTTTGTTTTTTTGTAGCACATAAAGTAACTACATATCCAAGTAGTATAGTAAATGACAAAAGATGAATGAAATAATTAGCAGATGGCACTAAGAACAAAATTTGAAAAAAATATCCTTACAGGCTTTAGAAAACGTAAATGGCCATCAAGAGATGAATGGAGAAACAAAATGTGGCATATCCATACAATGAAGAAGTTCTCCACCATAAAAAGAAACCAACTACTGATACTCAAAAACAATATAAATCAAAACATTATACTGGGTGAAAGTAGCCAGAAACAAAGGAGTGCATAGTGTATGATTCTACTGATATAAAATTCTAGAAATTGCAAACATTAGTAGTGACCAAATGTGAATTTCACTGGTTGCTGGAGTCATGGATCAGATGGAGGAATACGCAACAATGGAAACGTTTGATGGTTCTGCTTCCGGATTGTAGTGGTGGATTCGTGAGTGTAGACATTTGTCAAAATTCTTTGAACTGATTTTCAAAGGAAAAAACTAGGATGAGAAGAGCTGTGGGGAGCTGGTGTATTCCCCAGAACACGAGTGTTTAATGGATAAAAGGAAAAATGGGGGCTGACAAGGGGTAGCCAAGAAGTAGGAGTGAAACAGTGGAGTCATGCCGCCCACGTAGCAGAAGTGGGGACTTTAAGAGGAAAGAATTGACTGGTTAAGAGTGTGACGCTAAGAAGAAATCTTTTAAGATAATGGTTGAAACTCATCCATTGACTACAACATCTGAGGAGACATTGATTACCTCTGTCAGAGCAGTTTCCAAAGAGCAGGACTGTGGACCCCAGGGGCCTGGGAATCCCCCAGTAAGGAGGGAAAGGAGGAGGGAGGCAGGATGCAGAGACCTGTGTTCAGGCATCTTAGGTGAGAAAAGAAGATAGAATAATAAGATATGACAGTAACCAGAAAGGAAGAAGGGGAAGGGAAGAGAATTTTCCTTTATAAGAGTAACATGGGAATCTTTATATGCAGAAGGGCATAAACCAGCAGAGAGGGAGCATTTCAACCTAAGTTCCATTCCTTTAACCAGAGAGTTATTGATTTAGATTGTTATCAAGACTTTTCCCTTTATAAACAATGCTGCAGTGAATAGCATTGTATGTGTGTCATTTTGCACGGATACAAATACATCTATGGAATGAATTCTTGGAAATGGAATTGGTAGGTGAAGCAACAAGTGATCTCATATTTAATATCGTATCATTTTACACTCCCACAGGCAGAATATGAGAGCACCTATGCCCTCACAACCTCTCTAACACAGTATTTTAACAAAAATTTCCATCTTCACTAATCTGACAGATTTTAAAATGGCATCTCAATGTAATTTTAATTTAATTTGCCTTTCTCTTAATATGAGGGATATTGAGCACCTTTTCATACACTTAGGAGTCATTTGTGTTTCCTGCTCTGAGATCTGTCTCTTCATTGCCTTTGCCCATTTTATATTGGGCAGCTGGTCTTTTTCTTATTGATTTTTATAAACTCTTCATATATACAATAGATCTCACTATTTACGAATTCCAGATTGGTGAATTCACCCCCTTGTTAAAAGTTTTTTGTAATCCCCAAATCAATACTCAACGTGCTTTTGTGTCCATTCACAGATACGCACAGAGAGGGGAAAAATCTGTCACCCAATGTGCACAGTTGAGGTCAAGCAAGGCTGTGCCCTGCCTTCTTGTTTCAGCTCCCATACTATAAAAAATGTCCTTTTCATGGTCTACTTAATGCCACACTTTTACATTTTTGTGTTTTTTAGTTGGCGATTTGGCTATTTAAAATGGCCCCCCAAGTGCAGTGCAAAAGTCCGTCTAGTGTTCCTTAGAGCAAGATGGCTGTGAAGTGCCCTATGGATAAAATATGTGTGTTTGACAAGCTTCATTCAGGCATGAGTTATAGTGCTGTTGACTGTGAGTATATTAAATAAGGTGTTTTTAAACAGAAACACACATAAAACAGGTTAGCTTATATATTGATTGGTTGACAAAAATGTTGTGACCAAAAGCTCTCAGGAAACGACCCCTGTGTTTCCCCAGTAGCAATGGCTCAGGATTTGCTAGACAGTGTTCACAGTGACTTTTTAGAACATTAACTACCTTGAATGATGCAGCCATTCAAGAAATTAGCTCTTTGTGACATAAGTTGCAATAATTGTGTCTAGCTTGTCATTTGTCTTTTCATCTTGCTTATTTTTTTGGCAAGGATGTTTTTATTTTTATGTGGTTGATTTATGAAGTTATAGTTACTATAGGCCTCTGGTTATTGTGATTTCATTAAAAGGGGAAAAACGAATGAGTTATAAACACCTGAGTCCAGGTATTACCCGTCATCTGGTCTGCAGACCTCTGCCCAAACAGAAACAAGCCATCTCTGCATCCACTCAAATAAAGCCCACCTAATAGAGAGGTAAAGAGAGATTATATGACAGTTACTTCAAAGAGGAGCAATTAGACTCCCAGGGTACTATTTCACTTTTGCCTTTGAAATATTTATTTGGAGACAGCATGAGTCTATGACCTCGATTACATGCAAGAAATGAATAAAAGCTTTTAATTCCATTTCTACATAATTTACAGTAGGAATATTATCATATTTGTGGTGTCACATTTACCTTCACTCAACATAAGCTACAAATGTTGCTTTTGGTAATCATCTTCCCCCAAAAGAATGAAGACCTACCTTCTGGCAAAGTGAGGAGTATTTTGTCAATTTTCAGCTAAGAGAGTCCACAAGTTGCATTTTAATGAAGTTGCAAGTGACAAATGACTCCAAATTGGAATCACAGTTCCAGCACCTCAGCTTGTCAAATCTCAGCTGGTGGCCTATTTTCACACTCTGATAGCAACACCCTTACACAATGGACTAGGCAAAACTTCCCCTGGCCCACAGTCCTCTTGGCCAGTAATTTGACTTCAGCAACAGATATGAATCTGTGACCTACTTGCAAATTATTCCTGATGACCTGGATATGGAACTGTAAAAAGGAGACTGACAAAAGCATCTGGTTTGACCAGCAGTCAAGTTTACCACCAGTAGGTCAATGAACAGGCCACGCCTTCAGGGCTTGTGAGCTTTGTCATGTATGATTTTGTACCACTGGATTCACGGTATGTTGGTGATTAATCCCACATTTGTGAACTTCAGTGCCCTGGAATGCTCAAGTCCTCCCTTCTAATTCACTATTGATTATTCCAAAATATTTGTCTCTCATATGAAACAAAAGCACTGTATTATCTCCACATTCCCATAATTCTACAGACAAACCAAGTGGATTTGCCCTTGTTCTTAAAGAAGACAGTCTTCTGAAGAAGCAGGTGTCACTGGAGGAAGGGTTGGAGAATAGGTTCTCTGCTCCCCCTTCACCATCCTCCTTCTCTTTCTGCCTGCTATAGACTGAATTGTGTCCTCCCAAAATTCATATATTGAAGGCCTAACCCCCAATGTGACTATATTTGGAGCTAGGGCTTTTAGGGGGTAACTACAGTTAAATAAGGTCATAAGGGTGGGGTCCTAATCCAACAGGATTGGTGGCTTTATAAGAAGGGGAAAAGCTGGCTTGCTCTCACTCTCTGGTTTTTTCCACTCGCACAGGGAGAAAAGGTCATGTGATTATGCATCAAGATGGGCCATCTGCAGCTGGGAGGAGAGCTCTCACCAGTACTTGGCATGCTGGCACCTTGACCCTGACTTCGGGCTTCCAGAACTGTGAGGACATAAATGTCTATTGCTTTTTTGGGGTTTTTTTGGTTTTTTTTTTTTAATTTTTATTTATTTATTTATTTATTTATTTTTGGGTGTGTTGGGTCTTCGTTTCTGTGCGAGGGCTTTCTCTAGTTGCGGCAAGCGGGGGCCACTCTTCATCGCGGTGCGCAGGCCTCTCACTGTCATGGCCTCTTGTTGCGGAGCACAGGTTCCATACGCGCAGGCTCAGTAGTTGTGGCTCACGGGCCCATTTGCTCCGTGGCATGTGGGATCTTCCCAGACCAGGGCTCGAACCCGTGTCCCCTGCATTGGCAGGCAGATTCTCAACCACTGCGCCACCAGGGAAGCCCCTAAATGTCTATTGTTGAAGCCCCTAGTCTGCAGTGTTTTGCTGTGGCAGCCCAAGCTGACTACGGCACAGCCCCTCCTTGACTCAAGGGGCTGGTGCTCCCATGTTGGTTCTGAACAGCCTGTGTGTGGCCACACATTTCCCCACATGGCCCCCAGCCCCACTCAAATAGCACTCATGGTCCTAACCTTTCCAGCAACTTCCTGCTCCTCTTCCTCCCATTACTGTTCCTTGGAGTCCTGTTCTTGTAGGTGATGGATGGTTTGATCAACTACTCCATGCTTCATTATCACATTCATTCCCCACACTTCTAACCCAGGTATCCAGAGGCAGAATAGGTCTCTTGATACCCATCCAAGATCCTCACACAGATTTTGAGAAGGGCCCAACAAGCCTGCCAACGCTGACCTTATTTCAGAGCCTGGCAGAGGAAATGGGCCGAAGAAGTACCCACCCGAAGGGTCACCTTCGAAGGCCAACTACTGCCTTCATCATCTGGTCCCTGTTCCTGGGAACAGCCCAAGTGTTTGACTTCCTATTTAATCATCCTTCCAGTTGCACTATTGCCTCCTTCAGTAATTTTAGGATCATCATAATTTTTAACAAGCTAAAATGGGATCATTTCAGACGTTGAAGCAGGTTTTTTTTGTGTTTTGTTTTTTGACTGCTCACCATGCAGGCATCTTAGTTTCCTGACCAGGGATCAAACCCATGCCCCCTGCAGTGGAAACGCCAAGTCTTAACCACTGGACCACCAGGGAAGTCCCAGAACAGGACTTCTAATTAGAGAGTAGGAGGATCTTTTAGACCACCTCCCAGTAGCTTGATACTTTTATTCCATTTATCCACATGTGAGTATGGATCTTAGCCCACAAATTCAAAGAAGCAAGAAATACTCATTTTAAAATGTTTTTCCTTAGATTAAATGAAATACAATTCCTAGCCCCTTTTCTGCCAATCTGTGTGGCATCCATCCTTCCAAAACCCTTCTAGCATGCGGTCACACCAGGATCCAAAATGTCAGAACCTTATGGTGGTCAGTTTCTCATGGCACCCTGATGACCTCATTGGTGAGGCCACCTGCTTCCTTAAACAGAATCTCTTTGCTCTTTTCTTCTGCACCA
Source organism: Balaenoptera borealis (assembly GCF_965194805.1). NCBI lineage: Eukaryota > Metazoa > Chordata > Mammalia > Artiodactyla > Balaenopteridae > Balaenoptera > Balaenoptera borealis. The sequence continues at coordinate 65,746,220 of NC_138869.1, read as the reverse complement.
GAAGTAGGTACAGGGCCTAAGGTGCAACCACCACATGCACCCCATTACTCTCCTTTGATCTAAGGGAAAAAAATCTCTCTTCCTCAGATTGTCCTTAAAAGAGCTCAGCATAAACCTGTCAAATCTGAGGTATTAGAAAAAACAAAAGCCAGAAAGAGAGATATCTCACTGGCAACTTCTGCTTCTGGCCTAATTACAAAAACTTTCTCTAAGCCAAAAAAAACATCCACACTTGTGGAACAATGGGGAAAGGGAGAATAGAGAGAAAAAGTAATACTTTCCTAGAGTGTCCTGGTCCACAAAAAACACATCCTGAATAGAAATATCTGATACAATTGCAGGAAAGTTCTTCTTGCTGAATTGCATTAGGCAGCTCATAACAGCACCAGCCTGGAAAGAAGACTCACTCCCAGCTCTTAATAATTCCCTATAAGCCACTTCACCTCTCTGGACTAAATTTTGTCCATTGATACATTCAACAAACTTTTATAAGCACTATCTCTGCAGGAATTTGGGGAGAGTGTGGTATAGGCCTTGGGGTTTAAAGATATGCCTTGACCTCAAGCTACACATAATCAGCCCAGAGCCAACTGCAAGGAAAGCCACACATCCGGGATGCTGTGAGGGTGCCAAGGAAGGGAATTTAACATGGCCTTTTTTTAGCAGTTTAAACAACACAGATGTATTATCTTGCAGGTCACAAGTCTGACACAGGTCTTACTGGGCTAAAATCAAGGTGTGGCAGGGCTGAGTTCCTTCTGGAATTTCTAGAGGAGAATCCATTTCTTTGCCTTTTCCAGCTTCTTTACCGCATGACCCCTTCTTCCATCTTCAAAGCCAGCAAAGGCAAGTCAAGTCCTTCTCACATTGGCATCACTCTGACCTTTTCTGCCTCCCTCATCCACGTAAAAAAAATTTTATTGAGGTGAAATTCCTGTAACATAAAATTACCATTTTAAAGTGCACAATTCACTGGCATTTAGTACATTCACAATGTTGTACAACCACCATGTATATCAAGTTCCAAAACATTTGAATCACCTAAAAAGAAAACTCTGTACCCAAGAAGCAGTCATTCCCCCCACCCCAGCTTCTGGCAACCATTAATCTTATTTCTGTGTCTATAGATTTACCTATTCTAAATAGTGCATATAAATGGAATCATACAATAGGTTACCTTTTGTGGCTTCTTTCACATAACATGTTTTTCAGGTTCATGCATGTTGTTGCATGTATCAGTACATCACTGGTTTTCATGGTTGAGTCATAAATATCCCATTGTATGGATATGCCACGTTTTGTCTAACTGTTCATCCTTTGATGAGCATTTGGATTGTTTCCACTTTTAGCTAATGTAAAGAGTGGTGCTATGAATATTTGTGTTGTTTGAGTGCCTGTTTTTAGTTCTTTTGAGTATATTCTCAGGACCAGAATTACTGGGTTATATCGTAACTCTGTTTAAATTTGAAGAATCCACCAACCTGTTTTCCACAACAGCTTCACCGTTTGACATTCCTACCAACAACGTATAAGGGCTGCAATCTCTCCACATCCTCATCAGCACTTGTTCTTCTCTGTTTTTGTTGGTGTGTGTGTATTATGTGGTGGGTGTCAGGTGGTGTCTTATTGTGGTTTTGATTTTGCATTTCCTTAATGACTAACGAGGATGCTGAGTCTCTTTTCAAGATTTGCTTTATAAATAACTGAATTTGGAGGACGTGAAGGAGATATTAAAGGAAGTGAAAAGAAAATAAGAAAACCATATTTACAGATTAAATCTGATGAAGCCATGGATAAACCATGGGAGTGGGGAAAGAGAAGAGGAAACCAACCAGAGAAAAATTCAGAAAGCAAAATTGTCAGAAGTTTGGGACCAGTTAACATGGGGGTTAAAGGAAAGAGAGACTCAAAGGGCCCCACCATCCTCATCTGTAAAATGGGAGGGCAGGGCCAGGCACCCTGGATGCACCCGGTACTGACATTCCTTTTCAGAGGGACTCTGCCTTGCAAATATCAAGGAGGCCTATGAGGTGAAATTTACTCAGAGTTCCATAAAATCGACGTTGCACTCATGTATTAACTGCTTCTGAGAATAAGGCTTTCTCAGTGCAGGGACAGTTGAGACAGAACACAATTAAAATGGAAACAATTCAATTTATTTAAAATTAATTGCTAATTAACTGAAGTAATTAATTTAAACCAATGTAGCCTCTAAATATCAGTCATCGTGTTTTACATAATATTACACCAGTCAAGTGCCAAAGATTTGTCACCCTGATTAAGACTACTGCCCTATCAAAACAGGAATAGAGATTCTAATGGGAATTAGTTTTTAAAGTTTGCACAATGGAAATAAGCCAATGTTCCAATTCCCAATTAGAGACATAAAAGTTTTATTTTAAAGTAGCATAATTCCCTGATAAGAAAGGCCAAGGTTACATTGGGAGTCACAGATTTTATAATGTGCAATTTCTTTGATTTGGGTTCTGGTTTTCTCCATTCCTACAGAAAAATGCCAAAGTTGTCATTCTTCCAAACTCACCTTAGACCTGACTTGATTGGAGCCAAAATGAATGCTTCTTCAAAGCTGTGCATGAATCACCAGGGAATTGTTCATTATACAATCTTCTTTTCACAATTTAGGAATGAATCTAATTCATAAAATAAATTTTTATGGTGTAATCTCAACAAGCAAGAACTGCACCTACTTTAAAAAAACAGAAGTGATAAATTTATCATCTGTGTTAATGCTAAATAAATACCATTTGATAGTGCTATGGTGAACACATGATATAATATTTTATATAACATTATGCACTAAAGCCCACCCACTCACAATAAAGCATCTTTTTTGAAAGATCGATGCATCCTTTGGTTTTATTATCACTATGTCATTAAGATAGCAAAAGAATGAAAGAATTTTGCCCTCCATAAGCTATATTAAAATATCTTTCATTTTCTCAAGTGCTTTTCTCCCATTCATTCATGATTGTTCATTTCTTTTTCTCGGCTTAGTCATCTTCAAGGCACACAATTCCATTCAACCATTAAATTGAACTACCACCTGACCAAGTAGTTTATATTCTCTCAATCTTATTCCTAATAAGATATAAAATGTGCATTTTTTTAGGACTCAGCATGATCAGGAAATCATCTCCACTGAGGGTTCACAGGGAGGCCAGGATGAAAGTTACAGGCTGAACTGTGAGGTTGGTGAGGAAAGGAATTAGAGGCAATGTCTTCTTCCTGATCTCACCTTCCCCAGATCATATACCTGGAACATTTTTACCTTAATGGGCACTGCTCATACTGGGGCCGGCTAAGTTCCTGAACCATCCTATAGGGGAAGCAAGCATCCTAACTTCTGACTCTCCCTTTCTTCCCATCCAGCAACTCCGCTTTGCAGAATAAAATGTCCTTTGTCTCTAGCCACATTTTGTCTTAAAGTCTATTTTGTCTCATCTTAGTATAGATATGCCAGCTCTCTTATGGTTGCTTCTTGCATGAAATATCTTTTTCCAACTGTGGTGTAATAAAAAAATAAATATTTGGTCTTTGTCCCTGGTTCCTGGCACAGAGCTCCTAAAACACTTGGCACTTAACCATCTTTTGTATGCTAATGGAATGATTCAGGTTGGTGGGGGGAGGGGGGAGTGGTACCTAAATAGCTTCAGGATGGGGGCTGGTTGCCAGAAAACCAACCATATGATTAGAGGGTTGGGAATTTCAGCCCTAACCCCCAACCCCTGATGAGAGGAGTGGAGCTGGAGACTGAGTCCAATCACGCATGCCCATGATTTAATCAATCATGCATACATAATGAAATGCCCATAAAACGCCTAAATGACAGAGGTTTGGAGAACCTCTGAGTTGGGGACTACATCCACATGTAAGGAGGGTGGTACACCCAAGAGGCTCTTGTGCTTGGGACACTTCCAGACCCCACTCTATCTACCTCTTCTTCTGGCAGTTCATTGATGTTCTTTATAATAAACTATAATAGTAAGTAGAGCACTTTCTTGAGTTTTATGAGTTGTTCTAGCAAATTATTGAAACTGGGGTGGTGGGGGTGCTGATCAGTGGAAACTCCAAATTTGTTGTCAGCTGGGCAGATATGTAGGTTGCCTGGGAACCCCACTTCCAGCTGGTGTTTGAAGTGGGAGCCGCTTTGGGGACTAAACCCTTTAACTTATGGGAAAAGATGTTAATTTCAGGCAGGTAGTGTCAGAATAGGATTGAATTGTTGGACATCCAGTTGGTATGAGAGGATTGGAGAATTGGTATGAGAAATAACATGTATTTGGTGTCCAAAACACATGCACCATCCTTTTATTTCAACCTAGTTGTTTCTTTGAATCTGAAGCATGTCTCTTTTAGACAGCAGATAGTTGGATCTTCTTTTTTTTAACCAGGTTTATAATTACTACCTTTTGATTTGATTGTTTTATCCCTTCATATTTCACATATTACTGACATACAGGCATTCCTCAAACATATCACAGGTTCAGTTCCAGACCACCACAATAAAGTGAATATCACAATAAACAGAGTCACAGGAATTTTTTAGTTTCCCAGTGCGTAAAAATGTTATGTTTACACAGTACTGTAGTCTATTAAGTGTGCAATGCATTGTGTCTGAAACAGCAATGTACATAGCTTAATTTAAAGACACCTAATTGCTAAAAATTGCTAACCATCATCCAAGAGCCTTCAGCAAGTCATAATCTTTTTGCTGGTGGAGCGTCTTGCCTGGATGTTGGTGGCTGCTGACTGGTCAGGGTGGTGGTTGCTGAAGGTTGGGTGACTGTGGCAATTTCTTAAAATAAGACAACGATGAAGTTTGCCACATCAATTGACTTCCTTTCACGAATGATTTCTCTGTATCATGCAATGCTGTTTTACCCACGATGGAACTGCTTTCAATATTGGAGTCAATCCTCTCAAAACCGCTGCTGCTTTATCAACCAAGTTTATGTAATATTCTAAATCCTTTGCTGTCATTTCAACAATTCTCACAGCATCTTCACTAGGAATAGGTCCATTTTTTAAAAACCCCTTTCTTTGCTCATCCGTAAGAAGCAACTATTCATCTGTTCAAATTCTATCCTGGGATTGCAGCAATTCAGTCACATCTTCAGGCTCCACTTCTAACTCTAGTTCTCTTGCTGTTTCCACCACATCTGCAGTTACTTCCTCCACTGAAGTCTTGAACACCTCACAGTCACCCATGAAGATTGGAATCAGCATCTTCTAAACTCCTGTTAATATTTTTTGATATTTTGGCCTCTTCCCGTGAATCAAAAATGTTCTTCATGTCATCTAGAATGGTGAATCCTTTCCAGAATGTTTTCAATTTACTTGTTTCAGATCCATCAGAGGAATCACTATCTATGGCAGCTATAGCCTTACACAATGTATTTCTTAAGCAATAAGGCTTTGAAAGTTGAAATTACTCCTTGATTCATGGGCTGCAGAATGAATGTTGCATTAGCAGACCTGAAAACAACACGAATCTCATTGTACAGCTCCATCAGAGCTCTTAGGTAACCAGGTGCATTGTCAATAAACAGTAATATTTTGAAAGAAATCTTTTTTCTAAGCAGTAGGTCTCAACGGTGGGTTTAAAATATTCAGTAAACCATGTTGTATACAGATGTGCTGTCGTCTAGGCTTTGTTGTTCCATTTATAGAGCACAGGCAGAGTAGATTTAGCATAATTCTTACGGGCCCTAGGATTTTCAGAATGGTAAATGAGCACTGGCTTCAACTTAAAGTCACCACTTGCATTAGCTCCTAACAAGAGAGTCAGCCTGTCCTCTGAAGCTTTGAAGGCAGGCGTTGACTCCTGCTCTCCAGCTATGAAAGACCTAGATGGCATCTTTTTCCAATAGAAGGCTGTTTCATCTACATAGAAAACCTGCTGTTTAGTGTAGTCACCTTCATTAATTATCTTAGCTAGATCTTCTGGATAACATGCTGCAGCTTCTACATCAGCACTTGTTGCTTCACTTTGCACTTTTATGTTATGGGTATGGCTTTTTCCTTAAACCTCATGAACCAACTTCTGCTAGCTTCACACTTTCCTTCTGTAGCTTCCTCACCTCTATCGATCTTCTTAGAACTGAAGAGTGTTAGGGCCTTGCTGTGGATTAGGATTTGGCTTAAGGGAATGTTGTGGCTGGTTTGATCTTCTATCCAGACACTAAAGCTTTCTTCATAAAAGCAATAAGGCTGTTTTACTTTCTTATTAATCGTGTGTTCACTGGAGTAGCACCTTTAATTTCCTTCAAGAACTTTTTCCTTACATTCACAACTTGGCTAACTCATTGGTACAAGAGGACTAGCTTTCTGCCTATCTCGGCTTTTGACATGCTTCCTCACTGAGCTTAATCACTTCTAGCCTTTGATATAAAGTGAGAGACGTGTGACTCTTCCTTCCATTTGAACACTTAGAAGCCATTGCAGGGCTATTAATTGGCCTTGTTTCAATATTTTTGTGTCTCAGGCAATAGGGATGCCCAAGGAGAGGGAGAGAGACAGGAAAATGGCCTGTCAGTGGAGCAGTTAGAACACACACAACATTGATTAAGTTCATGGTCTTACAAGAGTGTGGTTCATGGTGTCCAAAACAATTACAATAGTAACATCAAAAATCACTGATCACAGATCACCATAACAAATATAATAATAATTTAAAAGCTTGAAATATTGTGATAATCACCAAAATGTGACACAGAGACACAAAATAAGCAAGTGCTGTTGGGAAAATTGCACCAATAGGCTTGCTCAATGCAGGGTTGCCTCAAATCTTCTATTTGTAAAAAAAAAAAAAACCGCAACATCTGTAAAGTGCAATAGAGCAAAGCACAATAAAACAAAGTCTGCCTGTAGCTGGATTTATGTCTCATTTTGCTTTATAGTTTCTATGTGTCTCATGTCATTTTTGTTCCTCCATTTTTCCTTCACTGTGTTCTTTTTGCATTAAGTGGACATTTTCTGGCACATGATTTAAATTCCTTTAATGATTTTTAAGGGGTTTTTTTGAGTTATTTTATTAGTGCTTGCTCTAGGGTCAGTAATATTTTAACTTATTAGAATCTACTTCAGATTTATACTAACTTAATTCCTATAATATACAGAAACTTTGCTCCAATATAGCTCCAGTCCCATTCCCTAATTTGTTGTGTTATTATTGTCTGATACATTAAACCTATGTATGTTATAAATGCAAAGAATACAGTGCTATAGTTATTATTTTATATAATCTTATGTCTAAAGATAAAAGGGAAAAAATATATTCATAGTGTCTTTATATTAACTGACTTATTTACCAGTTCTCATTCTCTTCATTTCTTTCTGTGAATTTGAGTTACCGGCTGACTTCACTTTCTTACTCAGATATAGTTTCATTTCCTCTCTCCCCACTCCTCTGTACTGTTATTGTCAAATAAATTATACCTCTATATGTTATAGATCCAACAGTATAATTTCATAGATATTGTTCTGTGCAATTTTTAAACCAGTTTCAAAAAGAAATATATAATTATACTTTCTTTTGTAGCTACCCACATAATTACATTTACCATATATGTTGTTTTTCTATGTGAAATTGAACTACTCCCTGGCTTAATTTATTTTCAGCATCAAGAACTTCCTTTAGTATTTCTTATAAACCAAGTATGCTAGCAGTGAATTCTCTGTTTTTGCTTGTCTGGAAATCTTTATTTTGCCTTCATTTTAGAAAGATGTTTTGCTAGATATAGGGTTCTTGGTTGACAAATTTTTTTCCAGCACATTGAATATATTATCCCACTTTCTTCCAGATGCCACTGTTTCTGACCAAAAGTCAGTTGTTAACCTTATGGAATTCACTTCTATTTGTAGAGTCACTTTTTTCTTGCTGCTTTCAAGATTTTCTCTCTCTTTGTTTAACTATGATGCATCTGAGTGTGGATATATTTGTGTTTAAATTTCTTGGGGCTTATTGAGCTTTTTGAAGAGTAAGTTAATGTTTTGCTTTTATCAAATTTGGAAATTTTTCAGTCATTATTTCTTTGAATATTTTTTCTGCCTCTTCTCTGTCCTCTCCTTTTGGTATTCCCATTACACATATTTTGACACAATACATTTCTCTGAGAATCTGTTCATTTTTCATATTTTTCCCTGTTTTTCAGATGCATAGTCTCTATTGATCTAGATTCAAGTCTGCTGATTTTTTTCTTCTACCAGCCAAATACACTGTTGAATCCCTTTGGTGGATTCCTATAAGAATAGTTAATCACTTCCTGCTAATTCCTTTTGCTAAATCCAGTAATTCAATTCTGCCTTCCAAAGGTGACCTAAGCCTGACCCCCAGGCACATCCCTCCTGAGAGATTTCAGGACCTTGTCTTACCAACTTTCAAGGAGGTTTGGTCAACATCACTGGATTCAAGGCAAATGCCATTATTCCTGTTTTAAATAAATGAGAAAATTAAAACACAGAATTGAGCAGTAATTTTTTCAGAAAATGAAGGACTGGAGCCGAGGTCTTCAGAGTTTTAATCAAGCCAGTTACTGAGTGTGTATACGAGTCACCCAGGGATTTGTTTAAAATCTGAGAACAGTAATACAATAGGCAACTAGTTACAGGTTCAAAAGCACTTAGGAGAGAACAACAGGCAAGTCCAAACATTGAAAAATAAAAAGAAGAGAAAATACCTCATTTTCCAGTGGAGAGATTGTTACTACACTGGAGTCAAGAGAAAGGACTGCAAGCTGGGACTTAGTGACCAGATAGTTCTCACCCTTAGTCAGAACTCAGTAAGAACCTTACCTTAGTAAGAACATTATCCTAAGTATGACTAACTTTCCCAACTGCAAATAACCTTAAAGAAAAAACTGACAATTAGAACATTTTAAGCCATTAGCTGAAATGAGAGTTTCAAAGCAGTAACTTTAGATCACCTCTGGAGTTGGATGGTTTCCCTTTGTTTTTTAAATTTATACACTATTTTGTTCCAAAAAGACTTAAGATTATTTCTGGAATTTATTTTTGTACAAACATTTACCAAGTGTCTATGATGGCAGGCTCTTTTATATAAATGAATAGAGCAAGGCCCTGCCACCAACATCTCAGAAACAGGGAACTGAGCACATAGATCCAAACCCAGTCTGTGGAATCAGGCAGCCCTAGATCTGTGCCCCAGCTCCTTTCCTTATTAAGGTAAAACCTTGGACCTGCTATTTGACCTCTTCAATCCTCAGGTTCTTTGTAAAACAGGGAAAACCACATCATCTGCTTCACTGGATTTGGTGGCAGTTAAATTGTATAATTCTCCAAATGTTGAAGACATGACTATCTTTCAAACCTATACTGAATGGGAGACACAGTCATTTAACTCACTAATGAGGAAACCAGTAGGGTCACAAAGCTGATTCAAAGGCATATGTGAGAGACTGATACACATAATAAATGAAAAAAAGTGCTAGAATAAGATTGCTAAATTATTTTTAGACTGGTATATCCTATAGAGTAATAAAACTTAATATTTGGGGTTATCTTTTCCATGGAAATTATTTGCATTTCTGCCACCCAAAAATTATTTGAAATTTATCAGTCTGCTACAAGTTGGCATCTAATTCCTCCTGGACCTGAATCAATAGTAAATGGGAGGTCAAACAAAGATGTATGTCTAGAGAATTAGATAATCTTTGGGTAGTCCTGTTAGACAATATTCCAGCATGAAAAGACATGCTGTCATCAGTTTGCCTTATTTCCAAGTTTGGGATAATTTTTCTTAATACACCTTAAGTGTTTAGCACAGAGCTTGCTACATAATAAGTGCTGAAAATATGATAGCATATTTATCATTTCATTCTTTATAATCCTAGCTCTGCTGCATACTAGCTGGGTGGTCTTAGGCGTGTTTTCTCTTTGCTTTAGTTTTTTCATCTATAAAATGGGGATAATGGTGTTTTCTACCACACAAGCCTATCAGGAGGATTAAGTAAAGATTTAATATGCACAAGACACTTAGTATCTGGCACATAGGAGTCACTAAATAAGTGAAAGTGAATGCTGTCATTCTCCAGAACACTTGGTGTCACACTACAGCCAATATTTTCACAATATAAGGAAATGAAAGGGGAGGAAATTGCTGTAATGTTGAGAGGATGGGCATAGCTGGTCAGAGAATGCCCAAAGAAGACCTTTGCAGCTTGAACTTGGACTAAATAACAAGCTATTTATAGCTGTGCTGGGAAACCAGCTCACCCTTGCCTCAAGCATTATTAAAATGGACGTGTTCCAGAGTTCTGAAAGCAAAGATAAATTTCATACTCTTGTCTACTTTTTGTCCTCATCCTCACATAGTAATAATATGCAACACACTTTCACAGGTTACTACAAGCACTGCCCCATTCTTCTAGACCTCTTGTGACCATGACATGGGGATGAAAATGTTAATTACATTTTACTAAAAGCAGCTTCCCCAACACGTTTGACTGCCTTATTTGATGTGGAAATAGAAAGCAAATGTCATCACCAACCAAACGCTCTACACAATCACAGCCCAAATAGACAAGAAGCTACACTATTTTCATATTTTCTCCTCTGTGTGAGAAGCATCTGAACTGTGTGTAGAGAAGACTAATTATTCTCTTCCCACAATCTTCTCCTGGAATTGGTACATTGGGGAATGCACTTTAGACCAATGACCAGCTTATGCTGGTGTAAATAAGACACCCATCCGAGCGTTGTGGACTTTTCTGTTCCATGAGTCATTATATGAAGGATAAATAACATGATCATAAATACCCAGAACCCCCAGAGTCAGAACAGCTATTTTTTTTCAGTGCACACAAATATTGATGAAAATAGGTTTAATGGCAGTTCCTGTGGATACAAGTTACTAGGAGGCCACCTGGAGTTGTGTTTCTCTTCTCCCAGGTCGTGGTTCCTAAGCTGAGATTCAGGTCTGTGAAGCCAGAGAGTTCAGACTGTGACTATCACTGAAGATGTGCATTTTAATAAGCCCATTTCAAGGATAAGATGGGCTATGCTGTGTCACCCTATAAACAGGTGATTAGTGTCAAAAGGTTATCACGGCCTTTTCAGAAGTGATTCATCCTTCCCTATTTATTTATTCATCTATTCATTTGTTGACTGTCTCTAATGATAGAAGTAATAACTATATTACCAATTTCAGATAATCGGTATATCACAGAAAAGTACACGGAAATAGCCAAAAATTCTGCATAATTCCACCACCCAAATATAATCCTGGCAACCGGTTTTTGTTTTGTGTACTTCTAAAGTCGTTCATGAGAGAAAGATTAATCATACCTTTGTACATTTGTTCATACATTTGTAACCTGCCTGGCAGGTGAGGGTTTGTTCCAGTTATCTAAGTCTGCATAACAAACCACCTCCAAACTTAGTAGCTTTAAAAACATCAATATTTATTTTACCACACAAATCTGCAATTTGGGCAGGGCTTGATGGGGACAGCTTGTCTGTGCTCCACTTAGCACCATCTGGGGCAGCTCAAAGGCTGGGGTGGCATTATCTGAAGGCCACCTGGTTTGCACGCCAGGTGCCTGGGCTGGAAGACTAAGACCTGAGACTGAACAATTGGGTGTTCCCAGGCACCTCTTGTTTTCTATGTGCTCTGCCCTCATGTTGTCTCCAGCATGGTAGCTTCAGGTGGGCTGGACTTCTTACATGTCAACTTAGGGTTCCCAAAGCTTGTGTACTGCCTGGGGTTGGGGGGACACTGTGTCACTTTTATAACTTGGCCTTGAAAGCACACAGCATCACTTCCACCACATTCCACTTGTTAGAATCGAGTCACTAGAACAAGCCCATATACACAGAGAGGGCAAACTGGAATCCATCTTCTCAGAGGAACATCAAAGAGTTTCTGAGCATGTTTTAAAACCCCAGGGAATTTAGCAACTAAATGAATAGTTGAATAAATAAATAGGTAAGTATGAATCACTTCTGAGAAAGGTTGTGAAAATCTTTTAACACTAATCATCTGTTTCTATTGTGTGCAGTATAGCCCATCTCATTCTTGAAATATACCTATTGAAGAAAATGCATACCTTCTGTGGCAGTAAACATTTGTTGGAATGGACCTAACAAAACATGAGTATTTTCCTGTATCAGTGAATAATTTAACAGCATGATTTTAAGAGTTGCATTGTGGATTTATCATAATTTATTTAAGCAATTTCCAATCACTCAATGTCAGATATTTAAACCATTTACTTTGTTATATAGATAACTCTATGATTACAGAGTTTTCTGTTTTCTTTTGATAATTTCAGGAACATAGAAGTTCTGGATGAAAGGGATATGTATTTTTAAGGTTTTGACTATCTACTGCAAAAGTGGCCTAGATACTTTAAAAGAAACTTCAGTTTTTATGAAATTTTACAAAATTAAGCAGAAGATACAGAGATTTCCCATATGCTCCCACAGCATAGCCTCCCCCATTATCAACACTTGGTACATTTGTTATATTGATGTACCTACACTGACGCATCATAATCACTCAGAGTCTATAGTTTATACTAGGCTTCACCTTTGGTGTCGTACCTTCTATGGGTTTGCACAAATGTGTAATAATATATAACCATCATTATAATATCATACAGAGTATATACAGAGTTTAATGACATGTATCCACCATTATAGTATCAGACAGAATAGTTTCACTGCCTTAAAATTCCTCTGTGCTCTGCCTTTTCTCCATCCCTCCCACCAACCACTGGCAACCACTGATCCTTTTGCTGTCCCCATGGGTTTGCGTTTTCCAGAATATCATATAGATGAAATCAAAGATTATGTAGCCTTTTCAGAATGGTTTCTTTCACTTAGTAGTATTTATTAAAATTTCCTCCATGTCTTTTCCTGGCCTGATAACTCACTTCTTTTTAGCACTAATTAATATTCCATTACCTGAATGTACCAGAGTTTATTTATTCATTTACCTAATTGAAGAACATTTTAGTTGCTTCCAAGTTTCGGCATTTATGAACAAAGATGTTTTAACATCTGTGTGCAGGTTTGTGTGAACATAAATTCTCACCTCCTTTGGTTGTATACCAAGGAACATGACTGCTGGATCATATGATAAGCCAATGTTTAGTTTTTTGAGAAACTGTCTTCCAAAGTGACTGTATCACTTTGCATTTCCACGAGTAATGAATAAAAGTCCCTGTTGCTTCACACCCTCACCAGCATTTGGTGTTGTCAGTGTTCTGGATTTTGACCTTTCTTATAGGTGTGTTGTTCTCTCTCCTTTTTGTTTTAATTTGCATTTCCCTAATGATACAGGATATGAAGCATCTTTTGATATGCTTATTTGCCATTTATATATCTTCTTTGGTGAGGTCTTTGGCCCGTGTTTTAATCAGGTTTTTTTTTAATTGTTGACTTTTAAGAGTTCTTCATATATTTTGGATAAGAGTTCTTTATCAGATGTGTCTTTTTTCCTAGCCTGTGCCTTGTGTTTTCATTCTCTTGACAGTATCTTTTACAAACAGAAATTTTTACTTTTAATGAAATTCAGCTTATTGATTATTTCTTTCATGGACCATACCTTTGGTATTGTATCTAAAAAGTCTGTGTCAAATCCAAGGTCATCCAGATTTTCTATGCTAACTGTTTTACAGTTTTGCATCATACATTTAGGTCTGTGACCCATTCTGAGTTAGCTTTTGTGGAGGGTGTATCATCTGTGTCTACACTCATGTCATGTCCAGTTGTCCCAGCTCCATTTGCTGAAAAGACTACTTTTTCTCCAGTGTATTGCCTTCATTCCTTTGCCAAAAACAAGTTGACTGTATTCATGTGGGTCTACTTCTGCACTTTCTATTCTGTTCCATTAATCTATCTGTCTATTCTTCTGTAAATACTACACTGTCTTGATTATATTTTAGCTTTATAGTAAGTTTTGAAGTCAGATAGTGTCAGTCCTCCAACTTTGTTCTTGTCCGTCAATATAGTGTTGGCTATTCTGAGTCTTTTGCCTGTCCATATAAACTTTAGAATCAGTTTATTAATCTCCACATTATAACTTGCTGGAATTTTGATTGGGAAGGCATTGAATATATAGGTCAAGTTGGAAAGAACTTACACCTTGACAGTATTGAGTTTTCCTCTCCATGAACATGGAATTTATATCCATTTATTTAGTTTTTCTGATTTGTTTCATCAGGGTTTTGTAGTTTTACTCATATAGATCTTGTTAGATTTGTACTTAAGTATTTTACATTTTGGAGTGCTAATATAAATGGTATTGTGTTTTTACATTATTGTGATTTGTTCATTGCTCATATCTAGGAAAGCAATTGACTTTTGTATATTAACCTTGTATCCAACAAACTTGCTATAGTAACTTATTAGTTCCAGGAGGTCTTTTTGTTCTTTCAGATTTTCTCCATAGTCAATCATGTCCTCTGCAAACAAACAGTTTCATTTCTTCCTTCCTAATCTGTATACCTTTTATTTCCTTTTCTTTTCTTATTGCATTAGCTAACACTTCCAGTGTGATGCTGAAAGCTTTGAGTTTCTCTCCTTTAATTATAACATGAGCTGTAGACTTCTTGTAGATTTTTTAATCAAGTTGAGGAAGTTCAAGTTCCTAGTTTACTGAGAGTTTTTAATCATGAATAGGTGTTGGATTTTGTCACATGCTCTTTTTAATTCTAATGATATGATCATGTGATTTTTCTTCTTTAGCCTGTTGCTGTGACAGATTACATAAATCAATTTTAAGTGTTGAACTAGCCTTGCATACTTGGGATAAATCTCACTTGGTTTTTGTATATAGTGCTTTGTATACATTGTTGGATTTGATTTGTTAATATTTTATTGAGGATATTTGCATCTATGTTCATGAGAGATATTAGTTTTCTTTTCTTCTAATGCTTTTGTGTGGTTTTGATAGAAGGGTAATGCTGCCCTCATAGAATGCATTAAGAAGTATGCCTTCTGCTTCTACTGAAAAAAATTTTTAGAGAATTGGTATAATTTCTTCCCTAAATGTTTGGTAGAATTTACCAGTTAATCCAGTTGAGACTGGTGCTTTCTATTTTAGAAGGTTATTAATTATTGAGTCAATTTCTTTAATATATATAGGTCTACTCAGATGGTTTATTTCTTCTTGTGTGAGTTCTGGCAGACTGTGTTGTTCAAGGAATTGATGTATTTAGGTTATCAAAATTGTGAGCATAGAATTGTTCCTAGTATTTCTTATTTATTTATTAGTTAGCCAAGCTAGAGGCTTATCAATCTTATTGATCTTTTCAGAGCACCAGCTTTTGGTTTCATTGTTATTATTTGGGAGAAAACTGTTAACTGTTAGATCATTTAAGAGTAAGAAAAATAAGTTTTATAGTTTACTTTCACTTATTCCTTCTTTGATGTTCTTTCTTTGTATAGATCTAAGTTTCTGACTTATAATGTTTTCCTTCTCTCTAAAAGAACTTTTAACGTTTCTTGCAAGACAAGTCCACTGGCAATAAATTCCCTCAATTTTTGTTTTTCTGCAAAAGTCTTTATATCTCCTTCACTTTTGAAGGATGACTTCACAGGGCACTGAATTCTAGGTTGGGTGGTGACGGGTTTCTCTCAACAACTTAAATATTTCATTCTAGTCTCTTCTTGCTTGCATGGTTTCTGAGGAGAAGTCAGATGTAATTCTTACCTTTGCTGCTCTATAGATAAAACGTTTTCCCCCTCCGGCTTCTTTCAGGAGTTTTCCTTAATCTTCAGTTTTCTGTAGTTTGAAAATATATGCCTAGTTGTAGGTTTGGGGAGTTTGAGGGGTTTGTTTGTTAGTTTCTGCATTTACCCTGCTTGGTGTTCTCTAAACTTCTTAGATCTGTGGTTTGGTGTCTGACATTAATTTGGGGAAATTCTCAGTCATTACTGTTTCAAATATTTCTTCTGTTCCTGTCTCTTCTCCTTCTAGTACTCCCACTCTCATATGTTAAACCTTTTGTAGTTGTTCCACGGTTCTTGGATATTCTGTTCTGTTTTTTTCCCCAGTCTTTGTTCTCTTTGCTTTTTGGTTTTGGGGTATTCTATTGAGACATCCTCAAGCTCAGAGATTCTTCCCTCAGCTATGTCCAGTCTACTAAAAGCCCATTAAGGGCATTCTTCATTCCTGTCACAATGTTTTTTATCTCAATCATTTCTTTTTGGTTTTCTTAGAATTCCCATCTTTCTTCTTACATTGCCCTTTTGTTCTTATATGCTGTCTACTTTATCCATTAGAGCTCTTAGTATATTAATCATAGTTGTTTTAAATCCCCAGTGTGATCATTCCAACATCTCTCCTTTATCTGAGTCTGGTTCTGATGCTTGTTCTGTCTCTTTATACTGTGTTTTTTGCCTTTTGGTATGTCTTGTAATTTTTCGTTGATAGCCTAGAATGATGTACTGGGTAAAAGCAACTGTTGTAAATAGACATTTAGCAATGTATCAATAGTAGTGAGGTATGAGGGAAGGGGAAGCATTCTATAATCCTATAATTAGGTTTCAGTGTTATGTTTATTTGGATTATGATTCCAGCTGATATCTAATGCAAAAACGGGAGAAAATGTAATTTAAAAAATAACAGGATCCATGTCAAAATGATGTCTGTTCTGACAGTATTTCATATCAGTTGTGCTTCTCAATACAGCATTATTTTACTCCTTTGCCTATTAACTGCTTTGCTGTGGACAATTTTTTTAACTGTGCATAACAATTTCTCTTACTTATGAATGATTACCAAATATACAAGATTTTACACTGTGCCTCTCAATCTGCTTCCATCCTTTGGAATGAATTCCTTTCTATTGATCTATTTCTAATTTTGTTTGAAAGTATGGCCTAGTCTTGATATGCGGTGTAAATGGCTTTTGTTGGAACTGAAGATTGTGCTTTCCAGTCCAGCTTTCCTCTAGCTCTGCTTTCAATTAAAGTTCAATTTTGCTCCATTGTTGGCCACAGTATGAGATGCATTATATAAAATCTAATTTGCATATACTGAAACATTAGAAGCACACCAGAGGCACTTCTTATTACTTAAATTCTAAAATTATTCCCTTATCCCACATCTGGTGGGAGCATGTAAGGTTCATTTTTTTCCTATCCTCTGAAATCCCCCTGTGAGCCATTAGTGTTAGATGAAATCATCCTCAAAGACTCTGAAAAGAACTTTATCAAAGAGTCATACCTCTAGCATTGTGCTTTCTTGTTTTATTCACACATAAAAAAGTCAATATTCACATGAACAATTTAGCTTTACTTATTTCTACAAGCACAATGACATTATATTTACACTTAAGAAAGTGAGAAGGATCAATGATTTCTTGGAATTCTCTCTCTCTCTCTCTCTCTCTCTCTCACACACACACACACACACACACACACACTCACAAGGTCTTGTATATATATTCTATTTTGGTTATAACCCCTGTGGTTGCACAAAGCAGAAACCCAAAACAAACAAATTTAACCAAGTGAAAATTCATTTGTTCAAATAACCAGAAACTCCAAGGGCAGATTTTCAGGCACTGATGACCTAAGGGCTATAGGTACAAGCAGTATCTTCAGGCTTCAGTCTCAATCTCTTGCTACATTGGACTGGTTTGGATCAGGTGCTTATCCCTGAACCAACTCCTGTGGCCAGAGTGTGAAACCTGTCCATTGAACAGGTCTGGTCATGTAAATCTCCTGAGTCCAAGCCCATCCAAACACTTTGACAGAGAGTTGGGAGGGGTATTTCCCATGGAAAGATCAAACTGATTGCCAGAAAATGGTGGTATATTGTGGGAGGTACACAAAATCAATATCCACTAAACTCTGTAGACAGTTTGGAGAATCAAGCATTCCTCCAAACCAGATCTGACTCTCAGCCCTCTTATTCAACTACTGTGCTTCAATAAACGAAATGATTCAGTCAAGAAATTAGGTCAGTGAAAAACATTTGAAAACTTGCACTGTGTTGAAATATGGAGCCTCCAAGTATTTCTCTTTTCAAATGGTATGCTGTCATCACACATACCAATGCAGTAGCTCACCATAGTCATCATGCCAGTAAGAGGGTCAGCACATATGAAAAAAAGGGTTAATAATTCCAGTCACAATTGAGGCAACATATTTATCTCATCTATCTTCCAAAAGGCCACTAAAATGACAGTAAGAAAAAATAATTTTAAGAATAAACATGGTAGTACAAAGAGAATCATAGAAGAGATGACAGCAGAAAGATCTTGGAAGCTGGGAAGCAGATGGATAAGACTTGTGAAAGGTGAAAACCGGGCCAGCAAGGGGTGTGGGATCCAGAAGCAAGTCAAATCAAGGCAGAACGGGTGAAAATTAAGGGCTTCGAGTGGAGTTTAGGTGGGGAATCAAAAAAGAAGAATCTGACAAAGGTTAGGCAGAGAAGTAGACATCCAGACCTGCCTTCCAACCCAGAGTAGCCTGGGGGCTAGCCTTACAGCACTCGGGTAAAAGACAGGAGGTGTCGTCTCTGGAGGCGTTGAAAGAGAGACACTGAAAACATGTGGGCCTCAGGAGAGGTGTGTACTGAAAGGTGTATCTTTCCTCAAGAATTCTAAATTTGATTTTTTTAATGAGATAGAATTGACACTGTGTATGTTTAAGGTGTATGTATTTATTAGATACAGTCATATATTGCAATATGACTATCACCCTAAATTTGACCCTGGATTTCCAAGTTATTATGAAGGTATAGTAGTCAGGTAGAAGAATAGAAAATATTTTTATAATTTATTTTATTGAAGTATAGTTGATTTACAATGTTGTGTTCATTTCTGCTGTATAGCTAATTGTTCAGTTTATATATATATATACATACATATTCTTTTTAATATTCTTTTCCATTATGGTTTATCACAAGATATTGAAGATAGTTCCCTGTGCTATACAGTAGGACCTTGTTGTTTATCCATCCTATATAAAATAGTTTGCACCTGCTAATCCCAAACTCCTAATCCATCCTTCTTCCACCCCCTCCCTCTTGGCAACCACAAGTCTAGAACATATTTTATTAGCAATTTGTTAGCTCTATTTATGCTTTTTATGTTGATAGAGATGTAGTATGTGGGCCTCCATGGGTACTCTTGCCTCAGGTCCTACAAACAGAGTTCAAAACAAACAGAATAAAAGAACCTTGAGGAACACAGACAGTGTAGGGAACAGAAACAAACAACAACAACAAGCCACACTGTAACTGACATGCTCATAGAGATAGGAAGAGATGCTGCCCAAGAGGTGGAAGGAGCCTGAGCCCCTTCCAGTTGCTGCCTCTCCCTGGCCTTGGCAGAGCCACTGGCTTGAGTGAACAGAGGCCCCTCAGAGCATCCTGTGCTGCCTGTAAGAACATCCCCTTCTGGAGAGATCCCACATGCATGATTGGCACCACTTTCCATGCACCTTAGGGGGTCCCATGGAGCTCCTTTGCTCATGGCAGAAACTATCCCCCCTCCACCGACATTCCACTACCGTTAGGCCTGAGCCTGTGTCCCTTGGTCACTGAGAAGAACAGGACAAGAACCTCAGCCCAATGGCATTGAATTCCCTAAGCTGCTTCCCCCACCCTTTGTTTCCTAGCCCTGAACCTCCACTCTGACCTCTGGAATATGGGATTAGATACAAACTCCATCACCAGCAAAACCCTTACATCCTCAATTTCTTTTCTGAAAATTCTCTTCACTTTCTGACCCTCAAAGAGACCTGGCTTCTCCTAAAGCTATAGTTTTCCACATGCCTGATGCAGGTGGTATCCGTTTTCCCTGCCACGTCCCCTGCACCACGGGGCCTCCTCACCATTTCCATTTCTGTCTGCTCCCCACTAACACCCCTCTGAAGTTCCTCTGAAGCTCAAGTGTGCACATTCCATCAGCCAACACCTTTATTAGACTATCTTAAGGTCACTTCCCCTCATTCCATGAAGATCTTAGCACCTGGCTTGTGGTCCCTTTCTTCAGCACTAAACCAGCTGTAACATTTGGCATGTCAGTATGGAGACGGTCTACCCAACACCCTGGCTGTTTGGTTCCTTAAGTTTCCCTCCTCCAAGCAACCATTTCCTGAGCTCCCCTGCCCCCAGAACACTTCATCATTACTCTGCATCCATACTCTGCCCTCTCACTTTGCCAGCTCTCTCAGCCAAACCCCAGTTCCACTCACTCCACATGTGCGCCTATGCAGTTGACCATGGCTGGAAGAAAATGAGGTAACAAGGCTGACTGACCTTATTTAAATTTGTGATCAGTAATCCCACTTGGGACTTTAGTGCTGATTAGCAGAATGAACACCCTTCTTTCTTCCTTTTCCACCCCTACTTTCCTAGGTTAATATTTCACCTTTTCAAACCCTTGTACACTGTTGGCAAGAATGTAAATTGGTGCAGCTACTATGGAAAAGAGTAAGGATGTTCCTCAAAAAACTAAAAATAAAGTTACCGTATGATCCAGCAATCCCCCTCCTGGGAATATACCAAGATAAAACTCTAATTCAAAAAGATACATGCACCCCTCTGTTCATAGCAGCACTGTTTACAATAGCCAAGACATGGAAACAACCTAAATGTCCATCGACAGATTAATGGATAAAGAAGATTTGGAGAATGGGGCCCAAGTTTCCACAGAGCTGGAACTCCTGGCTTGGGGTCTCGTCCCTCCACTGTCACTGAACTGCCCCGGAGCCCAAGGGGAGGGTGGCCTCACTGAGGCTGCTGGCTCTGGAGGGGCCCCAGCAGCCAAAGCCATGACGGTCCTGGGGACTGCAGGCCGGATCACTCATCCTGGGGTGAGCCAGCTGCCATGTCATGAGGACGCTCAAGCAGTCCTAAGGAGACATCCATGTGGCAAGGAACTGAGGTCTCCTACCTACAGCCATGCCGCACCACACAGCATGGGGGACCCTAGTTCCCCGACTAGGGATTGAACCCACACTGCCTGCACTGGAATCGCGAATTCCCAAGCACTGGAATGCCAGGGAAATCCCTGTCTTTTATTATAAAAAATGTGAGTACAAGAAGACCCCAGAGCTTCCAAAAGGCTCTTGTTGATCCAGCCATGTGTCCACGCTGTGCCTCTGAGATGGGAGAGACAAGTTCAGGACATTCGTGCACAAGAGACCTCCCAGCTCCATGAAATATCAAATGGCAAAAACCTCCCAGAGATCCCCATCTCAGTGCCAAGACCCAGCTCCATTCAATGACCAGCAAGCTCCAGTGCTGGACACCCTATGCCAAACAACTAGCAAGACAGGAACACAACCCCACCCATTAGCAGAGAGGCTGCCTAAAATCATAATAAGGCCAGAGACACCCCAAAACACAGCACCAGACATGGACCTGCCCACCAGAAAGACAAGATCCAGCCTCATCCACCAGAACTCAGGCACTAGTTCCCTCCAACAGGAAGCCTACACAACCCACTGAACCAACCTTAGCCACTGGGGGCAGACACAGAAAACAATGGGAACTATGAACCTGCGGCCTGTGAAAAAGAGACCCCAAACACAGCAAGGTAAGCAAAATGAGAAGACAGAGAAACACACAGCAGATGAAGGAGCAAGGGAAAAACCGACCAGACCTAACACATGAAGAGGAAATAGGCAGTCTACCTGAAAAAGCATTCAGAATAATGATAGTAAAGAGCATCCAAAATCTTGGAAATAGAATGGAGAAAATACAAGAAACGTTTAACAAGGACCTAGAAGAATTAAAGAGCAAACAAACAGTGATGAACAACACAATAAATGAATTTAAAAATTATCTAGAAGGGATCAATAGCAGAAAAACTGAGGCAGAAGAACGGATAAGTGACCTGGAAGATAAAATAGTGGAAATAACTACTGCAGAGCAGAATAAAGAAAAAAAAATGAAAAGAATTGAGGACAGTCTCAGAGACCTCTGGGACAACATTAAATGCACCAACATTCGAATTATAAGGGTCCCAGAAGAGGAAGAGAAAAAGAAAGGGACTGAAAAAATATTTGAAGAGATTATAGTTGAAAACTTCCCTAATATGGGAAAGGAAATAGTTAATCAACTCCAGGAAGCACAGAGAGTCCCATACAGGATAAATCCAGGGAGAAACATGCCAAGACACATATTAATCAAACTATCAAAAATTAAATACAAAGAAAAAGTATTAAAAGCAGCAACGGAAAAACAACAAATAATATACAAGGGAATCCCCATAAGGTTAACAGCTGATCCTTCAGCGGAAACACCCCAAGCCAGAAGGGAGTGGCAGGACATATTTAAAGTGATGAAGGGGAAAAACCTACAACCAAGATTACTCTACCCAGAAAGGATCTCATTCAGATTTGATGGAGAAATTAAAACCTTTACAGACAAGCAAAAGCTAAGAGAATTCAGCACCACCAAACCAGCTCTACAACAAATGCTAAAGGAACTTCTCTAGGCAGGAAACACAAGAGAAGGAAAAGACCTACAATAACAAACCCAAAACAATTAAGAAAATGGTAATAGGAACAAACATATCAATAATTACCTTAAATGTAAACGGATTAAATGCTCCAACCAAAAGACATAGACCAGCTGAATGGATACAAAAACAAGACCCATATATATGCTGTCTACAAGAGACCCACTTCAGACCTAGGGACACATACAGACTGAAAGTGAGGGGATGGAAAAAGATATTCCATGCAAATGGAAATCAAAAGAAAGCTGGAGTAGCAATTCTGATATCAGACAAAATAGACTTTAAAACAAAGACTATTACAAAAGACAAAGAAGGACACTACATAATGATCAAGGGATCGATCCAAGAAGAAGATATAACAACTGTAAATATTTATGCACCCAACATAGGAGCACCTCAATACATAAGGCAAATACTAACAGCCATAAAAGGGGCAATCAACAGTAACACAATAGTAGGGGACGTTAACACCCAAATTTCACCAATGGACACATCATCCAAAATGAAAATAAATAAGGAAACACAAGCCTTAAATGATACATTAAACAAGATGGACTTGATTGATATTTATAGGACATTCCATCCAAAAACAACAGAATACCCTTTCTTTTCAAGTGCTCATGGAACATTCTCCAGGATAGATCATATCTTGGGTCACAAATCAAGCCTTGGTAAATTTAAGAAAATTGAAATCATATCAGGTATCTTTTCCAACCACAACGCTATGAGACTAGATATCAATTACAGGAAAAAGTCTATAAAAAACACAAACACATGGAGGCTAAACAATACACTACTTAATAACCAAGAGATCACTGAAGAAATCAAAGAGGAAATCAAAAAATATCTAGAAACAAATGACAATGAAAACAGGATGACCCAAAACCTATGGGATGCAGCACAAGCAGTTCTAAGAGGGAACTTTATAGCAATATAACCCTACATTAAGAAACAAGAAACATCTCAAATAAACAACCTAACCTTACACCTAAAGCAAATAGAGAAAGAAGAAGAAAAAAACCCAAAAGTTAGCAGAAGGAAAGAAATCATAAAGATCAGATCAGAAATAAATGAAAAAGAAATGAAGGAAACGATAGCAAAGATCAATAAAACTAAAAGCTGGTTCTTTGAGAAGATAAACAAAATTAATAAACCATTAGCCAGACTCATCAAGAAACAAAAGGGAGAAGACTCAAATCAATAGAATTACAAATGAAAAAGGAGAAGTAACAACTGACACTGCAGAAATACAAAGGATCATGAAAGCTTACTACAAGCAACTCTATGCCAATAACATGGACAACCTGGAAGAAATGGACAAATTCTTAGAAATGCACAACCTTCCAAGACTGAACCAGGAAGAAATAGAAAACATGAACAGACCAATCACAAGCACTGAAATTGAAACTGTGATTAAAAATCTTCCAACAAACAAAAGCCCAGGACCAGATGGCTTCACAGGTGAATTTTATCAAACATTTAGAGAAGAGCTAACACCTATCCTTCTCAAACTCTTCCAAAATATAGCAGAGGGAGGAACACACCCAAACTCATTCTATGAGGCCACCATCACCCTGATACCAAAACCAGACAAAGATGTCACAAAGAAAGAAAACTACAAGCCAATATCACTGATGAACATAGATGCAAAAATCCTCAACAAAATACTAGCAAACAGAATCCAACAGCACATTAAAAGGATCATACACCATGATCAAGTGGGGTTTATCCCAGGAATGCAAGGATTCTTCAATATACTCAAATCAATCAATGTGATACACCATATTAACAAATTGAAGGAGAAAAACCATATGATCATCTCAATAGATGCAGAGAAAGCTTTCGACAAAATTCAACACCCATTTATGATAAAAGCCCTGCAGGAAGTAGGCATAGAGGGAACTTTCCTCAACATAATAAAGGCCATATACGACAAACCCACAGCCAACATCGTCCTCAATGGTGAAAAACTGAAACCATTTCCACTAAGATCAGGAACAAGACAAGGTTGCCCACTCTCACCACTCTTATTCAACACAGTTTTGGAAGTTTTAGCCACAGCAATCAGAGAAGAAAAAGAAATAACAGTAATCCAAATCAGAAAATAAGAAGTAAAGCTGTCACTGTTTGCAGATGACATGATACTATACATAGAGAATCCTAAAGATGCTACCAGAAAACTACTAGAGCTAATCAATGAATTTGGTAAAGTAGCAGGATACAAAATTAATGCACAGAAATCTCTTGCATCCCTATACACTAATGTTGAAATATCTGAAAGTGAAATTGCGGAAACACTCCCATTTACCATTGCAACAAAAAGAATAAAATATCTAGGAATAAACCTACCTAAGGAGACAAAAGATCTGTATGCAGAAAACTATAAGACACTGATGAAAGAAATTAAAGATGACACAAACAGATGGAGAGATATACCATGTTCTTGGATTGGAAGAATCAACATTGTGAAAATGACTATACTACCCAAAGCAATCTACAGATTCAATGCAATCCCTATCAAACTACCACTGGCATTTTTCACAGAACTAGAACAAAAACTTCACAATTTGTATGGAAACTCAAAAGCCCCTGAATAGCCAAAGCAATCTTGAGAAAGAAAAATAGAGCTGGAGGAATCAGGCTCCCTGACTTCAGACTATACTACAAAGCTACAGTAATCAAGACAGTATGGTACTGGCACAAAAACAGAAATATAGATCAATGGAACAAGATAGAAAGCCCAGAGATAAACCCATGCACATATGGTCACCTTATCTTTGATAAAGGAGGCAAGAATATACAGTGGAGAAAAGACAGCCTCTTCAATATGTGGTGCTGGGAAAACTGGACAGCTACATGTAAAAGAATGAAATTAGAACACTCCCTAACACCATACACAAAAATAAACTCAAAATGGATTAAAGACCTAAATGTAAGACCAGACACTATTAAACTCTCAGAGGAAAACTTAGGCAGAACACTCCATGACATAAATCACAGCAAGATCCTTTTTGACCCACCTCCTAGAGAAATGGAAATAAAAACAAAAATAAACAAATGGAACCTAATGAAACTTAAAAGCTTTTGCAAAGCAAAGGAAACCATAAACAAGATGAAAAGACAACTCTCAGAATGGGAGAAAATATTTGCAAATGAAGCAACTGACAAAGGATTAATCTCCAAAATTTACAAGCAGCTCATGCAGTTCAATACCAAAAAACAAACAACCCAATCCAAAAATGGGCAGAAGACCTAAATAGACATTTCTCCAAAGAAGATATACAGACTGCCAAAAAACACATGAAAGAATGCTCAACATCATTAATCATTAGGGAAATGCAAATCAAAACTACAATGAGGTATCACCTGACACCGGTCAGAATGGCCATCATCAAAAAATCTACAAACGGGGCTTCCCTGGTGGCACAGTGGTTGAGAATCTGCCTGCCAATGCAGGGGACACGGGTTCGAGCCCTGGTCTGGGAAGATCCCACATGCTGTGGAGCAACTGGGACTGTGAATCACAACTGCTGAGCCTGCGCGTCTGGAGCCTGTGCTCTGCAACAAGAGAGGCCACGATAGTGAGAGGCCCATGCACCACGATGAAGAGTGGCCCCCGCTTGCCGCAACTAGAGAAAGCCCTCGCACAGAAACGAAGACCCAACACAGCCAAAAATAAATTAATTAATTTTTAAAAAAATTACAAACAATAAATGCTGGAGAGGGTGTGGAGAAAAGGGAACCCTCTTGCACTGTTGGTGGGAATGTAAATTGATACAGCCATGATGGAGAACAGTATGGAAGGTCCTCAAACAACTAAAAATAGAACTACCATATGATCCAGCAATCCCACTACTGGGCATATACCCTGAGAAAACCATAATTCAAAAAGAGTCCAGTACCACAATGTTCATTGCAGCTCTATTTACAATAGCCAGGACATGGAAGCAACCTATGTGTCCATCAACAGATGAATGGATAAAGAAGATGTGGCATATATATACAATGGAATATTACTCAGTCATAAAAAGAAACGAAATTGAGTTATTTGTAGTGAGGTGGATGGAACTAGAGTCTGTCATACAGAGTGAAGTAAGTCAGAAAGAGAAAAACAAATACCGTATGCTAACACATATATATGCAATCTAAAAAAAAAAAAAAGGTCATGAAGAATCTAGGGGCAAGACGGGAATAAAGATGCAGACTTACTAGAGAATGGACTTGAAGTTATGGGGAGGGGGCAGGGTAAGCTGGGACAAAGTGAGAGAGTGGCATGGACATATATACACTACCAAATGTAAAATAGATAGCTAGTGGGAAGCAGCTGCATAGCATAGGGAGATTAGCTCAGTGCTTTGTGGCCACCTAGAGAGGTGGGATAGGGAGGGTGGGAGGGTGGGAGACGGAAGAGGGAAGAGATATGGGGATATATGTATATTATAACTGATTCACTTTGTTATAAAGCAGAAACTAACACACCACTGTAAAGCAATTATACTCCAATAATGATGTTAAATAAAAAAGAAGATATGACACATATATACAGTGGAATATTACTCAACCATAAAAAAGAATGAAACAATGCCATTTGCAGCAACATGGATGGACCTAGAGATTATCATACTAAGTGAAGTAAGTCAGATAGAGAAAGACAAATATCACATGATATCGCTTATATGTGGAATCTAAAAGACGACACAAATGAACTTATCTATGAAAGAGAAACAGATTCACAGACACACAGAACAGACTTGTGGTTTCCAAGGGGTGGGGTGGTGGAGGATGAATGGATTGGGAGTTTGCGATTGATTAGCAGATGCAAACTATTATATATAGAATGGATAAACAACAAGGTCCTACTGTATAGCACAGGGAACTATATTCAATATCTTGTAATAAACCAGAATTTAAAAGAAAATATAAAAGAATGTGTATATATTTATGTATAACTGAATCACTTTGCTGCACACCAGAAAGTAACACAATATTATAAATCAACGATACTCCAATAAATAAGTAAATAAAAATTTCACACATTTTCCTTTCTCCTCAAACCTTCAACATCTCCATCCCCATCCTTATCCTCAATTGATGTCCTTGCTTCTTATTTCATCAAATAAAGAGATATAGTCAGAAGAAGGTGTCTACATGCTACTACCACCAAATCTCCTGGTCTACCTGCATCTGTGCCCATCCACTCTGTCTTTACTCTCATGAAAAACGGATGAGTGGTCCTAGCTCCACTCCAAGGCCAATTCCTTCCGTATTTATGAATTCCACACCCCTACCTACTCAAGAACAGATGTGCTGCAACTGCCCTCTCTCTATTCTGCATCATCAATTTTCCCTCAAACTAAAAATGAGGGCGGGTGTGGGGAGAGAGGAAGAGGAGGCACAAACACGCTTGAACTCCTATCTGTCCCTAGCGGTCACTGCATCGTTCTGCCACCCTTTCAGCAAACTCACGAAACAGCATCTATACTAGTTGTGTCCAATTCTTTTCCTTCATTCTCCCTTGAATCCACTACAGTCAGACTTTGGCCCTTGTCACTCAATCAGAACAGCTTTTTCTGTTGTCCGTGAAATAGTAAGTCCTCATTTTACTCCCTCAAATTGCGGCATTGACACAGTTAATCCCTCCCTGTCTCCAGGAACATTCTTCTCTTGGTTTCTAGGACTCTATCTTAGTTTTCCTCCTAACCTTGCCAACCACTCCTCATCAGTCTCCTTTGCTGGTTCCTCCTCACCTTCTCAATCTCTGAATGTTGGAATGTCCAGGATGCAGTCCTTGGAGCTCTTTTCTTTCCTTCTCTCTAAATGGCATGGGCTATTGATCACTCCTAATTTATAGCTTTAGTCCAGACCTTTCCTTTGAAATCCAGACTCATCTATCCAACTGCCTTCTTGATAAATGAACTTGGATCTCTAATATGTATTTCAAACTTAACATGATTGAAACCGAGTTTTTTATCTCCCTCTCAACCTGGCTCTTCCTATATTGTCCTCGTCACAGTAAATGGCAACAATTCCCTTCCTATGCTTGGTCCTAAAACCTTGGATCCATTCTTGAGCCCTCAATTTCCTCAGCAACTCTTGTCAGCTCTTCTTTTGAAGTATATTCAGAATCTGGCCACTTCTTGCTCTATTAGGGGTCCAAGTTACCATCACCTCTTACCTGCACTACTGCAACAGCCTCCCAAGCATTCCTTCTATTTCACCATTGCTCTCCTATTGTCCCTTCTCCACCAGGCAGTCAGAGCCATAGTTTTTTGTTTTTTGTTTTCTTAGGTTTTTTTTTTAATTGAACTATAGTTGATTTCCAATGTTGTGTTAGTTTCAGGTGTACAGCACAGTGATTCAGTTACACATATATATACATTCTTTTTCATTTTCTTTTCCATTATGGTTTATCACAGGATATTGAATATAGTTCCCTGTGCTATACAAAAAAACCTTGTTGTTTATCCATCCTTATATAATACGTTGAACAGCTAATCGCAAACTCCCAGTCCTTCCCTCCCCCTACCTCTCCTCCCCCTTGGCAACCACAAGTCTGTTCAGAGCAATATTTCCCAAGTGTAAAAGTCAGACCATGCCTTCCCTGTACTCAAAATCCTCCATGATTTCACACCCCTGATTCCTCTCTGACTTCACCTCTGATCACTCACCCCCTTACTCATCCCGATCCAGCCACACTGATCTCCTTGACTTTCCTTAAATTTCCCATATCCCCACCTAAAGACATTTGTACTTTCAGTTTCCTCTGCCTGAAAAACTCTTCCCCAATATCACATCTTACTTCCTCACTTCTTTCTAGTCTGTTCACAAATTTCACCTTGCCTTTGAAACCTGTCTTGACTTCGCCTCTTGCCAGTCACTCTCAGCCTTCCTTGACTCTGCATTTTTCTTCAGAGACTTATCACTACCTAATTGACACATTGAATGTTTTTGATTGTGAACTCCTTTTCGATTGTAAGCTCCTTAAGACAGAGATTTTGTTTGTTTATTCACTGCCAATTCTGTAGTGCCAAGAATAATACCTAGGACATAATAATTGATGCTCAATTAATATTTGTTGAATGAAAATGGTTGATTGAAATTCAGTTGAATCACCAAAATAAGAACAAAAGGAAACATCTAGAAAATGGAACCAAAATGCTCTTGAAAATTAAAATATGACTGGTGGAATTAAAATCTAGTAGACAAATTTGAAGATCGAGTGGAGAAAATTTTCCCAGGAAAAAAAAAAGACAGGAAATAGGAGAGAAAAGATGACAAAATAAAATGAGCTGGATAGAAAGGAAAATACCCAATACTGGGAATTCCAGAAAATGAGATAAGAGAAGAGAAGGAGAAGATGATCAAAGAAAGAATTCAATAAATTTCCCAGAACTGAAGGACATGTGTTTCCAGAATAATTTTTGCATCAAGGGAATACAAAATTACACAACACTCATGTAAAGATATTGGTCTATATCCAACAAAATATATATACATTTACCATTAGACCAAGCAATCCCACTCCAGGGCTGTATCCAAAAGAGATACTTGCAAATATGCCAAATGACATACGCACAAGGATATTTATTATAGAGTTACTTGTAGTAATAAAAGACTGATGACAATCCAGATGTTTATCAATAGGAGAATGATTGAATAAACTATGTTATCCAGTTGTAAGTAAAAATTTTGATCATAAGAAGAAATGCAAATATGAATGGAAAATTGGATAATATTAAGGCATTATTATTTAGTTTTATACAGGTAATAATAACATCATAAATATGTTAAAAGAAAACTCATCTCTTAGAGAGGCATATTAAAGAATTTATGGGTGATATAATAGATGTCTTGCATTACACTTAAAATATTCCAGAAAAAATTTAAAAGAAGGGGATGGATAAACATGACAGGCAAAATGTTGTAATTGTTTAATCTATATGATTAAACATGATTGTATGTAGACATTCATTATAATATTATCTTTACTTTTGCATATATTTGGAAATTACTGTAATAAAAATATTTATCTCCAAACACAATGGATTTTTTATTACCATCATTAATGTACATTATCCAAAAATTAGTATATACTAGAGACAAAATGAAAGTCCTAAAAGCTGAGAGAAAGAGAGAGAGAAGTGGGGGAGGAGAGAGAAGAGAGAACAGATCACATAAAAAGAATCAAGAATTACAAAAAAAATTCAATCCATGAAAAAAAAAAGAATTACAATGGCACTGGGCTCCTCAATAGCAAACTTGACCCCAGAAGACAATGAAGAAGTGCCTTCAAAATTCTGAGGAAACAACTCACAGAATGGAGAAAATATTTGCAAATCATATAACTGATAAGAGACTTGTGCTCAAAATATAAAAAGAATTTCTACAATTCAACAATATAAAGACATATAACCCAATTAAAATACCAGCAAAGAATTTAAATAGGCATTTCTCCAAAGAAGATGTACAAATTTGAAAATAAGTACATGAAAAGACGCCCAACATCATTAGTCATTAGGGGATGCAAATCAAAACCACGTTGAGATACCACTTCACATCCACTAGGTTAGCTATAATGAAAAAGACCATAACAAGTGCTAGCAAGGCTGTGGAGAAAATGGAACCCACATACATTATTGGCAGGACTGTAAAATGGTACAACCCCTTTGGAAAACAATTTGGTGGGTCCTCAAACTGTTAAACATGGAGTTTCCATATGACCTACAATTTCACTCCTAGGCATAGACCCAAAAGAACTGAAAACATATATCCACATAAAAACGTGTACTTGAATGTTCATAGAAGCATTATCTGTAATAGCCCCAAAGTGGAAACAATTCAAATGTTTATTAAATGATAAATGTGTAAACAAAATAGCAATATCCTCACAATGGAATATTATTTAGCCATAAAAAGGAAAGAATTACTGATACTACAACATGAATGAACCTTTGCCAACATACGCTAAGTGAAAGAAGCCAGTCAGAGAAGAAGCACATATTTTATGATTCCATTTACATGAAATGTCCAGAATAGGCAAATTCATACAAATGTAAGGATGATTAGTGTTTGCTCAGGGCTGGGGGAAGTGGCAAATTACTGCGAATGATTCAAGGTTTCTTTTGAGGGTAATGAAAATATTCAGGAATTAGATAGTGGTCATGACCGCACAACCCTGTGAATACACTAAAAACCACTTGATTGTGTACTTTAAATGGATGTGTGAGTTATATCTCAATAAATCTGTTACTTTAATATTTTTGAAAGCATGACCACGGATGCCAGTGGGGTCTGTGGCTCAGTCAGTTGGCATCCACTCTTTGACTTCTCTGCTGACTCACCAAACTTTTTAAAAGATGTTCAAGCAGGCTGCTCAGTTTACTTACTAATCCAGAAATTTTGGGTTATTTTGCATTTGCAAATCTTCACAATCAAGTCCAGTGAAAGTGCTTTTTTAGTTCATACTGATGATTAAAAATCCATGCTCATAGACTACCCTTGACTGATCTCCAACACAAAATAATTTTACATGGAACAGATACAATTGAAAAAACTTTCCAAATCGAGGCTTAAAGAGTTAAGATCAAAGAGAGAGAAGGGGTCAAACTGTGACTTACAGCAGTGGTTACACCAAGATATGGTGATACAGCCAACTGCAGGGTTGAATATTATCTCTTACATTGATGAGCAGTTCAAATGTTATCTGTGTGATGAACATGTATTGAACAGACAGTCATATCACAGAGAACACGATGCATTGTTGTTTTTACACTTTCATCTTTTGAACATGAACTTAAATTATTTGAAGCTAAATTTATGAAGATAATACACATGAACTATTGTATCTGTAATTGCAAAAGTTTACAACCTTAGTGATAAAATGACCGCCATTGAAGAAATAGATTCTTGATAAAATTGAAAAACATAACATCAAAGTTTATCACTTCTTAGGAGAAGAATCAGATGAAGATGAAGAGTTTAAAGATCAGACTAGGCTCTCTCCAGTCTCGGATTCCAATTTCTGCAGATAGACATGAATGGCGAGGGGTTAGAAATCATTGCTCTCCGTGGGGCTTTGTGGGCATGAAGACCCCAGGACAACATGACAGGAGCTGAGCACAGAACTCATCGCCCACCTGCAGACCTCAAGGGGCTAACCCAGGACTTTCACTATGAAAGGCTTAAGAGAAACAACAAAAAAGCGAGGATCTGAATAAAGACCACACCTTGCTGGAAATGCTAGTTGCATGCAAGAGATGAATGCAAGTGAATTTCATGAATGCAGACACAGATGCAAAAGCAAATGCAGGGTGGAAACGGAGATGGCTGTGCTCCTGAGCACCTGTGTAAGGGAACCGCCAGAGCAAGAATGTTGTTATTCATGCAGTTGTTGGAAGAATGCCCATCCTTTTAACAGTTCCTGTGGAATTTAATTTTGCTTTCATTTTTAGATGAAAGATAAAAGCATCTTTTTTTTCTAAAAAAGTACTTTAACATTATCATCATTGTTATGTTTTTTAATTGTGCTGTAAATTTCTTTTCATTTTTCTTCCTATTTAACCATGAATGCTGGAATTGGTTGTCAATAACTGCTCAGACAGTATCATTAATAATTAACTTCTTTGAGGTCAATAGACCTAACTAGCTAATCGTTGATTAGAACTATTGATTTATATCAAGAAAAAAAATTCATTAAGTCAGACAGAGAAAGACAGATACTATATGACATTGTTTATATGTGGAATCTAAAAAAATGATACAAATGAACTTATTTACAAAACAGATATAGATTCACAGACATAGAAAGCAAACTTATGGTTACCAAGGGGGAAACAGGGTGGGGGAGTGATAAATCAGGAGTTTGGGATTAACATATACACACTACTGTACATAAAATAGATAAACAACAAGAACCTTTTTTTATTTTAACTTTCACAACCTCACTTTAGTAAGACTTGTACAGGCTTACTAAATACAATTAAGAGTTATACCATCTATACCCTAATAAGGATTGAAAATTTACATTCCAGTTTACTATTTAGCTTAAAGAGTTTAAGTCCACTTCCATATCTATAGAGCCTATTAAGGCTAGATGGGCACAACCCCATCTTTCAGGTCATCCTTAACCCCTTTGTCCTGAGAGAGGAGACCTAGCTGCTTCTTTAGTTCTTCAATGTCTTTTTCTTGATCTATATTCATTATTTTGTAATAACTTATAATGGAAAAAAATCCAAAAAAGAATATATATAGATATCTATATCTATATCTATATCTATATCTATATATATAACTGAATCATTTTGTTGTACACCTGAAACTAATACATTATAAATCAACTCTACTTCAATTAAAAATTTTTAAATTTTTTTTTAATTAAAAAAAATTCACTTTAAGTTGTTTTTGAGTGGCAAGACGTCTATCTACTGATACAGAAAGACTAGCTGATGGGGCCTGGGATGAGGCCATCACTGAGCATGCAGTCCCACTTTGTCTCTTTCTTGGGTCTTACTGTGTATGTTTGAGCACAACACTTAAAGCCAGCTTGCAGTTACCATTCAACACAGATAATTTACTTATACACTTATCTGCTTACCAAGTAAAACAGTGGAAAACAATATAATGAGAAAAATCATACTTAAATAGCTTTGGAGAAAAGAAAGAGGCTTCCAGGGGGTAATTTTAAAAGTCCTCTGGATTCTGATGCCAAATAATTTTTAAAGTTAAAGCAATTGCAGTAAACTCATTCTAAGCCATTTTTAATTTATAATCTTCTAAAATGTTTATTCCTCGAAAGTTAATATTGGTTACATTGTGCTACAGAAAAAAAGTCAAAATAGCTTATAAGCTCCAATTATTGGATTTTAAATTAGAATTCTTACCTACAAAATGAGAGAGTCAGTAAACTATATTTTCATTAACTAAATTTGAATATAATGTTCTCTCTTTTTAAAGAATTTTAAAAGCTTTAATAGGCCTGTTGCAAAACCATTTTAAAGATCAGTCTCAGCATTATTCATTAGGTTCATTTGGGGGTTAGTCTTCAAGATCCCAGACCCAGGATGCTCTTGTGGGTTTGGCCAAATGGAGCCCTGGTACCTACCAGGCCTTCCTGACTTTGTTCCCTTTTTGGATAGTTTTCTGATGGAATGAGATTAGTAGTGATCACTGTGTCGTGTTTGGATGGTCTCAACCATTGTCATCCGCTGTTATTTCCTTCATTCTGAGTAATACAAATTTTTCCACATGTTGTCCAAGAATAAGATGTATCTGAAATCAACGCCAGTAGATTTCAGGTGCCAAAGGTCAAAGGTACTCATGTTCACCTACTGTGTGCAAAATGTAGCCTTTTTCCTTTTTAGTGTACCTTACTGTAGTACACTAATATGGGAGTTGAAATTCAAAGTGTTTGCTTTCTTCCAACATTTCTACTGATATTTTTAAGTTAGTCCCCCAAAATTGATATAATAAGGGAACTAATGGGAGTAAAGACAGCAGTGGGTGTTGGTTTATTTTCATTTTCATTTTCATCAATGGGAGGTATAGAGATTGAAAAGAAGTTCAATATAAGGAGAGGGAGGGTGTTTTGTTTTATATTTGGTCAAACCAAAACTAAAAAAAGGATAAGTTAAAAATATTAGTTTTGAAGGTATACTACTTCAAAAATACTCAAGTTTCTCATTAATACTGCACATTTATCCTTGAGTAACTATGAATGGTCAAATGTGATATGGTTTCCTTTTAAGGAACTTTTTAGCATTTACCTTTAGGAGTTCTATCAATATGTTATATTTGAGTTATTATGCATGTTCTTACCAAGAGGAAGTATTCTATGACTTCAGTAGATTACATAGAAGGTCAGTTTTTAAAATTATTTTGACATTTGTTAATTATACTAAATTGTTTTATCTATTTGTAAATGACCACTATAAACTAAGCCTTGTGACGCTCCAGTAAAATTACTACTCAGCAGAAGTTAACATTTAATCATGTTTATGAGGGTGAGGGAACCTATAGTTTTTATGTCATTGTTTTGCTGCCTAGATTTAGAAAAATGATTTTGTTCATTATATTACATTATTTTACCAAGATATTACTAATATCTACCTATAAAAATGTACTTTGGAAACTACTTATTTTACACAACAAATGTATATCTACTAAACTGTTTAATCAATAAAGTACTATTGTTTATATATTTTCAAAAGTTCTGAAGGAAAATCATTTTAAACCTGGAATTTTAAAATAAACCAAACAATTGTGAGGGCAGGATTAAGATATTTTCAAACATGCAAACTCTCAAAACATTTATTATGCATGCAACTTTTCTTGGAACATTATCAAAAAATATGTTATAATAAACCAAGGGAGCAAACCAAGATAATGGAAAGCCTAACTCCGTCCAGCAGGTGGTCCAATCAGAAGAGAGATGAGAGGAGTCCAAGGTGATGACGAAAACAGATCCAAGGGCAACAGACCCAGAGATTGGCCATGGACAGAGGCTCTGGGAGCTTTTCTCCAATAAATGATAATTGTGATGGACGACCTGATAGGTAAGGACGTTTTGAGAGAAGATCCATGTCCCTGGAAGCGAGTTTTGGGGATAAATTAGAAAAAGACACACTAACAAATTATTTTGAGGATGTTTTTCTAGAACACTAAAAAAATTATTAGCTCCAAGAGAAACAAATTTGTACAAAATAAGAAATGTGATCACAGTATACTATGTGACCCAGGTATGAATAAAATTTACATGGGAATAATAATGGAAGCAAAGAATATTGAGCTAACCAAATATTGTTATGTAAGTATATTGGAGGAATGGGGGTGGGTGGTTGTGCGAGTGTGTGTTTACTTGTGTGTGCAAAAACCTGCAAGACCCCTGCCTATTTGGGGGTGGGGAGAGCTATAACACCTATATCCTCTTCTGTAAGTGGACCATCAATAGGTAACAGCTAACACTGCAAAAACAAAGACTCGCGGTATAGTCATTTTATTTAGAAATATGGAGGTAAACTCCAAAAGAAATAGCTAAGAAAGTTGAAAGTGGTTGCCCCTGTGAAGCAGAAATGGGGGGTGAGAGGCAGTGCTTTATTTTTATAATGAACATTGTGGAGCTCTTTGACTTTGAAAATAGGTACAACTTTGATTAAAATATAAATTTTTAAAAGAAACATAAATAGATAAATATATACACACAGGTATGTGTGTATACATATATATATTCAGAATTCACTTAATTCTAGCCACTATTCAATATTCAACTTTACACAAGAAGAGAGAAACCTTAAAACAGAAGCTCAAAATGTCTTGAATATGTCTTTATTTTGAGAATGAACAGGGACTCCTTTCAGAATCTGATGTAAATGAAGATCTCTCTACCAAGAAAAAGTGAACTCAAAATTCCAGAGAGTTCCACAGACTTCCTGAAGCCCATTTATGGATCCTCTGGACATCCACATATCACAATTTAAGAACCCTTCCTTTGAAGGAAATGTAATAAATATGCAGACACCTGAAAGGGCTTCACTGCTCCCCCAAGGGGCCTTCCTTGGTGGGGACCGTGGGCATGGGGTATGCCATTACACCTTCTCATGCAGGTCACCCTTCCAAGCAGATCTCAAAGAGAGCCAGACTCTGAGCCTCTGAAGTTATTTCCTGCCCTCAGTGGTTTTGAGACCTGAGGACAGTGTTCCTCTCTTTGTTTCAAGAATGAAGGAAAACAATTCACCTCTACCTTGGACTTCTGATCGCACAGATCTGATCTCTACGCATTTCCTCTCCATTACCAATTCTGTTGAGTCAGAAAGTGTTGGTGCATGGTTTCATCTTCTGGACCCAATTTGGCCATAAAAGATGAAAGAAACCAAAACCAGATACTTTTCACATTAAAAATGATGAAGGCCCCACGGAATCTGGTACATGAATGTTTGCTCTTAGCATTTTCCCCAGATTTTGAGTCATTTGCAAGGGTCCATGTTAGGGTTGTGAGACATATTAAAGAAGACACACACAGACAAAAAACCCACTAAATTAAGAAGCATTAGGTGAAGTTCTAGTCCAGAGTGGCTTTGAACCAGTGAGTTTTCACAGTTACACATTAACTGGCTGTTGAGTAAGCCACCAATCGCTCTCTTTGGTGATCTACAATTCACATACAACCTGCTGCCAAAATCAAGGGATGCCAAATCACATTACTTATAAAATGCAGAAGAATATTTAAGGTGCTCTTTTTTGCACGTTGGCAGGCATCCCTACCTAAAAGAAAGAAACTAAGATTTTGCCAGACACTCACACAACAGAGAAGAATTTTTTTTTATTTTTCAGCCTTTCTAGAACTGGTCAATTGCAAAACTACCCTCTCCTCCCCAATTATATTTTGAAAAAGGTAAAAAGCTACCTCAGAAAGTACTAGTTTTCCATATTTGGGCCTGCAGTCAATTGAATTTCACCAAAGCCCTCTCAGTTTCTTTGCTCTTTTCAATAAAAGCCCTTGTAAGCAGGAATATACTGTGAAATTATTTTTCACTATTAGTTAAGAGGCTTCCCTTACATGTTTTTCCACATTAAATAAAAACAAAGACTCCCAAAGGAATTAAAAAATAAGTAAGAATAAAATCAGAAAAAGCACATATTAGTCACATGCAGAGTCATAAGGATATGATAAAAGACATGTCAAATGGTTTAGCACTTAAGAGGTACTTCTGTAACGGCCATTTAGAAGAGAGGGCTGTAAGCCACCCCATACCTGTAATCACCATGACCTTCAGAATTATGGGTCAGAACCCAGCCAGCCCACCTCGCAGCCAACATGCCCTATAATCAGAGGCAAAGTAGAAGTGCATTTTTAATTCCATCAGTCATCTTTTAACTGATCTATCTCAGTACCCAGGACAGGATAATTTGCAAGAGGGTATTTAATAATACTTTTTAAATAGTGGGGAAGGGCAATTGGAAAAATAAATGAAATCTTCCATTCACTCAGAAGCTCTATTTGCACTAATGTCATTAGCACCCCCTTCCCCCAAAGCTCCTTCTCTACTTGTCTTATTTACTGGTTTGCTAACTGAAAGATGAATTGAGGCTACCAAATCTTTTAGAGTTAGAACTCTCTCCTGGATGGCAGGACCAAGATATACATTTACTTCAGCTCTGTAATCCCAGTGTTTTAGTGTCTTGCCTAATGCTCCTCGACTTCAAATGTTTAAGAGAGTGTTTTGTCTCTTTCAGACCTAAACACATACACCTGGAACACGTCAAGAACTCTATTTAAATTTCTTCTCTTCCCTTGATGGTCCTCCAAGGGCATAGCTGAAGCTCTCGGTTGCCTACACTAAACCCCAATTTTATCGGAATAACCTGCTTCTGCCAAAAAGCCAAAGGCTTCACCAACCTTCCATGGCAATCCCGTCCCCTTGCTACTGATTGCTTTAGGAATTGTCTTATCATGCAATTTTGGCCACTCACTCACCAAGAGACGTCTGCTGGAGTTTGCATGGGAAGATGTGCTCTTCAAAAGACATACAGAAAAAAAGACCCACATTTTCTCTGGGCAATGTCTGGAGGTGATGCCTACGATTGTTGTAGGCTCTTGTTACCCTCAATGGATGGTGGGGCAAAGAGGGTCACAGACAGAACCTAACAAACAGTGTCTGAAACCTGCCCTCCCTCAGGACACCTTGTGATGTGAATTAAGGAATTCCCTTGTTCTTCGAGCCAGTTGGGTTGGGGTTTTCTGATCCTTGCAGCAGACAGCAGCCTGACATGTTCAGAGGGTAATCCAGAGGACCTTTACCCAGGGGATATTCCTCTTTGGGTCTTTGTTCTTTGCTAGTATTTTCACAATCCCACCCCCAGGGTATAATAAGTAGCTAAACCAAAGGGGAAAACATCCCTAGGCCACAACACTCATAAAATTTCCCTTAACATCATCTGAAATAGGGCCAGATTTCTTGAAAAAAAAAACCTCAAGATATATCTTTGGGAAAAGCTGGGAAACTAAGTTATAATAATTACCAATGATGTCAAGTAGCACTCCTGCAGAGTGAGCTTGTGGGCAATAACCATTTGATTAATTACTTCCATTCATGTTGAGGGCTTAAAGAAAAAAAGTGACAATTAATACTTTTTTAAAAAGAACTATCCAGAAGTGATAGAATTAAGGATAAAGTAGGGAGGCATAAATTTAAAAAGAAAAAAAGCAAATATAACAAAAGGATAGAGTTCTCCCCAACCAAGAGAACTTCACAGAGTTTGCTTAAGAGATTTCATTTCTAAATAAATCACATTTTACAATCACCAGTGGAAAAGGGCAATAAACAACTTAATCACCAGTTGTGTATTATCAACATTGAGATCTACAGTTTATGCTTCTTTAAGTGGACTACTGAACATGGTGGGGGTGTCTACAGAGAACTGGATCAACTTGTTGACACTGGCAACAAGGCTCACAAACTATTATGTATAGAATGGATAAACAACAAGGTCCTACTGTATACCACAGGGAACTATATTCAGTATGCTGATAAAACATAATGGAAAAGAATATGAAAAAAAAAATATATATATATATATAAAACTGAATCACTTTGCTGTACAGCAGAAATTAACACAACATTGTAAATCAACTATACTTCAATAAAATAAATTTTTTAAAAAACCATGGAGTAGGGGCCCAACAGTCAGAGGTGGTGTTGGGACGTCATGGGTTTCAGCTAGTTGCTGGGATAACATTCAACGCATCAAGTTAGGAATAGAGGACTGTGACCTAACTAGCTTCCCTGCACTTCCTGGAGCATCTGGGTGAATGTCATTCTGCTTTCTTTCAAACAGATGAAACTGACTCTTCAGATGGAACTGATAGAGTGAAAGACTGAGTCTAATGTGGTAAGAAGCTGTTAAAAGATTAGCATTGGCTTTGGGTGGAAAAACAATTATGCTGAATTACAAAGACATCTGCCACACACTCAGCAAACGATCAGAGAAGCCAGATTTTCCTCACATTTTACTTCCTGGACCCTTTTCAACTTTCAAATAGACTACAGTGCTCTGATTATTTTCCTTAAATAAACTCAGAACAAACTTAGCCGGATACTGTTCCCTATAGAACCTTTTTTTTCCAACCACTTACCCAGCAGGAAATAAAAGTGACACCCTCTATCTCTATAGTGCTTCACAATTTTCAAAATTCTTTAATGGGCATTCATTCAATAAACAACATTCGTTCATTCATTTGCATTAATTCATTTGATAAAAAACAACAAACTTAAGCTTCTTGCAGCTCTGCTTAAAGCAATTCTAC
Organism: Balaenoptera borealis; assembly: GCF_965194805.1. Lineage (NCBI taxonomy): Eukaryota > Metazoa > Chordata > Mammalia > Artiodactyla > Balaenopteridae > Balaenoptera > Balaenoptera borealis. Next base: position 65,705,453 of record NC_138869.1, on the reverse strand, counting down.
AAAGACAGGGTGTGCATTCCTGTCTGCTGTCCCATTCATTCATTCATTCATTCAATAAATATTCATTGCCTACAATGTGCCAGACACTGTTCTAAACTCTGGGAGCACAGCAGTGGGAAAACAAATGGACAAAATCCCCGTCCTCCTGTCACTTACATCCTCATAAACACAATATAACTGTTTTACATATTTCCAATTGGTTATGGCCCCATCATTAGCAAAGAGCTTAAGTTTTTCTCTGTGCTGCATTAAGTATGCAAGGAGGTTTAAATAACTTTTTGAAGGAGCAAGACCCAAAAACTAATACATTGAGACAGGTTGCTACTCAACAGTATGGGGAAAGTTTATTAATTCACAAAGGGAAAAAATCAGGCTTCTTCGAAGTATTTCTCAAGTAAGATTTCCATTCACTATAAATCCAGCGAAGAACAAGGAACATCACAGTACTTCTTACACCCATTTATCACACGCAGATTCATTATGTGCAGGGCATAGTACATTTGTTTTCACTTGAATACATACATCAATTCCTCGATGTTAGTAAAATTATTTAAATTTTCAAGATTAAACACACACATACACACATCTTGGAAAAGCAAAGTGAAGTTAACTCTGTTGTCAGGCTTCTGTAAGTTAATAGATATGATATGCTTAAAACTGCCTGGCAAAGAGCAAGCATTCAATAAATGTTACCTATGAGTACTATTTCACCACGTTTAAAGATGAGAAAACCCAGGCCCAGAGAGGCAACTTGCCCAAGGGGCAAAGCTGGTTGGTGATTGAAGAGGGACCTAGCCCCTCTAGGGGCTCTTCCTGTCCAGCCCGTTCTGGAATTAGCCAGCCAGCATCAGTGTGTCTCCATATCACCTAGAACACACTTGAGTAACAAGAATGAGCAGGGAATCTAGCATCTGTTAGTCATAAGCCTAACCACTTGCTCCCTTAGAAATGGGACAATAAGGTCCTGGAATACTGGACATAGAATGCTCCTGTTATGGGGGAAGGGCAAGGTCACGGTGACAGACAGGCCTGGGGAGAGTGAAGTTCTCCCCTGGGGAGCCAAGACCAGGCTAAGGGAAACGCCAGTGACAAACATGCAGGCTTTGTGACTTATCTGGGGTTTTCACTTTTAACTCACCAGACACGTGTCTTGGGAAGGAGACAAGGAGGAAATCTCGCAGCTTCGTAACTCCTGACCGTTCTGAACTTCTTCCTGCGCAGGTACTGGAAACCTGTCTATGGAAGGTCTGTGGGGATGGACACAGCTGGCAAAGGAGAAAACATAAGCGTCCTCTCCTCAGGGGAAAACCTGTCCTTCTCTGCGTCAGTTCAAATTAGTAATCTAAAAGAATTAATCTACTTTAGGACTGTTCTTACCCCTCGGATGCCTCCACACAGCAAAACTTTTGTCAAAATTGCTGATTCTGTACAAGTTCCATTCTCCCAGGTTCACTTTAATTACTAAAACATTTACCCAGTGTGATAGAGGCACGGTTAGTTAGCATGACGTCTTCTTTAGACTGACCCTGCTAGATCACACAGGGAACTTTTAGTGAGGGGGTGTTGTAGTTTCGTTTAAAGGTATCCTTTTCGACGCTCAGCACTACGGTGTTCACCGGACGCTCCGAGGACGGAGCATGCGCACATTTGCCGACGCCCTCTGCGCTACAACCACCCCCCTCCCCCGCCCCGATAAGGCCTATTGGGAGAATATCTTCCTTGTCTACAAGGAAGGTTGGGGGTTGCCGCTGGAAATGACTCTAAACTGAGAAGTCCTACTGCTTCCTTGGGGCTGATAGTATCCCTTCACCTTGGAGGGGCCATTAGAGCATCGGCTGGCCTTCTGGAATGGTCCTCATTGGTCCAGCCCTCAATGGCAGATTGAGGATCAAAGTTCCGTCTGTGTATGTGATCCGACCATGGTCCGTTCGGTCTCTCGCCTTAACTCTGGGGGGGCCGTCAGAGCCCTCAGAGCACTGAAGCCTCACCCCTCTCCTCCTTCCGCTGCTTGGAGGCTGTTTCTATTTCTCTGAAATCTGGATGCTAGATAAGCTCTGGCTTTAGTTACAAAACCCAGAGGACTCTAGAAAGCCAAGCACGGGTGCCAAGCCGCTCGGACACGCAGCCTTCATCAAGGACCTGGTTGCAACTGCAATCCTTACAGTTTTAGAAAGGAATCTCATTCCAAGGCCAGAAAGAATCATCTGGTATCACATGGGGTAGATTTATTGGTCAAAAGCCTAATGATAAGAGAATTATGAAATCTTCTTAGCCTGTTATTTAAAAGATACAAAAGCATTTAGCGTCCTTCAAATGATAAACGCATAAACATAAGTTTAAGAGATTCCGTTGAGCTCTGTCTGTGACTCCACCCATGAGCCCAGGGAAGGCTCTGAACCCTCGAGAGAGCTATGTCTGGCTGATCCTCTGGGGACACGAGGTGACAGATGCACTGAACCTTCCTCGAGAATCACTGTCCCCCAGCAGCCCCGAGCCATGGAATAACACAGTTGTGCGCGGCAACCTTGGCAAAGGCATACAGTCACGCTGGTCGTCGAGTTCAAGAGGAGGTCAAGAATTGTCCAGTGTACACCACCCATTACAGGCTATTTGTGGAAAGCCTCATGTGTATTTTCATTTCAGGACGACCATATGGTGAGGAGATGAAGCTGGCAGTCTGGTGTTTAAAGAATCGGTATCATAAACAGAGTAAGTGCAAAAGGGGAATTTCACAAATATTTAACTCAGAGGGAGATGTGCTGAGATGACAGAGGAAAATGTTCTCCATGGAACATTAAGTTAGGTGACTGTGCCCAAGGTGACAGAACAGTCACAGCCTGCTACAGCGATTCATTTACTGTCCTGCCGACCACAAACCTACCCAGTAAGCCATGAACTTGCATCTGGAGGCAAACTGTGGCCAAGCCCAGGAAGACCATCTATCACTCTCTGGAATGACTTTTAAAAATTAAAAGTAGGAAAGACTCCATAGAAATTAAAAATAAAAAAGGCTTCATTGTGGGACAAGTCTCATTGTGACTAAGCAAATAACTCCATTTAACTTTCTAGTTACAGAACTAGAGATGAAATGAGGGTTATCTAAAGGACCTCCAAAAATAAGCGAGTTAAGAGACTCTTTGCTGTTTTCAGACCCTGGCTTTGTGCACCATGGCGCTAGCCGGGGAGTGACGGAAGCCCTGGGAGGTATGTTTCTGTGCCTTCTCTAGAGAGAATTCCACCCAATCATAGTTACCTCTGCTTTCTGACAGCATCCGATCCAGAATAAAACCCTGCTTCCTTGAACCCTCACCAAAATCACCTACCACCAGCCCAAACCCTGTAAGAAGTCCTTTCTAATCTCCACTTACTGAGATGCCCCACAATTCCCCATGGAGTGAAGTTTGCCTTTGTTGAACGCATTGATAAACCCAAACTTTTTTCCACTGCAGGTGGATTCCTGACCATCTCTGTGCAGAGGTCATTATCAGTGTAATAACAGAGGAAAGTGCTGGTACCATCTTACAGTTCAATCAGAGGCAGGCAGCTCCCTTGTGCTGTGTCAATACATATCATCCAAAAAGGTAGCTAATGTGGAAAATACAAATTTCTCTCTTTTAAGAGTCACTCAATCATTCTTTAAAACAGTATCAAAAATCACTAGTCAATACGTATTTGTAGCCTCTTTCCCTGTCTCTACCTCTAAGGAGAATTCTAGGTCATCCTTCCACTCTCCTTGGCCACCTTCCCAACTAGCAATGATACTGACTGGCTTGATCAGCTCTGGGCCGTTGCTGGTATCACATCTGAGCAGTGGCGAGAACAAAAGCACATGAAAGACTCATGGGAGGTGAAACCAGCCCATGTGACAAGGGCTGAGCTGGGGAAGTAGAGGAGGGAAGAGAGTCTGCATCAGCTGGGTTTCAAGGGGCCCATTTTGGAGATGAGGTCAGAGTCAGGAAAGAGAAGTAGTAGAGAACTTGGATGTGGATACGAGCAGGGAAAAGAAGTTTAAAGAAATGTTCCTCACTACTATATATAAAACAGATAACTAATAAGGACCTACTGTATAGCACAGGGAACTCTACTCAATACTATGTAATGACCTATATGGGAAAATAATCTAAAAAAGAGTGGATCTATGTATATGTATAACTGATTCACTGTGTTTTCCTGCAGAAAGTAACGCAACATTGTAAATCACCTAGACTCCAATTAAAAAAAAAAAAAGAAACCTTCCTGTGCTTTATAAAAGTACCACACGCCCCTCCACCCTCTCTCCCCTGTTCACCTTGGTCTTTGGGGACAGAAGATGGGAAAGATTTCGATTTCTTTTCATTATCTCTTGTTGGTGGTCTTTTTTTCAATGTTCTCCCTCCCCCCAGTGACTGAGCCATATGACAGCTGAGCCAAAAATGTCAGCTCAAGGGTACCTAGATTTTTGCCCACATCCCAGCCCTCTCCTGAGCTCACCGCACCTTCCTGTGTTTATATAGCACTCACAGAGAGTGAGGCAGAATGGCCTACAGAATCATTATTTCTAATTGTCAGGTCTGTCTCCCCTACTGAAATGTGGGTTCCTTGAGGGCAGGGCCGGGACCATACTTATTTAATCCCCTGTGTACAGAGGTGCCTAGCATGAGGTACTCACTCAGCATACTTTGTTTTGTCAAGTAAGTGTCATCCGGCCTCCTGTTCCAGCCATCACCACCAGCTCTGTCAGCAACAAGGCTTGGGAGAGACCCACGTAAGTCAGCCGGCATTGTCTCCTCCTGAATGCTTCTGCCTCTCTCATCTCTTTTTTGTCTTTTCCAATCCAGGCCCTATTGTAGAATAGTAATAATTAGTGCTGCTTACAGACCCTGTGCTAGGCCCTTTATATTCTTTTTTTATACATTCTTTCTTATATTCTTTTCCATTTTGGTTTATAACAGGATATTGAATATAGTTCCCTGTGCTATACAGTAGGACCTTGTTGTTTGTCCATTCTATATATAATAATTTGCATCAGCTATCCCAAACTCCCACTCCATCCCTTCCCCAGCCCCCTTCCCCCTTGGCAACCAAAAGTCTCTTCTCTATGTCTGTTTCTGTTTTGTGGATATGTTCATTTGTGTCATACTTTAGATTCCACATATAAGTGATATCATATGGTATTTGTCTTTCTCTTTCTGACTTACTTCACTTAGTATGATAATCTCTGGGTCCATCCATGTTGCCGCAAATGACATTATTTCATTCTTTTTTATGGCCGAGTAATATTCCATTGTATGTACGTACCACATCTTCTTTATCTATTCATCTGTTGATGGACATTTAGGTTGTTTCCATGTCTTGGCTATTGTGAATAGTGCTGCTATGAACATAGGGGTGTATGTGTCTTTTTGAATTATAGTTTTGTCTGGATATATGCCCAGGAGTAGGATTGCTGGATCATATGGTAATTCTATTTTTAGTTTTTTGAGGAACCTCCATAATGTTTTCCACAGTGGCTGCACCAACTTATGTTCCCACCAACAGTGTAGGAAGGTTCCCTTTCTCTACAACCTCACCAGCATTTGTTATTTGTAGACTTTTTAGTAATGGCCATTCTGACTGGTGTGAGGAGGTACCTCATTGTAGTTTTGATTTGCATTTCTCTAATAATTAGCCATGTTAAGCATTTTCTCATGTGCCTATTGGCCATCTGTGTGTCTTCTTTGGAGAAATGTTTATATTAAGGTCTTCTGACCATTTTTCAATTGGGTAGTTTGGGTTTTTGTTGTTGAGTTGTATGAGCTGTTTGTATATTTTGGAAATTAAGCCCTTGTCAGTTGCACTGTTTGCAAATATTTCCTCCCATTCCATAGGTTGTCTTTTTGTTTTGTTTATGGTTTCCTTTTCTGTGCAAAAGCTTGTAAGTTTGATTAGGTCCCATTTGTTTATTTTTGCTTTTATTTCTATTGCCTTGGGAGACTGACCTAAGAAAACATTGGTAAGATTTATGTCAAAGAATGTTATGCCTATGATTTCTTCTAGGAGTTTTACAGTGTCATGTCTTATGTTTAAGTCTTTAAGCCATTTTGAGTTTATTTTTGTGCATGTTCTAACTTCACGATTTACATGCGGCTGTCCAACTTTCCCAGCACCACTTGCTGAAGAGACTATCTTTTTCCCATTGTATATTCTTGACTCCTTTGTTGAAGATTAATTGACTGTAGGTGTATGGGTTTATTTCTGGGCTCTCTATTCTGTTCCATTGATCCATGTATCTGTTTTTATGCTAATACCATGCTGTTTTGATTACTGCAGCTTTGTAGTATTGTCTGAAGTCTGGGAGGGTTCTGCTTCCTGCTTTGCTCTTTTTCCTCAGATTGCTTAGGCAATTCTGGGTCTTTTATGGTTGCATATCAATTTTAGGATAATTCGTTCTATTTCTGTGAAAAATGTCATGGGTAATTTGATAGGGATCACATTGAATCTGTAGAATGCTTTGGGTAGTATGGCCATTTCAAAAATATGCATTCTTCCAATCCAAGAGCGTGGGATATCTTTCCATTTATTTGAATCATCTTCAGTTTCCTTTATTAATATTTTATAGTTCTCAGCACATGTCTTTCACCTCCTTGGTCACGTTTATTCCTGAGGTTTTCTTTCTGTGTGTGTGTGTGTATGTGTGATTTTATGAGGTATTGTTTTTTTAGGTTTCCTTCCTGATATTTCATTGTTAATGTAAAGAAATGCAACCAATTTCTGTATGTTAATCTTGTGTCCTGCTACCTTGCTGCAATGTTTCTGTAGAGAAATTGGCTGATAGCCTGGTGGGGGTTCCCTTGTAATTAACTCTTTTTCTCTTGCTGCCTTGAAAATCCTCTCTTTCACTTTTGCCGTTTTAATTATACTATGTCTTGATGTAGGTCTGTTTGGATTCATCTTGTTTGGAACTCTCTGTGCTTCCTGCACCTGGATATCTGTTTCCTTCTTTAGGTTTGGGAATTTCTCAGCCATAATTTCTTTAAATACATTTCCAATCCCCTTTTCTCTTTCTTCTCCTTCTGGAATCCCTATTATGCATAGATTGGCACACTTTATACTATCCTACAGGCCTCTTATTGCTTTCATTTTTTTTTTTCATTTGTCTTTCTGTCTGCTCTTCTGATTGGGTGATTTCCATTATTCTATCTTCCAGATAACTTATTCATTCTTCTGCATTATTTATTCTGCTATTCATTGCCTTTAGCTCTGCTTTCATCTCAGCAAATGAGTTTTCTAATTTTTCTTGGCTCCTTTTTATAGTTTCTAGTTCCTTTTTACAGTACTCTGCATTTCTGTTGATAGCCTTTTTTAATTCCTTCAGTATTTTCAGTATCTCCTTTTTGAAATTGATGTCTATTAGACTGAAGAAGTCTGTTTCATTTTTTGTTCTTTCAGGGGAATTCTCTTGGTCTTTTAACTAGGAGTGGTTCTTCTGCTTCTTCATCTTGCTTATATTTCTCTTAGTCTGTGAGTTTAGGAGAAACAATTACCTACTGTAGCATTGGAGGGCTATTTATATGTGGGAGCATTGCTGTGTAGCTTGTGTGGGTTTAACGTTTTTGGTGCGAGGGCTGTTTTTAGTATGGATGCCTGCCGCCTCTTTCCTCAGTGTGTGCTGGCCATTATCCCTTTGATAGGGGTTGTGCAGATGTGGCAGCTGGCACCCTCCCCCAGAGCCTATGATGGTGGTGGCTCACGCCTGCCCTCAGAGCCCACAGCGGTGGTGGTGGCTGGCTCACACCACCGGAGCCCACCTCTGCGGAGCTCATGTAGGCAGTATACTGTCCCCTGAGAGTGCACACATGCAGGGAAAGAGGCTGCATTGGTGGTTCCCAGCCCTCCCCTTGTGTGCCCCCCAACAAAGGTGCCTTGCCTCTATGATGGGCCTGGGCTGCCTCCATGTACACCTTCGGTTGTGGCAGCACCCACAGTCCAGCCCCTTCAGGCTGTCTCCACGCAGCCAACACCAGTCCTTTCCCTTAGTCCGACCTCCAAAGCCCAAGCTTCAGCACCCAGCTCCTCCCTGCCCCGCCCCGCACTGGCAGACACAAGTCTCAGGCTTGGGAGTGCTGGGCGGCACTGACTGTGCAGTTCTCCCTCTGCTCTGGCTGCAGCAAACCAGTTGCTGCACTCTGTTCCAAGGCTCTGAAGCTCCCCCTCCATCCCAGCTGATCACCCCACCAGTGCGGGGGCTCCCCAGGGTGCAGGAACCTTTCCTTTTTCACAGCTCCCTCCCAGGGGCTCAGGTCCCATCCCAATTCTTTTTTCTTTTGTCCTACTCAGTTACATGGAGGTTTTCTTGCCCTTTCAGAAGTCTGAGGTCTTCTGCTAGCGTTCAGTAGATGTTCTCTGAGAACCATTCCATGTGTAGGTGTATTTTTGATGTATTTGTGGGAGGAGGTGAGCTCTATGTTCTACTACTCTGCCCTCTTGATCACTCCCCCTATATACTTTACTTATACTAATTCTCATAACAATTCTGTGAGGTAGGCATTATTTTTCCATTTTAAGGTTAGAAATCTGAATCTTGAAGAAGTTTCATGATGTGCCTGGGACCAAGCTGTAAGTAACAAAAGTGGGGCCTGGGTTTCAGACTTTTCACTGCTGTGTTATGAAGAACAAACTGAATCTCACGCAAAACCCTCCATCAGGACTACACTGTATTATCAGACTTATCTCCCATCACCTCCCCAGAGTTGACTCAACAGGACCACCAGGATTCCCTCCCCATGTGCCCACGACTTGGCTCTGCTGTTGTTCCTCCTGAGGACCACCCCTGGCCTGGCTTCCCGTCTTACCCACCCATCCCCAGAGGCCCAAGTCAAATATCTCCACATCACGAGGCCACCCCTGCTTTCTCCATCCTCCACTGGTGTGATCGTGCTTCTCTCTCACATTTAGTGTGATCCTCTCTTAAAACACGTATTATATTCTGCCTCAAATGAGAGAAGTTCGATGCACATCTTTGTACCACATCCCTCTTTACCTTCCCAATGAGGCACAGTAACAGCAAACACATATAGGGCTTACTTATTGGGTGTCTGGGAATAGTCTAAACAGTGTACATGTATTCAGTAGCTGAATCCTTATAATAACTCCATAAGATATATGCCATGGCACAGAGAGGGCAGGAAATTTGCCTGGGGTCACAAAACCCACATGTAGCAGTGGCAGGGTTAGACAATCCAGCACCAGTGCCTGGCCAGGAACCAACAAACCAGGCTGCCTACACATAGCAGGATCTCAGGAAGTGTTTTCTGAGTCAAAGAATGAATGAATACACAACAAAATGAATTCAAGGCAACAAATTCAGTGTGAAATTAACCAAGCCAGTCATAGTTTGGGGCTTATTTGACATCCAGTTGCCTCAAATTCATGGCATTATAAAGAATTTTTTTGTATTCATCAGTCACTTTTTTCACTCATCCAACAAATATTCTCTACAGACTATGTGCCAGGCCCAGGGCTAAAAGCACATGAGTTTTTGCTCTCAACAGCCCACAACTACCCATGAGAAGAGCTTGCAGGTGCCCACCATTTGCAATGTGGGAGGGGGTTGTATAGAAATGTGCTATCTGGACTTTATATATGGCTTTCTTTCTGCAGTGAACCATGACTGAAACAGTGGTTCAATACAGGGTGAATCTCCCCTCCCCCGTTGACACTTTTGGTGTCATAACTAGGGGTGGGGTGATACTGCATCAGGTGGGTAGAGTCTAGGGATACTGCCAAGCATCCCGCTGTGCCCAGGACAGGCCCCATGACAAAGAGTTACACTGCCCCAAATGTCATTAGTGCCAAGGTTGAGAAACCCTGTACCAAAAATGTAAAGAAAACACCCTTTGCCAAAAATCAAAGATGCATCTAGTATATAAATAAATCCTGAAAACCTAATACACAGTACAGTGATTACAGTCAACAAAATTGCATTATAAACATTAAACTTGTTAAGATACTAGACCATAATTGTTCCCAACACTAGAAGAAATGAGAACTATATGACATGATAGGGGTGTTAGGTGATGCAATATAAATGCATCAAATCAATATGTTGTACACTTTGAAGTTACACAGTGTTGTGTCTCAAATATAACTCAATTTTTAAAAATCAAAGATGAACAAAAAGCTCACATTTAGGGGGTGCGTCTCGGACCCCTCAGGGAAAAGACCTATGTAATGTTGAGAAAAATAAAAACTACAGCACTGATAAGGAAATAAGCAAAGCATACACAGCAAAATAAAATCAAGTTCAAAATAAGCCTTGAATCGGTAGTATTGGCAAATTAATCTAATCACCGGGAATTTGGTCAATGCCGTCTGCGGTGCCTGTGTGCTGGCAAGAGGAAGATTCAGTTTCCAGCCTACCCCAGAAATACCCTCAGGAAGATGTTAGTCAGTGATCCTGCGTGCCATGGGGCTGAGGTTCTAGCATGAGAAACTGCTTCGTCTGAGGTAAAACATGACTTCTAAACCTGAGGTGTACAGGACACCTGGCTCAGGAACATCCATCATTTTAGAGGTTGAATATGGACCCAGAGCCCAACCCTGCAGACCAGCAGACCAGTCCTCCAGAGAAGGGAGAGATGGCAACCCTTTCCTGGCTGCACAGGGCCCTCAGCACGGGCTGCTCTTGGGCTTTGAAGGAGCTCAAGGAGGGGTCCTTATCCTCCAAAATACTCCTACCCAACCCTCAGGGAGAGGAAGCACTCACTCTGATACAGGACAAAAGGAAGTAACAAACATGGATTAGCACCAGCCTGCCTGGGTTCAAACCCCAGCCCTACCCTTTTTTAGCTGTGGGATCTTAGATCAATTACTTCACTCCTCAGTACTTCAGTACTGTAATCTGTAAAATGGGGGGTGATGACCCATCATATTAGGTTCTTGGGAAAATGAAGTAAATCAATACAGGTAAAGCACTTAGAATAATCCCTTGCTCACAAGAAGTGCTATATAAACCTTGGTTGTTGTTCTTAGAATGTGAGCCCCTTCAAGGAAGAGGCCACAGCTCATTTTTATGGCTTTCCCTGGTCTTAGTCTAGTGCCTGTGTGACTCCCAGAATATGTCTCAGTGACTTAACTCCCAAGCAATTTTGCCTTGGTTTGATGTCAATATTTTATTCAAGGAGCTCTCTCATCAATGTTGATATAATTTTGGGTTTTTCCCAAGTCACTAGATTATCTGAGAACATTTTTTGAGTTTATTTAGAGTTAGAACCAAGGGGAAATCTCACAGAAACTTAGACTTAGTACCTTAAATGCTTTTTAAAAATGTTTCGGTCAGTCTAGAGAAAAGGAACTGACAAAGGTCCACCTTGGGTGGGGGTGTGGGAGTGGGCGGTGGGAAGAGGAAAACACATATCAAAATAATTTCTCATTTCCATGGAGATTTATTTTTTGTTGCATTTACTAATTTTTATTTCTACTTGTTTATTGAGTAAGGTTCCCTAATCTAAGTGTACAGGGTGATGAGTGGTACATACGCATAGATGCTTACAACCATGAGATCACGATCTGGAGCAAACACTCCAGCACTCCAGAGGGTCCCCTGCCCCTTCCCAAACCACAGTCCCCTTAAAGGTAACTGCTTTCCAACTTCTATCACTATCAATTAACTTTGTGAATTTTTGAACTTCATGAAGATATTTTTCTATGCTTTTTTTTCTGGGAGATTTCTTGTTTTACTTTCCATGCTTAAGTCTGTGATCCATTTCAAGTATATTTTTTGTGTATGGAGTGAACTACAAGTCAAAGTTATATATATATATAAAATTGTTTCATTACAATTTATTGAAAAGACTGTCATTTCCCCACTGGTTGCAGAGGTACCTTTGCTAAAAATCAGTTGACCTTCTACATGAGATTCTGTTTCTGGACTCTCTATTCTGTTCCTTTGGTGTATTTGATTATCCTCTGTCAATACCTTACTGAATTCATTACAATAGTTTTATAGTTTCATAAGTTTTAAAATTCGGTACTGTACAAGTCCTCCAATTCTGTTCTTCAAACAGCCTTGGGATTCTAAGTCTTTTGCATTTCCATATAAATTTTAGCTTCAACTTGTACATTTCTACCAAAACAAAAACTAAAAAACCTCTGTTGGGATTTTGATTAGGATTGCATTGAATCTATATATCAGTTGGGGAGAAATGGCCTAATAACCATATTTAACCTTTGATGTATGAGCATGGTATATATATATATATATATATATATATATATATATTCTGTTTAGGATTTTTTTCTCTCTGTTTTTGAGCTATGTTGGCCTGTAGTTTTCCTTTCTTTTATCTCCCTTGTCAGCTTGTGGTCTCATTGTTACACTATCTTCATAAAGTAAGTTGGGAAGTGTTCCCTCTTCCTATGTTTTCTAAAAGATTACAGTTAAGATTGGTATTATTTCTTCCTAAAATATATTTAAGAATTCATCAGCAAAGCTGTTTTGACTTGGAGTTTGTCAGAATATTTTTAATTACAGATTCAACTACTCTAATATACATAGGATTATTTAGACTGGTTATTTCTAATTGGGCAGTTTTGGTAAATAATGTTTTCTTTCTTTTTCTTTCTCTTTCCTCCTCCTCCTCCCCCACCCTCACCCTAACCCCCTTTCCCCTCTTCCTTTGTAATTGGTTTAAACTTGTTTTTTGTTCCAGCATATGGTCTATTTTGGTGACTGTTCCACCATGGGCATTTAAAAAGAATATGTTTCCTACAGTTTTGGAATACTGACTTTTTGTCTTCTTATTTTATCAGTTACTGAGAGAGGTATTTTAAAATCTACATCTATAATTGTGGATTTGTATAGTTCTTTTATTTTGTTTTATATATTTTAAGTATATATTATTAGATACATACATTCCTGTTGGATTGGCCCTTGTATCATTATGAAATGCTCTTCTTTATATCTCTAGTAATATGCCTTGTCTTAAAGTGTACTTTCTCTGATAGACATAGCCATACCAGCTTTCTCTTGGTCAGTGTCAGCATAGTATATCTTTACCATCCTTTTACTTTCACCCTGTGTCTTTATATTTAATGTGTAAATTACAAACAGGAAATATTTGTGATAATTTTTAAAATCTAGTCTGGCAATCTTGGTCTCTCAATCATAGTATTTAGTCCACTAATGTTTAATGTAATTACTAACATATTTCAGTATAAGTCTACTATATTGCTTTTTGTTTCAGTTAACCACCATTTATTTTGTTGTTGTTCCTTTGTTCCTGCTTTCTAAACTCCTGTTTAATTAATCGAGTATTTTTTGGTATTCCAGTTTATCTCTTCTGTTAGCTTTTAGTTAAGCATTTTGTATTAAATTAAAGATTATAACATGCATCTCATTCTTAACTAAGTACAATCTGCCTTAAATTAATATTTTCACCACTTCATGAATAATGCAAAACAGTTTAATCTCATTTACCTTCCTCCTGCCTTTGTGCTATTGTTTTCTAATATTTTATTTTTACAAATGTTATAAGGCCCCCATAAGACATTACTATTGTTTTTGCTTTAAGTGACTTCTACTTACGTAATTTTTGTTGAAAGATTAGCTTTTGTCTTCATGTTGCTCTTTGACAATCTACTCTGTAACACATATGGTTCTTACACATCTATATTTTCCATCTCCCTCCATCACATACGTTTCTTGATGGCAGGGACCACATGTGACTTGTTTATTCCCAGCATCTAGAATTGCGCGTAGAACCTCTATATTCAATGCATAACTTTTGAGGAAATTTATAAGTGAAAGAATGAATTGTATATCATGAGCATAGTGCCATATCTAACACAAAGTAGCTGCTTAACAAAGAGTGAATGAGTGACCTTGTTCCTTGACAAGACCCCTCCTCTTATTTCTAAGTTCACAATGCCATTCAGACTGCTGCACAGACCTCTAGCTTAAATTAAGTTTCACCACTGCATAAACATTATCTTAACCATGTTCGTGGTTTTGATAAACTCTATTTGCATGTTATATATCCAGGTAAAAGCATCTGAAAACAAGACATTAGTAGAGGTAAGATTCTTTTTAGGTTATTTATTATATTAAAGATGAACCAAGACAAAACATGTTCCTTTGGAACTAGCTTTCAGATAAATTGACTTCCTAATGTAATTTCCAAAGAATGGAGATTTATTAGACACATATTAAAAGAGATGGTCCTCCTTCTCAGAAATCATCAGCCTTAACAACCAATAAAGCCTGACCTAAAGACAGGTGAAATCTCTTCTTCTTAAAGCAAAGGAAGATTCTGTGTTTTAAAACAAATTGGTCTTGCAGTTTACTTCAGCTACTTTCTGCAGACAAGCACATTCAGTCTTCTTGACTGTTAACAAATTGTACAAATGGTACCAAATCAACATAAGTTTCACCTAAGTGATTACTTAACGACTTCTAGATTTCCTCTGTATCACTTTACAACAGAGAAAGCAAACTTTGGAGCTCAAATGCTTATCCAACCTCAGGTTTTTTAATGGAAAGATAAAACAGATAGGCTGTGTGTTAGTCAGACAGAGCTATCACTGTGCCATATCCAATAGAGGCTGGAGAAAGGAGTGGGAAAATGGAAAGACTAAATTAAAAAATTAATCTCTGAGTCAACCTCGTGATCTTTGGATAATCCACATCCATGAATTTCTCTAAGATCTTAGACCTGGTTGTCTTTGTATTTTAAAACATCTAGGACCAAACTTTCCTAAAATAAAGAACAGCAGTGGATACACTATTAATCTGTTTATTTAACAAATATTTGTGTATACCTATTATGTGCTTAGGTAGTAAATAATATAGTCAAAATCATAATGGTCAAGTAGCTTGCATTCAGACTCAGAGCCAGGAGAGTGAAAGTGCTGTGGTCAGGAAAGGGCAGGATGCAAAGCTGTCAAGACTGGGATGCACAGGAGTTGACTAGGTGACAGTGGGGCAGAGACAGTGCGTGGAGATGCAGAAGGCAAGGTGGAGATGAGGAACTTGGGAGCATTCATAATGAGGCAAGTGATTTTCTAGGTACCATGAACATGGAGATGTCAGAAGTTTCTGACTGTGAACACATTCCCCGGGGTAATGGATGCCATGTGAGGCAGAAAAGCACCCATAAAGAGAACTATTCTTGCAAAACTTTCAGAGAATTCCCACAGAGCCGTTAGGGACAATTATTTCTCATAAGTACCTATTAACATGATTAATAGCTGTAACTATTTGTTGCGTGCTTGCTCAGGATGGAGCACTGCACTGAGGGCTGTGGAGGATGCCTCACCTCATCCTCTACTAACATAATGGTGTGGGCATTTGTTAATGTATAACATATATATCCACGGAGACTTGGAGAGGATAATTTGCTCAAGTTCACAGAACTAATAAATTGTGGAGCCATGGCATTAGCCTGGGTCTGCTAGATGGCAGAACTATTGTGCTTGGTAGAGGTCAGAATATGTGATTGAATAATTGGAATTATTCAATGAGTATTTATCCAGTACCCACCATGGCCAAGAACTACACTAAAATTATAAAACAAAGGGGCTTTAAATGCTTCTGGTCCAATCCTCTCATTTTAGGTTTGCAAAAACTGAGGCTCACAAAAGTTGAGGGACTTTTTATAATAAAGTGCCATTCTATCTTTGTCAGTTATATAGGGGAGACAAAGCTAAGAAAACAGAAGAAATTATAGGTCTATGGATTTTTATTTTAAAATATTTAAGTGGTGACATCATCAAGATGGCAAAGTAGTAAACCTCAGCCTCCAGTGCCCCCACAAAGATCAACAATGAGACAGCTATCCACAAGCAAAAGCAGCTCCAGGAGAGCTCAGGGTCCACTTAAGAAACCTCAGAAACACAGAGGAACAAAACACCTGAAAATAACCTCACATAAAGGGAAGGAAGAGTGAGGAAGAACAGCATCATTTTGCCTGCATCACCCCGCCCCCCAGGCCAGCATTGCTCAGCGCCCAGAGGGAACTCCCCAGCTGCAAAGAGTTCCCCTTGTGGGAACAGTACAGGCAGGGAGATCGAGTAGCTTCTCCAGCCTTTCAAGGAACTGTCTTGGGTTTCACCCCACCCTGAGACAAGCAAAGCTGAGATAGAAACAATAGGAATGAGGGAGAGAGCAGGGCTACCATTATCAGCCACACAGTAGGAGCAACTGTCATCCCCAGTGACCTACTCTGCAGAGGAGCCCAGCAGCTTTCACCACTGAAGAAAGCAATGGCCAGCACAGTTGCTGCAGCGCCCCCCTGCAGATTTCAGTGGGTTTTCACCCCCCAAGTACCTGCCTTAGCAGACACCAGCCAATGAATTTCTCCCCACTCCCTCCACGGCTCCTACCCCCACCAGAGCCCAGGATCCCCACCAGCAGCCAGCATGCCCAGGCCTCTGCAGCTTCAGGAGTGCAAAATGCAAGCTTAGAGACCCTGTGACTGACTCTACCACCATGCGTGAGCTTGAAGCTAGCCTCTCTAGCTGTGCACCTCTGGCCTGACTCCTGACACCAGCCTCCACTGCTATGTCCATACCCACGGGGAGATCCTGCAGTCACAGGAGTGCATGCTGACAGCCACCACCTCTGCAGCTTCCAGGGCACCCAAATCAGATTCAGAAAGGAAGAAGTAAAATTGTCTCTGCTGATGACATGATCTTATGTATACAAAACCCTAACAACTCCACCAAAAAACTGTTAAAACCAGTAAACAAATTGAGTAAAGTTTCAGGGTATAAAATCAACATATGAAAATCAGTTGCATTTTTTTTTTTAATATTACTGTAATGTATTTTTATTTATTTATTTATTTATTTATTTTTGGCTGTGTTGGGTCTTCGTTTCTGTGTGAGGGCTTTCTCTAGTCACGGCAAGCGGGGGCCACTCTTCATCATGGTGCAAGGGCCTCTCACTGTCACGGCCTCTCTTGTTGTGGAGCACAAGCTCCAGACGTGCAGGCTCAGTAGTTGTGGCTCACGGACCTAGTTGCTCCGTGGCATGTGGGATCTTCCCAGACCAGGGCTCGAACCCGTGTCCCCTGCATTGGCAGGCAGATTCTCAACCACTGCACCACCAGGGAAGTTCCAGTTGCATTTTTATACACTAACACTGAAGTTTCTGAAAAAGAAAGAAAACAATTCCATTTACAATAGCACCAAAAACAATAAAATACTTAGGAATAAATTTAACCAAAGAACTAAGCTATAAGACATTGGTGAAAGAAATTGAAGAAGACATAAATAAGTAGAAAGATATCCCATGTTCATGAATTGGAAGAATTAATATTGTTAAATTGTCCATACTATTGAAAGCGGTCTACAAATTCAGTGCAATCCCTATCAAAATTCCAGTGGTAGTTTTCACATAAATAGAAAAAAAAAATCTAAAATTCATACAGAACTACAAAAGAGCCTGAAAGCCAAAGCAATCCTGAGAAAGAAGAAAGCTGAGGCATCACACTTGCTAATTTCAAACTATACTACAAAGCTATAGTAATCAAAACAGTATGGCACTGGCATAAAAACAGACACATAGACCAATAGAACAGAATAGAGAGCCTAGAAATAAACCCTGGCACACACAGTTCCCTTGCATATACACAACTAATAATTGACAAGGGAGCTAAGAATATACAATGGGGGAAAGAACAGTCTTTTCAATAGATGGTGCTGGAAAAACTGGATATTCCCATGCAAAAAAGTGAAATTGGACCTCTATCTTACACCACTCACAAAAAGTATCTCAAAATGTTTTAAGGACTTAAACATAAGACCTCAAACTATAAAACTCCAAGAAAAAAATGGGAAAACAATCTCCTTGACATTTATCTTGGCAATGATATTTTAGATATGACACCAAAAGTACAAGCAACAAAAGCAAAACTTATCAAGTGAGACTATATCAACCTAGAAAACTTCCATATAGCAAAAGGAACAATAAAATGAAAAGGCAACCTACAGAATGAGAGAAAATATTTGTAAATCATGTATCTGGTAAGGGGTTAATATCCAAAATATATAATAAACTCAAACAACTCAAGAGAAAAAAATCAGACAATCCAATTAAAAAATAGGCAGAGGACTTGAGTAGACATATTTCCAAAGAAGGCGTACAAATGGCCAACAGGCACATGAAAAGGTGCTGAACATAACGAATCATCAGGGAAATGCAGAGCAAAACCACAATGAGATATCACCTCACACCTGCTAGAATGGCTACTGTCCAAAAGAGAAGAGATAACAAATGCTGGTGAAGATGTGGAGAAAAGGGAACCCTTGTGTACCGTTTGTGGAAAAGTAAATTGGTGCAACCACTATGAAAATCAGTATGGCAGTTCCTCAAAAATTGAAAATAGAAGTGCCATATGATCCAGCAATCCTACTTCTAGGTATAAATTGAAAGGAAGTGAAATCTCTATCTTGAAGAGATATCTGCACTCCCACATTCATTGCAGTATTATTTACAATAGTCAAGATATGAAAACAATACAAGTGTCTGTCAAAGGATGAATGGTGGATAAAGAAGATGCACAGCCATGAGAAAGAAGGAAATTCTTCCATTTGTGACAATATGTATGGACATAGAGGGTATTATGCTAAGTGAAGTAAGACAGAGAAAGACAAATACTGTATGATCTCTTATATGTGAAATCTAAAATCACTGAACTCATAGAAACAGAGAGCAGAATGGTGGTTTCCAGGGGCTGAGAGATTAGGGAAATGTAGAGATGTTGGTCAAAAAGTATAAACTTATACCCTTTGTTATAAAATGAATAAGTTCCAGAGACCTAAGGGTAAAGCATGGTCACTAGATTGGGTACTTGAAAGTTGCTATGATGGTAGAGCTTTAATATTATCACCATAGTAACAACGACAAAATGGTAATTATGTGAGGTGATGGATGTGTTAACCAACCTTATTGTGGAAAACATTTTGCAATATATATGTGTATCAAATCATCACATTGTACGACTTGAACTTACACAAATTTGTATTCAGTGAGTAAGTTCTAGGGATCTAATGTACAACATGGTGATTATAGTTAACAATACCGTATTATACATTTGAAAGTTGCTAAGAGAGCAGATCTTAAAGGTTCTCGCCACAGGAAAAAAAATGGTGATTATGTGAGGTGATAGAGGTGTTAACTAACACTACTGTGGTCATCATTTCGTAGTGTATAAGTGTGTCAAATCAACATGTTATACACCTAGTGTTATATGTCAATTATATCTCAATAAAGCTTGAAAAAAGTACTTAAAAGATCAGGCATGTAAACATTCCTTCCAAGTTACCGCTATTCTGTTCAGTTAGTCACTTAGAATGAATATGAATTAAAGGAAAGTTTGAATCAAAAGAAGTGAACTTTTTCTCCCCAAAAAAATGCTTTCAGGGTTTAGTTTGTGGCTTATATGCCTTGTTGTATTTGCATTTGCACAGTACACTGTTGGGTACCATTCCTGGAATTATCTTTCAATGTGGAATTATCCTTCTCATAGTCTGCTTGGAGACTGATCTAATTAAATATGGCACCTGAAAGAAGCAGCACCTCCCCAACAAAGGGCACATGACTTTTAACTGGAGTCAGGAAGACTTGAAGCCTCCCCAAAACTTGGAATTTGCTGTTACAATGGCATCACGTGAGACGCATTCACTGAATTAACATCTGGGTATGGTTATCAGTTTGTTTTCATTTGGAATATTCATTTTTAAGGTTTGGCCCATGCTTCCCATTTATTTTTCAGGAGGTATATAAGATTCCAAATACTTGAAGCAACCCATGGTAGCTGCCAACATGGCTCAGTTCTTGGAAAGGACTTACAACAGAAAATCTCTATGAGCTTAGTCACACCCGAATAATTTGGGCAAATTGCAGTTGGGAGGGAGATCGGGTTGATGCTAATTACTTAGCAAGGACTGGTAAGTCCTTTATATAAACCACAAAGGTAAACTTTAATCCAGTTCCAGGAATTCTCGTAGATTTTTATGTAGTGTGGGCTAACAAGCCATGATTTATGTGAGGTCTGTGGCCATGATGATTCTTGTCTTTGGCCAGTAAGAAAGCAATGTTCATGAAAATGAACAGCCATTCTCCAAGTTGCATTCCACAGAAAGTTGGTAGGCAATTAATATGGGAAAAAGTAACTTTTAAAAAGGGTCTTGCAGGCAAAGAGGTTTGGCAAATGCCAGGTGAAATCGAAGGTGAGTTTTTCTACTGGTGATATTTTAGAATGTTCAGTGGTCTATTGTGTATTGTGCCTCTCCAAACTTATTTGAAGATCACCTTTTTTTTTCTTTTGCAGAGTATCTCACCTTCATCTTTTCCTTGCTGTGTGTCCTCATGTTTTAGGTCCAGTCATTAAACACTCAGACATTCATATTTCTCATTTTCATAATGGAGTAACACTTTATATCTTGGAGTTAATATGAAGATAAAGTAAAAGTTTATATACATACATAATTGCCTTATAAATGATCAAGTATAATACAAACGGCTGTGTTGTTATGCATGGACATAACTCTGGTGGTAAAGATTAATATACACCTCTTCACAACTTTTGTTCTATTTAGACCTGTCTACAGCCCTTCACAGCTTCAAAGCATGAAAATGTTGTCTTTCTTGAGCAACGTCACCTCTGATCACGCTACTCAGAGCTCTGTTTCTTACAATTCTGTCCACAGCTTCATCACTGAATTTGTCCTTCCCGATGCTAATAGGTACATGTACACAGCATTTTCCAAAATGTGACTGTGGGGGAAACACAGGATTAAACAGTGTTCAACAGTTGTGAAATATTTCATTTCAGCAGAATGTCTCAGAGCCTTATTTATGCATAACATTGTGAGTCTCCAAGAGGGAACTCTAACTGGTAGTGTATTTTCCAAATTTATTTTACAATGGAACGCCTCTTTTCTTGGAGTATCTATGGGTCCCAGTGGTCTTAAGAACACACGTTTGGAAATGCTACTGAATAGGCTTGGTGGAAGTGAAATGGCTTCACTGCTAGAGAAAAAGCATCTCAGGGACTGTATCCCCAGTAATCTCACATTTTCCTTTGATATTTATCTGGAGTTTAAGTACGATATGACATGTAAACCTGAATATGTAATTATGGGAGCTAAATGTGCCTACTGTACCCAGGTAATTACATTATCATCAAAACATTTTGACAATGTCACAGCTAAACAACTCCAGAGATGGCAAAATCTGAATAACCTAAATTTCCTAGGGTACAAAGTACCTGACTATATTGAGTTTTCTAGTTAATTCCGGTTAATTTAGTGTACAAATATTTATAATATGCATAAAATCTATAGGTATACGTTTTAAGTTCTGTCAATTCAATAAATAAACATAGTTGAGCGTGTTTTGTTGATTTGAGTTATTTATGTAGGATAGTTACTTTATTCAGTGATAATTATACAGTCCTGCAAGAGTAGAGGGTTCTGGGGGTTTAGTTTGACTCTTTCCTGATCCCTGACCTATCCTATAAGGTATTTTTAAAAATCAACAAAAGCCTGTTTTCTGGATATTTGTGTTGCATCTCAGCATTTTGGGCATGCCAATGATTACCAATGTGTGAGCCACAACTGCTGAGCCTGCGCGTCTGGAGCCTGTGCTCCACAACGGGAGAGGCCGCGATAGTGAGAGGCCTGCGCACCGCGATGAGGAGTGGCCCCCGCTTGCCGCAACTAGAGAAAGCCCTCGCGCAGAAACGAAGACCCAACACAGCCATAAATAAATAAATAAATAAATAAATAAAAATTTTTTTAAAAAAGTAATATTTCTTTTGGGCCAAGGGATGCCGAAGTCAGAAGCCAATGAGAGCAAATGATTCATCTATTAGGACACAGATTCAATCACTGTAATAAAGACAAAAATAAAATGGCTTAAACAAGATAGGAGACCTTGGTTTTTCTCTCCAGGTAACAGAAATTTTCTCTCTCAAGTAATAGTCTGAACAGAAATAGTCCAGACTTGATATAACAACTCCGCATTGCTGGGCACCCAGGCTCCTTTGATCTTGTAACCTATCCATCCTTAGATATGCACCACTACCATATCCTTGTTCCAGACAGGAGGATGAAGGAAGGAGCATGCCCCTTTCTATAATCACAAACTTGCATACGATGCTTCCACACCAAACCAGAACCTGGCCACGTGGCCACACCTGGCTGCAACAGAGTCCATAAAATACAATCTTGCTGGGAGAACATGTGTTGTTAAAAGCAAAAAGGAAAAATGGATATTGCAGAACAACTACTGATCTCTATCTCAGGCTGGGAGGAAGCTGAGAAAGGAGGTGCTCAGAGAGAATCAGCAGCCAGGAATCCGCATGCAGCAAGAAGCAGAAATGACACACAGAGAGACAGATGGAATCAGAGAGCCATGGAGTGGGTGTCTGTGACTTCCCAGTTCCTGGACAACTGTCTGTCCTTCTTGTGATAGAAACTAGATTCTGTGAAGTTCTTCTGCAGCCCTTTCAACAAGCCCCTTTGTTTCTACAGCTAGATTGAGTCAGTTTATGTTTCTTGCAAATGAAATAATGCAGATAATATTTATTGCATTTACTGAGCACTCGTGATGTGCCAGGCACTGTGCCAATGGCTTTATATGAACTCTCTCATTGAAACCTCATAGCAACCCTATGAGGTAACTTCTGTTTCTCAATTTTTGCTCCTGAGGAAAAGGAGGCTTGGGAAGTTCTCACAGACAGCAGGTGGCAGAGCCTAATTTGAACTTAAACCCTAAAGCCTTGTTCCACAGTGATGCTCTTCATCACAAAGCCAGGCACAGGCATGTGCACCTACAGCAGGATGAGGCCAGTGTGGGGCTGGGCACTGGTCTGAGTCACTAAAATGCGACAGGTTCTGAAGCGCTATGCCCAGCAATGTGACCTGGGAAGAAGCTCAGCTGGAGGCAGGAACTCAATGTGTGGGGCACAGAGGTAAGCGGTTGGGTAGGTCTAACCCAAGTTGTTGATTGTCCATCAGTTGCAGTGATGGTGGATTCCAGAGTAGGCTGGAAGGCTGGCAGGTGGACAGCAATGAATAACATCAGTACGGTTCCTGGAAACTGATGAAGTCAGAGCACAGGGAAGCACTGTTATAGACCATATTGTGTCCTCCCCAAATTCACATGTTGAAACCCTAATCCCATTGTGATGGTATTAGGAGGTGAAGCCTTTTGGAGGTGATTAGGTCATGACAGTTGAGCCCTCACAATGGGATTAGTGCCCTTAGAAGAAGAGACATGAGAGGGCTTGCTTCTCTGCCCTCCTCCAAGTAAGGACACAAGGAGAAGAAAATCATCTATAGACCAGGAGGTGAGCCCTCACCAAGAACTAAACCTAATGGCACCTTGATCTTGGACCTCCCAGCCTTCAGAATTGTGAGACATAAGGGTCTGTTGTTTAAGCCTCCCAGTCTGTGGTAGTTTGTTATAGCAGCCTGAGCTGACAAGGGCCTCAAAGACATGGCAGAGACTAGACAACCCTTTACTCCTTCCAGGGAAATAGAGTTGAATGGCTCCAGTTAGCAGGTTAATAGCATCTTGACTAATTACAGTTTTTGGATGAACCACGTTAACCTCTGACTTCTGGGAGAGCTCTGGCCTAATGGCTTGTTACCTAGAGGCATGTCTATCACGACACCTTCTGTCCTTATATGGCCCAAACAACATGAACCGGGGCTGCTGTTGGGACTTAAAGCAAAGACAACTTCCACAAATCAGCACCTGTAAGTGCGGAGGGGAAGACATTGGAGAAAAGGCCTTCTTCCTACTCTTATCAGTAAGCAGTCCAAACACCCTAATTAATATTAAGAAAAAAATGTTTAATGCACTGAATCACAGATTCTAGAGGTGGTACACCTGAAACCAATCATGGGAATTTACATAAGAACAAAGAATTCTGAAGTCTCCAAAGAGGGAAATTGACTTAGTTTCAAAGTGTTCAGATTGCCAGTCTTCCTCTGTGTGGTCAGGCCATTCAAGATGGCTGTTCTCTTGCTCTCTGTACACCCCCTGCTCAGCCAGTCCCTGCTTCACTCACATGACTATCCAATCCTCTTAATTATAGGGCTCAATTAGTAACTACCTATATGCTTGCCCCCTGCTGCAGCCACTGGTTTCTGTGGTAACTGATGAGCCCACCTGACATCAATTCCCCCAATACGTGGAAGCCTCCTCCTCCCCCAAGTAGCGAAGATGGCTGCCATGCCCTGCCCACCAGCTGCCGTGCTCGATGGAGTGTCGCTCCAGGACCTTGCTTCAGACAGGTAAGACACCTCCATGTACTAACCAGTGATGTCCCTGACGCGGTCTCCTGTCTCTTTCTTTGGTCTTGAGGTTGGGCAACCATAAGGTTTGCAGGCCTGTGGGGTGCAGCCCAACATTCTCCCAATTTTTTCTGCTAGACTCAAAGTTTCTTGCCTTTCCAGCTGCATATGTGTCTTCAGTGTAGCAGCTGCCAGCTGGATATATTTAGAAATAGGTAACTTTTATTAGAATTTTAGAATCATAGAAATCAGGCTCCAGAGGTTTTCCAACAAGCCTTAACCTAATATTTGCCAGTGTGTATTCCTGCCTGTAAAAATAGTTCAAGGTCAGGTAGGAAAGATATTTTCCTCTACTCTGTTCCTGACAGGCTAGAGAGATGAAAGATCAAAAGAGTCACACTCCTTTTACAGCTGGAATTAAGAAAGGGACTTTTAAGTAAATCATAGAAGAAACCTGGGATGTAGAAGATAATTAGCAGAGGACCAGACCTCTGAGAGCCACCTGAGGTAACCCTCAGAGATCCCACGCTAGGATACTATTGACAGACGGGAGGTTAAGAAGATGTATTAATACCATTCATTAATAAGATTAATGAATTGTTCCAAAAATTTAGGTGAGTAGTTCTCAGCCCGGGCCTCCCCCTACCCACCATTAGAATCCCAATGCCCAGGCTACAAATGTACCAACTGAGTAAAAGCCTCTGGGTGTGGAACCCAGGTGTCAGTCTTTAAAAAATCTCTCCAGATTCCAAAGTGCAGCCAAAATTGAGAACAGCTGATGTAGGCAGGTTGGAGAAAGAAAGATTGAAAAGAACAGGACATGTTATTTAAAGCATAATTAGGTGAGTTTCAGAGTGCAAGAGTGGGTGGAAGTATTGATCATCTAAAAGGGAACCTACCCAGGTTCAGGTGAAACCAGGTGGACCCCTGGGAAGAGCAGGTAACAAAATATCCAGCCCTGAGGAGAAGAAATTTCTCAGTGCTCAGGGGCGTTTAAATAATGGAGGTTTTCAGCAGACCACAAATTTATTAACTTCATCTCTCCCTCACTATTGTGCCATGTAATGCAGAAACTGGAGGAGGGTCTCACACATACTATGAAGAGTTAAAGTAATGAGGACACCATGACTCAGCAGTGTGCTTTTTTAAACTGAAGTATAGTTGATTTACAATGCTGTTTCTGATGAACAAAAAACTGATTTCGTTATGTATAAATATATATATTCTTTATCTTACTTCCTTTTCCATTGGAGTTTATTACAGAATATTGAATGTAGTTCCCTGTGCTATACAGTAGGAATTGTAGTCTATATATTTTATATATAGTAGTTTGTATCTGCTAATTCTAAACTCCTAGTTTGTCCCTCCCCCACTTTCCCTTTGATAACCATAAATTTTGTTTCGTATGTCCATTAGTCTGTTTCTGTTTGGTAAAAAAGTTCATTTGTATCATATTTTAGATTCCACATATATGTGATATCATGTGGTGTTTGTCTTTCTGTTTCTAACATACTTGACTTAGTATGACAATCTCTAGGTCCATCCATGTTGCTGCAAATGGCATTATTTCGTTCTTTTTTATGGCTGAGTAGTATTCTGTTGTATATGTGTACCACCTCTTCTTTATCCATTCATCTGTCAGTGGACATTTAGGTTTCTATGTCTTGGCTATTGTGAATAGTGCTGCCATGAACATAGGGACACATATATTTTTTGAATTAGTTTTTTCCAGATATATGCCCCGGAGTGGGATTGCTGGATCATATGGTAATTCTATTTTTGGTTTTCTGAGGAACCTTCATACTGTTCTCCAAGTGGCTGCACCAACAGTGTAGGAGGGTCCCCTTTTCACCACACTCTCTCCAGCATTTGATATTTGTAGACTTTTTAATGATGGTCATTCAGACTGGTGTGAGGTGGTACCTCATTGCAGTTTTGATTTGCATTTCTCTAATAATTAGTGATGTTGAGCATCTTTTCATGTGCCTACTGGCCATCTATATGTCTTCTTTGGAAAAATACCTATTTACGTCTCCTGCCCATTTTTTGAGTGGGTTGTTTGGTTTTTTTGTTGTTGAGTTGTATAAGCTGTTTGTATATTTTGGAAGTCAAGCCCTTGGCAGTCACATCGTTTGGAAATATTTTCTCCCAGGGCATAGGTTGTCTTTTCATTTTGTTTATGATTACCTTTGCTGTACAAAAGCTTATAAGTTTGATTAGATCCCACATGTTTATTTTTGCTTTTATTTCTATTGCTTGGGAGACTGACCTAAGAAAACATCGCTATGAATTCTGTCAGAGAATGTTTTGCATATATTCTCTTCTAGGAGTTGTATGGTGTCATGTCTTATATTTAAGTCTTTAAGCCATTTTGAGTTTTTGTGTATGGTGTGAAGGAGAATTGTAACTTCCTTTATTTACATGTACCTCTCTGAGTTTCCCCACACCACTTGCTGAAGAGAATATATTTTCTCCATTGATACTCTTGCCTCCTTTGTCAAATATTAATTGATCATAGGTGTGTGGGTTTATTTATGGGCTCTCTATTCTGTTCCATTGATCCACATGTTTGTTTTTGTGCCAATACCATGCTGTTTTGATTACTGTAACTTTGTGGTATTGTCTGAAGTCTTGAAGGCTTATGCCTCCAGCTTTGTTTATTTTCCTCAGGATTACCTTGGCAATTCTGGGTTTTTTGTGGTTCCATATCAATTTTAGGATTATTTGTTCTAGTTCTGTGGAAAATGTCATGGGTAATTTGATAGGGATTGCATTAAATCTGTAGACTGCTTTGGGAAGTATGGCCATTTTTAAAAATATTATAGATAATTCTTCCAATCCTAGAGCATGGATATCTTTACATTTCTTTAAATTATCTTTAATTTCCTTTATCAATGTTTTTATAGTTCTCAGCATAATAGTCTTTCACCTCCTTGGTCAGGTTTCTTCCTAAATATTTTGTTTTATTTTTATTTGATGCAATTTTAAAAGGTTTTTTTTTTTTTTTTTTTTACTTTCCCTTTCTGATATTTCATTGTTAGTGTAAAGAAATGTGACAGATTTCTGTATGTTAATCCTGTATCCTGCTACATCGCTAAATTCGTTTGTCAGTTCTAATAGTTTTTGTGTGGAGTCCTTGGGGTTTTCTCTATACAGCATCACGCCATCTGCATATAATGACAGTTTTACCACTTCTCTTCCAATTTGGGTACACTTTATTTTTTTTCCATGTTGGATGCTGTGTCGAGGACTTTGAATACTATATTGAATAGAAGTGGTGAGAGTGGGCATCCTTGTCTTGTTCCAGATTTTAGCAGGAAGGATTTCAGCTTTTCACTGCTGAATATTATATTGGCTGTGGCTTTGTCATAAAGAGCTTTGATTATGTTCAAATATGTTCCCTCTATATTCACTACGTAAGAGTTTTTCTCATGAATGGATGTTGAATGTTATCACTTGCTTTTTCTGTCTCTATTGAAATGATCATGTGGTTTTTGCCTCTTCTTTGGTTGAGGTGGTGTATCTTATTGATTTTGTGTATGTTGAACCAGCTTTGGGACCCTGGGAGGAATCCAACTTGATCATGATGTATAATCCTTTTTATGTATTGTGGGATTTGGGATTTGGTTTGGTTATATTTTGAAGGTTCTTAAAATTTATTTTCTTTATGTATTGATTTACAGTGTTGTGTTCATTTCTGCTGTACAGCAAAGTGATACAGTTATGCATATATATACATTCTTATTCGTATTCTTTTCCATTTTAGTTTATCACAAGATAGTGTATATAATTCCCTGTGCTATACAGTAGGACCTTGTTTATCCATTCTATATATACTAGTTTGCATCTATTAATCCCAAACTCCCAGTCCATCCTCCCTCACCCCTCCTCAACCTTAACATCCACAAGTCTGTCCAATATGTCTCTGAGTCTGTTTCTGTTTCATAGATAAGTTCATTCGTGTCATATTTTAGATTCCACCTATAAGTGATATAATGTGGTGTTTGTCGTTCCCTTTCCAATCTACTTCACTTAGTATGAAAATCTCTAGGCAAATCTATGTTGCTGCAAATGACATTTTTCCATTCCTTTTTATGGTTAAGTAGTATTCCATTGTATATGTGCACTACCTCTTCTTTATCCATTCATCTGTTGATGGACATTTAGGTTGTTTCCATGTCTTGGCTATTGTGAATAGTGCTGCTGTGAACATAGGGGTGCATGTATCTTTTTGAATTATAGTTTTGTCTGGACATATGCACAGGAGTAAGATTGCTGGATCATATGGCAACTCTATTTTTAGTTTGTTGAGAAACCTCCATACTTTTTCCCATAGTGGCTGCACCAACTTACATTCCCACCAAGAATGCAGGAGGGTTCCCTTTTCTCCACACCCTCTCCAGCATTTGTTATTTTTAATAATTTAAATGATGGCCATTCTGAGTGGTGTGAGGTGGCACCTCATTGTAGTTTTGATTTGCATTTCTCTGATAATCAGTGATGTTGAGCATCTTTTCATGTGCCTATTGTCCATCTGTATATCTTCATTGGAGAAATGTCTATTTAGGTCTTATGTATTTTTCGATTGGGTTGCTTTCTTTTTTGTTGTTGAGTTGTATGAGCTGTTTGTATATTTTGGAAATTAAGCCTTTGTCAGTTGCATCATTTGCAAATATTTCCTCCCAGTCTGTCAGTTGTCTTTTTGTTTTGTTTATGGTTTCCTGTGCTGTACAAAAGCTTGAAAGTTTGACTGGTCCCACTTGTTTAGTTTTGCTTTTACTTCTATTGCCTTGGGAGACTAACCTAAGAAAATATTGCTACGAGTTCTGTTGGAGAATGTTTTGCCTATGTTCTCTTCTAGAAGTTGTTCTCTATGTCTTTTACGGTTTCATATTTTGGGTTTATTTTTATGTATGGTGTGAAGGAGTGTTATAACTTCCTTGATTTACATGCAGCTGTCTGGGTGGGGTTTCCAAACACCACTTGCTGAGGACACTGTCTTTTCTCTGTTAATATTCTTGCCTGCTTTGTCAAAGATTAATTGACTTAATTAATCTTTAATTAAGATTAGGTGTGTGGGCTTATTTCTGGGCTCTCTATTCTGTTCCATTGATCCACATGTCTGCTTTTGTGCCAATAGCATGCTGTTTTGATTACTGCAACTTTGTGGTATTCTCTGAAGTCTGGGAGGCTTATGCCTCCAGCTTTGTTCTTTTCCATCAGGATTGCTTTGGCAATTCTGTGTCTTTTGTGGTTCCATCTCAATTTTAGGATTATTTGTTCTAGTTCTGTGAACACTGTCATGGTTAATTTGATAGGGATCGCATTAAATCTGTAGACTGCTTTGGCTAGTATGGCCATAATAACAACATTCATTTTTCCAATCCCAGAGTGTGGGATATCTTTCCATTTCTTTAAATCGTCTTCAATTTTCTTTATCAATGTTTCTATAGTTCTCAACATATAAATCTTTCACTTCCTTAGTCAGGTTTATTGCTAAGTAGTTTTTTGAACATGATTTTTAAAGGTATTTTTTTTATATTCCATTTCTGATATTTCATTGTTAGTGTAAAAAAATGCAAACAATTTCTGTGTGTTAATCTTGTATCCTGCTACACTGCTGAATTCTTTTATCAGTTCTAGTAGTTTTTGTGTGGAGTCTTTAAAGTTTTCTATATATAGCATCATGTCATCTGCATATGACAATTTTGCCTCTTCCCTTCCAGTTTGGATACATATTATTTCTTTTCCTTGTCTGATTCCTGTGACTAGGACTTCCAATACTATGTTGAATAGAAGTGGTGAGAGTGATCATTCTTGTCCTGTTCCATATTTTAGCGGGAAGTCTTTCAGCTTTTCACCACTGAGTATTATATTGGCAGTGGGTTTGTCATGAATAGCTTTTATTTTTTATTTATTTATTTTTTAACATCTTTACTTGAGTATAATTGCTTTACAATGGTGTGTTAGTTTATGCTTTATAACAAAGTGAATCAGTTATACATATACATATATCCCCATATCTCCTCCCTCTTGTGTCTCCCTCCCACCGTCCCTATCCCACCCCTCTAGATGGTCACAGAGCACTGAACTGATCTCCCTGTGCTGTGCAGCTGCTTCCCACTAGCTATCTATTTTACATTTGGTAGTATTTATAAGTCCATGCCACTCTCTCACTTCGTCCCAGCTTACCCTTCCCCCTCCCTGTGTCCTCCAGTCCATTCCCTACGTCTGCATCTTTATTCCTGTCCTACCCTTAGGTTCTTCAGAACCTTTTTTTTTTTAAGATTCCTTATATGTGTTAGCATACGGTATTTGTTTTTCTCTTTCTGAC
Organism: Balaenoptera borealis; assembly: GCF_965194805.1. NCBI lineage: Eukaryota > Metazoa > Chordata > Mammalia > Artiodactyla > Balaenopteridae > Balaenoptera > Balaenoptera borealis. The sequence goes on along the minus strand of NC_138869.1, from coordinate 65,674,852 downwards.
TTACTTCACTCTGTATGACAGACTCTAGGTCCATCCACCTCAAGACAAATAATTCAATTTCGTTTCTTTTTATGGTTGAGTAATATTCCATTGTATATATGTGCCACATCTTCTGTATCCACTCATCTGTCAATGGACACTTAAGTTGCTTCCATGTCCTGGCTATTATAAATAGAGCTGCAGTGAACATTGTGGTACATGACTCTTTTTGAATTATGGTTTTCTCAGGGTATATGCCCAGTAGTGGGATTGCTGGGTTGTATGGTAGTTCTATTTTTAGTTTTTTAAGGAACCTCCATACTGTTCTCCGTAGTGGCTGTATCAATTTACATTCCCACCAACAGGGCAAGAGGGTTCCATTTTCTCCACACCCTCTCCAGCATTTATTGTTTGTAGATTTTTTGATGATGACCATTCTGACTGGTGTGAGGTGATACCTCATTGTAGTTTTGATTTTCATTTCACTAATGATTAGTGATGTTGAGCATTCTTTCACGTGTTTATTGGCAATCTGTATATCTTCTTTGGAGAAATGTCTATTTAGGTCTTCTGCCCATTTTTGGATTAGGTTGTTTGTTTTTATGATATTGAGCTGCTTGTAAATTTTGGAGATTAATCCTTTGTCAGTTGCAAATATTTTCTCCCATTCTGAGGGTTGTCTTTTCATCTTGTTTATGTTTCCCTTTGCTGTGCAAAAGCTTTTAACTTTCATTAGGTCCCATTTGTTTATTTTTGTTTTTATTTCCATTTCTCTAGGAGGTGGGTCAAAAAGTATCTTGCTGTGATTTATGTGATTTATGTCATAGAGTGTTCTGCCTATGTTTTCCTCTAAAAGTTTTATAGTGTCTGGCCTTACATTTAGGTCTTTAATCCATTTTGAGTTTATTTTTGTTTACAGTGTTAGGGAGTGTTCTAATTGCATTCCTTTACATGTAGCTGTCCAGTTTTCCCAGCACCACTTATTGAAGAGGCTGTCTCTTCTCCATTGTATATTCTTGCCTCCTTTATAAAAAATAAGGTGACCATATGTGCAAGGGTTTATCTCTGGGCTTTCTATCCTGTTCCATTGATCTATATTTTTGTTTTTGTGCCAGTACCATACTGTCTTGATTACTGTAGCTCTGTAGTAATCTGAAGTCCAGGAGCCTGATTCCTCCAGCTCTGTTTTTCTTTCTCAAGATTGCTTTGACTATTCGGGGTCTTTTGTGTTTCCATACAAATGGTGAAATTTTTTGTTCTACTTCTGTGAAAAATGCCATTAGTAGTTTGATAGGGATTGCATTGAATCTGTAGATTGCTTTGGGTATTAGAGTCATTTTCACAATGTTGATTCTTCCACTCCAAGAACATGGTATATCTCTCCATCTGTTTATATTATCTTTAATTTCTTTCATCAGTGTCTTATAATTTTCTGCATACAGGTCTTTTTTCTCCTTAGGTAGGTTTATTACTAGGTATTTTATTCTTTTTGTTGCAATGGTAAATGGGAGTGTTTCCTTAATTTCTCTTTCAGGTTTTCCATCATTAGTGTATAGGAATGAAAGAGATTTCTGTTCATTAATTTTGTATCCTGCTACTGTACCAGATTCATTGATTAGCTGTAGTAGTTTTCTGGTAGAGTCTTTAGGATTCTCTGTGTATAGTATCATGTCATTTGCAAACAGTGACAGCTTTGCTTCTTTTTTCTGATTTGGATTCCTTTTATTTCTTTTTCTTCTCTGATTGCTGTGGCTAAAACTTCCAAAACTATGTTGACTAATGGTGGTGAGAGTGGGCAACCTTGTCTTGTTCCTGATCTTAGTGGAAATAGTTTCAGTTTTTCCCCATTGAGGACGATGTTGGCTGTGGGTTTGTCATATATGGCCTTTATTATGTTTAGGTAAGTTCCCTCTATGCCTACTTTCTGGAGGGTTTTATCATAAATGGGTGTTGAAATATGTCAAAAGCTTTCTCTGCATCTATTGAGATGATCATATGGTTTTTCTCCTTCAACTTGTTAATATGGTTTATCACGTTGATTGATTTGCATATATTGAAGAATCTTTGCATTCATGGGACAAACCACACTTGTTCATGGTGTATGATCCTCTTAATGTGCTGTTGGATTCTGTTTGCTAGTATTTTGTTGAGGATTTTTGCATCTATGTTCATCCGTGTTATTAGCCTGTAGTTTTCTTTTTTTGTGACATCTTTGTCTGGTTTTGGTATCAGGGTGATGGTGGTCTTGTACAATGAGTTTGGGAGTGTTCTTCCCTCTGCTATATTTTGGAAGAGTTTGAGAAGGATAGGTGTTAGCTCTTCTCTAAATGTTTGATAGAGTTTGCCTGTGAAGCCATCTGGTCCTGGGATTTTGTTTCCTGGAAGATTTTTCATCATAGTCTCAATGTCAGTGCTTGTGATTGGTCTGTTTATATTTTCTATTTCTTCCTGTTTCAGTCTTGGAGGTTATGCTTTTCTAAGAATTTGTCTTCCAGGTTGTCCATTTTATTGGCATATAGTTGCTTGTAGTAATCGCTCATGATCCTTTGTATTTCTGCGGTGTCAGTTGTTACTTCTCCTTTTTCATTTCTAATTCTATTGATTTGAGTCTTCTCCCTTTTTTTCTTGATGAGTCTGGCTAATGGTTTATCAATTTTGTTTAGGGTGTTACCAATCTCACTTTAGTAAGAGATTTTAAATTATGAATGGATGTTGAATATTTTCAAATGCTTTTTCTGCATCTATCTAGATGATCATGTGGTTTTTTTCTTTTCTTTTGTTGATGTGATGTATCACATTGTTTGATTTGTGTATGATGAGCCATTCTTGTGACCCTGGGATGAATCCAATTTGGTCATGGTATATGATCTTTTTAATATGTTGTTGGATTTGGTTTGCTAAAGTTTTGCTGAGAGTTTTTGTACCTATATTCATCAAAGATATTGGCCTGTAATTTTCTTTTTTGGTAATGTTTTTGGTTTTGGTATCATGGTGATAGTGACTTCATAGAATTTCTTTGGGATTGTTCCCTCCTCTTAAATCTTTTGGAAGATTTTGAGAAGGATTGGTATACATTCTTCTTTGATTGGTAGAATTCGCCCACTTAGCCATCTGGTCCTGAAATTTTGTTTGTAGGGCTTTTAAAAAAATTTATTACAGATTCTTTTTTCACTTCTTATGATCAATCTGTACAAATTTTCTATTTCTTCTTGATTCAATTTTGGTGGACTGTAATCTTTCTAGAAACTTATCCACTTCTTCTAGGTTGTCGAATTTGTTGCCATATAATTCTTCATAGTATTATCTTATGGTATTTTGTATTTCTACTGTATAGGTTGTTATTTCTCCTTTTTCATTTCATATATTATTTGGGTTCCTCTCTTCTCTTCTTGGTGAGCCTGGGCAAAGGTTTGTCCATTTTTCTGCACCTTCAAAGAACCAGCTCTTGTTTTTTTTGATCTTATCTGTTGTTGTTTTTTTTAATATCTCTTTTATCTATTTCCTCTCCAATCTTTATTATTTCTGCTGATTTTAGATTTTGTTTGTTCCTCTGTTTAACTCTTCTAAGTGATAGGTTAGGTTGTTTATTTGAGATTTTTCTTGTTTTCTGAGGAAGGCCTGTATCGCTATGAACTTCCTTCTAAGAACTGCTTTTGCTGCATCCCATAGATTTTGTATGATTGTGTTTTCATTTTCATTTGTCTCAAGGTACTTTTTATTTTCCTCTGATTCATCACTGACCCATTTTTTTTTTAGTAACATGTTGTTTAGTCTCCATGTAATGGGTTTTTTCTCATTTCTTTTTCTGTGGTTGATTTCTAGTTTCATGCCGTTGTGGTCAGAAAAGATACTTGAAATCATTTCTATATTCTTAAATTTGTTGAAGGTTGTTTTGTGCCCTAGTATGTGGTCAATCCTAGAGAATGTTCCATGTGCACTTGAAAGGAATGTGTATTCTGGTTTGGCGGGATGTAATGTCCTGAAATTTTCAATTATATCTCACTATTCTATTGTATCATTTAGGATCTCTGTTGCCTTATTGATTTTCTGTCCAGAAGATTTGTCCACTGATGTGAGTTGGGCATTAAAGTCTCCTACAATTATTGTACTCCCACCAATTTCTCCCTTTATGTCTGTTAGTATTTGATTTATGCTTTTGGGTGCTCCTATATTGGGTTCATATATGTTGATGAATGTAATATCCACTTCTTATGTTCATCCTTTTATCATTGTATAGTGTCCTTCTTTATTTTTCTTTATGGCCTTTGTTTTAAAGTCCATTTTGTCAGATATGTGTATTGCAACCGCTGCTCTCTTTTCATTTCTGTATGCATGAAATATCTTTTCCTATCCCCTCACTTTCAATCTATGTGTGTCTTTTTACCTAAAGTGGGTCTCTTGTAGGCAGCATATTTTTATCCAATCTGCCACTCTAATGTCTTTTGATTGGTACATTTAGTCCATTGACGTGTAAGGTAATGATTGATGGATACGTATTCGTTGCCATTTTAAACCTTGTTTTCAAGTTGATTCTGTGTTTCTGCTTTGTTCCTTTCTTTTTCTCTTTGTTTTTCCTTTTGTGGCTTGATTTTCTTTTGTATTATGCTTGTGTTCTCTTCTTTTTGGTTTTTATGGCTTCTTTGGTATGTTTTTGATTTGTGATTATCCTGTTTTTCAAATATGTTAACCCATTACTGTATCTACTTGCCTTAGACTGCTACTCATATAGGCTCAAACACATTCTAAAAAAAAAAAATCTACATTTTCTTACTCTCCTCCTCTACATTTTATGATTTTGATGTCTCCTTTTACATATTCATATTTATCCTTTTGCTGTTCATTGTAGTTATCATTGCTTTCACAAAATTTTATTTTTTATTGTTTTTAAATCTGTATACTGGCTTATTTAAGTGATTTACTTTCCAATTGTGATTTTTCTCTTTCCTATAGGTTCTTGCTACTTTTCTATTTAGAGAAGACCTTTCTTTGAGTATAGGTTTAGTACTGCTGTGTTCTTTTATTTTTTTCTTATCTGAGTTATTCTTTATCTCTCCTTCTATTCTAAATGGTAATCTTGCTGGGTAGAGCAGGTTTTTCTCTTTCAGGACTTTGAATATATCTTGCCACTCCCTTCTGGCCTGCAGTATTTCTGTAGAGAAGTCAGCTGATAGCCTTATGGCTTGGTGTAGGTCTGTTTGGGTTCATCTTGTTTGGGACCCTCTGTGCTTCCTGTACTTGGGTATCTGTTTCCTTCTTTAGGTTTGGGAAGTTTTCAGCCATAATTTCTTTAAATACATTTTTGATCCCATTTTCTCTTTCTGTTGGAATTCTATTATGCATAGGTTGGCTCACTTTATATTATCCCATAGGTCTCTTATATTGCTTTCATTCTTTTTTTCATTTGGCTTTCTATCTGCTGTTCTGATTGAGTGATTTCCATTATACTATCTTCCAGATTACTTATTCATTCTTCTGCATTATTCATTCTGCTATTCATTGCCTTTACTCAGCTTTTGTCTCAGTGAATTAGTTTTCTAATTTTTCTTAGCTCCTCTTTATGGTTTCTAGTTCCTTGTTACAGTACTCTGCATTTCTGTTGATAGCCTTTCTTAATTCCTTCTGTATTTTCATTATCTCCTTTTTGAACTCAGTGTCTATTAGACTGAAGAGGTCTGTATCATTCTTTGTTCTTTCAGGGGAATTCTCTTGATCTTTTAACTGGAGATGGCTCCTCTGCTTCTTCATTTTACTCATTATTCTCTTACTCTGTGAGTTTAGGAGAAACAGTTATCTACTGTGGTCTTAGAGAGCTACTTTTATGTGGAAGTGTCCCTGTGCAGCTTGTGTGGGTTTAATATTTTTGGTGTGAGGGCTGTTTTTAGTGTGGATGACTGCCACGTGTTTCCTCATTGTATGCTGGCCATTATCCCCTTGATAGGTGGTGTGACTGGTGTTGTGGTGACCACAGCCTGCACTGGATGTTGAGTGTGTCCTTCTCTTTGCTCTGTGGTTGTCACACCCCTGTTGGGGACTAGTTTGGAGTAGAAGTTCCCAGATCTGTTTCTGAGCTGCTTTTCTGAGCTACAGTGCAAGGTAGGCAGAATTGGAGCTCCCCCACTGGGAGAGGAGCCACTGAGTATCCCTCACCAGAGCTGCACACTGGTGAGTGCACTCTGTTGTGTCGCCTGTCACCCATTGCTCAGGCTCATAAAGTACACTGTTGTTGGCACTTCTCTCAGCCCTGCCTCAACTGTGGGAATGCTGGCAATTGGCCCTGGTGTCCCTCAGGCATTGTTTTCACAAGGCCACTAGCACAGATCCACTGAAGTCAGGTCCCAGGACTGCAGTATTCATGCAGCTGGACCCACTGTGGGAGCTATGGAGGCAGCCCAGACCCTGGCTCAGCCCATCTGCAGGCACCTACAAAGCCCACAGCTGCTAAGGCCAGACCTGTCCCAGCCCCAGGAGCACACTTTGTCCATTCAGATGTCCCACAGGTGCTGAGTTTACAAAGCTGGTGGAAAGCTTGCAGTGGAGGTATAAATTCGCAGCTCACACAGCTGCCAGGAGAGACTTCAGCCCTACTTCCTAAGTTGCACAGCCCCTGGGGCTCAGCAATGATTTCAGCCCTGCCTCTGCATGTTGGCAATGTGCTGGCACCAGTGAGCTTTTCCATTTTGTAATTTTCTTGTTTCTAGTTGTTGCCTTTTCTGCCTAGAGAATTTCCCTTAGCATGTTGTAAAACTGATTTGGTGGTGCTGAATTCTTTTAGCTTTTGCTTGTCTGTCAAAGCTTTTGATTTCTCTGTCAAATCTGAACGAGAGCCTTGCTGAGTAGAGTATTCTTGGTTGTAAGTTTTTCCCTTCCATCACTTTAAATATGTCGTGCCTCTCCCTTCCAGCCTGTAGTGTTTCTGCTGAAAAATCAGCAGATAAACTTTTGGGGATTCCTTTATATATTATTTGTTGCTTTTCCCTTCTTGCTTTTAATATTTTCTCTTTTATCTTTAATTTTTGTCAGTTTGATTACTCTGTGTCTTGGCATGTTCTTCCCTGGGTTAATCCTGTATGGGACTCTTCAGTGGGCCCTGGACTTGGATGACTGTTTCCTTTCTCATGATAGGGAAGTTTTCAGCTGTTATTCCTTCCAATATTTTCTCAGGCCTTTTGTCTCTTTCTGGGACCCCTATAATGTGAATGTTGGTGCATTTGATGTTTTCCCAGAGATCCCTTAAACTGTCTTCGTTTCTTTTCTTTCTTTTTTCTTTATTCTGTTCCACAGCAGTGATTTCCACCACTCTGTCTTTCAGCTCACTTATCCTTTCTTTTTCCTCACTTATTCTGCTATTGATTCCTTCTAGTGTATTTTTCATTTCAGTTATTGAATTTTTCAACTCTGTTTGGTTGTTCTTTATATTTTCTAGCACTTTGTTAAAACTTTTTGTAACTTCTCACTCTGTGCATCCATTCTTTTCCCGAGTTCTTGGATCATCTTTACGATCATTATTCTGGAATCTTTCTAGGGTAGATTACCAATCTCCCCTTCACTTAGTTGTTCTTTTGGGGTTATATCTTGTTCCTTCATCTGGAACATATTCTTCTGCCATCTCATTTTGTCTAAATGTCTATTTGTATTTTTATGTATGTGAAAAGTTAGTAGTGTTTCTTGGCCTTGGAGAAGTGGCCCTCTGTAGGGGATGTCCTATGTGTCCCAGGAGTACACTCCTCTCTCCTCACCCAAGGGCCAGAGACCAGCTGGTCCCAGGGTAGTTTCTGACCTGTGTTTGTGGACTCAGTTCTGCAGGCTGCTGGATTGTAGTTTTCTTGCTTCTGGTGTCTGCCCCCTAGTGGGTGAGGCTGGTCTAGAGGCTTGTGCAGGCTTCCTGGTGGGAGGAGCTGGTGTCTGCCCACTGGTGGGTGGAGCTGCGTCTTGTCCCTCTGGTGGGCAGGGCCATGTCAAGGCCTCTGGTTAGAAGCAGCTGTGGGCTCAGGAAGTGTTTAGGCAGCCTTTCTGCTGATGGGTGGGTCTGTGCTCTCACCCTGTTGGTTGTTTGGCCTGAGGGATCCCAGCACTGGACCCTACAGGCTGTTGGGTGAGGCCAGGTCTTGATGCCAAAATGTTGGTCTCCAGGATGGCTCATGCCAATGAATACTCCCCAATACCTCTACCACCAGTGTTCTTGCCCCCACAGTGAGCCACAGCCACCCTCTGCCTCCCTAGGAGGTCCTCCAAGACCATCAGGTAGGTCTGGCCCAGGCTCCTATGAAGTCACTGCTTTTTCCCTAGGTCCCAGTGTGCATGAGACTTTGTGTGTGTCCTCCAAGAGTGGAGTCTCTCTTTCCCCCAGTCCTGTGGAGTTCCTGCAATCAAGCCCCACTGGCCTTCAAAGCTGAATGCTCTGGGGGCTCCTCCTCCCAATGCCAGACCCCCAGGCTGGGGAGCCTGATGTGGGCTCAGAACTCTCACTCCTGTGGGAGAACTTCTGTGATATAATTATTCTCCAGTTTGTGGGTCACCCACCTGGGTGGTATGGGATTTGATTATATTGTGAGTGTGCCCCTCCTACCATCTCATTGTGGTTTCTTCTTTATGTCTTTGGATGTAGAATATCTTTTTTGATAGGTTCCAGTCTTTTTTATTGATGGTTGTTCCACAGTTAATTGTGATTTTGGTGTGCTTGTGAGAGGAGGTGAGCTCGAGTTCCTACTCCACCATCTTTGGCTAAATTCCTAAAAGTATATATATTTTAAATTCTCTCTTGTACTGTCAGATTTTTCAGTTTTCAGGGAACATTAACAGAGTCTTATTTTAAGGGAAAGCAGGTTTCTACTGGTTAAAATAATGAAAACATTTCATAAAATTGAGTATTTTTCTTGTATATTGGTTCCCTGAAGACATTGTGACTGTGGCCCCAACTTTCTGGGGGCATTGTCATTTTCCTCATCATTGTAACCTAAAAATACATCTACAGCAACATCACTATCAGCAAGCATATGCAAACTGGATCTTCATGGCTTGGGCAGCCTGCACTCTGTCCCAGCACCCAGACCAATTGTTTTTATAGTCTTAACAACAGTCTCCAGTAAACAGATCAGCCTGTGTGGGAGAACCAAATTTGAAAAGGGCCTCAGTTGAACTTTTCATTGTTTGTCAATTATCAGCATGGAGCGACTTCAGGATTTCATGTGACAGATCGTTAATACTATATACTGTAAGGCATCCATTAAGCAAGAATCCTAAAGTGTTTTCTTCAGAAACATTAAGAAATGTTTCCAAAGCAATGGATTCGTCAACCTCAAAATAGGGCCAACTTTTAACTTATCTTCTTATGTGATTTGGAGAGTCTGCCAGAATTTATTTATTCTAATCTCCTTCTCTAGAAAGAATTCTTCTTATGCCATATTCTTTTGGGAACAAAACAGAAAAATCTATTGGACACGCTGCATCTTGGTTGTGAAAATTCCAGAGTTCCTAGTAGGAACACAATCGTCCATGTAGATGTGTTCCCAAGGATCTCCACCACCAACACAGTTCAAGAAATATTAATAAGGAGAAAAATGTCATTCTCTTTTGCACTCTCCACTGTCCTCTGGACCTACTAGGGGCTGGAGAGCAGTGAGTTGATCCTGCCAAAGGAACAAGAAACAAAGAAAATGGAAAGATCATAAAAAGCCACTGTTCCCTCAAAGTCATGAACTGTAGAGTCATTTGGTCCCTCCCCCCAACACCTAGCCCAGCTCTGAACTCAAAGGAGACACCCATGAAGATGAAATCTGGACCCCACTCTCCATACAATCCCAACTGTAGTCTCTGACTCTTGGAATCTTGATACCACATCTCCATGTAATCATTAGTGTTTTTAATCACAGCACCTGGAAATACAACCATTTCCAAATAGGTAGCTAGATATAGCAAATAAGAATACAGGATTAAATTTGAATTTCAGATAAACAGTGAATGATATTTAGTATAAGAATGTCTAATGCAATGTTTGGTACTTATTTATACTAAAAGTTTTCATCATTATTCAAATTTAGCTGGTGTCCTGTATTTTATCTGGCAATTCTTCTCCCAAAGCAGCCACCTTTGGACAGCTGAAATGGATAGAGAGTTGTTTCTCGTGATAAAATAAAGATCTGTCTTCTATGTACTGGTGGTCCTTCAGAATGTTATTCAGCCCAGTGAAAAGGGCCACAATTCCACAATTCTGAATAATAACAGAAATCTAGAAAAGACTGTTTTCACAAGGGTAAAATACTAAGATTGCTCTTACCCCTTTCTTAGGGGATGGGGATGAATGTCAGAGAAATGGTTAGAGGATGTTTACCAGCTGATTACTCTACATATATTCTGTCTCTAGTCTTCATGAAGTCAGGCCCCTAAGTCTGTCATCTTAAAAGTATAAAGAGTATTCCTGTAATATTCAGAGGTTTTAATAGTTATTTCTCAACTACAGTAACTGTAATCTTGAGAGTACGTTTGTTTGTTATAAGAATAAAAGTTAGTGGTCAGAAAATGATTTGTTATTCCACTTAAAAGTTTAAGAGAATTTTGTTATCAAACTTGTGATAAGTAACTTGTTAACTGTGCTTTCACTAACGTGTTGTAATTAAAGTAAGCAGTATACAAGCTGTGTAGTTTTCTTGCAAAAATAGATTTCTTTGGAATAATTAACTTGCACGTATTTCTGTTAAAACACAACATAAAATCTCATTCTTTCATATTATGATGTCCGTTTCTGATATGGCTCGGAACTGCATGCTGGCCCCTCACCTGCAGAGCGTCAGGGTGCCCACATCTTATAATGAGGTACCGCAGTGGAGCAGGACTTCCTCCAACTCCTCTGTGCTGGGCACTGCATTTCTATTAATGTAGCTCAAGGTCATTTACACATCATCAACCAACTACCACTGAGCTGTCAACTCAAATTTATCCATTGCATAAATAAGAGGAAAAAACTATCTTATATCCTACATTTGGTTTTCTCATTCCCACTTATAAAACTTATTAAATTTTCACTTTTACATGTAGGTCATCAATCTTGCATGTCCAGATTGCTTTTACACTCCTCTAATGCTTCATCTCCTTCTATTTGTTTTTTAAATACTCCATGATATAGAAACCCAAGAATGACTAAGGACTTTTAGGTTTAAAAACTAAAAGAGATCCCCACTATGCAGAGTTATATTGGAGTGTGTGTGGGGTGGGGGGGGGGATGGCTCTTATCAGCAATTGTTTGATCACCGTCACTCAGGTCAATTACCAGACAACGTGGTGACCAGGTGATTAATCACTCTAGCGCCTCTACCTCACAGGGAGGCATGACCAGAAGGTAAATGACAAATATCAATGGTCTTTGCAGTATTCTGAGTTCCATATAAAAATAAATAAGATTTATTTTGCATTTTCAAATATGTGTTCTAGAATGTGTACTAGAATCAGGTGATTGTTCTTCCCTAGTATTTTCCCACAAACCTGTTGGTAGGTGCACATGATATCATGTTGTAGTTCTCGCATTTATAGCCATATACCCAGGTTGAAAGCAGCTATCTGGCGGTGGGCAAGAAAAAGATACTTCACTCCAAAAGCCATCCTCGATCTTAAGACACCCAAGCACCACATGTCAAAGAGATAGGAGGGAACTCTAAACCAAGATCACTGATTCTTGGCACAGAAGATGGACTCCTCCACCCACTTAGAACCATAATTCAGCCTAATCCTAAACAGTGTTTACATAATATCCTCTAAAACCAAGGATTTTCCTGCAAAGCTGAGCACAAACCAGTTCCGCAGTTTGACTTGACTTCACAAGGTTAAAGACCCACATTTCTTGTTGCTTCCCAGTTGGCATCTTAAATCCTTCTGCCTTTGTCTTTCTGATCTCTCCCCATATGTCACTCTCAGGGAAGGAATGTTTGCATAAACTAGGTGAATTCTATTTTTTAAAATATGTGTTTTGTTTCACTTTTTTTGTTGTTGGTGGTGGGAGAAGCAGGATGGGGGAGAATATATTTTCAGGTTTTTTAAGTTGCTAAAGCACTCAGATTAGGAACAAATAAGACAAGAAACTGATGAATAAGATGTGGGCCAGGACACAAAAAATAAGTCTGAAAAATAACGGCTCACACAACATAGTACTTGCCATGGAAAGACCACATAGGCTTTGGTTCAGCCAGAACTGGGCTGGTAAACATGGATTCCTCTACTTATTAGCTAGTGATCTTGCTGGTTATTCCTAACCAGCAGTTTGGGATAACTCCTTCCTGAAAGGGTTGGATGAGAATTGAGAAAACATAGTTTTTGGCACAGAGAATCCTGCAAGAATGTTCGGTTCCTGCCATCCTTTCAGGACTGTCAACAGTGTGTGGGGGGATGGGAGGAGTCAATCTCTCCAAAATGGCGCCAGTATCTTTTGACTTTTCTCTAGAAGTAATGAAAACTCGAAATACCACTCTGGCCCCTGAAAGCCAATGTATGTATATGGTATGAACAGTGCTATCTCAATTGTTTATGGACTGTTTAACAGTAATTCATAGGCAAGCTGGCTCATGGCAGCTGCAAAAATCTCCAACTAACATTGCTTCACTATATATAAAATTTCTTGGATGAACTTTGGTTCGAAGTACACAAAACACTGCCTGTTCACAAGGTGTTTTCTAGGAAACCCTATGAAGCAGTTCCTCTGAATATGAATGTGATCTCACCGGCACAAATCAAATGTCAAACCACACACGGACATGATACAAGGGGGGAGGGCCTAGAGGCACGTTTTATCTGCTGCCAAACATTTTTCCCCTGCTTCACAAGAGTATGGGCCTTTAAAATGTGTGTGCTGCATATGTGGAATCCTTTGGAATAAAATGTGAATGAGATTAACCCCCACCAGTTAGTTAATTCCTGGGAGTTCCTAGGTCAGCAGAGGCACACTTGTGTGCCAATGACCACAAGCACATGTACCCCAGCCATGAGAATTGGGTGTCCCCAGTGGAGAGGATCGAATGTGTCCGTGTAACAGCAACTTGGGGGGTCCAGTATTACAAGGGGAGGGGAGTCAGGGAAGAAGAATGAGGCAAGGCAACATTTAACCAAGATGGGGTGAGGTGGTTCTCGTTACCTCCCCTATCCACCCTCTCACCGTATTTGGAGAATGCTGTTCATTAACAGCCTTGTGCCTCTCTGTTGTCCTTTTAGGGAGTCACTGATGCCCTTTTGTACTCTAACTTGTTTCAGATGTTTGTGTAGCTCATTTCCCAGTATTATTGTGAATAACTCTTTAGTAGAGTTTTGAAGAAACATTCCTCTTCCAATCTAGATTGTGTTGAACAAGTCATTGACTTTTGATGTGTCATACTTTTTTTTCCATGAGAAAGCCATAATTTTTAGTTTTTTATTTTTATTTTTAAAATTTTACTGGAGTATAGTTGATTTATAATGTTGTGTTAGTTTCAGGTGTACAGCAAAGTGAATCAATTATACATGTACAAATATCCACTGTTTTTTAGATTCTTTTTCCATATAGGTCATTACAGAGTACTGAGTAGAGTTCGCTGTGCTATACAGTAGGTCCCTGTTGGTTATCTATTTTATATATAGTGGTGTATATGTGTCAATGCCAATCTCCCAATTTGTCCCTCCCCCATTCCCCATTGGTAACTATAAGTTTGTTTTCTACATCTGTGACTCTATTTCTGTTTTGTAGATAAGTTCATTTGTACAATTTTTTTAGATTCCACATATAAATGATATCATATGCTACTTGTCTTTCTGTTTTGACTTACTTCACTCAGTATGACAATCTCTAGGTCCATCCATGTTGCTGCAAATGGCATTATTTCATTCATTTTATGGCTGAGTACTATTCCATTGTATATATGTACCACCTCTTCTTTATCCATTCCTCTGTTGATGGACATTTAGGTTACATCCATGTCCTGGCTATTGTGAATAGTGCTGCAGTGAACATTGTGGTGCATGTATCTTTTTTGAATCATGGTTTTCTCCAGGCATATGCCTAGGAATGGGATTGCTGGATCATATGGTAGCTCTATTTTTAGTTTTTTAAGGACCCTCCATACTGTTCTCCATAGTGGCTGTACCAATTTACATTTCCACCAACAGTGTAGGAGGGTTCCCTTTCCTCTACACCCTCTCCAGCATTTATTGTTTATAGATTTTTTTGTTGATGGCCATTCTGACCGGTGTGAGGTGATACCTCATTGTAGTTTTAATTTGCATTTCTCTAATAGTGATGTTGAACATATTTTCACATACTTTTTTCCCATCTGTATGTCTTCTTTGGAGAAATGTCTATTTAGATCTTCTGCCCATTTTATGTCTGGGTCTTTTTTTGTTTTTTTTGTTTTTTGGATAGTGAGCTTTATGAGCTGTTTGTATATTTTGGAGATTAATCCCTTGTCGGTTGCTTCGTTTGCAAATATTTTCTCCCATCCTGAGGCTTGTCTTTTTGTTTAGCTTATGGTTTCCTTCACTGTGCAAAAGATTTTAAGTTTAATTAGGTCCCATTTGTTTATTTTTGTTTTTATTTTCATTACTCTAGGAGGTGGATCAAAAATGATCTTGCTGAAATTTATGTCAGAGAGTGTTCTGCCTATGCTTTCCTCTAAGAGTTTAAAAGTATTCAGCCTTACATTTAGGTTTTTAATCCATTTTGAGTTTATTTTTGTGTATGGTGTTAGGAAGTGTTCTAATTTCATTCTTTTACATGTAGCTGTCCAGTTTTCCCAGCACCACGTTTTGAAGAGACTGTCTTTTCTCCATTGTATATTCTTGCCTCCTTTGTCAGAAATTAGGTCATCATATGTGTGTGGGTTTATCTCTGGACTTTCTATCCTGTTCCATTGATCTACATTTCTGTTTTTGTGCAAGTACCATACTGTTTTGATTACTGTAGCTTTGTAGTATAGTCTGAAGTCCGGGATCCTGATTCCTCCAGCTCTGTTTTTCTTTCTCAAGAATGCTTTGGCTATTCAGGGTTTTTTGTGTTTCCATACAAATTGTAAAGTTTTTTGTTCTAGTTCTGTGAAAAATGCCATTGGTAGTTTGATAGGGATTGCATTGAATCTGTAGATTGCTTTGGGTATTAGAGTCATTTTCACAATGTTGATTCTTCCAATCCAAGAACATGGTATATCTCTCCATCTGTTTGCATCATCTTTGATTTTTTTTAACAGTATCTTATAGTTTTCAGAGTACAGGTCTTCTGACTCCTTAGGTAGGTTTATTCCTAGGTATTTTATTCTTTTTGTTATGATGGTAAATGTTATTGTTTCCTTAATTTCTCTTTCTGATCTTTCATTGTTACTGTATAGGAATGCAAGAGATTTATGTGTATTAATTTTGTATCCTGCAACTTTATCAAACTCTCTGTCTGGAGAGTTTTTTTTTTTTTTTTTATCATAAATAGATGGTGAATTTTGTCAGAAGCTTTTTCTGGATCTATTCAGATGATCATATGGTTTTTATTCTTCAGTTTGTTAATGTGGTGTATCATATTGATTGATTTCCATATATTGAAGAATCCCTCCATCCCTGGGAAAAATCCCACTTGATCATGGCATATAATACTTTTAATGTATTGTTGGATTTGGTTTGCTAATATTTTGTTGAAGTCTTTTGTGTCTATGTTCGTCAGTGATATTGGCCTGTAATTTTCTTTTTTTCATTATATCTTTGTCTGGTTTTGGTATCAGGGTGATGGTGGCCTCATAGAATGAACTTGGGAATATTCCTTTCTCTGCAATTTTTTGGAAGAGTTTCAGAAGGATAGGTGTTAACTCGTCTCTAAACATGTGATGGAACTCGGCTGTGAAGCCATCTGGTCCTGGACTTTAGTCTGTTGGGAGTTTTTAAATCACAGTTTCAATTTCAGTAGTTGTGATTGGTCTGTTCATATTTTCTATTTCTTCTTGGTTCAGGCCCCTGCCCTTGAATGTAGGCTGGACCTTGTGATTTTCTCCTGACTAAGAGAATATGGCTAAAGTGATAGGACATAATTTCTAAGCTTAGGTTGTGGAAGACTGTGACTTTGGACTCTGTTGCCTCCTTGGTTTGCCCACTTTGATGATGCAAGCTCCCATGCTGGAGGGGCCCATGTGGCAAGGAAATGAGGGTGGCTTCCAGCCAATAGCTAGCAAGGAACTGAGGCCCTTAGTCCAACAACCCACGAGGAATGGAATCTTGACAACCAACCAACCAAGGAGTGAACTTGAAAATAAATCCTGCCTCAAATGAACTGAGACACAGATGACTGTGGCCCCAACTGGAACTTTGACTGCAGCCTTGTAAGAGACCTTGAAGCAGAGGACCCAGACGAGTTTGCCTGAACTCTTGTTCACACAAACTGCGAAATAAGTTGTTTGAAATCACCGATTTCTCAGGCAACTGTTGTCCAGCAATAAAAAGCAATACAAGTATCACCCTATTTCCAGTATTAAAATCTAAAATAACTGGATAACTTACAATGCCTTTGGCCTTTTTAATTTTAAATATGTAATTGGAGGTACCAAAATGGAAATACAGTATGACATCAGAAATTCAAAATAATGATCACCCCTCAAATTTATCAGTGATTTATTCCAAGTAGTGGGATGATAGGTGATTTTATTTCTTCTTTGTACTTTTATGTATTTACTACACTTTCTATAACTAACAAGTGTAAAATTATAATCAGAAGTTGATAATAAAATATATCATTGAATGTATAAAATATCCTACTCCCCAAATGCAGTCAATATAATTCAAAGGAATGTCCTAAATAAAAGTTCTTCACTGAATTAACTACATTTCAAACATGGTTTGACAAAAACCAAATTATTCTGACACTGATACTTAAAAGATACATTTTCAGAGGTGTGTGAGAGTAAGAGTAAGCAAAAGGATACACACAAAAGAATATACACTAAAGAAAGTACTAACAGGACTTCCCTGGTGGCACAGTGGATAAGAATCCACCTGCCAGTGCAGGGGAGACAGGCTCAAGCCCTGGTCCGGGAAGATCCCACATGCTGCGGAGCAAGTAAGCCCATGTGCCACAACTACTGAGCCTGTGCTCTAGAGACTGTGAGCCACAACTACTGAGTCCATGAGCCACAACTACTGAAGCCCGTGTGCCTAGAGCCGGTGCTCCGCAACAAGAGAAGACACCACAAGGAAGAGTAGCCCCCACTCGCCGCAACTAGAGAAAAAGCCTGCATGCGGCAATGAAGACCCAATGCAGCCAAAAATAAATAAAATTAAATCTTTAAAAAAAAAAAAAAAAAAAGAACTAACATGATTTGAAATATATTTGAGTGATAGAATCAAGATAAATGCCTTGGACCACCTTATAAAGCCCTGTAGTCAAACTAACCAAAAATGAGGCAGGAAAAATGTACATCCTTCCTTGTATACTTTTATTAAAACTTTTTTGGTTAGGTCACATTATATATGCCTCCACATCTAAAATAAATTTTTGAAAACACTACACCATGACATAGTCAGTGAAGAGTTCCAACATTTATCCACATATATTACCAATGAACTTAAGCAAAAGGTAGAATATTCAAAAGTTTAATTTGCGTAAGTCATTCAGGATACCTATCTGACAGCAAGAGGAATCAGGACTCTTTGATAGCTAACTGATGAAGCCACTTCACAGGGGAACTCATGACACATCTTTTGATGGTCAAAGAGAAAATAGTGTTAAATATTAGCTGCCTCGAAGCAGACCGTCTTACTCAGTGAACCAATTTTAAAAGGTCACTACGTTTTTGGAAGGAGATAATTTGATGAGACATGAAACAATGGAAAATTAATCTAGTTATGGAACCCAAGACATTTCCGACACTCCAAAGAAAAGTCTAAAACTATCTAAAGGTGAAGCTTGCGTCTCTGGAAAATGCAGATGTGGTGTGGTTCCCAAGAGTTCATGACCATCCCTTCCTTATGAAGTCACCATCTTAGGAGCGCAGAGGCCCTGGTGTAATGGTGAGGTGTAGTGGGATGATTACTGGTCTTGGCAGGAAAATATTTATCTACTGGGTCATTTTTAGCTGTGTGAGCCTGGAGAAATAACAGCCTCTCTAGCTTTGTTTAAATTATCCGTAAAATTCAAATAGTACTTATCTACTATTTCAGTGACTTGTTGGGAACCTCATATAAGATATATATTCATGTGAAGAGTTTTATAAACCAAAACGGACTTTAAAAAATCAATCTAGGCGTAATCAAGTACCTAAAAAAGCAAAATGTTACCCAGGAGAAAGAATTCTAAATTAATCCATGATCAGATATGGCATTGTAAAGTTTATGCTTTATATGTCAAGACATTGTTTCAAACTGATTCTGTTCCCCCGAATTCACTGGTCAGTTCTCAAGCAGGTATTTTGTGACTCAGTTGGTGACCAGATCTCATGTCCACTGACTGGTTACTTTTGAAACAAACTTTTCTACACTAGGAATTAAAAACATAAAAATGTACATTTTTCTACCTACTTAATCCTTCTTTCAGAAATGTAGTTTTTATGGTAATCCATTTTTAAGTCATGCCCACAGCCAGATCTAATAGGCATATATCAACGAACCATATTCCTGAGATTTCTGTCTTCTTGAAAAGCCAAGCACACACTTCAGCCTCATTGGAGCTTTGAAGCACAACCAATCCCAGCTGAAATGCAGGCCCTTCCACACTCCACCACCCTATGAGGTGACTATTATTGCTTTCTTCATGGAGATTCAACTACAAGCACAATAAAAATCAACAGACTTGGAACAGCTGAGACTAATTTTTAATGAAATGCTGAGGCCACCAAAATTCACATTTTTGCAACCTTTAGACAATGCCCCAAAATATAAGTCCCTCTTGGTCATACATCTTTTCCTGTGCTCTCAGCCCTAATGCTCTAGCCATCCACCAACCTGATCCAAACTCCTATCTACAGTGTGCCTTCCTCCCAAACCCTTTTCTCTGGGTACCCTAAAACCTAATTCCATCCTCCCCCCTCTGCTTCTTCCCACTGCTTCAATCCCTTGCTCTTCCCGTTGAGCCTGACTGAAAAAACTCCAGCTTCTAACTCTTTTTTTTTTTTTTTTAAGAAAGTCTTATCAATTTCCTCAAAAAGAAATTTGCTGGAATTTGGCTTGAGATTATATTAGATTTGCAGATTAATTAGAGTATAATTGATATCTTAACAACATTAACTCTTCTGAT
Source organism: Balaenoptera borealis (assembly GCF_965194805.1). Taxonomy (NCBI): domain Eukaryota; kingdom Metazoa; phylum Chordata; class Mammalia; order Artiodactyla; family Balaenopteridae; genus Balaenoptera; species Balaenoptera borealis. Next base: position 65,655,666 of record NC_138869.1, on the reverse strand, counting down.
CCATAAATATAACATCTCTCTGCTTTTTGTTTTACATTTTTCTCAATGTTTTGTAGTTTGTGTACAATTTTTGTATGTTTTGTTAAATGTATCCCTAAGTACTTTGTGTTTTTTGCTATTATAATTTGTATTGTTTTTCAGCTTCCAACAGCTACTATTAGTATGTAGAAATACAACTGATTTCTCTATATTTACTTTATATACAGGGACCTTGCTAAAGTCACCTGTAGCTTTTTTGTAAATTCTATAGGATATTCTATGTGGACAGTCTTGTCACCTGAGAATTAAAATAATTTCATTCCTCTTTGCCAATCTATACATCTTTTATTCTTTTACTACCCTTTTGTACTGGACTTAGCTTCCAGTAAGATGTCGAATGGGAGTGGTGAGAGAGAACATCTTTGCCTCATTTATGACCTTAGAGGGAAAGCAATCAATCTTTCACCATTAAGTATAATGTTAGCTGTTCTTTATCAGGTTGAGAAAGTTCTTTTCCACTCCTGGTTTGCTGAAACGTTTGTTCTCATGAGTGATTTTTGAAGATTGTCAAATGGTTTTTCTGCATCTGTTGAGGTTATCATACAATTTTTCTTGTTTTTTAGTTGGTTAATATAGTGGAAAAAAGAGTGCTTAGTTTTCTAATGTTAGTCCAACCTTACTTTCCTGGGATAAACTCTATTTGGTCATTGTATTAGTCTTCTAGGACTGGCATAACAGAATAGCACAGACTGGATGGTTTAAAGAACAGAAATTTATTTCCTCACATTTTGGAGGCTATAGTCCAAGATCAAGATGCTAGTAGGGTTGGTTTCTAGTGAGACCTCTCTTCCTGGCTTGCAGATGGTCCTTCTTGCTGAATCCTCACATGGTCTCTCCTCTGTGCATGTGCAGAGAGAGAGAGAGAGATCTTTCATGTCTCTAGGGCCCCATCTTTATGATATCATTTAACCTTAGCTATCTCTTTAAAGGCCTTATCTCCAACTACAGTTACATTGGGGGTTAGGGCTTCAACCTATGAATTTGTGGGGGGGCACAATTCAGTCCATAACCGTCATGATGTATTTTTCTTATCATATACTGCTGTATTTAATTTGCTAATTTTTAATGGATTGTTGGGTCTACATTCATAAGCAATACTGAAAGTTTTCTTTTCTTATAATGCCTTTTATTTTTTTTTTAATTTTTTTTTAACATCTTTATTGAAGTATAATTGCTTTACAATGGTGTGTTAGTTTCTGCTTTAAAACAAAGTGAATCAGTTATACATATACATATGTTCCCATATCTCTTCCCTCTTGCATCTCCCTCCCTCCCATCCTCCCTGTCCCACCCCTCTAGGTGGTCACAAAGCACCGAGCTGATCTCCCTGTGCTATGCGGCTGCTTCCCACTAGCTATCTATTTTACATTTGGTAGTGTATATATGTCCATGACACTCTCTCACCCTGTCACATCTCACCCCTCCCCCTCCCCATATCCTCAACTCCATTCTTTAGTAGGTCTGTGTCTTTCTTCCCATCTTGCCACTAGGTTCTTCATGTCCTTTTTTTTTTTTTTTCCTTAGATTCCATATGTATGTGTTAGCATACTCTATTTGTTTTTCTCTTTCTGACTTACTTCACTCTGTATGACAGACTCTAACTCCATCCACCTCATTACAAATACCTCCATTTCATTTCTTTTTATGGCTGAGTAATATTCCATTGTATATATATTCCACATCTTCTTTATCCATTCATCCGATGATGGACACTTTGGTTGCTTCCATGTCCTGGCTATTGTAAATAGAGCTGCAATGAACATTTTGGTACATGACTCTTTTTGAATTATGGTTTTCTCAGGGTATATGCCCAGTAGTGGGATTGCTGGGTCGTATGGTAGTTCTATTTTTAGTTTTTTAAGGAACCTCCATACTGTTCTCCATAGTGGCTGTATCAATTTACATTCCCACCAACAGTGCAAGAGTGTTCCCTTTTCTCCACACCCTCTCCAGCATTTATTGTTTCTAGATTTTTTGATGATGGCCATTCTGACCGGTGTGAGATGATACCTCATTGTAGTTTTGATTTGCATTTCTCTAATGATTAAGGATGTTGAGCATTCTTTCATGTGTCTGTTGGCCATCTGTATATCTTCTTTGGAGAAATGTCTGTTTAGGTCTTCTGCCCATTTTTGGATTGGGCTGTTTGTTTTTTTGTTATTGAGCTGCATGAGCTGCTTGTAAATTTTGGAGATTAATCCTTTGTCAGTTGCTTCCTTTGCAAATATTTTCTCCCATTCTGAGGGTTGTCTTTTGGTCTTGTTTATGGTTTCCTTTGCTGTGCAAAAGCTTTTAAGTTTCATTAGGTCCCATTTGTTTATTTGTGTTTTTATTTCCATTTCTCTAGGAGCTGCGTCAAAAAGGATCTTGCTGCAATTTATGTCATAGAGTGTTCTGCCTATGTTTTCCTCTAAGAGTTTGATAGTGTCTGGGTTAACAGTTAGGTCTTTAATCCATTTTGAGTTTATTTTTGTGCATGGTGTCAGGGAGTGTTCTAGTTTCATAATTTTACATGTACCTGTCCAATTTTCCCAGCACCACTTATTGAAGAGACTGTCTTTTCTCCACTGTATATGCTTGCCTCCTTTATCAAAGATAAGGTGACCATATGTGTGTGGGTTTATCTCTGGGCTTTCTATCCTGTTCCATTGATCTATATTTCCGTTTTTGTGCCAGTACCAAACTGTCTTGATTACTGTAGCTTTGTAATATAGTCTGAAGTTAGGGAGCCTGATTCCTCCAGCTCCATTTTTCGTTCTCAAGATTGCTTTGGCTATACGGGGTCTTTTGTGTCTCCATACAAATTGTGAAATTTTTTGTTCTAGTTCTGTGAAAAATGCCTGTGGTAGTTTGATAGGGATTGCATTGAATCTGTAGATTGCTTTGGGTAGTAGAGTCATTTTCACAATGTTGATTCTTCCAATCCAAGAACATGGTATATCTCTCCATCTATTTGTATCATCTTTAATTTCTTTCATCAGTGTCCTATAATTTTCTGCATACAGGTCTTTTGTCTCCTTAGGTAGGTTTATACCTAGATATTTTATTCTTTTTGTTGCAATGGTAAACGGGAGTGTTTTCTTAATTTCACTTTCAGATTTTTCATCATTAGTATATAGGAATGCAAGAGATTTCTGTGCATTAATTTCATATCCTGCTACTTTACCAAATTCATTGATTAGCTCTAGTAGTTTTCTAGTGGCAGTTTTAGGATTCTCTATGTATAGTATCATGTCATCTGCAAACAGTGACAGCTTTACTTCTTCTTTTCCGATTTGGATTCCTTTTATTTCTTTGTCTTCTCTGATTGCTGTGGCTAACACTTCCAAAACTATGTTGAATAATAGTGGTGAGAGTGGGCAACCTTGTCTTGTTCCTGATCTTAGTGGAAATGGTTTCAGTTTTTCACCATTGAGGACGATGTTGGCTGTGGGTTTGTCATATATGGCCTTTATTATGTTGAGGAAAGTTCCCTCTATACCTACTTTCTGCAGGGCTTTTATCATAAATGGGTGTTGAATTTTGTTGAAAGCTTTCTCTGCATCTATTGAGATGATCATATGGTTTTTCTCCTTCAGTTTGTTAATATGATGTATCACGTTGATTGATTTGCATATATTGAAGAATCCTTGCATTCCTGGGATAAACCCCACTTGATCATGGTGTATAATCCTTTTAATATGCTGTTGGATTGTGTTTGCTAGTATTTTGTTGAGGATTTTTGCATCTATGTTCATCAGTGATATTGGCCTGTAGTTTTCTTTCTTTGTGACATCTTTGTCTGGTTTTGGTATCAGGGTGATGGTGGCCTCATAGAATGAGTTGGGAAGTGTTCCTCCCTCTGCTATATTTTGGAAGAGTTTGAGAAGGATAGGTGTTAGCTCTTCTCTAAATGCTTGATAGAATTCGCCTGTGAAGCCATCTGGTCCTGGGCTTTTGTTTGTTGGAAGATTTTTAATCACAGTTTCAATTTCAGTGCTTGTGATTGGTCTGTTCATATTTTCTATTTCTTCCTGGTTCAGTCTCGGTAGGTTGTGCATTTCTAAGAATCTGTCCATTTCTTCCAAGTTGTCCATTTTATTGGCATAGAGTTGCTTGTAGTAATCTCTCATGATCGTTTGTATTTCTGCAGTGTCAGTGCTTACTTCTCCTTTTTCATTTCTAATTCTATTGATTTGAGTCTTCTCCCTTTTTCTCTTGATGAATCTGGCTAATGGTTTGTCAATTTTGTTTATCTTCTCGAAGAACCAGCTTTTAGTTTCATTGATTTTTGCTATTGTTTCCTTCATTTCTTTTTCATTTATTTCTGACCTGATCTTTATGATTTCTTTCCTTCTGCTAGCTTTGGGGTTTTTTTGCTCTTCTTTCTCTAATTGCTTTAGGTGCAAGGTTAGGTTGTTTATTCGAGATGTTTCCTGTTTCTTGATGTAGGCTTGTATTGCTATAAACTTCCCTCTTAGCACTGCTTTTGCTGCGTCCCATAGGTTTTGGGTCGTCGTATCTCCATTGTCATTTGTTTCTAGGTATTTTTTGATTTCCCCTTTGATTTCTTCAATGATCACTTCGTTATTAAGTAGTGTATTGTGTAGCCTCCATGTGTTTGTATTTTTTACAGATTTTTTCCTGTAATTGATATCTAGTCTCATAGCGTTGTGGTCGGAAAAGATACTTGATACGATTTCAATTTTCTTAAATTTACCAAGGCTTGATTTGTGACCCAATATATGATCTATCCTGGAGAATGTTCCATGAGCACTTGAGAAAAATGTGTATTCTGTTGTTTTTGGGTGGAATGTCCTATAAATATCAATCAAGTCCATCTTGTTTAATGTATCATTTAAAGCTTGTGTTTCCTTATTTATTTTCATTTTGGATGATCTGTCCATTGGTGAAAGTGGGGTGTTAAAGTCCCCTACTATGATTGTGTTACTGTCGATTTCCCCTTTTATGGCTGTTAGTATTTGCCTTATGTATTGAGGTGCTCCTATGTTGGGTGCATAAATATTTACAATTGTTATACCTTCCTCTTGGATCGAATCCTTGATCATTATATAGTGTCCTTCTTTGTCTCTTATAATAGTCTTTATTTTAAAGTCTATTTTGTCTGATATGAGAATTGCTACTCCAGCTTTCTTTTGATTTCCATTTGCATGGAATATCTTTTTCCATCCCCTCACTTTCAGTCTGTATGTGTCTCTAGGTCTGAAGTGGGTCTCTTGTAGACAGCATATATATGGGTCTTGTTTTTGTATCCATTCAGCCAGCCTGTGTCTTTTGGTGGGAGCATTTAATCCATTTACATTTAAGGTAATTATTGATATGTATGTTCCTATTCCCATTTTCTTAAATGTTTTGGGTTTGTTGTTGTAGGTGTTTTCCTTCTCTTGTGTTTCTTGCCTAGAGAAGTTCCTTTAGCATTTGTTGCAAAGCTGGTTTGGTGGTGCTGAACTCTCTCAGCTTTTGCTTGTCTGTAAAGGTTTTAATTTCTCCATCAAATCTGAATGAGATCCTTGCTGGGTAGAGTAACCTTGGTTGTAGGTTTTTCTCCTTCATCACTTTAAGTATATCCTGCCACTCCCTTCTGGCTTGCAGAGTTTCTGCTGAAAGGTCAGATGTTAACCTTATGGGGATTCCCTTGTGTGTTATTTGTTGTTTTTCCCTTGCTGCTTTTAATATGTTTTCTTTATATTTAATTTTTGATAGTTTGATTAATATGTGTCTTGGCATGTTTCTCCTTGGATTTATCCTGTATGGGACTCTCTGTGCTTCCAGGACTTGATTAACTATTTCCTTTCCCATATTAGGGAAGTTTTCAACTATAATCTCTTCAAATATTTTCTCAGTCCCTTTCTTTTTCTCTTCTTCTTCTGGGACCCCTATAATTCGAATGTTGGTGCGTTTAATGTTGTCCCAGAGGTCTCTGAGACTGTCCTCAGTTCTTTTCATTCTTTTTTCTTTATCCTGCTCTGCAGTAGTTATTTCCACTATTTTATCTTCCAGGTCACTTATCCGTTCTTCTGCCTCAGTTATTCTGCTATTGATCCTGTCTAGAGTATTTTTAATTTCATTTATTGTGTTTTTCATCGGTGCTTGGTTCCTCTTTAGTTCTTCTACATCCTTGTTAAATGTTTCTTGCATTTTGTCTATTCTATTTCCAAGATTTTGGATCATCTTTACTATCATTATTCTGAATTCTTTTTCAGGTAGATTGCCTATTTCCTCTTCATTTGTTAGGTCTGGTGTGTTTTGACCCTGCTCCTTCACCTGCTGTGTGTTTTTTTGTCTTCTCATTTTGCTTATCTTACTGTGTTTGGGGTCTCCTTTACACAGGCTGCAGGTTCGTAGTTCCCGTTGTTTTTGGTATCTGTCCCCAGTGGTTAAGTTTGGTTCAGTGGGTTGTGTAGGCTTCCTGGTGGAGGGGACTAGTGCCTGTGTTCTGGTGGATGAGGTTGGATCTTGTCTTTCTGGTGGGCACGTCCACATCTGGTGGTGTGTTTTGGGGTGTCTGTGGCCTTATTATGATTTTAGGCAGCCTCTCTGCTAATGGATGGGGCTATGTTCATGTCTTGCTAGTTGTTTGGCATAGGGTGTCCAGCACTGTAGCTTGCTGGTCGTTGAGTGAAGCTGGGTTTTGATGTTGAGATGGAGATCTCTGAGAGATTTTCACCATTTGGTATTACGTGGAGCTGGGAGGTCTCTTGTGGACCAGTGTCCTGAAGTTGGCTCTCCCACCTCAGAGGCACAGCCCTGATGCCTGGCTGCAGCACCAAGAGCCTTTCATCCACACAGCTCAGAGTATAAGGGAGAAAAAAATAGAAAGAAAGAAAGAAATAGGATAAAATAAAATAAAATAAAGCTATAATAAGAAAAAAGAAGAAAAAAACATTATTAAGAGTAAATGTATTCAGAAAAATTTTTTTTTAATTTTTAAAGATAGATTTATTAATTTTTTATAATAAAAAATAAGAAAAAAATTATTAAGAAAAAAATTTATTAAGAAAAAAATTTTTTAATTTTTTAAAATAAAAAATATGAAAAAAGTTATTTAAATTTTTTTTAATTTCTAAAAATAGAAAATAAGGAAAAAATTATTAAGAAAACATTTATTAAGAAAAAAAATTTTTTTAAGTTAAAAAAAAAAAAACAAAAAAACGGACAGACCTAACCCTAGGACTAATGGTGAAAGCAAAGCTATACAGACAAAATCTCACCGAGAAGCATACTCACAAAAAAAGGAAAAGGGGAAAAATTAATATATCCTGCTCCCAAAGTCCACCTCTTGAATTTGGGATGATTCGTTGTCTATTCAGGTATTCAACAGATGCAGGCACATCAAGTTGTTTGTGGAGCTTTAATCCGCTGCTTCTGAGGCTGCTGGGAGAGATTTCCCTTTCTCTTCTTTGTTCGTACAGCTCCCGGGGTTCAGCTTTGGATTTGGACCCACCTCTGCATGTAGGTCGCCTGAGGACGTCCGTTCCCCGCCCAGACAGAACGGGGTTAAAGGAGCAGCTGCTGCGGAGGCTCTGGCTCACTCAGGCCGGGGGGAGGGAGGGGTACGGATGTGGGACGAGCCTGCGACGGCAGAGGCCGGCGTGACGTTGCAGCAGCCTGAGGCACGCCATGCGTTCTCCCGGGGAAGTTGTCCCCGGACCACGGGAGCCCGGCAGCAGCGAGCTGCACTGGCTCCCGGGAGGGGTGGTGTGGAGAGTGACCTGCACTCGCACACAGGCTTCTTGGTGGCGGCAGCAGCAGCCTTAGCATCTCCTGCCCGTCTCTGGGGTCCGCGCTGACAACCGCGGCTCGCGCCTGTCTCTGGGTTCCGTGCTGTTAGCCGCGGCTCGCGCCAGTCTCTGGAGTTCGTTTAGGCGGCGCTCTGAATCCCCTCTCCTTGCGCGCCGCGAAACAAAGAGGCAAGAAAAAGTCTCTTGCCTCTTTGGCGGCTGCAGACTTTTTCTCGGGCTCCCTCCCGGCTAGCTGTGGCGCACTAGCCCCCCTCAGGCTGTGTCACGCCGCCAGCCCCAGTCCTCTCCCTGCGATCCGACGGAAGCCCGAGCCTCGGCTCCCAGCCCCCGCCCGCCCCGGCGGGTGAGCAGACAAGCCTCTCGGGCTGGTGAGTGCTGCTCGGCGCCGAGTCTCCGTGCGGGAATCTCTCCGTTTTTCCCTCTGTGCCCCTGTTGCTGTGGGGTCTGCGCTGATAGCCGCGGCTCGCGCCTGTCTCTGGAGTTCGTTAAGGCGGCGCTCTGAATCCCCTCTCCTTGCACACCGCGAAACAAAGAGGCAAGAAAAAGTCTCTTGCCTCTTCAGCAGCTGCAGACTTTTTCCCGGACTCCCTCCTGGCTAGCACCGAAGCCCGAGCCTCAGCTCCCAGCCCCGCCCACCCCGGCGGCTGAGCAGACAAGCCTCTCTGGCTGGTGAGTGCTGCTCGGCACCGATCCTCCGTGCGGGAATCTCTCCGCTTTGCCCTCCGCACCCCTGTGGCTGCGCTCTTCTCCGTGGCTCCGAAGCTTCCCCCCTCTGCCACCCGCAGTCTCTGCCCATGAAGGGGCTTCCTAGTGTGTGGAAACCTTTCCTCCTTCACGGCTCCCTCTCACTGGCGCAGGTCCCGTCCCTATTCTTTTGTCTCTGTTATTTCTTTTTTCTTTTGCCCTACCCAAGTACGTGGGGATTTTCTTGCCTTTTGGGAGGTCTGACGTCTTCTGCCAGCGTTCAGTAGGTGTTCTGTAGGAGCAGTTCCACGTGTAGATGTGTTTCTACTGTATCTGTGGGAAGGAAGGTGATCTCCGCGTCTTACTCTTCCGCCATCTTGCTCCTCCCCTGGTTCTGAAGCCTAGAAGTCTGAAATCAGTATCCCTGGGCGGACATTGGCAGAGCTGCACTTCCCCAGAAGGCTCTCAGGAGCTCTTATAATGCCTTTGACTTTGGTATCAAGGTGATGCCTCATAGAATGAATCGTGAAGTGTTTCTTCCTTTTCTATTTTCTAGAAGGATTTTTGTAAATTTGGTATTTTTTCTTTTTCCTTAAATGCTAGAATTCACCAAAGAATACAACTGGTACTGGAGTTTTCTTTTGGGTAAAGTTTTTTTTTTTTTAATTGAAGTATAATTGATTTGCAATATCATGTTTCACGTGTAGAGTACAGGGAACCAGTTTTATATCTATACAGATCTATATCTATATCTATATATACGTTTTTAGATTCTTCTCCCTCATAGGTTATTACAAAATATTGAGTATAGTTCTCTGTGCTATACAGTAGGTCCTAGTTGGTTATCTATTTTATATATAGTCGTGTGTATATGTTAATCTCAACCTCCTATGTTATTCCTCCCCTCCCTCTTCCCCTTTCGTAGCCAAATTGTGTTGTCTATTCTGTGAGTCTCTTTCTGTTTTGGAAATAAGTTCATTTGTATTTTTTTTATTTTCTAGATTCCACATATAAGGGATATCATATGAGATTTATCTTACTCTGTATGGCTTACTTCACTTAGTGTGATAATCTCTAGGTCCAACCATGTTTCTACAAATGGCATTATTTCATTATTTTTTATGGCTGAGTAGTATTCCATTGTATATATGTACCACATCTTCCTTATCCATTCATCTGTCGATGGACACTTAGATTGCTTCCATGTCTTGGCTAATGTAAATAGTGCTGCAATGAAAAATGGGGTGCATGTATCCTTTCAAATTATGGTTTTCTCTGGATACATGTCCTGGAGTGGGATTGCAGGATCATATGGTAGCTCTATATTTAGTTTTTAAAGGATACTCCATACTGTTATCCGTAGTAGCTCTACCAATTTACATTCCTACTAACAGTATAGGAGGGTTCCTTTTTCTCCACACCCTCTCCAGCATTTATTATTTGTGGCCATTTTGATGATGGGCATTCTGATTGGTATGGGGTGATACCTCATTGTAGTTTTGATTTGCATTTCTGTAATAATTAGTGATGTTGAGCATTTTCTCATGTGCCTGTTGGCCATCTGTGTGTCTTCTTTGGAGAAATGTCTATATAGACATTCTGCCCATTTTTTTATTGGGTTTTTTTTTTTGATATTGAGTTATATGAGCTATTTAGGTATTTTGGAAATTAATCCCTTGTCGGTTGCATCGTTTGCAAATATTTTCTCCCATTCTGTAGGTTTTCTTTTCTTTTTATGGTTTTCTTTGCTGTGCAAAGGATTTTAAGTTTAATTAGGTCTCATTTATTTATCTTTGTTTTTGTTTCCATTACTCTAAGGGATGGATCCAAAAAGATATTGCTGCGATTTGTGTCAAAGAGTGTTTGCTGGGCTTCCCTGGTGGCACAGTGGTTAAGAATCTGCCTGCCAATGCAGGGGACATGGGTTCGAGCCCTGGTCTGGGAAGATCCCACATGCCGCAGAGCAACTAAGCCCGTGCGCCGCAACTACTGAGCCTGCGTGCTGCAACTCCTGAAGCCCGTGTGCCTAGAACCCATGCTCCACAAAGAGAAGCCACCGCAATGAGAAGCCCATGCACCACAACGAAGAGTAGCCCCCACTCACCACAACTAGAGAAAGCCCATGCACAACAACGAAGACCCAATGCAGCCAAAAATAAATAAATAAATTTATTTTAAAAAAAGAAGGTGGAGGAGAACTCCCCACCTTCCTTATTAGAAAAAGAAAAAAAAAAGAGTGTTTGCCTATGTTTTTCTCTAGGAGTTTTATAGTATCAGGTTTACATTTAAATCTTACTCCAATTTGAGTTTATTTTTGTGTATTATGTTAGAGAATATTCTAATTTCATTCTTTTACATGTAGCTGTCCAGTTTTCCCAGCACACACTTTTTGAAGAGACTCTCTTTGCTCCATTGTATATTATTGCCTCCTTTGTTGTAGATTAATTGACCATAGGTATGTTGGTTCATTTCTGGACTTTCTATCCTCTTCCATTAATCTATATTTCTGTTTTTGTGCCAGTACTATACTGTTTTGATTACTGTAGCTTTGCAGTATAGCCTGAAGTCAGGGAGCCTGATTCCTCCAGCTCTGTTTTTCTTTCTCAAGATTGCTTTGGCTATACGAGGTCTTTTGGGTTTCCATATAAATCTAAAACTTTTTAATTCTAGTTCTGTGAAAAATGCCATTGGTAATTTGATAGAGATGATTGCATTGAATCTATAGATTGCCTTGGATAGTATAGTCATTTTGACAATATTGATTCTTCCAATCCAAGAACACAGTATATCTTTCCATCTGTTTGTATCACATTCGATTTCTTTCATCAGCATTTTATAGTGTGAGGAGTACAGATTTTTTGCCTCCTTAGGTAGGTTTATTCCTAGGTATTTTATTCTTTTTGATGAAATAGTAAATGGGATTGTTTCCTTAATTTCTCTTTCTGATCTTTTGTTTTTAGTGTATAGAATTGCAAGAGATTTGTGTATTAATTTTGTATCCTGCAACTTTGCCAAATTCATTGATGAGTTCTAGTAGTTTTCTGGTAGTGTCTTTAGGATTTTCTACAAATAGTATCATGTCATCTGCAGACAGCGACAGTTTTACTTCTTTTCCAATTTGGGTTCCATTTATTTCTTTTTCTTCTCTGATTGCTGTGACTAGGACTTCCAGAACTATGTTGAATAAAAGTGGTGTGAGTGGACAGTCTTGTCCTGTTCCTGATCTTAAATGAAATGCTTTCACCTTTTCACCATTGAGTATAATGTAAGCTGTGGGTTTGTAGTATATGGCCTTTATAATGTCAAGTATGTTCTCTCTATGCCCACTTTCTGGAGAGTTTTTATCATAAGTGTATGTCAAATTTTATCAAAAGCTTTTTCTGCATCTGTTGAGATGATCATACGGTTTGTATACTTCAATTTGTTATTGTGGTGTAGCACATTGATTGATGTATGGATATTGAAAAATCTTTGCATCCCTGGGATAAATCCCACTTGATCATGGTGTATGATCCTTTTAATGTATTGTTGGGTTTGGCTTGCCAGTATTTTATTGAGGATTTTTGCGTCTATGTTCATCAGTGTTATTGGCCTGTAATTTTCTTTTTTTGTGGTATCTTTGTCTGGTTTTGGTATCAGGGTAATGGTGGCCTTTTAGAAAGAGTATGGAAGTGTTCCTTCTGCAATTTTTTGGAATAGTTTCAGAAGGATAAGTGTTAACTCTTCTCTAAATGTTTGATAAAATATATAAGGTCTTGTTTTTATATCCATTTAGCCAGTTTGTCTTTTGTTTGCAGCATTTAATCCATTTACATTTAAGGCAATTATTGATACATATGTTCTTATTGCCATATTAATTGTTTTGGATTTGTTTTTTAGGTCTTTTTTCTTCCTTTTCACTTTTGTTCTCTTGTGATTTGATGACTATCATTAGTGTTGTGTTTGGATTCCTTTTTCTTTTTTGTGTGTATATCTGTTATAGATTTTTGGTTTGCAGTTACCATGAGGTTTTGGTATAGCAATCTATATGTATATGACTATTTTAATTTATTCATCTATTTTTTAAAAAATTTATTTATTTTAGTTATTTATTTTTGACTGCGTTGGGTCTTCATTGCTGCGCATGGGCTTTCTCTAGTTGTGGTGAGCGGGGGCTACTCTTCATTGTGGTGCATGGGCTTCTCATTGCTGTGTCTTCTCTTGTTGCACAGCATGGGCTCTAGGCATGTGGGCTTCAGTAGTTGTGGTGCATGGGTTTAGTTGCTCCGCAGCATGTGGAATCTTCCCAGACCAGGGCTTGAACCCGGGTCCCCTGCATTGGCAGGCAGATTCTTAACCACTGCACCACCAGGGAAGCCCCCTAACTTGCTCATCTCTTAATTTCAAATGCATTTCAAATATCCTGCATTTGTACTCTCACAATTACCGATTTTGATATATTTGTGTGTGGATGATTTCCTACCTTTACTGTATGTTTGCCTTTACCAGTGAGTTTTCCCATTTTGTAATTTCCTTGTTTCTAGTTGTGGCCTTTTCTTTTCTGCCTGGAGAAGTTCCTTTAGCATTTCTTGCAAAGCTGGTTTGGTGGTGCTGAATTCTTCCAGTTCTTGCTTGTCTGTAAACCTCTTGATTTCAGCTCTTAACTTTCAATTAACCTTCTGCCCCCTCTCTTCCTACACCCAGCTGCACTCTGTAGGTCAGGGTAACTACAGACCCCTGGTCTCAGCTATTTCAAACCTTTTTGGCTCAACTGAAACACCACAACCCATGACCTTTTCCTTAACTCCAGGCAGGACACCCTGGCTTCTAATTTGCTGAGAGAAATAAGTCAGTGCAGTTAGGTAATGTAACTCCCTTAACTTCTCTTTTCCCATCTTTTTTTCCCTTCCAGTTTTACTGTGATATAACTGATGTACAGAACTGTGTAAGTTTAAGGGATATCTCTTTTCCCACCTTAACCACCCTTTTTTTTGGTCCTTCATTATCAAAAGGCATGTCCCTCCTCATGGGACCAATTCCTCCAGCCTGACATCTGGAGAAGACATTGAAATTGAGGCGATAAACAGGCGGTCCTGTAGTAGCACAAGTGAGAGGTAACAAAGGCCAGAACTAAATTCAAATTTTCAGAGAACACCTAAGCAGGGAGATAATCACATATAACCACTGGCACAGGTGCGTGTGTTCTCACATAACTGGAAGCAGAGGAGAAAGAAGGAAATAAATAGTGTAGAACAGTGATCTCTAAGTTCAGATGTGGCACGAAAACAAGATGTCTGTTTATATTTACATTTCACCTAAGAGGAGGGGGAGGAAATCAACCTCCATGGACATACTACAGACCAACAGTAACATGTGCCCTATGGTGGCACCGACAGCATCCTCTGTGTCTGTGTCCCCAGGTGACGGGAGGACACAGTGGTTCTCGCAGCATGTGTGGTAGACTGCACTTTATCTGTGTCAAGCTGGGTGAATGAACAGATTTTATCATCTCTTTTTAACAAAACCATCTTTACAAAATGTGGCTTAAACGGATCCCTGCAAATAAACTATGGATTTAAGACACTTACAATGCAAGAAACAAAGAAGAAAAAAGCAGAGAAGACGCTCCTAGAACAAGGCCCCCCCAGCCACATCATGAGTTAAACCAGGGAGGGTCTCATCAGATTTGACAAGATTTGGACCAAAAACTTGTCAAGACTATTTGAAATAAGTAAGTATATATTCCTACACCAATGTTGTTCAGTGTAAATCTGACACTAAGATTATATTGAACCTTGAGAAATTAGCTAATGATAATATATGCAAAAAATATCTGATAAACACATTGGAAGTGTTTGCTCAGAAAATTCTTATTGCTGGAAATATGCTGTCTGTCAAAGAAGTAGGGAACCCACTGGCAGAGAAGATAGAGTCTATAAGGCTGTGGCAACTGAAATTCCTGGTCTTTGCCCTGGGGCAAAAGTCGCTCTTTTAGGGTGAGGAACTTTTAAAAGAATATTTTATCTGAGGATAACTTCTGAAAACTTTTAATCTCTTTTTATTCTCATCTCCTATGCAGTCTTTAATTTCAAATAATGGGGTACAATAAAAGTGTGGGTAAATGAATACGAAATTCCTTTGAACACATTTTGCTTTGCATGCTTTTTTTTTATACATCTTTATTGGAGTATAATTGCTTTACAATGGTGTGTTAGTTTCTGCTTTATAACAAAGTAAATCAGCTATACATATACATATATCCCTATATCTCCTCCCTCTTGCATCTCCCTCCCACCCTCCCTATCCCATCTCTCTAGGTGGACACAAAGCATGGAGCTGATCTCCCTGTGCTGTGTCTGCTTCCCACTAGCTATCTATTTTACGTTTTGTAGTGTGTATATGTCCATGCCACTCTCTCACTTCATCCCAGCTTACCCTTCCCCCTCCCCATGTCCTCAAGTCCATTCTCTACGTCAGCGTCTTTATTCCTGTCCTGCCCCTAGGTTCTTCAGAACCCTTTTTTTTTTTTTAGATTCCATATATATGTGTTAGCATACAGTATTTTTTTTTCTCTTTCTGACTTACTTCACTCTATCCTGTTCCTTTGATCTATATTTATGTTTTTGTGCCAGTACCATACTGTCTTGATTACTGTAGCTTTGTAGTATAGTCTGAAGTCAGGGTGCCTTGCATGGGTTCTTAATTTAGCACATAGGAAGCAGAAGCCAGAAAGACTCCGTATGTTTGCTGTCCTTTATCTTAACTAGATATCCAACATCTCCATTGCACCAAAATTATATGAAGTCAACCAAAGTTGTACAGTTGGGCAGGGTAGGTCAGATATTTTACAAAGTCATACGACTCATCTATGACTCTATTCACATCCAAGTAGATTTTGGTGACCCTCAAGTTAACCCCTAACAAGACTCAAGGAAACCTAGTTACTAAAGTACTAAGAGACAAGTTTAGTGTCCTTGCCTTCTTCATGGGCCCCCAGAGGTAAGTTCCCAGCCAGGTGGCCACCTCATGAGACACACACAGTAGCTTGGGCACTTGCAAACGTACGGTTGGTGCTATCAGATCACTTGTTTGACAAAAAAGCACAAGAATTTCAAACCACGTTGTCCAAAAAGGAGTAAATGACTGTACCTCATCCCCATTTCCCTTGTTGCAAATACGTGAAGCAAGCTTAAAAAATGATCAAAAAGGAAACAAGATCCTTTCCCTGCCTCTCTTCCTTTTCATTGTTTTACGGGTCAAACCCCAGCAGCCAACAGGGCACTTCCAAGCCCCTCCACCCTTATTTGCCATAAAAGGAACTAGATCTGAGATTTGTCCAGGCCCATCCCCTTCTGCACTCCATTTTTTCATGAGAATTAGTTTTTATTTTTAAGACAAAAAAATCGACTCCATGATTCAGCTGCCTTCACGCTTAAGAACCGTTCAATTAATTAAACATGGAGGCCTTTAGACCCAAGTGACTCTAATGCCTCAGGGGCCTAGGAAAACAAAAACCAAAATATAGTTCTGTAAATGCCTCGAGGTTACAAAATCAAAGCCTAAGGACAGCCAATCACAAACAGTCAACTGGGCTCTAAGTGACAGCCATTCAATAATTTCCTGGCTCTGCCTCTGCTTTTTCTCCTGTTGGTGGACTCCTAACCACTTCTGGTTTGGTGCTGCCTGATTGGAACTGGTGTTTGCTCAAGTAAACTCTTAAAATTCTTTAATAAAAATTTTAATTTAAGTATAGTTGATTTACAATGTTGTGTTAATTTCTGCTATACAGCAAAGTGATTCCGTTTTATATATATATTCTTTTTCATATTCTTTTCCGTTATGGTTTATCACAGGATATTAAATATAGTTCCCTGTGCTGTACAGAACCTTGTTTATCCACCATATATATAATAGTTTGCATAAGTTAACCCCACCCTCCCCTCCCTCTTGGCAACCACAGGGTCTGTTCTGTCTGTGAGTCTGTTTCTGTTTCGTAGATCTCCTAAAAATTCTTAATATGCCTCAGTTTATCTTCTAACAGAACCAATCTTTAAGATTTTTAGCATTGCGATTCATTCCAATGTCATGTTTTAAAAATAAAAAGTAGGAAAGAAAACAAAAAAGAGAAAGACAAAAAGAAAAGAGAAGGAACGTGTGTAGCCACGAGGAGGGAAACTTACAGGAGGACCTCAGAAGTCAGCCTGAGGCTCTGGGAAACAAACATTCAAGAGGAAACAAATATCAGGCATCAAAGTGTGAAACGCTCCCCAGGAGGGCAATTGCTGGTAGCTGGAAACAGTTCCTTAGGACTCTCAAGTATCTTTCACCACTTCCTACTACAAAAAGCAAATTCCCTAGCTCTTTATCAGGGGCAGCATTCAAATGAGCCCAGATAAAATTATTCCCTTAAATTTGTCTTTGAAGTGGAAATGTGATCCTATGAAAAGCACCAAAGGAGTAACAGCAATTTCAACTGCCTTCTCAGACGATGTGTTTACAATCAAATGCATGAATTACAGCAAGTGATCCCGTAGGTTAGAATCACCCTTCCCATCAAGGGCATGCACGTGAGACCCATGCTTTGAGAAAGGACTCATTTAAAAGCGGCACCTAATTTCTGTCTCCGGAGACTCCAGGCCCTTCAGTTCAACGCTGGCCTCCATAAAAAAAACCATGCGGGGAAAACACGCGACTATCTTAACTAACTCCTGAACCCAAATGCCACCAATGCCGTGTGCTGAAACGAATTTACAAAGTCACAGGGAAAATTGTGTCCAGTCATACCCAAAGGAACCATCTGCCATCCTTCTAATTATATTTGATGCCATTTTTATATTTAGAAAATTTTATCATTTGATTTTTTAAATGTACACAGGAGGGAATGTAACTACATTACCCTGTCATAGAGCCCCTGGTTTCAGTTCATGTTTTTTAGTGATTTATTTATTAGCTTTTTCCCCTTGAATATAAGAGCGCCTCAATGTCACCAACAGAGGCTGGCACATGGTTGGTACATATTAAAAATATTTATAGAATGGTTAATGTTATTTTATCATTTATTATGTATTATATCCGTGTTTTTTGTCCCCCAAACTTAGCCTGTCCACTGTTAGTAAAGAGAGATCGTCCATATAAGCTTTATTTAAAACAAACAGAAAAAGTTCACTTTAAATAATCAGGTATGCCATATGTTCAAGTGAATATGTTTTATTAAATGCATACTAATATCTTCCTATAGTATGTGAGTATACATAATAAATTAAAAGTTATATATTTATTAAATATAGATATAATACCAGAACATGATTACTTCAGATGAGAAAATCAAAGTAAACCCATTTTTAAGTCTCGTTTGGTCACTCCAAATGGATATTTGCTCATAAAAAAATACACTGACTTTTTTCCCTGGGGAAAAAAATTAATTCCATAGCAATGTAGTTAAGGGACATGTTTTATTTCATAGCTTTTCTGCAAGCAAACTTGCTTTGATACAAAATGAGTTCAATGGTACAGGTGCTATTGTCCACTCAAGCAAAAGAAAACCTCACATTTACATGAATGCACTTTATGATGATATTCTTACAGGATAAGAGTGCTCACGTCCAGGACGCCTCTGGCCTCAGGTGAAGCCATGGCACAGAAATGCGCAAGAGTCTGGGAATCTCAGAGCATGGGCAAGTGCAGAAAGGAACTTTCTGTGAGTTCTCTGTCAGATACAAGGTTAAGAACTGCGCCGGGTGTGTTTGTCTTTTTGTCCCCCATCTTGCAGTTTACACTTAGATAGTCTCGGAATAGATCGCTGTGGGTGTCTTGGCTTTTCAGAGTTTCCAGAGAAGCAAGAAGGTGTCATGAGGTATCCTTCATGTTAGCTCCCAGTGGAGGGCTGGCTGTTGGGAAGTCGTGGACTTACCTGCAGGTATAGTGATCTCAGGTGTGCTCCACACGCTCAGTGCAGAAACGTTAGTGCCTATCAAACTCTCTCCCCCCTCACGGAGGATGTGACTAAAACCCCAGACTATCTGACCCAAATTATACAGATAAAAGAAAAAGACAAATACACAAATGAGGCCATCTGCAGAACTTTAAACGCACCTCTTGCATTATTTCACAATAGTCTCTACATCATATGTTACATCTTTCAGACTTAAATAGTAAAGGCTTTAGGAAGGACCGTGGTAGAACCAACTGCACTATCATCTCTTGGAGGACTTGTCCAATTTGCTGGCAGGTGATTTCCTCTGGGGTGTGGGGATTTTGGAAGGCTTGGCTGCGGACGGCCGAGAATCTGCTCGGGGCGTAGGCCTGTGTGTCTGGGGGACAGTCTCCACGTCGGAGCACACGGACTGGATTTCCGAGATGTCAAAGTCTGATGCATCGCTGCCTCGGCGGCTGCTGGCCCGGCTACCAGCTTTGCTGCCAGCTCGGCTTCCTGGTCGGCTGTGGGTCTTCTTGGGATCTGAGGAGAGAGGGTAGAGATGGGTCACCCTTCCTACTGCATCCAGCTGCCCCCAATTCTTGAAACTCAGTGCCACGTTTAATCTCAGCCAGTTTGCTGGACACCCAGTAGGTGCTCAAGAAATACATGTTGATTTCATGGCCTTGCTCCTACTCTAAGTAGACGAAATATACAAAAAGCTCAATTTACAAACAAAAAGCAGGTTGGGGGCTACCCCACTTAAAATGGAATTCCATTTACTATACACAGACATAAGGAATAGATATATCACTTGAGATTGTGTTTTCCAAAGTTTGGCAGGTGTAACCCAGGGACGTGTGCAGTACAAACGCACAGCACAAGCTTCGTGCGAGTTTTGCCTAGGATAAGTAATTCAAAGCACAAAGGAATTGAAGACAAAAGACTTGAAAGTTTAAAGAAGCTTCAGGCTTGCTGTGGCTTAGGATCCCCCGGGGTCAGGGCCAGTGCAGCTGGGTTTTTCCAACCACCCCAAACAGAACCCAGTGCAATTTCCAAGCAGCAGAGGAGGCCAGACTTTTGGCCGGAAGGGGTAGATCCTGCCAGTTTTTCTTCGATTCTACAGTCACTCTCTCATCTTTCTCTGGTACTTTCCAGAAAGGATGTTTGAGTCCCTTATGCCCATGGCTCACTGATCCCCTACCTCTGATGGAGGACTGGGACCACTTGTCATTTCAGAAGAATACAGCAGCACTGATTCGTCTTCCCCGATTAGGAAGAAATGGGATTTTCATATTCAGATCACACTGCAAAGCCACGAGAGAAGAAATGCAGCAGACTCACCAGCAAACTGTGTCCGCACTCGGGAAGCTGCGGTTGTGATCAAGCCACTGTCCTCCCCGGAGTGGAAGCCTTTCCCTGATAAATATCCCGGAAGTCGAAGTTTACTTCCTTGTATCGGCGTTCCCTGTGTCGAATCAGGGAAAAGACATTTCAGATATTGCTCCTGTCCCGTGATTCTCCACCGACACCACTTCACAGACGGGTGGGAACCCTCCACTAGACACTCAGGAGGTGAGGAGGCATGGGGTTCTCACTTGCTTTTCTCCACTGATTTCTTATTCTCTCCCTAAATGCAGAGGGACCCCTCTAAAGAAAATGAATTCATGTTGGAGAGAAAACACAAAAGTGGAGGTTCCCCGAGGAAACAAAGACAAACTCTGAGTACGTTAGTATCTTTCAGATTGTCAGTGAATTATCACAGAGTTGAGAGAGTCGAGCCAAAAAGACGATGGTGACTGCACGGTCCCGAGAGAAGACTAGCCTCTAAAAAATCGTGCTTGGATTCTCTGCTGCCTGCAAGGTTTTTAGGGAACTAGACAGAAATAAACAAACAGAAATCGAACAGGAAGAAAATAAGGAATGCCTAGACAGCTACCATTTAAACAAACATAACTGCCAGAAAGAAAAAAAAAAGCGACATTCTATAACTTGGTAAGATGTCACTTCCTCTCTTGGCTCCGTCACTGTCTACGGTCCTTACAAGATACCTAGGCAATGTTTGGGGATGATTCTCTTAAAATTCTTACAGGAGTTTGCAGAGAATGTCTAAAGTAATCACAACTATGACATTTTATTCTAAATCTAAAATCATTCACTTTTTCTGGATCACTACAACATTTTGGAAATTCTCCCAAAGTTAAAAAAAAATAAAAACAAAAACAAATCTGGGAAGTATAAAGACATCATATTCCTCAATGAACTCACAGTCAGGGAGCTGTTTGGAGGAAACAGATCTAAACAATTACATATGCTTTTTGAAAAATTAATTTTCCTTTATTAAATAGTTTTAAATGTTTAATAATAAAGCATATGTAAGACCTTTGGGTACATCAGGGTTGCAATTTATTAATATTAATGATATTCATAATTCATTTACATATGTATTCTCTACATACATTTAAGTATAGAATTTATATAGAATTCGTATACATATAACACTTGGGACTTCCCTGGTGGTCCAGTGGTTAAGAGTCTGCACTCCCATGGTAGGGGGCAGGGGTTTGATCCCTGGGGTTGGGGAACTAAGATCCTGCATGCTACTCAGGGTGGCCAAAAAAAAAAAAAAAAAAAGATGCTTAAGCATTCAAAATACTCTCACAAGTCTAACCACAAATAATCCACACACTTACCTACTCACTTTTTCACAACTGTGAAAGAGGAGGTCCTGAAGAGAGCAGTAATTTGCCCGAACTCTGACAGCTCTACTCCAGTTAAATTCCTAACTCAGAATCTCAACAACCCAGGAGAGAGTGAGGACTCACAAGTGATGAAATATATCACTCAAGATGACAGTTCATTACCATGAAGGACCAAGAGCATTCTTTTCAGACGCCTTGATATTCTGATTTTATAGTCACAAACCTACCCCGTGCTCTTAAAGACCCTTCCATAGAAGGATACTGTTGTTTTGTCTCATGAGGCTATTTGAAATGAAACCTAGCTTTGTATTAGCCAAAATAATAGACTTAAATTTGGGGGAGTTTCCATTCTTCAAAAATTTGAACTAACAGAGTAGCACAGCCCTAAATATTTAAAGCAAACATGTCACTTTAGGTTCCTTCAACTGCTCTCAGTTTTGGCTACAACAGATCCATCAGAAGCGACTGACGCCTCAGGCATAACATATGATACTAACATCGCTCACTTGAGGGAAGGGGGAGAAATGAGGGGCTGCGGGATGAGGAAGAGATGAGGAATGGGTTTCTGCCCCAACTCTATACCACCATCCGCAGTTTCCATTTCCATCATGTCAATCTGAGTCAGGAGGGCAATGACAGTTTCTCTGCCTACCTCTCATTATGAGTGTGAGGATTACATAACAGATAAGAGTTTTGAGAAGCATAAAAGGCTTTTGAGAGGTACTAAATTAGTTTCATCCAGGAGTCCTTGCCTTTAATATGAAATATCTCCTTGGTTTCAATAACAGTTCTTTAGGGATTTTTCTCCCCTCCTTATTGTGATTCTAATCAAATATGTGATTTATTTGGTGCCTATGTTTATCATTTTACAGAGTACTTTCTTTAAAAGACATATGGTTGACTTCCAACTGAATATAAATGATCTGATACATAAATTAATCTCGGCAAATTTTATATCACCTAAACATCTTATCCCCATATAGCATGTCATTTAAAAAAGTGAGAGGGTCCTGAAAAAAATCATTAAGTCTAATAAAGATACATACCCTTTTGAGAATGACAGATAACTTTTTGCCTATCCGAGCCCCCAGCCCCTTGCACTGATAACTAAAAGACTTGGGTCTCACCTACCCAGTGTTCTTGGGCAGAAATAAACATACCAGACAGTCAGAAGGACCTTGCCCAGAGAGAACACTCAGTCCACATTCTTTTAATTTAAGTGATTCTCTTGCAAATGATACTGCCTCTCACTCTCACCTAAAAAGGGTTACAGAATCTCTTGCCCAAATTATGTCTAGAAGCAAAAGCATACCATCCGCTTGAAAAGAAACCTGACTTAGGTCTGGGTATAATCTCCTGTATGTCACTCTCCCAGGGGAGAAAAGCAAAATTAAGTATGAGAAAGAGAACAGAAAAACAAAAAAGGCTGAGAGCCTGCAGAGGTGACTAGGTTAGGTTGACGCCCTTCGAGGAGCTATAAACTGTCTTTTGTGTTCACCCCTTACTCTCACGTTCCTAGGGTTGAGACTTATTATACAGAAGTCTGTAAAAAGACGACGTATTATCAAAAGTACATTTATTAAGGGTGAGGTGAAGCAGTGTTAGTAGGTGATCGTTTCAGTTAAAGGCGGCTGTTAGGCTGGAATCTGGGGCCTTACAATACCTCTGGAGATGACATGGGGAAGTCTGAGCACTCAGCTGGTTTACAAGGAGTTGACACCTTGCTGTTTGTCAACCAGGGTTTACCATAATTGCGTGTTAAAGGATGGAGAATCTGTATGGAACAATGGCAAATCAAACGTAAAGGACGGCAGATAAAAAAAACAAAGCCATGGAAAGAGAGATTCACAGCCATTCATTTCACAGTAAGAATGATCATCATTAAAAACAAATGGAAAAGGTCTGATGGCAAATCATACACACCAAAAACATGAATAAAGCTTTAAAAAGAAAAACCAATCTGAAAGGTAACCAAAGCCCCTAAATAGATCGTCTTTATATGGGCCACAGGGCAAAAGCACACACACACACACACACACACATTTTTTAATTCTTCATCTTCCATATTGTGAGAAGGGACACATTTGGAGAAAGCTGGTCCTACAAATTCTAGGGACCCCCCCAAACATTCAAAAGCATACTCTAGACAGTGAGTGCAGAGGAAGAGGAAACGAGTCCTACCTTGGGTGTGCTGGTGGCAGGGACCTGCGGGGAGGCCGCCTGGCCAGCTGGGCTGGACACGGATGTGGACCGGTTGGGCGAGGCTCCCCGGGATGAGGGCCTTGATCTCCGGCCCCGGGGTCGGAAAGCAGCCATTCCCTGACTGGCTCCATCCGCCAAGATGAACTTCTCCCTTAGCTCCATGTTCGTCCTTCCTTTAGCTGGATGACGGAACACACAAGGCACACAAACGAAAGGAAGGAAAAAAAAAGAGGGGCTCAGTCGAGTGCGGGGGGAGGGGAAAACTGCCACCTGGCGCCACAGACCACGTAGAGGATTGCAAGAACACCTTTTTGCCATGCCAACTCCAACTCAGCATCACAAAAAGTCAAATGCATTCCTTTACAATGCATTCCTTTCGGATACAGGCCAGTTGGGGAAAGAAAAAAATAAAAGTGTGTTTATTCTAACACTAGACACCAGCCAAGAGTCACCACTATTAAAGAGAGAGTCAGCATGAAAATGACAAGCTCATGCTCAAATATTGTTAATCCACCCACTACTGATGCCTGCAGGGTTTCACTATGCCATCCCCACCCTGAGGGGACAAGCCAGGGAGGCGGGGACTGTGTCTTTTGCATGTACTACTGAGGTCAGGAAATTGCCAGTCTTTCACCATCGGGATTAATTGGACAATTACACAGAACGAGAGATGGGTTGTTAATCATGACGACACAGAAACTTTCAGGTTTTGCACTTTCAATGAAGCGGCTGGTATTTTTATTTTATGCCTTAAAAACTCGGTCTTACAGCATGCAAAATAAAAAACAGCAGACCCCAGGATCCGTGAGGTCATCCGTGATGCAACACTCACACCAACACACGTGCACTCGGAGAAGGCGCCGCCAGAACCCCGTGTGCAGGGTGTTAGCCTGTGTTTGATCACTTACACAACCCCTACATTTGCAACACCCGAAGAGTGTTGAAAGTCTAGAATTTCAATTTGGAAGCACCAGCTCAGTTGGATGTGAGTTAAGCCATACGCAATGGATGAAGCGTGTTATTTTAAAACAAAACGATTAAAGCAAGAATGTCAAAGTAGGAAAGAGGAGAGGTCAGAGCGGAGAGGCAAAGAGAGGGGTCGCCAACCTATAGTAGGCTGAGTAGTAGTAATTGAAGAGTTTGATTCCGAACGTAACATTTTACTCCCATGATGATGAACTAGAAGAAATGACACAGGATACCAATCACATTCAAGAAAACTGTTAGCAGGAGAAGAAACAAAGTACAGTAGTTGATTATGCAAAGGTTGCTCAGATCGGGCCTTTAGTGCACCATTTAGGAGAAAAGTGGCACTGGGAAGGGAAACACTCAAAGGTCTGACTCAGGATGAAAAATGTATTTGGAAGACTTCGCCCCAGTTGAGCTAACTTTCCTAGGCTCCCCCACAGAACACTCTGCATTCTCAATTCTTTGCTTCGTAAATGGAGCTGCATTACCTTCAGCTGCATTATTTCCAAAATATAGAAGGAAGGCCTGCTGACTGGCTGCTGGGAACGCACGCCCAGATACCTGAAAGCTATGGTTATATTATGTGTGCATATTGTTAAGGCTCTAATCTGTAACTTCAAAATTCAGAGTCAAATTAGCAGTTCATTATTTAAAAAAATTTTTCAATACTGCTTTCCTTGCCTCCCCCTAATTTCACAAAAACTTCCACTTTTGAACTTTTACTATATGGTATCTTCAATCTTCATCGCTCAATTTTCTTTCCCCTTACTTTGCTACTTAACGACAGAGGAAATCCTTCCCCTGGTTGGTAGAATTGCTCATTTTGAAACTTGCAGATGGGAACGCCTCATAAAGGAAAATCTATTCTAGTGTTTCCTGCCTCCCAGTCTCCTAGTTATCCAGGAGAAGTAAAAAAAAAAAAACAAAACGATGAGAGGAACACGGTTTACACAATTGCCACAAGTTCTTTGGGAACTTCAGGCTGACGGACCAATGTGAAACATTCCTTATTGTAATAAATGACCAAAATTAGCCCCACTGTGTTTTTGATGCTGGAAAATAATACAAGATCGATATACTTTCGTGGTGTTATTATCTTGACGTAAGTATCTCCTTACCCCTGCAAGGATCATTTTTCACTAAGAACTCATCCAGGGCCATCCATCCACCACCAACACGAACCATCACAGTACTTCGCAGGATTCGGACAAGCCGGAGTTGCTGGGAGTCTCCAAACTGGGAAGAGGAAGAAAGAAGACCCTCTAATTGTCAAGAGGAAATCTCAAAGGATGAGGTGCGATCTGCGTAAGCAACCAACTCTAACTTCTTGTTTAGTTCGCAGCGATTAGTAAAATCTCAGAGAAAGGGGTTTATCATGATCTGCGTTAGACGGCTGCATGCTGATTTAGCCCAAAGGAAATAGTGTGGAAAAAGATAACAAAGGTTATCACATGTAATAATGAAGCTTTCGTCTAAAAATGATTTTCCTCTCTTATGACGGAAACAACATTAGTAAGGCAGTAATGGAAAATGTTTCTAGAGATTAAACACAGCCATGAAAATAAGCACTGGCCCACTCGCCCAGGGCTTCCAGGAGGTAAGATGATTCTAAAGAAAATTTAATAAACTCTGATTCTTCTTCATGAAAACTTCCTCTTACACCTGAAACTGTTTTCCACTGAAATCCATGGGAGAAATCTTTATAAACTCATTCTGTTTTCTCTAAACAGTTCTGACTTAGAGAGATAAAGTAGTAAATGATCATGACTAATAAAAATTTCACAGTTAAATAAAACTTCTGCATCACTAATGATCTGGTAGGCTAATCTGTTAAAGGCTGGATTCATGTGCCATTTTTAGATTACTGTAATATTAGAACAGTCACTGACACATTAGGAATGATACAGCTTTCAAATCTAAAAGGCTTTTCTTTAAAGCTCTATATGCCAAAATGCTGACACTGAGAAGCACTTGTCTTTTTCTTGCCCTTTCAGTGGATCTCCAATCATATACACTACAGATTCTGCAGGTCTTGAATAAACGTCTAGACTACAGGTAGTTTCTGATCATAAGGTTTATTTATTATGAAAGCCCATGAGAAATGATTTTATACTTTTAAATCATTTCTAATAAGCTCGTGTCCAACTTATAAAAACCACCAGACGGAATTTCATGGTTGCCAACCCAGTGGATACCATAGCAAAATGAACAGTCAAGTAGACATAAATAGCTTCTTTTTAAGGCAGGTAACATACAATTGTGACTACTTGTCTGGGCTCATGATGCATAAACAGAAAACGTGAAGTAGAAACAATTTGCTGCTTTTCATAAATTTTAACACTGAGTTTCAGGAAGAGAACACTAGGACAAAGCCAACCATTCCAGACCCTGAAACTCAGAAAGGACCTGGAAAGTATGTAAAATGCACCAGTGGGACTCAGGTGTTTACATCAAACCTTTTCACATCACTTTTTCTAAAATGGTTTTTAAGCCTTGAGACTTCAACTTTCCTGTAGTTGAACCTGTTCTAGAAATGTAAATTAAAATTTAAAAATCAAAATGCATATTTATTTTGTTAGAAAAAATTTGGTGCTGCTAATAAGCAAAGGGAAAGGAGGGGATTTAAAGAAAATTACCCTTAAGGAACCAGATAATTAGACGATACACTTTTGTTCCAAGACTATGTTCAAAACAAGTTTTAAGGATATAAATATTTATTTATTTATATCATCATATAAAGAATATAAAAATATTTTATAGAGATATTTCAATTATTTCCATTATAATAAACATGAATGGTTTTAAATTTTATTTTGAGAAGGCATTCTCTGACAACTACCATTGTCTTTAGAATTTCCGTAATTTTCTCAACAGCTAAACTGTGAGACCAAAAAAAAAAAAAACGAAAAAAGAAAAAGACCCTAATGTTGTTCTTTGTGCTGTGAATTTAAACCTTTTGAAATATTTCATCCTTTCCATAAACAAAAGATGCTATCCCAATTACTATCTCAGAAAATAACAAGAATGAAAAAGTAACTTTTTATGGAAACTAATGGAAGTTTTCAAAACATCTATTCAAAATAACTGAAAATTTTTATTTGAAAAAATTATTTGCTTGCAATAAATGGGGAGAATAGGTAATTTGAAACTTAAGATGTAATATGGCTTAGAAACTGAGGGGCAGAATAATAGCTAATAGGAAGTAGAAACAATTTGCTGCTTTTATAGTCAGGTACTATAAATAGCATGGTTCTTTCCAAAAGCACAGAGTAAAAAACTCTCCTTGTTTAAATCAAAATCTGATTTCTCTTGTCTTCAGTTCTAAAATTCTGATCATGATGCAGTGCCCTGGACAATTTATCTTGACTTAAATGTGAGGTCAAAATGGCATAAAGTATGACTAAGATTTCGTGTAAGTTATAAGAGAAACATTTCCTCAAAAGGAATGACATCATTTAAAACCTCCAGAGTTAAAGTTTCTACTCAGGATGCAAAGCCCTAAATCAATGAATTAGGGCACAGGGACAACAGCTGCTTTGGAGAGATCACATCACCGTGGCCAAGTGCCATGGTGACCTCTCCCCTGCGCTGTTTTCCCAGGTCACTGGCTGGATGCTGGCCCTTCGCTAGCTACCTTATACCAGAGCATACAGCTTCAATGGCCAAACACCAACGAGGCCACACAGAGATGTGTGGACAATCAACTTTGTGTTGCAATGAATACTTGTATAAGATAGATGAGAGCAGTATTATTAAAGACAGGAACTGAAAATTGCATTTGTAACACTGTACCCAGCCCAGCTACAGTTGATTATCTGGTTTGCTTAAAGGTAATCTCCTCATTTGAGACACAAGGCAAAAAGGAGTCCTGGATCAAGGACACTTATAGCGTATACAGAAACACCACGCCAACCAACAATGTAGTAGCTAGGGGGACAGCATGGGAAAGATTGGCCAGGGCAAGCTTTAATGACTATGAATTAAAGTTAAAAAAAATTATTGGGAACTTGAGCATACATTCCACTGGTTTATACCTGATTTCCCAGGAAGAACTGATAAAAAATGAAAAATGGAAGAAAGACATAATTAGTTCAACAGGAAACTTTCTATATGACTAGAACACACACACACACACACACGTACACACACACACGCTCACACTTTGGGTTTCGGGATATAGTATCTAGTTTAGAGATGTGCAGGTACCCATTTTTCCCAACTTCAAACCAAATAATCAGAAATTTTTCTTTGCAAATTTTTGTGACAGTCTTTGGGTTTCGAATTTAAGTTAAAAATTCAAATATGTAGATGAATGTTTTTCAATGTAGAAATATAAAAGCAAAATGAATAATGTTTCATTTATAAGTAATATACTGTAGGAGGGAAACTCTGCACATTTCCTATCTAGCTACTACAAATAAGAGATGTTCCAAAAAAAGAGAAAAAAGATAGAGAGTGACAAAGTCACAAGGGTCTTCAAGTAATTGTTTTAAAGAAGGTGAACTGAGTTACTGAGATTTAAATTTTTTTAAATTTCTGCATCAGTGGAAAACACTACCTCTTTTTCACATTTACAAAAATGAGTAAACATTTTAACTTCATTTCCTGGCTTGGAAAAGCTTTGTTACTGAAAATATGACAACTTACCTCTAATCACAATAAAATATAAAGTAATTCGAAGCAACCTAAATTATATGAGATGTCTTTTTCTGTGAATATTTTTCTCCTTGAATGGATGTATCATACATGTCAGAGATATGTCCTAATATACAAAATGCAAGCTATCTTTATATCATTAAAAATGACGAAAGTTGGAATTTCATATACCATTATATTTGATAGAAGGTAAAAATAAATAACTAGCATTCCTGGGAAACAATGCAGACCAAGTTTTTAATTTTTATCCTTTGAAAGATATTATGGTACCCAGCTATTTTGAAAACTTACCCTGTATTTGTTATCTCCAATCTGTTCAACTTGGAATCGTTTCGCACATTTGCACTTAGCTACCTGCCTTGTCACCTGCCAGAAGCAATGATAAAACAGTCACTTTCACATTAATATTATATCGTGGCATCCTTAAAACCTGTACGCAACAACTAAACATGGAAATAAAACAACTGCATGAATTGTACACGGTATCTGGGCAGAACACACAGTGCTTGTTCTACCCGGTGGAAAGGTAATGAGTACCTCATCTTCAATTTTGTCAGCATCAGTGATAGGTTTGTATGCATCTTTATTTGGGTGAAGGGCGGCTACAAATTCATAGTAGTCGATGTATCCATCGCCGTCTCTGTCAAAGATGTCTGCAACTGCACTCATCTCCAGACGACTGGTAGGGAACTCTAACATTTTCAAAACAATGGTAAGTAGTGCTATTGAGGAATAACTGACAAATAAAACTGTAAGACATTTACAGTGTAATCGTAATAATTTGATACACATACACATTGTGGAGGGATTCTCCCCATCTAGTTAATTAACACATCCATCACCTCACATATTTATCTTTTACTCTTCGGGTTTTTTTTGGGTGAGAATGAGTTTTACTCTCTCAGCTAATTCCAATTATACAATACGGTGTTATCAACCACAGTCACCATGTTGTACACTGGATACTCAGACCTTATTCATTTTATTGCTGAAAATCTGTACCCTTGTACCAGTCTCTCCCTATTTCCTCCACTTCCCAGTCCCTGGCAATTATTTTTCCACTATCTCTGTGAGTTTCACTTTTGGTTTAGATTCCACATATGAGTGATAATTAAGATATTCTCAGTATATGTCATACTCTGGTCGCAATGAAAGTTGGTAAGAGCTGCTACTTACAATAAAATTTTACAAAAAGATTTACATCTTAAAGAAAAAGTGAGTAGCATTAACTTGTTAATTCTGCCGTAAGACATTCTCGATCACACATTTTAATTGTAGTGTGGCCAGTTAAATGATCAGGATGATCAAGTATATTACAATCCTTAAAAAAAAAAAAAAAAAAACCTGATTTACATCACACAAGCACAACCACTGCATATGTGGCCTAAATTTACCTTTAGCTACTATTAGGATGAATCTTACGAAATGGCTGTTTTTCTAGGCTAAAAACTGTTTAATATCAGCAAATTTCATATGGTTTAAGTACCACTTTACTTAAGGAATAATTTACATGAAATTTACTTTAAGAGTGCTTCTAGTAACATCTGCCAGAGAAATCACATACATGTGATCAAAATAACCTATCAAACAAGAAGGGGGCACATACCTTAAGAATTTTTATAGCCTTCTAATTTCCTACTAATGACAATATTAGATCAGAATGTGAACTAAAATGAAAAAGAGAGAAACTGACTTTCATTTATTGATTTCCTATTTTATGCCAGGCAACACAATCTAAGAATTATTAACCTGATTACACTAAATAGGGACACAGCTCCAGTGGAGAAAAGGAGTTTATCTGTGGGGACACAATTAGTAAGTGTGCCTGACTTCAAAGCCATAAATTTTAACTAAGGACAGCTTTTTTTTTTTTTTTTTTGAGGGCAATGACCTCACAGCCAAGTTTAAAGGTGATGCTTTATTAGTAACACAGGTTGACTGGCTCCACAATTTTAAACTGTGCTTATTTTCTTTAAAAATTACATCTGTTATGGCCACCTCTCTTGGGACTTACTTGAGGAAAGAATCCCGTCAATAAATTCTTGTCGGGTTATTTTCCCATCCTGATCTTTATCGATCCTCCTGAAGAAGTCCATCACTCGAGATTTCTTGTGATTCATCCACCGCATGTACTTTTTGCGCCAGACATCGAAATCAAAGTTGGCAAATTCCCTTAGCTGAAGAGGGCAAAAGGCATTTTGCCTGAGTTACTGCTGTGCTCAAATTATATCTTACACAATATGAATACCTTTATTTCAAATGATCCTCTAGATAACAAAAATTATATAATATGAATAATGTTTTTAATGATCCACTAGATAACCAAAATTATATCTTATACAATATGAATGATGTCTTTAATGATCCTCTAGATAACCAGAATTATCTTATACAATATGAATAATGTTATTTTTAACGATCCTCTAGATAATAAAAATTATTATCTTATACAATATGAATAACGTTTTTAATGATCCTCTAGATAACACACAGATCATTCCCTCCAGGAAAGGTACCATCTTGCAAAGGGGACTTGAACATTTTTTCTCTAAAGTTTATTCTGTTACTGTCACTGTTTTTTCTTTACAAATAGAGGAAACAAAACTCCTCAAAAAGTCACACTGAAAATTTCTGATAATGCCGAACTCACAAAGGTGCTGTGGCCCAACGTGACAGGAGCTCTGTGCCCCAGGGAGCAGGCCCAGCTGAACAAGACCGATTTTACCTATCTCACCCCTCATGTCTCTGCCACCAGCCACTCCTAACTCCTCACCTTCTAAAAATTTACCAATTCTAGAATCTGACACCCTACACCTCAGATCACAGAGTATATATAATTAAATGATCTGCATTATAAATGATTACAGTTGCCAGATGATGCTGTCAGCACACATACGTCAAGCCAGATCTTTTCCGAAGGAGTCAGCTCCTGATTATGTTACAACATACCTGTTTTTGACTTTGATTCCCTAAGTCCAAGGCCCATATATCAGGGGGTTTTCCCCCATAAAAACATTCATACCTGTGGCTTTAATTTTAGAAGTAAAATAAGCACTCAGACATCAAGAGTTTTCTTATCATCAGAAACGTTGAAAAAAATCAAGATCTTGGCAATGCGTTCTGGTGAATGAGGGCAGATGACAAGATGGTACCCAATGTATGAGTTTTCTCACCTCCTCCAGTCTGTCCAGGGCGTCATTAAGCTTCCTCCTTCTTTCCAAGGCGAGCAGCCAGACTTGCTGCCACTTGCTCACCAGTAAGTTGACCCTGGGATTCTTGGTTTCGATTTGTGTCTGTGATCCAGAAGGATAGAAGCCTGACGCTGGGAAGCGTTTTCCTGTTCCAACATAACTTGAGTTAGGATGGCAAAGTCTCCGGGGTTTTGAAATACGTTAAGGCTTGACCTTTACTGTTCCTTGTTCAGACTGAATCAACGTCATTACTAGCTATGACGTGTAGAAACACCCTAATTTAGGTGATGCACGATATCAGGGTCAAATGTGTTTTACTTAACAAGGGTCGCACACCGTTCAGAGAGAGCAGAGAAATATTCTTGACAGGAGCCCTGAAATACTGGAAAGTTCTCTCAATACATTTATGCTTCAAACGTTTTCCAGCCTAAAATCCGTGCCACTTCAATGACAAAGAAGCATCCTGCGATCCTCCTCTTTGCTAATGCCAGGGCACTGCGGTGTATGTGAATCAGTTTGGGCAAACCCAGCTGAGAGGAGGGCAGGAGGCACTGCGCGGCTAGCCAGAGTCAGACCAAGATACCCGACAAATTCCCAATCAAGTCCGGAAGTGTGTGATTACGGTCCCAGCCTTCTTCCAGGTCCATTTTCCACGGAGATTGTGTGTTTCCTGTGCATCGCCTCATATCCTAATTTACTGCCTTCCTAAAGTTTCCTCCCTCTTTCTATTATTCACAAGTTTCTATAACTTCACAGAGCAATTATCTCACTGCAGTTTCCTCATCTAACTAAATCGTTCAATGTGACCTAGAAAAATAAATCACTGGCCTAAGCTTTCATAGGAAGTTAGCATCCAAGCTGAGATTTGCCCAGAATTCCTAACTCCCATGGAGCTACATAAAAATATCAATAGCTAATATTTGTTGAGCATTTAACAATATTCCAGGAAGTATGCTAAGCACTTCATACACGAGCTCATTAAGTCCTCACCATAGTCTAACGAGGTTATAATTCTCTCCTTCCACAGATGAGGAAATTGAGGCTCAGAGTGGGTTTAAGTTAACGTGTCCAAGGTTGTGTTTCCCAGATGCTGAGGGGTGGGGACGGCCAGGCAGTCTGTGTCCAGAGTTCCTAACAACTTTGTTACCCTGCCTCCTTGTGCAAGACACGACTATGACAGATCCAAAACCACTTCTCTTTAGTAAGGCATCATTCAGAAATACACAAACTGCCTGGTATAAATTGTGCTGCTTCTAAATCTTATCTGAGCTAGCTATTATTGCATTTAATGTCACTTTGCTGGGTCAAGACAGCCTGAGAAGTCAGTAAATAGAGCCTCAAGTCAAATGAACATGAGGAAAATCTATCAGATTGCTGGTCACTAGTGAACAGTTAGGTCATGAACTTTATCCAGGTCATGGTCATTCCTGTTCCATTCCACTTTAAGGTTATTTATATAACAGAAGCAGAATGAGTCAATTCAAAGGGGGTGATGACTTCTGTTCTTGTTGAAAGTTATTCCTGATTTCTTCTGGCTAATCTGAAAGATACACTTTGAGCAAATAAAGTTACATATAGAGACCTGGATTTATCCTTTCCTTTATTTTTAAACAAGTTGCTATAATACTCAGCCCACATATCCTTTCAAGAAAACCTTTTATGGGACTTCCCTGGTGGCACAGTGGTTAAGAATCCGCCTGCCAATGCAGGGGACATGGGTTCAAGCCCTGGTCCAGGAAGATCCCACATGCTGTGGAACAACTAAGCCCGTGCACCACAACTACTGAGCCCGTATGCCACAACTACTGAAGCCCGCGTGCCTAGAGCCTGTGCTCCGCAACAAGAGAGGCCACCGCCATGAGAAGCCCGCACACTGCAACGAACAGTAGCCCCCGCTCACCACAACTAGAGAAAGCCCGCACGCAGCAACAAAGACCCAACACAGCCAAAAATAAATTAATTAATTTAAAAAAAAAAAAAAAGAAAGAAAACCTTTTATGATTGAGAGCTCATGTAGAATCACCTATGGCTCCAAAATGTCAAACCATAACTCAGAATAAAAGGAAACTAACTTCCTTGCTTAACCATCCTCATGTTAAAGAAATGAGCCACTGCTTACTTCCTGCTCGCCCCTTATCCAAGACCGGAATGTGGGACTGTAAGGAGGGGTCCGCCACTCTCCTCTTGTAGGTCTTGGTGACTTTGTCCACGTCAGGTTGTTTTCTGGTCATTTCCTCCATGAAGGTCTGAAAGAAAGAAATGATGTCAACTAAATACAAGTATATCAGAGAAAACCATCTTTAGAAATGAACTAAAAACGAAAAGATAAAAAGACCATACTATGATTTCCGAAAAAAGAATAAAACATGTTTTATCTAGGGTAAAAAAAAATCTAACCATCATAATACAGCATGTACAGACTACAAAATGTTAATAGGTGATAAGTAACTACAGTGTTACAAAAGCAATTTGTTTTATTTGAAGACCACAGGGGGAGCAGCTGTATGAGGAACACAACCTGTCTGTGCACCAGCCAGGACCAAGCTTCCAAGCTCTCCCTGAAGAATCTTAAAGTGAGCATTTATCTACAAAGGAACGAGTTAGCTGGGGTGTCTCTCGGGCTTTCCTGCGACACATCTCACCTACATATCTGAAATACTTAAGATGGCTTTGATATACAGTGACATAAAGCATCCACATAAATGTGGATACATTTAAAATATCCCTATCAATAAATCTGCTCTACCAAGGAGGGTCAAAGTCATTCAGGTTCAAGTTTACATTTAAAGGGTTTGACTATGTTGCCATTTATCTCATCTCCTTGGACTTATCATCATGGTTGACCAGGTGTCCCTGTATCTGGAATCTGTGGTAAAGGCAGAGACTGGTGAAAAGTGATGGGAAAAGGAGAAGGCAGAAAAAAGTGAGAAGTGAAGAAACACATTTCTGGAATGTCTGTCACACTGGAGAACACTGATCACTTTAATACCTTGGATAACAGAGACACTTCAGGGCCATCACAGGCATCGATATCTTATACTTTTATTAAAATACGATAGCAATAGTGGGAAGCAGCCGCACAGCACAGGGAGATCAGCTCAGTGCTTTGTGTCCACCTAGAGGGGTGGGATAGGGAGGGTGGGAGGGAGACGCAAGAGGGAGGAGATGTGGGGATATATGTGTACGTATAGCTGATTCACTTTGTTGTACAGCAGAAACTAACACACCACTGTAAAGCAATTACACTCCAATAAAGACGTTAAAAAAAAATACAATAGCAGTATTAACTGTTAGCCAAGTAAGCTGACACTTCATGATCTTCATTAACACATATTAAAGAAATGAACAAGCAAACAGATCAGTGTGACGCCCATCATTTCAGAATCTGAAACAGGTGGGACGTACAGAAGATGTGATTTTTTGAGCGAGACGATGTGTTCCCATTGAGATATGATGTGTGTGGAGGACTGACGGGCTTCTCGGGAGACACTGAGCAGCAGACAGTAGAAGATGCAATCGTGGACCAGTGAACAGGGAGGCTGAGGTCGCCGAGAGGACGTGGGACGGGAGGAGTGGAACAGAGGATAAAATGCAGGGAAAGCTGCCCTCCAGGGAGCAGGAAGCGGTCGGGGGGAGCCCATCTGAGATGCGAGCACAGCTCCATGGATGGGGCCGAAAGGGAGGAGCATGGGAAGGTCACACAGGGCAGGAGACACCAGCAGAACTAAGTGACTCTCAAGAGAGAAGCTCCAGGGCAGCAGTGGAGTCAGAAACCTGGTGGAGGAGTTGAGCAGTGTCTGAGGAAGTGAAGGTAAGAAGCACAGAGCAGTCTTCTGAGAAGTACAGTGTGAAGCAAAGACAGTGTCTGAGAAGGCAGGTTAGGATGACATCTATTTACCTGGTGTTCTGCAATGAGGGCTTTCACCTCTTCAATCTCCTGCGGGATGACCTCTTTATCCCTGTCGCTCAGTGTGGTTTCAGCCCACTGCAACCAGGCCAGCAGGGCTTCCAGCAACTCCTGCTTGGCGATGAGTCCCGCCAGGGCACTGGCTAGTCTCTGCTGGTGCTGCTTCGCCCAGGCCAGTACCTGATGGAGAAACAACTGCTCTGAATTTCTTCCATCTCAGTGAATAATGTAACTGATGTAACATACACCACATTTAAATGTAAATTAGGATCATCCCAGGCTAGACCCACAACTCTTCTGGTCTTTCTAGATCCCATCAGTGGTACCAAGACCCAGCTTGTGGAGGACCCAGGAGCCCTTTGTGATGGTTGTCACCCTCAGAAGTTTAGATGTACGTCAATCACCCAGGCTTCCCTTTGCCTGCTAATTGAAGTTCAAACATGCATTCCCTGAAGAATCACATATGCTCACTCCGTGTAGCACAGAGTGGAAATAAAAATAGCTAAGATCTTAAATACAGAATGAATTCACTCGTGTGCGCAATTCATTCCACAGGCATAGACGGCTCTGAAAAACCTATTCAACAGACGTGATCTGGAAGTGGACAGAAAGTCCTACAGTGAACCAAATAGTTTCAGGGACATAGCTGCAGAATGCCTGTAACTTTTTAAAGAAAAGTGGGTGGCAGAGACAGGTAACACACAGAAGAATGGTCTTGTGAAGAACATAAGCCCTTATGTTCCCACAGCCATAAATGCGTCATTAATTGCCCGAGTTTCCACGCCCCCTCCCCTGACTCTCAAAGCTCCTGCTGCTCTAAAGATCGACTGAGATGCACGGACCTCCTCGAATCTGGCCCGGATGATGGTTATCCAGTGCTTGATGGTGGTGATGGAGTCTGGGTGGCAGATGGCCAGTATGGTGTCTCCCATGCTGGTGGCTTTGTTGAGGGCAGCGCGCTTTTCTTCCAGTCTCTTCATGAATTCCTACAGCATAAACAAAGACGCACGGGCTGAAACTAAAACGCCAGCAACGTTCACTGGACTGTCAGAGTTAAACCAATAAGCAAGAACTTACATCGGTTTATGCACAGCTGGAAATCATCCACCAAGTGAGGAATTAAGGGAGGAGAAGGGACAGTAATCGGATAAAGTACCTTCTCACACTATCTCAAGATCCAAGTACAGGATACTATCTCATGCTTTACAAAATACATTAAACAAAAAAGACACTCTCCTGAATTTGAATATATTATAATTATATTCGTAGAGGCAAGAACTGGGACAGATACTAAGCCAGCGATAGAAACAATATGGATTGCAAAAAAAAAAAATGTTCTAGCAAATAAGACGAGGAGGTTAGTATTTAAAGTAGCATTAACCGTGTCAGGAATGATAGGAATGTGTATCCAGAAAGTGCCAAGGAAGACAGCAGACTGGCAGGGAACTAGAAAAGGCCTGGGTTGTGGGAGAAAAGGCCCAGCATCCAGTGGGGAAGGAGTCGGGTGAGTCTGGAGCAAGTGGGCCTGACAGCGGCCAGCCTCTGGGAAAAATGTCCCCTGAAGGCCAGTAAAAAGAGCCACTCTCAGCCCTGGAAGGATGAATACACCTCAACAGGCTTTGGAAGGCTGTCAAATCAACCTTTTTATAAATGTCTCACATACTTTACTTTCTACCATCAGAACTGTACCCACAGATTCATGGATCACAGAACTCTGAAAGCGGGGCTAAAAAATGAGGACTTTTGCCCCCCAAAATGTGGGGCATTTGGGGCACATGCTTCCCAAACCCTGCACTGAATTTCAAACATCCACTGACCCCTCCAATCTACCTGGACCCCACACCAAGAAGGATTCTTTCCACACCTGACAAGGGTGCCAGGGGATGGATGGCACTTGTGTTACCCACGCCATGTAACCAGGGGGTCAGAAAGTATAGGTGTTCACATCTAGTGACCTTTTGTTTCTAACCTCTGAAGCAGCTGCCATACGTCTCCTACCCTGGCATTTCACTCTAATAAAATA
Organism: Balaenoptera borealis; assembly: GCF_965194805.1. NCBI lineage: Eukaryota > Metazoa > Chordata > Mammalia > Artiodactyla > Balaenopteridae > Balaenoptera > Balaenoptera borealis. Next base: position 65,617,659 of record NC_138869.1, on the reverse strand, counting down.
TTTCCTTTATATGCACAGCTACTAGATTGTTAAGGTCCACAAGATCAAAAGACTGTGTCTTATTCAATTTTGTACCTTTGTGAGTGAATAAATGCTTTTTAACCTTTATTTCCACATTTTTACTGTTGGGGAGTCCAGGTTCAATTACTCTGCTAACATGACCTACTTTTTATTTTTATTTATTTATTTATTTTAATTTAATTTTTATTTCATATTGGAGTATAGTTGATTTACAATGTTGCGTTAGTTTCAGGTGTACAGCAAAGTGATTCAGTTATACATATACATATATCCATTCTTTTTCAGATTAGGTTCTTTTCCCATATAGGTTATTACAGAACACTGAGTAGAGTTCCCTGTCCTATATACTACAGTAGGTCCTTGTTGGTTACCTATATTATATATAGCACTATGTATATGTTACTCCCAAACTCCTAACTTATCCCTCTCCCCACCTTTCCACTTTGGTAACCATAAGCAAATGAACTCATTTACAAAACAGAAACAGACTCACAGACTTTCATGACCTACTTTTTAAATATCATGACCTACTTTAAAAATATTTTAATTTTCCCCAGAAGAGACCCCTTTTACGTGAAAGAAAACAAACTTTACTAGGAAGAGAAAACCAGAAGGTTAAGAACAGCTGTGCTTTTCCAGAGGAGAGCTGATCCAATCATGTACTTTTAATCACTCCCACACTGGGAGCCCAGCTCCCACCGGAAACACTGTGGACTGGATACCAACTCCCGACAGCACCCCAGGCTCCTCCAGGCCCGTCTGAGTGCTGCCTCAGTGGTTTGTGCTCACAAGGGAAAATCTGCCAATTTTAGAAGTTGGGTTATACTGAGAGGGCTCTAGTCTAAGAAATTAAATATTCTGTTTTTCTTCTATTGGTGAGAATGTGTGAAGGGAAGCAAAATAAACGAAACAGAACGAACAATATTACTGCAAGATATTATTACAGAGAAGCACTTTATAAAATTGCATGCAATTGTATGCTAATTAAAAATGTTTAAAGATGATCTGTTCTTGAAACCACTACCCCTTCCCGGGATGCCTGCCTCCTGATGTTTCTGGGGGTTTCCTGGCCCTGCTGTGAGGGTGGTGATACCACAGGTAGCCTCGGTTCTACAGGGCATATATGCACCCTGGGCTTCAGGGGACACTCTTGACACCCAAACCCTAGTATGTCAGTGGAACCCAAAGCAGCTGATGGTCAGCCTATGGTAACATAAACTAGATTTTCAAAATATTTAACTGACTCAAAAATGTACAGTAAATGTGATGTAATTTTCCTGCTCTTACAGGCCAGCTTCAACTTGAAAAAGTGTATGCAGCATTTCGTTCCTCCAGATAATGTTATAGAAGCTCGCATCCCTTTTATTAACAACAAGGCAATATTTCATTGCTACACCGTAAGCAGCCCATCATTGAGAGAGCGTCGTAATTAACATAAGAAGTCACCATAGATGATGTCATCCATGCTACATTGGAATTAATTATGTATTTCCAACTTGACCTTGAAACACCAGGTTATTCAGTGGTACTAAAAAGATCCTTTACAGTTTATAGGAAATGCTGACATCAATACTAAATACACTGAAGTCAAGAGGCACATGAAAAGATGCTCAACATCACTAATTATGAGAGAAATGCAGATCAAAACTACGAGATACCACCTCACACCGGTTAGAGTGGCCATCATTAAAAAGTCTACAAATGCTGGAGAGGGTGTAGAGAGAAGGGAACCCTCCTACACTGTTGGTGGGAATGTAAGTTGGTGCAGCCACTATGGAGAATAGCGTGGAGGTTCCTCAGAAAACTAAAAATAGAGCTACCCATATGATCCAGCAATCCCACTCCTGGGCATGTATCCAGACAAAACTATAATTCAAAAAGATACATATACCCCTGTGTTCATAGCAGGACTGTTCACAATAGCCAAGACATGGAAACAACCTAAATGTCCATCGACAGATGAATGGATAAAGAAGAGGTGGTACCTACATACAATGGAATACTACTCAGCCATAAAAAGTATGAAATAATGCCATGTGCAGCAACATGATACAACTAGAGATTATCACACTAAGTGAAGTAAGTCAGAAAGAGAAAGACAAATACCACATGATATCACTTATATGTGATATAAGTGATCTACAAAACAGAAACAGACTCACGGACATAGAGAACAGACTTGTGGTTGCCAAGGGGGAGTGCATTGGGTGAGGGATGGAGTGGGAGTTTGGGGTTAGCAGATGTAAGCTTTTATATATAGAATGGATAAACAACAAGGTCCTACTGTATTGCACAGAGAACTGTATTCAATATCCTATGATAAACCATAATGGAAAAGAATATTAAAAAAAAACAATGTATATATATATGTATAACAGAATCACTTTGCTGTGAGGCAGAAATTAACACAACATTGTAAATCAACTATACTTCAAAAAAAAGAATAGAAAAAAAAACCCTCAAGATACTTAATTTTCAGAACACTACACCCCAGGCGGAAAAAATACTACACTGAGTATTAGCATTGCTAACTTCTGACTTTTAGAGTCAAAGGTTAAAAACATGATCTGTTAAGAACTCTCTGGACCACTCTCCTAAGGGTTTTGCTAGTCCTATGTATTGTCACAGGAACAATTTTGACCTGAAAATTCAATGGGCAGCTTTTTACTTGGTTAATTATTTAATAGTATATCTACTTACATAATCCATTTTTTATTTATAATTTATAAATGGGTTACTTCTCAAAAGAATTTAAAGCAGCTCTTGATTAAAAACAGAATTGGCAGAGGTTTAAAAATAAAATTTGAAGACCAGTTATTAAACTACTTGCTTACAAAGGTAAAAATTATTAATTGACAATTCTAATGGTTATAATTTTATAAATGTCATACTGCTCAGTAAGGAAGTTTCATCTTTGAAATGCACATCTAAGTGCAACAAAATTGACCAGTTTTGCTCAGGAGCCAAAGAGTTCCCTAGAAAAATGTGCTTCCTGGAGATAGGAAAACAGAATGACTAGTTTTATTTTATTTTTTTAATTGAAGTATATTATAGTTTTGTCTGGATATATGCTCAGGAGTGGGATTGCTGGATCATATGGCAGCTCTATTTTTAGTTTTCTGAGTAACCTCCACACTGTTCTCTACAGTGGCTGCACCAACTTACATTCCCACCAACAGTTTAGGAGGGTTCCTTCAGAGTGACTAGTTTTAAAATAACCACCTTCTATAAAGGAGACATTAAAAAAAAAAAAAAAAGCCACACATACATGTGCGTAGTTGCATGGGGACACACCTATGTAAGGAAGGAGGATACAGATAAATTCTCAAACATACCAGATCTTTCACTACTTCTCAGGAAGGAAGATATGCATGCAGTTGGTATTTGCAATCATGAGTCCATTTTCTCTACTTTGTTTGGCTTTCTCACTTATTTTTACTGAGCATTTATGTAACTCACTTTATGCTGATCAATGAGAGTCCGAAGAGCATCTTCATCGTCTGGGAGAACGCCATGGAAACGAAGGGTCTGCTCCGCTTCCGCCAGCCACTCCAGGAGGGCATGGACCACCGAGTGAAATTCCTCTGCCTAACGGTTCACATGCGCCCCAAAAAAGATTCCCAAACATGCTTGTTAGTAGAGTCGAGTCTTCCTCTCAATGGAAAAAAAAAAAGTCTTAAATTTAAACTGATTCATTATATCCATTATTCCCATTAAAAAGATAAAGATACATGGTGCTGCATTTTACAAATGTAAGAAAACATCTAATCCGTCAAAAAGGCCTATATGAAGGATAATTCACCATTTTAACAATCTGATGTGAGATGAATGGCAGCCCATTATACATTCTAGCTGAAAAAAAGACTCAAACAGCACTTTTATGGGAAGATTAGAAAGCCTCCCTCTGTTGAGTCATTTAAGTTCTTTGGGGAGGAGCTGGGCGGGGAGGGGACCCAGGCAGTGATGCCCTAAGAACTTCCTCCTCATGACTATCCTGGCTGAGACACGGGGGCCCTGTGGTCCTTCAGGACAGCAGTTCCTGTTGGGGGTGCAGGACCTCTGTCAGCACACCCAGCAGCTGTAACCGCAGGGCTTTACCTGGCGCAGAGCTGCTTCTAGGCGGGTCTGCTTGGATATGGAGAGTGCACACACCGTCTCCCAGCGTGTGCTCAGCTCCTGCATCTGGACCCTGACCCAGGAGGAGTCATCCTGGCTGCCCTCTATGAGCTCCCGGGCCGAGCGCTTCAGGGCCTGCACGCTGCTGGTCCTCTTCCCCAGCTCCTTCTGGAAGACCTAAGACCAAATTTTTAAAAATTAATTTTAAATTACAAAGCCCAAACAGCTAAGACATCCTATATGAAATATGTATGTGCACATAACATCATGTATGGCTCTCCAAGACCTACAGTTTAATGACCCACGTTTTCCGCAGAATCTGCAGAAAACAAGACAAGACACACCGCTCCTGTGAGGGCACCGTCAAGTCTAGGCTTGTATCAATTTGCTCCTCAATCTTGTAATGTTTTCCTGAGCGAATGTTATTTTTTAAATGACATGTTGGATTTAAATAATGGTGGTCACCCTTCTTTATTTCTATCCCATGCAAAAATGCATCAACTTCTTTTCTATGATACCCTGTGAGGGTGTCCCAATCCCTCTGGAATCGTTACTGTGTGCGCCCTGTGTGTGCTGGCCACCACACTGCTCTCCATCAGCAAACACACCGAAGAGACTGACCGGTAACTAAGCAGCCCTTGGAGACAACAGCAGGGCTGGCACATCCTCTTTTTTTCCCTCTAACAATCCTTTGTTGTAGCTTTCACAGCATCCTGGGCACTAACCCGTAACGTCAAATTTTAGACGCTTGACTCCTTAATCTGTCACCTTGGAGGAAAAGCTTTTTATTTTTCTCTCCCGCCCAATTTTGATGAACTCTGATGTGCCAAGGGTTAAAGTGGCTTCTTTTTGGTCCTGGACTAAATCCATTTCTGACCCAAGAGTCTGTCTGCAACCAGATCTTTCAAATAACCAACTTCATATATAAACTAAAATCAGCTTATTTTTCTAAGAAATCACCACAAATGAATATTACCAAGCACATTTTATCCTTTTGACTCTATCCATGAGTTTCTATCCTGATACTCGGATCATTCATAAAAGTGAGACTGTCGAAAATAATCCAGAAACAGTGTGATGGGTTCTTTGCTGATTTCACTCTGATAGTGTTAAATGAGGTGTGCCCGCAGAGAGATAAACACACACACACACAACAAACACACATGCACAAACACACAGATACAAGGTACAGCGTCTAACTCTCCCTTTTGTGACAGGACTAGTCCCACGGTTCTGAGTAGGCTTTCCAATGTACTTTGTATACTTAAACTTCTTATTGGGGCTTCCAATTGTATTACAAATGCTGAATGATTAATTCATTCTTGTTGACCTTTAGTATATAAAAAACCTGCCAAGTGCCTAGGGGAGTAAATATTTAGACAGTGAGCTTCTAAAAATGGCATTTATGTACAAAGTAACATTACATTATTCATCAGTCAGTCATTGAAGGAGTGCCAGGGGATGGAAAAGTTTGTATTAATCATGCACAAAACATTTGTTTCAATATAGGCAAAGCAACATAATTTAAAGTTTTTAAAATGTTTGTAGGCCAGATCAATGTTCTTCATCTATTCTCTTATTTTCTGTTAATGTTCAAACATAACAAACTCTCTTCTATGGGTATAATGAGATAATGCAATGAGAAAAGGGGAAATAAATATGCAAAAGGACCAATTATTTTAAAAAGAACAGGTAAGATCAAAATAGCGTAACCAGGGAGGTATAAAGAGAACATTTTAAAATGAAATAAGTTTTCTGAACTGAAAAGGTATAGAGAGGAATATGACATGAATTCAAGTGTAGTGCTGTAAGAAAACTGTATATATAAAGCCAACCATCCTACATTAGTACCGGGCCTCATGCTGTTTTCAAGGTTCTTTAAGTTGTAACACTATTTGATCATAATTTAGGACCTTACACTCAGCATCTGCGGGACATCTCAAATACCACCTTTGATTTGTACAACAGTTTGACAGACGGCAAGGAAACCAATTTTCTTGAAGTAATAACCGAATCCCTAATGGCATATGCTGTTGTCTCATAAACTGCTACAGGTCAAGGGGCAAGGTTAAAACCGTTTTTGAAAAAAAGAGAAGCAGCTGATCATGACCCCCACAGATCATGTCACACATCTAGCACTTCAGCAATGACCTAGTTCCAGGTCACCGAATGAACGATTTTAAATTATATCACATAATTACTTAAATGAATAACAAAAGATACTAAAACATTCTTGAAACACGTTTTAAAGTGCCAGACAATGAAATCACTTTTCAAGTTCTAGCAAGGTTTCGGATAGGGAAATTTAAAACCAAAGTATTTCACTGATACTGAAGTAATTTTCCTGCATCACTTTTAAAGTTGGCTTCCTTGTTCTCCTCAAATGTCATATATTTCAATATTAAAGACTATTATGTAATATGATAGATACTTTGTAGATTTTTATAAAGCTAAATTAAGTGGTTACAGTTCCCTCTACATTCAGAATAATCAAGCAAGATAAAATAAAATGTCCCAGATAACAATACCTTGTGATTATCGATCAGATTCATCACTAGATCGATGTCTCCATGGACAGGCTGGTCCTCAGCCAGCTGGGGCTCAACCCTGTACAGCCAGTCAATGAGGGCCTGCAGGGCGTCTGTGAATTGCCCAGAAAATAAGAGGGCTTCCTCCAATTTGTTTTGCCTAGGGGAAAAAAAATGGAAAAAATCAATCTGAGCAACAAAAAAGCTGTCCTCTATATCCAAACATCTAAAAAACATCCACGAAGCCTAAGCAGACCTCAAGAGGAAAAGCAGTATATTGGGACTCACTTCTGTTTCTCTGCTTTCCTTAGAAAATAACAAACTTCTCTCCAATTTTCTTTTCATTGCTTAAATCCATGGCACCTGTTCCAGGAAAATTCCCTCACCATCACCTCACGGGCCCTTTAGTTTCTTCATAAAAATATGCCTTTTCAATTAAATTGTGTTTTAAAGTATCATGCAGTAAGTTTGACCTTTGGGGTGTACAGGTCTATGGATTTTAAAACATGTATATGTTCGTGTAACATCACCACAGTCAAGATCCAGAACAGTCTAGCAACCCCATATCTCCCTCAGGCTGGCTCTTCCTGGCACAGTCTGCCTCCAGACTGACACCTGCCACTCATGGATCTGTTCATCACTGTGACTTTCTGTCTTTTCAAGAATGCCATATAAATTGTCATGAAATCATTTATAGGACATTGTAAAAAGTATGTAACCTTTTGAGAGAAGATTTTAATGATTTTGAAAAACTAACACTGAAAAACTTACTATGAAGTTCCCTAGAATGGAATATGATATTCTATTCAATCTGGATACTGACAGAAGTAACGAGACCAAGGATCGATGAAAAATTTGGAAACATGTATAAGATATGTGAACTCTTCAACTACTATTTTAACTTTCTTAGCTACTTTAAAATTTTTTAAAATTTTTGGGTCTTCATGGTTGAAGTGTAATGAGGAGGAGGGAGACTGGGAAGGGGTGGGTGGGGTCAGGCTGGTAGGACCCTGCTCGCCACAGTGACGGGGCCTGTATCCTAATCCACAACCAAGAGTTAGTCCCTAAAGGGTATGAAGCGGGGTTGGGAGGGGGTGGGGGGATGACAACATCCCACTTATACTTTAAGAAGACAGGCCTGCTGGTGATGTGGAAATGGGACTGAGGAGGACCATGGCAGACCTGGGGACCAGTCCAAAGGCAGGCGCTGTAGTTGCATGTGAGATGCGGGAGGCTTGGAGAAGGATGTCGCTTTTGAATGAACTGAGCACTTAAACGTAAATAATACTGGACAGCAAAGCCTCTCGGGGGAGGCACTGTGTGCGCGGGGCATCGAGGATGAGCAGACATTCTCCAGGCAAAGGAGGTGTGTATTCAAGGTTCCAAACCCTGCCTGCAGAGCGCCAGGACCGGGACAGCTGCCAGGGGTCCAGCAAGGTGAGTGAGCGGCTGTCAGGAGCATCTCACCTCTCCACCGACTTCCCACAGATCGTGTCCCACTTGTCTCTGAGCTCACTCAGCATGTCGTCCAGCTTCAGGTTGTCGTCAGCCAGGGAGGTCTTCTCCTTCAGAGAACGCCCAGTCCTGTTGGTGGTGTCGTAGACAGAATGCTTGGCTCCGAGGGATTTCTGAAACTCCTGTACATCCAACAAGAGAACAGCATGCATTTCTACTTGGGACTGATACACAAATAGGTAAGAGACAGTGAAAGAGGCATCCCTCTTAAATAAATGGAGACATTAGCCATCATCAAGTCACAAGGTGTAGTGCGTACTCAACAGGGAACACACCAGGGTAGAGAAGAACCTTTAAACTTTCAAATGGAAGGGTTAACTTTTTGCAGAAGCCAAGCACCTACTATTACCAAGAACCTATTATTATTAAGAGCACCTACTATTATCAAACAAAACAATTTCAAAGCAAAACAAATCATGAATCTCTTGTAGACATAAACTACAAACAGTATAAATAGTTATGGTAAAGTGGAATTGCTAATAAACTATTGAGAGACCCACGAGCCCAGAGAGGAAAATGTAGCTAATACTCTATGAGTAAGTATGGGTCCAGTCTGGACACAGAATGACCCAGTAATGTATAAACTTACCACAGTTGTTTTTTATTGTCAAAAAGATTTTCTGTCACACATTTTGGATTCTCACTGTAATGTTACATGTATTTTATCTGTGAGCCAGGATAAAGGGAAAAGAACCATAGCTCTGGTTCTGTGTTTGGACCCACTCATTCTAGGCATACCTGGGGAGGCCACGTCCCTCCTCTTCACAACCACAACGCCCTACCCAAGTCTCCAAAGGTCTATAGATAACTTTCCACTACCAAACAGCTACATGGCTAATAGGACACCTGTATTTTTCAGCTTTTACAGTGTTAGTGAACCCTTCATGTTTGTGTGTGTATATATGCATGTGGGGGAGGGATGAATTCTAATCTTTCTATATAACTCAGTTATAAGCTTTCATAGAGCAGGGGTATTATCTCTGTAGGACCCTTATTATCATCTTGCACTTTGTGGGTGTTTGTAAATATTTAATAGAAAGAGTAAGACAACTGCTATTGAATACATAATCTCAGTGATGAGAAGAAAAAAGGTCAACTTCATGGGAAGCTTAAAAGCTCATAAAATATCAAGGAAACACAAACATGGAGATTCTCAATCCTGGTAGCACATTAGAATCACCCCAGGCAGTAAAATGCTATGCAAATGTAATTTCCCAAATAACCTCAAGGTTACAATTACCTAATAAATTGTATTGCCTTAAAAATGTTACACACTTGAAGTGTTTCACTAATACCACACTATTTATATCTTTTATAATAGGAGGCAACTACATCTGGGAATTTTTTGGCAATAAATCCCATCACAATACGTCACAATTTCTGTAGTCTGTTTTCTGTAATTATTATTTTTTTCATGTTTTTCGAACGCTAGCTTCAGAATCATGGTATTGACACAGATTTTCTTACACAAATGTTACAGCTGAATACAGGATAGAGTCAAACTTTTTAAAGACAAAAAGTATCCAAACGATGAACAGAAAAGACTTCTTTTAAGACTGGCTTAACGTACCCTGTTATCTCAGAGAAATGGTGACTGGCGACAGGTCTCACTAGGAAAAAGAAATCTAATAGGGTTCTTCACACATTCTTATTTCCAGGATTCTCTACCTTAAATATGCAGTATGCTTTCATCAGACTGCGTAACACAACGTCTATGCTCAAGTTCAAACAAGGCATTCTATTTTGAGAAGGAGGGGAGGGGAAAGGGTGCTGATCACCGTCTCTGGGCTGCCAGTGCGACGCGGCAGCTCCCAGGCAGAGGGGCCATCAGGACAAGCCACTCGTAAGCCCTCATCCAGCCAAAGAAAGGACCTCAGCATGTTCCCCCATCATCCTAGGATCCTGACTCCTGCAGCTGGTCAGGCCCACGGACGGAAGCAACCAGCCTGGATGAACACGAGGGCTAGAATTTTCTGATGATGACAAAACTTGTATCACTCAATCTTTTCCAGCATTTTAAAAGCTATCATGTTTCAAGCCAATGATTTATATGTAGATGCCTAAGATTGTAAAATGGTTTGCAGAGACGGTCTCCTTTTACCCACATCCTCACCCTGAGGGCTGATGATCACTTTACAAACAGAATAATAGAAAGACCCAAATTCAAGAGAGTTGGGGAGGATGGGGGGAGGGATTTTCTTTGAATGGCATGAGGTAGGAATATAAAAGGCAGAAAACATAAAACACAGTGTTTCCATATCTTCTTGTCTACACAAGGAAGCCAGTGACTATGTGTCTTTGAGGGGAGGGGTGGAATTTCACGCACATACACAGTAATACCAATTTAGGAAGTGGCAACCAATTTTCCCCACTGCACTGTATGTAGGAATATATATGGCAAAATCTACGTTCCTTTTAGTACATAATTATGTTCTGCATGGCATTTGGTCTATGAAAGAAATTACAAGACAAGGCAGTTGTGATAAACCGAAGTGCCAATGTTCGGCCTCTAGAAATCCTTTATGTGCTTTAGACTGTGGAAGACTTCCAGTTTTAATTCTGTGTGTTTTCTTTTAACAATTAACCCTGGAATCATAATGGAATGATCACTTGACCAATGTAAAGGGCAATTGGTTTTAAATTTAATACAGGTCCACGTTGGACAGCCTTTTTCTCCAGTGATGAATAAATACACAATCAGGTAGGAATTTAAAAGTGACCCTGAGATATACAACGACACAATGTGCTTTTCTTAACTGCAGACCCACCTTATGCTGTGCCAGTTGTGCTTTGATTTTGTCTGGGTCGTTGGCAATTTCCAGTTCAGAATCCAAAGACTTCTCTGACTCTTCCAGCCATTCCATAAGCTTACTCCAAGCTTCATGGAACTGTAAAAGAAATTCACATCTTTGTCCAGAAAATTTTCAGGCATATTCACTAGATTTGAAGTCTAGTACATTTCTAAATAGAAATTGATATTAATGGAAATGTTAACAATTATACATTCAAAATTCTCCCTGAAGAAGAACAAGAAAGAATATTTTCATCAGCAGATTACAAAATGTCTTGTTGACGCTCAGCTTTTGTGGTCATGCCCCATGGTCAGTTTGTTGTAACTCATTCAAACATGTCAGCTTTAACAAAAATAGAAGTGAGCCTAGAAGCAGTTAGGGAGCATCAGGCAGAACGTGCCACCCTTTCTTTTGTTTAATAAATAATGTAAGCGTAGACTGGCATGCTTTATATTATCCCACAGGTCTCTTACATTGCTTTTCATTTTTTTTCATTTGGCTTTCTGTCTGTTGTTCTGATTGGAATCTAAAATACAACACAAATGAACTTATCTACAAAACAGAAACAGACTCACAGACATAGAGAACAGACTTGTGGTTGCCAAGGGGGAGGGAGCGTAGGGGAGGGATGGAGTGGGAGTTTGGGATTAACAGATGCGAACTAGTATATATAGGACGGATAAACAACAAGGTCCTACTGTATAGCACAGGGACCTATATTCAATATCCTGTGATAAACCATAATGGAAAAAAAACATGAAAAAGGATAGATGTATAACTGAATCACTTTGCTATATAGCAGAAATTAAACACAACATTGTAAATCAACTATACGTCAATAAAATTAAAAAAATAATAATGTAAGCTTCCACTGTTGTCTCTTGACAGATCTGGATTTACTTCTAAGGTGGTGTTTAGTTCTTATGCTAAGAAAGAGGTACAAAAAAGGGAGAAGGGAAAGGATAAAGTTTGTAAATTCATTTTAACAAAAAGAGGGCATTACGTTCCTATTTAATGCGAAGACAGTTCAACATCTTTCTTGCTGCTATACAAATCCTCACATCAATGCCTGAGCCTCACATACTGGTTTTATACTTAAGAGCACCCACAATACTCGAGTTCTAACAAAACAGAATTCTCTTTCGCGTCTACAACCTTGAACTATTCTGGTGCTATATATACTTGATTTCAGCTGTGGTCTCTTTTCTGCTTATCATAAAGAAATAGTAGGTACTATTTTTGGATACCAAACTGGGAAATTATTTATAAATTATTTCTTCCAAGGAACTAAAGGGAACAGATACATGACAAAAACCTAAGTAATCAAAATAAAGTCTGTTTTATATCAAAGAACATTAATAGTGAAATAACAAAAAGACATTTGATACTAAGCACAGTAAGAGCACAGAATCACAAAGCTGCAAAGGCCCTCTGGAGACCGTCTTGTTAGAGACCTGCTCTCCCCACACGTCCCTCCCACAAATCTAATCAACTTAGACATGAAAACAGGGAGGCCAGAATAGGCACATAAATTGCCCAAGTCAGAGAACTACAGCCAAGATCTGAGCCAAAACCTGAGGTATTAGAACAAATAAATAAATAAACAGCTAGTGATGCCAGCTTGTCTTTTTTTTTGGCATGCAGGATCTTAGTTCCCCGACCAGGGATCAAACCCGTGCCCCCTGCAGTGGAAGCATGGAGTCCTGACCCCTGGACCGTCAGGGAAGTCCCTGTCAGCTTGTCTTTCTACAGACAGTACAGCCTATAACAAATGGATGGTAAGTACAATGGTACAAACGCACAGGTTCTGAGGCTGGTCCTGCTCTCAAAACTATTTAGAAGCCGTACAAATAGCAGAAATGCCATCCATTTGCACCGAGAACAGTGGAGAATCCTTATCAATTAAATTCAACAGACTGAGAAAATAACATTGACTCGATAGAGAAAGGAGGAAGAGGGTGGCTGACTGGCTACTGGCATCCATGAGACTTGAGTAAATCAGATGCTCATAACTCAGAATGCCTCCACTACAGACGACAGGGCTGCACATACGGTGAGAAAACGTCAGGCTTGGCATGAGGACTGTCTTAAAAAAACATTCGAGACCGATTCTATTCTAAGGACTCATTTATTACATGGGACATACCATACCTCCCCCTCAAAAAGGGACACGTGGCCTGTAATCCAATCACAGCGCAATGTGTCATTTCTCCAGCCTTTAAACATTTTATGCTGGACAGCTTTAAATGCTGGAACACTGGACTCCCAGGTCATCGTCTGCATCGCCCAGCCGAGCCTAGCTCCCCAAATGACGGCGCCCAACAGCAATGCCGGACAAATGTAATGGAATGGGGCAGAAAGAGTCATTATAAAATTCACCCTCAATATTATTACACAAAGTTCCTAGTAAAAATCAAAGATATATGCCAAGCAAGGTGGGTGCATCTTCCTCTTCCCTGGAGTACAGAGATGCATAACTGCACTTCTCTGTGTTTAGTCTAGAACAGAATATGAATAACAGATGAATGAAGGAAGGAAGGAAGGAAGTTCCATGTGAGATTCCCTAGGTTAAAAAAAGCAGCCCCCCACAGTGGTTGAGAATCTGCCTGCCAATGCAGGGGACACGGGTTCGAGCCCTGGTCCGGGAGGATCCCACATGCTGCGGAGCAGCTAGGCCCGTGAGCCACAACTACTGAGCCTGCGCGTCTGGAGCCCGTGCTCCGCAACAAGAGAGGCTGCGACAGTGAGAGGCCCGTGCACCGCGATGAGGAGTGGCCCCCGCTCGCCGCAACTAGAGAAAGCCCTCGCACAGAAACGAAGACCCAACACAGCCCTAAATAAATAAATAAATAAATAAATTTATTTAAAAAAAAAAAAAAAAAAAAAAAAGCAGACCCCCAAGATTCAAACAGTTAGTTTAAAGGTGGGATGAAGCTGTATCCAAATATTAGAAAAGAAAGGAAGCCCTGCCAACAAGTGTACGGATTTGGAGAAGTGAAGAGAAACAACCAGCTCAGACCCAGAGTATGCCTTCAGAAAGCTGTCTGGGGGCTACACGTGAGAAAGTCTGGTTTTGGAACTAAACACAAGTAGCAATATAATAAAGCAGAATGCCTCACTCTAAGTATGAGAGTGGAGGTTGAAAGGACAAGGAAAACCAACCAACCCAACAACAAAACTGTGGAGCCCTTTTTTTGGGCCCCAATGATAAGGCCCATCTGTGATATCAAGATATGATCAGTCCTTCCAAGGCTGGTCCCCAGGGCCTGGAGTTGCTGCCAGGTCAGAAAGTGATGTCATCGTCCAAACTGAGGCCATGGCCTTTTTAGGAAATAAACACCTTGGCTTCATGCCATGACTGTTACACAAAACACAGCCTGCCATAAAAGCACTTTAATAACATAACGTGCATTTAATAACATAACATAGACCTGATTCATTGCCAAGTTCAGAGGATCTTTATAAAGGTTTACCTGCTTGGCCCTCTTCCTTGCATCGTCCAAAGATCTTCCTCTTTCTACTAAGCGCTGGACCACTTTCTCCCAGCGGCTCTGTACACTGATAAGCAGATTCTTAATGAGAACGACATCTTGTTTCTGACTGAAATACTTCAGGTGGGTTCCAGTTTTGTCCAGCTCTATGATCTGCTCCCGGTGAGAATTTACTTCATTGGCAAAGACCTTTCCCAAAAAAAAGGGAGGTGGGTACAATCAGAAACAAAGGAAAAACGGATCTATCTTGAAAATACTTCCGGGATCATAAGCTGGTTTCAAAGGACAAAAGAAAGTGTTCAAACTACCAAATTTATGCTTTTGCTATTAAAACAGCCTGATGTCTAAAAAGGTCTGAGAAGGGACTGCTGTCCATCCGGGATGCAGCTTACCTTGTGTTCATCAATTTGAAACAAGACGGTGTCCAAGATAAGGCTTGGCCGGGAAGCCACGTTTAGGGTCTGCTCCGCCTGGGTGAGCCAGTTGATGAAGTCCTGGAGGGAACTGTGGAATTCCATTGCCAAGGTGAGGGCCTCTTCCAGTTTAACCTGCAAAGACAGATTATTTAGTATTTCATGGTATTCAAGGTTTCCCGCCTCCCCCCTGCCCGCCCCAACAAGTTTAACCACTCTCTGGCAGATTTCCTTCCCATCCATACTTTATTTATGCATAGTCTGTATCCCCCAAACAGTTTTTGAATACTGGCTAACCAAGCCCCTTCAAGTTTAGTGAGAAGCATCTCACTGCAGCTAAAACAACTTTAATATACACTAAAATTGTGGTTTGGGGACAATTAACCACAGAATTACTAAACAGAATCTAGAAAAAGAAAATTTGACATGCATACAATTCATTCTGGGGGTCAAAATACTATGAAATATATATACATTATGCTCTGTCAGCAAGGGCGTATAATCTAGTATTCCTAGCCTATCATTTTTATAGCATTAAATAGTAAGATTTTTAATGCCCCCTCATGGATTTTTGTTATGTAAGTGCTTATTATATATACAATCATCTCATTTTCTTGGTCTCCCTCCCTCCTCACCCCTGCCTTACATACAGCCTGCCTTTTGCTTAATAAGTGTGATTAGAATTACTTAACCACCCAGAATTCAAGTGGTTCACAGATTTAAACTATACCTAGTTAACACTTGATCTATGATATACCTTTATCTATGTCTGAATAGATTCCTTCAACTATGTTCTCCTGCGTTAAGACAGAATACTATTTTCAGCTGAGCCCATGAAATGTCCAAACGTATACAAAGAAAATTTAAACATGAATCATTAGATGTTCCACTGACAATTCTACTCGGAGTTAAGGTAAGACCCATGAAATGAAACAATGAAAACATTCATGCTATGATATCCATCAAGGCACATACTTTCCTTTCATTGAGTTTGGTTTCCACCGATTCCCATTTTTCTTTCAAGTTATTTATGTCTTGGTCAATATTTGTCTCTGCAGATTTGGGGCATCTTGCAAGCATCTGCTGGCCTTTCTGCATCAGACTCTTATATGTTTCTTCTTTAACATCAAAGGCAGCACAGATTTCCTAAATGGAGATATTCACCCCCCCCCCCAAGTTATATCATTTTTAAGAGAACAAAATCTCAGAGCTCTTTTTCCGTGTCATCAATCCCAAGCCCCTTATTATATACTCAACTCCGTCCAGCACACAGAATAACCCTGACACATTCAAACTTTCCACTATACTGAAAGAACACCTAAACCTATAGCCACACTCTGCCTACCCAGAAATCTTAGAAATGGTGCTATTGTTATCAATCCACCCCACACGTGAAGCAGTAATGTTAAATGTTATCAAGAAAGGTTTCAATGTACAGTAACCAATCAGCTCTGTGACCTTGGGCAAGTAACGTAACTTCCCTGAGCCTCGATTTCCTTCTCTGTAAAATGGGTTCTCTAAGTCGCTCCTAGGAACACAATACAACGACTGTAATATTGGTTTTTTGGTATAATTTAATTCTATGCTCAGAAGACATACAGTGGATGGAAGGTCAAGACCCAGTACAGTAAGATATTTAAGTTGATGACGCAGACTTTGGAATCACAGTAGCCAAATTTGTGGTCCTATGAATATTCTTCTCACTTATAACATTTGTAAAGCTTTCAACTAGAATGCAGTGTGTATCTTCTATAGAGAATATAAAAATACTGCTTAAACAAATTTAGAATTTAAGATAAATGAAACACCAGTTACACTCACGTCAAAAGTAAGACCAGTTCTATTCCATTGATTCAATTATAATGTGAGTCAAATCATAGCTCCCACTGAAAAATTACATACTATCTAACATTTCCAACTTTTTAATTTTTAAAATTGAGATACAATCCATAAAAATCAGCATTTTAAAGTCTAGAATTCAGTGTTTTTAGTATATTCATAAGGCTGTGCAACCATCACTACTAATTCTAGAACATTTTTATTGCCTCAAAACTTTGTAATTTCTTAAACCTTAAAAAAACCCTCTCTAAATATATTTACAATATCACCCACTGAAAGCTTTAATCAAAGCAAAGCTTCTAAATACAGCTAAATCTCAGGAAACAGTAACACTCTAAGTTTTCTAGTTTCCTTCATGTCTAACAGAACCAAATCCAAAGAACATGACTAAAACAGTATTACAAGTATCAGTAACTCTTCAGAATTTCTTAAATCATGGAATTCTATAATCTGGCAAATGATATCAGCAAACATCCTACCCAAACCAAATATGCTGATAAGTAATATTTTTCTAAAATAAAATATTCTAAAGATAAGCTCTGTGCTTTCCAACTTTTTACTTATATTCTTCTAAATTACCATTTAAAAATATTTGTTTATTAGAGAACCACCTCACTCATGTTTGTTCAAGAATTCATTAAACTTATACTTAATGGACTGTAATAGCTATGCAAGTACTTCTAGGAAAGTAAGGAGGTATCTGGAAGACAGCCAGATTTTATGGAAAAGACAAGTGCTCCCAAGTTATTTAGTCAATTACTTTTTCAGTGAACAAATGGGTCCCTTGTGGCACCAAGAAAACAACATATTAACAACAAGAAAACCACATACACAATGATTTTCTAAAAGAAGGAATAGAGATTCTAGAAAATTCTCTACTGGATTAATAGGATTTATTTTAACTGCTCATAGCAATTGTGAAACGAATAAGATGTTACTTCTGTTGTATTTCTTCACTCCACCTACAAGATGGTCACTTCCTCTCCAAATCATCAAATTCAAAATTATTCCCAACAAGTGCAGTTTTATTAGTAAGATCTTACAACAACACTAGGCATGACTAAAGAGTACAGACTTTCACGTACAATGGCCCATTTCTTTTGCCAAATCCCTAAGTACTTCTACTTTTATTTCCTAAGAAGCATTCAACATTGGAAAAAGACTGTTTTCTCTTAGAACTTTTAGAGCTAAATTATGATGGGACATGAATAGGAAATGTCAATAGGTCAAATGTAGTCTAAATTTAATTTCTCAGCCCATACTGCTAGGAAAGAAAGCCAGAGTCTCAAGTTTCATTATTTTTCCTCCTCATCTTTAAGAGTTGACAGCGCTACAGACTCTGGGCGGGAACAGCCCGCAGGCATGATGTGATGCTCCAGCTTAGACAATTAAACAGAAGCCCCCTCTTGTCCAAACCTGGTGGGTGTGAGGTTGAAGATACGGCCCCATCACCATTAAAAGGAGCAAATACGTAACTTTGTTTTCACAGAACAAGAATATATTTCCCAGCCTTCCATGAAACTGGGTGGGAATCTCATGCTCACAGCAGTAATTTTTAAGTCCATTCTGATTCCTTTAGGGATTTTTCTTTCCACTCAAGGAGCCACAGTTTATAATTTACCCAATGTTATATTACTATCCATACAAGTTTATCATTTTATGGGGGAAGGTTTGCTTCTAAAAAATGCCTAGACTGCTAAAACCTCTTTTCATACACTGACACACTAAACTTTAAAATAAAGAATAGGTTCTGACTTTAAAAATGTAATCAACAGTGTTTCTAGCACTTACATATAGAGATTTCTGCTGCAAAACTGGATATCCTTTAAACCTTCTCCCACAGTTTGTTGATCACCAGGGCCTACACAAAATGGTCAGTTTCTTAATCTGAGGCTAGAGCTGTAGGAAATAATATAGTTACCATGTGGGCATTAAGCTGTTCCCTGGCTGTTTCCGGTAAACCTCCCAGAGGCTTGGATGCTAACAGATGGCGCTCCGTGTCTGTCAGCCACTGTTGCAAATCCTCGATTTCACCGTGGAACCCTTTAGCCTGGAGTGAGACAGAGGTTCAAGTTTGGGCCCCAGATATGGTCACTTTGAAGCCAAAAATGAAACTTAAACAATCCCAGCCTGCTAAGCCTCTCCATGCATTTTGAACAAGGGCAGGGGCCTCTGGACCACTTGCTTTTCTTCAGCAGGAGAACCAGCAATAAAACTATCATGCTAAGAACTGGAGAGCTGTGTTCTTCTCAGCTCTGTCCTTTAGCCCACTTATTTTTACTCTTCTCCTTGAAGTATAAAAACTAAACAGGGGTGTGAAAACCAATAAAAGAATGCCATGCCATCTTGGTCTTGAAGGCACCAGAAAGTTTCAGGATTTATTCTCTCATTCACCTGGCGCAAGGCACCATCCAGCTGCTGCTTCCTTTGTTCTGTTTTTTCCAAAACATTTTGCCAGCGTTGATTCAAAACCTCTAGCTTGTTCTGAAGGTTGCTCGCTTCTTCTCCGGCACTTGATTCGATTAGATCATTTCCTGCTTTATTCACGGCTTCCACGGTGGACTGATGGGCTAATACATCATTTTGGAGCACCTGAAAATATTCAGATAACACTTAATATGTTCGCTAGTTTGTAACATGCTAGCATCGCTTCTAATGCAATTCTTTTATTTCCTGGTTATGAAACGTTCTGAAGCTAAAACATATACATAGAATTTTAATACTAATGAACTTTTTAAAATGGTGAACTTCCTTTCCCTTAACTTTGCAGCTTTATTGGGTATCTCTTCAATCTACCAACATCCCCTGAAATGATTATGTTGAGAACATTGCTAGTTCTTCCCATTAGAAGAGTTTTGCAATTGGTGACATTAAGTATATAGAGATTATAGTTAAAAGGCTCTAAAAATATTCATTCGATTCAAGCTCACTTTAATTGAACTTAATTTTCATGTCTTGAGTAAACAATTTCAAAGATATATATTGCTATATGTTCAAATATAAAATTAATACATTGCCATGTTTTACAATTAGCACTCTTAAAAAGGAAACATGAGAGATTACTACAAGCAACTATATGCCAATAAAATGGACAACCTGGAAGAAATGGACAAATTTTTAGAAATACACAACTTTCTGAGACTGAACCAGGAAGAAACAGAAAATATGAACAGACCATTCACAAGCACTGAAATTGAAACTGTGATTAAAAATCTTCCAACAAACAAAAGCCCAGGACCAGATGGCTTCACAGGTGAATTCTATCAAACATTTAGAGAAGAGCTAACACCTATCCTTCTCAAACTCTTCCAAAATACAGCAGAGGGAGGAACACTCCCAAACTCATTCTACGAGGTCACCATCACCCTGATACCAAAACCAGACAAAGATGTCACAAAGAAAGAAAACTACAGGCCAATATCACTGATGAACATAGATGCAAAAATCCTCAACAAAATACTGACAAACAGAATCCAACAGCACATTAAAAGGATCATACACCATGATCAAGTGGGGTTTATCCCAGGAATGCAAGGATTCTTCAATATATGCAAATCAATCAACGTGATACACCATATTAACAAGTTGAAGGAGAAAAACCATATGATCATCTCAATAGATGCAGAGAAAGCTTTTGACAAAATTCAACACCCATTTATAATAAAAACCCTCAGGAAAGTAGGCATAGAGGGAACTTACCTCAACATAATAAAGGCCATATATGACAAACCCACAGCCAACATCGTCCTCAATGGTGAAAAACTGGAACCATTTCCACTAAGATCAGGAACAAGACAAGGTTGCCCACTCTCACCACTATTATTCAACATAGTTTTGGAAGTTTTAGCCACAGCAATCAGAGAAAAAAAAGAAATAAAAGGAATCCAAATAAGAAAAGAAGAAGTAAAGCTGTCACTGTTTGCAGATGACATGATACTATACACAGAGAATCCTAAAGATGCTACCAGAAAATTACTAGAGCTAATCAATGAATTTGGTAAAGTAGCAGGATACAAAATTAATGCACAGAAATCTCTTGCATTCCTATACACTAAAGATGAAAAATCTGAAAGTGAAATTAAGAAAACACTCCCATTTACCATTGCAACGAAAAGAATAAAATATCTAGGAATAAACCTACCTAAGGAGACAAAAGACCTGTATGCAGAAAATTATAAGACACTGATGAAAGAAATTAAAGATGATACAAATAGATGGAGAGATATACCATGTTCTTGGATTGGAAGAATCAACATTGTGAAAATGACTATACTACCCAAAGCAAGCTACAGATTCAATGCAATCCCTATCAAACTACCACTGGCATTTTTCACAGAACAAGAATAAAAAATTTCACAATTTGTATGGAAACACAAAAGACCTCGAATAGCCAAAGCAATCTTGAGAAAGAAAAACGGAGCTGGAGGAATCAGGCTCCCTGACTTCAGACTATACTACAAAGCTACAGTAATCAAGACAGTATGGTACTGGCACAAAAAGATAAATATAGATCAATGGAACAGGATAGAAAGCCCAGAGATAAACCCACGCACATATGGTCACCTTATCTTTGATAAAGGAGGAAAGAATATACAGTGGAGAAAAGACAGTCTCTTCAATAAATGGTGCTGGAAAACCTGGACAGCTACATGTAAAAGAATGAAATTAGAACACTCCCTAACACCATACACAAAAATAAACTCAAAATGGACTAAAGACCTAAATGTAAGGCCAGACACTATCAAACTCTTAGAGGAAAACACAGGCAGAACACTCCATGACATAAATCACAGCAAGATCCTTTTTGACCCACGTCCTACAGAAATGGAAATTGAAAACAAAAATAAACAAATGGGACCTAATGAAACTTAAAAGCTTTTGCACAGCAAAGGAAACCATAAACAAGACGAAAAGACAACCCTCAGAATGGGAGAAAATATTTGCAAATGAAACAACTGACAAAGGATTAACCTCCAAAATATATAAGCAGCTCATGCAGCTCAATATCAAAAAAACAAATAACCCAATCCAAAAATGGGCAGAAGACCTAAATAGACATCTCTCCAAAGAAGATATACATACTGCCAACAAACACATGAAAGAATGCTCAACATCATTAATCACTAGAGAAATGCAAATCAAAACTACAATGAGATATCATCTCACACCGGTCAAAACGGCCATCATCAAAAAATCTTCAAACAATAAATGCTGGAGAGGGTGTGGAGAAAAGGGAACCCTCTTGCACTGTTGGTGGGAATGTAAATTGATACAGCCACTATGGAAAACAGTATGGAGGTTCCTTAAAAAACTAAAAATAGAACTACCTACCATATGACCCAGCAATCCCACTACTGGGCATATACCCTGAAAAAACCATAATTCAAAAAGAGTCATGTACCACAATATTCACTGCAGCTCTATTTACAATGGCCAGGACATGGAAGCAACCTAAGAGTCCATCAACAGATGAATGGATAAAGAAGATGTGGCACACATATACAATGGAATACTACTCAGTCATGTAAAGAAAAAAATTGAGTTATTTGTAGTGAGGTGGATGGACCTAGAATCTGTCATACAGAGTGAAGTAAGTCAGAAAGAGAAAAACAAATACCATACGCTAACACACATATATGGAATCTAAAAAAAAAAAAAAAGTGGTCATGAAGAACCTAGGGGCAAGACGGGAATAAAGGTGCAGACCTACTAGAGAATGGACTTGAGGATATGGGGAGGGGGAAGGGTAAGCTGGGACAAAGTGAGAAAGTGAGAGAGTGGCATGGACATATATACACTACGAAACGTAAATAGCTAGCTAGTGGGAAGCAGCCGCATAGCACAGGGAGATCACCTCGGTGCTTTGTGACTACCTAGAGGGGTGGGATAGGGAGGGTGGGAGGGAGGGAGACACAAGACGGAAGAGATATGGGGATATATGTATATGTATAACTGATTCACTTTGTTATAAAGCAGAAACTAACACACCATTGTAAAGCAATTATACTCCAATAAAGATGTAAAAAAAAAAAAAAAGGAAACAAATGATCACAGAATACTCTTTTATCGTCTCTGGTTTTAAGGGTGCTAGAATTAACTGCTAGGGTGACAGGAACGAACCCCAGGAGGCCCTAACATTAAAGGGAAAGAGATTTCACCATTTACTGGGGAATACGTGAGTCCAGCATTCCACGATTTAGCTGTTCTCTTACTAGAAAATACGATATGAAATGCCTATGACAGATCCCAGTAAATAATGCCTTCTTATTCTATTATCCAGTGGGAATGTAAGAATAGATTAATAACACTTAAATGCACTAACATGGGGCAAGAGTGGTAAGTGCAAAAAGCAACTGCAGGCTAAAAAAATCAATTTCTTATACTGAAAAGAATTACCTCAAAGAACAAATACAACTTAGTAATAGTTTCCTTTCAAGAAGACTGCTATGCTTTTGGAAACCAGAAGAAACCTTCCTCAATTGTTGGTAAAAGTCTGTGATAACCCTTCCCCCTACACTCAGACTCGGGTTGGCAACAGGAGAGAAGAGGAGTGTCATCTGTCGTCCTGGGAGGGACAACCCACATCTGGGAAACCCAGACCAGAAGGATTTCAGCCGAGGGCACGAACCGTCCATGATCACTGTTCCTCTGACTCCATCCACTTGTGTTCTGGGGCATCTGGTGAGGGAGGGTTTTTCAAAAGCTATAAAATCAACTGAGTAAGGAGTGATCTTTATAAGAAGCAGGTACTTGGATATGTTATCGTAGGAACCACTTTCAAAAGGTAAGAGTTAAATATTTTCACAGTCAAAACATAAGAGATAATTCTATAAAATTCGTTCTTATAAATGGTCAGAGCCCTGCTACATAAGCCACGGCCTAGGAGCCAGAGAAGAAGGCGGGACAGGGATGGGAATCTCCCCTCCCTTCCTCCAGCAATTGTGCTGGCAATTCTGAGTCCTTGAACTTTGACCTTCAGAAATGGAAGCAGAGCAGGGAGTGAAGGATTGGGAGTTTGGGGTCAGCAGATGCCAACTAGTATATATGGAGGGTGGATAAACAACAAGGTCCTACTCTATACCACAGGGAACTATATTCAATATCCTGTGATAAAATATAACGGAAAAGAATATATATGTATAACTGAATCACTTTGCTGTACAGCGGAAATTAACACAACATTGTAAATCAACTATACTTCAATAAAATTTTTAAAAAAAGAAAGAAATGGAAGGAGAAAAGATCCCTGACTAAAGGAAACCAAAGGTCCCTAACTCATCTCCGCCAAAATAACTGGACCAGGCTGCCGCATGCTCCCACCTCTACCATCTTCTACAAAGTTCCTGTCACTGATGTATGTGACTTTTAGGACAATGGCTGAGTTTATGAAAATGTAAATGCTATAAACTCACACTATGAGAATAAACATTTTGGTTACATGCAGAGTCAGTCTGACTGGTCATTACTGCTCTTAGCAAAGGTATAATATAGATATTAAATATAATAGATATATTAAATATTATATTTAATATTATTAAATATTAAGTAATAGATATTAAATATTAATGATGCAAAATAAGTCCTAGTTGCTTAATCAGATATGGCTGGGCAATGATTATAAATACAGATAGAAAGAGGTAAAAAAGGAAGAAAAATTTAAATTAGGGAACAATTACTGTGGGGAAACACATGAAGGAAGAAGAACTAAAGCAAGAATAATAAAAAATATCATGATCTTAAAGTGCTATAAATCCCTTATTTTAAAATGTTGTTAATATGTAAAATAATCAAATGTTTCTATATGATAATCAAGGAAAACTTATTTAAGATTAGGATTAAGGACCTAACTTTAAGTAAGATACCACTATAATGTGAATGTTAAAAGTTCTATGAAAGCCTGCTGAATGTCAGGATAAACTCTACTGGGCATAATATTCTATTCACTAAGCCTCGTTGACTTAAGACAGGGAATTTTCTGTTAATAATCATCAACCAAGTGCCACAAAGATGACAACAATATGAAACTATTTTACATATATCTCAAGATAAAAATTTTCCACTTATAAGCTTTCAATCAAGTACATGACATGTAAAAACTCTTCTAAACATAATAAATAGTTTAAAAAACTACCTCAGAAAGAAAAGGACTAAGACACAAAAAGCCAGTGAAAAGTAAGAGAAAGAAACAGAAGGACAAACCCCAACATGATGAGAGATGTACAGACAGACAGAAATATATGACAAGCCAAAAAGCAGCAAGGGAGAGACGCATGGAGGGAAGGGTGACCAGAGGAAACACACACGGAGCCGGCAGGACAACTGTGACTTGTCAGGCTGCCCCCAACAGCTTTTAAAACTATGTTACTTTCATCCAAGCACAGGTATAATCAGAAATTTAAAACTCCAGTGTTGGTCATGCAGCCCTCCTAAAATTTAGCCAGAAATTCCCCATTCTTGCTATTTTTGACAATAACTGCCTTGACCGATGAGAAAAACATTTTGATTATCACCTTTTAAGGAGTGCGTTGTAAGTAGTTCAACCTTATGTTGCCGATGTCAAATAGCAACGTGGGTTAAAACCATAAATGCCTAAAAAAGCAGCAGACCAGAAACATCTGGTGACACTAGAAGTGCAGAGAGAAGAAGGAGAGGATGCAGGAACAGCTACGTACATGATGCTTGGCGAGTTCAATTTCAATGGCCTTGGGGTCTCCTCCGACAGGCTTCTGTTCGCTGAGCAAGCCCTCGGTGTGCGTGAGCCACGCCAGCAACTCGTCCAGCGCGTGCTGGAACTGCCCCAGTGCTAACAGAGCGCCCTCCAGCTTGTGCTGCAGACAGAGAGGACAGGAAGACAATCAATCCACGAGTCTGATAGGATGGATGACCCACATTTATAAAACAAGAGTGAACTGTTCAATTGCTTCATGCTGCATAAGTCTTTAAGCAAATCCAATGAAGCCCAATCATCATATCCTCGTATATTTTAAGTTGGAAACTTTGTGGTTAAAAAAAACAGCATGTGAGAAGCAGGAAATAAGAGAATTTAGGGGCTTCTGAAGTTTATGTCCAGGATCCCCTAATTTTACTTTTTAATAGTTATTTTACATTATTATATGAACCTGAAATTGGTATTTACCTGTCTGTTGATGATCCTCTCATCCAGACTGTCCCATATCAATTTCAGCTCCGTCAGTGGGTCCAGAACAGTGTGTTTATCACTTTCTTCTGTTACTTTCTTTAGCAGGAGCTCTGCCTGATGGTTCAGTCTCTCCATTTCTATCTGTTGTTGATACGCTTCTGACTTAAATTGCTATTTTTTAAAAAAAAGAGGCATACACGGAAAATTTGTTATACATCAGTAACGATTTTTTTATTTTTTTGGAATTTTTGAATTTTATTTTATTTATATTTTTATACAGCAGGTTCTCTTCAGTAACTTTAAACAAACAAAAATTCTACAGGTTAGATCTTTGTTCTAATCCACACTTTTTATTGGGGTGGAGTGAAGACGAATAAAATCTAACACAGGGTTTACTGATGAAAAAACTGTAGATAAAAAATGATGAAAAGAAATCTTTTCTCACACCTGAAACTAGCACAACATCGTAAATCAACTATATTCCAGTATAAAATAAAAATTAAATTAAAAAAAAGAAATCTTTTCTCTTTATTCAACGTTTTCTGATGGAACGATTTTTTATTTATAATTTTGCTATTTCATTTCTGTTCTCTACAATAAAGAACTAACAAATTTCAAGGATGAACTTCTTCCAGTGTCTAATTATACATACTCAATAAATGAGTTCTGAAATTATAGGAAAGAAGAAAACAAAATATATATTGACATATATGAAACCCAGAAAAAAAAATCTCTAAGAAACTCACATTAATATTTCCTGCTCAAAACACACACACATCTTGCAGTCACTGAACACTCTGTGTTTTCTGTAGCTATGCTGTGTTTATTTATTTATGTATATTATTTTTCTTTGTGGCCATGCTATGCGGCTTGCGAGATCTTAGTTCCCTGACCAGGGATGGAATCCAGGCCCCGGCAGTGAAAGTGCTGAGTCCTAACCAATGGACCGCCAGGGAATTCCCTGCTATGCTGTGTTTATTAGTATTTATTTATCCTTTGCACTGACTCAGAATAACATTACTCTCACTTGGTGCTTAATGACATGTAGGTAATAATCCTGGCTTTGCCAACCAATACAGGTTAGCCAGTGGTTACATGTAATAGGAAACTGTCTTTTCATAAAGTATTGATTTTAATCTCTAATAGTAAATAATTAAATAATAAACAATTAATGGCTAAGCAGTATCTTAATTTTTTTCAAGCAAATTAAAATAATAATTAAAAATAATAACAAAAGCATAGTGAACACTTGCTATAGTCAAGTTGTTCTCAATAAACTTATAAAGAAAATCATTTTATCCCCAGTTAAGCTAAGGACACAGAAGTGAGAGCAGTTAGATAACTTTTCTGAGGCCATTTGGCTAGTAAGTGGATGAAGGGAGATGCAACTTCAGACACCTGATTTCAGGGCAATCACCTCATTCAGTGTGCTGTATGAAAACTACTGAGATATATGTAAAACCCAGATAAACCCTCCTTCACACCTGTAATTGTACATAAAGGATATCATGTGTTTAGCAGACAGAGTAAAAAAAAAAAAATCACAAACTAATGATGGTAACAGTAAAATTCTCAAGAGGAAACAATTTTTTTTCTAAATGAAATATTCTATATCACACTTAGAGATAAAAATGCTACTCTTTTAAAGCCAGATAATAATTTTATGTAAAAATCTAGTAGAGTTCATTGAAAGGGCTGTGATGTCTCTGTAGATAGAGACTTTAAAATTAGGGAGGAAATAGCTGCTCCCACTTTGATAAATGAGCATCAGCACAGAGGAATTCAGAGGAAACGGTTCAGCCATTTCCACAGCTGGAGATCAAGAACCACAAAGGAAAAAAATTATAGAGGAAAGCAGATGGGAAACAACAAGCATTTACAAAACAAACATTTTGGGAAACACTATGAGCCCATCCAATCCCATCCACCCACGGGATCCTTCTTTAGCCTGTTGGACTGATTGAATTACTCTGAACACAACGAAGAAAACAGAAATGTTGCTGTATATGTATCAGTGACAATAACACACTATGGAATAATAAAGTTCTAAAAATCCTTACAGTATAGTATACATATGTAATATGTCAGACACACACACACACACACACACACACACACACACACGCCCCCATACCTCATCCTACACCCAGTATGAGGATATATGAAAGGCTATAAATCAAATCTTAGGAGTGCTTGACTCTCGGTACATAACATTTTGTTTTGCTAATTTGCATTTTCTGATTTTTCTATAATGAACAGGAATTGATTTAGTAAGAAAAACTACTAGTATTTTGTATCCTTTATTTAACGAGCACTTATACATGACCCATTATGTGCGGGCACTATATTAAACCAGTTCCATAATCAAAATGTAACACTTCAATTATATAAAATAAATTTGCATAAAGCATCCCATGAATCAAGAACTTAAAAATGCAACGTTTGATTGCATTGAACAAATGCAATTCAATTGCAATTGAATTGATGCAATTTCTCAGCCCCTACCCATACCTTCAGCTCCCCAATCTGCTGCTTGACAGTTTCAAGATCTGTTCCAATTGGAGACAACGAAGCCAATTTGCCACCTGCAATATCTACCCAGTCGAATATTGCCTGAAAAACACGTTAGGTCATGTTATTATAAAAGTATATTTGAAATTACTACAACACCTCAAGTGCGATAGAAAAGTATAATCATAAATCTATAAAGATATTAAGCAATGAGCCTGTTTTACAAATAAGATAAAAGTGGCAATATACTGGAACAGTTATCCCAAATATGAAATAGATGAAACCTCCAATTTTGCATCCAAATTTGCAGAAGAAATTCTATCTTGAATAGAATCTTAGAATATTGAGAACTTTCAAGAAAAGTCTATTTGAAAAAAAACGTTTTATAAATTCACCACACAAAATAAAATTCTCTGTACTCTGTCTGCCTAAAAGGCAGATTGTATAAATATATTGAAAGAAAAAGATTCAAACCCATCTGTTCATTCAAATAATCAAGAAGTTTACTGTTTGGCACGTGAAACAACTTGTCTCAAGTAAACTCTTCTGTATAACTGAGATTAGCATTAAAATCCTGCATGTATAATGATCAAGACCATTATTCTGAACTGCGACAAAACTTCAAAATCTCCTATCTTCTTGCTCGTTTTAGGCAACACAAACAATCTAAAAAGGCTCCACTCACATTTTTTTTTTTCAAGTTCTGAATACACAAAATTATTCTGCCATTTAATGAAGTTGCCAGGCCATACAGTACTGAGAAAAAAACCTTGGGAAATATCTGGTAGTTTAAACTGATCATGATAAACCCTAAGAACTTAAGCAGCAACTTGGGAAATAAAATGCATTTCACTTTACAATCAAACCTTGAAACCTCTGGCGTGTCTGCAGCTTTGGACACTTACCTACAGCTCTTTTAATCCATCACTGCCTTTCATCCCCACACAGGTGATGCTACTGACCTAGGACCAGCAGGACCTGTGATGGGCCTTGTTTTTCTAGCAACAGTGATGAGACAAGCCTTCGTGTCCAGCTGTGAGCCTGATCTCCTGGGGCTAACGGCTGCAATGGTGGCAGAGCCATCTCCAGCCCCGGGAGAGGATACAACCTCTGTGACCCACCAAACGAATGTGAAAATCACGATCTGGCCTCACAGACGTACGTAGAGCCTGACTGGTTACTGGCCACTGCTATCCAACCAATAAATTATCACTTTGGTTAAAAAAAAAGAGGGGGGTGGTTATAATAAGGTGTCACTTGTAGTGAATTTTTTTATATATTTGCCAAGTTTAAAACACTTCTCTGCTGGCATAAAGCTGGGCTTGTGATATTTATTTTTATAAATATAGAAATGAAGTGGCCTAGTAAAAGGGAAAAGATGTTCTCATCTGAGCTTTAAAAATAATATTCTCTTGGTGTTATGGAAATACTTAGAGAGGCCTTTTCCATATGGTTGGATGAAGGGTTCAACCCCTGACAGTCTGTTAGGAAATGGAATAAAGTTAAGGAAGGTAGGGAGAGAAATATCCCTGAGTTGGCCTCAACTGACAGGAAAATTTTTAATATTAAAAAAATAAACTTAAAAACTAGTTAATGAAGTGAATGAGAACCCTTGAGGGATGTGAAAAACAACCATCAAAAGGAATTATATACATGGGAAAGAAGAAAACACTTTTTGCATGACAGATTATGACCTAATAAAATAGAAATCTATTTTAGTTCACCGGGAACACTGGCTTCAAATCAAATTTCTTTACATCTGACTTGTGCTATGCTTGGTGATATTTTTAGATAGTGTTTACCCCTTTCATCTTATTCCACTCAACTCTAGAGCAGAACTCAGGCTCAGCTCCATTCCACTGTCTGGTGTTGAGCCATTTATGAAAAATACTGCGACTTTCACTTTAAAAAGTTAAAATATTTCTTTTCAAAGTAAATTTCACTGAATGTGTGTATAAGAATGTGTTTAGGGGTGTATATGAATCTGTACATATCTCCAGTGTCAGAAATCTCTTCAAAAAGGCAAAGCATGAATTGAAGCAGGTGAGTTAACTGCATCACACTTGCAGCTCTGGGGACATACTGATGCGTGAATTTGTAAGCATCACTTATCACCTGATCCCTCCCTCCAGGAGACCCTGCAAGCCTTACCTGCAGTCCATCCTGGTACTGAACAGCAGCCTGCATTGCCTCCTCAAGTCTGTCCACCCGGTCTTTCCAAGCTTTATTTAGAGAATCCCAGGCTGAATTTAACTGCAATGTAAATATTAGAACTCTTTCAGTATCATATGCTAAGTTTCCAACTACTTCTATCAAATATGCTTTAGTTAGCAAAATCCTTTTAAAAAACCATTCTGATAAGAGTAGAAAATATGCAGGTTTTACCTCGTCTATACTCTTCTTAACAATGGGTTTGTCGGGTTCCCCGCAAGCGGCAATGAGTTCAGAACCCAGGTTAATAACCATATCCAGCTCTTCCTGCAATCCATCTATCTCCTCCCTTATGACCTAGAATAAGAAATGGCAGCCTTACTTTTAAGCCAAACCACAATGAAACTAAAAAGATGCACACAGACATTGATGGTAGTTATTTCTAGGAGGCAGGATTGTAATCAATTTTTATTTTCTTCGTTCTGTTTTCTAAGTTTTGGCACTAAATTTTTTCAACAAGGGAACACAAGAGCCATTTTAAAGAAAAAAGAGTGTCCTTCGAGGAACAAATGTCAAATGCTTATTATAAAGACAGTATTTAGGAAATAATTCCATGTAACATATACCAGAATAAGTCTTTCAAAAAAAAAAAAAAATCAACAATACTGAAAAGCATGGAAAGCCATTTTGTTTTTGTTTTTTAAACCAACTAGTTTGGCAATACACATTTAAAATAGACATAAGTATCATATGAGTTCAGAGACTTCACACAAATTAATGTAATTTGCTTAGTAGATTTAGGATAATCTAACTCTAGATTTTCATTTTTACCCCAGGACATGTAAAGTACCAAAAAAACAAACAAACAAACAAACAAAAACTATGACAGATATGCAGTGTTCTACCTTGCTTTCATTTTCTTGGTTAAATACACTTATTCATTCAAGATGCATTTATTTACCAAGGATGAACGTGCCCCAAACCAGGCATCGGAGATACAGAGAAAATTAGATATGACTATTCCATTCAAGGGGCTCTGAGCCCACTGGGAAAGACAGAGGTACAGCCAACGATAAGTCATGCTCTGCGTTAAGTCCTTTGCGTGATGAGAAGGTTATGGGGATGGACTAACTCAGCTGAGTATACAAGAGGGTGGAGGGTGGCAGTCCAACTGAACCTTGAAGCTTGAGTGGGATCTGCCAAGGAGAGTGGCAGGAAAGATATTCTAGGGTAAGGAAGTAAAATGTGCAAAGATTCAGATGCTAGAAAGAGTACGGCAGCTTCAGAGAAAGCCATAAGAGAAGGAGCTTGGTAAAGGAGCAGTAGGAAAAAAAAATGGCTTTGGAAACACAGGCCTGGGCTAGGCTGGGATGGAAAAGGTTGATACCGTGTTCCAGGGAGTTTGGACTTTAGGCAGTAGGCAGTGGACGCTTCGAGGGCTTTTAACCAGCAGGACAGCAAGAGGAGATCTAGAGGGACAACGGGCAACAAGGATAGAGGCTGGCAGGAAGAGAGACTCCACAGGCAGGGGTACCGCTCAGATTACTTTCTTAGACAAGAAAGAGAGATGACGAGGCCCCGAAGTAAGGCAGAAACAATGGGGGTGGAGAGAAACTTTCTAAATCAACATTCTCCATGGGAAACCTGTGGGTGGACTCTGCCCCCTACTACATCTCTGCGCATTCCACTTTCAGAACCAAATATAAATTCTAATAGCGTAATTCCAAATATTTATACCAAAGGAATCCAACATTCATGCTACCACAACTTATTTTTTAAACGTTAAATGAGATTCTCTGCTTACCTCTGCTGCTTCTTGCTGTTGTTTTACTACCGAGGGATCGATCCCAGGATCCTCCAGATCCCGGATGAAGTCTTGAGTATCTTTAATGGTAACCACCAGTGACATGTGATCACACCAGAACTTCTCTGCTAATTCCATCACATCCAGTAGCTTGGCTTCCCTTTCTTCCACCAGTGTGTGTATGTTCTCCCAAATGAAAACCATTTGGTCTAGCTTATCCTGAACAGCTACAGAGCAGAACAATATCAAAAAGACACACCCTGTAAGCAATAAAGCACAACGTTCTAATTCACACAGGAACAATCATTCAATTTTCCAAGGATCTAAACCTGGACCAAATTTGGGTTGACCCCAGTCTAGTGGGTATCACTGGGCCCAACGGCCTTTCCAGGCAAATACAGGACCTGAGGGTGTGCTGCTCCTCCTGAACCAAGGTTTCCTGACAAAAGACAACGCTCAGAGGCATGTGAACTCAGAGGAGACCTGAGTTCACCAAGGCTGGCCTTAGTATATTCTTTACGCTCTCCAAACCAAGAATAGAGATGTCTGCTTAATCTCAGGAACACAACAAAGTAGGATACATATTTTGGGCTTACTTCTAGTGTCCTCTTACCGTGAATTTCCACTGACCTCTGCACAGGCCCTTCCTTTTGACCCCAGCTCAGACATTTAAGGTGCTTGGCTAGTGTCCTGGTTGCCATTTCTGCGGCTATGGGACAGAGTACCCATGACATAAAGTAGTGTAGTCAGAGGAAAAAATACCCCTAGGTTTGGTCTTATTAGCATTATGCTTTAACCAACTGACTTAAAGGGCCCAGAGAACATATGGTTTTTGTATCATGGCACATGTTGTAGTTACTCAACTGATTTCACAAACACAGGAAGACATTAACAAGGGACTGGTGTGCACAGCCCCTCCACCCCAAACATGTCACATCTGCAATACCTTTTCTAAAATCTGGCGTGTTGATATGCAACTGGACTGTCAAGGAACATTCACAATTGTTCTGAGTAAAGTTCAGTGGTTCCCTCATCCTGAAAGTATTACCTTTGGCAGATATGTCTTTGTCAGTGCCCTGGGACCGAGCGATCATTTCCTCTCCCCTCTGCCTGAGGGTCTCGTACAGAGGCTGCAGCTTCTCCATGTCCACCGCCACGTTCTTATTCTCACTGACCTGCTCCTTGATCTTCTCCACCTCTGCTGAGATGGAAGGCGGCTGCCGCAGACGCTCCACCACGCGCTCCAGACTCTCCAGGATCTGGTCGATCTTGTCGTGGAACTGGGAGTGAAAGAGAAGGGCCATTTATGGGGGGAAAAGACCTGTGACGCCAAGGGTGGGATTTAAAATGATAACACACCTATCTAATGTCACAGTCAAGAATGAAACCTTGGCCTTTCTGTTAACACATCCATCCAAAGAGTTATATCCAGCTGGTGTGTGAAGACATTCCTAAAATCACAACTCATATGCACCTCTCTGTGTCACACTGCTTATGGGGATGGGACTGCTTCTTGCAAATAACTGAGTAAATTC
Source organism: Balaenoptera borealis (assembly GCF_965194805.1). Taxonomy (NCBI): domain Eukaryota; kingdom Metazoa; phylum Chordata; class Mammalia; order Artiodactyla; family Balaenopteridae; genus Balaenoptera; species Balaenoptera borealis. The sequence continues at coordinate 65,583,804 of NC_138869.1, read as the reverse complement.
ATTAAGAAACTGTATTATGTTAATATATAATTGGACCACTTGACAGCAGCATTTTACTAGTGCTTCATCTTATCATAATTCAAATTAACTTTGAAAATTAGGTTCAATAATCTGGGTGTTTGTCTATCAACACTGATAGTTCTATTCACTTTTACTGATTATTTTGGCATCCTCAAAAAGTTATATTATTAAATGTAAAATTCATGGGCAGTTTTGATGAGGTGAAAGGGATTTCTTAAGTTATGAGTTTCCTGAACTAAAAAATGTTAAAAAGTTAAAAAAACCCAGAAACCTTCCTGATGTTGTAATGGAAGTTTATATTTAATTCCTGGCCAAACACATAGTCAGATCCATGAAAGAATTTTAAATTTCCACTTGCTAAGGCACCACAGACAATGAAGCAAAGTTACGAACACTTGTTCATTTATAGATTCCACACTATCCTCAACATTAAAGGAATCATCAGTCAGGATTACAGAAAATGGACCACTCTCATGCCAGTGTATCTAACGATAAAAACCAAAACCTTCAAAACGGAAAATCTGTAGGTGACTGCAAATCAACTTCTTGAAACAAGAAAAAAAAAATCGATTTCCAACTGCATATGTTTTCCTTCTTATTCAGCCTAGCATTCATAGTCTTTCTTCTTATTGCCGTCTTGGGAATGTTTCATTAATGATGATAATGACACTTTCTTTCATCTCTTCCAATGGCAAACACTGCATTCTACTCTGGACGGACACTTATTTAGGTATCTGGACAACGATGACAGCTCTATGTTTCTTAAATCATTGAAAATTATGTTTTATTTATATATAGGCAGGCAGAGAAATATAAGGATTGGACACCGGCAAATATCACCTCAGAGACCAAAACGTCAATACTCAGAGTTAATGCAGTGAAACAATTTTAGCTGGAATTGAATCAGCAGATCCGGGAAATGTCTTTCCACACTCTGCTGTCGGGGAGACCGTCGCACTGCTGGTGCAAAGCATTACCTGAGCGGACTGAGAAATGGCTTCATCCAGCGCCACAGCCCGCTTTTTGACATCTTCTTTAATTTGACTGTAGAGAGTGTCAGCAGCCACGTACTTCTCTTGGATAGAAAAGCCTTCCCTCGGGCTCAATTCCAGTAACTGCGGCCCAGTTTTGTTCATCTTATCTATATGCGGCTTGTGTTCGGCTATCAACTCTCGCAGTTGCTATAACAAAGCAAACAGCGTCTCAGTTTCTCAGAGGCACACCTCCACAGTACAGCTGTCAACATCCCCAGCGCATCCAGCTGGCCAGAAACTCCAGACAAACACCCTCCCTTCACAAGGCACTGAACATACAACCCTCTGCCAGGAAGAGATCCCCTGACACAAAGATTAAACAACAGTCTGGTCACGTCAAAGTCCTTTTCAGGGCACATGCAAAAATGCTGGATGAGTGAAATAATGAGTCCCAGTTCATTACGACTTTCCTACCAAGAGCAGTACAGTCTGACGAGAGTATTAGCCAAGGGTCATATTACATGAAAGGATTATGAACTCACTACATCCCAACCTACAGAGACCGAGCCATAACTCTCTGTATTCCTTTCTGCACACTCATGATACATACAAAAATTATTCAAAAGGAAGGAAGGGAGAGGGAGGGAGAGGAAGAAAGGAAGAGGAGAAAAGCACAGTAGAAGGTAGACACAATGCTGAGAGAGAACAATGACAGATAAAGCTAAGTTAGGGGGATTTAAGCCCACAAGGGATTGTCATTACATTATATGTAAACCAATATAAAATATGTCCATATATATTACATTATATATCTGTGAGTCTGTTCTATGTACATATATGATATGTATGATATATAAACATAAACAAATCTATTTGTATTTATTTTTAAATGTTAATGGCTGCAAGGATAATCAATGCATCAAATACACAGCTGTATACTGAGCATTATCTATAAAGTGTATTTAAGGAAAAATATGTGACCTATGAATATTCTGCATAATACAGTATCATCTAATCAAGAGATACAATGATACTGATGCTAATGAGGGGGTGTGGAATCCAGGTGGAGCCCCATTCCTTCTAGGGAAATGGATCAATCTGGAATCTTTACACTCCACGGAATCCAGGGTCTCCCGTGACTGCCCGCAGGTTTCTCTGAGGCAGACCTCCGTGCAGCATTGACGTGCCCTCTCCTGTACTCCATTATTCACGAGGTTCCCTAATCAGCAGTTTCTCGTCCTCACCAGAAGATGTGTCTCCAAACTATTTGCTATCCAGCCCCTAAGAAAAGCCTCTCTGAGAGAAATTATATTCAGGAAAGACAGCGGAGAGGAAAGCAATCTTTCCCTGTAAATATTTTAACTTCCATCATTCATCAAGCAGAATCACCAGGACAGCCACATACCTGGATTTTTATTAAAAGTGCCACTAAAATCAGTCATATAAATTATTTCCAAAGTGGTTGAGAAAACTGGTTCATTACATCATGAACAATCCCCAATGTACTATCTCTATTTTTGAAGTTTTTCTGAAGACGGTCTCAAAACTCTTTTGGAAAAGAGCTAAATAAACACAAATTCAACTTGTAAAAAAAAAAAAGGAGGAACGTCTACTGAATCTAACATGCTCCTCACAGCCCCTGGGTGGTCCAGGCTGTGATTTCCTACTTGTGTTTTACATTGTTTGGTATCTTCATGCTGTTTTACAGAATGGAGGTGGTGACGGTAAGACCAGCCGCCACGCAATCTCATGGAGAAGAAACGTGTCACACGAGCCCTGGCTTCAATATTCTCGAAGGCATGTTTGAAAAACAAGCTCACACTTTGACGACCAAGAGACTCTCAGTAAAGTGAGGAATCTCTGCTGAGAGTTCTTGAGTGGCCTGTAGTCTAAGTAGATCTCACCTGTGTAGCATCACCATGAGACACCTTTGCTGGGAAGTAGCCAGATGAGCCTTCTTAAGACCATTCCATGACAGACAAGAAAACAGCCACGGGATATCTACTTGGGGATGTGTGCACATGGAGTAAGGGCCCAACAGGAGATGTCTTTTGCCTCATAGGTAACAAAATGATTCTTGGCAGCTATCCTAAGAGTCCACTCATGCTGGAGATACTTAATGTGAACTTAAAAGAGATCTATCATTTATTTATAACATGGCTCTCGGGGTCATTTTTCATTCTAGAATGAACTAGAAGATGTTCCCAAGAACAGTGAAGAGGATGCTGTAAAGTTGCAGAAGAAATGCTGCAAATATTCTGAACAATTTAGCTTGAACAATTTGAAGACTTGGCTATGAAGTTTTGAAGCTCCCTTTCTACATAAAAATCATACATTTGTTTTGAGAACTGAAAGATGACGCCAAACAAGAAAATTAACTCAATTTTGAAATTTTCCATTCAATAATGATCCTTTTCATCCTATTTGATGTTATGCTAGAAAACAGCTATTCAGATCTCACTTCAGAGTAGAAGAAATCCATGAAACATTTTATACTAAAAATCATTCAGTAGGTAGGCATCAGGATTTCTCCCAAAAATAACCTTTCTACTAAAATTAAATTTAATTATACATAGTTTATAAGTCTTTCTCCCACTGAATTATTTAGATAGAATGCCATAAAATTTCCATTTTGCATTAAAGTGTTCTCTAAAGCTCTTCTAAACAAATACTTAGAGATATTCTTCAATGTCAATACACTAAAAAAGTAAACAAATAAGATTAATAAGTATGTTACATACTTCAAACAATGATGTAATATATCCTGAGTTAAACTTTACACACACACACACACACACACAATGATTAGTCTCAGGGTACATCTTGTACAGATCTGGGAGAGCAACTAGGTTCACAAGATCATAAATAACAAGAATTCCAGACTTTCTTCTGACAGTCTTGAATTCTCTCACTCAAACCCCTGCAAAATTTTAAGCTACATTAACATTTTGGAGACTACTGAAATGAGGGCTTCATAATGCCATTTTATGTGTTTAAAACATGACATATTTGTAGATGGAAATATACTCTCTCATTTACTCATGTAAACTTATAGAAGCAGAGAACTTCAAAAGATTTCCACGGACAAAAGGAAAAGAAAAAAAAAAGTGAGGGGACAATTTGTCTTTAAACTTCAGCATTTTTTCCTTTTCACAGAATTCGATTTCACAACAATGCTATTTTGACGTATTTGTTATAGCATACACTCTCTCCAAGCTCAATGGCCTTGTCTGTTTAATGTTGCTTCCATGTATTTCTACCTTTTGCTTACATTCTGGATGGCTCTAACCACTAGATATTAGTCGAATTACTGTACACTGAAAGCAATTCAACATGATCAGTTGAAAGTACTTCGAAAGCTTATTTCGTTAACATTTTAAAACAAGGATTTTGTTTCTGTACTCAGTTTACACTGCATACTACTGGGTAAAAGCTGTGACATCATGATGACATACACAGTGTGCCTGCCCACATGAGTCGTCCCACTGCAAAACTGGACAACAGGGCAGCAACTCGGAGGTAAGCAAACTGTGCAGACCAGAACGCTAAAAATTCCTCATCACAGAAGGTGTCTGCATTAGAAACACCCTAAAAATCGTGATTCTCTTCCCATGGGGTCTCCAGCACTCTCTCTGGCACCAAGCTTACACGATGTTCTTCCTGCTGTTGCCTCAGGGTTTCGTACTCCAGGGCGGGGGCAGGAAGCTGAGTGATGATCCTCTGTATGTCTATCAGCCACGGCCAAAGTTCTTCGTATGTTTCCCAGAACTGGTTAACCAGGGACTGTGCCCGTTCCAACTGCAGATACCTCTCTGAGTTTGTCTGGCAGATGGCATCATAGTTCTTCAATACCTTGTCCAGTTTTTTCTAGAAAATCAGATGATAAAATGTGTTTAACCAGACAGGCAGGCCAAGGAACACGTATATATACTCCAGAATGCTTGTCCAGCACAATATACCTCGTGCAGAGTAAGCACTCAACAATGCATAGTAAATGAATAAATCAACAGAGGCTAGTTAGATTTTAATTGCTTCTATGTGTAAAAGTTCATTTTAAATTAAAGAAAGGCCCTCCCATGTTGTTGCATAAGGAAGTCCCTCTTTTTCAAGGCTGAATAATATTCCATTGTATGCTAATGGTGTGCTCTTACTACAATAAAAAAAATTTCATATACACATGTAGAAAATAGCAAAAATGTAAAAAATGTCTTGAAAGTACAACTGGAGATCAGGCTGATAAAGGATGATATATTCCTGCAGTGGATTTCTATGCAGTTGTCAAAAATCAGGGGATTTGATGAAATGGAGAACTTCTCAAAAAAAAAAAAAAATTAGGTGACAAAACCACAAAAAATAAATAAATAAAATGCCTCAAGTTTGTATGACTAAGACACTGAGCTCTCCAAACGTAATAAGTAAAATTCTCCAGCCATTCCTCTAGGTCTTCTAGGTGAGAGAAAGGTCTGGCATGAGCCTGGCAACACTGACATTACTTTCTGTTAAAACATAAGGACTCTCTTTCACAAATGAAATTCTAAGAGGAACTGCTGGTCAGCAAAATTAATTACATAGATGAGAAGCAAAATAGAACATTATGCTATCCACTGATTTTATGGGGTGGTCACCGAGATCTCGATTATGGTACAAATTCACTTCATAATCCAAAAGCAAAACATAAAGCACAACAGCAATCCAATAAACCACAGAATAACACAAAAATTCTCTCACGATCATCTGTATTTTTCACACCAGAATCTTCGCAAAAATAATAAAGATTAAATTATAAACAAGTGAAGTGTCACTGCAGAGTATTTAAATAAAAGATTAAGTATTAATATACAGTGCACATTCTATTATTTGCCTATGGTATACCTTAAAATCAATGCACTGTCTTTTAAATGTGATCTTACGCATATACATTTGTATGTACTGTTTTTGCCATGGGATATTTTCCTAACAGAAGCATTAATATACATTAATTTATTTAGGCTTCTCAGATGTCTGAATATGAATTGAACTAAACATTTTTATTTATGGCTGGTTTTCCATCAATGTAAAGGATCGTTAAAACTACATAAACTGAACACTTCCTTAATGATTCCACTCCTTTTTTTCCTATACAGATTACTGTAACTTTATACAGAATGAATTTCAGTTAGAGAGAACCACATATTTTGAGTTTTGTTTCAGCTCCAGCGGCCCCAATGTTCCTGAAGCCTATAAACAACAGCTGTCATACAGAATAACAATTTATACTGATAATAACAGTGATAATACAGAGAACATTAATTGGATGCTTAATGTGTCCCAGTTACTCAAGGACTCAAACCTTAACAGCTTTTCTGTCTATTAAAAAGGATTATCCCCAGGGTGATTCCCTTAAGGAGTATTCCTTTCACTGTTATTCTACAAGCTTGAAAAATGCCTTATTTGAAACTAATGATTTAGCTGTTTAAACAGCAGCTGTGGATAAAGGAAAAGCGCTTTTTTCAGAGTGAAAGCCCCACACATGCTGTTTGCTCACAAGTCTCACATCAGTCACATGGACGAGATCATACCTTCATCGGCTGCTTTTCCTCTTCACTGCATGTGCTCATGATTTTATGTCCAGATTTAACAAGCTCATCAATAATATCCTTGTGTCGTAAAATCTCCATGGTGAATGTCTGTATTTACCAAAACAAAGATTTTTTTTTTTTAAAGAGTGTATGACTAAAACAAAAACAATTAGGCAAAGCAGTTAAAATGACCAAGTTACATTCAATCATGCAAGTGCATTTCCTTGGAGCACACTGACAAACCATGTAGATGCAACTGGAAATGTGTGTCTTCACCTTTTGAACCTGCAGCTGAGCGGAGGTCTGGTCTTGCTCAAGCCTGATGTCACCCAGAGATGTCAATTTTTTGTCTGTTTCACTAATCCAGGCTAACTCTGCATCAGCCGCTTGGTCAAACTAAACAAAAGATAAATAATCAGGTCAGCAAGTTCCTGTAACTGGTGCCAGAGAAATACCTATCTACATTTCTTTCAAATATCCTTATCACACAAATGGAAAATGTGAGCTTGTCTCTTCATGGTAACCTGAAATAATCCATGATAGTGACTGATGTTATAAAGAAAGGAGAACTTTCCACAGAGGAAGTAAACACAACCTCTTAAAACGTGCTGGATCCATGACACGGCATTAATGACATGAGGACAGCTAACACTGATGCCTTCTCTCTGGTGGTGGTAAGGATTTTCTCTTTAGCAATACTATACAAATTGTGCAGCACAGGGAACTCTACTTAATGCACTGTGGTGTCCTAAATGCGAGGGAAATCCAAAAGGGAGGGGATATATGTATATGTATGGCTGATTCATTTCGCTGTGCAGTAGAAGATAACGTAGCATCATAAAGCAACTATACTCCAATAAAAATTAATTAACAAAAAAAATCATAGTGTGCTCACGATCCTGTACTGCAATAACTGAAGAAAATGAGGAACTCTGCATCTTTCTGACATGGAAAGAGATCTGGAAAAAAAAATACTATACAAATTGAAAAGCTATAGAAGTCAGTAGCTGGACACCATCTTTAAATCACTTCATCCTTCACTTTATCACATTAATATGATATGCAGGTAGCATGCTGTCATCAAAGTACAAAATCCCTAGCAAAAAAGAATGACATATTCCCATTTATTTACTCTGTGTGTATATGGAAAATACCTTTATATGTATGCCGAGTATACCCCCAAATGTCTCATGTATCATTCTTTTACATCTCATTTAATAACAGCAGAAAACATTTTCAAGAGAATTCTTAAATATTTCAAGAGATTTTCTTTTCTTGAGCATAACAATAATTCATGGTAGAAATTTGTGAAGTATGGAAAAATATACAGAAGAAAATTAAAAGCTGGAGTTAATACCGTTGGTATTTTAGTGAATTTTCTTCCAGAAGTTGAGACCTAGAAAGCTCTGGGATAATACTATATAAACAGTTTCATATCCTGCTTTTTCATTTATCATGAACATTTCCCATGTCATATAAATGTGATTTTTTAAATACCATCATTGTATTCTAGCATACCTGGATATTTTCACTTAGGTTCTCTGCATTTTTTCACTATTATATAAACAAGCCTGTAACGAATATCCTTGTATATAAATCTCTGTTGGCATCTCTAATTAGTTCCTTAGGGTAGATTCCTAGAAGTTGACTTCTAAGTCAAAGAGCACAAACATTTTCAATACCTTGCATCAGATAAACCCCATGCCTTCCAGTTACCATAAATGAGTACAGAGGGCAAGTGACACCACAGCACCAACCATAAATGGTAACTAACAAAGCCTCAGTGGGAAAAGCGAAGGGGGATGGACGCTGTGATTTTCAAGTCCAGTATTGCCAGAACCTCTAATGTTTCAAGAGCACCTGGAAATCCAGATTGGGGTCAGGGGATAACTAAGGGAGGGGAGACAAGAGTGGAGGTAAGGAACTAAACTGGAAAACAGTTCGTACTTTTAAGACACTAGGCAACACTCCGCAGACTCACAGGAGGATGGGGTAGACCTACTTTTACCCTATCTCACAAGTACATCTCAGAGCCCTGGGCATTATACACAACGCATACAAGGAGCCTCCGGGAGGAGAGAGAAGAAAGCAGAGCTGCTATGAGTCTTGGACCCGAGGAAAAGCACGGGGGTGAGTTCCCTGGGTTTTCTTTGGCTTCCCATACCCTGGACTGGATGCTGGAGAAACTGCCACCCAGGAGTACCCAGAGGTGCGGAAAAAGCCCCAGGAAAACCTGTCTCCAGTCAAAGGAGCAGGAAAGGAGCAGCCTTGCAAGACAGAAAACTTATAGACAATAACCATTCTACTCCAACCAAACACCACAGAAAAAAGCCTTGGCCTCCCCACACTGCTGCCAAGCAAGGATGAACGGGGAGCCCAGATTTCCACCCTCCTGAGCCTGGGCCCAACACCCCTGGCCAGGGTGATGTCAGCGAAGTCGGGAGCTGGAACTTTCACTCCCACAGGCGACCACAGACCCCTGCTCCCGGGTCAGTGGAGACCACATGGGGAGCCTGGACCTCCCCCTCTCCTCAGGGTGGCATCAGGGAAAGCCTGTGGACAGTCAGGATTTTCACCATGGTGTCAGGGAGCTGGAACTCCCACTCCCACCCAGCAGTGAGCGGCCCCACCCTTAGGTGTCCCACGAGGCTGCCTGGGGGACCTGGGATCTCCCTCCACCTGGCAGCATCCCCGTTGCCTCTGCCAGAGCGGTGTCAGGAAAGCCACCTAAAACAGAAGGCTTAATGAAGACCCAAGACACACAACACCGAGAACCCAGAAGAACTCAAACCGAATTAAAGAGGATTATCAGCAGAGGCTAATACCTAGAAGACGATGTGAGAATTATCTGGCAGATTTTAAAGTAGCCATGATAAAAATGTTCCATGAGCAATTTCAAACGCAGTGGAAATGAGGGAAAAATTAGAAGGCCTCGGGGCTTCCCTGGTGGCGCAGTGGTTGGGAGTCTGCCTGTCAGTGCAGGGGACGCGGGTTCGAGCCCTGGTCTGGGAGGATCCCACATGCCGCGGAGCAACTAGGCCCGTGAGCCACAACTACTGAGCCTGCGCGTCTGGAGCCTGTGCTCCGCAACAAGAGAGGCCGCGACAGTGAGAGGCCCACGCACCGCGATGAAGAGTGGCCTCCGCTTGCAAATTAGAAGGCCTCAGCAACAAAATAGCAGGTCTCAGCAAAGACACAGAATATACGGAGAAGAACCAAATGGAAATTTTTAGAACTTAAAAATGTAATAACTGAAATAAAAGCTCAGTGGATGAGACCAAGGAAGAGGACAGAGGAAAGAATGAGTGAAGCAGAAAACAGAATCACAGAAATCACCCAGCCTGAATAATAGAAAATAGACTGAAAAAAATGAACAGAGCCCAGGGCCTGAGGAACTATAATAAAAGAAAACTCAAGTCACTGAGTCCCAGAAGGAGAGGAAAAAGTGGCTGTGGCTGGAAAGTACTCAAACATTCTTGAAATAATAAAGTTAGAGAAATGGAGACCAGATTTGTGGCCAGAAATTGAGGAGGAGGCAGAGGTGGGAGGGGACGGGTGTGGCTATAAAAGGGCAGCATGAGGGGTCCCTGTGACGGAAACGTTCCCTGTCGTGATGGCAGCCGTGTCAATTCCCTGCTCATGATGTTGTACCATAATTTTGCGAGATGCTACCACTGGGGAAACTGGGTGAATGGTACAACGGGACCTCTGTATTCTGTTTTACAACTGCATGTGAATCTACAGTTATCTTAAAACAAGTTAATTGAAAAAAAAAAAAAAACTCTGCGTGGGTAACCTCTCATCTGTAAGCCCTGTCTGCATTTTCTCTTTTAGATCTATGCTACCAAGTTGCCCTGGCTGTACTGATTCATATTCCCACGAGCAGAGTTTGGCTATCCCGTCATCAGAATGGGTTATATAATTTATTCTTTAATAATCTTTGTCAAACTTATCAGTGAACTTTTCTTAATTATAAGGGCATAACCTGCCAGTGCGGCCTGGCACAAAAGACAGCACTGATTAAGTCATTGTGATGGTTCCAATCTCTCAGGTAAAAAATTACCAATTATATAAGTGAAAAATTCTTAATATTACTGAATTATTATTTGTTTACAGTTTTTTCTACCTATCATGAACCCACTAGCTTTCACCTTTACTAAGTAATGAATGAGTAAATGAATACTAAAGCTATTTGCTGGTCAAGTTCTTTTAGTCAACAAGTTTAGATAGAAAAAAATTTAGATAATCATCTAAATATGGGCCAAAGCAGAAGTATAACAGGGGTTAAAATAATACTTTTACATTTACCTTTAAAAACCAATGGCATAAAGATATGAAAAGGAAGATACGGTGTAACAGACCTTTACTTAATCTCTAGAAGGGCTACCGAACAAAATCTGAATATAAACCAACATCTAACCAAAAATCATGCAAAGTCAGGCTGCTCTGAGACTCCTCTGGTGTCCGGGCAGCCGTCACACTGTCATGTGTGAGGACTGGACACATATCCCATGGGTCCTCCTCCAAGTGTCACACGTCTGAGAGGATCGCTGACAGGCAAAGTTGCTCCAGACAGAAATGCAGAGCTTTAGTCGTCAGAGTGGGCGAGCTCCCCCATAAGGGCAGTACTTCTAAAATGACTCCACACGTTTATATACTCAAGCAGAAGTCTTTCTCTTTCCTATGTTTCCCATAACGGCATGCATTGTTTTCTGAAGCCGCCTCGTGATTTGCACGTAGCGTTGTGAATAAATATTCTGCCCACTAATTCATTACTTTTGCTGCTACGGGGACAAGTCAGAACAATGTGGACTCCAGAAGGAATCTTGATAAGCCATTTGAAAAATTCTATCTTCATCTGGTTCAATAATTGTTACATGACTTAGTTTCAAATGGAACTACTCATTAGCAATTGCTGATCAATGTGAAAAAGAAAAAAATTTCATCAACTAATTCAGCAGCTTCAGATGTGGAAAAAGAAATCGTCACAACAAACAAGTGGAAGAGTCTGATCGTTCGCTTTCAAGCCGCACATGGTGGAACTCCAGGGTAAAGCTCTACTATGTGATGCACTCAGCACAAAACTGAGAAAAAATAGTCCAGCCCTTTCTACCAGAGTGCAAATGCTGCAAGATATCAAGAATAAAATTTAACAGGAATGATTTTTTTTCTTCTACTGGTCCCTGAAAAAAATAAAGTGATGCCCCCACCCCTCTTGTTTGTGTTCAGGCTATTTTTAGGATTTATATGACAGTCCTCATAAAGAAAGGCAGATTGCTGGTGTTAATATGAGTTTAATAATAAGTCTCCCTTTCTGGAAGAAAAAAAAACAAAAAGCATCCAATGAAAACCAGTATGATGATACTTTCTGGAAGAAAAAAAAAAAAAAAGCGCATCCAATGAAAACCAGTATGATGACACCATCCAAGTTGCCAAAAGAGAAAGCTGAAACTCAAACACTGTTTCTTGAACCAAGGCAAATATTTGCTCTGCTGAAAGAAAACAAGACTTCAAGCAGAAATTTCCCTCTGTCCTTTGAAAGGTTTTTTCATTAAATTAGAAAATATTTATTGTCCAACAATGAAAGGAGTAGTCCCAGGGTCTACATGAAGCAATTTACAGTCAAGCAAGGCGTTTTTATTTAGGTCTGTGACTCTTTCAAACAACTACTTAACGTGAGTATTTCTAACAGACCATGAAATGGCTTATTTCACATGTGAGTAACGTGGACAGCAAGCTCCCTATACCAAATTTTAATAAATTTGCTTACTACTCATACAAGTAGCAAAAAATGACTTCAAATGAATTGTAGAGAGTGCTAGCATCCTTAACTGCATTCTGGGAAATATTCTAATACGCATCATCCCTGGAGTCCAACCATCAACCCCAGCTACGGTAATTCCTAGTATAGTTGAACTAGTATTTCAGAAACTTCCTACAAGTTGGTGAAAAACATTTTAATTGGCTAATCTCTAAATATTCCTGAAAAACACTCGGTAAAACAGTAACTGCCAACATTCTACTGAACACACTGTTCTAAGTGCTTGAACATGCAAGAATATACAGTTGCTGTCAGGATAAAAGGATATAATGTGGGTATTACCACTAATCCCATTTACAGCTGAGGAAGCCAAGGCAGAGAGAGGTTAACTGACTCACCAGAGGTTACCCAGCTTGTAAATGTCGGGTCTGAGATTCAAACCACGGTGGACTGACCCCAGAGCCTACACTTGCGGTTGCCCTGTTACATCCCTCATGCTTGTACACAATTTGGGCTCGGTCACTCAAAATATTCATGGGATTTCACCAATATCGGCTCAAATACCACAACAGTCAATAAGTGGTGGGTTTTCACTTACTATTTAAACGTTTCTCCCATGTCTGACAAACTACTTTTGTACTTATCTAGAAAGTTTCTCTTGCGTGGAAGCAGAGGTTTAAGAAAGACAGAGTGATAAGCAAACTTTAACCTCCAGGACATCCTCTTACTCCCTTCCCCTGGCGAGGGTCTTAGCGCTTGCTTTCTTTTGATTAGCATTTCCTTCCATTTTTCTTCACATTATTCATAACCCAGCCCATATTTTCCCACCGTAAACAAACCTCACTTCCGTGGGGGAGGTTTCCTTCTAGTTCTTTAAAAGAAATTAATAGGTGTTAGTTTTCTCCCAGGCTGATCCCTAATGACCCAAAGAACTGTTTATTTTAATTGCACCCATGTGCCTTTATACTGGGGGGTTATGAAGGCCCAATAAAATAAACCAGGCAATTAGAACTGCCAGAGAGTGCCTGGGATGCCCAGACCCAGTGAAATACACACTTCAGCACCTTCTTGATAATTGCACATTTATAAGAGGCAAAGGACAACAAAATGCTCTGGGGTTTAAACAATCACAGTGATCTGAATTCAGGCTGTTAAGTCTGTACCTCTTTCAAGCAAAACCTCCTTTCCCCATTTCCACATGGGTCATTTGGTTCAGTGTGCAATTAGAGAAAGAAAGCAACAAGGATAGGTTACTTTGTGTAGGTTTAACATGCAAAAATACCCCCAGTTTCTAACTCAGATAATGGCAGGCATTGTGAGAAGGAGGCAGCTGTTTTGCTTTTTTCTAAAGCTCACAATCACTATTTACTAAGCTGCCTTATTCCACTCAGATTTTTCTTAAAACTTATGAATGGGCCCAATTAAAAAAAAATCCTCTTCAGAATATTGATGCCTGCAAATCTGCAGAGTCAGACTCAGGAGCTTATTAACTGGTCACAATGAATGTACACCGTCCTCAGGCATCTGCCAATAATTGAGGCTGTTCCATTATTTCCAAAATAATAATAAACATCACTCTACTTTACATAAGGCTCTTGGCCCTATGATCTCAAAATTCAATGACACATCTTTTCAAAACTGCTATGTGATACAGAATTAATGTGAAAAATCTAACCACGTCACATCAGAAGTTTTTTGAAAACTAAATGTACACCGGACGGATACGAAGCACACGCTAACGAGAAGGTATCTGGATGCCCCCTTCCCTCCTCTCTTCAGACCTCAGCCCTTTTCCACGTTTGCCTGACATCTTCCATGTCAATCAACACCCTCTGTGATGGTGGCCTGACTCTTCACAATGTCCCTACACGGCTGCTGAATTTCAAAAATGCAGGTTATACCAGTATAAAGGAGGCAGGCCTGTACATAAACAATCTTAATGTCAAAAGATGGAAACATCTTAAGAGAAAGCTGCTTGGAAAAACAGCACATTCAGTTATTTTCAATCTAGTTGAATTTACTCCGGTTATTTGGGGACGAAGCATCAAATCTATAAATTTAAAAACTACCAAGTCATTTGCAAGGCCCATATCCTCACTCCATCACTCGTGGTTGGGTATGTCGGGGAGGGATCTGGAAGGAGTAGCTCTTAATAAAACAAGATGTATGTGCCTAAGGTATGCAGAAAAAGATGGACTGCTGTCAGATCATGTCCACAGTTCAGCTGGAGAAGAAACAGAATGGTAGATGATTTGTTTATACAACATAAAACAATTCATACAAAATATGTGGTTCATATCCAAGTCTAAAGATTTTTTTTGCACCATTCGTTTTATATTTCATGGACGCATTATGACTGGATAAAGAGAAAACAAGTATTTTTGTATTAAACTGTACTCTGGTCCTAATTCCAAACATCTATGGGCAAGGTTATAAAACAATTTCAGTGATATATTAGGTCCTTTCTAAACTTGTTAATTATAAGTTTAGAAACTATTCTTTTGAGTGCAAAACTAAATCTCTGCCAAACCAGAAAGACAGGTACCAATGTGTTCTTAAATTTGCCAAAAGAGAGAGAGAGAGAGACAGAGAGAGAGAGATTTCCTGATCCTTTCAGTTTACTTGCCCAAGTCTCACAGGCCTTACGGTTGAAAATATCCTCATACTTCTATTTTGCTGCAATAATGGCACCTTCCTTCAGATTACTGAAGGAGGTTAGAAAAAAATGGATCACCTCCTGCCTTAGGATTTTTCCTCTCTACCTGATTTATACAGAGGCCCTTTAGGGAGGTAGAATGAGATCTGGATTAAGTCCTAGTTACATCTCCACCACACTCTAGCTGTGGGACCCCAGGCAGGTTACCTCCCCACACACTGCATATGCTCCTCCCAGCTCTAAATGGTACATCTCAGCCTTACTGGAAAGGTATTCTCTTCTTTCCTTTTTTTTAAAATTGGCTTAAGTGAATTTTATTGGTTTTCTTTATTACTGGAGGTATTCCATTGGGCAGACATGCAGGCATTTCAAAGGAATGCACATACAAGTACAGAATAAATACATATAAACAACCAGAAGATATTAATATATCAATGGCACTAATATTAGCTATGACCTACTGGTAGTAAGATACTTTTACTAAACAATCTCCCCCTCTCTCACAAGGAAGGCTTGAAGGATACAGACCACAGTGTTTGCACGTTCTTTCTTCCACGAGTTTTTCTGTATTCTTTCACAAAGTCTTGAAACTTTCAGTAAGGAATGATTTTATCCGGAAAAAAAAACCCCAATAATTGTTATTTTCCTATAGGGTATATGTTTTAGATTCGAGAAAATACAGACCAATCTGTGGAAAACATTTGCAAAACTCTGAATAGAACTGGGCTACAGTTAATGACCTTGGCACCTGGCAGAGCTTACAAACCAGTAGGCGCTCAGCCTGTCACCTGCCCTTGAAAGCAGCTCCTTTGCCCCTTTTCTGTTTGCCCATTTCTGTTCCCCTCTAACCTTAAAAGAACCTAATTATAGGAATGAGATCACTAAGCAATTGAAACTAACTCCTGACTTATGTTCTCCTGAATACGCACCATGCCCTGTCTAACCTGTGGATTCTTTTGCTAGATTTTAAGAAGTAAGAATGAAGAATTAAGCAGTTAAAAATGACTAGCTCTCTACCCCCAACAGCCCCCTTAGCAATCCTGCAGGAGATCACAGGGGCAAGATAACATGTGAAGAGAGAGTCAGCCAGTCTGCACTCAATGGACGAGGATGCAGAACCCAACCTCCTGCCTCGATGATTCACTGAGATTCTTTTCCCCTTAAAAACTGTCACGGCTGAGCAGAATCTTCAGAACTGGTCTCTGGACACAAATCCACCTGCTCCCCAGACTGCTGGCTTTTCTGATTAAAGCACCTTTCCTTTCTACTGACCCTTGCCTCTCGAGTTATTGGCTTATGAACAGCAAGCAGCCGAACCTCGGTTTGGTTACACCCTTATCACTGTCTTCCTTCACTGAACTAGCCAACCACAGTCAGCTTCTCAAGAAAATTATACTCCCAAGAGGACAGAATATTTGTCGTGCTATTTAGAGAAGTCTTCAGTGCCAACTATGAAAGGTCGAAAAAAATTCTGGTGAAAAACAATCCAACTCTTTTCAAATAGTTGAATAAACTTCACAAATAAACACGCTTATTTTCCTATGATAATGAGGCATACAAATTCCTCCAGACTTTGAAAACAGAGCCACGCAAATGCATTCCTCAGGCATGAAGGCCTCCCTCGCAAAAATGTCTGAGGCAGGCCTTTTGCTATCGTTGTAGTCCATTGGCTTTTGTGATTCCAGAGCACGGCACTGAAATGAGGAGTGAGGCGCCATGTTTTAGAACTAGATAAATTACACTTTTACGGCAGCCTTAGAGAATGAATTTTGGATGCTCCACACGACGTGCTTGATTTGTGTTTCTTGCTCTTGGCTTGGATGTGCAAAGGCTGAGTCATCCACCTTCCCAAGCCCTGCTCCACAGTACACAGCAAAACCCTACTAACTCTGTCAGAGCAAGTCTGCAACAAGAGGCTGATGACTTAATATAAATATTCAGAGATTTCAATAAAAGTTAATCAAAACATGTATTACAAGCTTCTAGATCCAGGACCCTCTCCTCGTTGCCCACAGTCTTCTGAGAGAGCTGTGGCTAAGGGGTGGGGCCTATAAAACTCTCTGGGACCAGAAACCGTACGAGTTGCAGACAGGTCAGCAACGATCATTTTTTCCCCTTTCAGTCATCTTCAGAAAAAAAACCTACATCACCAACACAACTGTTTCCTTTTTAGAAAGAATTCAGCCTTTCTTTGCCATGTACATCAAGGAACAGTTAATAGTGACTTACACGATATCTCAAAATATTTACTCACACACAGATTAGATGCAGCCAGGGCATAAAATTAACATGAGCAGCATGCACACGTGTACACAAAAGGCATTTTGTCTGGACAGCAGGAGAACGGCGCTAGTCCTGCCAGTGGCTGACCTGCTGAGGCTGGGAGACCAGGAGGTAGATGGCTGCCAACAATGTAGAGATGAGCCTTGCCCGGCACTCACATGTCCAAGTAGCCCAGCTAAATGCTTTTCAAAACCCTTCCGTTGTGGAAGCATAACCAATGAATGGAAGCACCACTCACAGTCATCTCTGATCAGGTGGAGGCCCTGGGAGCAAGTGGAGGAAACGCACTGCCCAGACACCCAAGTGCTCGCCTACCTGCTGGGACCTCAGGATGGCCGCGTCAATCTCCTCCACCTTCTGTGTGATGGTGTCGCTCACCAAGCGGTAGCGGTCGTTGTCCTCGGCCACCATTTTTTCCAGCCCTTCCCTCGCCCTCCAGGGCACCAGCTCCAGGAGAGCAGAGCTCACTTCATTAAGGGAGTCCAGCAGGGCTTTGCTGCTCTTAGTTTCCTTCTTTAGCTCCTGAAAACAGAAGGAAGGAAACACAAACCTGTGGGAAATGCCAAGTCTGAATGGGCTTCTCCTCTAACTGTCCTTGGGGCTAAAGCCCTTCACAGGCCAACGTGATGCACGGATCCCCTTAGTGCCAGTTACGTTCTATACCCCTTGGTTACTTAAAGCTATTTTGCAGAAAGGAAAGTGTTCCCCTGAGAAGTTCCAAAGAACACTTCCTTTGTCAACATGGCAAGACTTTAGCTTTGAAATGCAATATAAACGTTTAAAAATTGGGAACCCGAACCCGGCAAGTTAACCCAGCAAGTTAATCCAGCTTGCTGGTAACCTCGAAGTAATCAGGTACCAGAAAACTAAAGAGGAAAGTCCAAACCAGAATCAAGTGACCCTCAAAACGAGGACACACTGGCTTTAAATCATCCCAGTTGAATCATTATAGGCTCAGTGGACCTGACCTCCTGGACTGCCTTCACCCAGGTGTGATCGTACTTCAGGGATGATAAAAACCGAGGCGGAAAACTCTGAGAAGGAGGATGATCGGCATGAGAGAATACCACTCTTGCAATATAATTAGAAAAGCCACCTCATGCTTGGCATCTATCTTATAAAGGTATCACTATTCTAACCAAATTACGTGTATCTCTGAAACAGTGACCATTTTCCTTTTTTTTTTTTTCTGTTTTCATCATTCTGTTTCTATAAGATTCGAGAAACAAATGACAATACGCTGTTTTCATGTCTGGGCTCCTAAAAGTTTAAATAGCTGATCTGCTGCCAATTTCTGTTGGGTCCCCGCCCACCAAGGCATCCTTAAGTATATTAGTAATGACACGTGATAAATATCACTTCGCCCCTGTGTGAATAAGGCTCCCTGAGAGATAACAAGCGGATCCAAAGAGTGTATAAATCGGAGCGTACTTTTTGCCTCGCGTGTGCTTGGCTGGAGGCTTCTCCCTTCAGAACCTGCGTTTCGTACGAAAGCAACTCGACCTCCACCTTGTCCAGCCAGGCGCACAGCCCCTCGTGCGTGGAGTGCAGCCGCCTCGCGAGCTGCAGTGCCTGCTCCAGGGTCTTGGCGACGTCCGTGCTCAGTTTAGTGATGTCTTGGTACCTCGCTTTAATGGCTTCCAATTTATCTTGAATTATTAAAACTTCATCACCTAGAATTTCAAAGGCATGTCATATCTCATGAAAGGGGAAGAAGAGTTCTTCAGCTAAAGAAGTTCTGACCCAAGAAAAGCCCCTTCCTAGGTTTGAATTTTTCTGAGGATATCTGGCGAATGTAAACAGCTCTGAAAATGCAAATATAAAAACTATAAAGGGCTATGTGGAAAGCACCACCTTTGCAACTATCTGTATGGTCTTTCCATTTTCAAGCATCGGGGTTAAAAACTGCCTGGGTTTGCATACTGAGTTTGTTACTTATTACCTTGCACAAGATACCTCACCTCTCTCTGTGCCCCTGGTTACTTAGCATTACGAATAGAACCTACTTCATAAAGTTGTGATAAAAATTCAGTGAGTTTGTATTTGCAAAATGTTTAGAATAGTGCCTGCCACATATATACATTTATATATGTATAATCTATGCATGTGTGTGTGTGTTAAAAATAATAAACTCACCTGCACTATTCCAATAGATCCTCACCTGCCTCTATTTAATTTTCAGAGACACAGAGAAATTGTGTCCTGGGCTTCAGAGTCCAAGTGCAAGGCTCTCGATACTGTATCAAATTCTTCCCATTCATAATGAATGGTACCTGTCCCCCACCACACACATGTGCTGAATTGTATATAAACACAATGAGACATTCCTACAGCCAAAGGAATTACTAAAACAAGGTAATATCTGTCTTCTTGGTGAGTTCAAGCACAGAGAAATGAAGCCTGGCTATAGTCACACTATGTGTCACTGAATGCCACCTATCTTAAAATTTTAAAAAACTGTCTACAACCTATGTGTTCATCTAGAACAACTGCCTTCCACAAGTGGAAAACTAATGTCACTCTGCCATGGGATTCTCTGACCAATGCTTGGTGTTATGAGTAATACACAAAACTTCGATTAAAAACTCAGTGAGATCATGAGAAAAACAATGAAATCATAGTCCAAAACCCCCTCGGTCGGCCTTCAAAGCATTCCCCGGATGAAGTCTTGGAGTGGCCCCAAAATTCCAGCGTGCTCTGTGTTTTTCCCCCATCTCTAAAATATTTTGAAAGCAACACAAAATGCTCATGTCATGAGGATTTGATTTGAAAGGTATCTCACCTGTTGTTCGTTTAAGTAGTTCTAAACCATTTAGTAAGGCCTGATCTACATTTTGTTTTCTGAGTAGGATGTCCTCTTGCAGAACCTAAAACACAGGTACCATTTTTATGCGGGGGAAAAAAATAAATTTAAATAAGCATTGGCATTATCAGTTAATCTTATTTGAGGAAACACCTTTTCAAATATTCCTCACTGTTCTCATGTTTACCCATCTTTTTTCCACCACTGTGCCCATGTCTCAGTTCACCTATCATAATTTACTCCCCTCTTCAGAAAATGGGCGATGTGGAGACACTGGAGTACTGGTTAATTATGGGTCTTTGTATACAAAGATGAAATAACAAAATGAAAGGTCAGCAATCCAGCTATTGGATAAATTACATCTCTTCTTACATGTGACTTCACTAAAAGTAATTGAATACAACACTACTTACTATATATAAAATAGATAAACAACAAGGACCTACAGTACAGCACAGGGAACTCTGCTCAGTACTTTGTAATAACCTATATGGGAAAAGAATCTGAAAAAGTGTATATATATATACACACATATATATACATAAACATATATATATGTGTATGTGGTGTGTGTGTGTGTATATATATATATATATATATATATATGTATATATATATGTATATATATATATATACTGAATCCCTATGCTGTACACCTGAAACTAACACAACATTGTAAATCAACTATACTTCCATTAAAAAAAAGTCACTGTATACATAGGCAATGTCTTCTTTGAGTACAGCAACTCACCTAAATCATAGTGAACATAAAATAATACAGAAATAAGGAAGACTGAGAAAATGAGGACAACTGAAATAAAAAAAATGAAATAAAATAAATCGAAATACCCGCAGCTCAGCCTGCTGTGTCCACAGCCCCTCAGGGCTGGAATCCTGGACCGAGAGTCTCCTCAGCTTGTCATGCACTTCACTCAGCCAGTTCATCAGCTCCACTTCATCTTCCCCAAAAATCTTAGCATTACACAGAGCCTGCTGGAGAAGCTCAGACCTGCCGTGGCTTTTCTCTTGAATCTCAATGTACCACACTTGAGAGGAGTCTAATTTACTCTGCACCATATCTTTATCCTCCCTGGAGCTCAAAACCTTTAAGGACTGGCCAATGCTAACGGCCTGGTGTAAATGTTTATTATGATGGTTGATGTCATCTTCTAAGGCCTAAATAAAGTTTAAAAAAGGAAACAAAAAGAATGGACAAATAAAAATGACAACATAAATTGAACAAAAAGATGACACATGAAATGGGTCTTAAGGTTGCACTGATGCATCACACAACAGTACAAAACTCAAATGCATGTCCTAAAACCACAAAGGGCATGGAAAACTGGATCTCACTAACGTTGTGATGGGAACCTTACTTTGTGCTGTGCAATTTGTTCCTCCAGCTTGGACGCTTGGGTTCCAATGGGTTCGCTATTCGCCAGCCTCTTTTCTGTGGTTGTCAGCCACTCATTCAGTGGTTCTAAGGTTTCGTGAAACTGCTGTGCTACCACTGAGATACCTTCCAACTGACGATTCCTGAAAACGTGCCAAGAGGAAGGTCATTCAGGGATGGGAAACGTGGGAAACTGTCAACAGAAATCTTCACTCGTGCTCCTGCGTTCCACTCCAAACAGTTTTTGTAGAAAACATCTAACGTTAAAATTAAAATCTCTCACACAGAGAGGACACGTTAAAATAGTTCTCCTATTCTCCATGCTTCCACTGCCAGGGGCCGGGGTTCGATCCCTGGTCGGGGAACTAAGATCCCACAAGCCACGTGACGTGGCCAAAAAAAAAAAAAAATGAAATATCTATGAAAAACTTTAAAAAATAGTTCTCCTATTAAATAAAAGTAAAGCTGAACAACACATCAACCTCAGGTGCCTGAATCCTGTGAAAGTCTTAAGTAACCTGGTTGTAATACTTACAATAATAATAGGTATAATCATACTAATGTTATAAATAGTAGCCATGATAATGATAATAATAGGTAATACTTACTGAACATATATTCTGTGTTTTATATCACAGTTAACTTCAATCGGAGCATCAGTTACTGAGATTGCTTTAATCAAATGGTCAAAATTAGATTTAAATTTTGAAGAATAACTATAGCATCCCCTGTGCTGGAATTACTAGTGAGTCCTCCTTTAAAAAGGACACTGTCAGGTACATTTCCCCGAGGCAAGAGTTAATATTTTATGGACTAAAATATCATGAAAGAGGAGAAATATTCCTTAGACTTTCACTTGTAACAGAGCTTGAATGCTTTTAGAAAACCCATTGTTTCCTCCCTTAAAAAGGTACCACATAAGCTAAAACCTACTTGTACTGTCCTCGGTTTTTATCTACGGCAAGTGCTTGTGCTGGTCGGTATACAGAGGACCTGATTCCGTATCCAATCCTGTGAATTATTTCTGCTGGGACCAAGAGCTGCTGTCTTAACCTGTTATCATGTTTAATTCTTAGAGAATTACATGATTTGAGAAATGAGCTTTCTATGGGGACAAAGGGAATTATAGACAACTGGTACATGCTACCGAACATAATTTCTATACCTTCATATCACAAATTACATATGCATATATTTTTAAAACCTTCAGTTGAAATACATTTGATCTTTTTAAAAAAAATGAATAAAATTACTACATTATTTTTGACTTCTGGACTATCACTATTTATGACTCTTTTTTTAAAATTCTAATATCCAATCACCTAGAATCACTGGAAAGAACTATTTTGCAACTAGGTTTAATTGACTATGATTTAAATTGTAACAGAATCTATTAGTCTTTGTGTGAATCATAGCATCACCACCATCCCTCCACTTAATACCGTTGTGAGGAAGGTTTAGGAAAAAAAGGACAGTAATGGGAGTAAAGCAGAGATCTAGACTTTCATTTATTAAAAAAAAGTACTGAGAGTCTCTCCCATGGCAGTAATTCTGGGGCATTACACAGAAGGAATAATCTACTGACACACATTAAAGAATAACATGAAACTTCCAGCCTCCTTCAGAGTCCCTTATTCAATGGTCCTAGAATGATAACTCCTTCTACTCCGTAATTCAAGATTGGACAAACCCTTCTCTGCACCATCTTAGTTCCAAAGAAGGTAGGAATGTATGGAGATGCTCAGTCTCTTCAGTGGGTCATCTATTTCCAACCCAGCCAGTGTACACTTCAATGTAGCTACAACTTGACATTGGTCAATGTGGTGCCAGTGAAGAGAATGAAGAAAGAACTATATTCAATATCCTATGATAAACCATAATGGAAAAGAATATTTTAAAAAAGAATGTATACGTATGTATAACTGAGTCACTTTGCTGTACAGCAGAAATTCATCAACTATATTTCAATTAAAAAAATTAAAAAGTAAAGAAAACAAAGTGTAATGAAGCCCCGGTGGAGCCACGCTCCAGCTTCCAGCCCTGGTAAACGTCACAGTGCCCTCCACCTGCCTCACTTCCCAGATAACTCCCACTCCTCCTTTAAAACAGAGCTTAGCTGTCACTTTCCTGCCCCAGGCCAGGTTCCTCCTGTTCTCTGCTTCCACAGCACCCCGTGCCCAGGTTTCACTTTGAACCATCACATTTGTCATTAGTCTTCAATGGCTACGAAACCCTGCTAGGCTGTCCCTTGTCTGAGGGCAGGGATGATCTGACCAGCGCACCCCTGCGGAAGGCCCAGCTCTGCCTGATGCACGGTAGGCAGGCGATAACTACATTATAAATGAATAAACGAATGACCTCCCAAGGGAAATACTCAAGAGTTGGGATAGATTTGGAGACTACAGGACATCCCCATCGGGGGAATAAGGACAGAGGTGCCATAGCCCTTGCCCTCCATGTTCACATACATGATAAACACAGGAAAATAACAATTTGAAGAAAAGTATTACCAAAATACAAGAAATCAGTATGAAAGCCATTGCTGCTCTTTCCAAAGACTGGAAGCATTTACCTTGTTTCAGCCTTATTAAGCAAGGCCGCCCATCTGCTATCCAAGAGACTCAGTTGTTTCAAAATCTTCACTTTATCCGCAGGTTCTGCTGTGGCGGCAATTTTTTCTCCTTCCCGTTTGATCACCTCCACAGTAGATTTGCGGTCATCCAACAATCTCTGGAGAAGCTTAAGACAAAATAGTAAATTTTTAAAAAAATAAATAAAAAGAAAGGAAACAAAACGGTAATTTTATCAACATATGAAAAACATACACAAAGTACTTTGGATATGTAACAAAAATAACTTTGTGTGGATTCACATACAAAAGGACCTGAGAAGTAGGATTTTTTCAAAAAAACTCATTTTGTTTAACGATTCATTACTATTGTGTCAAACATTGTGGTGGCAGCTTTTCACACTAAATAAAACAAATATTGATAAGGCCACTGAACCATTCGTTATTAACTTGTTAATATAAAGTAATGGAGTAGAATGTGCCGCTTAGGATAACCCCTCTGCACTGATAGCGCAAAATCCCAATTATTATAATGAAATGGGAATGCCCTAAACAATCAACAGTGATCTGTCCCGTTGAGATAGAAAAGGTCACTATAAATCATCACTGTTTTCAAAACCTTTTCCCTTGTTAAACAATCCACCGCAGAAGGGAAGTTGAAAGTCAGACCAAGTTCACAAGCTAGTGAGGCTACAACTAGAGGCTCTTGGTTGCTTTTAGGGGGTAAGATAGCTCCTAAAATTCTTTACAAGGATGAAAACTAAAAAGAGCCTTTAAATATCATTTCCACAATGAACCGAGGGGGAAACATGTCAGAAATCCCCAAAGCTGGCTAAAGAAGACTAATATTTCAGGATTGAGCTGTGGAAAAAAATTCAATTTAATGCTTCATTTTGAGAAGCCTGGAAGGGAGTGTTTGACATAGGTAGCCAGAAATCAGGATTCCCTTCCTCCAATGAATCAAAACAAGTATTTCAGGAATAAGTGCAAACCCCAGGCCCTGTGTGAAGAGCAGTGAGGAAGGCACAGGTGTACAGAATGCTGAGTACCGCACTGCTTCCTTAACCTGACCCTGACGGATGCCTAAGGACCAAAGGCACAGACAGTCACCCAGAAGTAACAAGCTGGAAGGGTATTTTCTCACTGTCACTTTGGGATCAAGGCCACCACAGCAGGAAGGGAGGGGAACAGGGCCAAAGAGAAGGGGAAGAGATGCCCTCTCTTGACACAGGTCAGAGTCATCATAAATATCAAAGTACAACAGATGGTTTAGGCAGTAAAGAGAACAATTAAGTGGATTACTTTCGGTACACTTTAACGAACAGCTTCTAGCAATTAAGAAAGCAAAATCAATAGACAGGTTTTGTTGGCTGAGCATAGTTCATTAACTCTGGGCAAATAATAAATGTTTAAATTAAATCGTGAATGGTAGCAATTATATTATTATATTTAACACCAGATTATATTATATATTTATTACATTATATAAATTATACATATATATTATTTTATTATCTATTATTATATATTACCATATTTTTTCAAAAATCAAACAAATGCAATGTGTTTCCTGTTATATTTCTTTAATCCATACCTGTAAATCTATTTCTAATAAGTTAATTTCCCAAGACACTAAAGTCTTTGAAGAATTTTTAGAGAGAGTAGTACTAGATGTCAAAACCCAATTAAGCCTCATAATCCAGTCTCTTCTTTTTAAAGGTCCCGTCTTTTTAAAGAGAAGCCTTATCAGTGTGCTGTGTGCCAGGCGCCACCCCCCCCATGTGTCATTTCAAGTCATGGCTGACAAATCAATACTGGACAGGTCACTAAATGCTTCCTCATGACCACAAAAATTGTACATGTGGCCCAAGTAGTCACCATCCCTCTAAGAAGTGTCTTTCCAACTGGGTCCTGTATTTGCAGAATCAAAAGACACAGCAGCATGGTTCTCAGCATATGTGAATCAACTCTCTGCCATGTCAGTACAGGCTGAACCATAACAAACTGCCCATACTGACTCTATAAAATAGGCAATTGCATGTGCATCAACCTAATACACAGGAGAACAACGATATTTCTGTTCGAAGTCACCTTTTCGGTAAGTGATGTCTTCAAACTCAACTACACTATTATTTAAAATTGTACACACATACCCCTCCACTCAGCACTTACTGTCCCCCACCCTCGTGCTCTGTCTCTTGCTAATAACTCTTATCTCCCATCCCAGTGTTATTTATCAATGGCTAATGTAACACCATTTACGTGGTTACTTTGTTTACTGTCTCTCTCTCCCTGTTCCTCCCTTCCCACTAAACCTTAAACTCCATGAGGAACGTCTATGGTTTGTATTCAATGATATATCTCCAGCACCTGGAACGATGGCTGACCTGTGGCAGATGGTCCACAAATATTTGTTGAATGACTAACAAAACAATGTCTAGAGCATTGATTACCAGTTAACGAAGATATCCTATTAACACAAATAAAGAGAGTCACCAAGGTAAACTTTTACTGTCATTGTTAAGATTTAACATGAAACAGTATGAAAGCTCTGCTAACTTACCTTCTGCTCTTGTATCTGGGCCTTCACCACCTTGAACTCAGCCGATGGGGGCTTCTGATTGGCCACAAGCTCCTCGGTGTCCACCATCCAGCTGAGTAGGGACTCCAGGGCGTCCTGGAACCTCCCGCAGTGCAGCAGGGCCTCCTGCAGCTGGGCTGCTCGCTGGGCCACCTGCACAGCACCAGGGATCCCCAGTTATCTACTGTGTTCAGGAAAAATGAAATTTGCCCACCAGCCGACACTTTCCATGCTCATCTTCCCATCTGGTCACAAATTTTCTTTTCCTTCTCACTTAAAATTCACCCAAAGCATTGCTAGTGGGCAGGATACAGATGGAAAGGAGACAAACTCAAACTTAGCAAGTAAGCCAAGGAGATAAGGTTGCCATCTCAACCAGTCAGTGCAAAAGGGGAAGCCTTTGAGATTTTGGAAGTATCCAATACATTTATGATTAGCAATGAATGGTTCAAATATTTTAAGGTTACTGAAAGAAACAGTGCCTTATTCATTTTTATCATTATCCCTGGGATTCATTCTTTATTTCCTACTGTTGAATATTTTTTTAAAGACTAAGATTTAAACAACAATATTATTGTGGAGAGAATCAGAATTACGTTCTGCTAGGCAAAATAACTATGAAGTATCCAATTAAATTCTGCTAGATCCAAGCTCTATAGAGTCCTTTCTTGACAAGCCAGGGCCTTTGTCGCCCAGTAAATGGAGTCTCTGTGTCCTGCATAGAGATATCCTATTGCCCCCTCAAAGGTCTTTTCTTTTTGGGCTGAAAAAGTAGTTGGCAAGATATTTTAAGCTCCATGGAAAGTATTCACACCTGACACTGCATCCCAGTTGTATTTGAGGAGTGCTGCGGTATGAATCAAACTCTAAAGAAGGATAAATGTCATTCTGAGATACAGCCACTGCTTAAGATTTCAACGCAAGGAAAACTCCAAGAACAATCCCCCACCACTACCACCCCTAGATGAGCACTGCCATCCCGAAACCCTTTTCTGATCATTTCTGTCACATAAAGAGCTGCCACTGTGCATCAGCATCACCTTCTTAAGACATCAGAGCATTATTTTCCAGTGTTTTCCATCATGGGCATTTAGAAAAAGGTGGGATCTACATCTTATCAGTAAAATGGTATTTGGACTTAATGATCTATAGCGAGATGCAAACCCTTAGTCCAGGGCAAACAGACACACAGCTGTACTGTGTGACCTATTACACAGTGTGGAGTGAGTTGCTGACATCTGAAAATTAGGTTTCACATAAAAAGTGAGAGTTCCAAGTTCTTTGCAAAATAAGTAAACGATCTGGCAACAGGGAGCCCAGATCCCTATGGGACACTGATTATGGAGCCAAATAGCCCCTGTGCCCTTAGAGGTGCGTGTGCTCCCACCAGCCCAGGGTCAGGATCCTGGCCACCTGCCGTCACAGCTGTGCGGCCGGGTCCCTAACCTCAAAGGGGGCGGTGGGTGGGGGAGGTCCTTCCTGCATCTGTGCTGCCCAGCAAGCCCCAGGGGCATCTAGGGTGGGCTATCAGTTCATGGAGACGTCAAGAAACAGGCAGGTTTAGGGAAGCTTGGCTACTAGAAATACGACTGGTGGTCACAGCAAATGCTGGAGAAGAACAATCCACAGAAATGACAACGAAGGGGGTGGCAACGTCACCTTCTTGTTGAGGGTCTTCCATCGCGCACTGGCATTGTCCAGGTCCCGCTCCAAGGCCTGGGTGCTGGTGCCCTTAGCGGCACTCTGAACGAGGCCTTGACCCAGCCAGTTCACATCCTGCTGTTTAACCTGCAAGGGTTCAATCTCTTCTTTTTGGAACACCTGCATTGGAAAGAATAATTATATGAATTATAGTACCTAACAGCCACCAAATATAAACATCTGTCCAATCATCAGGTATAGATTATTAGAAATAAAGATCATTTTTGTTGCCTAGTCATGTGTTATAGCTGCTTTACGAATAATAATGAGAAAGTAAACTAAATATAAATTCACAATGTTATCAAAACCACTCAGGTCAGAAAGAGAACGATAAATACCATATGATATCACTTACATGTGGAATCTAAAATATGACACAAATGAACTTATCTACGAAGCAGAAACAGACTCACAGACATGGAGAACAGACTTGTGGGACTTCCCTGGTGGCGCAGTGGTTAAGAATCCACCTGCCAATGCAGGGGACACAGGTTCGATCCCTGGTCCGGGAAGATCCCACATGCCGTGGAGCAACTAAGCCCGTGCGCCATAACTACTGAGCCTGCGCTCTAGAGCCCACAAGCCACAACTACTGAAGCCCATGTGCCTAGAGCCCATGCTCCGCAACAAGAGAAGCCACCGCAATGAGAAGCTCGTGAACCGCAACAAAGAGTAGCTCCCCCTCGCCGCAACTAGAGAAAGCCCGCGCGCAGCAACGAAGACCCAATGCAACCAAAAATTAATTAATTAATTAATTTAAAAAAGAGAGCGAGAACAGACTTGTGGTTGCCAAGGTGGGGGGAGGGATGCACTGGGAGTTTAGAGTTAGTAGATGCAAACTATTACGTATAGGATGGATAAACGAGTTCCCTTACTGTAGAGCACAGGGAACTGTATTCAATATCCTGTGATAAACCATGATAGAAAAGAACAGAAAAAAGAATGTATGTATATGTATAACTGAGTCACTTTGCTGTACAGGAGAAATTAACACAACATTGTAAGTCAACTATACTTCAATTTAAAAAAAAAAAGAAGGTACAGAAAATGCTAAGGAGCAAAATGATAACAAGGGCCCAAGATGAGCCTTCCTGGCAAGAATCCTTATAGGCCCTTCCGAGGATGCCTGCTGCTAACTGGCAAATGACATTTCAGACTCAAATTGGAAATGGGGGTCACTGACAAGAAGATGACGTGAGCCAGAGGGGCAAATACAGGGTAAGGAACAGAAAAAAGAGGTAGATGGGCACTGCAATAGTGTGGAGCCCTACACGTCTAGCCCCTCAACGTCTGTGAAGATGCTGACGGGCTTGCAGGATGCACCGAGGCCTCACCCCACGGATCTGATCACACAGGGCCGGCACAGCAACCCTGGTCACCCTTGGATCACTGCCTACACTGTCGGCAGTCTTCCAGCACTCTCCCTGCCGACTCTCCATCCCACCCAACTTATAGGCCCCGCTGCTTGTAACTGGCAAAAGATCTAATTAATGTATTACGGTAAAATGCAAGTCCCACGAAAGCACAAATTTCTCTTTTCCTTATAGTCGTTCTATACCCTGGACCTACCACAGTACCTAGCTTGTAATATGGACCTGTTAATGATTTGCCAAATGAATATCAGCATAGAAAATTTTATTTATATCTTGGGGTATATGATGATAACTCCTCAATAGATAATACTGGGGGGGGTACATCAACTCTTTCACAGATAATACAAATGTTTTTAATATAGGGCTTGAAGGATGCTAGGAAGGCAAATAAATTAATTTAACTAAGGAAGGGAAGCTTCAGCTAGAGATTAAGGTAAGACAAGGTTTGGGACACTGAGTCATTATACTACAGGCCACTATATAAGTATATCAACAGTCCAAGTGAATGAACAGTTAAACAGAATACATGAAAACAATAAAAGCAAATATCAAAATAGGACTTAAGAAAAAATTACAGGCACAGTATGGAAAATAATTTTGAAAGATGTAGAGGCTGCCAGAGACAAACTCCACCGACTCTGGAGCAAGCCCAGAACACAGGATACTTCTGTGTTATAGTATGAATGAGTAAACTAAAGAACAGCAAACAAATAAATGATCATCTCTTCTAAAAGTCCCCTCTTAGCAAAAAGCCCAAACTTCTTCCACAGAAAATCCAGACAGTTTCCACACTGGCTAATTCTTTCTATATAACAATACTCAGTATAAAAAGTCAACTACACATAAACAAAGAATTATAAGAATTCCCCAAATCATTGGGAAAAAATTACCATACATCTTTCATGATTTTTTAAAAAGGCATTAATTTACCTAATAAGTCAATAGAAACTTACAGGAAGGTAGTGAAAACAGAATTTGGTGCTATGATCCTACTTCTTTTCTATACCACTTTCCAAGTTACTATTTCTAGGAACTAATAGCTGTAGATATGTTTTACTACTTACCAAAAAAAAAGAGGGGGGAGGGAAACTGCTACATTTTTAATTCCAGGAAATTGTCTGGTACATAAGGATTCAGGGAAAAGTTTTATTCTCCCTCACAGCTAATTTTCAGGGCAAAACAAAACAAAACAAAACAAAAACCTAATAAAAACGTTCCAGTAAATTGCCTTAACCCCTGGACTTGGTTTTAAAGAAATGAATTTCAGGGTTGCCTATCAGCGTAGTTCTGGGTGAGTCTGTGGTAATTTTCTCAAGTGCTAACAAAAATACACTAAGGGTTAAAAAAAGATAACTACTAAAGAATCTATATACTCCTAAGAGTTTAATTACCTTCTACAAATAAACTGCAAAATACTTTACAGTAAAAAAAAAAAAAGTACTCTGCTAAGCTTTCAAACTAGGATGCCATTTAATGCAACCTCATGGAAAGGGCATCCCTGATTAGAGCAATTATTTCATAGACTGATAGTGTCCAAATTCCTTATCTCCAAGTAACAAAATACCTAGGAAGAGAGACTCTCCCCCCAGTCTAACCCATGAGTACACAAACACAAGAGAAGCTTAAAATAAAATAAAATTACCTCTGAGGCAAAGTTTACCAGAAGAGCTTAGGAAAAGGACCAAAATAGCTGAACTTCAATCTAAGTGGGAAGAAAAAAATTACAGGCTTGACAACCAACCTCTCCCTATTACAAGGCAGTACGCTTTACTTGCTTACCTCACTCACCACTTACCAAAAGTGAGGGGCTATACAAGTGAGGGGCAAAATACAGCACAATTACCTCTCTCCCCCATGCAGAGCTACTGAGAGAACATTTTCAGCACGTGTAAAAAGTCCTCAATTTGAGGAGAGCACTTCTCAGACCACAACAATACTGTGTTGGTACCTTCCTGACTGAGCCCATTGGAGCTTAATAAATCCAATATAACTGCCCTTAAATGGCAGGGTCTTAAACCACAATTTGTGGAAAAGCCTAAGCCTAACATAAATTCACAGTGGAGGCATTCAAATGAAAGGGATCAGCCACCATCTCTACAACCAGGAGCAGGACCCCAAACAGCTGGGGATAATCACGCTCCTCAAAAACAGTCCCTAATTAATTTGTTGTTATGATCAACTTATCAATATCTGTCATCTGGTAGGGTACTAGCCAAACCCCTCCCAAAGACAAGACCGGATTGACCATGATTGGAAACACCAGTGGCCACTTGACAACACTACCACAGACCTTGGGCATCACAGAGTTTCCCATTTCCGTTAATTACCTGAACTGAGTGAAAGCCATTACAGACAGGGTCCAAGGTTCCTGCCCGGGCCCTTGTTTTTCGGGCAGCAGCTTTCTTTCTTACTGCTCTGAATTTTGGGGAGCATTGCATAGGGATCGCCTCCATCTCCTGGGCCGAAAGGGGAGCCTCCATGTCCTCTTGAGATGCTACGTTGGATTCTTCCAAATCGTATTGTGTCAATAATGTCAGGTTTTCTACTAAACTTGCGCTACCCCCATCTACATCATTTCCCCCCAGATCTGTGTGAGGGAGAGCCAAATCCTCAGGAGAACCTCCCATAAATTCCCTACTTCGTGCTGTGCTTTGTAATTCTCCTGGTCCATATGTTTTTCCTCCTTCTCCGGGGTTAGAAATACACTTGTTTTCTCCCTCTCTTGGCAAAATGAATGGGTCAGCCTTAAGAGTGCTCTTTTTGACATCATTCTGCAGGCAGCAGTTTTCACCAAGGATTTCCCTTTGACCGTTGACACGTTTTGTTTCCTCTGGTGGAGAAACATCATGTAAAATCGTTTTGAAGTTGTCATCAAGGTGGGCGCTTCTGCATGAAAGCAAGGGGATTTTCTGTTCGCTGATGGAATTAACAGAAAAAAAGGGTCTATATTGCTCTGCTATGTGAATATCTTCAGCAGAAGACAAGCTTCTAATTCGGGACGGGTCTCCAGGTAAAATGCCCTGTTTTTCTTCCCTCTCGGCTGGAGGACTGCATAACCCAGAGTCATCCTCCTCCGACGTGAGAGAATTACTACCCCCTCTGCACTTGCCAGCCTTGGTAACAGCATCTGACAGATCAGGAGGTTCAACAAAAGAGCTTTCACTTTTGTTTGCATAATCCATAAAATTGGCTGGGACGAACATTCGCCATGACCGTCTATGCTCTTTCTTTTCTGCGTGGGATTTGGGTTTGGGTAATCCCGTGCTTCGGATGATATCGCTATTTAGTTTGAGGGCATCAAAGATCATCTTTTCATCGAGTTTGTGAGTTTCACGGCCTCTCAGCTCAAACGCACTGGAAGAAGCAAGGGCACCATTGGAGCATAAAGAACTGACATCCAGTGTTCTGTGACTGTAGGGTAAAGTCCGATCTGTGAAATGCCTGGAAGACAGGCTCCCCTTGGAACCAGAGTCGATCTGCTCATTCAGCCTAACCGTGTCGTAGATGGAGCGCTGCGGGACGTAACAGTCCTCGATGTTGAGGTCCTCCTCTTCCTCTCCCTTCCCTACACAGGGGGGATTCTGACGTAAACAGTCCGGTCTGCTCAGCGGCTTGCCCATTTTGGAGACAGTTAAAACAAATATTGCAGCTCTTGACACAGAAAGTGGGAAATAAGGCAACGCATCTTTCAGCAAAGCACACTTCTGAACAGAACTATAAAGTGTCTCCAGCCCAAGGACGCATCTCACATAACACACGTCGTCATAGATGAGGTGTTTAAGGCCAGCAGCAGGGCACCGGTCTACTTTGCAACCCTCCCTTTACCTGGTGGTTTGAGAATGATTCTCAAAAATAAAGTGCATCAAGAGCAGAGGATAGAAGTCTCCTTCCTCCTCCTACCCAGAAAGGCCCCCAGAGTTCCCTTTCACATACTCCAAAACACAGAAAAAAGAAAACAAATAATACACTTAACAGTGGCTCAAACACTCAGAACATTCCATTGTCGGTCCATTTCCCTTTTTATTCTAATTTTGCATCTGAGATTTCCAGATTAAAATTTCCGAAGGAGCCAGCATTTTAACCGGCTGAATGTTAATTTCATCAGTGCTCTGGTTAACTGTAATCCACTTAAAGACGTCCTGCAAAACTCCATCTCTTTTATAAATAAACCAAGGTTCAGGAACTTAAAAGACAAACCCAGGGACCATGGACTGTTC
Source organism: Balaenoptera borealis (assembly GCF_965194805.1). Lineage (NCBI taxonomy): Eukaryota > Metazoa > Chordata > Mammalia > Artiodactyla > Balaenopteridae > Balaenoptera > Balaenoptera borealis. The sequence goes on along the minus strand of NC_138869.1, from coordinate 65,549,914 downwards.
CAATGAAGGCACAGAACAAGTCTTCAGAGAAAAATAAGTTAAGTCTAATGCGGTAAGAAAGTTCAAATTTTCTTTTACTCTTTTTGGGAGTAGCTATAAATAATCTTGATTCGAAAGGCAGTCTTTCTACCCATATTAAGCTTCTTCGAGACTATTCAGAATTATCCAAAGAGGAAAAAATAGGCTTTTGGGCGGCCAGGCCAGTACAATCCAGCCACCGTTTAAAGTAAACAGAAAGCACGGTGTACTATAAACTCCCCTTAAAAAAAAAAAAAAAAAAAAAGCCATTTTCAAAGACTCTTATCTGATCTTCCTTAAGACGACGGATCCACCTGAGGCAACTGCAGCAGAGAAGAGCTCCGGGCTTCCTCTAAGGCTCGGGCAGCTGGGACCCCGCCGGCCTTGAAAGGCGCAGCTGGAGGCGGCGGGCGGGCGGGCGTCCCGAGCCCGGGCGCTCCCGGGGGCGCATCTGCCGCGCGCCCCTCGCCGCCGCGGGGCCCGGGCTCCCACTCCGCCGCTACGCGCTCCCGAGACCGGACTCCGTGGGCATATCCCCCGGACTCCGGCCCCGTCCGGCCGGGAGCCCTCGAGCCTTTGAGGGGGAGGTGCCCAGAGGCGGGCGGCTGCGAGGCAACCGCCTGGTGGTGACATCAGCGCGAACCAGACCCGGTCCTGGAGGCGCGGGGAGGGCGGCGCGGGTTCGCGTATCTGGTAACTGGGGAGGTGGGGGAGGGGCGAGCAGAGGCGGAACCGACACCAGGAGCCCCGCCGGGACTGCACCCCTGGGAATAGGAAACAGGGATAAGGGCTAACAGGTCCCCATCCTTCAGCTGAAACCATACTCCCGTGCGCTGCAGCTGCGGACTCTTAGATGTTTAGTGTCTACGAATGCAGAGCGCGCATCACTTTCAAGTCGACTCTTGTGTCATTCTTTTTAAAACCCAAGTTCAAGTAGAACTGTTCTCCAGAGTCAATTATTCCTAAGGGCCCAGAGTCCTGGGCACCGCGGACATGAATATTAGTCGTTACTAATAACCATGCATTCCTCTTGAATTTGATGCAAGGCTCGGGCAAAGATCAAGGGCAGTTAAATGACTCTGGATATTTCATTAACAAAATCACATCCACATTTTTTAATCTACTGAATAAACACTCTTTAAAAATACTGTTTGAAAATTAACTCAGCAAGCCAAACCTTAGCCTTTGCGGGGGGGGGGGGGTGGAATTTCATAGATTCATTTAAATAAAGTAAAATCTATCCATTCCTTATCTTATGAAATAAGCAACCATGCCAGACTAGCAGATAGAGGGCAGATTTTCTTTCCTCAATCTCACAAAATAATCATTTGAACATAAGTAAAACTGTGCTGGCCCCAAGTGAAGACAGTTCTATTAAAAACAACCCTATACTTTCTCTGATAATTTTACAGAAAAGATGTGGGATGGACCTTTTGTACCTTTCATGAGAAGATATTCCAAAAATGATTTTTATAAACCTAAGAACTGAATCTTTAAAAAACAAGTCTATCCATAACTGGAACTCTACAGGTTACGCACCCATTCAACAATTATTAGATACAACTCAGTATATGGCCATCATGAAGTTGGAAAAAATATCTGTAGCCAACTATAAGGGAATATATACATAATAAACAACCCATCAACATGATAATATCAATGCCCACTCTTCAGAGTCAAGAAGTGAAATACTGCAACAAGCACTTAATCCTGTCTAAGCACACAGGCTGTTGTGACATGTGGATCATAAAACAAAGAAAAACATGCCCACAGTTAACACGTGGGTCGTGCACTAGGCTGGAATCAGCAGAAACTAAGGGTTTGACTGTCAGTTGCCACTACCTTCCCATATAAGCTACTTATTCATGGCTACATGAATGAAGTTTCCACAGAATGTGGACCAGGGCCTTTCTCTAAACAGAGATCCTCCCAGAACTTTTCATAAGAAAAAATGGCCCTAATTCCGCCCAACTTAGGCTCTAACTCTGGATCATTAGCACAATTCGATTCTAGTCTTCTAACCTTCTGTAAAGCTAAGAACAGCAACCTCACATTTCAGGTGGATAGAACACTTTTAAAGCTACATAGACAATTCATTCATAAACTCAACCATTCATCAAACAGTGTCCACTATTGCCAAACAGCACGGAGAGCCCTGGCAAAGTGCTGGTGCCCAGAGATGCAGCACCCCCGCCCCTTCATGGCTTACAGTAAAGTGGAGAATATGGATGAGAAAGTGAGCAGAGTACAGCTGGGAAGCAGGAAGTGCTATGGGAAAATGTCCTCTAGTTGATTATGTTTAAGGATGTGCCATTTATTTAATAATTGAATTCCTATTTTATTAAGCTGATTTCAACTAACTCTACAAAGGACGATCCTAATAGATTCTGATTCAAATTGAAATTTGTACTCTTAATATTACATTGGTATTGATGACAACAACTTGCATATTTACCTTTGTGACTTGGAATCAGATTCCAAAGATCTATCTGGACAACATAAAAGAACTCACATTTAGAGCAGAACTGGACTGGCTGACCTTTTCTTCCTAAATTCTGTTTATGCAGCTACTTTCAACGCTATGGTCTCTAAAGTTAGTAAAATCGAGATGTACTGAACTGTGTTAAATACTAATCGTGATACCTAGCTCTCTCACATTTTCGTAAGAGAGAAATACACAATGAATAAAATGAGCAAGGTTTTTCTGAAAAGTAGTCAACAGTATTATTTCATACATACAGAAATCACAATGTTAAACTGGTCTCAAAACATAACTTTACACAGCCTACTAGATGTGATTCAGTTAAAAAATCTTCTAAAGGCAGATGATCTTAGAAAAGTACACAAATACTAACTGAATTATAAGCAAAATAGTATAATTTTCTCATTCTATATTTCTAAAATTAAATTAAATCTTTTAAAAAGAAAGTTCCTGAAAAATCTTACCACAGGGCTTCCCTGGTGGCGCAGTGGTTGAGAATCTGCCTGCCAATTCAGGGGACATGGGTTCGAGCCCTGGTCTGGGAAGATCCCACATGCTGCGGAGCAACTAGGCCAGTGAGCCACAATTACTGAGCCTGCGCGTCTGGAGCCTGTGCTCCGCAACAAGAGAGGCCGCGATAGTGAGAGGCCCACGCACCGCGATGAAGAGTGGCCCCCACTTGCCGCAACTAGAGAAAGCCCTCGCACAGAAACGAAGACCCAACACAGCCATAAATAAATAAATAATTAATTAAAATTTAAAAAAATTCTTACCACAAAGTACAACGATCCACATCATAGAAAAGGTAAAAGACTAATTTTACCAACTGAAACATGGCGTTTTTAGAGCTGAAAGGCTAGAGATATTAGGAAATTCAAGTGCAGTAAGTGGACAATGTTTGTGAGTAAATGCACTATTATCCATAAAAACTGACCAAAGTATCTTCCTGGCCCAGTTGCTCCTGAAATATGGATTAGAAGCCAAACAAGAGATGTGTTTTTTTGCTGTGAGTACAAAACTAGGCCTTAGAAACAACAATTTCTATTATTCTTTCTAAAATAGATATGCCATTAGCTCAGGAAAACGGAAAGCAACCTGTGTTCTTAGTTTTCAAACTGATAAACAACTTCACATAAATGGGTCAAGGGTTTTCAAGGATAGTCATCAGATGAACATGCAGTAGCTATTTATTTCAGTGTAAAATAATTTATATTTGAAGGAAAATAGGATATTCAGACCCCATGACAAAAGCAAACAAATTCAGAAACAATTAATAGGGTGACTGATCTTGATGGGAATTTATCTTGAATGTTAAGTAGGATCTGTAATATGCACTCCTCTTCTTCCTGGAAGTTACCATCACAGCATTTACCTACCCGAAGCTATTATTTAATGAATGATTACAGACCTAGAGAAACATTTAAAAAACATTAACCCATCAAATTTTCTTATCAAGAAACCAATGAATCATTTCATAACAACAAAGCAAATTCCTCCCTCTCTGCTCCCATTTCACACACACACACCCACACCCACACCTTTAAGCAACTTTCCATGAGAGTAAAATAAATTATGTAGATCTCCTTTTATCTAAGGAAGGCCCATGATAATGACAGGAGATGCTACAGCCTGGCGCTTTGTGTGTGCCTGTGGGTGTGTCCGAGCTGGGGGTGGCGGGGAGAACCACTTTAAAATGAAGATACAAATTTATCCAGTTAACAACAAAACCACCAAAAAATCCCCTGGTATAAAATCTCTGGCTGGAACTGCGTTCAGAACAACCTACTTGAACTCCTTGATCTTTTTTTTTTTTTTTTTTTTAAACTGGAGTATAGTTGATTTACAATGTTGTGTTAGTTTTGGGTGCACAGCAAAATGATTCAGTTATATACATATAACTGAATATATATAGTATATATATACCATTTATTACAAGATATTGAATATAGTTCCCTGTGCTATAGTAAGTCCCGCTGTTCATTTTATATAGTATAAGTAGTATGTATCTGCTAATCCCAAACTCCTAATTTATCCCTCCCTCCCTCCTTTCTTCCCCTTTGGTAACCGTAAGTTTGTATTCTACGTCTAACTCCTGGATCTTAAATGAAGCCATAGGAGTTAAGAGGCCACATGACACCAAGAGCATGGCGTTAGTTAGAAGCAAACATGGAAAGAGCCCTCGTGCCATGTTCCCCACCAGGACAGCCTTTCGGAGCAGGAAGGAGGCCCCACCGGCTCTGCTGGTGTGTGTGGTGGGACCATGGAGTCTTACGAACCTTGCCATCACATCAGCGCCATCCTAGTGGCCTCATGCAGCCTCTGCTTTGCTGGGCCTTCTCTGTTGCCCAGCATAGGTGATATTTTTTCTTCCTAACATCTTAAAGCCGCTCTGACATAGCTGACTGAATAATGTGACCTTCCTACAAAGCCCATGCATCAAAGTACAGTTTCTATAGTGAAAACATTGTCACCTTTAAAAATACCACAGGAAGGTATTATGAAACCTCCCTGATAACACAGGCTCATTAACAAAAATCCAGTCAAGGAAGAATATTTCCCCAAGAAAAACCTCTTCTGCTACGGCTTTACTGAATTTCCTCCTGTTCTTGACAAAAACGGAGAACAATTTGTCATTGACCTCTATGTAACAATACGGGCCACTGAGAAATCATTATTAAAGCATTCTTTGGACAGTTTAATTTTATCTCTAAAAATATGGTGACATTACAGAGGTGGTCACAGGATCATTTAATAAATATCTTAAGAGGATACTTGGAAAGTGATTTTTTTCAGCCACACCATTTACAATTAGGACTCAAACCTCCCGGCTTCCCCAGCTTCACGGCGCCTGGCATTCTAGTTCACCCAAAATGCACAGGAGGATTGCCTGGGTTCCACACCGCCTTCCCCTGGACCAGAGAACATTTATCACAGCACAATGACATGTGTTCCGGTCTCTGTCTCTGGTTTCAACTCGGCTTAAAAATTCCCTGCTTTAAGAAATCTTTGGTTCAGAGAGACTTGTACCAGTGATGTGTTCATTTGTGGGAACAAACCGAATGACAACTGGAGCAGCGACAGAGTGGCCAGAAAAACCAGTAAGCAGGTTGTGGGTAAGACTTTTTACCACAGCCTAGATGGAGCTGGGGAGGGTCATATATTTAGCTGGGATGTGACTGTATATGTTTGCTAAAACATCAAGTTTCTGTGTTCTTCACTGAAATGAAATCAATTCAATGTGGGGATAATTGGCTGTTGACGACATCATAGGAAGGCTGGCACGTATTCCTTGTATAGAGTTGGTATGTCTTTGAAAAATAAAATAGAAATGTGGAAACTTTAATATTACCTGATAATGTAGTTTAGATTTGAAGATAATCTTGAGCAGGAATCTTTAACAGGAGGTGGGGATGGGGGAGACTTTTTCCTTTCTGCCTAGGAATTTATGACAGTGTACACAGAATTTAATGCAATAATACGGAAGTATAAGTAGAAAAACGGTACTTTGGGTTATCAACAGTAATAGAAAATACCTCAGTCTTTAGACATTTTAATCCAATGACTAATATTTAGAAGTAGGAAAACAATCCAAATTGTTTAAAAACCTAGCTAAAGTAACATAAAGGGTAGTACCAATCTCTTCTCAGAAACTTGGAATAGCTTTCACTGACAGTGAATTAGGACTTTTGGTTCAGAACAGCATTTGTTTTCAATCATTATGCTTGGGTTGGTATTAAACATGAATTAATTTTATCCTGTCAAGGACATTAACTGCTATTTCCTAGGTTAAGCTTAAGCGAAAAAAAAAAAAAAAAAAAGAATGGAACCCAAGAGGTCTGTCTTACCTAGTTTAAATAATCCATTATGCTCCCAGTGAATATAACGTACCCCTACTGAGGAACTGGGTAACAGCTATGAAGCTTCAGAAAGACTCTGAAGGCAGCTTATTCTATAGTATGAAAAACTGTTAATAAGATTTTACCCATGACATTAGGTTAAACAAAAGCTACCAGGTAGAGTCATGTCAAACTGCCTTATATTTTGAAGTCTGTAATGAAAATAGACCCAGTACTTTGGTGCTTTTCTGTTTCATTTTTAGAAATTATAAAATAGCAAAATACTAGTTTTTTACTCAATACAAATTATTCCACTTAAAGCAATTTTTTAAATCTTCCTAAAATATTATGTTAAAACTAATGTCCAACCAAAGCTTAATCCCCAACAAAAACTAAGTGAAGATCTGAATTGAGATAACTTACAACTTCGATCAAGAAAGACATAATCACTAAGACAAGGAAATAACTGTCCTCATCGTTATCCTCATCACAACATCTAGAGATCCGTTTCTAAGACAACACACACACATTCACCTCCTGTTATCACAGTGGCTGGCTTTACAGAACACGTTCCTTAAGTGAGTGTTCCTGGTGTTCTGGGTTAAAATAAACAATGGCTGATTGACAGATGAATGGATAAAAAAGATTTGGTACATATATATAAAGGAATATTACTCAGCCATAAAAGAGAAGGAAATAATGCCATTTGCAGCAACCTGGATGGACCTAGAGATTGTCATATTGAGTGAAGTCAGACAGAGAAAGACAAATATCATATGATATTGCTTTTATGCAGAATCTAAAAAAAAAAATACAAATGAACTTATTTACAAAACAGAAAGAGACTCACAGACATAGAAAACAAATTTATGGTTACCAAAGGGGAAAAGTGGGGGGGGAGGGATAAATTAGGAATTTGGTATTAACACATACACACTGATATATATAAAATAGATAAACGAAAAGGACCTCTGTATAGCACAGGGAACTATACTCAGTATTATGTAATAAACTATAAGGGAAAAGAATCTGAAAAAGAATATATATATATATATACACACACACACACATATATACATATATATATATAACTGAATCACTGTACTGTACACCTGAAACAAACACAATATTGTAAATCAACTATACTCCAATTTTAAAAAATCAGAAAAACAAACAAACCAACAACAATGGCTGGTGACTCAGGCCACCCAAATCAGTCTACAGCAAAGATGATTTGAAAATTTCCCAGAGAAATGTAAGATGTATAACATGATGAATAAAGTTGACCAAAACACTGCGTTATATCCACCAAAACATCCAGGATCTGACACTTGCTACCCGTGTGACCTTGGGAAAGTCACTTCTCCTCCCTGGGTCTCTGCTTCCTTACAAATAAGATGGGGATAATGATAGTACCCAGTTCTCAGGACTGTCAAAAGGATTAAAGACAGTCTAGAGTCATGCTTGACACACAGTAAGCCCATAATAAATGTTAACTGTTGTAACTGTTAGTTTTTAGAACATATACTCGCAAACACACACACACAGAAAACAGAATCAGTGATTGTGTAAGCATCTTTATCTACCATAATATTCTTATTGTTTTTTACCTATGGCACTGGCATATACCAAATGCAGATGACTGTCTGCTTGGAAACTCATTTCACTCACTGGGTCTCAAGACACTGAAGGTATGTCATGATATTCTTTATTACTGAATTTCATTAAAATCAGTCAACTCCTTCCAAAGTAATGAGAAAACACATAGACACAGCACGCCAAGTGGCTTATTTTAGAAGACATGATCACTTTGTTTTTCTTCACAGTCAAATAAAGCAATCTGTGTAACCATGAACAGTAACGATGCTTATTTAGTGCTTTTCAGTTTGCAAAATAATTTCAAAGCAACGCGTGAGCGAGCCCCTCCTATCCCTTGCTTTTGCTTCCTTTCCGAAGACTTCTCCACAAGCAGAGCCATGTTTTTCACTGTCCTCATGCCTGGGGACCCAAAGAGGGGGCGTGGACAAAGCAGCAGCACCGATATTATTACTTTTGCTCATTTTCCTATAAGTAGTTGAAGCAGTGAAGAGAGATGAAGGCCTGCTCTCTTTTTCTAAACAAAGTCACAGAAAACCCAGAGAAATGATAACGTTTCACAAAAGCATGCTCAACTTTCATAAGTACAAAGACCACCTGATCACTGTCATGGAAGCATTCAAGCTTTGTCAGGTCCCACAGAAAATTCCAGAGACTCACTCCTAAGCACCCCCCTACCCCATGTCTTCCAAGCAGCAACTGCCACAGAACTTTGTTTTTCTAACAGACAGTTCTCTTATATGAAATCTTTATTTTGCAAACCACAGTGTGAAAGTGTGACAGAGTAATGAAGTTAAATCAACAGTGAGGCAGCTTCCTTCACCTTCCAGAATCAAGACCCAAGTACAGAACCACAGCTTCTTAAGCCCTGAAGAAACTGGGCTTCAAAGGCACTCTATAAAACAGCAAACAACCATAATAGTAACAAAGAAGAAAAAGAAGCTACTTTGAAGTTACTTTTCAAAATTCAGTCACCTAAAAATAACATCATGAAAGAGAAACAAAGGAAAGACTTTGTCAAGTACAACAGCACAGAATTCGGAGGTCTATTTGATTTATATTCATTTCTCCTGGGAAATGATTTGTTGTTTTGCAAATTCTGTTTCTATTTGATCCTATTTGATGCTTCACGGGCTGGTGGTGGGACTCAGCATCACACCAGCCTTTACTGGGAAGTAAAACGTACCTCATGAATAGAACAGGATCCCCTGAAACCCCACAGGTTCCTGTCAGCCCTGTGCAGCAAAGGCTGGACAGCTAGGACCCTCGCTGTGCAGGTGACCCTCTCTCTGTCCCCAACGAGTTGCGAGTTCTGCACCTGCTACACTAAGCGGGTCCACATCGCTGACCCTGGACCTGGCCCACCCTCTCCTCCTGCTCCATCGTCAGGCATCACCGGGTGCTGCCGGGCGGTACACATTTCTCAGCCCCAAGGCGCTCAGAGTCCCATCAGAAATAATTGACTCCCAATCGTCTGGGGCCAGGATTACAACAGGGAACTCTACTCTGCCTTTTAAAATAGGAACTCGGGGGGCTTCCCTGGTGGCGCAGTGGTTGAGAGTCTGCCTGCCAATGCAGGGGACACGGGTTCGGGCCCTGGTCTGGGAAGATCCCACATGCCGCGGAGCAACTAAGCCCGTGAGCCACAACTACTGAGCCTGCGCGTCTGGAGCCTGTGCTCCGCAACAAGGGAGGCAGCGACAGTGAGAGGCCCGTGCACCGCGATGAATAGTGGCCCCCGCTTGCCGCAACTAGAGAAAGCCCTCACACAGAAACGAAGACCCAACACAACCAAAAATAAAAATAAATAAATAAATAAAACATTTAAAAAAAAATAGGAACTTGGGGAAGAAATTCAATTAAGAAGGAGGAGAAGACTATAAAAAGGGAAAGAGCAGGAAAAGACTGTAATTCACCACAAAAGAAAATGCTGGGACACAAACATGAAGAGAACACACTTTTGATGTGACGGATGGGCCTCCGTGGTCGAGTTTAAAACACGGACGTGGTCACTCCAGAGGGCAGCTGTGAGTGACATCAGAAACAGACACCAACTTTCCAAGCACCCTTTGACCTCCTAATTCATCACAGGCCTTATCCCATGAGGGCCCAAAGCCCCAGGAAGCTTGGACTCACCCCACATACCTGGATATCCCCTCCGCCCACGGATGCTCATTTAAGCTCCAACACTGCATGACAATCCTACTTGAAGATGCTACAAAATAGGCCATCTCCTTCTATACCGATCAGTAATGTCTTTGGATAACCAAAACGCAGAGTACAAAGGAAGCACTCCCTACCTTGAACACATCAAGCTGTTGGTTAATCATCTCTGTTTCCATGCCAACAGGGCCTAGCGATTCCTCATGTTCTTCAGCCTTCTGGAGTAGAGTAGAAAATTCATTGAGTTTGCTGTAGAACTCTTCGAGGCGCGTGATGGTCCCTTCCACCTGCTCTTCTCTGGCTTGTGCACGGTCCCGAAGCTTGTTGCACTGTTTGCTTAAAGCCTCCAGGTCCCGTTTGATGCCGACCAGGTCAGGAGAGGCTTCCTCCGTGGCCAGCATCATCTTGCAGGTCTTATTGGCATTGGTGTTGCTTGCGATGAGCGCTTCCAGTTTCTCCAAGAAGGCTTTAATAGCCTCCCTTTGCTTCTGCAGTGTTTCCACATCTCTCCCCACGGGGGCCATGCTGTCCAACTCGTCATCAAACTCCGCAAACTGAGAAAACATTTCTCGGATGGTGTTCTGGAAATGGCCGATGCCCTGAAGCTTGGTTTCTAAGAAGGAGCACTTTTCATCCACCTGCTGGCTGAGGGCGCTGTGCTCCTGGGCTAAGGCTTCTGCTTGGAGTAGAATCTCGGAGGTGCCCTTGGAGTCGGAGGCCCCCGCCACAAGGTCCTGGGCGAGCCCCTGGGCCAGATCGACCTGAGGCTTCAAGGTCTGAAGGGCTTTCTGCTGAGTCTGCAACACAGTCAGGGACTTACTGCTGTAAGCCTGGGGCCCCAGAGAGTCCTGCATATCTAGCTGTTCCTTTGCACACTGGAGCTGCCTCTGAGCTTCTTTGGAAACTTCTTGAAATTCTTTAAACTTCTGGGCCATGTTCTCCAGAGAGAATTTCTTCCAGTGCACTTGCTCAGTGACCATGTCCACCTTCTGGAGCAGGGATTCCTTCTCCTCTGCCACCGCCTCTTTGTCCATTTCACAGACACTGAGCAGGCTGCTGGCTGCACTGTTTAGCTGCTCCACCATCCCGAAGTGCTGGTCCCTCTCCTTCTGCAGAGACTTTAACTGGGCAAGAGATTTCTCTGTCTCAGCAGGATCCAAGCTACACTTTATTTCCTTGAGGCTGTTTTGACACCTGTCTATCCATGGCCGGAGCATCTCCACATGTTCTTTATACTTGAGAGCTTTTTCCAGTGAATCTTTCACCCTGTCTTCTCTTTCTTTCACCTGCTTCTGAAATCCATCCCAGTTGGTTTTAATCGTGTTCAGTTGTAACTGTAACGCTACCTTCTCAGATCCTTGTGTTTTTAGTAACAGGTTTTCACCTTCCGCCATGGTTTTCTCATAAATGTGAGACTGGGCGGTCAAAGTTTTCCTGAAGTCTTTCTGATCTTTCATTAATGACTCCAAGACCTCGACTTTGGCTGATATTGGAGGAGACTTGTTCTGTTCTTCCTTCTTGGTGTCCAGCCAAGCCTGGAAATCTCTAGACATTTGCTGAAATTGATGAGAGCTGGCACAGGCTGACTGAAGATGCTGGACATGGTTCTCTAAAAAATAAAACCACAGACATGTTTATTTTACATCAAAATGTTGAATAAATCTGCAAAAAGCCAAGAGAAAAACCGCCAAATAAATACACAGAATAATCTAAACACAAGGGCTACTAGCACTGACTATGAGAACGACAAAAGCACTTACGTTATGGACAAAGGCGGTGGGGGCAGGGCAAGAGGTGAGGACTACGGCAAGAAAAGAGACAATGGAGGCTGGATACTAGAGCCGCCTCCATCCCAGGGCGGGGAAGTGACAACTGTTCAAAGCTCTAGGTGATGCTGATAAATAACCCATCTCTTATTAAATGTGACTTCTCCACCTGTGTGATTTTTTTTTCCTTTGGCCCTGCGACATGCAGGGTCTCAGTTCCCCGACTAGGGATTGAACCTGTGGCCCCTGCAGTGGAAGCATGGAAATCTTAACCACTGGACCGCCGGGGAAGTCTCCACCTGTATAATTTTTACCCATCACAGAGGCAATGTAAGGCAGCCCATGGGGACGACATGGGTCTGGATCCCAACTCAGCCTCTCAAGAGCTGGAGGGCCTAGGGTGAATGATTAAACCTCTGGGTCTCATTTCCCCAAGTATGAGCTGGCAACATTGATAGAAGCTGTCGTGGGAATGAGGTGACAGTGCGTGCAAGTAAAGCTCTGAGCTGAATGCCTGTCACGGAAAAGGGTTCCCAACAATAGTCACCATCACTGTAATCATCATAGCTAATGTTTGCTATCCATATCACGTCAAAATCAAGGAGTAAGTCTGAAACGGTTGCTATGATCAGTAAACAAATCCAATCAATTATTAAAAAAACATAAACTGAGTGCCTAGTGTTACTTGGCAAATGACAAACACAGCAACCAACGGGCTCTCCTCTGGCCGGCCCTTCTCGGGCCCAGGAACTGCTGCTGCTGCCTTGGACCATCCCGGGCTCAGCGGCCATAGAGTGATGGCCACAGCAGGCAAGAGAGGAAATCGTGCATAATGCTTCTCTCTCACACGGTTCTCTGGCAAAGCTTCCATGATGGAGCCAGACGAACCAGCTGTTATCAAGAAAATGACGCCAAGCCTTTTTTAATAACTGTAGTCGTCTCCTTTTCTGGTGAAACAAGACTGTCGCATAGCATAAACATTGACACGTTTAAAAACCAATTTGTTTCTTTTACTGTTTTTTAAATTGAAGTATAGTTGATTTACAATGTTGTGTTATTTTCTGTTGTACAGGAAAGTGATTCAGTTATACATATATACACATTCTTTTTCATATTCTTTTCCATTTTGGTTTATCACAGGAGACTGAATAGAGTTCCCTGTGCTATACGGTAGGTCCCTGTTGGTTATCCATTCTATATAATATCCAACGATAAACCATAATGGAAAAGAATATTAAAAAAGAATGTATATATATGTATAACTGAGTCACTTTGCTGTACAGAAGAAATTAACACAAGATTGTAAATCAACTCTACTTCAATAAAAAAAAAATTGTTTTTAATAGTTTGCATCTGCTAATCCCAAACTCCCCCTCCATCTCTCTTCTACCTCCCCCGCCCCTTGGCAACCACAAGTCTGTTCTCTACGTCTGAAAGTTTGTAAAAACCAATCTGGAGTACCTGAAGTTTCCATGGGCCTACGTGAAGTGGACTTTGCCGGCACGGGGTCCCCCTATCATCTGTGCAGAACCCCCCGCCCCTGCAACATTGTGTGTGCATGTGAACCCAAATCTACCCTCCTTGCATGCACCTCTCACTGTGAGCAGGTTCTCTTTAGGGGCCTGGTTTCCCCAACAGCTTGGAAATAGGGTGTTCACTGATCCCTATATCCAGGAAATACATGCATTCAAAGAAGACACACAAACCTGCTTTTTGTTCAAGATCCTTAAATGATTTTAAGATGCCTTCCAGTTGCCGACTAAGTTCAGCTTTCAAGTACTCTTCTTTAACCAGGGCTGCCAGATCCTCTCCCAGAGCCTGGGCCACTTTGATCTGCTTCGTTTCCTGCTCTATTTCCTGCTTCATTTTCTGGGCTGTTTCCAGCTGCTGGTTCATCGCGTCAGGGTGTGTGCTCCCGGCCACACTGCTGCTGAGTTTATTATCCAAGTCGGCCAACTTATCGGAAAGGCTTCTCAGCAGGCTTTGATACTGGGTGCTTTTAACAATGGCCTGGTCGATCCGGTCACATCTGTCCCTCAATTGTCCCGTGAGGCTGTCCCATTTTTGGGTCACAGCTGCCAGCTGTTCCTTCACAATCCCGTGGAAGGATGGGTGCTCCCCAGGTCTGTGCAGGATGCCCTGACCAGCCACTGTTAGCTGTTCACACTGAGGTTTCCGGGTATCAAATTCTTGCAGGAGAATCTAAGGTAAAGAGGTGACGAGGGCAAATGAACACACAAATGACTGGAGAATTAATTACAGAAAACACAGCTTTAAGTTTCTAAACAGACAGAAGTGGTAGTTAATTATCTAGTTTTTATTTTATTTTTGTTACTGCTTTCCTAGCTTTTATTTCAAAGGCAGTGCAATTATCGTAAACTAATACAAAGAGCAATGGTGCTTCACAGAGATTAACATTTTGTCTAAAATAATATCCCCCAAGGGAGAAAAAAGAGAATAAATATTTTTGCTAGTCTGGGGGAAAGGAACAAAAATTCATGTACAAATTTTCACACACAAAGGGAAACACTGCTTTTAGACAAGTTTACATCACACTAACACCAATTTGATTTTTTCCTATTTGCATTTTTCTTTTTACAGGATTTTTTAAATGCTCTATAGCATTTTACACCAAAGGAAATACACAGTGATAACAATGTTAGGATATACGAACTCATGGTGCATTGATTTACAAAGGTTCTTTTTAAACATAAGATCGACGTTTACAGTCTTTTTTGTGAAGATTTAGCCAATAAATCATGTCGCTCCGAGCGTGCGGGCTCACACTGGCTTTCATTATAAAATGAATGATCCCCAAATGTCCTTCTTTTAGTAGAATATTTTTTCTATCTCTGGGAGACTATGGACAATTATTTCTCCTCAAACGTTTCTTTATATCTTTTGTTTCCATTCTATTCAGATGAGGAACATACATGCCTAGGACAGCATGTGACTCAACTACCCAGACTGTTGTGTATTTTCAGAGTACGGATCAGCTTCCATGCCCCGAAACCACCACCTGCACAGAAAGAAAGCTCACCGAGACCACAGCGGAGCGCCTGCGATTACGTTTGACTTACAATTTACATATGTTTCTCCCCCTGTGGATTGATCTGCTCATAATTAGATGAGTCTAACTAACCCTGTGGGTTTCAAGGTTCCTCCTCTTCTTCCCTTCTTCTTTCTCTTCTTACTTTGTCTCCCCCACTCAGGGATGTTTTGCATGAGCTTTATAAGTTTCATTATCTACTACCACAATCAAAATGAATAAAACCTCAAAGGAGTCATTTCTAAACAATATACTAGCTTCTCATAAAAATGTTATTACTTATGCAATCATATTAATACTTCAAAGAAAGTCCTCTTTAACAGGGTCTCTACAAACCACAATATGACTGAAATGATCAAGGGACCTGACCATACTCGTGGGCTCGGTGGACCCCTCAGGGATGCTCCAGGGATGCTCCAGAGCTTTGCTTCTCTGGTGGTTTCCCGCCAGCCTCACGACGGTACCTCGTGGGCATCTGACACATTACAAATACCCTCCGAGACAGGCAGAGCACATACCGTCCAAGGTAATGTATTTCTAATGAAAACATCTGTCTTGTTAAGTCAGGTAGGACTCACCTGCACCTGCTGCCTTTGTGTGTTCAGCATATTTGGGTCAATCGACAAGGGCCCAAGGACACTGACCATCAGTTCTTTTTCCGCAAGCCACTGTTTTAACTGAGCCTCCACTGTCTGGAATTGGGTTAGATTATTTGAGGATTCTTCCAGTTTTTGTCGTCTATCAACTGTTAACTGATTGAGTTCTTGCCACTTAGAATCTAGAAGAAAAAAAGATAGAGGATGAAACAGCTGCTTGTTTTTTATACATTTAATACAACTGTATCTATGAAGATTGTAGGACAGGACTCTCCTTACATAGTCAATTAAAGACTAATCTGTGAGTTAATCGCATTTAACGATACAGATTTTATGGTCCCAATGGTTGTGTGTCAACTGAAGTGTAAGAAAAATAGATTTGAATCTGATTTTGGAAGATGCTATAGATTATGGAATATTCCTGAGAACCCTCATTCCTTCTAGAAGTCCTACAGAGTCTGTTTATTCAACTAGAACTGACCCACTAGAACAATGAACATATATCCTTTTCTTTAATAGCACACCTTCAACGACCAGATGGAGGTAAGTGACTCCCAAATGTGTGTATCTACACCCAACCATGCTCTTCTACGCAAATCACACATCAGCAGCCAGCTGCTCGGAAGTTACAACAGGAAATCTCACCAACCCTTTCAATTCAATGTTGGGGAAAGAAACTCACGATATTCCTATCAAAATGAGTAGGTTTTTCCGACTTCTAGACTTCTTTTGAAGGTTATTCTCACGCACGTCATGAAATGCCATAATTCAGGATGTTCTTTCATGACTCTCCTATATCCTCAATCACAAACAAGGCCTTAAACCCAGTCCTTCCATTCCCAATACCCAACTCCATGTTGGTCCTCATCGTGTTTTGCCAAGACCAGTACTTCTCAAGCTGGAGCTGCATCAGAGACCCCTAGAGGGTCTGGTCACACAGGTGCTGGGCCCACCCCTGGAGGGACTGATCAGCAGGTCTGAAGTGAGGTCTGAATGTGCGTTTCTAACACGTCCCCAGGGGATGCTCCGCTCTTGCTGCCAGGAGCACCCTTTCCAGAACTGCACACCTAGACCAAGGGCCTTCTAACCAGCTTACCTGCAATTCGTGATCCTCAGCCACAATGAATTTGGTTCTAAAATAATTTCCCTTAAACGTCACTGAATATGTCACTTCTGGGCTCAAACCCCTCAATAATTTACTCGTCACCAACTAGACGGCAAAATCTGATGACCTCTGCTTTACCTCCAGGGTCTCCCACAAAAGGGTCCTCGTCTGCTCATCCGAGAAGGTCTGTCCTCCGAGAGGAAGCCCTCATCTGCCCACTGATCACACGTCCTCATCGCAACAGGCTGGGCGCACAAGGGCCGCACAGCCCACATGCTCCATCCCTCCCCCTCTGTCCCCGCCCCATCCTGCTTTCACGATCCCACTGGGTCTCACCCTCCGCTAGGACACCCTGCCTGCTCCCCCCACCCTGAGGACGGCATGCTCCTTGAAGCCCAGAATTACAGACCATCCCTCAACACATGAGTCACTCAACACTGATGGTGTGACGAGCTGATCTGACAGATTTTTTTCACCCAGTGTAATGCACTGAAGAGCTGCTTTTCATAGAGCCCAGCCCCTGAAACGTTTACCTAAACAACGTCACGCTATACGGCGTGTTCTAGTCAGTCACAATCTGATAATGAAATAATGCAACTGAAACCATAAATGGAGAAGGAGAAATATCAAAATCTTATCAGGAAGCTTTGCTGAAATATGCATTCCTTGCTCCCTCTGCTATTCTAAGATGCCTTGAAAATATTCCTTCGAGTAATTCTGATATTCTACGTGAGAGCCACTGAATTAGGGCCCAATTAATTATAATGCAACAGGAGTCTCTACTGTTGGATTAAATACACCTTTCAACATTCAGATCTCTTAGGATGACTCTTTTTCTTTTACTGGAGTATAGTTGATTTACAATGTTGTGTCAGTTTCAGGTGTACAGCAAAGTGATGCAGTTATATGTATAAGGATGACTCTTATTAAACTAAAACGTACTTAGAAACTTCTAAATTTATCACAGCATATCTGACTCTAAAGGAAGGACAAGATTTAGCTAAATATAATGGAACAATTCAAAGTAAAATGATTCTTGTGATAGTCATAGTAAACACACTATGTGCCAGATACTGTTTGTCTGAGCCGCACACACATTAACTCACTGAATTCTCCAAATACTATGAAGTAGGGAAAAAGAGTATCACTGTCTTACACTCACTCCCGTAACATTACCATAAGGAAAAGGGGTGATAAGGTAACAGGGCTTGTGAAGGAAATTCTGCATCTCCGAGGAACAGTTTATATAGGGACAGGATGGAGATGGGAGGAGGACTCTGGGTAAAGAGCAAACCCCCAGACTCCTGTGGGGGAGCAGCCTTCTCAGGCTGGTTGGGAAAGGGACCAGCAGCATGAAACAGGGGCTGGCGGGGTCCCATCAGAAACTCCATGGTGGAGAAAGGCACCCACCTTTTCCAGACAAACAAACAAAAAGGACTCTCCACACTAAAATATAACAAAACATAAAAAATTAGAAGCACCCAAAACCTAGTAAAAAATAAACCATAATAAAAACATGTGACTCAATACACAACATTCTATTACCTGGTATCTACCTTCTTCATAAACATAAATTTCGTTACTGTGTTTAGTGAGAAAAACACAAGATCTGCCAAGGCCTAGCACCATGTGAAATGACACTTTAGAATATGCAAAGATCGATTCTGAAACATGAAAGCAAATCCCAAAGTCAGTGAGATTGTTGGATAGATGTTTTCTGATAGAGATTATGATTTTAAAAAAATGACTGTGCTTCTGTGCACGGCCTCTGGTGTAAGTGGTAACATACCTATTTCCGTCAACATCTGCTTCCACTTGGGGGCCTCCGGAGTGTCTGGGTTCTCCTCCAGCAGCTCCGTCAGCTTGTCTTTCAACTCCTGCACTTTGTTTACATTTTGCTTCAGTTCTGCCTCAAATGACTAACAAGGAAATAAAAAAAGTAACTTCATTAAAGTATGTCAACATCAAAAGACAAAAACACAATTTCAATAGAGCACTTTTTTCTCCAACATGGCCATAAGAGGGGAAAAAAATCCACTGTTAAAGGCTGAAGTGAGTGAGGACCGGATTCAGCAGTGAATTATATTTTCTTTTCCTCTTCATAACTATTCTTCAACTAGCTGATAACAGAATCCCAAGGAAGAATGCTAGAGCTACAGAGATAATGACCCTCATCCCATCACCTAGGAAGAATTTCAAGGTATTCTCAAATCCCTTTGGAAAAAAAGGAAAATGACATCAGTAAGATTGTAATTAATCAGAAAATCAGTCTTGATAAAGGCTGCAAGATTTGAGACTACTAGCAAATAAGCACTTTTCTGGACAACACGTTACAGAGTTCAAAGATAAGTTAGTCATCTGGAGACATTTTTGCCAGCATTGCCAGAGTGCAAAACCATTTTCCCAACCCTGACAGCTGTAGAAAGAAATACCGTGTATTAAACAAAGGGAAAGCATGAGCTCCCCTATTTTATACTGGACAGAACAGATTCCTAATACATTTAGCCCTTAAATACATCTTTTCCAATAAGTACTGGTTAAAATCCAAGACTTAAACTAATTTGAAGGTGGCAAAGTTGCTTGCACCCAACAGCTCACTCATCTTTATAATATCTGCGTGTAAAAATAAGTGACTATTAGCATCAATCTCTACAGAAAGTCACGTTCAACAAAGCTGGTGAACTATTTGTTGAAGTTTATAGAGCAAGAAACCAGAACGGGGCTCCTGACCCACAGTGCTCAGTTCTGAGCGCTAATCTGTTCTCTCACGTCTTCGGTAAATGGACCCACAGAAGATACCTTGTTCTGTTCAACTTGACTCTTCACAGCCTCAGTGTCCGTAGGTGTAGGTGCCTGATGCCATTTCGTGGCAGTTTTGTTCATCGTCTGTAACCACTGCATCATGGCACTTGATTCTTCCTGAGCCTTTTGCAATCTGGAGAGTTTGGTACTCAGTTCGGCTATTTTGTCTTTAAGTAAGAGGCCAAGATCTTCATAGCCATGGCTTATGTCACTCATATCCTTTTTAATGGATGTTAATCCTAAACGTAAGAAGAACAATTATATTGACACATTTTCAGGGTGTTTAGAGCTCTAGAAATAAAAATTTGTTTCACGTGCTATTTCCTTCTATCTTGTCAATATTAAGTCTACTATGATAAAGTCATAGAATTTTTAGAACTAAAATGTTACATCATCTTACAATGCTACTTAATGACAAATACTTTAGGTACATTGCATAATACAAGTGAAATGAGATAGCTATTTTAAATGGAATAAAAAACCCAGATGATGAAATGATGCTTATTAATTCCTCAGGCATCAAATTAAAAAAAAAAGCTCAAATAATGTTATCCCAAGTGAGAAAATATCTCAAATTAACCCGAAAGAAGGAAACATAAACCAAATGCCAAGCTGAATTACTGGATTTCATTAAGCTCAGATGAACAAAATTGCATGGAATGTTATATAAACATGTTATTTATGGAGAACATGACTATACTCATACCATTTTAATTCAAGTTTGAAATTTCGATATAACTACTTCTCATCCCTAAAAAGATTTTCTCTCTCTCTCAAAAAAAAACCATACCAAGTAATTTAATCAATAAGCACTTAAAGTTACTATTTACCTTTATTTGCCAAAATATCCTGAGTATCTGTGGCTGTTCCTTCACCATTCAATATTACTCCACCTGCAAAAATATTGAAACTGAAGTCATCATAGATTTCTATTGTATTTTATATATATTAATAGTAGGTGGCATTAAAGCCAATGCCATAAACAGTAATTCTTTTTAAATGTTCTTACTATTTGAAAATGTAAAATACTGATTCAATTTCAAAATCAAATGAAGGTCTGAAAGATCAAGCTATATCCTCTCTTTTACATAACATTTATTCTTAAAGTCATAACATGATCAACTTAAAGAGCAGAGTTTCAATAACTTTAGATTATATACATTAATCATTAACTATTAATTTATAAGAAAATTTGGGGATAAGGTTGCTTTAAAGCTGAAGTTATTTTAGTGATACAGTCCCTGAAGCACAGAAGCTGGTCACTATGTGTGTTGCTTGAAGCATAAATGCCTGACGGACAAAAGAATGTCTCAAGTTAAGAAACTGAAAATTGTCTGCTGTAGTTACAGTGTTTTCATGGGTTTAATGGAGGCGGAATAAGGTAAAAAGACATGAAAGAAAAGTTAAAAGTAAAAGAAACCATTACTGTATCAACATAGAGGAAGGAGGTACAGTGGCTGGGGCACCTGGGCCCTGGCATATGTCTCACCTGAACTTAAACCCCAGCCCCACTAATGACTCCCTGTGAGGCTGCACAGGTGAATCCATCCCACCAAACTGCTGGGGAGAATAACACCTATCTCACGAGACCACTGTGGGAATTAAAGACAGTTACCCTACTGCCTAGCAAATAGGAACTACTTGGTGAGCTGTAGTAATTATTTCTCTTTAATTCCCTAAACACCTAGCACCGGTTCCTTTTTCATAATCAGAATATTAAAAAACCAATTAGACCTTCTCATGTTAGTATGCCTTGGCTCTCTATCCAAAACACAAAAACATTTCCCCAAACTAACCACACGAGAACAAGCCTAAACAAAAACATTTAAATATCTGAATCTTAATCTAAGTTTTGTCCCTTTAAAAAAAAAAATCACACACACCGTGGCATTTCAGATGGAAGTGAAAATACCCTTTAGATACTCAAGATTAATTCTTACCATGCTTGGGAGTTGTCAAGAGTAGGAAAAAAATACTTTTTACTTATTACTAATATAGAATGGGCATGAAGAACTAATGTAAAACACCACAGAATTCCTTTCTTTTAAAAAAAAACAAAAAAACAAAAAACCTTGACATTTCAGGAAATCTGATTAGGAGATAAAGGAGAGATCATCACACATGTATAGTACGAGGATTGCCTGAAATGGTATTAATAGAGCAGAACAAACGGTGGGTGGAGAGGGGCCCAGCTCAACATCAGCCTCACAATGGGAACAGCTGGGGGCTGAGCAGGGCAGATAAACCACAGAGAATCGTCAGAAACCCTCAGAATAAAGATATGAGATCTGCCTTCAGTCTACTCTTGGATTATTTTAAACCTGATAGTGACAACAATATAAATATGTTTTAAACTTAAAACTCTATCCACAACTTAATTTTAGAACCATTATTTATACATGACTCTCCCCTTCTGTTGAGAAGCCTGGTAAGATTGTGATTCAGACATGCTGGCTAACACAGTATAGAACTGTTTTCTTTGGGAATAGTGTAAGGAATAAAGCAGATGGGAAGAAATTAAGAGAGGTCCACTCGACAGAAAAGAACCTGTTTCCTTTCCTTACTTCCTTCTTTCCCAGGAGACCAGACTCATTTCTTTATCAAAGATTTCAAATAGAATTTCTACATCCCCATCAATTAGGTAAAAACAAACTGGAATCTGATCTTTCCCCTTCCCCAATATAATGTTCCTTATTCTTACAGATGAATTTGGTTACATTTTAAATTGTAGTATTTAATAAGATAAAACCTAAGAGATCTGAAATTTGACCAGAACAGACACTTTTCCGTGGCAGCGTTTAGGTTGTTTAGAGATGCCATCTTTCTTGTCACTTTCCCTTCGTGTTTCTGAGGTTATTTTACACATTAATTTTTAAAAATAACATACACAAATAAAATCAACATGGGTGGACCCAATTCTTACGGGTTTTACCACAAATGTAAATAAAGCACTTACCTGACTTAACTGCTGCTATGGCCTTTGCAGGGGTCATCACAGCACTTATTAGGTTACATAGTGAGATCCCACTGTTGTTGACTTTCTGAATCTCAGGTGTTTTTAAGCTCCACTTCTCTTGTAATTTCTTGAGATATAAAAACACATTATTTTTCAGTCTTTGTAATCTTTTCCAAGTTACACATTATAATTCAATGTCTTAAACATATCTTAAAACAGTGATGATTGTGGGTTCTGACTTATGGGATGGAAGAAAAGGACAGCATCTCTATTTGTTCCAGCAGCCCAGGTGACTGTTAACACTGTTAATAGTGAGGAGTGGGGTGGGGTCCATCCTGAATTCTGCTCCCAGCCACAGTGGAAGCCAGGCTAGTCCCAGCTGCCACGGGTTCCAAAGTAACTGTCAACTGTAAGTCTGCAAAACTGTACTAGGTAACAGACAAGTTACAAAAAAAAAAAAAAAAAAAGTAGTAGAAACAATTTAAAAAAATGGAAATTCAGAATTCCATTTAATAGTGAATTTTAATCATCAAAACTTCAATGAATTTTAAAGGACACACAACTCCACAAATTTGGAGTGGAAAACTTGCCATAACTGGTCCTAAGTTTTATGACTGAGTCAGATGACAGAAGACTCACACACTAGAGATTCAAATAACTTCCATCTTCGAATACTGGTTAGAGTGATACATCCAAACTAGAGCAAAATGCTGAGTTGAAGAGAAGGATCTTTTACTAACATTATGAAAAATGGTATAAAAAATAAACTACGTAGAGATGTGGTGGGGAAAGAAACTCGGACCAGTCAGCAACTCACAAATACGCCTCTTTAAAAAAGCGAATTAACTGAAAGTCTGTGTCCTTCTTCGAAAGGATCAGTTAAACCCGTCATGATTTCCAAATATCACCAAAATACACTGTACATACATGAGGTTCTTACTTATGTGCTATTAGGTAAAAGGAAACCTCTCACTCCTAACACAGGCAAATAAGAAATTCTTATCAGACACGGACAATGATTCACCTTAGTTTCTTCCAAAGATTTCCCTAAATCCTCTGCACCAAAAGAAGGCTGCACAACGGGAACTCTTTCTGTGGTTTCTTTTATCCACGACTTTAATGATTTAACCAGAACTTGAAAGGCATCCATCTGTTCTTGACAAGAAGATACAGCTTCTTTTCTAGATCACAAACATCATTGACAAATTTAAGCCACAAAGGGAGACACTCCAAAGGACTAATTACTAAAAAAATAAATTATTATTCCCATTTCAAGCTTAACATTAAGAAAAAAATCTTCCCCCAGGCACACTCCAATCCTCAGATACAGGAGGAAAGGTTTCATAGGTGGCAAGTGAAATCAGCTAAATTACTCCTTGTCTATTTCCTCAGTAAAGTCTGTAGATCAAGATAGGAACAGTTAAGATATTTGTAACCCATGTGTAACGGCTCTCTATAATGCTACGTACACTCTAAAGCCATATATAAACAGCTTTAACATGATTTAGAGTCAGTGAGCTTTTATCTGTCCGCTTTATATGGTGCTAAACGCCAGCAGGCTGAGAACCAGAGGGGAAACACAAGTCACTAACATGAGGGAAACACAGCGCCACCTAGTGTCACTACAGTCACTTTAGTGGATGGGTAAACTGGGTCTTTACAGAGAGAGAGGACAGGTTTGAGTTTCCAAAAACGAGGTGAGACCTAGTGATGCAGAACTTAATGTGCACCTCCCCCACGGATACTCAGAAAGCTCCACAGTGAACTATACGGATCTCTCTGTACACTCAGCACCACAGAGGGAGGGCACACGCCTGGCACAGGTACAGCTATGAGGACAGTTAGATTTGGTAACTGGATACCATGTAGATGGCATGTGCACGTGTGCAGGTGTGTGGATTATTAGCAGAGAGTACATGGCTGGTAAACTAATCACCGATGAACACATGGTTTGATAATTGGACCCATCTGACAGAAGAAACAACCTAGAGTTTACCCAGGGAAACCAAGAATATTTCTTCCGTGTCATGTGAATTAAATAGGATGGAAATGATAGCTCTGTGAGTAGTCCAGACAGGACTCAAAAGTTTTAGGTAGACAATTCCAAAGAAATGAAGAAGAATAGCTGAAAGAGAAATGACTACTTTCTATCTTTTGGGGGGCTTCTGTATGAACTTTGGCAAAACCAGATGTATATTCTCAACTCGCATGAGATCAGAAATATAAAACTCAATCACAAGGCTCACACCCCTGTACAGCTTTTTACCTTAATTTAGGTTCATTCTCTTGTCTCTTACCTTGTTTGTTCGTGGAATCATGTCTGATCTACAACTCTTCAAAAAGGAAACTATTTTACAAAAAAAAAAAACCAAAAAGCCATCCAGAACTATCCAGAACTATACTGGAATGATGTATTGTTTCTGAATTGAGCCCAGAAAGCAGTGAACCATGGGCTATCTTTCAAGGTTATTTCTGCCTTTGCAAATAAAAATGTAATAGCCAAAGGCTTCAGACTACAGTGAGTTTAGACTACTTTCAGTAAAACACTACCACCCCCATTTTCCTTACACAGTGCCTTCTATAAATACTTTCATGTAAGAAGTAGTGAATTTCCCTCCTAAATACTTTAACAAAAACTATATTTAATTTTAACAGCAAAAAAAATATCCATATTAAAGTACTTATAAAGTAGCCCTATGCTCATTCTCAAGTTTCCAAGAACTGTTCCAGGTAGCTACATAACTAAATAAAAATCATGCATTCCAATTAGTATCAAGTAGAATAAAATCCAATTTCTTAAGTGGTGCTTACTTTTCTTTGACAGTATCCTCCATTTCCTTGAATTTCTTTGACAAATTATTTGTTTTTTCAAAAACCAGAGCTTTATCCCCTGGCAAGCCATGGCTGGAGATCTCCTTCAAGAGATTCTGCAAAACTTCGAGATCTTTCCTGCGTTCTAGCAGTTCAGAAGTTGATTCCTACAAAGCATTTAGATATTTCATCAATATAAGATGTTGCTACGAACATAAAGAACAGACTGGTGGTTGCCAAGGGGGAGGGGCTTGGGGGAGGAATGGAGTGGGAGGTTGGGGTTAGCAGATGTAAGCTTTTATATATGGAATGGATACGGAACAAGGTCCTACTGTACAGTACAAAGAACTATATTCAATATCCTATGAAAAACCATAATGGAAAAGAATATTTAAAAAAGAATGTATATATATATATATATATATATATATATATATATATATATATAACTGAGTCACTTTGCTGGACAGCAGTAATTAACACAACATTGTAAATCAACTATACTTCAATACAAAAATTTAAAAAAATATAAGGTGTTGCTAGATCTTCAAAGGGCATCCCATCAAGATGTAGGTATGGGACCAGAATGGCTCCACTCAGAATTTCACAGAATGATCCTGCCTATGGTCTAAGTATAAACAAACATGCAGGCAGGCTGTTTGAAAGAGAACAGTTTAATTTAATTTAAATATGCACTCTTTACATTCTGCCTCTGTGGGCTCTGGAATAAGATATGTATATCACCTATGATATACAGAAAATGAGAGATGGTGTTCAATTCTGATTAATGAGCAAAGGCTTCAAGGAGAAGATGAGCTTTGAAGTTGTTAAAGGAGGAAAGCATAGATCTAACCAATCCATCAGCAATTAAAATGATGCTTGTTAATCATAACTCTGCCAATAAATGTATGTGCTTGTCTTAGCTGTTGATATATTTAATCAGCCTTGTGAATTCCATGGGAAACATACCTGCATAAACTGAGACAACTCAGTAACATCCTTCTCAGGCACGTCTGCCTCAGTAAGAGCCTGGGTTTTGGTTTCTAAGAATGTCTGGAGCTTTTCTGAGAGGTTCTCAAACAGCTCCACTTTGGTTTTGAGTTCCTCCATTTGGGCAAGTTTTTCTTTGTGTTTGCGACTTGCTTCTGAAAAGCGAAGGGCTAAGTCCTTCATCCTGGCCTGCAGCGAGGATGCGGTGGACGGGTCCGTGGTCTCTGTGAACCTCTTCACTTTCTCATTCATGGCATTTATGCTGCTCTGCCGCCCCGCGATGTCCTGGTCCAACATCTGAAATGGACCAAATACCACACACGTAACCTAATGATATTTACAAATAACGTCAGACTTGTAAAAATTACTATTCAGAACAGAAGTTTGAGCCACCTGTGACTAAGGAAGCTAATGGGAGTGACAGACAAGCTGATTGGTCCCTGGAGGAATCCCATCCCCAGTCCCCGCAAGGAGACTGGAGAACAGCTGGCTGGCTGTCCTGGCGACGCAGGAGACGGCCACCACTCAGCAACCCCGGGATATCCTGCAGCCCAGGGATTATCCACGGTCCTGATTTTTCAAAGGGTAGAAAACAACAAGACTGATCTGATTAACCTCCTGGGCAGCTGGCTGAAGCCGTGAGGAATAAACAGGACCCGGTGTGCGGGGATGCCCTGTACCATGAGTGCTGTTCATGAAAAGTACACAGAGGGAAGTCCCTCTGTGCTCCTGCACGGAAAACCGCTTCGCACACTTGTCTCTATGCAAGCGCTACTTTCCACGTTGTTATATTCAGGAGACATCTCTTTATGCCTTAAGTTTCTCTTAAATCTACCCATCCTTGGAGCTTACCATATTTTTTTTCGATATATTACAATTTTTTTAATTGAGATATAATTGACATATGTATAACTATCTGTTATAATAATGTTATACCAGTATATTAGTTTCAGGTGTACAACATAATGATTCGATAATTGTAAATATTGCCAAATGATCACCACAATAAGTCTAGGTAATGTCCATCACCACACACATTTACAATTTTTTTTCCTGTGATGAAAGCTTTTAAGCTCTACTCTCTTAGTAACTTTCATACAATTATTTTTAATTTATCCAATATTCAGTGCTGTTTTAGCAAGAGAACCCAACAGTATATACAGTTCAAGTTCCTGGGAAGAATAAGTCTGTGTTTTTTCTTAAAGAGAATTATAAGGTTCTGGTCCCTGCCATCTAGAATGATGTTTATAACCCACGATTCATATGCTGAGGAAGATACACATACAAAAGAGCAAATAATGTTACACTAACAAGAACATTCAAGTTCTTCATATATCGGTTTATGTCTGCACATGGAAAAACCCAGGATATATGAATTTTAGGGATGAAAATGTGTAGGGAGAATCAGTGAAAGGGTTTGATATGGGCAGAGCATGAAAACATCCACACTTTTTGAATAACCTGAGACACTGGGTTTTTTTTTTCATCTAAAAGCTGTCTGTTTGTTGGAAGTCACTTACGATGTTTTTACTGATGACGTCCTGCAGAGCGGCGGAGTTCAAGGGCATGGGACGCTGCTCTTCCAGCGAGCGCTCCACACCCGCCATCCAGTCCAGCATCTCATCCAGGCCATCCTGCACACTCAGAGAGCGGGTCAGGGTTATCTGCAGCTTCTCGTTTCGTTCACTGACAGACTTGGACAGGTCATCGTATCTCCCGACAATGTCACCTAGTCCAAAAGGATCGGGAAACTTTAACCACTAAGTTTTCTTTGTGCCGTTCCTTTGCAAAACACACTAAGGAGAGTCATAAAAATTCCTACACTAGAATTGGAAGAGGAAAAAAGGGTGAAATGTTAAATTCATAATGCATCATCAGAGCACCACCAAAACCTGAAAAAAGAAAGAAAAGATCCTAGTGGAAAATAAAAACCTAAAAATTTTTAAATAGTATATATGTGTAAATATAATTGTGTGTGTGTATGTGTGTGTGTGTGTGTGTGTATATATATATATATATATATATATATATATATATATATATATATATAATCTTCATTTGAAAAAAGTATTTTTGGATGCATGAACATTTGAATTGTCCAGAGAAATGAAAGTGATCCAAACAGCCAATCTTTGGAATAAATATTGGTTCTCAACCTGACTTCAAATTAGCCACACTTGATAACTACATGGAAAAAAAAAAAAGGTGACAGTCTTACAGAGCTAATCTCAATAAACAATATACTCTTATAAAGATTTATTAAGAATTAACCTTTACGCATAAAAATTATTTCAATCTTTCTTGCTCGCGCATGCTCTCTCTCTCTCACGTACACACACACACAGAGATTTAAGTTTTTCTCATCCTTCACATCCTAAGCAAAGTACTCAAATGCACAGAAGTTAGCAGATGCAAATGTACTGAGAAAATAGACAACACACAATGAAAATTCACATAAAATACAGAAGGTTGAGATGATGCGTCTAAGATAACACAGATAGAATGTATTTATAAGTTTAATAGCAGGCAAAGGGAAAAATAAACAATGTTAGCAGGCTGACCTGTCTCAGATAAGATTAACTTTACTTTCAATTCTAAAGACTTAAGATGCTTTTTAAAAAAACCTTTCTGGCTAGTTTTCATTCATATATAAAGCTCTATATTTTAACAACCTACATCTATACTGCAAGACCAATGAGAAGTTCAAAGAACAGTGGTTTTTAATGTATTCACCTCTCCCTCCCCCCACTCCACCTCTCTGGATAACAATGTTTTTAATCATCAATTTATCACCTACTGTCCAAGAATCTGAAAAGAATTTTAATTATTTCTGATACACTGTAAAATGTTTCAATGGAAGAAAATAGACATCTCTATAAAAATGAAATCTCTTACATGCTTATGTTTAGCTCATGGTACATAATCCATATTAAAAAACTATTTCTTTTTGCTTGTTCTAATATTATATCATGAGAAAACAGTTTGACAAATTTTCACTGAATTGAGAGGTTAAGCTTGGATGATTGAAAGAGACAATCATGCTCCTTTCACGAAAACACAATGAAGCCCCTGAGAAGGGTAACACGGAGGGGACAGAGTTTAATATGCACCAAGATGCTGAGGGCAGACAAGCAGCAGGTTCAAGTACAACCCTGATTTGAAAGTCACAGAGCAGATCATCTGAACTGCAGGCTGCGATTGGCAGGTGAGTTGTTTCTCAAATGGGTGGTTCTGTGCTTCAATAGGGCACCATCATATCTGTTTAGCTATGGTAAGTGATTTCCCAAGCACAGTGAGCTACTTTAATAAAATTAACACACACAACATTGTAAATCTACTATACTTCAATAAAAAAATTATTTTTAAATTAACACATTGTACTAGTTTACTTTTGGACTCCTTAGTAATAGAATATTGCCACTGAAGTAAATTCTTGATTTTAGTAATTAAAAGATATTTTAGAAAAAGGTACAAACAAAATTTACTTTAAGAATGTTACTTTTTTAAGAGGTTGGTTTTCTTAGAAGTCAAATAGATCTTAGAGAAACTCCTCTATATCTTAAATATACTTTCACATATTCCTAAAAAACTATGCCAGAGAGAAGCTTTAGTCTTAAAATAATGTAACATGGATTTTAAACAAATGAAAGTGAAATTGAGTAAAGTTAAAAATGGGAAGGTGTCAAAATGCCTCTTCAAATACCAGAATTACATATAAGATCGTCTTTTCTCCCCCAAGCCCCTGTCCCAAGAGCAGTGGTTGCCAAGGTGGGAGGTGAAGACAGTGGTCTGGGACACAGGATCATTCGCGGTTTTACCTTCTACTTTAACATTTTATATTTTGGGGTCTTATAATGTACATAATATGCTAAGATAGCAATAGGTGTATGTAATTTATAAATACGTGTGCATCTCTGAGCATCTATATACACATGCTGAAAATTACGTGACAAGGTGCCTGATCAAAAGATTCTGAATGTCTCTAGAGAACAGACTAGTAGTTGCCAAGGCGGAGGGGGCTGGGGTAGGGATGCAGTGGGATGTTGGGGTTAGCAGATGTAAACTCTTATCTATAGGATGGATAAACAACAAGGTCCTACTGTATAGCACAGGGAGCTATATCCAATAACCTGTGATAAACCATGATGGAAAATAATATTAAAAAAAGAACGTATATATATATATGTACAACTGAATCACTTTGCTGTACAGCAGTAATGAACACAACACTGTAAATCAACTATACTTCAATTAAAAAATATTGATAGGGACTTCCCTGGTGGCTCAGGGGTTAAGAATCCACCTGCCCATGCGAGGGACATGGGTTCGAGCCCTGGTCCGGGAAGATCCCACATGCTGCGGAGCAGCTAAGCCCGTGCGTCACAACTACTGAGCCTGTGCTCTACAGCCCGCAAGACACAACTACTGAAGCCCGTGTGCCACAACTTCTGAAGCCCACGTGCCTAGAGCCAGTTCTCCGCAACAAGAGAAGCCACCACAATGAGAAGTCCGCGCACCACAACGAAGAGTAGCCCCCGCTCGCCACAACTAGAGAAAGCCCATACGCAGCAACAAAGACACAATGCAGCCAAAAATAAATAAAAATAAAATAAATGTATTAAAAATATATATTGATAAAAAAATTGCACTATATCAGTGTTTAAATCCATGATGAAATATTGTAACAGAAAATGTATATATATATATATATATTTTTTTTTTTTTTTTTTTACATTTTCTTGAAACAGTGCAGGACTTTATATCATATTACTGATATTTTGCCTCCAGGGTTTTTGCCTCTTTGAATACAAAATCCCATTGGGCAAAATAAGATGAAATATTTTTCCTGTAGGTTAGAAGGAGCATATCATACACTGCTGGAAATAAATCATCTGAAAATAAATTTTAAAAAAAGATTCTGAATGTCTTTAAGAAAGAAAAAGGTTTGACTTCTACAGAGTGGTTTTAAAAGAGCAAAGTTTCATCCTTCTCTTTACCTACAATTTCAACTCAGATTTTAATGCCAGCTCTCTTGGGGTGAAAGGTATGTTAATCATTTGCTATGTTAAAGTTTTTTATTTCACACTGAGAAATATTTAATAACCTGAAACCACACATTAAATATAGGAAAAGTAGCAAAGTCAAAACAAAAAATATAATAAGACAATAAACAATGTTAATTGATAACCCACTGTGCGTTTAAACTAAATACTGTGAGTCGATACAAAGGTAATATACAACAGCTCTTTCCTCAGGAAAGGCACCACCTAATGTGAGAGGACGCAAAAGCATCGCTGTAACTGGACAGGGTTTCTAGGATCACGGAAGAACCCTGTGAGGCCAAAGACCCCACGAAAAGGAGAAGCAGGAACATCTTAACCTCTTAACTCCGTGCTCCTGCTTTTGACAAGAAGATCCCTCCAAGAGTCTGTTCTGGCCTTAGGTTGAGAGTCTAGCTCGGTCCAATCCCATCAAACAACAGAAACTTGTTAGGTTCTACTTTCTGTGACTGTTGCATACATAAAGAGATTTTTATAAATCAACTATACTCTAATATAAAATAAAAATTTAAAAAAACCCTAAATGTAAGGCTGGGTATTATAAAACTCTTAGAATAAAACATAGTCTTCTGAATGTCTGCAAGAATGAACGATTTATGTCTTTGACATAAATCGCAGCAATATCTTTTTGGATCCACCTCCTAGAGTAATAAAAATAAAAACAACAATAAATAAATGGGACCTAATTAAACTTAAAAGGTTTTGCACAGCAAAGGAAACCATAAACAAAATGAAAAGACAACCCACAGAATGGGAGAAAATATTTGCAAATGAAGCAACCAACAAGGGAATAATCTCCAAAATATGCAAACAGCACATGCAGCTCAGTATCAAAAAAACAAACAACCCAATCAAAAATTGGGCAGAAGATCTAAATAGACATTTCTCCAAAGAAGACATTAACCAAAAGCACATGAAAAGATGCTCAACATCACTAATTGTTAGAGAAATGGACATCAAAACTACAACGAAGTGTTCACCACACACCGGTCAGAATGGCCACCATCAAAAAGTCCACAAACAATAAATGCTGGAGAGGGTGTGGAGAACAGGGAACCCTTCTACACTGTTGGTGGGAATGTAAATTGGTAAAACCACTATGGAAAACAGTATGGAGGTTCCTTAAAAAACTAAAAATAGAATTACCATATGACTCAGCAATCCCACTACTGGGCATATACCCAGAGAAAACCATAACTCAAAAAGACACATGCATGCCAGTGTTCATTGCAACACTATTTACAATAGCCAGGTCATGGAAGCAACCTAAATGCCCATTGACAGATGAATGGATAAAGAAGATATGGTACATATATACAATGCAATAATACTCAGCCATAAAAAAGAATGAACTAGTGCCATTTGCAGCAACAAGGGTGGACCTAGAGATTATCATACTGAGTTTAGTAAATCAGGCAGAGAAAGACAAATATCATGTGATATCATTTATATGTAGAATCTAAAAAAAAATGATACAAATGAACTTATTTACAGAATGGAAACAGACTCACAGACTTCGAAAACAAACTTATGGTTACCAAAGGGGAAACGTAGCAGGGAGGGATAAGTTAGGAGTTTGGGATTAACAAATACACACTACTATACATAAAATAGATAAAATCAACAAGGACCTGCTGTATAGCACAGGGAGCTCTACTCAGTATTCTGTAATAATCTATATGGGAAAAGAATCTGAAAAAGAATGGATATATGTATATGTGTAACTGTATCACTTTGCTGTACACCTGAAACTAAACACAACACTGTAAATCAACTATACTCTAATATTAAATTTAAAATTTTTAAAAAGTTTTTGCTACATTTTCTAAATAAAAAATTAAAATTTAGGTATGCAAACCACAAAGCCCAGTCCCCACTCCCAAGATCCTAATACACCTGCCAAGAAGGGCGTGCCTCTGCCCTGACTGAGAAGGGCCATTTCACAGTGAAAGGACAGAGTGACGCAGAATATGCTAGCGAGCGACATCTCCGTATCTACTATGAGACTTTCATTTAGAACGGACATGTAAGACCAGACACGAGGAAATGCACACTCACCCAGTGTTTTCTGGATGTCGTTCTTGGCGGGAAGTAAAGATCCCCTGGTGTCTAACAACACTTCAGCTGTTTTTTTCAGTTTCTCTACAGCCACCTGCTGACTTGATATCTGTCCCTGTAGAGCCTGGAGGATTGAATGCCTCAATTATATTCAGTAGGACTAAATAACAGATTTCCAATACGAGAAAAAGATTCACAGTAAGATAAATTAGACAGAGCAGACTTGTCATCAGTAGAAGCTTACTCCAGAATTCTTAGAATAAGTCCAGTTATAAAGTGACATTAGCAAAACCATCAGCCAGTCGGGAACATTCAAGTTCAGTCCTGGAATAAACCCTCAGCATATGCTCATGATAACCGGCCTGATGCCTGATCCTGAAACCCTCCACCCTCAGCCTGAGTTCCCCTCAATCCCACTCCCAGACTCTATACAATACCCCCACAACCACCAGAAAACAAAGACAAATAAAAAACACACAAGCAGCAGAGCCCCTTTGAGACCATTTCTGACTCCAGGGAAGGAGATAATTAAGGACTTGCACATCCTGACCCAATGCTGAGTCATATTTATTTCCGTTAATGCAACAAAAGTTACTTAATATCTAACAAATTCCAAAAAAGCTTGCTACGTTTTGTGAAAATACAAAAATCAAACAGACACAAAGCTTACCCATGGGGATCTTCTAGTCTAAGGCAGGAAGTGGTAAGTGCCAAAGATGAATAAGAAAAAGGTTGAGGGAGGAGGACCTGGGAAGGGAGGAGGGGCCTCCTCCATGGGGTGGCCCTGGGGCAGGTCCTGGGGAAGGTGTGGATTTGGGCATCCTCCTGGGGCTGCATCATCACCCAGGTGGTACTTGAGCCTCTTCCTTCCTTCCCACCTGCAAACCAACCAGCAAGCCCTGACAATTTCACCTGCTTAATATTTTTTTCAAATCTGGCTCTGGTTCTGTATTTCTGAATCACTATAGGACAACCTCTCACTGAACTGGAAAAAGCCTCCTAACTGTGCCCCTGCCTCCAGTCTCTCCCCTGATACAGCCCCTGATATGTTTTATGGAAGACACATACCTGACTGCATCACTCCCCTCTTAAAATCTTTCATAGCTTCCTCTTGCTTCAGAATAAAGGGGATACTGGAGCCTGCCATCAATTGTCCAAGGGAATCTATTCCTTAATTCTGTCTTCAATCTCATCTTTCTCCCCCTCCTGTTCCAGAAGCATCCCACGACACAGCTATCCCTCAGCGATTTGCTCTTGCTGGACCCAAGGCCCTAGCATCTCTACACACAGACCTTGGGAGGCGACCCTGAGCTTGGCTCTTACCCGTAACATTCAGCTGGGAGGCCTTCCCTGTCTCTCCTCACCCCGAGTTGGAGCACTGCCCCCAGAAGCTCCCACACATGCCCTGTGAATAACACTGCACCGATTTGTCTCTTCTATCAAACTGGAACCTCCTTGAGAACTAGGAATTGATAGTATTCGGCTTTCTATTATCACTGCCTAGCCCAGTGCTGGGTACATGGCATTAACGAAAGTTTCTGGAATAAACAACTGAATGAATAAGTAAATATATGAAGATATCAAGTGTAAGGTTTTAAAAGATCCCCCTCTATTTCAGCCTTCAACAACAACAAAAAAAGCAAATGTCTAAAGCCAATGGCAAAATTTTCCTCAATTAATTCTCATATCCAAGAAACTGTGATAATATACAGGCAGCTGTGCATATGTCCAAAGGCTCAACAATCTATGACCAGCATGGGATCTGTGATCTGAATACCAGATCCTACAGTTGTTCTAAGAGGCCAAAGAATCTGCATCAGAGTGATCAGTTTGGGAAATTCTCCCACAAGTTTAGTTGCAGTTAAGTGTAAGAAATTCCTCAAAATAGGAACTTTACCTATAATGGACTGAAGCCTAAGCCACACGTACAACTTATTTGCATCACACAGTTATATAGGAAATGAAATAAATTTAAAGGCACCTCCAAAAATTATTTTTTAGAATGTGGGTTCCCCAAGGACAGAGATAGGGTTTTAACCCCTTTGTGTCTTCAAAAAACCTAACAGTGGGCCTAGAACATAAATGTCTCTGAATGAATAAATTTATGTAAAAGTGATCATGGTTTTATAAAACATCCAGTACCAAAGATGGCCCTACCTACCATCCTAAAACTTAGAAATGGATTACAAGAAAAGCATTTCTTCTTCACCTCTTCTCTTCAAAACATCCCATGCCTTTTCTCTTCATAATTATGTTCAAGAGAGTCAGTAGTTTTTAGTTCCTAACATTATCAGGTTTTAGTTTAGCTATGGTAGTGGTTTATAACACTACTTTGGGACAAAACTGCAAATTAAAGTATTCAAATGGGTGTCATATATTGTTTTTAATGGATTTCAATGAAATCAAAACATGAAAGAAGCATCTGTGACAGGGAACACTGCAAGATGATGACCTTGGTCTCCAGCCTGGACCAGAAAAGGGTGAAGTTTACAGAGCCGTGGGCACTTGTCCAGCTCATAAAAGTTTCCCGACACTCATCACCCTCCCAGAGATCAGAGCAAGCCTGGAAGGTCGATGTTGTCAATGTTACCTGGCCCCATGCCTGGCTCCAAACCCAGGCCTCTAGAAGGGTCCCAGGATCCTGCCTTTCTGTGCCTCATATGAAGCTAAAATCTCATTTTGTCCACTGATTATGAAGAGCATCATTCTAGCCCAGGGGTATCAGACTGCTGACAACACAGCCAACAGCCACTTTAAAAATAACGCTAGTAGCAATGTGTTATTGGCCAAAAATATTTCAAATGTACCCACTGGGTGCCCCAAATTACATTTATCATACAACAGAATATAAGTTAGTATTGTAAATGTACAAAAGACTGATTGTTTGGTAGTAGTCTTATGTGTTTGTATTACTGTTAAAAAGAAAAATGATTGTAAGATGTCGGTAATAAAATGAAAGAAATGGAGACTCCTTAATCCTCATAAAAATGTATCCTCTCTACCTGCTGAGATCATCTTTGAGGAAAACACGTCCATATGCCAGGAACAACTTTAATCACGCATTTAATTCTAAAATTATGCTGTGGCTTAATTGGAATTAATTCTCCTTGGAGACGCTGCACTCTTTTTCTATTTCTTTGGCTGCCTGAGGACTAGAGGAGTCTTTTTCCTCAGCACATACCAAGGTAGTGTTCCAGTTCTAGAATTAATCCATGTTTCCATTTCATTAAAAAGCCATAGCATTCATTTCATTTTTTTGTTTGTTTGTTTGTTTGTTTTTGCTTTAGCTACATTAAAACTACTTTTACACAGGATGCAATCAGTTTGCTAATACAGACCTAACTTAAAATGTGTTATGTCTATTTCACAGTTTCCGATGCTAAAAATACCTAACTTCCTAATTAAATGTAATACAAGCAATCTTAATAATTATGCCGCTCCTGGCATTTCCTATTAAAATAATGGCCTTTATGTTACAACATCTCCTCTACCAACATATACTGCCCTTGGACCTGTCATCCCGTGGGGACCAAAAGCTTCATTAAGACAGATCTGTTCTTGGGCTTGTCTGAAAAAGAGAGAAAAAAACAAACCAAAAAAAAAAAAAAAAAAAAGCCTCAAGACTGAAAATGCACCCCTGAAGTGGGGAAGTTGCATCAACGTCGGGGCTGACCTGGCCCAGGACACGGCCCTGGTGCCTGTGTAGCCCTGGGTAAACTCCAGCCCAGGAAAACACAGAGCTCTCCACCCTTTCAGCCCCAGCCCCTCCTCCCTCCTCTCACCCCACGCTTCCTCCCCCTTCTCTCTGTTTGGCCTTAACCTGCCACAGTTCACCTCAGGGTAAGACAGCTTTCTTCCAGCCA
Source organism: Balaenoptera borealis (assembly GCF_965194805.1). Lineage (NCBI taxonomy): Eukaryota > Metazoa > Chordata > Mammalia > Artiodactyla > Balaenopteridae > Balaenoptera > Balaenoptera borealis. The sequence continues at coordinate 65,512,763 of NC_138869.1, read as the reverse complement.
GAAGACACTGGTCTCAGGCAATACCTAACATTAAGCTAAGTCAGTATGGTATCTGTTTCCCTTGTTAACGCACAATAATGATTTCTGACTCTGTAACTAACAGATGCAACCAAATTCTGAAAGGCAGTAGTTTCACTGGCATTACAGTGTTTGCTTTCTATCTAGGCGGAAATGAGCTATTGCTACCCACCTGCTAAAAGGAAGCACAGAAAAGATTTAAGACATGAAACTTTCAAACTCAAAATTATTGGTCACATGGAAGAAGAATAAAATTTTTCAAAAATTCTCTCCCCTCACATGAGGATTTTAAAATATGCTTGGAATGTAAGAAATGGCTAGACTCTCTCTGCCACTGTGGGTGGGGCTGAGACATTTACACAATTCCCCCATCAAGTCTGAATGTTCTAAAGGGCAGGCGGCCTCTCTGAGAAGTGGGCAAGGTGATAACTGAAGTGTGTACCTCTGTGAATCGGGGGTAACCCAACAGGAACCCACACAGAGTGTGACAGTGACACCCCCGCCGTCCCCCGGTCCATTCATGAACAAATGTTCATCGAGGACCTATGAGGGCCCAGGGATACAGCACTGAACAAAACAGACCAAGCATCTGCCCTGTGGAGCTTGGTGGTAATGCAGGAGAAGACAATGAACAAGGATGGGAGGGGAGTCTGGGGGAGAATGGGTACATGTATATGTATATGTATGGCTGAGTTGCTTTGCTGTGCTCCTGAAACTATCACAACATTGCTAATCGGCTACACTCCAATATAAAATAAGAAGTTTTTTTAAAAAAATAAGTGTAAAGATCACAAGTGGCCCAGGCAGGACTGGTCTTTGTCTGGGGATGAGGAGGTGGGGAATACGAACCATGACAGCAATGTCAGACCAGCTAAACCACAGTAGAAGAAAGAGAAACGAACAGACATCAAGTTGTAACTCCCCCCAGAGGGAGACACACACCTTCCCATCCCTTCCTCCCCTGCCCTTGGGGGAATGATCACAAAAGTGGGGGAGAGCGGAGGGCATTCCATGGAACTACCTTGGGGCTGGATCTCTCTTTTCCCTCTTTTTTTTTTTTACCTTCATCTCTTCTAGTTGCCTCTGCAGATTTTTAGGGTCCACAGCAATGGGCTCAGATAAGTGTTTGCTCGCCGTGGCCTCGCAAGCCTGGAGCCCAGAGAGAAGCCCACATGAAGCATCTTCATAGTGTTGGTATTTATCCACCAGATCTTTGAGGTTATTCCCAAGGACATTGCACTGAAAATCGAAAGAGAGAAGGGTGGGGATTAAAATCCACTACTTTATATATAATCCTCAGGACCTATGGGTTATGCCACCTGTAAAACACCAGATTTCAACCAAAGTGAGCAAAAACTGTAGGGCGAAGATTTTCTCCTTTATAGGAAGACGCTTCCTCTAACAAGTCAAAAACTAACCAATTCAAAAACATCTGCACGAGGGCTGGATCTTAATCCAGAATGAAGGGTTTAGGTGTCAATCATCAGAAGGGGCTCGTCTCCATGGAGTTTACACACCACGTGTATAGTATGCATCAGATGGAAAGGTTTTCAAGGTGCTTCATAAATCACTTCTATATGCTGCACAAGACTGATTAACACAAGGAGTGCAAATAATCTAGACCAGAAGGAAGCCAAGGCCAACAGCCAACGATGCTTTTCAAGACATTTGTGCAGCCTGGTCAGCTTATATTCTAAACAGAAACATGTTTTCTCAGTTTCGCTTTTTTTTAAAACAAAACTCTCTTACTGGTCCACGAGAATAATAAAATTGAAACAGTCTGTTAGCCATTAAGTATTAAAATAATACACAGACCAAATATATGTGTAAAACGAATTCCTTGTGAAGGGAATTATCTGAGAGGAAGCTTCAGTTCTCAAGCTTCAGAGGCTGCAAAACAGCAAACCACTCTGTTTAGAGTCAAAATATACCCGCCACCTGCTGGGCAAAACAGGTAATACAGAGTTTTACAGCTAGGGCTGCCTGGAAATCACTCCAAATGAACTTAATAAATAACTTTACGTTCCTAATCTTTAAACATATTTTTCAGAAGTAAAGTAGATTAATAAGACTGAGGGAAGTAGGATGAAAATACTTTATTTTCCCTGCTTCAGTTTTCAGATTTCTTGCTTCTAATTCCAAAACTAAAGAGGACAGAACGAAAACTACACGCACAGATCCCTCATGCCTTAAAATGAAACTACCTTACTGCACAGAAAAGGAAACTATAAATAAAATGAAAAGACAACCTACGGAATTTGCAAACGATGCAACCGGTAAGGGCTTAATTTCCAAAACATACAAACAGCTCATACAACTCAACAAAAAAACAAACAACCCAATCAAAAAATGGGAAGGAGAACTATAGACATTTCTCCAAAGACACACAGATGGCCAAGAGGCACATGAAAAGATGCTCAACATCGCTAATGATCAGAGAAATGCAAATCAAAGCTACAATGAGCTATCATCTCACACTGGTCAGAATGGCCATCATCAAAAAGTCTACAAACAATAAATGCTGGAGAGGGTGTGGAGAAAAGGGAACCCTCCTGCATTGTTGGTGGGAATGTAAATTGATACAGCCACTATGGAGAACAGTATGGATGGTCCTTAAAAAACTGAAAATAGAGCTACCATATGATCCTGCAATCCCACTCCCGGTCATATACCCAGACAAAACTATAATTCAAAAAGATACGTGCACCCCTGTGTTCATAGCAGAACTATTTACAATAGCCAGGACTTGGAAGCAACCTAAATGTCCACTGACAGATGAATGGATAAAGAAGATGTGGTACATATATACAATGGAATATTGCTCAGGCATAATAATGAACAAAGTAATATCATTTGCAGCAACATGGATGGACCTAGAGATTATCACAGTAAGTAAAGTAAGTCAGAAAGAGAAAGACAAATACCATACGATATCACTTATATGTGGAATCTAAAATATGACACAAATGAAGTTATCTAGGAAATAGAAACAGACTCACAGACATAGAGAACAGACCTGTGGTTGCCAAGGTGGAGTGGGGTGGGGAGAGAAGGATTCAGAGACTGGGATGAGCAGATGCAAACTATTATATACAGGATGGATAAACAACAAAGTCCTACTGTATAGCACAGGGAACTATAGTCAATATCCTGAGAAAAACCATAATGAAAAGAATATGAAAAAGAATATATATATGTATATGTATAACTGAAACACTTGGCTGTACAGCAGAAATTAACACAACATTGTAAATCGACTGTACTTCAATTTAAAAAAAATGAAATTACCTTCGTGTAGAGGGACCTGAAGCGGTCGGTGGCGCGGTCCAGCCTGCCCTGGACTTCTCTGTGGGTGGCAGAGGTGTCCAGGTGGTCCCGTTCAGCCCGGCCACCTCCCTCTCTCCTGCTGCAAGACTTGGCTGCTTCCAACACTCTGTTCCCAGAGATCGTGATGTACCTCAAGTCTCCTTTGTGTGAAATGACATCTTCCGAGAAGCTCTTCTGCCTCTTCAGTTTGGCCGCCAGACCACCGAGGTCGTCGGCACCTGCTTCCAGGTTCTCCAGCTCTTGTTCCGACTGCTGCAGCCACTGCTCAAACTCGCCGTAGTCGGCGTCAAACTTCTCCAGCTCCTCCTGCAGGGAGTGGGTCAGCCGCATCCTCTTCTCCGACTCGGCCAGCGCGCTTTCATAATGCGCCTTCAGCTCCTTCACGTTCCTCTGCAGCTTCTCCTTTTCTTCCGGGCAGAGGTGGTGGCCCTGCTTCTCCAGCAAGGCCTGGGCCGCCTGGGTGGCCACAAGGACGGCCTGGTGCTGGGCCACGAGCTCCGCATGCCGGGCCTGCGGGAGAACAGATCAGGCATCACGTGGATGCAGGACCCACAGACCCAGGACCCGCAGGCCTGCTTCCCATCAACCTGCCTAGGGTGCCCACTGTTTCCCTCTTAATGGTGAACTTCCTAAAAGCAAACGCTGCTTTGTGAGCAGCTAATTTTAAAATCTAATTTTAAAATTTCCCATCTTCTCTGGAAAGTACTGTTTTTGAGAAGTTTGGAAAAAATGGAATAAATTTCTGTTCCAGCCTTAAAACAAGCACCTACAATCTGCTCTCATTTTACACATCCCTTCCTTACGAGCCCCCTAAAGGGACTGTCAATGTCTTTACCTAATTATTGATCAAGGAAGTACAATATTTTTTCTTAGGAAATGATCCTGAAGAGATATTTAATAGGAAAAAAAGAATCTATAATTTGAAACCTATAAAAACACTACGATAATCAGTAAGCAAGAACAACATACATTCGGAGAAGCCCAAAGGAAGTTAGAGGGACACGTATAATAAAGGAGCATCTTGGAGCTGCTCAGCTGACTGGGTCTCAGTTTCCTGCACGTGGAAAATGGGACAGTAACCCTACCCATCACAGGTTTGCTGAAAGGAGCACAGGAAACCGCACACAGAGAACACTGCCCGTGGAGCCTGGCACATGTCAGGGACCAAAGTCCACCCTGGAGGCAAGAGCAGAGCGTCTGGCAGGTCACAGGTGTGGGGCAGAAGGGTCACAGGTGTGCACAACTACCTGCCCTCAGCCCTCAGCCGTGTGGGCCTCAGCGGCTAGAGTCCCTTCCTCTCCAGCCATAACCAGCTTCTTCCATCCATCCCAATATGCCATTAAAATGTGGTAAATAGCGTAATGGAAAAGAATACAGAATAGCATGTATACATATGCATAACTGAATCACTTTGCTGTACAGCAGAAACTAATACAACATTGTAAATCAACTCCACTTCAATAAAAAAAAAAAAAAAAAGCATAGTAATCCTTTTGGGCCATTTTCCACATTTCTTGTAATGGCTTACGTGGAGCCACACAGCCTGATCCCATCACCTCCGAGCTCCCTCTCCGACCTGGCCCTCCCCCTCCCCACACCACACACTCGGCCTCCCACCTCTACCCCGCCCCCACCTGCGGGCACGTCTGGACCCCTTTCTCCAGCTGTTCTCTTGTCTGGTTCCAGCTCTCCCCTCAGACACCTGCCTGCAACCCCTACCTCCTCTGAGTCTTTGCAGGAATCTCATACCCCCCTGTGGACCTACTCGGACAAGCCTATTAACCCTGAAAGATGGTCCCACCCCATCCACCCACCCGTACCTAACTTGGCAAAAAGCTACCACCTTCCAGCATCCCACAGAATTTGGATGTTTACTGCCTGCGCTATCATCGTCACCCCCCAGCAGGCAAGCACCAAGACAGGGAATTTATTTTGTTCACTACCTGGAACAGAGCACTCAGGGGCTGAGAAAATATCGCTCTATGCCATCAAGTGCAAAGGGCCAAGAAGCACTGCTGTGGGACAGCTGTTCCCGCGAAGTCCGATCCCAGCCGCCAGCCGAGAACAGACCCATCAATCCTTGCCCCCTTGTCTGTGACAGCACCTGCCACGCAGTGGGCACAGGACAAATACTTCTGTCTAAATAACTTTTCTCCCGCAGGCTTTTCTCTCTCTTCGTCATCTGAATTATAGTCATACGCCATCTCCATCTGGTAGGTCGGACAGATGTATATAGTACCTATAAGTCACCTGACCCATCCCTTCCTTTTACAGATGAGGGGAGACAGGCTGCAGGAGGAGAAGCACTGGGCCCAGGACACGTAGCACAGAGAGTTAGTACCAGAACCCTCGTGTCTCCCGAGGCTGGGCCATCTCTCCACTTTGCCAGGAGAGCAGGAATTTGTGAAGCACTTTCAGATTCTCATACTCTTCGCAGTGAAAAGTTCAGAAGGCAAACTTCATGCTGTGGCTAAAAACAAGTGTTTCTGGTAAGGCACCTGTATGTCTGGGTCCACCCTGGTATTTTTCACTCCTTTGGTCAAGTTACTAACCTCTCCTGACTCCTTTGTACCTGACTCACAGGTTCCTTTAGGAATTCATTAGATTTTTCATTTTAAGACACAATTACAGTCAGGTTCTGGAATAGCCCCTTGAAATTGTGATGTAATAAATATCCCAGCTCTTCTGGTTTCCTTTCTACTTCCTGTTCTAGAAGAGCTTCACAGAGAGCATTCTATTCCCAAGACTCCAAAGACAAAGACTCGGAGGCAAACAACAGAACTGCAAATGTGCCCGAGGCCCAGGCATCTGCCCATCAAAAGCCACATGCTGAAATAAAATGATCAACTATGTGACTCTTTAAAAATGGCTTTCAAATGTTCCCTTGGCTCCTGTAGCAGTATTAATGTTAGCCCTAGATTTTTCATGCAGTGAATTTTCACTCCTCTTCTCAGCCACAGCCTTCACCAAAAAGATGACCTGAAGTCTGGAGAGAACTTGAGTAAACTCAGGAGGGCTCAGCAAGCCCGGGCTGGAATTTAGCAGAGGGACTGAGCTCACAGCCTAGTTTAAAATCCCAACTCCATCCCTTACTAGAAGTGTAACCTCAGGCAAGACACCTCATTCTGTAAGTTACAGTTTCCCCATCTGTAAAATGAGAATAAGAATAACATGAATGATAATAATTTCATCACCATAATAATGATATTCTCATTTGACAGAGTGGTGGGGAGAACTAAATGAACAGAGTAATGAGTCACGATGGGAAGAGCTTTGAAGCGTGCCTGGCCCACTGTCACTGCTCTACGAACATTAGCTATTATTGTTATTTCTATTAATTCCTTACAAGTCTGCTTCATGGAGAAGAACACCACATCCAATGATGTATTTCCCACTGTTTTTCACTTGCTTAGAATTCTCACCATAACTTACACAGACATACTGATGACCCTAAAACAAGGACTTTACTCTCAAGGGTCCCTGAGGTTTGAAAAGATAACTCACCTGCTAAGTGCTTCCTGTCTTTACAGACCTGAAAATAGACTTTAACAAGATCATCTGTTTAAAACCACTCACCTTCATCTTCTGGTACTGCTGGTTCAGGTTCTCCTTGGTGGTCCCTACGTGCCCGTCAACATCCATATCCAACAGGTTACCATTAACTTCATCCTCTTCTCCCATCACCGACTTGCCATCACCCTCTTGAAAATGAGTCCCGTTCTGTTCAATGACCTGTTTCTGTTCCATCCCTGCCCTTCCTGAGTCTCTGTCAACATTTGCCAACCAGTCCAAAAGGTTTTCGATTTTGGTTTTGCTCTCTTCCAGCTGCTTTACAGCTGCAACCTAGACAGGAAAGGTCACAACAGATAACCTTGAACGTGGGCCGAGGCAAGAGTGTTAAGACTTTCCAAAGGCAAATACTTAGATCATTGAAAATCAGAGTAGGGAAATTAAACCAGACCCATAATGAAAACTGAACACACTGAAATTAAGCCTTACAGAGATAGGCAGTTACCCTGAAATTTCCACTGTTCTTAAAAACACATTCCAAAGTTTTAACTGTAATTAATGGACCTCACACATTTCACAAGTAGAAAGCCTGACAATCCCACTTAAATTGTTTTTAAAAGTTTAACAAAGCCTACAATCTACTATGTATAAAATAAATAAGCTACTAAGATATATTGTACAGCCCAGGGAAGATAGCCAATATTTTATAATAACTCTAAATGGAGTATAACCTTTAAAAATTATGAATCACTATGTTGTGCACCTGACACATATAATATTGCACATCAACTATACCTCAATAAAATTTTTTTTTTTAAAGTTCAACAAAGCCAGTTCTTCAAACTTTGTAGTATTTGGTCAATTGCATACATGAAAACCCAGAATTCTAGTCTCTGGTGCTAATCATCACTTATGACCACCTGATACCACGTAATAAATCAAGGCGCTGTTACACTCATCATTTTCAACAAAGCCGTAAGAACAGGGTACCACATATTTGAATAAGGACCTTTTCCGTTTCTTCCTTGATTGCTGTCGTCACAACTTTATCCAGCTCTTTTTTCGACTGTTCTGCCTTTAAGTTAAGCTGTTCATACTTTATCTTCGCTTCATTAAGTTTCTGTTCAATCAGAGCCTTATCTTCTCGTGACAGTTTTTCACCACTCTCTTTTAAGAAGTTCTCTGTGTTCTTCACTATTTCTGCCAATGCCTGTGCACTTCCTTGCATATCTTTCTGCAATTCCTTATAAAACAAAAGAAAAATAAAATCTTAGTAAATTACTACCTATTTAATTCTTCCACAATTGTAATTCTAAAACAGGGCGGGGGGGGGGGCAGAGAAGAATCTAGCACATACAGGTTGAAAAAGCATATTCAATACTCTGTTAATTTGAGTTGGTTTATTTAAATCACAATATTTAATATAATTTGAAACCTCAAAGAACATTAAAGAAAGGTATGAGATTTGCAAGTTTAACAAATGGATGTGGTTTGTAAAACACTAAAAACAAGTATTTACAAATGTAATCTATACAGATTTGCACATACCAGATTTTTTTATATTATGTGAGTACATTTATAAAGGTTTTTAAATACATGGTAATATTATCTATTCTGTTTCTAAACATTTAATTTTAACATATATCTACTGCTCAGGATAAAAACAAATAGTTCTCAAGGTTATGAGCTAAATTATTCCTAATGTAATTTCTATACTAAGATGATGATGACTTCTAAATACCAGAGCTCTATAAAATAAAATGTTTGCTTCTTTGCCCTAGCTGCTAGGAAGCTTAGAGTAAGATCTCTCCTCAACAGTTACAGCTTTCCTTTGTCTAGAGTTCTCTATGTAATTTTTCCTCCTTTACACTTTCATTCTCTATAGAGTACTATGTTTAACTCTTCATATTATTTTTCTCCATAGTTTTATTTTAAGCCTCCCCAAATTTTTCTAGGAAGTATTTGAATTGAAAGAGATACTGTCCAGTTTTCCCAGCACCACTTAGTGAAGAGACTGTCTTTTCCCCATTGCATATTTTTGCCTCCTGTGTTGTAGATTAAGTGACCATAGCTGTGTGAGTTCATCTCTGGGCTATTTATCCTGTTCCATTGATCTCTGTGTCTGTTTTTGTGCCAGTACCATACAGTTTTATTACTATAGCATTGTAGGATAGTTTGAAATCCAGGAGTATGATAACTCTAGCTTTGTTCTTTCTCAAAGTTGCTTTGGCTATTTGGGGTCTTTTGTGGTTCCATATAAACTTTAGGATTATTTGTTCTAGTTCTGTGAAACATGTCATGTGTATTTTGATAGGGATCACAATGAATCTGTAGATTTCTTTGAGTGGTATGGACATTTTAACAATATTAATTATTCTAATCCATGAATGCTATGTATAGAATACAAAAAATACAAGGATATATTGTACAGCACAGAGAATGCAGCCAACACGTTAGAATAATTTTAAATGGTATATCATCTATTGTGTTGGCCAAAAAGTTCATTCTGGTTTTTCCATAAGATGTTACAGGAAAACCCGAACGAACTTTTTGGCCAATCCAATATTAAATGTTGAATCACTGTGTTGTACATCTGAAACTAATATAATATTGTAAATCAACTATACTCTAAAATAAATAAATATTTTTTAAAAAAGAAAGAGACACTCTTTACTGAGTCACTACTATATGACATTAACTGTGCTGGTCATTTTACATAAAATATTTATTTAAGTCTGACAATAACATGATAGTGGAAATTTGAGCAAAGGCAGTGAGGCCCAGAGAGATTAAGTTACAAAGCTGACAACGTGTAGAGTCTGGGACAGGAACCTGAATGATCTCGTTACAATGAGAATGTTCTTTCTCCTGACACCAAAATAAAACTTTCTTTATCTGTCATTATTGTTTGTTCCTTCAGTGAAAAAAAACAAATTCCAGAGAACAATGAAAGGAATAGGATGGGGCTAAGAAAGAAAAAGAACCCAAACTCATGGCTATGTCTCCTGATTTGCAAGTGAGTTGGGCTTCAACAGATCCAGATTCTAACTCATCACACAAGCTATTTCCACTATCAAATCTCCTTTATATCGCCTCCACTCGATGTCTCACCAAAAATAAAGCCAGGAAAATTACCTGGCTTGTTGGAGCTGAACGTATGACTCTTAGTATAAAGTTTCAAGCTCAGGTCTGGGGGCGTCTTGGGTGCACCTTGCCTCCGAAAAGCTAAAATGATGACTACTTTCCAATAACCTGAACTGCTTTCCAAATACTAGTAATCAGTCTTAACATCAACTCAACCCACTAATGCAAAGCTAGGTTCTACCTCCTGCTTGGACTGGTACTTCTTTAACTCAGCCGTGCCATCTCCAATCATGAAGGCTTCTTGGTGACCAATGAGGCGGTTTTCGGTTTGGGTGAGGAGGTCACAGATGCCCTGGAGTTTCTCTCTGTACTCCTGCTGACGTTCCTCCACCATCTGAAGGGGGCAAAAGCAAAGCCTCGTGAATGTGGTCACCAACTCACTACTGTCATAGCTCTTTACGAGAACACATTTTGCAAGTTTCCTCTACATAAGCTCTCCTAAGTATGCTGTAAACATGATAGCAGTGGGGTACACACTGAGCAAGGGACACAGAAAGTGAGAGCATGTCTCATGTACAAGGAAGGAGATCCCATTTGGATGACACAGCTCAACAGAACACTGGCCACGCATATGTGTGAGAGATGGAGCTTCTGACCGACAGGAAGAAACATCCCACTTTCTGAAGCTCTTGAAACCTGCGACACACACAATTAATTCTGCAAAAGGATATCAAAACAGAAGTTAGTCGTGATTTGTCTGTTAAAATACTCGATACGTGTAAACAGGTTACCATGCTGGAGACCATGCTTGTGCTTCCAGAAGTGATCAAAGGAGCCTTGCACGCAATATCTCTCCTTAATCACTGTGGCTAATTCCATCCCCGCCTCTGCTCATTATTGCTATTGGATGGACCACCTCAATATAATTCGTTAAATCACCCTAAGAGATTAAATCAGCCATTACTTGCATCTTTTGTTTTCCTTTTATATACATACTAGTTATTCATTCTATAGCCATAGATCATGTTGACTAGGAGCCTGACACATGCCAGGCAAGGTCCTGAGGGTTTTAAATTCTTTCTTTCATCGGTGCCCACCATACTACCGGGTTAGCACTGCTACGATTTCTAATTTCCCAGTGAGAAAACTGGTTCAGTGACTTGTCCTGGGTCCCACAGCAAGTGAGTGGTATAAATGGGGTGTAAACTCAGGTGGCCTGGCTCCAGAGCCTGGCCCTACCCTGCCGTGCCCGCCCACCTCCCAAAGGGAAAAGACACCCTTAACCTTATCTATCCACATGTTCATCAATTTATCCCTGGAAATTTCTCAATGCATCCACATTTCTTCCTCCTAGAAAAAAAATCAAAACTCTCCTCTGAAAACAGTAGTTTGAGGGAGGTCATGAAAATTAAAATCAACTAATTATAGCCTTCTTACAGCACACAGCACTTTTATATACTGTAGGATCGCTATATTATACCCTGTTCACTCATTGCCATTCCAGAAAATCTCTCCTGTCTTCTCTTATCCACAACCTCTGGGGTTTACGTTACAGGTTTCACACTGAAGACCTAAATACCAAGAATTCCCACTCCGCAAAGAGAGGCGGACCTTCTGACGATCGAGATCTTGTTCTAGCTGTAACTGAGCCTCTAAATGTTCCACCTGGGTAGTTACTGATTCCTGCACGTCAAGGAAACCCTTCTGAGTTGTATTTAAGAGCCTCAGCAGTTGTCTGCTTTGGGTGGGAGACAGATCTTGTGCGTGTTCAGAGATGAAGAACTGCACGTCAAAGGCAGTGGTCTCCAACTGCGTTTTGGTGTGTCCGAGGTCTTTTAACACATTCTGTGAACAAAGTAGTATGAGTTACCAACAGCGAGTTAAGCCACAATAGAAAGTTTCTATTAACAATAACATTTATTATAAAATATGCTTCTTCTATCAGGGATTCAAGCTTTTATTGACATTTTTTCACAATTCACTGAGTCAAGCCATTCATTCATAATGAATGGTAGTGATGAAATTATTTCAATACTATGGTCATTAATACATTAAAAAATAATCCCTCTCAGAATATATTAACCTTGTCTGGCAGAGTTACTTGAAATGTAACTCCGCCAAAAGGTAAAGATCTAACTTGTGTACGTTTAGCACATTGAAGGGAAACAACATTAAAATACTGAATGGATAAAGAAGATGTGGCACATATATACAATGGAATATTACTCAGCCATAAAAAGAAATGAAATTGAGTTATCTGTAATGAGGTGGATGGACCTAGAGTCTGTCCTACAGAGTGAAGTAAGTCAGAACGAGAAAAACAAATACCTTATGCTAACACATATATATGGAATCTAAAAAAAAAAATGGTTCTGAAGAACCTAGGGGCAGGACAGGAATAAAGACGTAGACATAGAGAATGGACTTGAGGACACGGGGAAGGGGAACGGTAAGCTGGGATGGAGTGAGAGAGTGGCATGGACATATACACACTACCAAATGTAAAATAGATAGCTAGCGGGAAGCAGCTGCATGGCACAGGGAGATTAGCTCGGTGCTTTGTGACCACCTAGAGGGGTGGGATAGGGAGGGTGGGAGGGAGACACAAGAGGGAGGAGATATGGGGATATATGTATACATATAGCTGATTCACTTTGTTATACAGCAGAAACTAACACAACAATGTAAAGCAATTATACTCCAATAAAGATGTTAAAAAAATATATTCCTTGCTAATATTTATAATATCCATGTAATTGTGGCAGCACATACACGAGACCGTGGGAATTTAAAACATAAATCCAACAGGCCAGAATTTCAGTTTTCTGACTCGCAGGCCAGGAGTGTCACTGCCCGCCATTCATGAGGGAAGCTGTTCACTTAAGAACTTGGGGAAGAAAGGCAGGACAAAAATGATCAATACCATGAAGCAGCTACAGGACTGATTTAAATGATTATGTCTTTATGTGACTGATACATACATAAATACATAAATACCAGCCTCAACATGCAGTGGTAGTAAGAGTTTTATAAGGGCTGCAGGGACCTCATCAGAATGACATCTGTAAGGTTGTGATTATTTTATAGCTGTGTCAGCTGTGAACAAACACCTCTTAGAGAAAAAGGAAATAATCCTCTATAGCTTCAGCAAAGTCACATTTTTTCTAAACCTTTGTTACATTAAATCCACAGGTTTTCTGATGTACTTGGTCTTATTGACTTTGACACTTGCCTTGAGAAACTCCAAGCTTTGCTTTATATGTCCAGTATCTTGAACCATCACCACCTCCACATCCTTCACAGATGTGCTCGTCTCTGATATCCAACGTGAGAACAACTGAAGTTTGTGCAGAAATTCTTCATGGGAAACTGCTAGTTTAGACTAGAAAATAAAATTGCGTGTTCATTTCTGTCTGTCCCCAAATTTCAAATTCCTACAAATAATGATCCTGTGTTAAGAGCTTAACAGTTTATCATCTTATGACTAAATTTTCAAACCCTCAATTTTCTCCCAAACACTAGTTCTGACTCAACGTGAGACGGTCTGGTACCTACCATCTCGGAGTTGATAGCCAGCGTGATGTGGTTCATTCTTTCCAAAGACAAGGCGTGGAGGGAAGAGAAGGCCGTCTGCAGACTCTGGAGGCTTACACTCAGGTCCTCGAGATGTCCCCTGGGGAAGTCACCTGGCAGAGACTTTAAAAACTCCTCTGCCAGCGTCATGTCTTTTCTTAAAATTACACCAATTGGAGCCAATCCCAATTCAAATGTCTGCAAAAAATACACATCCCAGATATACCTAGTGAGAAACACAAATATAACTAATATTCAAAATATAAAAATGCTCTTTTTAATTTTCCAAATTAACATCAGCTGACTACCCTCCATAACTGGCAGCAGACAATTCTTACCTCTAGCTGTTTAAGTTGGTTCTTCAAAGCTTCTAGGTTGTTATCCAGAGACTTCTGGTTACCTAAGGGAGGCCTCATATCTTGAAGCAAAGCCAAATACTCGCACATCTTTGACCTGTGCTGTAAACACTGCTGTAGCTCATTGGAAAACTAAACACAAATGTGGACATGTTAATTCAATAGGCTTCATGCAGATTTTTCAAGCAAATAAAATGTATGGGATTATTCCCAAATGCAGCTACTTCCTTATAAAATGTAAAGTCCACTTACTTGTTCCATCAAGCCATCTCCAGAAGCCATGTCTTTTGACCCTGAAATACATTCCAAACGGTTTGGGGATTCAGCGCATAGCTCCTCCAGCCTCCCGTCTCTTGGCAATGCTGATGCACAGAAAGGAGAGTTTTCTGGTCCATTTTCTTTCATATTTTGTAAATTAAGGGAATGGGGGTTTTCTCTCTTGCTGTTAAGATCATCAAGAATGTGTGGCTTTTCATCCATCATCTCAGAAGCTGTAGATGATTTTTGATTCAATTCTCCACCCTGTCCTCCTTTCTCTGAATATCCATCAGCAAGCAGCTTGCAGAAAACATTTTCAAGTTGCAGAGGAAGAACTTCAGATGTCCTACCTCTTTTCTCTAGATCACACTCCATCTGAGTTAATTCTTTCATCAGTTCAAATGCTCCTGTAATTTTCTGGCTATACTGATTTTGCTTAAGTATATCGAGGAGCAGCTCAGACTTGAGGTTTGCAGTACAGAGCGGATCCTCTCTGCCCTCTGCTTTTAGTTCTGGCGAGTTATTCATGGGGGAAATGCCATAGTCACTGGTTTTAGAGTCGCCAGACACACCAGATGCTTCATTTACCAATGGTGATGAGTTAACTCTTTTAATTAAGTTTTGAATTGAAATGTTAGTATCTGCACAGGCTGAAGGTTCTCCAAGCTCTTGAGGATTCATATGACCTTCTTTCAATCTACCTTTTAAGATGTCCGTGACATCCTCAATCAAGACCTGAGATAACTCAGGAATCTGAACCTCGTTTTCCTGGACTCCTGAAGATGAGGCTGGTTCTCTTCGTGCCTGTTGCTCAATTACTCCTTTCTCACTGTTAATTTCTAAGGATGAACAGTCAGTGTTTAAAGTGTTACTGGAGTTATTTCTTATTGCATCTGCACAGAGTTCTGACTGCACGAAATCCGTATGTTTCCCAAGGCCTTCCGCATCTCTAAGAGGGAAGATTGAAGGTGTGCTTTCATCTCTTTCTGGTGTGAACTCAGGAATTTCTGATCCTCCTTCTGAGACACTTTCTTTAGTAGGAAGATCCTTTTGTTGGACCATCTCCTTTGGAGGTAAGTCTTCTTGGGCAAGAGCTGCCTTCTCTTTTGCATTATTAACTCCTAATTGCATGTGCTCATTCCTGGGAGGGGAAGCTACTCGAATACAGCTTGGGGTATCTTCATTTGGTTTCAGCATGTCTTTTGCTTTCACATTTTTAGCACAATGTTTTAAATAAGTACACAGATCAAGCTCTTTTTCAGGTCCATTGGTGAATGAATCTTTCTCAATCCTTGTATTCCTTTCAGACAACGTCATGTCTGAAGTCATGTCATCAGTGATCACTTGGGAAACTGAGGAATCGAATATTTCTTCATGATTCTCAAATTGAACGGGACTTCTGCTAACTATTGTTGGCCGATTCTTTGGTTCATCTTTAAGAGCTACTGTTGCTTTTTTAAGGCTTCCTTCCTGATTATGTTCTTCACTGTGTGTGATTTGTGGGAATGGAAATGGACTACTAACTAAATCAAGACACTCCCTTGAACTTTTACTGGGCAAAAGCCTGAGACATTTATTAGCTTCTACAGGACCTTCTATAAGCACTTCTCCTTTACCTGCACACATTTTATGAACCAATGTTTCATTTTCTATTAGTATATTGTTTTTGTCAGCTCTCCTTTTAATTAGATCTTTTCCATTGCCTTGAGGATCTTTGTCAGTTACAGAGACTCTGGATGACAAATGGCTTTCCTCCGCAGGTTTTACTATTAAACTGGGCTCAGAACAAGTGTCTTTATCAGAAGATGAGTCACCCTGAAGTGTCACATTCTCATAATATGGATTTCCACCTTTCACAGAGTCCATATATTCTGGCCCTTGAATCAACTTAACCCCTGTGTTCTTTAGATCACCCGCTAGTTCAGAAGTTGAACTGACACTAGTATTAGGTAAAACACCAACAGGGCTTAAAGTGTTTTCCGATTCAGTGTCTTTCATGACAGATAGCAACTTATCCTTAAGGACCATCTCATGATTCAACAGATCTTTGCTTTTTCGAACAACCTCAGTTGTATATTCTGGAAGGTCACTTCTTTCAGGAACCAAGCTACTTTTACTACTTGATTCTGGCTGCAAAACATTTACACTTTGCTGTTTCTCCAAAGAACTATGATGGTGCTTTTGATCCGGGAGAATCGTTCTATTGCTACTTTGACTCACATGGCTGTTTCCCGGTTTGGGTGCAGTGGTGACACACACGGGGACATCCACATCCTCAGCCTTGTCCTGGCACACGGGCTTTCCATCCTCACCTCCTGCTCCTTCTTCTTTGGCATCACCACCACCATCGTCATCATCGTCGCCCTGATCATTACTGTCACAGTCAGAGTCCCCGTAACTTTCTTCATTTTGCACAGAATCTAAATGATCAGGATCAGATTTAAATTCTTGTCCAGTTACGTACTCTCCTCTCCCTCTCCAACAGCCAGCATCCTCAGGATTTAATGGAGTTCTGAAGCTCCCTTTTCTTCCTACAATTTCATGGTCAGTCAATGAGTCAGACTCATCACCTTCAAGGTCATCTGTGCTGTCCCTTTCTGATACGATTTCCATCAACCGTCCATTCACCTCATAGGAGGCAAGTGAATTTAAATGGATTCTTTCACCAGCATCGAATTCTGCTTTCTCAGCAACTATGAGAAAATCCTGCAGAGACTGTGCTTCTCCCCTCACACCTAAGCTATCAACCAGTCCCCCTTGGGTCCCCAGAGAATGTTCATCCTCTTTAGAAACATCATAAAAAGCCTCTCCAGGAGGAGCGGCCCAGTCATCTTCCTCTGGCAGCGTGTCATAGTCCTCGGGCTGCAGACAATCATGGTCACCACCTTCCAGAAGCAGGGAATCATGGTCACCATCTTCAAACAAGGGCATGTCATAAAAGTCAGCATCGCTGTCTGTGTCTGTTTCTGTGTTGCTCTGCTGATCATCCAGCAGTGATGTTTCATAGTCACCAGCACTGGCGCTGACAGTTTCTTCAAATGATGGGGTATGAATGTGAGCCATGTTGATGTGATGACCACCACCCCTCAGGGGCGGGGCACAGGAGGACCCTTCCACCGTGGACTCACTTTGCTCGTCTTCGGGTTCCTGATGAGAAGCAGCAAGCATTTTTTCATCATTCTGATCTTGTACCTGAGGATTACTATAACCAATACTGAAAGATTTTTGTACAGTGTGTTCTCCCTGTAAACTGATGTTGATAGCTGCAATTCCCAGAAACTGGTCTTGAAATTTTTCTCTTATTCTTTGACCCGATAACATGGTTTGGTCATTGAATGGCAATGTAGAGGCTTCACATTTATTTCCATTGTTCTCTGCAGCGTGTACATCATGAAAACTTCCCTGACCGGTCCTCAGTTTATCATGACTTAACAAGGCACTCAGCCTGGGGGAATAGTCAAAGAGAGTTGAATCCCTGCTAATATTATCTTCATTCACCGTTTCATTCAAATCACAGATTCTACTAGTTTTCGATTTTACTATAGGACTTATCAAATCACTTGCAAAGTTTTGAAGGTTTTTAGAATGACTACATTCATCTGCATGTTCCTTTGTTTCTAATTGGCTTTGATTTTCACCGTTTTCAAGTCTGTTTTCAGAGTCTTGTCTGAGCAGGCTAACTTCAGCAAGTTCAGGCTCTGTTAGATGTGATATCAAACTAGGAACACACAGGCTGGATGAATTCTTAACTTTATAATCAGTTGCTAGTCTATCTGCCACGTTTTCTGACTGGCAAAATTCACTCCTGGTAACATTAGTTCCCAGTTCCTGAAACTCTTCATCTATGGCATTTTCAGAGGTTCCTTTACGTTTAGGTTCTCTGCAATGACATTTATCAAAACTACTTGGTGTAGCTGTACTTTCACTCGTTTCTTTACTTGCAGCATTATTCAGAAATACGCCAGGGAGTCTTATGACATCAAGACATTCTTTTACAGGCGTGTTCTCATCAATTTCTGCACCACAGCCTTCCAGGAGCATCCCAACAGCGTCATTCAAGTCTCCATCGTACAGCAAAAGCCTCTGCCCTGTGTTTGCATCCATATAGCTATTTATCATCAAATAAGACAGGAATAATTTTTTAGTGTGTTCTGAGCTCTGAGTCTCCACTGGCTCTTCTCCATCAAAAACATCTTCTTCTTGCCCGTAATCATGGACCACGGATGGTTGGAATTTACAAAAAGAGAGCCATCTTCTGGAATTTTTACAAGCTTCAAAATCTCCCAAATCTGGCATTTTATCGGGCAGTGTTACACTTTTTAAAATCGATGCTGTGTGATTATCTATGATTCCGAGTTGCGCGGCAACGTCCAAACCAATGACTTGAGATGTTTCTGGAATGTAAAGAGCAGCGATTTTCTGTCTGCCGTTCAGGATCTTAGATGCCAATTCATTGGTAATCAACTCCTGCTGCAGGGAAGAAGATGTAGGGAATATCTCCCCAGAGTGAGGCCAGATGAGGCCCACGTAGCCTCGCTGAGCCTCGAGGACCAGAAGGGCACTGCTGGACGTTATCAGATCACACTGGACCGCCTCGTCAACAGTTAAACGCTTGGCGGGGTTGCACTGGATGATTCCGCCTGTTTCCACCTGGTAGGTGAAGATACTGTTGGCAGTGTCTCTGTCCATCACCCCCTCTGCCACGGCTTCTTCTACAGTCAGTCTCTGACCAGACTTGGAATTGATCAGACCTCCTGAAAGCAGCTGCGCACCCAGTAACCTGAACATGGTCTCACGGTCTATGAGGCCTTCGTGAGCTGCCCTTAAAATGCTTAAGTTTCTCCCACATTTTAACGTTATCCTGCCTCCTTCTTGTGGCCTCACAGGCAGAAGCCGCACCCCTGTGTTTTCCTGTAAAATACTTCTTTGCATGATATCTATTAAAGACACCTTCTCAGAGGTGGAGGGGTCGATAAGATCTTTACATAGATTCTGCCGTTCCAGGATTTTAGAAAATAAGGCAGAGGAAACCAGGTGCTGCTGGAAAGCCTTCTGCAGCGTCAGCTGTTCTCCTGTGGCCGGAATAATGAGAGAGCCCGTGGAAAGCAGGATCTCAAGAACTCGGATGGCCATGGGTTCTGAGATCACACCTTCAGCCAGAGCATCCAGCACTGGAACTGTGGTGGACGACACAGCAGAAATAATCTCCTTCGTTTCACTGAGTTCTTGGAGTTGGCTAAGAACCTGCTCATCAATAAGGCCATGATTTTGGGCATCTTTGAGGTCAAAGCATGTTCTTAATTCTGGTGAAACAAGCCCAGAAATCATGAGCTGGGTCTCAAGCAATCGGATCCCCGTGTCATAATCAATGAGGCCTCTTAACACGGCCTGAAAGACAGAAAGGACTTCTCCCGTGCCCTGATCAATGGTGCCTGCGATGACTTTATCCAGCTGAAAGGAAAGCATGAAGTCTCAGTCAGTGACATGAGGGTGGGCAGAGCGTCATGAAACTTAGTTTGCGTTTTCTTATAAAAAAGACACTTCGACATAAAAATCCTCTACTTACCAAGACGCGGCAAGGCTGTGAGTGTTAAGCAGCTCAAATGCACAAGTGATCTATGTCAGTGATCTATTCGAGAGCACAGGATGTGATAAAGCTTTGAAAACGACATGCATCTGTGAACTGAAAACTTCATATCGTGTACATTAAGAAGGTTAGTGAGGACACAGGAAACGATGAGGGTGAGGAAACAGGACACACACCTAGAAGGCAAACCATGCTCTCTGCAATCGGGTGAGATTAGTGTCCTGACACAAGAGAGAGTTTCAAACCCCATGCTATTGATGTTTACAGCATACAGACTTCTTCACAGATAGCCAAAACCCATGAGCCAGAAAAATCGTTACATACCCTCAAAATACGACAAATAGTATGTAAAGTACTCCAGGGAGTGAGGGAATTGAATATAAAGATAACTTTTTGAATACTGGATTTTGTGTTGAATATGTGTTGTCAAGTTTTAAAAGTTTAAGGATAGGCCAAATTTTAAGCTATTTCTGTTATATTTTAAGAAGATGCTAGAGCATCCTCGCTAAAACGTATGGCCCAGTATTTCTCAAATAAATCTCATGGATATCTCTGAAAATCAGACAAATCCCCTAATACTCCAATGTCACCTTTAGAGGTGACTCACAGACTATTTTATACCATCATATTTATACAGTAAAATATCTATCATATCTATATAACATGTATCTATATAACAGTAGAGGAATGGCTTTGACAGAGAAGAGTTAGAAAAATGAATGATTCTTTCCTTTTACCATGCAAGGCAGAGATTAAGATGTCACAGAAACTGATGACAGCAAGTGTAAGACTGCATTTAATGAACAACACTGAAATCTCCTAGTACTTAAATAAACCCCACCCATGTTTCTTCCATGTACACAACTCAAGGTCATTTCTTTGTCATTGACATATATTTCTACAATCATGCAGTTAAACTAAGAGTCTTAAAACAGCCTCATGTTCTAAATAAATAACATTACCTTCTCCTCTACCTTTATATCTCCTAAGGTTTGTGATTGTTGTAGTTGTTTCAGAGATTCACTAAAGAATAAATTATAACTTTCTTGGAGAGTTTTCACTTGTTTTTCCAATTCATTTCTTTCTTCGTCTGTCATTCTAAAATAACCAGAAAGTATGAAAAGACGAATATAAGTCTTCAAGTGATAAAGATGACACACTAGCCTCGATGATTTTGTAAAGAATACTTTTCTAAATTAGCATAGGGTCATAAAATATAATATAATCTCATATACAGATTGCTCAGGTCTTAGAATGGTTGTATATGAAAATTAAGGATGGCCCTTATGACCCTAAAAACATCCAGGAATCCTTCTCTTGCCTAGAAAAGGACTAAAGGAAAAGAGTGTAAACTAATATATCAGTACCTCTCTAGCATATACAAATTTCTAAAATAACAACTGCTGTTATCTGACAGAGGGAAAGATCCCATTGTTAGTTCCAACACAGAAAAGGGACAAGTAAGGTACCATGACTCAAGATGAAACTTGTTCAAGCAGAAGGATGAATAAAGAGGAAATTTATAAGGAAATTTACCCAATTTCCTTATAAATTTAACCTAAGGTACAATATAAAATCATTCTAGAGTAATTCGAAAGATGACAGACAAAAAATATTTAAGAAAAGGGTAGATTCCTTTCCTGCCTGAGGCATTAGCTGAAATATATGAAGTGCCTTGTTGCAAAAAGTAGGATCAAACCACGAGAAATTAAGTTGCCACAGTTCTCAGCTAAGAAAATGAAGAACGTATTTACACACATTTTCCAAAAGGTAGGTCTTGGAGAGTAAGTACTACTCAGAATCAAGACTTGGCTTGGAATCTTTATAACTCACTAGCTACAGATCCTAAACTCTCTGAGCCTGTTTTCTCATCAGCAATATATGGGGATAATAAGTACATTTCAGGGTTTTGGTAAAGACCAAGAGTGACGAAAAGTGACAATTAAATAGCTAAGTTTATAGTCTTAGGTTATTATATTACTGAGTAAACTTGTGATTGAGTCCCATTTTTAAACTCTACATTGCAATTTACCATCCTCTACTTTGCTAAGAGTTTTGAAGACCACTCCCCTACTTCAAATAAAAGACCTAATGAAAACCAACATACTTGTCTCCGTGTTTAGCCAGAAAGAGCTGCATAGTTTGCAGTGCTTCAGATAATTGTTCCTTCTTGACTGATATTTCCTCACTGGAAATCTGCGAGGTAAAAAAAACACACTCAAGCTCTTCCTTCACAAAGACGAGACAACAGTCATTTTAAAAAACTCCAAGTTTTCATCAAGACCCACATGATGGGAATATTTTCAGGTGATCTGAGTCAATAACCCATCAGTTATTACTGGTTTGCAGGCCTGGATAAGAAGACTGCTTTATTGAGAATGCACGATGAAGGAAAGTCCCGCCCTCTAACCCTAAGGCCATCATTTCCACGAGGAAATAATAGTACCACATGATATGGTTCTTGCATTTGTCCCGGCCCAACCACGAATAGGGAATGCCTTAATGACACCCCAGGTGGCCAGATGTTCAGCACTGGAACATCGTCATCCTCAAAAAGATACATGAACATGAACAAAAACCTTCCCTTCTTTCCCCCAAGCTCCTGGATACAATGCTCCTTTGGAAAAAAAATTCCTCTCTAGAAGTATTCCTCTCTAGGTCTGCAGGTCAAGATTAAATAATTTCTATTACTAGGACTTCACTTGCAAAAGTCGCCTGTGACAGACAGAGAAATAAAATTGACCTGTTTACTTTCTCCTAATTCCTCTCTGTATCATTTCTGAAGACCTAGTATCAGAAAGTAAATGCCATTCTTTTAAGTGAGCAGAAATGAAATGATGGGACAATGAAAAGGTGTATTTTCCCCAGACATATTCTACTGAGAGTCAACCTAAAGTCTATTTTTCATGGCTATAGGTAATCATGAGGCCACACTGATTTTTTGAAAGACACATTTATTACTGACATCAAATTACCTTAAATTTCCTTCAACAGAGAGACCATCGAGTGTTATTCAAGATTTATGACTGAGGCCATGATCTGCATTGCAGAAGTATCTGTCTACTTTTATGTCTGCTAGGTCTAAAACTAAAACTGGTTGGTAAAATTTTGGAGAATTTAAAACTACAGAATGAGGAAATACCAAGCGTTTATAAACCACGTTCCTGAAAAGAAACTTGTTCTCTCAAGAAATCCTTGCTAAGTTTGTGTCCCTATTTTAGCTCTTTTCCTATTTGACAGGGGGAAAATGAAGAAGATGTTTTAAATAGTCGCATAAAATTGTTTTGAAGGTTTTGGGTTTAAAACACTACATGTAATTTTCCTTTCCAACTTATTTCCCCCACGCTCTATAAAATGTAGTTTGCTAGACTATGAGCTAAGCTGGCTTTATTTCAACTGAATGAGAATTCAAGTAAATACTCAGGTCTATAAACCTCTCCTGGGGGAACCTCAAATAAGGTTCACCTGCCTCATACCATAGACGAAATTAGACAAGATGCTGAAGCTCTCTGCTATTGGATTATGTCAAAAATGTCTGTTTCAAGTGATGACAAGTGTGTATGGATGCAGAGCTGGAAGGGAAAGCTAATGATCGCCTCTGTAGTTTCCACAGGTCAGGCAGGACCAGGAGGGCAGTGCAGGAAACATAATCGAGAAAAATACTGCTTACTTAGTGGGAATTTATTTTTTAAAATATAGCAGCAATTCCAGCGTTATCAGTAGCAGCAGCAAAACTGCTTAACTCAGTGCCCTAAGAGCTTCAGGTGGGACAGCCCAAAGGACACCTCGGAGCAGTAACATCTCTCGAAATGCAGCCACTCAACTTATGTCAAGTAGTGGGGTTCAGAACACAGCCTACAGTACCAAAGACTTCATTTAGGGAAGGGAAAGGATCTAGAATTTCCAGTGGATGATGGGAGAACACTTCTTTAGGAAATAGAAAAGACTCAGAAAAGCACAACTAAATTCGATCCTCAAATGTTAACATCTTGGTCTGCAGTTTGTTGTTCTTGAAACTTTTTGTTTCTATTTTAAGAAAGAGCTTGCAACTCTCTATGACACAGAGTGCATGAATGTACTCAGGGCACAAAACAGAGTGACTCTGCTCTCCTGCAATGCTCATCAAAACGATCAGGAAGCAGATCTCACTGTGAGGAAAAGCAATCCCACATATTGGTTGACTAACAGTGAGACTAATATTGATGAAGTCCAGGTTTTGGAAGCCGAGACAGCTTCTTCTGCCACATACTGTGATTCTTTGGGCAAGTTACTTAACGTCTCTGATCCTCATTATAATTGCGTATAGAAACGGGGGAAACTAAAGAATTGAAGGGTTTTTTTTAGGTGGACTGTATCAACTCGGTAAATTCTCCCCGCTATAATTATTGATATTATCATTATTATTAAACCAGGACCTCGGTGAGTACCTTTTGCTTAAAGAAGGAAGACTTTTCAGCCTTCTCTCCATCTTTCAATGTCTTGCTGATATTTGATACCCATTTTTGTAATTCTTTGGCTTTTTCAACATGCTCTTTCTTTTCTTCTTCCAGTGACTTCTGAGAGGTGTGAGTGGTTAAAAAAAAAAAAAAAAAAAAAGATATATTCCAGTAAATTACCGAGCCATTAAAGTGATCTCTCCACAGAAAACAAGGATTTAAAAATATTTTTTCATCACACACAGGTTACCGAGACATTTTATTCATTTTTTACCATACTCAACACGTCACGTAGCAGATGTATTTCCAAAATGTTTATGGTAGCAAAGCAAGCTGTGAGAAATAGTCTTGAATGATCATCCTAACCTCCCAGCTAGTCTATTAATATGACACATTTAAAAACTCAACTTTATTCATGAAGCACTAGAAGAAATCTGACTTGCTGCCTTTGCATTAGCATTACAATCATAATTGTAGTGACAGAAAAGTATCAGACAATGGAAAGCTGAAAGAATAAAGTCTACACAAAACAAAAAATACATAGAACGAAGAAAGACCTTCCCTCTCCTCCAACACGTAACCCATTCATAATGCTGCTTTTAATTACAAAGTCGTAACTAGAAATGGGAGAGGGTGGTAAAAGATAATATGTAAAGAAGATTACGACATACAGAAAAACTAAAAATGTTCATTTTTCAAGGCAATCTGGAACACTACAGCCTCACGGATGTGAGAACAAGTTTACATTTTCCTCTGTGATTCCACGGTTCTTGTTTAAGTGCTCTTTCAGTGAGTGTAATGAATCATTTAATAAATGGGAACCCTGACACCAGGCTGGATCCAGGCAGTGATGCAGAGTTCTGAAGAAAGGATGCTGTAAACTCGCTGGAGTTCCTCAAGCTTATCCCACATTCCAAGTAAAATACTTTTATTTTAGTTTGGGTAGGAGTCAAAAAACGAATCTCAAAGCTAAATGGAACCATTATGAAGAGCAGTAAATCTTTTGTTATTTTCCATTTTAGAAGTATTCTCTCTAGGGCAGAATGGAGTCTAAAATCCAAGCCTCCTGACTTTTAGTCTAAAGGAGTGATGCAAATTCTTCCAGATCAGGAGACAGCAAACTTTGTTCTGGAAAGGACCAGAGAGCAAATATTTTAGGCTTTGTGAGCCATATGGTTACTGTTAGAACTAGTCAGCTCTGTCCTTGTACCCAAAAGTAGCCAAAGACAATATGTACACAACAATGTGTCTGCATTCCGATAAAAGTTAATCTAAAAAAATTAAAAATTTTTAAAAATTAAAAGTATTCCCTCTTCTGAGCAGTCAGGTGTTTCCAGCCCTCAAGAAATTAACAGTGCGTCGAGCATGTCACACAATTACTAGGCTGTGGATCTCATACCATCAAGCCGTGGACACAGCAGATGAACTAGACAGCATCACCCCTGGCTCTGGTTCTATAAACAGGTCCTACTGTGAAGAATAGTAGAGGCTGGAAATCCCTGTCATCAAGGGTTCAGATACTTCTAGGAGTTTAAGTCCTGTGTGGAAATCAAAATCAGCTTTTTCTAAGGCTTCTTTATATGTCAACTTTCTTTTCGTTTGAGGACACAGGATATTTCTGACATAGGACTTTTGATCTTTGAGCTTTGTAGCAATGAAGACATCTATAATCCCTACTTGGAGGGCTTCTTCAATCGACAAGCGGGACTGGGCCTGGGGCTCAATCAGCCCCCCTGTCAAGTACTGAAATTCCAGACAGCGGATTCCCATGTCCTTACTTATGATATTTGCACTCACAGCTTCCACCACTGACATCACTTTGTTACTGATAGGGTGACTGATCCCCGTGACGACTAACTCACACTGCCGCAGCTGCTGCGCAAACCCCTCGTCCACCAGGCCTCTGTGCAAGGCCTCGGCCACCCGGTACCTCTTGCCGGTCAGAGGGTCAATGATGCCCCCGGTACTGACTTGGGCTTCAAGGCATCGGAGGGCGGTGATCCGATCAACCAGATTCCGACGTGTGGCCTTCAGCACAGAGATCCTCTCCCCACTGGAAGTCAGCCAGTACCCCGCCACTGGACTGTGCGAGTCCTTCTTGGGGACTAATCTGCTCAGCAAGGAATCAGCGAGTTCTGTGAGTGTGAGGAAGCCTTCCTGATACTTTTTGATGGAGGCTTTGTCAATGGTTCCCTGCTCTATGGCCTCGCTGATACTGAACTGTAATCCTGTCTTAGTATCAGTCAGCATACGACAGGGATGCCCATAGGACTCAAAAAACGTGGCTTCCTTCCACTGATACTGCTGCCCCGACAGCTCAAGGTAGGTACTTTTCTCAATCAGGTTTCTCTGGAAAGCCTCGTAGGCAGTCAGTTCTGCTCCTGTCTTAGTATCGACGACAGCAATCCTGTGAGTTTTCGCTACATTGAGATTGGAAATGTTCCTCTCCCCAAATGGAAACAGAAAGCACTGCCCGTCTACGTCAAAGACACACATGTGCAGTAACTCTGAGTAATACAGGGTTCGCTTGTTATTGGGATTGGGAAAGGTTCTGGTGTTGCTGGATGGCTCATGTAAAAACTGCAGGATGGCGTTATTTAGCAGCCCCTGCTGCAGGGCAACTTCTGGAGGAACCCGAATGCCCCTCACGGGGTCGATGACGCCCCCACTGGCAATCTGCACCTCCAACATATGTTTGCCCCTTTGCCTGTCAAGCATTCTATTTTCCATGGCTTGAAACACTGACAGTGTCTTAGAAGAACATGGATACCCCAGGGCCGCCTTCTCTGCCTCAAGGAGCCTGATTTTGAATTCGGGGTCAACCACACCTTTAAGGATTGCATCCTCAACAGAATAGGTCTGCCCTGAAAGGGGGTCAATTATGAAACCCGTGGCCGCCTGAGCTTCTAAAAATGCTAAAGTCATCATCTTATCGATGATGAGTTTCTTGGCAGCTGAGGAAAATGAAATCTTTTCTGTTGTGGATTCTAGGTAAAGCCCTGCAATGGAGGTGGCTTTTGTCAAAAACTTGCTCAGAGTTTTCTGAACTTCTTCAACAGTCTTAAGGCCAAGTCGCAGCTGCTCAACTGTTTTCATGTCCAGAAGCTTAACTTCGACCAACTGCCTGGCCGTCACAGTGTGCCGGAGCCCTTGGAATTGAAACTCATCATCCCTGACCGAGCATGCATGACCACCACCAAGGTTCTGAGAGGTCTCTGGTTCTGAGCCCTTCTTAAGAAAATCTCTTTTGGGTCCACCCAGTGCCCTGCACCCTTCAAGCAGCCATTCATCAGCACCGGGCACTGGGCTCTTTTCTTGCTTTAATGCCGTGACTTCTGTGTGCATAGCATACTGCTTGTTCTTAGCTATCTGTAACGGGAATTTATAAGACATTAAAAGTCATCTAAAGAACATTGTCATGTTACCCACTCTTAATCCAAATATAATTCCTAGAATAACAAAGATGAGATCAGAGAAAAACACTTTCAAGCCCAAGAGGGTTCAGGAACAAGAAATATTATTTTGACAGTCTGAAGTTTAAACTTTAGATGACAATTAAGGTATTAAAATGCTATGTCTAAAAAAGACAGGAGATAAAATCTGTCCACAGAACGTGTTAGAAAGTAAAGTTAACTGCTTGGTTTTTCTAGTTTTTTTTTTTTTAGGGTCAAATTTTTCAGAATAGAATCCCATAGATATGACAGGATAGCCAGGATCTCCGTGTTTTTCATCTCAAACATTTAAAAATTGAAGACTGTAGTTTGTAGTAAAGATTCAAGTAAATCACTAGAAAATGATAGCATGATTTTCTGTCAGACTACAAAGAGCCAATCACATTCAACACGGTTAAAAAATATAGCCTAGCAGAGAAAGGAAATGAGAGCGGAAACTTGACAGAGGGTAGCTGACAAGGGTCCAGAATCCAGGGTATACCTCTAAGGGCGCCAGAAGCGTCACCAGGTCTACTTCACACTTGTCATCTTGACACCTGACAGCGGGTCTGGAATTGTACAGACCTTGATTTCTTAGCTTCTCGATTTCTGACAGTCTTCCAACAGGGTTCATCTCATCAAAAGTTATCTGTAATTCGGTGCTTGTTTGAGAAAAGTATTCAGAGTAACACTGCTCACTTTTCTCTTTCTCAACCGGAGCCCCCGACGGCCCGCCCTGGCCCTCCTTCTGTATCTGTTCAGCACCCCGATGTTGCCATCTTTCCTCCGAAGGCTGTGGTTCCTGAGTCCACCTCTGTAGAGGGGACCCGGCCCCGGAGGGAGAGGAGGAGAAGTCCCCTGGGCGCTGATACTCTTTCACTGCCATCTCAAGATGTGTCTTGAAGGCTGGGTTCTTTTTCTGGATTTCACACTGGAGCACCACTAACTGATGCTCTTGTTCTTTTATCTGCTGATCCATCTTTTGCTTCAGGTTTTCCACCTCCCTTTTCTGGGCGACCAGCTCATCTGTGAGCTTCCGACATTTCTGGTAGTGATGTGCCTCCCCATCCTGCCCTCGGTGCATCTGCTCACGATATTGCTGGAGCTGCCTCTCAAGTTCTCGGATATTTGTTTCACAGAGCCTCGCGTTCTCTTGCGCCCTGCAGTTTTCCCGCTGGAGAGACACAAAGTCGAGCTGGATGCCCGAAATATCATGTTCCGTGATAACTTTGGAGTCCATCAATTTTTCCATCTTTTTCCGAAACTCCTCTGCAGAACGTTTGAATTTCTCAGATTCCTCCTGAAACAGAACCATCTTCCTGTGGGTCACCTGCTCCTCTAGGATCTTTAAGTGCAGTTCGTCTTGCACCTTTTTCAGTCTGTCGTTCAGGTCCTGCACCTGTGCCCACTGCATCTGCACCGTCTGTTCCCCAAGGCGTTTCTCCTCTTTGGATGCACTTAGCTCAGCACTCAAACTTTGCACCTCCTTCTCCGTGTTCTGGATGATGAGGTCCTGCTGGTCACACTTCTGCTTAAATTCACTTACTAAATGTTGACTTTGCGCCAGGTCTTCTTCCAGGCATTTGATTCTCCTCTGGAAATCCTGTTCCGTTTTCGTCTGTTTGTGCAAGTGTTTGTTTGTGGCACAAAGCTGGTCTTTAAAACCATCCGCCTGGATTTTCAGTGCTTCACATCTTTGCTGGATGGCTTGTTTCTCTAAGACCACATTTGCCGATTCTGCCTGAATTCTCTCCATCATTAACTTGGTTTCGTTATTCTGCCTGGTGAGCTCATCCACTTTGTGCTTTAGTGTGTCTGCACAGTCATTACTTCTCTCCAATTCCTCTTTAAGCTTTTGGATTTTCTCGTTAGTTTCCTTTTCGGCTTGAATATTTTGAAGCAACTGTGCGTGGCTTTTCTCAAATTGTTCTTTCAGGTGATCTGACTTTCTCTGGCAGGATCGTGCTCTTTCGCCAGAGAAGTCCTTGTCATCCTGCAAAGAAGTAACTTGTGAATTTATATGCTGGATGCTCCTCTTGGTGACAGCCTGTGTCCTGGTGATCCGGTCCACCTCCCTCTGCAACTTCCCTTTCTCCTGCTGCAGAGATTCCAGTTCTAGCTCATAGCTGTGCTTTATCCTCTTAAGGTCATTGGCCTCCTGCCTGACCTCTTCTGCCTTCCCTGTGGTCTGGCTCAGCTGCCTGCCCAGCTCCCGGAGCTGCCGAGAGAACCCCTCCTCCGCCTGGTCCTTCCTTTCCAACTCCAGCTTGAGGCATCTCAGTGCATTGCTGGTTTCACCCAGTTTTTCTTTGAGCACGCGAGCCTTTTCCTCCGATGAAGTTTTCCTGAGCTGCAGGGCGCTGAGTTCATGCTTCAGCTCCCTCCTATCCTTCTCAGCCTTTCTATTGGCCACTGTCAGCTCATCCACCTGCTGCTTCAGTTCCTCAGCCTGGGTGCTCGTACAAGCTGGCAGCGTGTTTTCTTTGTACGAATACTGCACCTCGGTTATTTTTCTTCTGGCTTCCGATTCAATTTTCTGCTTTTCCTTCAGCTGTTTCTCTGCCACCTGTTTCTGGAACGTGAGGTCTTTCTCCATCTGCTCGACCAGCTTCAGGAGCTCCTCTTCGTGGTCCTTCTTTCTCCTTAGTTCCTCCATCAGCTTATCTTTCTGTTGCTCCACCTCGTGGAGGCTGGAGTCCTTCCTCTTCAGGTGGCTCTCCAGGGCCCTCCTGGTGGCGGTGTGCTCCTCCAGCTGTTTCCGGAAGCCACGCAGGTTCCTCTCCACGGCCTCCCTCTGGGCCTCGGCCTCGGCCGTGAGCCTCCGCACGCGCTCCAGCTCACGCTGCGCCGCCTCCTTCTCCCCCTCGACGGCCTCCAGCTCCCGGCGGTACCTCTGGGCCTCACTCTCCGCCCGCAGCTTCTGCAGGGCGATGTCCGCTGCATCCCTCTGCTGCTTCCTCAGCTCGTTCTCCGCTGCCTCCCTGACCTTTGGAAGCTCCTCCTCAACCCGGGACTTCTGCTTCTCAAGCTCAGCCAGCATCCTCTCCAGCTCTGTTATCTTGCCCGTGAGTTTGCGATTCTCCAGCATCGTCGCCTCCTGCCGCTGGAGCAGATCTGAATACACCCCGTGCTCAGAAGCCTCCCGACACCTTTTCATCTATGAGAGACGTTCAGAAGGGTCAAACCCGTTCGACTCCAATCTGTCTTCAAGAATCTGAAGCCATGCTCATGAAAGGACTTACACAGACCAGTGAAACCAAAGGCAGAACAAACCCCACCACCAACACCACCACTATCTGCAGAGAAGAAGCTTCAGAAAGTCAGTAGTCGGAGAAGACGAAAAACCCTGCGTGTCAGGTTTTCTAAATCAAGGAATCTTTTCTTTTCTTTTTTTTTTTTTTTTTTTTGGTCTCTTAGGAATAATTATGCTTTTAAAATTAGCTAGCTCAGAATTTTACAGCAAGAAGGAACCTTACAGTAAGACCCTCACCCCAGATGAGGACACTGAGGTCTAGGGAGGTTAAATAATTTTGAAAACTCACACAATAGGCAAGTGACAAAGTAGGAACCAAAATTCTCACAACAGTCCTCTTTCTGCTCTCACACACAACTCAGTCCTATGGGCTAAGAAGAACATACAATGTATAGGAACTGAATGACATTAGAGAATTTAGTTTTCATTTTCTAGCCCAATGGAAATTTGCAATGATATTTACATTCTCCTGTCTTACAGTGAAAGAAGCAAGATACAGAACTTTGGAACAGAGAGCCAATTGAGGAAATAATACTTAACATAAGGAAGGAGGAAATATATAAAAATCTGTAATTTCTACAATCAAATGCCTCACTAATTTATATTTGCCCTACTATGATACTTACAACAGTCAGAATTGCTAATGCAAAGGCACCTATAGTCCCTGGTGGCTTTAGAAAAGATGTGCTTCATATACTCACTGATTTTGTTGTCCTTAATGATATGGCTCATATGAATCCACCTTGACAAGAACCTTCAGATACTCCATAAACATAAAGATATTTGTTAAATATAAATGCTTGTAAAAGTGTACTTAGGGATTCAGCTCCAATTAAGAAAATTTGTTTACTCTACTGATTACAGAATCAATCTCAGCTGGGAGAAATACACTTGACTACAGACCATGATCAGGGCTAGTTTATAATCACAATTTAATTTCTCTTTATTAACACCATAAGGTTATTAGTGTCATATCATCAGCTCAAAATCATCATAGTTAGAAATAATTTAAACAGCAGGAGGGAAATTATTCTAAATAGCAGATTTTATTTTCATTGAAAAGCCCTGGTAAATCTCAAGAATTTAGTTTGTATTATAGACCATGCATCTTGTTTTTCTTCCTCTCATTTCTTGATCCCCAATAATTTTGACGAGAATTTTAGATGTTTCCTTTGCTAACCTAAATATGATTTTTAATAAGAATTCATATGAAAACAAATCTCATCACAATATTTAGTGTTCTATTTTCTTTATTTTCTTATCAGGGTCAACTCTCAGGGATACTGAAGCATTTTATCTGCTTAGACATTAGGTGTTCAACACGTTTTGAGCAGGTGATTTCTAAAAGGGTCTTTCTCAATTCCTCATCAAACTTTGTTTAAAACTTAGCTGTTGCTCTGAAGTTTTGAGTCCCTCCCTTTTTTTCTTGGTCATGTTCTAAGGTTTAAAAAAATGAAAATTCTCTCAGAAAAAAATGTCTGTTGTTAAACTCTCAGTGTTTTGGAGTCATTTTAGTGACTGGTAATAATCTCATGTTGCCTGGATAACTCTGAATTTTTTTAGCAACTATTAGAAAAATTACTAGAAACAATTTAGTCCTATTGCTGATTTGCTTTCTTGTATATCTCAAAATTATTCAAATAAAAATAATTTCAAGTTTTATCTAAATGTTCCCCAAGGAGACATGCTGTCCTTTAATCTCAGCAATTAACATTTAATATATTTTGCGATCAACAAAGACTAGAGAAATATCTTTATCCATCTATCTATTACAGACACTCTACTAATATTTCTGTAACTAATTTGGTATTATCTTTGAAATTAACTTGAATCCCTCTTTGATTTCATGTTTATCATGGAAAATTCTGCTCTCTGACCAAGATCTCTCATGTGAGTCTTTACAGACCCAGTTTCAGAAACACTACTCTTTGGAATTGAAAACTGAGCTATGTATCTTTTATAAGATATTCCATTATTAATATCCTTAAGTGGTGAATTTTTAACAAGGAATTTTAAAATCTATTTTAAATTATAATAATCTTTGCATGGTCTTCCATAAGCTACATTGTTTTGACTTTAAATTCAACATAATCTTTTATATTTCAAAGGATGACAAGCATAATTTTGGATATATTTCAGGCTTTTTGAAATATCTTTTGGTTCTATCAACTTCTATTATTCTACTTCATCAGATACATTGAGCAAATTGGCTCATATATGTGCAGACATACACTGTAAGAAAGGGAAGGGCTTAAATTATTTATATTACATTTAACTACAAAATACACAATTTAAAAGATCTGTATACCATTTTAAATGGAATCATATCTCTTAAAAACTAAGAATGTAAAAAAATTATGGACTTTCCTTCATAGATGAGAAGTGTATGCCAATTATCTGAATGTGAAAATATTCTGGTTCTCCTTTCTAAACCCAAAGGAAGTTAGTTATAGACTTGCAAGTAGCCATGTTAGTGATTTAGTTGCCGAAAACTATTAACTCTGAACAGACAAAAGTAGTTTACAAAAGCGGTCATAATTTTAGAAACTAAGAAAGCAACATCTGTTAGACATTTACTACCATTTTGGTTCTCTCATTATATGAATGGAGTTATACTAAGTACAGTCACCTACAGAATTTCAACAACGTTCTAATTTAAATGGCTAATGCCCCACAATTTACTTACTACAGCATTTGGTTTACTATTTTTGTCTGTTCTGAGGTTAGGAACAGAAAGCATATCAAGATAATAGAGCAGAGAATACTTTCAATATTAGATACAATAGCCTTTTATGAAAATATATTTCCATAAACAACTCCTTATTCTTTCTGTTTCTGAATATATTTTAAATGCATAATCAAAGGCACTGAAGTTCTCCAAATTAGAATGGTACTTAGTCTTTTTAACATACACCATATCTTTTTGGCAAAGCTAAAAACAAAAACAAAATAAAACCCCCCACAATTCTTAAAAAGTACTACCATTTTGTATAAACACCTGCTACTTTTAACTTAATGGCTTTCATGTTTTAAATCCTTGAAGATGTAAATTAATTTAAAATGCATAAAACAAGTGTGTTTATGTAATATTTCTGCAGATATCGTAACAGTAGTAACTATACTTCAAAGAACAATACTTCTCAACTGTGAGAAAACTGAAAAACATTCTGCTAAACTGCCAACATTCCATAATTTAAATAGAACCACTTAAGGACATTAATGCTCTCATACTAGAGCCCTAGAGTAAAAATAAAATTTTTTTTTTCCAAAACAGTTGTTCCTTTTTTTCGTAATGTTTTTCAGTTCGAGAGAGTCTTAATAACAAACCAAAAAATCCTAGGCCTCTACTGTTTTTCACTGTAATTTTATAATTAATCACTTATACATCAGCTCTCAACCATGTGAGTTTATCATGAAACCGTCTCGTGGCTCCTTTTCAGTAACCTGCCCATGGTTAATGGTTACCTCCTCCTCTTCCAGACGCTTCAATGAGTCCCCAGCAAATTTAATATATTGTGTCATGAGGGTGACCAGAGCCGTATACCGGGTCCTCAGGTCCATGAACTGCAAGTAAGGAAAAATAAAAATAAAAACAGAATCTCCAGTTGCCCTAAATGAGCTGAATGAACACTGAGTAATAATTAAAATATTAACTAGTCTTTGGGACAGGGAAGTTCACGACTCCCCAGCAATGATAACCGAGTAGGAACGAGATTACTGCTGTGCAAACCACAGTGTTGACAGTCCTCTTCTAAATTTAATCATGATGCACATTTATTATTCTCTGCAATTCATTCATCTGGAATGAAGATTTTCAAAGGTTTTTTAAAACCCTTAATAAGATGCATTGTTATAGGTAGAGAGCATCTGTTTGGGATGATGGAATGTTCTGGAAATGGATTGTGTTCAAGGTTGTACAACATGACGAATGTACTGAACGCCACTGAATTGTATGCTTAAAAATGGCTAAAATGGTGAATTTTCTATTATGGACATTTTACCACAATACAAATGTATAAAAGTAAAATTGCTAAAGTGTTGCTTCTCTCTTTCACACCCTCCCCATCTCTGGACGGGTATCACCTCTTGAATGACGAGGTCTGCCGAGCTCTGCATTCTCCGGCGTTTCACTGGAGACTTTTGTTGTGAATCCACCATAGCCCGGTAGGTCATCGTTTGTAATTCGTAGTCCTGTATAAAGGAAATGGTAAGATTAATTAAAGCAAAGCACTAAACCTTCATTCTATAGTGATTTGATGCAGAGAAAGGGCATCTACTTTCACTGAATAAGTCAAGAGAATATTGCAAAACTACATTTTCAAGAATCAATCCAATCCTGACATGTTTCCAAGGTGGTAATAAAAATGAGAAACATTTAGGGTGGCCAGGAAAGTTCCTAAGTCTCTTTAGGAGTTCATGGAGACATTTAGGAACAGTGTGCCAGTTATTTTCAGCCTCCCTCTCCTCTAGTTAGGAAATGGGACTGCAAATCCGGATGCGTGAAGCTGAGGTGTGGTGGGCGACTTAGAGCACAGGGTAGACGTTCTTCCATGGAATATTCCAGCAATACTTGCATGGAACACTCCAGCAAGGAGGGGAGGGGGGAAGCAAAGTGGTAAGAGGCGGATTACAGAGCTACATTTTATTCTGGTGCACATGGGGGTGTGGCCAGGCTGTGCACGTGTGTGACACAGAGAGAGAATGAAAGACCCAGGGGTCGTCACGTGACTCACACTTTCATAAAGAATTAACAGATAAGTGACAAAGAGTGAAGATTCTCTGTGTCACTTTTTAACACAGATTGAACGACCTGCAAAGGCTTTAAAAGTGCACCATAGAAGCACCTCCCTGAATATCTGAACATGAAATCTGAGGCAAGGAACTGGTCTTCTCACCTTCACCGCAATGGAGTACTGTTCTGCGTATTTCTGACACTCATCCATTTTGCTCTGTTTCATTTCTATTTCAGACACCAGCATCTATAAACACACACAGGTTAGGAGAAAAAGGACAAGGAGCCCTATGCTATCCAACAACTTGAGATCTCAGGCACTAAGAAATATCTACATCACTTAAGACTACAGCTCTCTACCCCACTGCACTTTTTTTTTTAATTGTAGCCTTTATTTATTTATTTATTTATTTGGCTGCACCGCATGGCTTGTGGGATCTTAGTTTCCCAACCAGGGATGGAACCTGTGCCCTCGGCAGTGAAAGCACCAAGTCCTAACCACTGGATTGCCAGGGAATTCCCTCTACCCCACTGCACTTAATGTCATCTGCCTCATGGGTGAAGTCCAACCTTTCAAGATTAAGCCACTGTGTGACACCCCCTCATGGGGCTTCCAAAGCAGAAATTACTAAACTCCATGGAAATTATCCACAAGTAGACTTGAAACCCTTAGCCCCCACCTAATCCTGATCTAAAGAGAGCTAGAAATTACTGGCCCCTCAAGATGGAACAAAAATCTCAAAGCATTTAACTCTTGGTCACATGTGGCTGTTTAATTTTCTATGACTAACCATTTTTTTTAAAATTTAGGATCCCATGAAACTACTGCAGCCAGCAAGGTACCAAAGAGATTTCCATACCTACGATTAAATGATCATTAGAAACTTGAACTGTCCCAACACGCAACTTTCTTAAATCAAAATAAGGGATGGATGTAGGTTTGAGTGCAAATTTTTAACATTTGTGATTTATTCCCTGCCTTCCTTGAAATAGTTGCTGACTTATCGTACTAACAAGAGAAAGGAAGGTCAAGGTCTGAGTGACCAAATGCAGACAAAACCCTAGCACAAGGAACTGTGTTTACACACCTTCTGTTGATTCAATTGTGTGGCTAGGGTTTTACTGTTTTCAGGCTGGTTTTCCTGAATCTTTCTCTGAGTAGTTTCAACTTGCTGGATCCAGTCATCTAAAGGGTGATAGGTATCTCTGTAGTACTTCAGCGACTTCCCAATGCCTTCCAAGTCCCGTAACCTAAGAGGTTAACACAGGAATAGTCACGGTTTCCAAGAGTAACCAATAGGAAGGTGGAAGGTATAGAAAAAAAGGGACAGACAAAGTATTACTGTCCTAAAATGCACTAAGCACAACAACAGGGGTGTGTCGAGAATTCAAGGCCACAGCATCCCAGGCCCATCTCCAAGGGCACCTACACTGCCTTGGGTTGAATACAAATTCCTTTTCTCCAGGACCTGCGCAATTTATCGGTACTGATTATTCTAGGGACAAGCCCGAGAGACTGAAGCTAAAAAGCAGGAAAATTGGAAAGTTAACCATAATAATTATCAATCAGCAAGTCTTGAAGACCCAAAGTTTGCAGCAATGGCAGTTCACTTCTGAAAAAATGACATGGTAGCAATGAATGGTTCAACATGGACTCAGAGGGTACCTTCTAGGAGCTGTGATTAAACACGCCAGTTTCTATGATTTTAAAACCACTACATTAAACCTACAGATCATGTATTTTAAAGATTAGATACTATATATTTAAACATAATTTATTTCTCACAAATGGCACTACATCATAAAAGCATTTTAGTTGCATTAATAAAAACATAAAAAATGAATGAGAAGGAACACTATTCCATTTCTTTTAAGATGAGCCCCCAAAACCATCCCATTTCTTTTCACTTTTTTATTTCAGTCAGTGGGCAAATGATTTTGACTTTCTTGTATCTTTGATTAAAATGAGCATTAGGACATTTCAGTTTCTTTACACTTCCTGTCTAGTATAGATGCTACATCCGGCCCTAGGGAATGCATGACCCACCCTCCTCTTACTAAGTCATGGTTATTTTGATATTATCAGTGGTAATAATTAGAGAACTACATTGTTTTTTCCTTCAGAAAAGGCAAGTAGATTAACTATATAAATGCCAGAGTACATCAACAGTTGTAATAACACAGAACTGAAAAATAACTTACTTGGAAGTTAAATATCTTACTAAAGGCCACCCTATAAAAAAGAAATGTAATTGGACAGAGCTCTTGCAATTAACACAATTAACTACATATGGAAATTAACTCTATGGAATGAATTACATAGGGAAGTAAAAAGCCTAATACATTTAGACTTTACCCAGAATACAGAGATTAAATCTGAGCTAAAAATGAATGAAAAGGGTACTAACCTGTTGTCAATCTGAGCATGAACATTCTGCCACCTCTCAACCAACTGATCTGCTTTTTCTTTGTGCCAGTCAAAGTCAAGGTCACGTTCTTTGTAGGTTTTAAACATCTCATCACTAATGGTCTTTGCTCTCTGTAGCTCATCCTCCAGTGCATGGAAGACCTCTCTCTTTTCATCCACTTCAGATCTCCATTGCTAAAATACATCAATTTATAAAGTTACAAAAACGTATCAACCGCTCATTGTGTAAACACATTATTCACCTAATTTTACAATTCATTTACAAATGACTGCTATAAAATCAGACAATGGAAAGAATATCTTTCATATACAAAATATTACATTAGCTTGAACCTTATACAATTGCCAATATTTGACTGTACTTTGACCTAAAAAAACCAAGTTTTATAGAGTTCAGTCTAACAAAATTTGCATATCAATAAAATAAAATATATTTCATAATTAAGTCTGCTACTTCAGTAAGTCTTTTTCATTGTTTGTTTTTTAAATATCTACTGATCTCAAATGAACACATGCATTAAAAAATCACTGAGAAAACTTTTCACAATTGTTTTACAATATCTTTACTCAGGGTTTTATAAATGGAAGAAGAGAAACAGACGAGTATAACTATCAGCCTTTTTCCTTCTTAGATTAACTACTCTACTCACCTCCTTGATTTCTTAAAATAATTGCCTCTTTCCACAAGAGAATCTATTACCAATAATTTACTTTTTAGCTTCAACTCCTCTTGCTGCCAACATGAACGGACTATAAAAACCTACCGTCAAAAAGATCCAAACTTCAAATGAAAAGAACTTACCTCAAACTAAAAATGAATGAACATACTTATTTACAGTAAGCCATGGTACTACAGAGACAGGACATGGAATGGACAGAAATGTATTCAAGTTCAGATATTTAATGCTTGATGTCTGAAGACCTGGGCCAAGTGCTAGAGAAATACTTTTAAAGGATAATCTTAAAAAATAGCCAGCAGTGAAATGCATACCTTTAAAGTGCTCATTAGATTCTCAATGTTATTCTTGTCAGCTGTAACTGCTTCCTCTTCACACAGTTTAGTTTCATAGAATTTTACAAGGGCTTCTGCAGCGTGAGTGTTTTTTAACACCAAGTTGACAATTTTCAACCTGAAAAAGAGAATTAAACAACACCCCCTTTTGGTAAGCGTTTATTTTCCCGCAATACAGTCCCAAAGCACCATGAGGGTGCATGATGTAGCATGATTCTTCATCCCGAGACACTGACACTTTTATTACAAGATTAATATCCTACTAAGTAAGTCAGACAGAGAAAGATAAATGCCGTATGATATCACCTATATGTGGAATCTAAAATATGACACAAATGAACTTATCTACGAAACAGAACCAGACTCACAAATATAGAGATCAGACTTGTGGTTGCCAAGGGGGAGGGGGTTAGGGGAGGGATGGAGTGGGAGTTTGGGGTTAGCAGATGCAAACTGTTATATAGTGAATGGATAAACAACAAGGTCCTACTGTAGAGCACAGGGAACTACATTCAATATCCTGGGATAAACCACAATGGAAAAGAATATGAAAAAGAATGTATATATGTGTATAACTGAATCACTTTGCTGTAGCAGTGACTCGGCAGTAAATAACAGTAAATAACACAACACTGTAAATCAACTATACTTCAATAAAATTTTTAAGAAAGGATTAACATCCCGCTAACTGTCTTCTAACAGAACCCATGCCCTGCCCCCACAGTGGTCTTCAGCAGGAGATTCCAACAGCAGAGGGGCTTCTTTCAAACCTAATTTGGACCAAGCCTGGGAGGAAAGTCCTATAGGTTACAACAGCTGAGCTACCAAAACTATAGGCAACATGTGGGAAGGTCATTAATGCTCTAGTCTCTGAAGCTCACATTCCCTTTCAGCATGAAGATGCATCGTAAGTCCACAGAAATATTTAATATATTTGTTATTAAGAAAAAAATTTTGTATTCTTAAAAATGAACATTTTTGGGGCTTCCTTGGTGGTGCAGTGGTTGAGAATCCGCCTGTCAATGCAGGGGACACGGGTTCGAGCCTTGGTCTGGGAAGATCCCACATGCCGCAGAGCAACTGGGCCCATGAGCCACAACTACTGAGCCTGCACGTCTGGAGCCTGTGCTACGCAACAAGAGAGGCCGCGACAGTAAGAGGCCCGCGCACTGTGATGAAGAGTGGCTCCCACTCGCGGCAACTAGAGAAAGCCCTCGCACAGAAACGAAGACCCAACACACCCAAAAATAAATAAATAAATAAATAAGTTTAAAAAAAAAAAAAAAAGAACATTTTTGGCTGAACAGCCTATATATATAAGTGGCACTTCTATGAAGCCAGTTTAGATGATTTCTATTAAGGCAGTGGTTCCATACTTCT
This sequence comes from Balaenoptera borealis, assembly GCF_965194805.1. Taxonomy (NCBI): domain Eukaryota; kingdom Metazoa; phylum Chordata; class Mammalia; order Artiodactyla; family Balaenopteridae; genus Balaenoptera; species Balaenoptera borealis. Next base: position 65,472,378 of record NC_138869.1, on the reverse strand, counting down.
CTATGTAGGTGGAGGACATGGAATAGACGTGGTTCATGCTCTGGACGACCACGCTGAGCTCGGATCGCAAGGTGGGAGCCGTGGAAGAGGCGGCTGCTTGACTGAAAAAGTCGTCGCATTTACTCGTGATTGTGGCCAAATCGCCTTTAAGTCGCTCCAGCTCTTTCTTTAGTTTCTACACAACAGAGAACAAACAAGGATTAGGCTATCACTCCAGATGGGGTCTCTTTCTTCAAACACTTTAAAAATACACATTTCCCATTATGACCCTTGACTTAAACATGTACGTATTCTTTTTTCTTAATTGAAGTGTAGTTGATTTACAATGTTGTGTTAATTTCTGCTGTACAGCAAAGTGATTCAGTTAAACACATACATACATTTTGTTCATATTCTTTTCCATCACGGTTTATCACAGGATATTGAATATAGTTCCTGTGCTATACAGTAGGACCTTGTTGTTTATCCATTCTATACGTAATAGTTTGCATCTGCTAATCCCAAACTCCCAGTACTTCCCTCACCCACCCCCCTCCCCTCTGGCAACCACAAGTCTGTTCTCTATGTCTGTGAGTCTGGTTCTGTTTTATAGATAAGTTCATTTGTGTCGTATTTTAGATTCCACATATAAGTGATAACATACGGTATTTGTCTTTTTCTGACTTACGTCACTTAGTATGATCATCTCTACTTGCAAAACATTTACATACTCTTTACTTTTTCTTTATCAAAGAAATGAAGCCAAAGCAGTCAAGTTTCATAATCAATCATTCCCTCACTGTCCACCTCCTCGGGCCCAAACATCTAATTCAGTGCTTGTGCATCGAGCAGGTGAGAAACTGTGAGAAGCCCTCGCAGCCTCCACATAAACGGGTGAGAAAGTACCTGTTCCTGTGTTTACCCAAGTGAGAGGCGGAACTGAATTACAGAAGCCTCGGCTGCCATCAGCGGTAAGTACATAGGCAGACCTCACCAAGTGACCCCTGGCAAAGGGAGCGTGTGAGAGGTCGCAGAGCCGACAGTAAAGGTCATTAAGATGGTAATCTGTGCTAATCTTGTCCCCACGCGCTTCTCAGACTCACCTCCTGCTCTGAGATTCTGAACACGCTTTCGTGAAGGTCGTCTCTCTCCAGGGGGGTGCGGATCTGTCTGATTAGACGGTCTTCACAGCTCTCAAGCCGAAGCCTGAGGTTTCGGACTTCAGAGATGTAGAGATTATAAGCTGATTCCTCTTGCTCCTCTGTGAAAATAAATGCAATGTTTAGAAAATACCTCATTTTCTATCTTTTGGATGTTCTCGTTCATGATTTAATATGGCAGTTTTACTACTACTGAAACACAGCTAGTCAAACTAATGTTACCGGTTATCACAACAAACCCACCCCAAGGATATAAACCTTGAAATCGTGGACATTACAATTTACGAAGATTTAATAAAACTTCCCCAATGCCACTTAAAGTACCAATATCTGATTTATGATGTCTAAGGAAAGTAATATATTGCTCTGTTTTGTGTTCACAAAAATGTGAATTATATTAGTAGCAGATTAGTAATAAAAACTAAATTAAAATCCTTTAAAATGAAAGGTAAAGATTATGTTAATGTTTAAAAATTTTTTAAATAGAGTATTACTACTAAGTTTTTTTGGTCTCTAAGTTATATCAAGTGTTTGGAATAAAATTTATATTTAACAAAAGTTAACAAGACAAAATCTTTTCCTTCAACCCCTGTATAAAATTCAGGTTTGGTTATAGGAAATCTCTGCCCTTTGCTCTCAGTTTTGCTGTGAATCTAAAACTGCTCTAAGAAAAAGTCTTTAAAAAATCCAAGTTTGCTATACGGAAAAATAATTGAAACATTTCTGAAACTAAAAGATCATCATTCTGAACATTACACTGCAAAATAGTGAAAATGTTTAACAGTAGATACACTAAGAATTCATTGTCATACGACTTGGTTGACATCTTTTTATTAATTCATCATTTGGAAATAACTGAGTCCCTCCTTGAATCTTCCTACCTCAAACATGCATTTAATATTCCAATAATTATCTCTACCTATTACAGGTGGAGTGACAAAATATACCTAAGATTGAGGTTCCCACTGATAGCAGAAAATAGCCTGGACTAAACACCCATGGGGGAAAAAAGGCAAGGATTTCCATGCTTTACCTCTTTCTGCAGATTTAAGAAGTTCTTGATAATACTGCTTACACACATTAACCTCCTTTTCCAGTTGTGTTATATCTGAACCTGAAAATATTTGGGATTCCTGGCTATCTTCGAGAAAATCTTCAAAACGAGACTGTAGATTACTCAGAACTTGCTGATGTTCACCAGGTAGCATTGTCTTTATCTAAAGAAGACCAGTGATCCATTATAGTACTAAGAGTAAAATTTCAAAAGGACAGATCTCAAGTGGGTCTTATGGGACATGAGTTTATGTTAATAGTCATAAATAGAAAACCACTGGAAATTAATCTTTTCTTCATTTACAATCTTAGGTTTTAAAAGATGAGAAAAAACAAGACTACAAAATTTAATAAATGAAATCAAACTACACCCATCTCTATATGCCCAAACACTATACTGTGTCTCCCAGTGAAAATGTAAGCCCTGAATGAAGTATGGGATTTCCAGATCCCCCAGTTCTTAGAAAATGCCTCGTATACAGCAGGCATAGGACAGATATTCATTGAATGAATGACTGTTATCATGGATCTGCTCGACTCCATCTTACCCCAGAGAAAATACAAAACCCACCCCTCATGACAAGGGGCCCCACATCTTTGGACAGGTTAGGTGGATGTGTAGATTTATACTTACTGAAGCCACATTGCTAGCTCGGATTCTGTCAATTTCATTGATGAGATAGTGCCAGGAGACCACACTCTTCATGTTTATGTGAGACTCATGCCAAAGGGTCAGGACGTTCTGATACTGCTGCTCGATTCTGAAATATAGGTAAGAAAACTCAGATTCAGCCTTTCCACTCCCTCTGAACACATGCTACAATTTTTCTTTGTGTTTGTGACATATACTAGGTTTCCTAGTTCTAGGTCCTCCTGATCCTATGAGCCTTGTCAAAGCACTGACTGTTCTTTTAACCTTCAGAGAGTTCCACAGCCAGGCCTACATCTGGAGCTAGTGCGCACAAACCTGTTTGCAAAGTCGACCGCCTCTTTATTTGGAGGAGGGACACTGAAGCACACAGACGGGACCATGGCTTCGTTCCCGGTGGGGCTGATGACCTTCCACTTAGCACGATGAGAGTTGTTCGCCAAAATACATTCATCATCTTTGAAGATGGTTATCTGGTTTTAAAAGAAGAACAGAATAACAAGATGAGGTCACTGTGGTACTCATCTTTTTCCACATCCAATCTTGGGATTTTTTTTTGTATTTTTGAGGTGGAAAACTTTACCACTAATGAGCAATATGACCTCATTTTTTAACTATATGAATAATGTCAGAACCTGGTCTGTTTCTAGGAGTTAAAGTACCTCAATTTGTCTGTAGTCACAGATGGCTTTGATCGGAATAGAAGTTTTGAGTGGACAGTCAGGATTTCTTGGCTTCAGCTGAATGATTGTTTTTGCTCTCCCCATCAGGCTTGCGACTGTGCTTTTATACTGCAAAAGCTCTTCTTTCTCTTCCTAGGGAATAAATCAGATGGATTTTAAAAGTAAAAAACGTGTGCACTCTGTTCTTTTAGGGCTTTGCCTAAACGAACTTCACCAGAAGAATCTTCCCTGACCACCTGGTCTAAACGTTCAATCCCTCCCCATCCCCACTGGCACCTCTCTTGCCTTGTTTTGTTTGGTTGTTTCTTTCCTCCTTCGCATTTACCATTATCTAACATACTACGTATATTTTACTAATTTATCATGTTTATTGAGCCCCATCCCCAGCATATAAGCAGGATTCTTGTCTGTTTTGTTCACTGTTCTATCCCCAGCACCTAAAATAGTGTCTGGGATACAGAAATGCTAACAAGTATTTATGGAATGAAGGACTAAACACAGATACACACAACACAGTGAAAGCATTTTAAAATATTGAGGCAATCACATGACAAACACTTTTGTTGTATTTGTTACCAAAAAACACTAAAACTGAATGTTTAAATGCTTGATTGAGGCAGAAATATCAAGAGTACCAATAAAACATGAAGTTCTGCACATAGAAAATATAATAAAGCACTAATCTAGTCCTCACTATACATCACTGATGAAACTTCCAGGTTTTCCTGTTCGTACCATTGATTCCTGAACAAGGTCCTCCAGCTTGTGAATGCTGCTGGACCTGTCACAGCTGTACTTCCGCTGAATGGCGTCTTTTAGATTCCTCAAGTAATCCGTGGCTTCTTTGGCATCATTGAAAAACTAAGGAAAGATGAAAACTGGCAGTTAAAGTGTATGCAATGTCAGCAAAGCCCAGAGTTGTCAGGTTCGAGTACCAGAGCCCTGTGTGGACCCCTCCTACATGGGAACAGAATAAGATCACGAGACAACTTAGCCAAAATCATTCCTTTAACCAAACACCAATTCTTGAACTTGGATGATGATGAATGAATTCTAACTGTCCATCCAAAGTTTATGTCTATAGAGATCAGACTGGTGGCTGTCAAGGGGGAGGGAAGGCAGGGGAGGGATGGATGGATTGCGAGTTTAGGATTAGAAGATGCAAACCAGTATATATAGGATGGATAAACAACAAGGTCCTACTGTATAGCACAGGAAACTATATCCAATATCCTGTGATAAACCAAAATGGAAAAGAATATGAAAAATAATATATACATATATATATAACAAATTTTCTCTCTATACTGTGGTTTTGGCTCGATATTATTTTGACTGAACTTCTATTTCACTTTAGGGTCCAAACAGCTGTTAATCGGGGGTGAAATTCCAAGAATATTTTAAAACTTCTGAAGAATAGAAAGCTCTCTGTAATGAAACAGTTCCTTAATAAGAGAAGCATGGACAAAATTAAGATTTTCTGACATTTTAAGCAGTTTTTAAAGTATTTCTTCCTTACTAGAATGCTTCCATTTATCCTGAAGAACATATATCCCTATATCCTACAAAGAAAACATTTTGGTTTCTTTCCCCTGAACACTACATACGTGCATCTTAACAGTACATTATGGAACTGTTTTCTGTAACTCAGCCAAAATTGCAATACCATCGATCGACGTGGTGATTCTGCCTCCATACCTCGAAATAAGCGCTGTTCTCCTTTATGTGCTTCTCTACACACTGGCAGAGCTGCAGGATCCAGCTCCACTGCGTCTGCATCGCCGCTCGGTAGGCCTGACAGGTAAAACATAGCCACTGTTGCCGTGTGGACAGTAACACACACAACTTACTTCTCAAGGATAAAAGACTCTAGTGTCTACATAGATGATGAGAATTCTTTAACAGAGTAAGACTTGAAAAATTGGGGTAGTGAAATGTCCCTCTAAACTACGAGTTCCCAGTTGTACAAAGCCAGCCCTAAAAGTTTAAATATAAATTTTTCAATGAGTCCAGTCACTTTCTTTCAAATTTTTAGCTTCTTGACATTTTTTTCTTAAAATATATGGAAAAAGCCAGCTCTGACTGTTTTTCCATGAAAACCTCTTTAATATTAGAAATGGATGCAAGCTATCCCAGCTTTTTAGAAAACCAACCCTCCACCTGCCAACACTTGCCTATATGGCATCGTCAGATATGCCTCCTTCATGACATTTTCCTTCATCTTTCTTTTTTCTGAATTTTTATATTACTGGATCATAAAATACCCCTCTTGACACAAAAATACATGGTCTGTAGTTTTCTCTGTCTTTGCTTCCAAAACTAGTCTGGAAGCTCTTGGCAGGGGTGGGGGTGATTTATTTGTTTGTTTTTACCGGGACTGTTTGGGGAGAGTGGAAAAGGGCATAAGCAATCCCTTATTAGTGTAATTCTGGAATTATATTCAAGATAATACTAAGGGGACTTCCCTGGTGGCACAGTGGTTAAGAATCTGCCTGCCAATGCAGGGGACACAGGTTCGAGCCCTGGTCGGGGAAGATCCCACATGCCACGGAGCAACTAAGCCTGTGTGCCACAACTACTGAGCCTGCGCTCTAGAGCCCACGTGCCACAACTACTGAAGCCCACGTGCCTGGAGCCCGTGCTCGGCAACAAGAGAAGCCACCGCAATGAGAAGCCCGCGCACCGCAACGAAGAGTAGCCCCCGCTCACCGCAACTAGAGAAAGCCCACGTGCAGCAACGAAGACCCAACATGGCCAAAAATTTAAAAAAAGAAAAGATAATCCTAGGAATTTTTATTTCATACGTTTTTACTTGAATTTTTATTTACCACTTGGTGTCTCTTTCCTGAGAGCAAAAATATTGTAGAAAAGACACCTACTTACTAGAAAACATGAAACACCCTTTCATATTTAAGGTTCAGTTCACTGGCTTCCAGAAGAGGGCGCCCTTGATGCTCTAATGACTATCTTATGTAAGCCTGTCCTTCCTCCTGGAAAAAACACTCCTGCTGAGCTCCGTCCAGGCAGCTTTCTGGGTGGAATGCATAAGGCAGCACTGGAAATCTGGCAACACATCCTCATCACATTACCTGCTCCCTCCAATTAAGCTACTTTGAGTAAATTGGCTATAAAAGACACATCATGCATGGTCCGATTATTAGTTTCTTTTTCACATAAAATATAAAAGAGTTAATAATTAACTATTATCCATTGCCCACAAGACATTGGATGGGCCCATGGAATCATAAGGACGACTACAGCTTAATTCTATTGTTCCAGAGACTTTCAGTTAATTAGACTAACAGCTCTACCTAAAAGTAATCAGGTTCACATCCACATTTTCCATTCCCATCAGAGTTCTCAACCTACAATCGTATTTCCTAACAGCTTTCATCTCTCTATTCCAAAGAATATCTATCCCACTTTTAGTTGATCATCATATAAAAGTATATCCAGACCCTTCATGATTCTGATTTCCTTTCCCTAGTGCCACCCTACCTTCTATATCTTTAACATTCCTATGCAGCATTTCCTGGGGATGAAAACCACGTTTTTATATGAAAGAAGGTCACCTATAATATTCCCAAGACCACCAAGTGAGGCCTAGAATTTTATGAATCTTTTGTGTCACGAAGACTTATTTCAGTGAACAAAGACTCTCAGATTCCTTTCTTCAATTGCGTGTCCCATTGTAAGCATAGCTTCATTTTTCTTCCTCTGGAAATACAGCACATCTGTCCACGTTACATGCTTCTCGCCCTCTTACATCACCCACTGCACATTCAGACAGTCACTAACTCTAACCAGTAGATATCAGGCCCCAAAATTAAACACACGCCACCCCACGGGCAGCCTGATAAACCCTAGGTCAACCCTCCCCTTCTGGGTCTGAAATGTGTGTGTTACACCCTGAGGACACACCTCACAAAACCAGATCATGAATACAATTAGTAAATTAAATAATAATAACTAGTACTTCTTGAGAACCTACTGTGTACCAAGAACTGAACTAAATAGTAAGAGTACATTCTTCTTCTTCTCACACAACTCTATGGGTTAGAAGCAATTTCCCCCATTTTAGGTAAGTGAATGGGACTGAGCAAGGTTACGTCCCTGGTGCAGTGTCATATGGTTAGGAAGAAATATCAACCTCAAAGCCTGTCAAGTCAAGGTCCTTCAAAGTTACTGTACTACATCTCTTTGGCCACAGGGGTTGACAAAGTACCTTTATTGGAAGTGATGAGTGGGTGACACACTTCAGCAGAACTGAAGGCAAATCAGTATGATCTGTCAGAAACTTTCTTTTTGATTCAGGTTATAATAGAAGTTTGACAGTTTGCATTTTTCAATTTATCAACAATAGAAGAAACTGAAGGGTAATAATCAAATGTCTGTATTCCACTGTGACTATTACACTTTCTGACTTACCTCAATGGTTAATCGGGCTGGGTGATTTTCCAGAAGCAGCTGCTCTGCTATCTCCTGAACTGATTTAATATTTTCTTCCTTTTGATCAAGTTCTCTCATTAATTCCTAATTTAAAGAAACAAGCAAGAACTATATTAGAAAATGATAAAACCTGAAATGCATTTTTAACATCCAGTTACAGAAGTCATACTCACAGCGTGGTAATCTTTTTTCCGGGCTATGTTGGTATTTCTTTCACTCCAGTCATAAGCAACTTCCTCCTCTTCTTTTTCATTCAACCAAATAAGCTCATTAGTTGCACGAGTTACAAAATTGTGGAGTGTATCAAGGTGCCGTTCCTGATTCCTGGATGTGTTCTTTACAAGGAGAATCATTGTAAGAATCGTGTCTTTGCCACATAGAGGTAAGAGGAAGAGAAAGTTAAAAAAAACTTACCAAGAGTTTTGCATACTGATTTTCTAATCTGTGCAACTTTTCTGCATAAGTTAGTTTAAGAGGTGCCGTCATCTGGATCTATAACATGGGATAAAAAGACAGCAAGGTTAGGAATCTTAAGGAATTCTGATTCACAAGCAACGTATCGTTTACCCTGTTACAACAGGGTCTTTATAGAAAGAGCAAAACAAAAGCTGGGATGAAATACATACAGATTTCAAATTCACATACCTCACTGATCTTAGCTTCTTTGAGGCTAGATTCAAATTCTTCAATAGCTTGGTGAACATTTTTATGATTTTCTAAATGGCTTTCAACACTTGGCAAATCTGATCCCCACTCAGTGCGGTCCAGCTGCACCTTTAAATAGAAAGATATAAGTTTGAAAAAGAAACTGGTAGCAATAAAGCCTGAAATTCAGGTAAAGTAAATATTTTTACCTGCATCTCATCAACCCAATTCAAAAGATCCTGAACAAATTTCATGTTGATTTCCTCTTCTGTTAAATTCTGATCCAGTAGAGACGACTTGAGAAGGGGCTTTCGGATCTGCATCAGCTTCAGAGTTTGCAGGGAATTTGTCTCCACTCCTGAGCTGAAATTTGGAGCTAATCCTGATGGGAAGCCAGGTGTATATGCAGGAGTGACAGATGGGGTCAGGCGGGAAGTCAGCCCTGACGACAGGCCTGAGGTCACGCTGGACGGGGTCAGGGAAGGCGTTAGACCCTGGGTCAGCCCTGAGTTCAGACTGGCGTTTAAGGTCTGTGCAAACCCTGAGTTTAAACTCTGAGTGATTCCTGATATCATGAGCTTCGTCTGCTCCGCTGTCAGCACACGGCCTTTGCTGTACACTGAGGAACATTCATTCCTTAAGGCCAGGATGTCATCGCGCAGTTTTGCAACCCTGAAAAGAAAATCAAAAGGGATAAGCTATAATATAAGAGGCACTTTTCTCAAAGAATGAACTCTAATGTAAACTAGGGACTTTAATTAACAATAATGTATCAATATTGGCTCATCAGCTGTAACAAATGCATCACACTAGTGCAAGACGTTACTAACAGGAGAAGGGGCTTTGAGGGGGGATATGGGAACTCTGGACTTTCCACTCAATTTTTCTATAAACTTAAACTGCTCAAATAAATAAAGTCTATTTTAAAATGTCATTGTAATCATATTGATAAAAGTTTGCATCAATTTTTTTCACTGAATGTTGTACTATAAGTACTCTGCATATTATCACGATTTTTATAACTATAATTTATAAAGAACACAATTACTACACTATAATATGATCATTCTCCTACTATTTGACATGTAAGATTCCAAATTTTTGTTACTATAAAATATTTCTGACATGAACAAAGGCTTTTTTTCCTATATTTATTTAGATATTTTCTATATTTGGAATTACTATAGATTCCTAAAAGTGGACTTACTGGGTCAAAGCATCATTTATAATTTTTGCTTTATGTATCTCATGTATTTAGATATTTACATATATAATATATATAGTATTCAACCTGAAAGGTTCCATTCCTACTCCCAAGCCTACTTCTCAGAGATACAGATGTTTATGCACATATATTTCTTCCAATACTTTATTAGGAACATTTTCATGATAGGATAAACAGAAAACTGAAATGCTGACTTAAAAGATAATTTTCTCATACTGTCCCTTTTTCAAGTATCACAATTGAATATTTCAAATGTATGTTAGTTACTACAGCATTAAATATTGTATGTATCATAAAATTTTTTTCTATTACTTATCTTTGAAGAACAAAACCTACTAAACACACCCAAATGTGATAGAATTAACGTGACACACATTTTCAACAAAAAAGAGCTAAAGAAATATTTCATAAAATTGTCACACTCTACATTCTTAATGCAGGTGCCATGAAACAGTCACCCAGAAGGACAGGGCTGACTAACAAGCACTCTTACCTCTGTACCAACTGGTCTGCCTGGTAGTATTTTCCATCAATAAGAATCTGTACATCAATTACATGCTGGCGTAAAAGGTTCTCACATTCAAGGACATACCCGGCAATTTCTGCTTCATTCTGAAACTGCACCCCGGATTCTAATCTTTTAGAATCCTGTATTTTAAAAGAACTCAATATTAATTCTACATTAATTAATTAATTAAACAAGTTTCAAAACTAGCCTCAAATATAAAACTCGAAGTATTAGAACAGAAGCTACTTGGATTTTCTCTGTTTTGCCTTTTGCTTCAAAAACATGTTTTCCCTCAAGAAAGCAAAGTAATCATAATCTTTAACAAACTTTGTTTCAGTAGACCAATCTACCCAATGTTATGCAAAGTTTTAGTTCATCCGAACACACTGACCCATCTACTGCAATCCCAACAGCTCCTGAAATGAACTTACAGACTGGAGAGCGTTTCGGGCAAGCATCAGTTTGTCTTCACAAATGACACTGCCCCTCTGAACTCGGCTGGCAATCTGCTGCAACATGTCCAATCTAAAAGAAGGAATGAAATAAAATAAAGCCTCTCCCTCTAAAGTCATAGAGTTGGCCATCCCTGAAAAAATGCAGCCCACCAAAAGAAAAAACACAATCCCACACCAATGACTCCATACCTGTGTCCATCAAAGGATTCATTGCCAAAGCTAATGCAGGAATTGATCAGCGTTGGACCACAATGAACTGAGAGGAAATTTTCATTTGAATCAAGACTGGTTCGTGTGCTAGTCGTGTTACTAAACACAGAATCACTGCTACGGTAACTGTAACTACTGCTGTGCATTCTTATCCTTGCAATGATGTTCTTTCCTCCACCATTAAAAGTAGACTCAAAAGTAGAAGGTCTACAAAAAGCGCTACTTCTAACGGTGAAGAGTGGCGGCTGAATGGTACAGCTTTTAATGGCTCCTTAAATATGCTCCAACGTGCATATTCAACACACAGCAAATAATACACTGATAGCTATTCAGAAGAATCTCGCCTAGAGCCATGGGTTTACTAGCTGAGGTCTGCCTTTTGTAGCTTGCACTAAAGCCCTACAAGTATGGACAAGGCAGGCTGACTGGGGCGTCACTGGAGAAGACTTGCCAAATATTTTCACCAAGAGTCATCCACTTGCAACTGCCTCAAAAACAACTCTGATGCCTCCCAGGAGCCCAGGTACGATTAGAAAAGGTTATTCCGGCAAATCATCAGCTAAAAGAACACAAATAGTCAATCAGACCCTGATCACAGCTTTTTGGAAAAGGCCAGGTCTGTACTGAACAACATAGGGTTAAAAACTGATATTTACAAGCACCTATAAACAAATGAGTTTGAGGAGAAGCAAAGTACTTTTCCTTTTTAACCACCATGGTGTTTGTTGATTAGGTTAAATTAAATGGGAAATTGCCCATTTACCTTTCTTTACAGGATGTGCTCCCAGGAATGTTAGGTCTAATCGTACTAAAGTTACTTTACATTTTTAAAAGCCAAAGTGCTAAGAAGAATATCAGTGCAATGCTTGCAGATTTAATTTGTCTGTGCTTATTTTTCCTTTCTATAGGCCTAAGATCATTGGCTCTTTCACATCTGCTTTTTACACACTGCCATGCTGCACAGCTATTATTTTGTAATACAGAGTTAATGCCCAAAAAAAAACGTGTTGCATCAAGAAAAATGAAGGCATTGAATCAGCCAAGCTCCTAAATATTTTCCTATCCCTAACACTGCAAGGCCAAACTGTTGCTTCTCCACCTAGAGGTAGATACTGTTCTTTTCAGAAGGCAAGAAAAGGAAATTTGAGAGTGCCATGTCAGATATATTTAGTAAAAGCACAAATAGTAATAGCAGCCAGCACCTAACATTTCTGAAGTAATTGTTACATGCCAGGAAATTAACTAATCATTTTACAGACATACTCAGAACCACCAAATGCAGTAGGTACTATTACATCCTGTTTACAAACGAAGAAACTGAAGCTTAGAGAGGTTACTGAATCTAAGATTACATGGCTTGTACACTGAGCTAATAATTCATCCAGGATTGACTGGCTCCTAGACCTCAAACTCTTAACCACAGCATTCTTTCATTAACATATATTAAAATCCAGCTGCTATTCTGTCGACTAAAATCTACTGCGTACTCTTTCTGTGGCATCCTTTTCCATTCTTTCCGATGAGAAGCTGAGCATCCCATCTGAACCACCCAGAATTATCTCATCCATAAAAGGTCCATCCTGGGTATTTCGAGCTTGTTCTGGTTCTAATGATCTAGTTATGTAGACAGAATATGCTGCTTTAACAAGAGTGTCATCAGTGATTTAATAAAGGCCTGACAAGTTAGACCTGCCCCTGTATCTTCAACACATTAGTTCATATTTCTTCCATGTGGAAGTTACGAGGGGGCACAGAGAGCATCAGGATACTGATAGCAGGCAGGGTATTAAGTGTTGGCGACACAAGGAACTACAAAAACAGGAATTTGTCTCCACATTACTAGAGCTCACAACTGTAGAATGGGCAGCCCTTAATCAATCACAGACACAAATACAAAATTACAATGGAGATGAGGGCTATGAAGGAGCAATCCATATAAACAGGAGGAGTATCACCAAGACATCTGAACCAACCTGGGAGACTGTGGAAAGTTTCTGGAGGAAATTACATTTCAGAAGCCGAGATCTGAGAAAGATGAGGAGTAAAGAGGGGATGAAACAGACTTCCCAGCCAAAGGATCAGACAGTGCAGAGATCTCATAAATGGGGGAGGCTGGGACCTTGGCAAGTCAGAGCTCCTGAGAGGCAGACAGCGTGACCGCACTACAGAAGCGAGGCGGCGTGGAGCCAGTCGGGCCTGAGGGCGATGCCTGGCCTGGCCACCGGTCCCCAGGCTGTAAGGCCAGCCCCGTGGACTCAGGCCACACAAGCCCCACACACCACAAGTCAGGCTGGGATGTAAGGACTACCCCAGAGACACATGCATCCAACAAATGTGTCCTAAAGACCAAGCAGGACCTTCCCCGGCAGCTGGGTGTAGCGGGAGAGAAAAGATGAAAGTGAGTGATGTTTTCAGGGCAAAAAAGCAGAGAGGGAACTTGAGCCAGCATTTACTAAGTGTTCTCTAGAAGCGGCCTCACTGCCCTTCAAATAGAGAGTTCACTGCCCCGTAGAAAGAGGGCCGTAGCCAAAAATACAACAAGAAGTGAGATAAGTTCATGGTTAGCCTATGTTATGTATGGATGAACTTCTGGATCCAGGCCCTGGTGACTTAAAAGTCAGTTGGAGAAATTCTCACGGGTCATCCTGATTGGTTTTAAAACTGTAACCACCGTACGAGATGAGATTTCACACACCAGCCTAGGCCCTCTTCAAACACTACTTCACTGATCCCTCCTCAAACCTCTTGGAAGAGTTTCTAGATAAGAAAATGGAGAATCAGAAAGGCTAAGTGACTTATTCAAGGTCACAGAGCCAAGTGAATGAAAAAGGTAAATGTTGGTCTCCAAAGCTTAAGTTCTTTACACGACACAGGCTGACCCCTCTCACTGGACACCCAGGGCAGAGGACATCCCCATTCACCTTTCCACTTCGGGACGAAGAGCCTTCTCCCTCTCGAGCATGGCAATGATGAGCTTTCCCCACTCCTTTTCTATGTCATTGGGATGATAACCCTGAAGGAGTTTGATGCGTCCAAATTCTATCCAAATCTAGAGAAAACAACAACAAAAAAGTTAATGTGAAGCAAAGACGTAAAAAATTATGTTTCTTACATCAAGGTAGATTATTAAAGATAACATTGGATACCATATGATACCACTTATATGTGGAATCTAAAATATGACACAAATGAACTTTATGGAATAGAAACAGACTCACAGACATAGAGAACAGATTTGTGGTTGCTAAGGGGGAAGGGGGGTGAGGGAGGGATGGATTGGGAGTTTGGGGTTAGCAGACACAAACTATTATATATAGGATGGATAAACAACAGGGTCCTACTGTATAATAGTACAGGGAACTATATTCATTATGCTGGGATAAACCATAATGGAAAAGAATATGAAAAAGAATATACACATATGTACAACTGAATCACTTTGCTGTACAACAGAAATTAACACAACATTGTAAATCAAGTATACTTCAATAAAATTTTTTTAAAAGATTACATTTGACAATACAAAGGAAATTTCTGCTTACCTCTAATAATTTATACAGGCGTTTAATTTTTGATTTTTCTGTCTCCTTTGGTGGAATTTCTGTTTCTTTAAACTGTAAATACTGATTATAAAGTGCCTAAAAAGAAAGGGAAAATAAATGAAGGGCCAAACTTCAAAGACCTGTTTTCATTATCACATAATGTCACCACTTCAAACGCTATTTACTCTGTCACGTGCCCTCTGTGGCATTCCTTTATAAAACAGACACTCAATTCCCAGCCAGTCGGTAACCAGGCTGTATGGGATCTGAGGAGGGTGCAATTATGGCTATGAGTCCTGATTCAACATAGGCTACCCAGCCATCTGGACAGTGAAAACCACAGCAGTATCTACTATGGCTCTACTGACAATCTCTCATTATCCAAACAAGAAGATACATACTTTAAAAGATCCACTTCCCAAATGCTGTACTTTAGCTTCTAGTTTTTGGAAAAATCATCTGATGCAATTCCCATAAAAAGGGGTGGGGAGCATTCTCCTCTATTTCATGGTCTATCCTTGAAAACAGAATTCTCATCAGATAGATAGGACTAAAATTTCGTTTCAATGTCCCATTGGCCAAATTAAGGAGATCTTATAAGTAAACGAAGACAGATGCTATTGGTTGCTGCTATTATTATAAAAGTTTGAACCATATAATTAAATTACTATCTAATTTATGGATATTAACTTGGGAATCTCTTAAAGGTGTTTATTATATTTATTAACAAGGACCTTATAAAAATTATGTTGATAAAGCGTCTCCACATTTAATAAGTGTATGTTAATTATTTCATCCTAATTCATGCTGCTTTAAAACAAGTCCCTGCAAACATTGAGGCAGACACATTTCTTTGAAGGATTCCATTTAATGTTTTGCTGGCTAATAAAATTATTTGGTATTTCCCCACAATATATTTTTTTCCTGTATCACGTCCTATCCCAGGCACCAGTCAGTAATCTGTGTAGTCACTTGAACTTCTTTAATAATTTAAGAATCTGCATTAATCAGAAGCCAGCAAGAATTTACTCAAATGTCTGGACAAAAGGAATCCATCTGGAAATAAGTGGAACTTGAAATCTGAAAATTGGTTTAAACTCAAAATGCACCGTTTCAGGATGTCCATAAGTGAATAAGCACAGAATGCCATCATGGGCTACCCACTGTTCACAGTAGACGTGCTGATAGAAGGGGGAGGAAAGCTTTCCTGCCGGGAGAGGTTCCAGCCACAGAGGGAGACATCACACAAACAGCTTCAGAGAGAACTTAAACAGCATCACATCGACACATGCCAAGGAAGTTTGTGCCAAGGACAAGCTCCCCGTGGCAACGCAAATAAAAGCTATTCCACAGATGTTCCACATAGACGCATGGACACAATTACTAACGTTAACAGGGCCCACCCTGGGTTAGGACCGTTTTTTGCAATGCTAGTCTGATCGGGAAAACAAAGTCTGCAATTCAAGGAATTAGACTTTGTTGTTCATATTCGCATTACCCATTTCTTGAAATAAAGTACACTACTTTGCTATGACAAATCCCAATGTACAAAATGAGACAACTTATTTTCAATACGTTTCTATATCTGTACTATCTTTTAATATTTCTATAATGTCTCTGCTCAAAGAGATGGACCCAGGTTCTTAGGTAGTAGTAAATGTTCTACTAAACCAGGAACTCATTTACTCTGGGAGTCAGGTATGTATTTCTGAATTCGTGGTGAAAGACAGTATGTACCTCTTGCTGTACCACAGGAGCCTCTGAGGCTGTTTTTTAACAGGATGTGACACAGGCACAGGCCCTGCCACGGTCGCATTGCACAAGTTCCCGCCCTCCCCTCGCGTCCCAGCCATCTGCTGGCTCCAGGCATCTCCCAGGCACCAAAAAGAATCTGGCAACGTCACTTCCAGAAATCTTCCCAAATTAAACCTTAAAACTCTCAACAATTCAAACCAAAGGGACTATAAATTTCTTTAAGATGTTGTCACTATTATCTTTTAATTATTAATGTTGACTTCCATTTTCTCTGTACAGTAGGAGACGAATAAATAAATAATTTGCCTGATGATTAGTACCTTGCCAAGGGCAATTTTTCTTCAATTTCTGAAATGACAGAACCATTTCAGCATTATTTAAAAGTTTAATAATAAACTCAATCCTACTTAACTTCTATAGGGACACAGACCTTGAGTTCTACAGGATTATTAGGAAATGTTCTCTCGGACATAGTGGTCACATGGTGTCTGATCCACTGGACGAGGTAGTTGACCATATTCTGGTATTCAATCCATTTGACTTCAACATCCTACAACGAGAAGATGGCAGAGAAGGTCTGTATCTGCAGATTGTAACATTCACGTCTAACACAATCTGGCCAGAGGCCATTCTGTGGATTTGCAGGGCTTTAAGCCTGATGGAGAGGACCAGCTCCATGTTTTCTTCCTTTCCACCCAGTCCTAAGCCTTTCCACTTAAACAGCCTTAAAAACACACTATCAACATCTGACCACTAAGACTAGCCTAAGGAGTGCCAGCTCTGATCCAGGGATCCAGGCTGCCTGAAGCACTGTGTTACAAAGGTTTCAGAGGCTGCATTGAAATGTAGCAGAAAAAAATGAACACTGTGATCAATTTGGGGTGTTTTCCAGGCACTCAAGAAAGGCACTCTAAAGGCTTATAGCCTGCATAAGGCAGGTTAGTTGCCCTCTCTGCCAACCTTTCTAAGTCCACCTTATATCTGAAACTCAAAGAGCTACACGATACATAGGAAACCAAACAGGAGTGAAAACTAGAGGAAATGTACATGTGGGATGATTCAAGTACTGTTAGGCAAACTTTTTTTTAAAATGGAAGAGACTGGAAAATTGTAAACTGCTATATTCAATTAAGTATTTAATGACTGCTTATGATGTTCAAAGCATTGTAATAAAAATATAATACTTCAAGACATGATCTCTTTTATCACAGAGTTTCTGTCTAGATGAGGAGGCAAGAGAGAGTCATAATATAAACAGTTACGCAAAACAAAAAGCAGCATTTAAGAAGTGCTGAAATAACGGAAACGGGTAGTATATGTGAGGCGCTGAGGTATGAATCAGGTGAGCATAAATGTGCCTCAAAATGATCACTGAAGGTTTCCTGGGAGAGGGAATCCCTGAGCAGTTGTACAATGACCACTAATTGTTGGTGGCTGGCAGGAGGAGCAAAGAAAAGATGGGGGATGGGGGTCAAGGGAGTCAGGACTCTGAAACAGAAATGCCCCAGACACCACAAACAGTTCATGTGGGGACTGATATGGGTAAGCAGAACTGATAAAAGGCAGAATTGAGGATGTCAGGACGTCTAGACTGGGTTGAACCTTGCAAGCCACATGGAGCCATGGAAGTTTTTCTAGCTAATGTGGCGACAATGTGCAGAGTTCATGGGAAGAGAAAAACAATGGAGAAAGTAAAGCCAAAAGAAAGCTCTCATCCTCATTCTAGTGAAGGGATAAGAGTGAGGAACTGGGTACAGGCAGTGAGAAGACCAAGCAAGGAACGGCCACAATAACATTTTGGAGCAACACTCAACCCTGAGTTACTCGCAGACACTGGAGCAGAGGAGGAGCATGGGACCAAGTCACTTGGGGACCAGCCTTTGTGAGAAAGAACACGAGGAGAGAATGGAAACAAGTCTCAAGCAATAGCACTCAGAGGCGAAATAAGAGACCCAAAAGGGGAGCTCCCAAACCTTCAAAGTGAGACAGAATAAAGCAGAAACCTGCAGGAGGAGTGGACACAAAGGAGGGTGAGGGGGGGGTCCCCCCAAGTACACATCATGTACAGAGTGTCCTGTCCTCCAGAAACGCACAGCACTTGTCAGCAGGACCAGCACAAAACACACCGCTGAAATGAACTGCACAGACTTTGGGAAGCAGTGGACTAAATAAAGAGCCCAAAGCTACTTGTCAGAGACCGTGCCCTGCTACGAAGAAGCTCCGTTAATTTGGCAAAATCAAATCACCCTCCTCCGGGCCTCACCTTTAAATGAGAAACCAACGCAGAGCTACCTTATCTCCTGGGATCACGTAAGTTAAAAAACTTGAAAGTGATTTCAAAAGTGAGATATTCCCTGCATACCTTCTCTGCAGAGAAGGATACCAAGTAGGGCAGCTGTAAAACAGCAGTAAGTTTAAAAAGAAAATCTCTAAATTAAGTGACCTATTAACTCAAATCCTTTAAAAAATATTTGATATTTAAAAACTGTAAACTCATACAACTTGACAGCCAAAAAAAATAATCCAATCGAAAAAAGGGCAGAAGACCTAAATAGATATTTCTCCAAAGAAGAAATACAAATGGGCAATAGGCACATGAAAATATGCTCAACCACGCTAACTATTAGAGAAATGCAAATCAAACCCACAATGAGGTACCACTTCACACTGATCAGAATGGCCATCATTAAAAAGTCTACAAATAACAAATGCTGGAGAAGGTATGGAGAAAAGGGAACCCTCCTACACTGTTGGTGGGAATGTAAATTGGTGCAGCCACTACAGAGAACAGTATGGAAGTTCCTCAGAAAACTAAAAATAAAATTACCGTAAGATCCAGCAATCGAGCCTCATCTACCAGAGGGCAGACAGCAGAAGCAAGAAGAACTACAATCCTGCTGCCAGTGGAACGAAAACCACATTCACAGAAAGACAGGCAAAATGAGAAGGCAGAGGACTATGTACCAGATGAAGGAACAAGATAAAACCCCAGAAAAACAACTAAATGAAGTGGAGATAGGCAACCTTCCAGAAAAAGAATTCAGAATAATGATAGTGAAGATGATCCAGGACCTCAGAAAAAGAATGGAGGCAAAGATCGAGAAGATGCAAGAAATGTCTAACAAAGACCTAGAAGAATTAAAGAACAAACATCTAGAAGAATTAAAAAACAAATAAACAGAGATGAACAATACAATAACTGAAATGAAAAATACACTAGAAGGAATCAATAGCAAAATAACTGAGGCAGAAGAACGGATAAGTGACCTGGAAGACAGAATGGTGGAATTCACTGCCATGGAACAGAATAAAGAAAAGAGAATGAAAAGAAATGAAGACAGCCTAAGGGACCTCTGGGACAGCATTAAACGCACCAACATTCGCATTATAGGGGTCCCAGAAGGAGAAGAGAGAGAGAAAGGACCCGAGAAAATATATGAAGAGATTATAGTTGAAAACTTCCCTAACATGGGAGACGAAATGGCCATCCAAGTCCAGGAAGCGCAGAGAGTCCCAGGCAGGTTAAACCCAAGGAGAAACATGCCAAGATATGCAGTAATCAAATTGACAAAAATTAAAGGCAAAGAAAAATTACTAAAAGCAACAAGGGAAAAATGACAACATACAAGGGAACTCCCATAAGGTTACAGCTGATTTCTCAGCAGGAACTCTACAAGCCAGAAGGGAGTGGCACGACATATTTAAAGTGATGAAAGGGAAGAATCTACAACCAAGATTACTCTACCCAGCAGGGATCTCATTCAGATTCGATGGAGAAATCAAAAGCTTTACAGACAAGCAAAAGCTAAGAGAATTCAGCACCACCAAACCAGCTCTACAACAAATGCTAAAGGAACTTCTCTAAGTGGGAAACACAAGAGAAGAAAAGGACCTACAAAAACAAACCCAAAACAATTAAGAAAATGGTCATAGGAACATACATATCGATAATTACCTTAAATGTAAATGGATTAAATGCTTCAACCAAAAGACACAGGCTTGCTGAATGGATACCAAAACAAGACCCAAATATATGCTGTCTACAAGAGACCCACTTCAGACCTAGGGACACATACAGACTGAAAGTGAGGGGATGGAAAAAGATACTCCATGCAAATGGAAATCAAAAGACAGCTGGAGTAGTAATACTCATATCAGATAAAATAAACTTTAAAGAATGTTAAAAGAGAAAAGGAAGGACACTACATAATGATCAAGGGATCAATCCTAGAAGAAAATATAACAATTATAAATATATATGAACCCCCAACATAGGAGCATCTCAATACATAAGGCAAATGCTAACAGCTATAAAAGAGGAAATCAACAGTAACACAATAGTGGGGGACTTTAACACATCACCTACACCAATGGACAGATCATCCAGACAGAAAATTAATAAGGAAACACAAGCTTTAAATGACACGATACACCAGATAGATTTAATTGATATTTATAAGACATTCCATCCGAAAACAGCAGATTACACGTTCTTCTCAAATGCACACAGAACACTCTCCAGGACAGATCACATCTTGGGTCACAAATCAAGCCTTGGTAAATTTAAGAAAATTGAAATCATATCAAGCATCTTTTCCAACTACAACACTATGAGATTAGAAATAAATTACAGGGAAAATAACATAAAAAACACAAACACATGGAGGCTAAACAATACGTTACTAAATAACCAAGAGATCACTGAAGAAATCAAAGAGGAAATCAAAAAATACCTAGAGACAAATGACAATGAAAACATGACGATCCAAAACCTATAGGATGCAGCAAAAGCAGTTCTAAGAGGGAAGTTTATAGCAATACAATCCTACCTCAAGAAACAAGAAAAATCTCAAATAAACAATCTAACCTTACACCTAAAGGAACTAGAGAAAGAAGAACAAACAAAAGCTAAAGTTAGTAGAAGCAAAGAAATCATAAAGATCAGAGCAGAAATAAATGACACAGAAACAAAAAAAAAACAATAGCAAAGATCAATAAAACTAAAAGCTGGTTCTTTGAGAAGATAAACAAAACTGATAAACCTTAAGCCAGACTCAAGAGGGAGAGGACTCAGATCAATAAAATTAGAAATGAAAAAGGAGAAGTAACCACTGACACTGCAGAAATACAAAGCATCATAAGAGACTACTACAAGCAACTCTGTGCCAATAAAATGGACAACCTGGAAGAAATGGACAAATTCTTAGAAAGGTATAATCTTCCAAGACTGAACCAAGAAGAAACAGAAAATATGAACAGACCAATCACAGGTAATGAAATTGAAGCTGTGATTAAAAATCTTCCAACAAACAAAAAGTCCAGGACCAGATGGCTTCACAGGTTAATTCTATCAAACATTTAGAGAAGAGCTAACACCATCCTTCTCAAACTCTTCCAAAAAATTGCAGAGGAAGGAACACTGCCAAACTCATTCTATGAGGCCACTATCCCCCTGATACCAAAAGCAGACAAAGATACTACAAAAAAAGAAAATTACAGACCAATATCACTGATGAATATAGATGCAAAAATCCTCAACAAAATACTAGCCAACAGAATCCAACAACACATTAAAAGGATCATACACCATGATCAAGTGGGATTTATCCCAGGGATACAAGGATTCTTCAATATATGCAAATCAATCAATGTGATACACCATATTAACAAATTGAAGAATAAAAACCGTATGATCATCTCAGTAGATGCAGACAAAGCTTTTGACAAAATTCAACACCCATTTATGATAAAAACTCTCCAGAAAGTGGGCACAGAGGGAACCTACCTCAACATAATAAAGGCCATATATGACAAACCCACAGCAAACATCATTCTCAATGGTGAAAAACTGAAAGCATTTCCTCTAAGATCAGGAACAAGACAAGGATGTCCACTCTCATCACTATGATTCAACATAGTTTTGGAAGTTCTAGCCACACAATCAGAGAAGAAAAATAAAAGGAATCCAAATTGGAAAAAAAGAAGTAAAACTGTCACTGTTTGCAGATAACATGACACTATACATAGATAATCCTAAAGATGCCACCAGAAAACTACTAGAGCTAATCAATGCATTTGGTAAAGTGGCAGGATACAAAATTAATGCACAGAAATCTCTTGCATTCCTATACACTAACAACGAAAGATTAGAAAGAGAAATTAAGGAAACGATCCCATTCACCCCTGCAACAAAAAGAATAAAATACCTAGGAATAAACCTACGTAAGGAGGTAAAAGACCTACACTCAGAAAACTATAAGACACTGGTGAAAGAAATCAAAGTTGACACAAATAGTTGGAGAGATATATCATGTTCTTGGATTGGAAGAATCAATTTTATGAAAATGACCATACTACCTAAAGCAATCTACAGATTCAGTGCAATCCCTATCAAATTACCAATGGCATTTTTTACAGAACTAGAACAAAAAAATCTTAAAATTTGTATGGAGACATAAAAAACCCCGAATAGCCAAAGCAATCTTGAGGGAAAAAAACGGAGTGGGAGGAATCAGACTCCCTGACTTCAGACTATACTACAAAGCTACAGTAATCAAGACAATATGGTATTGGCTCAAAAACAAAAATATAGATCAATGGAACAGGATAGAAAACCCAGAGATAAGCCCACACACCTATGGTCACCTAATCTATGACAAAGGAGGCAAGGATATACAATGGAGAAAAGGCAGTCTCTTTAATAAGTGGTGCTGGGAAAACTGGACAGCTACATGTAAAAGAGTGAAATTAGAACACTCCCTAATACCATACACAAAAATAAACTTAAAGTGGATTAAAGACCTAAATGTAAGACCAGACACTATAAAACTCTCAGAGGAAAACATAGGAAGAACACTCTTTGACATAAATCACAGCAAGATCTTTTTTGATCCATTTCCTAGAGTAATGGAAATGAGAACAAACAAACAAACAAAAAAACAAATGGGACCTAATGAAACTTAAAAGCTTTTACACAGCAAAGAAAACTATAAAAAAACAAAAACAAAAACCCAGGAATCCCATGCCTGGGCGTATATCCAGAGAAAACTCTAATTCAAAAAGATACATGCACCCCAATGTTCATAGCAGCACTATTTACAATAGCCAAGACATGGAAACAACCTAAATGTCCATTGACAGATGAATGGATAAAGAAGATGTGACACATATACATACAATGGAATATTACTCAGCTGTAAGAAAGAATGAAATAATGCCATTTGCAGCAATGTGGATGGATCTAGATATTATCATACTAAGTGAAGTAAGTCAGAAAGAGAAAGACAAATACCATATGATAGCACTTATATGTGGTATCTAAAATATGACACAAATGAACTTATCTATGAAACAGAAACAGAATCACAGACATAGAGAGCAGACTTGTGGTTGCCAAGGGAGAGGGGGTTAGGGAAGGCGTGGGTGGGAGGTTGAAGTTAGCAGAACTATATTCAATATCTTATGATAAACCATAATGGAAAATAACATTAAAGAAAAGAATGTGTGTGTTTGTGTGTGTGTGTATATATATATAACTGAATCACTTTGTTGTACAGCAGAAATTAACACATTGTAAATCGACTATATGTCAATTAAAAAAAGTCATATTAAAAAAACTGTAAAAAGCACTATCAGAGAATTCAGTCAATTCTGAGTCAGCAGCTTCAGAATGGAAAAATCAATACTCACGTTTGCACCAATGCCTTCACCACCCTCAGGGACTTTGGGAAATGCGTCATAGAGAGATGATACATAAGTTATTACTGATTTTTCATCAGGTGAGGAGACATCAACATCTAAAAGCAGCAACATGAATTATTTCAAAATGCTGATCAATTACTTTGGATCAGACTTTCCAGCCCGTGGACATCTGGTCAAAATAATCACTCACCTTCAGGATCCAGAAGTCTTATAACACCGATTTTTTCTGCTACATAGAAAGCGTGCTCTAAATTTGCAAGGTTGCTTTGAACAGCAACAGTATTCATGTCTATCAGGTCCGGCCTAGGAAAAAATGCACCATATTAATGGTGTTTTTCACTTGCCAATTCAACATGAAATTTACATGTGTACCTATTGACATAACAACTCCTGCAAATATTATTACGAAGCCTGTGTTGAAATACAGAGTTTTTCATCCAGTCTTTAACATTGCTCATGTGAACTAAAAATGCCCGCTGCCATATCAGTAAACAAAGGATGTTGCAGCCTTGAAGCCATCACATTACAGCCACCCCGACCTTGAGTCCTAAGGGAACTCAGGAAGGAAACAGGATGCCCACCATCAAACCATTAGACACTGCAGTCACCCCTGATGATGCACTCTGAGAAGACTCAGAATGAGAAAAGCAGGATACTGGCCCCAGACAGTTGAGGTGTATATCAAAGGAATGATTTCAGTAAGCCCAGACTCTTGCATCTTCCCATAGAAAAGTGCTAAATTCCTTAACTTGAGATGTCTGCTTTTCTTTCATTAACAGTAATCATTTGATGTTCCAACTCCCTGGTCTTTGTTGATCCCCACTTGCTGGCTCCCCACTTGCCTCTTCAGAGCAGTCCTTCAGAGCTATCTGAGATGCTGTGTCCTGGGATTAAGTCCTCAGTTTTGTCCACCAAACAAAACATAACTCTCAACTTTTAGGTTGTACATTTTTCAGTCGACACTCGCTTCTCTCAGAAACTTTTGTGTGCCAAAAGCAAATGTAGGAAAATATAACAATTTTAATGTATAAACTTTCAGCAAAGTCTACAAATTCCTCATGATCAGAATATATTGGGCTGGCCAAAAAGTTCCTTCACTTTTTAAGTAAAAATAAAAGACAAATTTTTCATTTTCAACAAGAACTTTATTGAACAATGTATTTACCGTTTTTTTCCACTACCTTCTGCCATTTTTCAGGCAACTTCATAATTCATCTTCCCAAAACTTTTTATCTTTTTGAGCAAAGAACTGTTCCAGGTGCCTTTTACAGTCTTCCAGGGAAATGACATTTTTTCCATTAAGAGAATTTTGTAAAGACTGAAATAAATGGAAATCCGAAGATGCAATATCTGGTGAATACGGTGCATGAATCAGAACTTCCCAGCCAAGCTGTAACAGTTTTTGCCAGGTCCTCAAAGAAACATGTGGTCTTGCGTTATCCTAATGGAAGATTATGCATTTTCTGTTGACTAATTCTGGACACTTTTCGTCGAGTGCTGCTTTCAGTTGGTCTAATTGGGAGCAGCACTTGTTGGAATTAATCGTTTGGTTTGTCCGGAAGGAGCTCATAATAAAGGACTCCCTTCCAGTCCCACCATATACACAACATCACCTTCTTTGCATGAAGACCGGCCTTTGGTGGGGTTGGTGGTGGTTCATTTCTCTTCCGTTCCATATCATTGTACAGTATCCACTTTTCATCACCCATCACAATTTGTTTTAAAAACGGAACATTTTCATTATGTTTAAGTACAGAATCGCATGCGGAAATACAGTCAAGAAAGTTTTTTTCACTTAACTTATGTGGAACCCAAACATCAAAGCTATTAACGTAACCAAGCTGGTGCAAATAATTTTCAGTGCTTGATTTGGATATTTTGAGTATGTTGGCTATCTGCCGTGTGGTATAAGGTTGATTGTTCTCAATTAATGTCTCGATTTGATCACTATCAACTTCAACTGGTCTACCCGACTGTGGAGCATTGTCCAGTGAGAAATCTCCAGCACGAAACTTCACAAACCACTTTTGACACATTCGATCAGTCACAGCACCTTCTCCATACACTACACAAATCTTTTTTTGTGCTTCAGTTGCGTTTTTACCTTTCTTGAAATAATAAAGCATAATATGCCAAAAATGTTGCTTTTTTTCTTCCATCTTCAATATTAAAATGGCTACACAAAAACTCACCAATTTTGACAAGTTTTTTTTTTTTTAATGCACGCTGACATGATAGCTGTCACAATACAAGCTAACAAAATTGTTTCGAATGAAGTTAAAGACAACTAAGTGCTACTACAGCCATCTTACTGGAAAAAAACAACAAACCTTTTGGCCTACCCAATATATCAATATGTGTCACATTCAATCTATTTAAACCCCACTACCTCAAAAGCATCCATCTAATCCAACTAGCAACTTCTCAGGGTTTCTCCCCAAACACAAAGAGCTTATGCCCAGTGCACTGTCATTCTCAGGGCACCCCCCCCCCCACCCCGACGCAGGACGCCCTTTCCTGTCACTGACAAATTCCACAATTCTTCTCATCCTGGGAGCAGAGATCAAGCCCCACCTCCTCTGTGGTGCCTTCACTCATCTTTCCAGCCCTCATTTTTTTCCCCTCTGTTCTCTGAACTCTTTATAGTCTTGGGCCTGTGCCAGTTAACTTGGCACCCGGAATAATCACATACTATTTTGCCCTCTAAATTCACTGTTCAATGTGCAGGCACATCTTGTTTCTCCCGACTGGTCAACTCTAAGACTGCAAGAACCATGTGGTTTTAATGAACCTTTGTATTTTATCCTTCTGCTGAGATAAAGAGTGGCATATACATTGTAGACACTCAATAAATATCTACCAATAAACTGGTAAGTAAGTTGGTTAGTAAATTGAATCATAAATGAAAGACTAAAATAAGCATTAGCTTGTATCTTCACAAGCACACATTACACACATACACACCCCAGATTTCACCTCTTTCTAATTTGTGAGACTTTCATGAGGTTCTAAACCACAGGGATAATTGAGGCTGGCTCTATCTACATATAAGACAAGAAAAGACTTCCTGAATACTCCTTGAATACAAAGTGACAAAACACAGTAGCTGGAAACGTAACTCAAGGCCAGAAACCAGTCAAAAAACTTTCCTCTCAAAACCAAAGCATAAAAAGAATGCAGAAACAAATGTGAAAACAGTAAAGTCTTCAAAAAGAGTGGCACCCACCTCTAAAATCTCTAAGAACCTGTTTCTCAACATCTAAGGAAAGGCTCTCTTTCCAACCTCCAAGGGCAATCTGCTTTTCTCAAAATAACCCTTTGAGGGTCTGCAGAAAGAGTGGGAGGGCTCAGAGGTAGTATGGGAGGATGAAATACAATTATTCTGAACACTATGAGAAGACTGTTTACATGAGGAAAATATATCATTAATCTTAGGGAGGGAAACAGCAATCTGTACTCTTATTTTTATCTGATGAGAAAGCAGACCTCCAAAGAAATCTACTCACAGTTTTATAGCCCTTTGAAGTGTTCATAACCTTGATTTTTTTTTTTTTTTTTTTTTTTTTTTTTGCGGCGTTGGGTCTTCATTGCTGCACGTGGGCTTTCTCTAGTTGCAGCGAGCGGGGGCTACTCTTCATTGTGGTGCGTGGGCTTCTCACTGCAGTGGCTTCTCTTGTTGCGGAGCATGGGCTCTAGGCACGCGGGCTTCAGTAGTTGTGGCGCATGGGCTCAGTAGTTGCGGCTCACGGGCTCTGGAGCACAGGCTCAGTAATTGTGGCGCATGGGCTTAGTTGCTCCGCGGCATGGGGGATCTTTCAGAACCAGGGATCGAACCTGTCTCCCCTGCATTGGCAGGCAGATTCTTAACCACTGCACCACCAGGGAAGTCCAGAAGTGTCTGTAACCTTGAAATCTACCTACCTACCTACCTATTTCCCAGGAATTATTTGGAAATTCTTTAATTCTTTTCA
Source organism: Balaenoptera borealis (assembly GCF_965194805.1). NCBI lineage: Eukaryota > Metazoa > Chordata > Mammalia > Artiodactyla > Balaenopteridae > Balaenoptera > Balaenoptera borealis. Next base: position 65,444,393 of record NC_138869.1, on the reverse strand, counting down.
CATTGCCACCAATATGATCACTGAAAAGGGAACCCACATTGATTATACGAACTATGAATCTACTGACAACAACAGAGGTAAATGACATACTTAAAAATAACACTTTTTATTCACACAGAAGTATTTTGAAGAATCTTCCAACTTCAAGATTACTAAACAGGTGTGGATGATAGTCTAGACAAAAACAAACCTCTGAAGTTCAAAAAATTGTTTTGCGTCCACAAAGTTCTGACATTTTAAAGAAATAAAAAACCAACGTTTCTGAGTTTGCCAAATCTCCCAACAAGAAAGGGCACGTTACCATGCAAAGCCTGCCATTAGCAAAGAAAGTAAACACTGAGTAATCCCCGAGAATGAATAAAGTCATTGAAGAATTTAGTTCTCCACTGAGAGAACAAAACATAAAACCTCCTTCAGAATGACACAGTTGTTTCAGCACAAAAGCAGCTGTGTAATGCATCAATCTGGGGTAAGTCACCTCTTTTTTCATGATATTTAACCTTTTAATGGCATAGTTGTTTCAGCACAAAAGCAGCTGTGTAATGCATCCATCTGGGGTAAGTCACCTCTTTTTTCGTGATATTTAACCCTTTAATGGCACAAAAGCTGCAATGGTTTTCCTCCGCTGAAAGACTGCAGTAGACAAACCTTAATGAAGGAAAATGTTTTTTTAAAACTACTATGAAAAAGTAGCAGCCTCCAAGTTGTCATAATTCTACCCTCCCCTGGTGTCCCTTTTCAGTCTCCCATTCTGCTTTTCCTCTGTTTGTCTGGAGCTTCCAGAAGTCACATGTGCTGTGACCTACCTTTCTTTTTCCTTCATCGCCTCACTGGGATCATATAACCCTTAAAAACTTCAACTATTTTCCACCTACAGAAGATTTTTATTTTCATTCTAAAGGTTCCATTTCACTGTAACATCTCCCTTTTGGGGCACTTTTACAGGAAATTTTATTCCCATCTGAGGTTTGACTAAGCAAAGGCTGTGAGCAATGAAGTTCCTGTATTAGTTTAGATAGTTGAGTGTTAACTAGCATAATTTCCCTGTTCACTGAAGACCACTGAAAATCGTATAATGTAATCCTCTGCCACTAAAATAATATATACTAGTCTTTTTATGGAAAAAAAAGCCATTGTGACTCTTACTTGTATTATTATTCTATGATAATGTAATCTTTTCTGAATGACTCGATCATCATGGATAGCAATTTTTAAAACATATTTATATCCTACCTTTTCCCCATTAAATGAGTAAAAACAGCTTACAAAGAAATAAAAACAGGAGATGGTCACATACATTTTAAATTAGAAATATAAAACCAAGATAAGGCCATAAGATGAAGTTGAAAGAAAGGCCAAAAATTGCAAACCACTTCTATGCATGCTTAGTGCCTTTGATTTATTCCCAAAAATACAGGACAAAAAGGTATCAAACGAAACAGTAACTGTCATAATGCAAAATAATTTTGGATAAAAGTAATGCTTATCTTGCATACAACACCCATCTTAAAAGTGCATTCTCCCTGGACAAAATACATATATATACATCCACAAGCATATATACACATATATGTATGGTATTTATGTATATAGAGGCATTTGGAGAGATATATATGTGTGTGTGTGTGTGTGTGTGTGTGTATACAAAATATAAAGATATCATCACCCACATTGATAGCCAAACTAGTGGAACATTAAAATTCTATATGAGATTTTTTGGTATAGACACCCCAAGTAACTTTACAGTCCTCAATCACTTTATTAACATATTAGCTGACATAAAAATTAGATATGATTCTGAGACAAAATGTGACTTAGTGTCACAAATGGCTGAAGATTAGGCTTCCATATTTTATCATGTCAAACACCAACGAGCCCAACTACAAGGAGCATGAAGCAAAGTCAAAATACCTGGAAAGAAAGTCCTTAGAAACTGCCATCGGAACATACTGGAGAGGGCACTGATAAAAGTTAGCTAAGAAAAGAATACAGCAGTGCAGACACAAGATTACCAAATCCTGAACCAAAAATGTGACAACTGCTGAAAGGATATATATAAGAAATATCAATAGTCAAAGTCCAAATCAGGATTTGTTTCCAAAGTATGGGAAAAAATGATTTAAATTCCTAGAGTTTGTTACAACCTAAATATCCACTGACAGATGAATGCATAAAGAAGATGTGAGATACACACACACACACACACACACACACACAATGGAATATTACTCAGCCATAAAAAGGAATGAAATAATGCCATTTGCAGCAACATGGATGCAACTAGAGATTATCACACTAAGTGAAGTAAGTCAGAAATAGAAAGACAAATACCATATGATATCACTTACATGTGGAATCTAAAATAGGACACAAATGTACCTATCTACAAAACAGAAACAGACTCATAGACATAGAGAACAGACTGGTGGTTGCCAAGGGGGTGGGGGGCGGGAGAGTGTAGGAGTGGGAGTTTGCCATTAGCAGATGCAATAGAGCAGAAATTAACACAACACTGTAAATCAACTACACTTCACTTAAAAAAAAAAATGGAAAAAGAAAAGATACATGCATCCCTATGTTCATAGCAGCACTATTTACAGTAGCCAAGATATGGAAACAACCTAAATGTCCATGACAGATGAATGGATAAAGATGTGGTACATATAAAAAGAAATTTCATAGAGTTTGTTGGGTTGTATTGGCTCTCAGTTGGCACTCAGCAGTCATTTATGGAGTGAGTATAGACTTAAGTCTTGGCTACCCAGGATCTGAACCCTCAACCTATGTTTGAGAAATTTCCCTTTTACAAACATGAGGGAGAGAAGCAGAGTCCATTAATACGAAACAAAAACATCAGGTTTTTCTTGTCTCTCCTTTGCTCAGGAAATGTCCACTTCACCCCAATGAGATGACACGACCTGGTCAACTTGAATTCTCCTGCAAGACTTGGTTCCACCACCATCTCCTCCAGGAAATGCTCTTCTCTGTTCCCAGTGCTCTGTGCTACCTTTATTTCTGTAGTTACCACAGTTTGTTTCAACTATGCATTTGTCCATCTCTCACAGTGGACTGCGGGCTTCCTGAAGGCAGAACCCATGTTTTATCCATATTTCTATCCTCAATATCCAGCCTAATGCCCAGCACATGAACGCTTGAGGAATGAATGGATAATAAAGGAACAGATGAGCTTTGGGGACTGAAAGGTACCACTAATTCAAATTTCTGGAGATAGTCTCCATTTTAGGTTTGATCCTTTTCTCTTCACTAATTTCTACAGACAAAGCCGCCATCTAAGGCTTCCAATCAGGATTTGAAATCCTCATCAAAATCCACAGGGAACAGGATCCGATGTCACAGCTCCTCCATCACCCAAACAAATACACATGGTTTTGAGGTTTCCCAAGGGCTTTTCTCTACTGAAAACAATCTGGAAAATAGGCGTGGGGTGAAAACAACATGCAAGGGATCAATTATAACATTTTCAAAAGCACTAATTACTGCTCCTGGGTTCTGAATCCTCCCTTCTCATGTTCTCATGTGCACTCAGCTTCAGCTTTTGGCCATATTCCCAGCTGGGATGTCTTATAAAATAATAACAGTCACAAAACAACAATAGGGATTCATATGTATTGATACCTACTATGTGGCAGGCAGTGCACTACAGGCGTTAAAGGCACTGTTTCACTTTATCTTGTTGACAACCCTGAGCACCAGGGTGTGTTATTGTCCTGAATTGACAGACGGAAAAACTGAAGCTTAAGGACGTTACATAACTTGGACAAGGGCAGAATCTGACAAGGAGCTGTCAGTATTTGAACCCAGGTCTGTCTCCATGCAAAGCACGAGCCAAAATGCTGCACTCTGCTGGCACTGTACACTGAGAACTCGTCAAACAGTCGTATCCCATATGAAGCTGAAAAATCAGGATAAAGAAAACACAGATGAATTCATGCTTCTGCTACTGGGGAAAACGATAATGATGGTAATTCCCAGAAAGAAACAGCACAAAGTGTATGTGTGCACACTGGCATGCTCAGAAAAATAAACTGTAGGAATTAAGATGTAGTTCCAGCTTGTTAACAAAACAGTATTCATCGAATATACGAACGTTTCCCACACTTGGAATGGTTTGATCCAGACTGCGGAAGGCCTGGTCATCTCTATTTTAACAAGGTTCTCCCCCTCCCCCAGGTGAATCTTATCAGGGAAGTTGGGAACTAAACCATCTTAGAATTCCCCTTGTCTCTAATCTTTCCTTTCAAAATTATTAAACATTCTGTACTGGAAAAAAAATCCTCAATAATATCAGATATAACAAGACAAACAGGACAATCACAAACATGCCTTAAACCCTCAACCAGGAGACAGTAAACCTTTTCATTCTTTTCCAGTGTTGATTTTTACTGTTTAAATCTAGAGGCAAAGAACACACTTAGGCCTGGGGTGGCGGAGGGGGGTATTTCATGCTGGTCTAACTCTGGAAGACACTATAAAATGATGACGTCGGGAAAAGATACCATTTGGTAACAGATTTTTTAATTTTTAATTTTTATTTTTTTATTGAAGTATAGTTGATTTACAATGTTGTGTTAACTTCTGCTGTGCAGCAAAGTGGCTCAGTTATACATATATATTCTTTTATATATATATATTCTTTTCCATTACAGAATACGATATTGAATATAGTTCCTTGCGCTATACAGTAGGACCTTTTTGTTTATCCATCCTATATATAAAAGCTTACATCTGCTAACCCCAACCTCTCACCCCATCCCTCCCCCAACCTCCTTCGCCTTGGCAACCACCAGTCTGTTCTCTATGTCCATGATTCATAACAGATTGTTTTAAAAATAAAATCAAAACCACTGAAATAAACCTTGTGGCTTGAGATATCTGATCATCTGAAAGGACACTGAGCAATAATTTTCTTTCTTAGCTGGAAAAAAAACAGAAAGTAGAATGGTGGTTGCCAGGGTCTAGGCGGAGGGGGAGGGGGAGGGGGAGTTACTATTTAATGAGCACAGAGTTTCAGTTTTGCAAGATGAAAACAGTTCTGGAGACGGATGGTGGTGATGGTTGTACAATATTGTGAATGTGTTTAATACCAGTGAACTGTACACTTAAAAATAGTTAAGATGGCCAATTTTACGTTACGTACCATGGTCCCTCAGTATCCACGGTGGATCAGTTCCAGGACCCACAAGGACACCCAAGTCCACGGATGCTCAAGTCCTTTACAAGCCACCTCATATAGGCAGTTCTGCATAAGTGGATACAACCAGCCCCAGATCGTGTAGTATTTTTGATCCCTGGTTGGTTGAATCTGCAGATCCCATTACCTATGGATACTGAGGGCTGACTGTATATTTTACCACAGTTTTTTAAAGTTTCCAAAAATTATTAAAGACAAATTTTTACATATTTGAGAGAAAAAGGCTATACTGAGGTGGAAAAAAGTCAAACGGCTGTGATTCAGGTGTCCTGTGATTTAGTCCTAACTTGCTTTGACTTTGAACACACATCCAGACACCTGTGTCACACTTCCCATCTACAAAAAATGTGTATGGGGTGGAGGGAGGGCGTTGGGGGCTGCTGCTGCCATATGGTTTGAAAAACCCCACTGATTTGCCCAAAGTCTCAAGAGAAGATCCATATGAAAGTACTTGGGGAACTAAGTATACAGAGCAATGTACAGAAGTTATTAAGAAGTTATCTATGGGCATACAAACAATGTAACACAATGTAATCAGAGAAGCAGAATGTGGTGCTTTGGTATGCTAATTATAAATAATCCTTCCCAGGCAACAAACTAGGAGTTCATCCATTCACTCAACACTTAATAAGCATCTACTATGTGCCTGGCAGTAAGGCATTAAGAATACAGGACTCTGATTTCATTTCTCTAATAACTAGCAATTTTGAACATGTCTTCATGTGCCTACTGGCCATCTGTATGTCTTCTTTGGAGAAATATCTATTAGGTCTTCTGCACATTTTCCCATGCAAACTAGTATATACAGGATGGATAAACAACAAGGTCCTACTGTATAGCAAAGGGAACTATATTCAATATCCTGTGATAAACCAAAATGGAAAAGAATATATATATATATGTATAACTGAATCACTTTGCTGTACAGCAGAAATTAACAAAACATTATAAATCAACCATACTTCAACAAAATTAAAAAAAATTTTTAAAGAATACAGGACTCTGTGTATGGAGAGCTCAGAGCTCTGAAGGGAGCTGGGGGGAGCTGGGGGGAAACCAGGAGAAAACCTGGTGGAAGAGTGCCAGGCAGGAGGCAAAAGCACACACGTGCGCTGTGTTAGAGGGAGCGTGCGTACAAGGGGACCAGTGCTCTGGCCACAAGCCAGCAAGCAGCAGGGGGACACGGGGAGAGACGAGGCTGGATGAACGGCAGGATCCAAGATGACGCAGAATCTCATGAACTTCTTAAGGGATTTTGAACGTTTTCCCAAGAACTATGGAAAACTATTAAAATGCATTAAGGAGGATTAAGAGATTAAGCTTTCAGCTCTGAGGTCAGACAGAGAAGAAATGTAAAAGAGTGAAAGTACTCCCAGAGAATCCAGGGAGAGGCCAGGGTGACTTGCAAAAGAACACGGCAGCAGTGGGGAGAAATGGACAGGCTGGGAGACAGAAGGTCAAATGCATAGAGCCAGGGGTGTAGGTACGGACGAGAGTCAACACAGAGAGAAGAGAAAGGCAGACAGGCAACCTTGAAGAACTCCCATGTCCACCAGCCTGTGATGTGAGAGAGTCCGAGTGTGGAAAGGGCCCTGAGCAGGAACAGTCCAGGAAACGGAGGAAAACCAGGGCAGGGTGGGGCCAGAAAAGAAAAAGAGCATTTCGTGAAGAAAAGATACCTGCAGTCAGTAGGGTCAAATACTGACAAATAAGATGAGGCCTGGAAAATGTGTCCTGGATACCCATATTTATCCTGAAGTCACTCATGACCCTAGAAGAAGTGGTTTTGGTGGATCTGGGGGCCAGAAGCCAGATTCAAGTGGGTTGAAGAATAAGTACGGGGTGAAGAAATGAAAACAGAGGGTGCGGACAATTCTTTTGAGAAGTCTTCCCTTTAAGGAAAGAAATGGTCTATGGCAGTAGATGGAACAAAGCATGGGGTTGAGAGAGGGTTTTTTTATTGTTTTATTAATGAAGAGGATTCAGCGGGCTTAAAATCCAGTGAGAAAGATCTGTTGAGAGGGAAAAGTTTACTAGAAGGAGAAAGAAGGTTTCTGAGGCAACAGTTGGGATGGGGTCCAGAGCAGGGGAGCAGGGGACGCCCATCAAACCGGGGAAAAGATGGCGAGATGGATGTAGAGGAAGGTAGGTTTGTACCTTTGGGAGCCAAAAGAAAGACTTTCCACTTTCTGGCCTCAAAATCCTCTGAAAGCAGGAGTGAGGAAGGACAGAGGGTGTGAGGGAGAGAAGGGGTGAATTAACATGTATAGAAGAGACAGCTGGGCAGAACCATGAGGCTGGGAATCCACCCTGAAGTCGGACTTTCTCCACTGTGCTTCATTTGCTGGGTACAGGCACAGAGCAAGCAGAGAGCTGGGCTCAGACAGGTCAGGCTTTGCTGGGAAACTGGTGTGTACTCAGCAGCAGGGAAGGAGCTGAAAGGGATGCAGGGAAGGAAGGAAGGAAGGAAGGAAGGAAGGAAGGAAGGAAGGAAGGAAGGAAGGAAGGAAGGGGGAAGGGGGGAGGGGGGAGGGGGGAGGGAGGGAGGGAGAGAGGGAGGAATGGGGAGGGAAGGAGGGAAGGAGGAGGGAAGGAGGGAAGGGGGAGGGAGGGAGGGAGGGAGGGAAGGGGGAGGGAAGGAGGGAAGGAGGGAAGGAAGGAGGGAAGGGGGAGGGAAGGAGGGAAGGGGGAGGGAAGGAGGGAAGGGGGAGGGAGGGAGGGAAGGGGGAGGGAAGGAGGGAAGGAGGGAAGGAAGGAAGGAAGGGGGAAGGGGGAAGGGGGAAGGGGGAAGGGAGGGAGGGAGAGAGGGAGGGAATGGGGAGGGAAGGAGGGAAGGAAGGAAGGAAGGGGGAAGGGGGAAGGGGGAAGGGGGAAGGGAGGGAGGGAGAGAGGGAGGAATGGGGAGGGACGGAGGGAAGGAGGAGGGAAGGAGGGAAGGGGGAGGGAGGGAGGGAGGGAGGGAAGGGGGAGGGAAGGAGGGAAGGAGGGAAGGAAGGAGGGAAGGGGGAGGGAAGGAGGGAAGGGGGAGGGAGGGAGGGAAGGAAGGAAGGAAGGGGGGAGGGAGGGAGGGAGAAACCCACTCCATTCACCTAGACATCTGTCTTAGCCCAACCTCTGTGCTCAGCACACAGCACACCAACTCACACACAGATGCACGAAGCCACCCGTGTCACTTCCATCCGCTCTCAGATACATCACACAACACAAACATGCATTAACGATGCCTCACTTAGTCTATGATGGCAGGACAGTCACCATAACAAATTCCTGAAGATGACTGTTTGGACTAAATCGTGTTCAGGCTTAGCATATTCTTACTGTTCTTACTGGTGGGAAAAAGCATCTCATCTCGGCCCACTCCCCTCAAGAGGGGAAAAAAAAAGACCTGTAATATGGTCCTTCCCCTCCCCCAGCAAATAACTTCGAACGTGCAGGAGACCCACCCACAGTTGTGTAACTGGGTGTAGACAGTCCTTTATGCTCATATTTGGGTACATATTGTTGAAGAAACTAAGCCAAGAGCTCCAAGGTAGCAACAAACTATAAAAGTAACTTTCCCTTTTCTCAAAAGGAGATGTATGAATTTACTTCCAAAATTCTTTTTTTTTTCCTACAAAGTGACTCTCTCCTACCAACAAGGCAGAAAGCAAAGAAAGAGAAACACTATAAAGAACAGAAACATGTATATGTGTAACTGAATCACTTTGCTGTACACCTGAGACTAACACAACATTGTTAATCAACTATGCTCCAGTCCAGTATAAAAAAGAAATTTTAAAAAAAAGAAAAGAAACACTATAATTCACAGCAAGCTTTGTTAGGACTTTAAGATTAGAATCTAACATGAGACATTAGAAGATACCTAATGAATTATGACTCTCACTTCTTCACAAAGAACAATTAACCCCATAACAGCCTCACAGACTTTACTAAACACAGAGGATAGTATTAATTTTGACAGAGTAACTCCTTCAGTTCCTATATTTAAGTGACCTTACGAGAGTAAATTGTAAGTAAATCTAGGGGCTAGATACCACCCTCCCCCACAAAAAAAAAAAAGGGGAGGGTGTGGGGTGAATCAACTTATTTACTCTGGGAGAAAATATTAAACTACTTCTTTCAGAGAATAACATGAGAATACGAATCTGTCAATGAGCCAAAATAAAAGAGGTGCTGCAACAAAACAGAGGGACCTATCAGAGAACAAGAGATGGAGAGCACACAGCCACTGGTCCTGCATTGCAGGAGAAATCTCAGGGTAGGAGAAGGTCAGAGAATGCTGAGGGAAGCTGATGAAGGAAGAACGCGTCAGGTTCGCAGTAAGGGGAGTCTTTAATCAAAGCCCATCTTCTCCCAAGCCTCCTAGACACAGCCCTGTTATTAGTGGGTCAGCAGCAGCCTGGAGGGAGGGAAGGAAACTGACATTTATTACATGCTTCCTAAAGCTGGCGTGACAGGCACGTTCTCACCTGTTATCTCAAGACACCGGCCTCCCTCCCTGCTAGTATTCTAACTTCTTAAATGATCAGAGCACTCAGAAATGTGCCCACTTATTTGGTCATTTTTACCCTTAAACTCTTAACACACATACATGTTTAGACTAAGAGTTTGTACACCAAACAGAGGGACACGCAGGCCTGCCCTTTCAGCTCTGGCACAAAGTTTAAAAGCTGAAGAAAATTAATTTATGAATAAAGGGGTAAATTTAAAAAGAACAATTAAAAATGAAAGGGGTTTAGATCTGCTAGAATGCAATGAATAAGTAAGGAAACGTTTCTTTATCAAAGGCAGCATGTAGGGGAAACAGTACAGAAGGGGTATAGATCAATGCAACTCTTTTGGTAGACAATTCAGACATAAGTCTTAACATTTTAAATGACCCACAAATCCTACTTCCAGGACCTTATCCTACAGATGCATTCATACATCTGCAGAGGGACACATACAAAGTTCAGTACAGTATTTTTTAATAGCAAAAAATATAATGTCCATGAATAAGCACCATTAAATAAATTCTGTTACATCCATACAATAGAATACTATGCACATTCAAAAGAATAAGGTAAAGCTATTTTTGCTGATATAAAAAGATGTGCAAAAAAATAAATTAAGGGGAAAAAGGAAAAATGTGAAATAACACATGCTATTCTCTCATTTGTGTTTTAGAAAAGATTATAAACATATTAAAGATTAGGTGGTAATGTAAACTATACCTCAGTAAAACAGATCCCCACCACCACCACCACCCTGCCAAAAAGAAAAATAGGTGTTTGTATATGCACAGAAAATTTCTGGAAGAATAGGAAGGAAACTTAACAGTTGCCTCTGGGGCAAGGGTCTGAGAATCTGGAGAAAGAAATCACATTTCAATGCATAGCCTCTTATTCTATTGGAATGTTTTATGATGCTAATGTTTGCTTTTTGGTTGTTGTTATTGGTTGCTTTTGCTTTTGTTCTTCCAGCACAGATATAAGAAAAAGTAGGACTGTGGCAAGGAATGCCTAGTGTGGAAACTGCTACAAAATTTATCAAACTTTCATGGCGAGGCTGGCCAGGTGAGCCATCTTCCTATTATGCCTGGGTCACTTTTTAAGTTTCTGACTCAAAAATGCAACTAGGAGAACTGGGGCTATGCCTTACTTCCTATCTACAAGGAGCTATTTCATAGAATAATGGAAGGCTTAGTATGATAGAGAATTTCTGTAAATTAATCGGGGCAAGAGGGCCAGAAACACAAAAAGAAGGTAATATGAGCAGATATTTCTTCTAAATATTTACATGCTAAACTCTAGTCCCAAAACTGCATGTAATAATACGCAGAAGAATACTAAAAATTGTCACCGGATATGAACATTAACTCACACGGATACCGATGCATTACCAGCCAAGCATGTGAGCTCCCTATGGATTTTAAAATGTAGTAATGTTTACAAGTCACCCACGTATGCCCTCAGAGTTCATGTTTTAAGTTTATTTGGTAAGGTAAATAAGCAATTTGATTTTGCCTCACAAACTGAAATGTTTGTGACTTTTTAAAAAATGAACAACCATCAAGGCTCTGTCTGTGTCTAGCCCATGGCCATACAAACCTTACCTGTGTACACACACACACACACACACACACACACTCGTACCTCTGGGTTCTGCAGCCTGAGGGCAGACCAGGTTCTGAGAGAAAAGAAATCCCTAGTCGACACTAATCCAACTTCCTATGGGAACATTTAAAACCTTAAAGGGCCTCCTCCCAGTATTAAACCAGTCCAATCCAGTATAGCTTGTAAGGTGTGACTGAATCCAGGTATGAGGCTGAATCACAGCCTCCAGGTCCTATTAAAGAAGATGACTCTGACCACGGCCTCACAGCCTAACCTTCCCAATTACAGTGTCTTTAAAGATTTAATAGAATGCAATACGATGGTCCCATTAAATTCTAATTCCAAATGAAGACAATGAACAAAATCATTGCTACCCAACTGCACACTCAGACAAGTGAAAAATTCCTGGCTGCCTAATTAGAAAATATTTAAATGGCATGCTTCTAAAACACAACCTGTTCCAAAAATGTTGTCTTACTTGGGTAATAGATTTAAAACATGCTTGTGAAAAGAATGCCAGGGGCTTGAAAAGGAGAGTTAAATAAATGAATGGGATAAATTAAGAACAAGAAGAGGACAAGCCGAAACTAGTGAGCTGAAATAATTTCTCTACAAAACACCCCCAGCATTTCAGTCCTGACATACTTATTAGTATCGTGACGTGTGGCCACCTGAGGCTCACCTGGCCCCACTGCACAGTCTGTGCTCTTTTGTTCTTGCCCGTGGGTGCCCATTCTTGTCTCTGCCTGTCGGACAGAAATGTTTTCACGCTGAGTGATGCTGGGCCCTGCTGAGTTGTAACTTGGCTTTCATCAGTGTTCCAGGGCAGGGACTGATAAAGTCAGACAAGTTGGGGGCTGAATTCAAGCTGGGAATCAGAGCTTTATTTCTCAGAAAGGAAAAAGTCCATTTTCCTGTGTGTATGAGCATACTTGGGAGCACAGAAGTCTCAGTTGAACCCTCTGCTGTTGACACCTGCCTCTAAAAAACGTGTGCTACTGTCAGGAATTTCACTCCTCTGTGTCTGTCTTAACTCCTGGTGACTTATCAGTCGACTGGCGTCTAGAGGATACTCCTAGAATCCCCTGGCTATTGGTTCTCAGTTAATTCTACTTCATCCTCTCTCGCTTTTAAGCTCCTTACTCATCAAATGCACTTGTGACATCCTTTTCATCTAAGTCCATCAAATCCAAGTCTGCTTTGTTATCCTTTCAAATGAAAAGTAAGGTAAGGAGCAACAGTGAGGCTTATTTACCTAAGATGTTTTACCAGTTGTGGTTTTTGGTGACAAGGTTTTAATATGCTTTAAAGAAAATTTAAACTATATAAACAAAACAAGCAGAAACTAGTATAGATAGATGGTATTTTTATTATTTGAACCCTTTGCATGGAAAACTGAATATAACGAACGTGCCTAGAAGGAATTAGGAACAGAATTTCCTAAGACAGAAGTAATATAAAAACAATGTATTTATCAGTGACCTATTTAAATAGAACCCACAGAACCATCCCTTGTAATCTCTTCTACTAAATCATATTACTTTATCATCCTTACTATTGAAACCGAGCAGGACCCTATGGGGCTCCTGGGCGTGGAAGCCTTTCTTTCCCCCATCTCTTGTCTGTAGGGAACAGACTTCAGCCTCCATGATCTTCCCTGAGTCCCAAAGGGCAGATTCGAACAGCTGCCAATCAGGGAAGGGAGGGGGATGCAGAGACAAGAGAGGAGCAGCCCTGGGGCAGGGTCCTGGTTCCGCCTCAAGGGATACACATATCAGCATCTTTGAGCTCTTTACAGAACTAAAACCCCCAATAAATGGAAGATGTCAGCATTCTTCATTCCAGAGAAGACCCCCTGAGGCCAGATTAAAGGAACCAGAGAAACTCATCAAGATTAGGAGATCACCTGAGACCAGATTAAAGGAGTGCAGGCCCTGCACACACCCTAATCTTATCAGCAACCCCACCCTTGTACCACTGCTATAAAACTCCTCACCAAATCCTCCTGGGATCGGACACGCAGTTTTGAGGGGCACAAGCCTGCTGTGGCCCCCTTTACCTGGCAGAGCAATGAAGCTATTCTTTCCTACTCTACCCAAAACCCTGTCTCTGAGATTCAGTTTGGCACCGGTGCACAGAGGCTGAGTTTTCAGCATCACTATCCATCGCACAATCCAGGCTATCCACCCTCTGTAGGATGACATGACACACTAAAACTGCAGAATAGTCCATTTGTGATTTTCCTCTTACTGGTACTAAGTATTTTAATGTCCTCTTATATTATCTACAACTTTCCTCACTACATTACAGTTGTTGGTGATGCTATTTTCAGAGATGGCTGATTCTAAGTTAAACAATTAATGCTGTCCTCATTAATTTCTTACAAGGGACCAAGATCTTAGCTGGCGGTTATATATGATACTACTCATTTGGTCATCTTGTAAGCAGATAGGGTAGGGGGTCCCCGGAGAAAGAGAACCAGGCACGGCTTTCTTGACATAAGAGGAGCCATTTTTGGTCTAAGCCATTTTGTGATCTAAGCCTGGCCACAGTGCTTACCCTTGAACAGATCTCAGTAATTAATGATCTTAATGGAACATAAGAAAGCAGAAACATTGCCTGTTATCAGGCAAGAGAAGTAACAATAGCAAAGATAATATATCAGTTGTAAAGATTCCCAGTTCTGTTTCAATGGTGAAGATGAGCCTGAAATGCTCAACCACCAGATAAACTAGAACCTAAGGGATGACGATGGTGACCTTTTCTGACCCTTGTGACTTCAATCAACTAAAGCTTGGGCTCTGTCCACCACCCAAGCCCCTTCATGAATATGCATGTACTGTTAGCTTAAAAGTTCCCCAATTTTGCTGTTTGGGGAGACACTGCTTCTGGAAAGATCTCCAGTGTTCTCCTTACTTGCTGCAAGTAAAATAAATCCTTCCCAATCTTTGGTTTGGTTGTGCCTTTTGGCTGGACACCCTCCAAAAGGCAAACCCAGTTTTCAGGTAACAATTTCTTAAGTCCATCAAGAATTTTCACATATCTTTGCTGAATATCATTAGTCTTCAAGGATGCACAACCACAGCTTCTCTGGCCAAAAGTTCCATTTCTTCATATGTAGTCTGCCTACAGGAAATTACCTAAGTATTTACACGGAAGTATAAGAGGACTTGAGAATCCAGGGCAATCACCTCCATTATTTAAAAGCGTATGTGATACGGAGCATATGAGTTACCTTTTGACCCTCAGTTTAATAATTTAACAATTCGATAACAAATTGATAACAATGGAAATAGTGCCATCTATTTCACAGGACTGTGATAATTTTAAAAGCTACCGTATATTAAAAACAGGCAGGACAGGAATTAATACCTGGTCAACGTCCTGCATCTATTTCCTGGGTACCTGCTATGTGACAGTTACTTTCTTTTCACCTCCATGGAACATTCTTAGTGCCTAACATCTATAAATCAGTCTTATGAAAATTTCTCTTCATTTTTATTTCATATAATAGTTCTTTCGAAAAACAGAATTTTAGAAAATTAAGCTTCTATGGAACTTTTAGAATAAAAGTAAACTGTTAGTAAAGTGCTGTTTACTGGGGTTAACAAACACACTCTCCACTTTCAAAAGTCATAATCTATGGGGGGACACTAATAGAAATATGCTAGTCAATCCAAATTAATGTGCTTGACTCACAACTGTTGACAGTATTCACATCAATACAGAATCTGAAGGATGCTATTACCTTCCCATTTCAGATCTTAATTCTAAATCTTAGAAGATACTAAGTGCAGTTGGCCCTCTGTATCTACGGTTTCCGCATCCTCAAATTCCACTAACCACGGATCAAAAACATTTGAAAAAAAATTCCAGAAAGTTCCAAAAAGCAAAACTTGAATTTGCTGTGTGCTGGCAACTAGGTACACAGCATTTCCATTGTATAAGGTATTAGAAGTAACCTAGAGATGATTTAAAGTATACGGAGGATGTGTGAAGTTATATGCAAACACTACACCATGCTACGCAGGGGACTTGAGCATCTACAGATTTTGTTATCTGCGGGGGTCCTAAAGCCAACCTCCCCAGCAGATACAAGGGGACAACTGTACACAAAAACCTTACTAAATCAGTTATTACAAATAATACTGGTTTACTCTTAAATGATAAACACTATTTTCCTTCTCACCTCTAGAGAAATCTCTAGCATTCTATCTATGGCAGGTGACCTTGTCACATCGGGGTACCATAACCCTCTTTCCATCCACGGCCCCAATCACGAGGTTGTTTCTTGTGAAGCCCTCCTTCCCTCTTAAGGGCCTTCTCAACAAAGTATCCTATATGGTTAGACTTGGCATCTGAGGAGAAACCAAACCCATGTGCCACCTCAGATGATTTTTATTACAGAAGTCAAATAAAATTCATATAAATAATAAAACTTTTTATCTGAAAAAATCCAAGAAGCCCAATGAAGTGGGTACGTTTCCAGAGCGAATCCAAATAAATACATTACAAAATTTAAGAGAATAATTATCAAGTAAAAACAACTGTTAAGTAAAACACTACTCTCTAAATGTGATTAGTACTGCCCAATAGCCAAAAATCTGCTAACAGTGATTTCATAATTGTTCATAACTTTGTCTCTTTTGTTTCTAGAGTAAATCAAGGCTCTCAACAAAGAAAAGCATGTGGAGCTCAATGCCACCTGCTTAATTCTTACACATACTAGGAAAAAAAAGTACTCAGTTGTTTTTTAAGTAAAAAGAAAGGCCCAAGGACTTACAAAAAATACAGTTCTACAGACGAAAGATTTCTTCTAGTAAAAGAAACCACAGTAATTCTAGGCATAGGGTAACAACAAAACTTCAGCAACAAAGAAATCTTCGAAGTATTTAAACCTGATATTCAGTATTTTTACCATGAACTCCAACAAGGGAAAACAAAGCACACTAGGAAATCCAAGTTCAAAGTTAAAGCTAAACATACTACTATATACAAAATAGACAGTACACAGAACTCTACACAATATTTCATAATAACCTATAAGGGAAAAGAATCTGAAAAAGAATAGATACATATGCAGCTGAACCACTTTTCTGTACACCTAAAACTAACACAACATTGTTAATCAACTATACTTCCATTAAAAAAATAAGTTAAAGCTAAGCAATGTTCTAAAATGATCACTCTGCCAAAATAAAAGTTCAAAACAAATCACTTTCACAAGATTCAAATCTTCTCCTAAAGCAACGTGAGCTCTGTAACATTAAACAGGAAATTTTAGGATCTTTGACACAGCAGTGACTTATTTAAGTATAAAAACGCACAGCAGGTATATACCAATTGGTACTCATAATCCTTCCTAAGTATTGAAGAGACAATGCCTGGAGACCAGTGGTTTTTAAAAGTCTATTATTTTAGAAGAACAGCTGGCTTCTAAATGTTTTGCTTCTAAGCTAAAAAACTTCAGAGAGCAGAGCACACCCTCAAAATGCATCGTGACACACATCCTTTGGTGTAACAATCCAAATACTGTCATTCAAAGGCTAAGAAGACCTTTCCACCCTAGGTACAGAACAGGTGAGACTTCCGACGGCCTGTGTTCTAAGTCACACAGGACACAGTGTGATCATCACACTGTCTGTGACCATGAAACCCTCTTGGCACCGTGTTCCTCAAGGAGAGCTGGCACTTTACTCTGAGCAAGCACAGGTTTTTATTTTTAACTCAGCAATCTACACCTACCTCTACTGAAATGTTGTCCTGTAAAGGAAGCAGACTATGACAGCGTTTAAAGGGGACTCTTGGGTGTGGACCCATGGGGAACTCAGTACAGTTCTATAGATGTCAAAGTCTCCAAAATAAAAAAGAGTGGGGAGAAAGGGGAGAGAAAGAGAAAGGAAGAAAGAGAAAGGGAGAGATGGGGTTCCAGGCAGACTGGGTGAGAACCTAGCTCTGCAACCTGGTGGAAGTGTGACCCTGGCTAACCTGAAGTTCCCCATCTATAAAAGTGGGTGACAGCAGCTCCTGTTTTATGGGACTCTGGGAGATGAGTGAGATAACATAAGGAAAGCATTTAACAGAATGCCTCACATGCAGAAAGTTATCAAAATATGAACTATTCTGCCTAATTATTATTTTTATTGCAATCAAATAAGTTTGTCAGTTTAGTGAGTTACTCTATTTAGGAAGATGTTCAGTTCTTCAACAACATGACATAATCCTTGCAAAACTAAGAAAAATAATGGAGATCAATACATCATTTTCAATAAAGGATTTCCAGGGCATTTCTTATAAGGCAATAGGAGTGTGGACTCAACAGGCAAATACCTGGGTTTGAATCCCAAGCCCGACACTCGGTTTTGTGACTTAAAGCAAGTATTTACTCTGGTCTCAGTTTCTGTCTGTAACTCAGGGATGACAAGATTCCCTTAGGGACGCTGTGTGGTCTGAGTGAATGAACATATGTTAACTGCTTAGGACAGCACCTGGCACTTAGTAGGTGCTATGTCAGTGTTAACTCAGATCTTGGGGTTAACAATTCTCACCGGGAAACTGTTTACCACCCCAAAGTTGGCCATCATTAAACCCAGCTACTCACTAGAGTAACTAGATAAGGAGGCTATGATATGGAAACTTGTGAGGCTTAGTCTGAACCTTGACCTCACTAATCATCAGTTCTCTACATACACAATCTTGGCCCTCCACCTACAGATTCTACGTATCAGAGCTTATTCTCCACTAAGTCACTGACAAAATCCAAAGACACACCATAGCTCTGTGTACCTGAGTGACGATCTCTGGGTAGTGGAAATGTGATTTTTTTTCACTTGTCCGTATTTCTAATGTTCTGCCATACACATTCAGTGCTTGTCTAATAATAAAAGGTTATTTTAAAATTTGGAAATGAAAGAAACACTTCTCAGATTTGTCAAAGGGGGAAAAAAACCAACGAATTCCATACCTGTATTTATGAATGATGGCATTAAATAGTTTTCCGTCTCTCCAGCAGGTGGTGAAATTTTCACACCGAATCCCCACATAACCCTCGGTGGCCTGCTGTGTCCACAGTAACAATCTCTCTTTTGCAGACATGTCTTCTGACTCACCAGTAACATGGATATCAGATATCTAAATGGAACAGAAAACGTTAAACCATTAGGAAGGAAGGAAACTAACGCAGATTAAGAACCTACTATGTGCCAAGCACTTTACAAGTGCTGTTTCACTTAATCCTCCTAACTCTCACTTGTAAGAGGAGTATATTTTTCCCATTTTACATACAGGGAAACTGAGATTCAAAGAGGTTAACAGACGGAAAAGTCAGATTTAACCCAAGCATCTCATTTTTTTTTCATTCCAAAACATCCCAGTGTTGAAAATTCTCCATTCCACTTTACTAATCAGATCTGTTCAAACAACTTAAGCACATGTCTTTCCAAGTTCAAATGGATCAAGGCAGAACCTACAAATTAATCTACGTTACTACCTGCAGAGAGGAACTTGATCCAACAGGTATTCTGTGTAAAGAACAGAAAAGGAAAACAGCACCCTCTCCAATTAACCACATTACATAACAATTTGGCTTGAGGTCTCTCTAATTTTCTCATGAATCCTCATTCAGCTTACTCAATGGGAAACTTTTATCAAATAATTTTCCCTATACTTTGTTTTCATTAATTTTTTAAAGTCTCTTCCATTAAATGATAATAAAACAGGTCCCCAGTTCACACGATTTACGTCTGCAAGTCGCCCTTTGATAAGGGTCCTACTTAACCTGCTGATAATGACATTAAGGCACCAAGTGACTTCGGCAGGGGTCACACAGTGATTTCCAAACTGGGAGTAACACCAGCAAACTGTTCCCTCAGCCAGTGCAGGAGCAAAGCCAGGGGATCAAGAGGACAGGCGGCCAGCCAGGGTCAGATGGGAAGCAAAACGGAGGGGGGACAAGTCATCCTGCACCAGGAAGAAAATCCCTGAAGTCATGACACTGGCCCCAGTCCTGGCCGCTAGTCCCATAGCTTTGAACACGTCATTTCACATCCGTGAGTCAACATCCTCATCTATGAGGAGGAAGGAGGCAAAAGCAGATAATGTTCAAGACTCTTTTCAGTCTGAACTCTGAGAGGCTAAGACACTGTAAAAACAACACAGAAAGCAAAGGTCCAAACAGGCAGTCAGGCAACTGAAAGTAGAAAAGCCAGACCAAAGATAGCCCTTAGCCTAGAAAGATGAATGGATAAAGAAGATGTGGCGCATACACACACACACACACACACACACACACACACACACACACACACACACACACACACAGTGGAATATTACTCAGCCGTAAAAAAGAATGAAATAATGCCATTTGCAGCAATATGGATGGACCTAGAGATTATCATACTAAGCGAATTAAGTCAGACAAACAAAGACAAGTACCATATGATATCACTTATATGTGAAGTCTAAAATATGGCACAAATGAACTTATCTACGAAACAGAAACAGACTCACAGACATAGAGGACAGACTTGTGGTTGCCAAGGGGAGGGGGGGTGGGGGAGGGATGGACTGGGAGTTTGGGATTAGCAGGTGCAAACTATTATACATAGAATGGATAAACAACAAGGTCCTACTGTATAGCACAGGGAACTATATTCAATATCCTGTGATAAACCATAATAAAAAAATATGAAAAAGAATATATATGTATAATAACTGAGTCATTTTGCTCTACAGCAGAAATGTACATGACATTGTCAATCAACTATACTTCAATAACATTTAAAAGAATAAAATAAAACAAAGAAAGTCTTTTACACTGGGCAATGCTATGTGCAAACAGAAAGCCCTTTATTCCTACCGCTGTCCCAGGAGCCAGAGGACTAGAGGCCAACCCAGGGACCTGGGGCAGGAACACGTGGCAGTTAAGCCCACCCTAGGCCTACCAGCTCTGCCAGCACCCCGTGGAAGGGATGTAGGCCCACACACCTCTCTCCATCCGGTACTGGGTGAGGCAGCCGTGCCAGGGAGCTCACACCCAGACACAGCCGGAGCAAGGCTCCCCACACAGGGCCAGCATTTGAAAGTGCAGGAGTATCTCAATTTAGTCATCTTTCCCAGGAATCTGTGCTCATCTCCACAGCACAGGAAAGAACTGTGCGCATGAACGTGTTACATAGGATATATGGGGAGGATTTCTTTTTGTTTGTTTGTTCTTGTTTTCATTTTATTGAAGTATAGTTGATTTACAAGGCTGTGTTAGTTTCAGGTGTACAGCAAAGTGATTCAGTTGCATATTTATATATTCTTTTCCAGATTCTGTTCCCTTATAGATTATTATAAGATAGTGAGTACAGTTCCCTGTGCTATAAGGCAGGTCCTTGTTGGTTATCTCTTTTATATATAATAGTGTATATCTATTAATCCCGAATTCCTAATTTATCCTTCCCCCCGCCTCGCCCCTTTGGTAATCTTTTTTTTAAAACATGGGGAAAAAAAGAGCAGAAACATCGCCCAACTTCCAACTGACATTCTGCCCTAAAATCATGCTGGCGAGCCTTTCCAGCACATCCCAGGAGTTCAAATCCCATCTCTACCACCTACATGTTCAAGTTACTTATCTGCTTTAAGATCGTTCTCTCACTTGTAAGACAATGATGATAAGAGTCATTACACTGTGTTGTGCAAATTCAACAACATGGACACAGAGTAATGCCTGGCACACAGTAAGCACACTTTCAATTTGTTGGCTATGTTATTGCTGTGGTTATTCTTTTTTTTTGACAAAGGGAGAAGCAAATACTTGGCTTTATTATTCTCCCAATTCTCTTAGGAAAAGGAGTAAAAGATAAAAGTTTTCAAATTTGTTGCCTCAAACCAATTGAGATCTCTGAAAACAAGGTTCAGAGAAACGAATCTAGGAAACTGTAAATGAAAAGTTGAACCTCTATGTAAAATTTCACAAGAGCCTTTACAGATTATAAAATCAGCTGCTTTTGGACTTGTGGTTGCCAAGGGGGAGGAGAGTGGGGGAAGGATGGCCTGGGAGTCTGGGATTAGCAGATGCAAATTAGAATATATATGATGGATATAAACAACAAGGTCCTACTGTATAATAGCACAGGGAACTATATCCAATATCCTATGATAAACCATAATGGAAAAGAATATATATATAAAAGTGTATATATGTATAACTGAGTCACTTTGCTGTACAGCAGAAATGAACACAACATTGTTAATCAACTATACTTCAATAAAATTTAAAAAAAAAATATATATATATATATAAAATCAGCTGCTTCTGGGAACCCTAAGAACGCAGGAGCTACGTGGGTGGTTATTTATAGCTATATGAAGAAAGGGGCGATAGCTGGGTAGAGGCCGGGTCAAGAACTTTCCACGCCAGTCCAGTCACAAAGGTAATGCCTATTATAACAAGGGCTGCCAAAACATTTCAACCAGAGGGTAAGTTTAATAGTTGCGGCGCTGCCCAGCACACCCAGGGAAAGATATTAAGGAAGAACAGTTTAGAGGTCTGAATACGGCTAAACATCAACCAGGAGGAAATAATATATCTTATTAAATAAGTTCCCGAAGGCTCCCAAATCATATTTCAGCATGTTACTCTCACACACACCGTATCAGACCATTACACATGCATACACTGATTCAAAAGCTATAGTTTTAAAGGGTATTTTCAAATATGTTATGAACCAAACTTTAACATATCGAAGACCACTATCACATTCAGTCTTTCAGCTTCTCCTGGGATCTCCAATTAACTGAGTAGTTACCCCATAGGGAAATCAAGGCATTTTTAGATATACTGTTACCACTAGCCACTACCTATCTGAGTCTATCAAACTTTTCATGATACGGTGTAAACAAAATTAAAAAGCAAAATAAACCAAATGCTAAACGTTGTTAAGTCTGCAGTTGCCACTCATGACTCCTAATGTAAAATCTGCGCATTCAGCAAAACAGCCTGACTCTTCCATCAAGGGCAGGCCAGGTGGGATTCTAGGAAGTAACCAAGGCTCCTCCCTTCGAATCCTGGAGGCACACAGAGAGCAGAGACGGTTTCAATTCCTGCTGCCTGCGTTCAAACCCCAACTGCAACCACTAAGAGGATTAAGACCCAGAGCTACTCAACATGGATGGACCCAGAGATTATCATACTAAGTGAAGTAAATCAGACAGGGAAAGACAAATATATGATATAGCTTATATATGGAATCTAAAAAAAATGATACAAAGGAACTTATTTACAAAACAGAAAGAGACTCGCAGGCATAGAAAACAAACTTATGGTTACCGAAGGGGAGAGGGGGGGAGGGATAAATTAGGAGTTTGGGAGTAACAGATACACACTACTATATATAAAAGAGATAAACAACAAGGACCTACTGTACAGCACAGGGAACTCTATTCAATACCTTGTAATAACCCGTAATGGAAAAGAATCTAAAAAAGAATATATATAAATATATGTATACTTGAATCACTTTGCTGTACACCTACAACCAACACCACATGGTAAATTAACTATCCTTCAATTAAAACAAAGAAAAGATTCTCCTCGTTTTTAAAACTTAAATGATGCCATAATAACATCTTCCTCCTGGAGCAGTTCTAAAGTTAGGACAAGATAATCTGCATTATCTCAGCACAGGGCCTGGCAGATAGAAAACTCTACAAATGTCAGCTTCTCCCACCACAACTTCATGAGCAGTATTTGCTGCTTCAAGCCTCTCACCAGCGATCTGTCAGCTCGCATCTAACACAAACAAGATGCTTTAGACCCAAGTTCCTTTTCGAAACTGGAAGCCCTCATGCCTCTCATCCGGGTCACCGCTGCTGCCCCCCAAGCGCAAGTTCTTCCTCCCACTGAGCCTCTCCAGAGACGTTTCATCTCTGCTTCATCTCCCAGACCCAGACTGCCTCCACTCCCAACTTTCCAGAAGTATCTATTCCACGGGAAATCAAGTCCGCCTCAGCTTCATTACCCTGCCCCGCTTCTGCCTTTTTACTGAAACCCAGGCCCCCCCACTGCACTGCGTTAACTCAAGTCCTGGACACCACCGGGCCCACGGGCAGGGCATGTGTTTCTAATGTTCCCAGTGAAAACCAGTAGTTTTCAAACCATTATCCACGGGCACAAAGACCTTGCCTTCACACAGCAGGTCACTCTTGTGCCACCACCTTCTTCCTGGCCTCAAGATGACCCACACTCCCCAGCGGTCTGACACCGGGCTGGCTGTCCCCCTCTGCATCCAGGGCC
Organism: Balaenoptera borealis; assembly: GCF_965194805.1. Classification (NCBI taxonomy): domain Eukaryota; kingdom Metazoa; phylum Chordata; class Mammalia; order Artiodactyla; family Balaenopteridae; genus Balaenoptera; species Balaenoptera borealis. The sequence continues at coordinate 65,420,806 of NC_138869.1, read as the reverse complement.
CCATCCTCACAGGCCTTTGTCTTCCCTCCATGTCAGCCGGTCACACACACCTGTGGCCACAGCCTGGATCTTGTCACCTTGAACCCGACCTAGTCCACTTCAGGTCTGTACCTTCTGATAGCAATGTCCATTCTTCCAGCACTTTCATTCCTTAACTCCAGCTGGACCAAACACCAGGCTCAGCAACATCTCACATTCCTCCACTGGCCCGATTCTGCCCCGTCTCTGACCCCTCTGCTCTCTTTACCTCCTTCTTCTCCATTCGGTTTGCACCACATGATCCATCACATCAACCACCATCCTCAACTCCCTCACCCCGTCCTCACCTTGCAACCACCCAGCCGAACCTCAACCGTGATCCAGGCAGCGGTATGTCGTCTCCACTCCTGCCCTGAGTATACACCTGAACTAGAGGAAACCATACCACCACGTGGACCACTGCCTCCACGAATCCCAGCTCTGATCTCAGCCGGGGGCTCCAGGAAACTTGCCTTTTCTTCTCAGTGTCCTAAACAGCCGGTTTTTCTATCCCTCATAGCATCTCTGCCAACTCTTCACGAAATGCCTGAAACTCGTACCCCACCCCCTCTTCTTTCCATGTCTGGCATCACTTTTTCATCTTCTTTACAGAGAAAACAGTGACACACGTAAGAGCCCCCTCACTGTCCCACCCTGTCACCCTTGACCTTTGCTTCCTCCTGACCTGCTTCCCTCTTGTGAATCCTCCACCTCCTGGGGGGGGGGGTCTCACTATCAGTGACCCTCCCCTCACCTGGGTCTTTGCTCTGAGTATGTAAGATGCCCAAGGCTCTTCCATCCTAAAATAAATAAAAACAAATAACCCTCATAAACCCAGTTTCCTCTGTACTTAGCACCAACTCTCTTCTCAGGAAAGCAACTGGAAAAAAAAAAACATTCTGTGTTTTATAATCTTTATTGTCTTTACTCCTCAACCCGTTGAGACTTGGTTTCTACCCCAACCACTCCACGGAAAGTAAGGAGAGGCGACCAGATAAACAGGGAGGGAGTTCTTGCTCATGATTCTGTTTTCTCAGGAAAGAAGGAAATTAGCTGGCTGTGGAACGTCACAGAGGAAGCGATGGGCAGAGGCAGGGATCACGCACTGAGGGGCAGCACAGGGTCATCGGTCTTGCCTCCAGTTCCCCATCCTGACCTTTTGCCGAGGCAGCAGTTCTGCCAAACCTGCCCATCTGCAAATTTCCCACAAACCCGGGGAGACCGAAGTGCCTGATTCCAGGGGTGCATGAGCTGCCCCAAAACGGTCTTCAAGGGAGAAGAGGGTCTTATAGCCCCATTTCTTCCATTTCCCCATGGCCAACGATGAGTTGAAGCAAATATTATCTTTACTCAGGACCATCGCCTCTAGTCTCCAGGGTCAATACCAACATCTTTTAAGACATAGTCATGATAGACCTAGAACAATACCGGGCTCAGGAGAGCTTCCCCTTCCTCTGGAACTAAGCCTCAGTGTTGGGACTAGTAACAGCCTCCTAACCAGCTGCACTGCACCACGTGTGCCTTGCTCTCACTCCGCAGACACATTAATCCAGGTCAGTCTCGGCTGGTCTGCCCAGACCCAAGCCATTCTCCTTCTATTCCACGATCAAACCATACGAATGTCAGACCATGTGGACTACACACTCCCTCTCTCCTCGGGTCCTCTGTTCAGGCTACTTCTCCCCTTGGAACATCCTCCCCATACCCTGCCCAGCGTGGTCAGACTAGGTGCTCACTTACCATCTGCTGAGTAAGGGGCGGGAGACAGAGAGGGAAGGGGGAGGAAAGGAGGGGAGGGGGGAGGAGAGGGGGGGAGGAGAGGAGGGGGGAGGGAGGGGAGGAGTGGGGGAGGGAGGGGGAGGAGAGGAGGGGAGGGGGGAGGGGGGAGGAAGGAAGGAAGGGAGGGAGGGAGGGAAGGAAGGAGGGAAAGGAGGAAAGAGGGAATGAGGGAGGGAAGGGGGAGGAAAGAAGGGGGGAGGGAGGGGGAGGAAAGGAGGGGAGGGGGGAGGAAAGGAGGGGGGAGGGAAGGGGGAGGAAAGGCGGGGAGGGGGGAGGGAAGGGGGAGGAAAGGAGGGGGAGGGAAGGGGAGGGAGGGAAGGAGGGATGCAGGGAGGGAAGGAAGGAGGGAAAGGAAGAAAGAGGGAAGGAGGGAGGGAAGGAGGGAGGAGGGAGGGAGGAGGGAGGGAGGAGGGAGGGAGGAGGGAGGGAGGAGGAGGGAGGAAAGAGGAGGGTGGGGGGAGGCGGGGAGGAAAGATCAGAAACACGTGTCACGTTTTCATTTGGTATGAATGGGTTTTAGCCTCTCATGTAAACCTTGTCATCTTAGAAAGTAAATGGCTGCCAATTAAGCTCACTCTGCAATAATCACCAAACACCCCAACCACCGCCCAGGAGTGGCCGGCGGTGAGCCCAGCCCCGGAGATTACTCTCCAGAGCCCTGCCCACCAATCCCCATTTCTCTGGGTGTGTCTGCCTCTGTGTCTCCAGCCGCCCATCACCCCCTTTCGCGTCCTCCTGGCCCCACGTGTCCCCATGTCTGTGTCTCGTGGCCCCACGTCCCTGGGTGTCTCTGTGGCCCGGGTGGGTCTTTCTGAGGTGGCTGCCCCACGCTCCCCCTCCTGCTGCCCCAGTCCTGCCCACAGTGTTATTTATGCTCCCCCAGCCCGTGACAGCCACTGCCACGCCCCTCTGCCCATCTCCCACCCTGCCTTGCAAGCACCCACCTGCCACCCTCACGTAGCTCACATTCAACTGCTGGAAGTTTTGCTGTCAATAAAAGGTTTGAGGATCACAAAAAAAAAAAAAAAAAAAAAGTGAGAGTCCCACATTACCTAAGTGTCATCGAAATCATTTCTGTAAAACAATTTCATAAACTTGACCCAGGACATAGCCTTGAAATGCCTTTTCAATGAAAGAAAACAAGCCAACACCCCCCATCTGAGAGTTCACTCTGATTTCACTCCCAGCTGACAGCGGACTGGCCCGCTACCTGCTGCGGGAATCGCCACAGCCTCCCGGTTCTGGTCAGCTGAGGCTGCAAGCCTGGAAGTCCTCTGAGTAAAGTCAATGCCACTAGACGACTGGGTGACAGCCACACCTGATTTTTACAGATGTTGTCATGGTTCTGGCATGCAGGGAGGGGAGGGCACACCAACAGCCAGCTTCCAAAGCTGACTCACAAACTCCCTAGGAGACTATTCACATTTTTATTGTATTTTATTCTACACAAGGCAAATATGCAACTTAAAAAAATTTTTAAATAACTATAATTTATTGAAAAGGTTAAAAAGTTTAATCAAATTTACTATTTAAATAATCGACATGTGACACCAGAAAGGCAACGTCTCTGAGGTTAAGAGAACTGAGAAATTTAACTTAGACAGGCTATAAAAATAGTAAAGGATTAAGGAATCCGGGGAACTCAAACTGGAAGGTCACAAAGCCCTCTGGTGACTCCCTGGTTTCACTGGCGAACAAGCTGAGGCCAAAGGAGGTGAGGGGACTGGCCCAGGGTCTCAGCACTCGAGCAGGTAGGGGCCGAGGGGATGGACCTATGTCTCCTAAATTCCAACTCAGAATTTGCAAGAGGAGAGTGAAATCTCTCCTTCATATTTAGAAAAGAAATCTACCCATACAACTCAGACTGATCTTTCCTCAGGAGGCCCAGTGGGTGCTCACTCTCAATGCTGGGGAGATGTCTGCACCCGGGCTGGGTTAGAGTTAGGGGTAGCCCCCAGCTCCCCTCAACCCTAAGGTCAAGACTCTTCCCCTGGAGCTTCCCAGCCTCTACACTGGCAAAGCAGCTGCTACAGAGAACACTTCTCATTTTCGGAGGAGGACCCACCCCTGGATCTCTCACAGGAACCAAGCGTCAGGGTTCACAGAGGTCCCCTCACTAGACTAGACACACGCCCTTGACTGCCAGCCTTGCCACAGAGCAGCAGGGCTGCCCCTAGATTCACGTCCTTCCTCTTCTTCCAGAGCTGCTGCAATAGGCCCTCTGGAAGCATCTGGACTGAGCTGCAAATAAACATATTAGTTTTATGACTCAGTCCCTCCCAGGGGTTATTTCTGTTCCAAGAGGTTGACAGAATTTTAAGCTAATGGTGGAATTAGAGAACACACTGTCTGACACATTATAGGTATTCACTAAACATCTGCTGAAGAAACGGTCAAAAGAAGAATGGCCCTGGGGGATGAGAGGCAGCTCTGCTGGTGCAGAAGGATACCTTATGTCCAAGGAAAGAAAGAAGTGCTCTTCACAACAGATGGTCACAACATGTGTCCTCTTTTCAACAGGAGCAGAAGACAGTGGTGAGACAGAAGTTATAAAGCGCCTACAACCTCCTAAGTCTTTCTCCCACATACTACTTCATTGAATCCTCAGAACAAGAAACCACCCTAGTTCACAGACATGGAAAGTATGACTTGCATTAAATGTAAGTCTTCTGGTTTCTCCAAAGAAGACATACAGATGACCAATAGGCACATGAAAAGATGCTCAACATCGCTAATTATTAGAGAAATGCAAATCAAAACTACAATGAGGCACCACCTCACACCGGTCAGAATGACCATCATTAAAAAGTCTACAGGGACTTCCCTGGTGGCACAGTGGTTAAGAATCTGCCTGCCAATGCAGGGACCACAGGTTCAAGCCCTGGTCTGGGAAGATCCCACAAGTCGCGGAGCAACTTAGCCCATGCGCCACAACTATTGCACCTGTGCTCTAGAGCCCGTGAGCCACAACTACTGAAGCCCGTGAGCCTAGAGCCCATGCTCCACAACAAGAGAAGCCACCGCAATGAGAAGCCCACGCGCCACAACTAGAGAAAGTCCGTGCGCAGCAACGAAGACCCAACGCAGCCAAAAATAAATAAAGTCTACAAATAACAAACGCTGGAGCGGGTGTGGAGAAAAGGGAACCCTTCTACACTGTTGGTGAGAATGTAACTTGTTGCAGCCACTGTGGAAAAGAGTATGGAGGTTCCTCAGAAAACTAAAATAGAATTACCATATGATCCAGCAATCCCACTCCTGGGCATATATCCAGACAAAATTATAATTCAAAAAGATATATGCACCTCATGTTCACAGCAGCACTGTTCACAGTAGCCAAGACATGGGAACAACCTAAATATCCGTCAACAAATGAATGAATAAAGAAGATGTGGTACATATGTACAATGGAATACTACTCAGCCATGAAAAAGAACAAAATAATGCCATTTGCGGCAACATGGATGCAACTAGAGATTATCATACTAAGTGAAGTAAGTCAGAAAGAGAAAGACAAATAACATATGATATCACTTATATATGGAATCTGAAATAGGACACAAATGAACCTATCTACAAAACAGAAACAGACTCATGGACATGGAGAACAGACTGGTGGTTGCCAAGGGGGAGGGGGTTGGGGGAAGGATGAAGTGGGAGGTTGGGATTAGCAGATGTAAGTTTTTATATATAGAATAGATAACAACAAGGTCCTACTGTATAGCACAGAGAACTATATTCAATATCCTGTGATAAACCATAATGGAAAAGAATCTAAAAAGGAATGTATGTATAACTGAATCACTTTGCTGTACAGCAGAAATTAACACAACATTGTAAATCAACTATATTTCAATAAAAAAATTAAAGCTGAAAAAAAATTTTAAGTCCTCTGACTCAAGAGCTCCTAAGTCCCCTTTCCTCTGCTACACCAAATCTATAGCGACGCCCTACAGCATTTCAGGAAGAGTTTTATCTATCAATGAACCAGCTCATTTTACAGAAGGAAAAACTGATTTAAGGGATACACAGTGGATATGGGAATGGTAGCTGTCAAATGTTCTCCCTGCAGAACCCAAATCCCTACTGGCTAGACACGAGTATCATCCAGGGAATTTCAATTCCTTCATATATTTTTGTTAAAATAAACAACAGCTTATACTCTAATCGAGAGAGTTCAGGTATTAACAAGGATGAAAGCAGCAGGTTGGAAAAGGTGATCTCAAGATGCTTCCACCTCTTTTAACATAATTATTTCAAGAGTGAAAGTTTATCATTGGGAGCAAGGTTGGTGCAGAGCTGTGGAGGGTAGTGACCTGTGTTCCATCCCCGACCCCACCGCTTACTGGGCCTTGGTTTCCTCTCATCAAGATGCCGACACGCACACATGGTTCAGAATGGTGCCTGCCCCACATGAATGGAAGTGACTGCACCAGACTGAGGATTATTCCTTACATTTTTTTGCTCATATTGCTTGACACTGTATTCAGGCAAAAGCAAATTCCACATTGAATGTGTCAAAACACGCAAATATTTCCAAGCCAAGATGTTTGCTTCCAAAGATAATCTCTTCAACGATGTTTCAACTATTTTGGCAGAAACCAATGTAATCAACACATTTTTAGTGCCTGCTTCCAAGTTTCAAAAATGTGTGAAAAGGCTCCACAAAATATTCTTAACTGTAAAGACAGCGCACATATTTTGAAAATGCTATCTGGTTAAAAAACTGCCTTCCTAAAAGGAAGAGTTAAATTGAGGATAAAAGTAAAAAGTTGATAAAGTTCAAGTGCTAATGCTCTACGTTGATGGCTACCTTTAGCAAGTGCTCATTTATTTCTTATTCAAATTATGGGGGAAAACTAACACAGATATGACTATTTTTCTTGTATAGTAAAGGATTTTAAACTTGGCATGTCCTTCATTTAACTGAAAAGATAGAGGCATTCTATTGCTGATAGAGATCCAATTCTGTGCAACGATTTTGTAACTAAACTTTCACAAGCTGGGTCATGAAATCCAAATGAAGACTAGAAATTTAAAAATCTATAAACTCATTTTCATTAAAAAAGATGAAATGGTTCAGAAAGAAATGTTAATTAGTCAACTATAAACCAAATGACCTTTGCTTTCAAGATCTATAGAGCAAAGCTACCGTGGAAAAGTAGAAATATTTAGATTTTACCCTAGTCCTTGAATTCTAAGCATGATTCTGTAGCCTAAGATTCATAGAAGGCTTGGTTAAAGAAAAAAATACTGAATAAATATTACATTTCAGTGAGGTTGAATATTAATGTATTATTCTAACATTTTGAGATAGTTCTCAACTATTTTGTTTTTATAATTTAGAAAGTCAATGAATGAAAATATCTAACCCATCATTACTCAGACGCTGATAATGTAATTTGTACACTATCCATACCCTTCCCCACCCTTCCCTCCTTGGCTTCTCTCCTGTATGTCACTGCCCTGTTACTGCAATTCACCAAAGGATGAACAGGAACATGAAAAGAGTTCAGTTTTCAGTAGCTAACACAGCGATATGACAGGGTGGGACGTTAAAGTGACAACAGTCCCCCTTATCCACAGTTTTGCTTTCCGTGGTTTCAATAACCAAAGTCAACCACAGTCCAAAAATATTCAATGGAAAATTCCCAAAATAAACAACTCTTAAGTTTTAAATGGCACGACATTCTGAGGAGCAGGATGAGATCTTGCACCATCCTGGTCTGTCCCACCCCCAACAGGAATCATCTCACTATGTCTTGGTTATCAGACTGACTGTTGTGGTATCCCACTGCTTGTGTTCAAGGAACCCTTATTTTACTTACTAACTTAATAACAAAGAGCAAAAGCAGTGATGCTGGCAACTTGGATAGTCTCCTAATGTGCCTAATGTATAAACTTTATCATAGGTATGTAAGTACAGGAAAAAAGCACAGTATATACACAGCGGGTTCAGTACTATCCAGTTTCAGGCCTCCACTGGGAGCCTTGGAATGTATCCCCTGCGGGTAAAGGGGGAACAACTATTTTAAGGATCCTCATCCCCAAAGCCTTTCAGGTGACTAAGTTTATAGCCACGGTCCCCATCATTTATAACGAACAAACAATGGGATGTAAGTGCCTAGTGTTGGTTCAGTATATAACAGGTGCCTAATAAATGTCTGGTAGAGGAATCAAAGAAGAGACGGATGGAGGAAGGGGTGAAAACACTCAACAAAAAAGGTATGCAATGAAATGCATGGATTTGTAGGAATTTAAAAGTGAAAAGAGCTGTATGTGGGGAAAGGTAGGGAAATGACATCAGTTCAAAGTTCAGCTTGGAGATAATTCTGGGTGAGATCCAAGCCCTTCCACGTCCTGTGAGTGACTTGAGCAAGTCACTATGTCTCCTGAGGCTCCATGTCCTCCTCTGTAAATGCAGCAAACAACAGAACCAGTTCATGATGGTTAAACAGCACGGTGGGGGGTGTCTGGCATGCAGTAGGACTCCACAAATACCATTCCTAATAACAGTCGTGTCGTCATCCAGTCCCACATCCTCCTTTTCTGGAAAATGAAGCCGAGACCCAGAGAAATGAAGAAGGCGTCCAAGGCACACAGCTCTCTGGAGGCAAAGCTTGGCGAGAACTCACACCTCCTGCCTCCAGGCCCGTGATCCACACTGCTTGTCAGAAAACCCACGATGAGGAGAAAATGAAGGGTGAAGCTGGTTCTCAGAATTTAGCATGTTTTCAAGAAACATGTGAGAGGGCGCCTGAAACATATGCAGTGTTCTCACATTCCGTCGTAAGATATTCTGATTCAGTTAAATCCAGGGTAAGGCTTCATCTGGAGATGATTCTAGCACCACAGGGACCCTGGGGTCCACTTGAGAATATGAAGAGTAACGAGCACCCTAGCCACAGTCTGGACCATCAGAATCACTGGCCCACGGTGATCCATTATATTAGAATCACTAGAGTTGACATCCGGGCACCTATATTTTTCTTTTAACATTTATTTTATTTATCTTTTTTTTTTTTTTTTTTTGGCTGCATCAGGTCTTAGTTGCAGCACGCAGGATCTTTCATTGAAGCGCACAGGCTTCTCTAGTTGTGGTGCACGGGCTTCTCTCTAGTTGTGGTGCACGGGCTTCTCTTTAGTTGTGGCATGCGAGTTTTCTCTCTCTAGTTGTGGTGCGCGGGCTCCAGGGCAAGTGGGCTCTCTAGTTTGCTGCAGGTGAGCTCTCTAGTTGAGGCGCATAAGCTCAGTAGTTGTGGCACACGGGCTTAGTTGCCACCAAGCATGTGGGTTCTTAGTTCCCCGACCAGGATTGAACCCTCATTCCCTGCACTGGAAGGTGGATTCTTTACCACTGGACCACCAGGGAAGTCCCCAGGCACCTATATTTTTAAAAGCTCCTTAGGTGACACTTACATGTGGTCTGTTAGAGAACCAATGACCTATAAATAGAGAAAACAACCATCTTGGCTGAGAGCAACATCACAAGACTGGGAAGAGGTGGGATTTGTGAAACTCAAGAAAGAAGAATGCTTCGTGGGCACAGCTCGAGGGGAAAGGCAGGACTCCCCGTCACAAGTCCGGGGAGCATGTGAGTCAGACAAAGAAGGGGCCCTGCAGAAGGTGCAGACCCTGAGCTCATCACTCCCTGTCCCCAAACGTGCTCTGCCTCTGCCACCTCTGTTGGCAACGCTCATCCTCCCCAGATGAACATGAGCTCTTATAAACATCAAGCCCTGCTCCCAGTTCACAGCATCTCCTTCAGAACTCTGACAGCTCATCAAGTAGGATGCTGTGCCATCATTTAAGCTCAGCTACTCCCATCTGCTGTGTTCCCTTAAGGACCTTATTTAACCTGAGCTTCCATTTCTTCCTTCCAAAGAGGAACTGTCTATTTCACCTATTTAATACAGCTGTTAAGAATGATCAAAACACACAATGTGTCTGAAAGTGTTTTTCCACTTCCAAAGCAATATGCAACTCTAAGATACTTCCTTTGTTTACTTACACCTCTTTACCCTAGTGAAGTTATCACAGGTTATGAGGTTTACATTCAGTAGATGCCCAAGCAGGGGCGGTTGAGCCTGCTCCACAGAACCCCAGGGCCTGGAGGGCCACCCGAGGTTGGCTTACGATGGCAAGGATTAAAGAGGAGGTGGGCTGGTCACCTAGACTAAGAATGACAAATATCACAGGACCTGGGAAGTTCAAGTCAGAGGCTTAAACTAAGTCTAAGCTTTAGATAAGTTCAAAGAATTGTACATTATTCTACTTTGGAGATGAACCCAAACGTCACTGAGCCCAACCCTGCACACAAATGAATGAGTAAAAATGGCTCAAATAGAGAAGATATGGAAAAGATTTTGAAGGGACAATGTCTTGCAAAGGAATGCTGGCTAACAGGCCATTTCTGGGATGGAATACTAGTGAAGGGGTTGACAGCTCTCATTTGCATCCAATTCTGCAATGAAAAATGGAGAATCCAACGCAAGATAAAGAGGGCCGTGCACAGTTCTAACCAAAGATAATTAGGCAGAGTCCACCTCCAAAGTACCGGGAAGAATGCATTTACAAGGAGCAGCCGAGCTGTTGGTCTGACTCTGCTACCAAACAGTCTTTATCTGGACCACGGGGAAGTTAAGATGTCAAACTCCTCAGATAAAATAAAGACTATCCCTCATCAAAAAGTCTACAAACAATAAATGCTGGAGGAGGTGTGGAGAAAAGGGAACCCTCCTACACTGTTGTTGGGAATGTAAGTTGGTGCAGCCACTATGGAGAACAGAAATGGAGGTTCCTCAAAAAACTAAAAACAGAGCTACCATATGATCCAGCAATCCCACTGCTGGACATATATCCAGAGAAAACCATAATTCAAAAACATACATGCAACCCAATGTTCATAGCAGCACTATTTACAATAGCCAAGATATGGAAACAACCTAAATGTCCATCAACAGAGGAATGGATAAAGAAGATGTAGTACATATATACAATGGAATATTACTCAGCCATTAAAAGGAATGAAACAATGCCATGTGCAGCAACATGGATGGACCTAGAGATTATCATACTAACTGAAGTAAGTCAGAGAGAGAAAGACAAATACATGATACCACTTACAGGTGGAATCTAAAAAAAATGATACAAATGAACTTATTTATAAAACAGAAACAGACTCACAAACTTAGAAAACAAATTTATGGTTACCAAAGGGGTAAGTGGGGGGAATGGATAAATTAGGAGTTGGGGATTAACATACACACACTACTATATATAAAATGGATAATCAACAAGGACCTACTGTACAGCACAGGGAACTCTACTCAATATTCTATAAAAAACTTAAATGGGAAAAGAATCTGAAAAACAATGGGTATATATAAGTATATAACTGAATCACTTTGCTGTACACCTGAAACTAATACAACATTGTAAATCAACCATACTCCAATATAAAATAAAAAATTTTTTAAAAGTGGAAAAATCTCATTCAGCATTTCCCTAGAAGATATGAGGCTTTAAGTACCTCCATATCACAATTATTTAACAAATCTGACTGACAGGTTTATGACTTATTTTCACATGTATTTTCCACTGAAGTTTCAAAAATCATTAGCTACACAAAGTAGAAAGAAGGGGTAAAATCCTTGGCATGAGTATAATACAAGTGGGAAAAAAGGCTTATGCACCACTAGGAAACAGATTTTATGAGTTTCCACTAATGAAAACATGTGAGGCTTACTTGAAGCCAAATTATGCAAAAAACAGATGGAAAACATATGTGAGCAAAGCAAGTGGTTACATTCATAAACACACAGCAGCCAAGCGGCTTTCTTTTTCACTGACCTTCATGCCAGACCTACATAGACAAGGCCTAAACCGGATGCTTTCTTTTTAAATGTAACCACTGTAAAATGTAAATAGAATGCACGACATAACACTGGCAAGGCGTGTTGGTAGATACAAACAGGGGAACCAGCTTCAGGAGGACCAGCGGCCAAGGCCAATGATGAGTGCACACCCAGACCCTACTAAAACCTCATCTGACCACTGGGCCAAGGATCTCTGCCCAGCAATACAACGACCTTGCCATGCATGTTTCATGTTCCATATTACCACTTACGTCCAGATTTTTTCCTAAAAGGCAAAGTTAGGAACAGCTTAAATGAAAAAGCCATCAGCTGCCAAGTGGTACCACGTATAGGACGTTGCTTGGGTGATGCACTTCTCAGGCAAGTAAATCAATATTCACTTACATTTTAAAGACAAGTAAAAACCCCAGAGAAGCAACTTGTCTAAAGCTAAATATCCATGTTAGGAATAAAGATCACAACTTCCTGGCAGTCTGAGTCATATTCAGATTCCTATGACCCGCTGCCCAAGTGAGTTCTGATTTTAGACTTGGCCGGGGAGTAACTCACGTAACAAGGAGACAGAATAGATTTGGGCAGTTTCATCTGTGCCTGTCACCCCCAAAACACACACACACACACAGATACAAGCATACACAGATACACACATGGAATTGAAAGCAATTACGTCAGTGTCCCTGTGTATGGAAACGGACAGAGAACTAGAATTGGGGTTTTGGATCAGCAATCAAACTTACAGATCAGCAGGTCAGGACTGACTGATCATTGTAGCGTCTCCTCCCTACATCTGTCTTGTCATAACTGCTTTTTGATTTAACTTTTGTTTCCAAAGGCTATTCCATCGGAAAAGTCAAGACACATGAACTACAGAAATTCAAAAGACGTGCATTATCTTAGAGCAGTGGTTCACTAAGTCTTCCAACAATAACAAAAATGTATAGGGTGTGAAATAAAGGTGGGATTAAAGAATGTACTACCAAAAATAAAATCATAGTAATCAAACCTAAGGCTACAAATGAGATGGACAAAGAACTCTACAGCTTTCACATAAATGAACATGAAAAGAATGTTTACAAGGGACAAATTACAGAACCTCAGCCAGGTGTGAGCACCTGGAGTCCTTAATTTACACGTTAAACTCAGGCTCTGTGCTGCACTTACCTTCTTTCCACTTGTGTCCTTGGAAGGAAAGGACACGTTATCACAGAGGGAAAGACATCTCTTTTTTTCAAACTGGAAATGACATGTTGCATGAGGGCAAGATCTCTCCATGTTTTGCTTTTCTTGAACACCGCAGTCATTTTTTGATGGGTCTTCACAAAACCCACTTTTTTCAAGCACTCTCTCTGTACCATAGTGAATGGAATTTAAGCTGGCTGCCTTTAGGAAAGAAAAACTATCAGTTCTTCTCTGGAATGTTATTTCTCTTGGGTTGACATCATCGAAATGGTCCTTCCTCTTTGCACAGTAGGGAGTGCTGTCTTTTTCTGAAATCCTTTCCTCTGGTTCACTAACTTTGACTTCTGTTTCCTGGTGTTGAGGAGGAGAGGGGCTCCCAGGGTGACACCGCCTGCTCACCGTCTCATGCTGGACACCCGCTTCCAGAGTGAGGCTGGGGCTGGCACCTCCCTCCTGCACCAGCCCCCTGGACCAGGGGGCTGCCTGCTCCCTGGAGGGCAGGATGCTACTCCTCTTCCCTTCATTTTCACGGTTTGGCTCTCCTGACTCTGTGTCACCTACGGTTTTCTTGGTCGGTTCTCTTCTAAAGTATTTTCTTCTTCCAGCAGAATATTTTTCAAGGCTCAGAGGAGTTTTGGCAGGATCTAAATATTGTTCTTCTTTCTCCGCTCGGACACATCCACAGACATTCCCCATGTGATTTGCAGGAAATCACATTTGCTCAGTGTCACTCATTTCAAAAGCCAGGGCTTACACAGATCTCCATGCAGTCTAATTCCTCAGACTTCATGACCATCCTTTTCAGCATGAGGCCATTTTGCTTATGAGAAAGGCACCCGCAAGAAATGCCGTGGCATCCTGCCCAGCCGGTCCCTGGGTCTCATTAGACACCCCGTGGCTTACTTCTGGCCACCAATCCTCTTAGACAAACATCACTGCTCACTGTCAAATGACACGCTGATGAGCTTTCAAGGCAAACCCTTAGCTTTATTGTACGAAAAAATTCTGACCCTTGCTTTACTTTCAGTTTTCTGAAATGCAGTTACACTACCAAAGTCTGAATTAACCTTTGGAACGACTGGTGATTCAACAAACATGAGCACAAACAGAAAGCAAATCCCAGTCAAACTTAGTTTCAAAGTGCCTTTCAAATTTAGTTTCAGAGATTCTCCACCATACAATTTTTTTTTCTTAAGAAACACAAACTAATGTTGGCACTTGCCCCCCACAAAAGGGCTCAAAAACCTCTATAAACTGTACTGACTCTTATTCAAAAACAGCAGCCATAAAAAAAGAACAGGATGATTCAATAGCTGAAGGAGAGATAATACATGCTAAATGCCTAAAACACTCTATTCAAATTGTTTCTAAAATCAGTCTCTTCGAATAGTTTGTCATATTTTTCATATGACAAATTTCCAAGCCATTTCTCTTTTTATGATCATTAAGATTTTCATATGAGGAAATTGATAAACTTTATGATTTAAAGCATGGAACTCTTAGCCAAAAGAAACATCTGTGTTTACTTACACATGAATTAAGGCAGTTGAACTTTACTTGTAACTTTTATAATTGTACCCTAGTTAAATATTACGCAGTTTTACCAGGGCCATGGTGTATACATAATAAATCAGCATGGAACCCAATGACCTAAAGTGTGCATATTTCTAACACTGAGTCATCAATATGGTAAAAAGGAAATTAGTATCGCATGACTAGTCTTATGCATAAGCTGACTAGAGCCCACGAGCCACAACTACTGAAGCCCGCACGCCTGGAGCCCATGCTCCGCAACAAGAGAATCCACCGCAATGAGAAGCCTGCACACCACAATGAAGGGTAGCCCCCGCAGACCACAACTAGAGAAAGCCTGCACGCAACAACGAAGACCCAACGCAGCCAAAAATAAATAAATAAAATAAATAAATTTATTTTAAAAAAAGGAAAGAAAATTGATAATTGCCTTTCTCTAGGTTGTCTTTAGACTGATCAAAAGATGGAACTCATTTTTCTAAATAAAAATATTCAATTAAATAGTCGAGTTAGCAATGTGGCTGATACTTGTCAATAACAGACCTGCATGGTGAGGTTTTCCTTAATCATTTCAAGGGGAAATTAATCTCCATCAGAAAAAAAACTGAATATCCTAGAAGACAAGCTGGCAAAAATAAAGCTTCAGGTTTGTTGGTTTGTTTCTTTTTAATTTGATTTTCAATGTCTTCATTGGCAATGGAACATTATTCAAGAGAATTTCAAAGTATAATGGCTGGTATTTGCACTAACACGATAGAGGCGAAACCAGTGATTTGCAATTGCTTCCAGCCCTGCCAAACAGAGCAAATGCCCATTTTCAGGCCACTGCACACTGCTCCCTCCCCCAGAAATGGCCCCACTTCAGTCTCTGCCTGGTAACTGGCATTCATCTTGCAAAGCCTATCAGTGATAGTTTCCTTTATTCTCTAAGACCTTCTTAACCCTACCACAACACACCCTCCTCTACATCCCTATTTTTATTTGTATTGTGATAGACTCATCACCCCAGATTATAGTCGGTTTTACAAGCAGTCTCCCAATAGAACGATATACTTCATCATCTGAATGAGACAGGCTTTGCTGCAGTGCTGCAGTGCTTGCACCTGGACACAGCTCTCCTCCAGCAACAAAATACAACGAAACTGTATGGGACTAAAAATAACTGCGTGCATTTGCAGTTGGGGCAAATTCTGGGCAAAAGCTACAAAGAGCCCAAAAAACCCAACCGCCACTTTTGAAGAGCCCAGAGCAAAAAGCAGGGTACGGCATGTGCTCCCTGCACTCAATACCACCTAAGGCAGCCCTCCGGCCGACTCCTGGACACACCCCTACCCTCACCCAGTATAAGGAACAAGCTCGTCCCCCCACTCAGGGAACAAGAACAAGCAAGGGAACCTGTTGCTTGTTCTCGCTCCCCCTGCTGCAGCAGGGGTCCCAATAAAGCCTTGCCTGAATTTCTTGTCTGGTCTCTAGTCAATTTCTATTGATTAAGGAGGCCAAGAACCCTGGTCAGTAACAAGTAGTATCTCTGGATCTAGCATATGGTAAATAATACAGGATTACTGTATTGATAATGCTTACCTTCAGACAGCCCGACTGTAACAGATATTCAATTTGCAATGCTCAAATATTTTTAAATCAATAAATAAGGTTCTGTCTTGGCATAACCAGTAAAATCGTTCTAATCTTAAATTATCATAGGACTAAGAAAAGTATTTCTTTAAATGAAAAGGAACATTTTAATTTTACCAAAAAATTTATATGTTTCATTTTAAATAAATCTTGGTCTAACTTTTAAATACTGGTGATAATTTAACAGTCATAATATCTTGTAACTCAGGTCCTAAAATACACTGGATTTCATAATATATGCCACAGGATCATATTAAGAAGCAAACTCTTGGGAGTTTGGGATTAGCAGATGCAAACTATTATATAGAGGATGAATAAACAACAAGGTCTTACTGTATAGCACAGGGAACTATATTCAATATCTTGGGATAAACAACAATGGAAAAGAATATGAAATAGAATGTATATATGTGTATAACTGAATCACTCTGCTGTATAGCAGAAATTAACACAACACTGTAAATCAACTATACTTCAATAAAAATAAATGTTAAAAAAAAGAAACAAAACTTCTTTGGTACTTCTATGGCTAGTCCTCTTCTGTCCTCCAAAGACACCTGAACCCCAAAGAGCTTTCTTAATATGCAATTCTTTTTTGAATGATCTTTTGCTTTACAATTCTTTTAATTTAGGGTCTAACCATACTGCCTTTAATTTCCAACCATTTACTCACATTTTGGTCTGTTACTTTCTGGTTTCTGCTCCCAGGAACTTGGGGGACCTTCTCCAAGGTCCCCAATGTCTTTTTCCTACACAAAACTACTAACCCGTACTCAATCTTAACTTTTTCAGGCTCTCTGGTGGCATTTCACACTGCTCACCGTTCCTTTCTACTTGCAATTATCTTCCCTTGGTTTCGTCAATACTACATTTTCTTGTTACTACAATTAGAAGTGAAGAATGCTGTTCTATCTATTGGGAGAATGTTGGTAAAACTGACTGTCACCTAGGGCCATGATGAATCTATCTCAATATAAATAAAAAGAGGGATGTAGAGGAGTGTTGTAGGATCAGGAAGGTGTTAGAGAAAAAGGGAGACGCTCACTGATATTAGAGATAGGCTTTGCCAGATGGATGCCAGCTGCCAGCCAGAGGTCTCCAACTGTTCCTTTTCTGTTTCCCCAGATGGAACATCTTCCTACTGCATCCCTAATCATGGGCCTTCCCCAAATTTCTGTCCTTTGCCCTCTGCTCTTCTCCACACATGCTCTTCCCTTGGATCCTCTGAAGATCCCTTCTCTCTGACAGATTCAGGGACCACTTGTATTCTGGAAACTCCCAGGTTTATCACCTGTACCTCTGACTCCCCAGTTCTGCTCTGCTCACACATTTCCAGCTGCTCAGCACACAGAAGCCCAGGGTATCCCATCAGAACATCAAACCCATGCAGAAGGTCATTACCTTTCCCTTTACCCTCACCTCCATTACTGGTTCTTATCTCCCAGGCTTAACCGTTCAGAGCCATCTTTAATCCCCCTCCTTCATCCTCCATGCCCTGTCACCAAGTCCCTTCCTTTCTTTCTTCAAAACACCACCCCCTGGATTCAACTTTTCTTCCCCATCTGAGTCCTGCCTGGCCTCTATAACTGGCCTCCACTAGGAGGCACCACCTCAGCCTCTCAGCTTATACCCCTGACTATGGCCTGTGATCATTTCTGTTTATTTTACTGGAGCCCACAGAATGGTTAGGTCACTTGCTCGATGCCTTCACGGCCACAGATAAAAGAGCCAATGATGACACTCAGCTCTCCGTCCCTCCAGAGCCTGGGTGTGCCCCACAGGGGTTCCCACTCTGACCTTCAAGATCCAGACTCAGCCTGTATCACCAGCGGTCAGTAACGATGGGATTGGTTCCATCCAACAGGCCTCTAACCTCCCTATATGGGGCTCTTGCATTTTCAACCCTATAAGTTCTGGATCCCTGAGAAAGCTGCTGAGAAACACCATGTGAAATCTGCTTTTTTGGCCAGTTCTAGCTAGACTTCACCTGTGCTGGTAACAAGGTCTGGGGTCTGGCTCCAAATCCCTGTGTTGGGTAAGTACTCACTACCCCAGGTCCCTTAAAGATGAGGTCCTCTAGTAATGAGGGTCCTGCTTCCACTTCCTGATACTGGATCTCCCAGCCATCAATAGCCCAGCTGAGTGGACATTCACCTGTATTAGCTGCCCTGTCATCTGGCAGGCTGCTGACACCTGGTTACCTGGTCTCCTGGGACCTGGGTCTCCTCCTCCTAATTCCTACTGCTGCAACTCTGTTGCCTCTCCAGGTCCTGGAACCTACAAGACTCTACTTCCTATACCTGTCCATCCCTGCCAGATTTATCCTGTTCCCAAATGAGCCCTCACTACATTATTTTCCACCATTCTCCTACAAACCCTGTATCCCAGTCAAATTTTTTAAAGATTAGAAATAAGTCTTCTTCCTCCCAAAATTTGGTCTGAAACCCCAGCTCCTTTCTGAAGTTGGCAAGTTCTCTCTTCCTCCTGCAAGGTCCACCCACACAGCCATCAATCAGTAAGACCCGCTGTGTGCCCACTACAGGCCAGGCTCTGCGCGCTGCACACACATGGTCACACAAGGGATTGACAAACCCAAAGCCAGTTCCAAAACTAGGACTCACCTTAAATCAAATGAAGATGATTTTTTAAAAAATGCATCATTTTATAAAAACCAAAGATCAAGATCAGCCTTTAACTGGCACTGGTAATTAGATAATAATTCATAGTTAAGACATTTGCCTTTACTCTCCTTAAACCTAGTTTGAGAAAGTGCAGCTCTACAGGAAACATGGATGGTTCTAGTTCAAGAGATGTCTTTATGAGAACGATACTGCCACCTAGTGTCTATAAAACTAGGAGAAAACAGCTGGCAGAGTTGAGAAACTGTAATATCAATGAAACCCATTCTAAATAAGGATTGAATCATAAAATTTTATGTATCTAAATCAGGTAATGCTGGCCAATAAACAAAGAAATGTGGCTACATTCAAAAAAAGGGAATCTCTGTCTTTGAACACTGAGATTACAAGTATTTTAAGCTTTCAACAACACGAAATGGGGTGCCAAGTTCATAAGCAGCATGTTACTGAGAGGAACAATACAAATATATTGTTTAAGAAACAAAACCTAAACATCATATGATATCACTTATATGTGGAATCTAAAAAAAATGATACAAATGAACTTATTTAAAAACAACAACAGACTCACAGACTTAGAAAACAAACTTTTGGTTACCAAAGGGGAAGGTGGGGGGAGGGATACATTAGGAGGTTGGGATTAACATATTCACACTACTATATATAAAATAGATAAACAACAAGGACCTACTGTACAGCACAGGGAACTCTACTCAAAATTCTGTAATAATCTATATGAGAAAAGAACCTGAAAAAGAATGGATATATGTATATGTATAACTGAATCACTTTGCTGTACACCCAAAACGAACATAACATTGTAAATCAACCATACTCCAATATAAAATTTAAAATTAAATTTAAAAAGAAAGAAAGAAAGCCTGAAATTTATCTTCCTCCTTTGGATGTGAATGTGTAATTCACCCTTCATATGAACCACTTGAAAACGAGCAATGAGGCTAAAAGAAATGACAGTTAAGAAAATCAGGCTTACCTGAAAGTGCAAAATTATTGTCCATATTAATCCCAAAGTCAATTTGGGATTTCCATCTGTTATGTCGTCATTTCTAATGTTCACTAATTTCACCTGTTTTGTATGTGAAGAAGAGATAAAACAAAATATTTTTCAAACCAGCACATGAGTTATTTTTACCTACATAAAAGTGATTCTAAATTACAGATACAAAAAAAAGCCTGAATAATTTAAATACCAGTAATCCTTAAATTACTGTTTTACTCCCATCCCCACTCATTTTAGATTGCAAATTATAGAGGAACTACAAAGGAAAGAAATCAATATTATTTTGGTTTTGTCTTCTACAGCAAGTATTAAAAGTACACTTGTCAAAACAAAAACAAAATTCAAGCGAGAAGTCCTAAATGCTTAAGATTTTTAAATTAGAAATAATTTTGTCTTTTGAAAATAAGCGTTATTTTACAATTAAGTAGGAAACTATTCTGAACCATCAAATAATTTTAACAACTTTCTTACACTTTGGTCATAAAGAGTGTTTAAAAAAAAAAAAACTAGCGTTATTATTCTATTTGTCTACCATAGATTGCTACCAAGATAAGTAACTATATAACTCACTGGACATTTGGAAGACTGTTCAAAACTTTAAAAATAATACAATAATCAGACTTAAAGCTTATCAACTGTCCAATTATGCATTCAGGTAAATAAATGTAAGGATGATATTTAACATTTACTTCCTGGTAAAAGAATTAAATATCTATCATGAATTCAAGACAATGATACCTAACATTTTACTTCCTGGACAAATCACTGCCAAAAATATTTCGACAAGGAGACATAATTAACCATTAATCCTTCTGTAAACTTCCACTAGAATTAAGAATAGTAAGGCAAATACCAATAACATTTAAAATATAAGCACTGAGTATTTGCTAGAATTTAATAACTAAAAGCACTTTGATGCTCATAATAAACTAAATGAAGGACTAATAACAGATAGTGTTTCCTGCTCCTCCTTGCCCTCTCTTCTCTTCTTCCTACTCCACTAAAAAGCGAAATTGTTGCCACCTCGGATTTCTCACTGTTTTCAGTAACTTTCAGTTATCCTGAGTTTCTTTGTCTCCTCCTTTTTCTACTAATTGAAAATTACCAGTTATTTGCCTTATATCACTATAATACACAATGCTACCAAATCAAGATCAAATCCAATACGTTGTTCATTCTTTTCCACCATTTCTTCTGAAACCGCAAGCCAGTCCGGGATTGTTTTCAGAACTGTTTTATTTTTAGCTACTTCTAAATTATCCAGTTGTATCTACTTATAAAAAATAAACTATTGCTTCCTCACAACTATGTATTAAAAATACATATGCAAAGTTTTTAAAAAGTATTATGTAAACTATCTTTTATAAAAATAAGGTAATTTTAATAAAAAATGAAGTATTGTCTCCCCACTACTAAGAACTGTTCATAGACATTCTTAACATTCTGTTGCTACTAAAATGTCATTAAATTCCTAGGCAAAAGCATTCCAGTTCCAACAGAAGGAAAATCAGTAGCTCCTATTCAGATGGAAATGTAGCCACTTATGATTCCTCTGGGCTTACACCTACTATTAACCTCCTTTTCTTTGGAACAAATGTTTAAAAACATTTTAAAACATCTGTCTCATGAAAGCACAAGTTTAATGATTATAATTCACAGTCAACTTTAACCTTTTCATTCCCTGACATGGTCCTATGCATATTTATTCAGTCACGTATGTTTATATGATTACAGTCTTTGAAAAACATCATACCTGGCGTCTTTTCAAATAGTCAAGTGCAATTTGTACATTCTGTAGTCTGTGAAAACGCATCCGACCTTTCTCTCTGGGCTAAGAACAGAAAAATGCAGGGTATAAAAAACACTGTATTTTCTGATACCACTGATCATGCTAAATACACGTATGCTGAATACACTATATAAATATACTGTACGCTCATCTTAATATGTCAAAACAGTATTTACTGCTTGGGTAGATCCATTAAATTTTTTAATGATATTTTTAATTTTTTGCATTATCTGAGATTGAATTTAAACTTGGGATTTTTCTGAGTACTTTTTATTTTAAACAGATCCTTTATTCCAAATATTTAAACAAAAGAAAAAGAGAAAATACCACGGAACATATACACTTTTCATATTCACTATCTTATAATTCTAGCCTACAGTTATTTAGCTACAGGTGCACAAAAAGAATTAAATACCATTCCCCATTTTGCCTTCTCAATAAACTTTAAATCAAGAGGGTTTTTATAATTATATATGTATGGCATGTTAATGAAAATGAGGTAAAGTAGCATGCAGTTAGTATAAAAATCACCAAGAAGGAGAAAGACAGTGGAGGTTTACTTAGCCATGATAGAGGAAGAGAGAAAAGCAATTATGGCCATGTAATATATTTCCTCTTTATTTTATTTTCGTTTTGCACAAAATCGGTTGGACTCAATAACAGTTTTACACTGCTTGGGGATGGACATGATGATTTGCTGTCTCAGGAAAACTGACAAACCGTTAACTCTTTTCCTTGATGCCATTTCCCTTAAGAAACGTCACAAGTTAGCAGAAGGAAAACATAAGGAAACAGACCTGAGAAAATGTTCAACAAAAATACAAAGAATGGAGCTGAAATTTACCACATAAAATCTTCCAAAGGGAAAAAAAGAAAAAAGAAAACTGACAGCTGAGCTGCTCAAACATGAATAGGTTGCTGAAGCCAAAGGCAGCAGAATTAAAACAGACAGCAGACCACAGAATGGGAAATTAAGTTCCATATAACAGGAGAAATGATGGTGATGAATTCCCCACTGGATCCACAAAAGCACAAATTCCAATAAAATCAGGGGGCTCTAGGGACATGATGACAAAAGAAGCGCATCTGTCTTGCAAAGGTAGGCTGAGTCAGTTGAGTGTCACCGGGATTAAACAGCTCTGTGAGCTCTGTCAGGATTCTAGCATTTTAAATATTCCCCCCCTAAATAAAACAAGACATATAAGGTAGGTAAAGAATGTCCCTCAAATGCCTACTGCCAGTAGGAATGATTTAAAGCATAATCTTAAATATTAAATAAATGTCCGTAAATTCCTTCAAATAAAACAAAAGACAGTTATGTTGGAAATATTAATTTCAGAAGTGGAATAGATTTGCATTAAAATCAGTGGGCTGGTTATAAGATTTCCATACTTATACAAAAGGTATATAAATTTCTTTAGCTCAAATGCCATCCTGTAATTTAAGCACATATGTTCAAATACCATGCAGTGCACAGAAATACAGAAATAAATTTAAAGAGAAAATATGTCCTTTGTCCAAGTTGTTGGTACACACACATCCATCTCCCTGTGGGTTTTGGTCCTTTCTATAGTTTTCTAAAAAGGAGCCCAAACCCGTGGGTTACTCTATCGTGTTAGCGCTCACCGCATGTAAGGCTAGGTTAGTGGAGTTACGGGGGCCGACACCTACCCCCTTATCCTCATCCTCCACATCCTCATGCTGTTCATATTCGCATGCTTCTGTGGCACTCACCAATCGTAAGGTCTTCAAAAAATCTCGTTCCCTTGGCTAATGAATATAACAGACAGAAGATAGGACAGCAAAGACACAAGACAGACCAGAAATGAAAAGAAGAGCATGAACAGAACTTAATGAAGGAGACCAGGTAACCAAGAAGGGGGAGAAATGTTCACAAAAAAGGAGATGACACCTGTGGAGGGGGTTAGACCATCTGTCAGAAAGTGATGCTTATTTGCTTGCTATTTGTGAGTCTTTTTATAGGGGGTTATATTATGCATCCAACTTCTGATAAGAAAAAAAAAAAAACCCCAAGGTAAAAAAGAACAGAAGTAGTATTTTAATTATAGAATTGATTATATAAGCAAGGTCATCAAAGTACTTCCATCTCCCAAATGCACATCATTTGAAGTCTGAAAATGCTTCATAATCTAACCAGAACTCTTTTTCCAGGCAGAATTCACAGCAGCTCAAAAGACGAATGCTGCAAACCTCTGAACAGTCTGTGCTGAAAACATACTAGTCATATGCAAAAAGGATTACATGTTCTTCAAAATAAATAACAAAATTTAAAACTTACCAAGGTGTCTCCTGAAAGAACCTCTAAAAGAGAGATCAAATTGTGTCCGTCCCTCAAGTCTTCATAGAGATCATTCACGTGTTTTCGAACCTACACAGAAAAAAGCAATTTAAAATTTTCGGTCCTAGAACCCAGATCATCCTTAAGACTCAAACAAGAAAGGGGACAAGAAGAAAACATTCCTTCATGTACATGTGTTCATTCATGTAGTGTTTTTAAAAATATTAGTATTCTCTCACTACTTAAAAAATAAAATTTAAAAACTAAAAAAAGTAAATTTCAGATTAATAATTCATACAAGTAAAACTGTTAAATTTTTAACACAACAGAATAAATAAAAATCTGGACAACTACATGGAGTTACAATTTCCAAAATACAGGCAATGCCTGACCTGAATCATGATTCCTGATACAGCAACCAAAGCCACCTCAGCAAGAGGGGTGAGTTTTTATCCCCTGGTTGGTCTTCCTAATCTCTGGGCCACAAAATCCAGGATGCCAGAGGCACACACTCCACACTTTAAAAATCCACAGATGTAGGCTGGGGAAAGGGTACATGAGACTCTGTATACTATTTTTGAAAATTCCTGTGAGTCTATGATAATTTCAAAATAAAAGGTTTTTAAAAATTCATATATGTGAGGTCATAAGACCTCTGTCCAAAATTCTTCTGTACAGCATAAATCTTCCTGTGGTGGAGAGTTTTCTTTCTTTCTTTTTTTTTTTTTTTTTTTGGATACCTTCTTTTTTAATATTTTACTTTACATTGAAGTAATTTGATTTACAATGTTGGGTTAGTTTCAGGTGTACAGCAAAGTGATTTACTTATACATATACATATACCTATTCTTTTTCAGATTCTTTTCCCATATAGGTTATTACAGAGTATTGAGCAGAGTTCCCTGTAATATGCAGTAGGTCCTTGTTGGTTATCTATTTTATATATAGTAGTGTATATATCTTAATCCCAACCTCCTAATTTATCCCTCCCAGTGGAGGGTTTTCATAACCACATTTACACTAGCTGCAAGTTAACAGGCCTCGTTTAAGTTTCTGATTTTAGAGCTCAAACCACCAAAGATTTCCCCCAAACTCTGCTAGTTAGCCACACAGGGACACTTCCTGTGAATGAATGCTTGGCCCACTGTAAGGTGTCTGCCAGACAGACAAGGACAGAGCAGGCTGTGAGAATGGCTGTCCCACAGTGGGCTGGTTCATCTCCACGTTCTCACCTTTGGGGGATTCTGGGCTGCGTTACTTTGCGCTGCTCTCAGGAAAGGAGTCAAGGAAGTGGTCCTGAAAGAGGCAGAGACCAGCATCCCCCTTGCATCACTCGGGCACAGCCCTACATGCTCCCTGTCTGTGTGATACACTCTGGAGGTTTATACACATGAGTCAAACTCCTTTGAGCTTGCAAAATGTCAAGTGAATATACAGCAGAAAATAATACAGAGATCCAAAGTATAGTCAAAACTCTCTGACTACAGAGCAACCAGCAAGAAAGGGCCTAATGGAAACTAGAAGCAAGCCTTTGATGGGTAAGTCTTCTGGGTCTAAAAAAGCAGCTAAATTTTATTATCTTAACTGACTATCTACATGTTTTGCAGTATGTTTTATTGTCAGAAAATACATTTGATTAGTGAAGAAAAAACTTCCCTTAAGAGTTTTGTATCAAATTTACCACCTCCCATACAGTAGTTTGGGACTTTCTGCCTAAGTCACAGAACCTTTTAATATTCCATTAATTTAATATTCAATTATCCATCTATGCATCATTACTACAAAAAATATATGCATTAAACTCGGGCCCAATAGCTCTAAGTAATTGCTAATGCCAATAGTACCTATAAAGTGGTAAGGAAAACTGAAACAGTCAAATTACTTTTAACCAAGTGTCCCCATTTTCACAAGCTGACATTTTTATTTTGATTTCCTAATTCCCAAGGAATATCAGCTGACTCTTTGGTGTCACAAGATACAACAGTAATAGAAAGCTCAAAAATACTTCATTTTTCTAAAAACAAGAGCATATCATAACACATTTCAGGCAATCCTTATTCAGAAAATCTATACATATCCAAATAAGTTACAAAGAGATTATTCCTTCCATTAAATATTGGGTTGGCCAAAAAGTTTGTTTGGGTTCTTCCATAAGATGCTACGGAAAAAACTTTTTGGCCAACTCAATATTTACCTTCCATTCAATAAATACCATTAAAAGACAATCCCCTGAAGTACTCAATTACATTTCAGAGATGAACCAATTTCCAAGGATCTTTTCAGGAACAAATCTATGACATACATGACACACATGCGTGCAGAAAAGCAACTTTATGAAATGAGTACTAATACTTAATTTTCTACTCACATACTAGAGCACTGTAAGAATTCACGTGGTCTCATTCCAAGCCATGAGCTTGAATTTATAAGCCTAAGGGCCTACTTAAAAACAAGACAGAGGATGTCCATAGATGGATGAATGAATAAAGAAGATGTGGTATATAAACAGCGGAATATTACTCAGCCAGTAAAATGAAATCTTGCCATTTGCAACAACATGGACCTTGAGGGAATTAAACAAAGTGAAATAAGTCAGACAGAGAAGAACAAATTTCACTTATAAGTGGAATCTAAAAAAACAACAAATGAGCAAACGAAACAAAACAAAAATCACAGATACAGAGAACAGAATGGTGTTTGCCAGAGGGGAAGGGTTATGGGGAGTGGGTGAAACTGGCAAAGGGGATCAAAACATACCAACTTCCAGTTATAAAATAAGTAAGTCATGGGGATGTAATGTACAGCATGGTGTCTATAGTCAATAATATTCTAGCACATACTTGAAAGCTGCCAAGAGAATAAATCCTGAAAGGTAACTTTGTCTGGTGATGGATGGTAACTATAGATTTTTGTGGTGATCATACTGCAATGTATACAAATATCAAATCATGATGATGTACACCTGAACCCAATACAATGTTATCTGTCGATTATACCTCAATTAAAAAAACAAGGCAGAGGAGCTAAGCTTGTGAATTTCATGCACATCACTGCATTTAAATCTATGTGCTCCTCTATGTATCTCCAGTGTAAGCAGAAAGCAGACTAACTCTAAAAGCCTGAGCAGGGACATGAGAGATCACATTTATATAAACAACATTATGCAGCTCCTGACCCTTGGCCAGCTGCTGAATCCCTCAAAACAGACAACTCCATAGTGCAGGTCTGACATCTTCGGAAGGTACAGTAGGACACAAGTGCACGGTCAGGATGGGGTCCCGCAGGGCAGTAACCAACACACAGAGCTGAGTAGGCCATGCGCTCTGGTCCCCTTTATCCACTGAGGCCTGCCTGAGTCACACTTCAATCCACATGCACTTCCTCTGTCTTTCTCACTTCAGGACAGTTAAAGATGGGGTGTAATTAATAGCCAAGACATGGAAACAACCTAAACGTCCATCGACAAATGAACGGATAAAGAAGACGTGGTACATATATACAATAGAATATTACTCAGCCATAAAAAAAGAACAAAATAATGCCATTTGTAGCAACATGGATGCAACTAGAGATTGTCATACTGAGTGAAGTAAGTCAGAAAGACAACAACAAACACCATATGCTATCACTTATATGTGGAATCTAAAAGAGGATACAAATGAACCTATCTAATGAAACAGAAACAGAATCACAGACATAGAGAACAGACTTGTGGTTGCCTATGTATGAAACAGAAACAGAATCACGGACATACAGAACAGACTAGTGGTTGCCAAGAGGGAGAGGGTTGGTGGGGGGATGGACTGGGAGTTTGGGATTAGCAGATGTAAGCTTTTATATATAGGATGGATAAACAAGAAGGTCCTACTGTATAGCACAGGGAACTATATTCAATATCCTATGATAAATCATAATGGAAAAAAATATAAAAAAAGAATTATTTATATGTATAACCAAATCACTTTGATACACAGCAGTAATTAACACATTATAATCAACTATACTTCAATAAAAGAAAAAAAAAGATGGGTATGATTCTGAACACATATTTCACAGGAAAGCAATTTCACAACTTGCCAGATTGAACCAAACCATCTACATCAGAGAAACTTTCCACAGCAAGGTGTCCTTTTCCACCATCATATTTATGCAACAATAAAGAAAAATTAAATTAGGCATGTTTAGAGAAGAAGAAGATTATGCCAAGTAAAACCACGTTAGGAAAAGAGAAAACATGTTATAAAGGGGAAAAAAATTAGGATTTTAGCCATGTTTCTGCCATAGGTCTCATGAACTAGTACCAACTGCCCAAACTCTCTGAACCTCAATTTTTTCACTTGCAAAATAAGTTTGAAAACAGAAGGCCTCGAGTTCAAACCAGAGAACAAAAATTCTGTGATCTGAAAATAAAATTGTCATTGTTTTAAAAAAATCAATGTGTCAACTTAAAAGAGAAAATATGTAAAATGGAAAGCTACTCTTAAGACTTCTGGCTTAATTTCTTAAGAATTTTAGAAAAAAATACATAAACAGACTAATTTAGCTTCTATAATGCTTGAAAACATCCTGAGTCATTGGTTATCATGGAATATTGCTTGTTTTTCCTGTCTCAGAGGATCATTCTGAGGGTCTAGAGAAATATTGTATATGAAAAACACTACATAAATGTAAGATACCATTATTCTCATCTTTATCACTCCAGCATTAACAAAAATAAACAAAAATATATAAATGATGAGTTATTACTAGGCACCTGACCCTGTTTAAGTGCTTTATAAGTAATGGCTCATTTTCTTCACCACAAAAGAATAGGGTAAAAGAGAATGTTAATTAAAAATTAAATATCAACATTATGGAAAAAAAGAGAAAAATTAACATTATGGGGAAGGAGTGGTAATGGATGAACTGCGTGAAAATAACTGGGGTCGTAGAGAAATATCTGATCATGTGATCAACTGGGGGTGAAAAAAGGAAGGGATTAAATAGTTAAGCTGACACAGAAAAGCCTTTTATTTTGTCCAAAGTCTGAGTCATAGACATTTGGCCTGGTAACTTTCCTTCACAGATGACTGCAAACTGCCAACAGTCTCAACCTTCCGCTTTCACTTTTTAATAAAACATTCTTTCTTCCCATTTTGGATATTCTCTCCCTGTGGGACAAAAAACTGTCTGAATAAACAGTGCTCGAGGAAGTGATGAGCAATGTGAAAGCACTTTGAGACACTCTGTGGTTAAATTATATAACTCGAATTACATAACAGGGATGAAGCATCCTCTTCTATATTTCATACAATACTCCCAGAATTTTGCAGTGCTTTTGAAAACATGTGTACAGCATTGCACCTACAGTTCACCCCTAGAGGGCGCTCATCTTTTGCTTAAGAAGAGTTTCCTAAGGAAGGGAAATAAAAGTAGAAGGGGGGTGGGCTGAGATTCCAAACAAGGTCCTGGTGATGACATACTAAATACTTCCGTTTTAATTTTGATAGAGAACAGAGTAGATCATGCCAGGTCTGTATCATCTAAATGGCTTAACTGTTCAAAATACCACTCAAAATTTTTATTTTGTTGACTTGTAATTGTTTGATTTTACGTGGGCTAAATCGAATTCAACCGTGAAGATCAGATCATCATATAGCTGCTTATGTAATGTTCAAGGATACCTTTTTCAAAAGTCTGACTCTGCAGTGGCTGATGTCAATCTAGACAAATTCCACAAAAATTTTACTTCCCATATCTAAACTTACTGCCACAGTGGAGCTGCAGTTCAGTTCAAGTCACCAAATATTTAGTAAGCATCCATCATATGACAGGGTATCAATTGACTTCTAAGGGTACAAAGTTGAATAATAAGAGCATGCCACCTCTTGAGGCCCACAGGCTAGGATGACAGAAATTTACAGAGGGGTCTGGAGTCTGAGAAGTCCCCCCACAAAGATGGGAGTGTTCCAGGTGGAAGAAAGAACCAGAACAAAGAGTCAGGTGAGGGTGCGTGCAGCTGTAGGGTGAGTTTCAGGGAAGGAAAGCGCCCGTGAACCAAGGAAACGTGAGGTAGGGGATGAGGGTGGAAGGGGGCCGGGGCGTGGGGGGGACTTGACCTGCCACTTGAACAAGGACAGACCTTCCCTGAGCAAAGCAAAGACAGCCACTGAAGGCTTCCACGCAGAATGAGGACACAGTATCTGACCAATATAAACCTTCTAACTATCTTGAGCAAACCTGAAGCACAGATAAAGCCGCCAAAGGTCCAATCTGTAGGCAAGGATGGAGGAAAGGTACCTCGGTGGGGGAGAAAAGCAAACAGAGGCCACTCCATCAGTGAACCTTGGTAAATTGCATGCCTCCCAACCCAGCAGCAAGGAGCAAAATGCCAGAAAGGACTGCCAGGCCTCTCTTAAAGCAGTTCTACATCTGAAGGACACAGTATTCTGGAAAACAACCCCTATCTTTAGAAAGCCACATAAATAATAAAAGAAGGCTTGTCCCAAGTGAGAGCGCCTCACTGCCCTGGGTGGAGAGAAAGGGGACAGTCAGCTTCAGGGAAAACTATAAGTGAAAATGTTTTTAATGTAATTTTTTGACTTCAAACAAACACACTCAGGAAAAATAAGCAACCACATTCTCCTGGGAGAGCTCCTTACAAGTCCTACTCTATTAATATGTTACCATATCAATTATTGATAAGTAAATTGATGCTTTAAAAATACACAGAAATGCTTCAAAACAATGTATTCGCTTAGGTGCCTTATCTGAACAGTTATTACAAACTTATTCCAGTACTATTTCTTTAAGAATGGTGAAAAAATAAAACCACAGCTCAGACTCTTCCTAAATTACCATAAATTCTAAATTGGTGCAGGTAAAAATATAAAAGGGAAATATCCTTATCTGATGTAATAAACAGGTGATCATGCTTTTTCCTAGGCAGTATATTAGGTCAGCATTAAGGCCATACATAATTTATCTCCTTCACTGTTTTTTAACCATAAAATAAAGATATTTGTTATATATCATAGGGTATTAATGAATAAAATAATGAAGAGTTTTAAACAACTCAGTGTTGGCCCTAAGTAGTACAAATAATCTGTCTACTCCATATTGGACCTGATTAGTTCTCGGACAAAGAAGATTTCTCTTTTAAGCTTTCAGGTTGACAATCTACAGTCAGTTAAAAAACAAGCAAAAAACAACAAGGTCTTCTCTAGTCTTTCACTACAAGGTAGAACTACAGGTTGTTAAATAAAATAAGAGCATCTTTCTTACTGATAAACACTTCATGATTTGGGGGCATTTTAGTCACTGTTTCACCCAGGTACTTCTTATACTCTCTTCTGTACAGTTTCACCATTGTCGTAGGAACCTTTACAAAAGGCAATTCCGATTTTTAGAAATTTTAAAGCAAGAAGCTCTTTTCTGTAACAATTTGTTTGGGGTTTGGTGGCTGGTTCTGGTTTGGTTTGGTCTGATTTGGGTCTACCTTTCCTTCCAGGTCTTCCCTTTGGTCCACAGGAAAACAGACAAAAATCTATTTTTGCATGTGTCTCCCCATTGTCCTGTGGATCTTTTATCGCCTGCAGAGCTGTATAGGCCTTGGTGCTGAACACTTATAAATAATGTAATTGAAAGGGAAAAATAAACTCAGAAATCAATTACTCTGCATATTAATTATTTTGTATCTGCCCACTGTTTTTGAAGTTAATTTTCATTAAAGATGTGGTCTAGGGACCTCCCTGGTGGCGCAGTGGTTAAGAATCCACCTGTCAATGCAGGGGACATGGGTTTTAGCCCTGGTCCGGGAAGATCCCACATGCCGCGGAGCAACTAAGCCCGTGCACCACAACTACTGAGCCTGTGCTCTAGATAGAGCCCACGAGCCACAGCTACTGAAGCCAGTGTGCCTAGAGCTCGTGCTCCGCAACAAGAGAAGCCACTGCAATGAGAAGCCCACGCACCACAACGAGAATAGCCCCTGCTCGCCGCAACTAGAGAAAGCCTATGTGCACCAACAAAGACCCAACACAGCCAAAAATAAATAAATAAATAAATAAATAAATTTATTAAAAAAAAAAAAAAGATGTGGTCTAAACAACCTCTATACTACAATGTCAAACAAAGGAGCATGGGTTCACAAAGACATCAGCGTCATCCACTCCATGTAGGCTTTAAAAGGTAGGAGGGGGCTTTTTCAGATGAGACTAAAGGATGTTTCTGCCCAAGACTGTCCTGAGGGTCAAATACAGCGATGTTTTGGCAGGAGGATGTGGGCCTCTCCTTTTAAAAGTTTATAAAATATCTTCCTAGCTCATTACTTACATAAACCTTTCTTTAAACTATCACTTCAAGAAATCACAGCAAGTCCTAATCTATCAGAGCAGTTTTCAATGATAACATAAGGAAAAGGAAAGGAACCAATCACTGGCGTTTTTATACTCACCTCTTTCCCATTCACCTTCTCACAATCTGGGCAAAAGGAAGAAAAAGCTGAGAAAATGGGAATCAGAATCACTTACTTCTAATGAATAGTTAATAAGCTAGTCAATGAAACTAAATTTTGAAATCAATGTAAATGTGTGACTACAGTGATGTCACAAGACAAATGATGACAACTCTGCTGAATACTTTTTTTTTTTAAACTTTAGTCTTTTTTTTTTAATGTATTTTTTTTAAACGCAATGTTTACTTTGTTTATTTATTTATTTTTGGCTGTGTTGGGTCTTCGTTTCTGTGCGAGGGCTTTCTCTAGTTGTGGCAAGCGGGGGCCACTCTTCATCGCGGTGCGCAGGCCTCTCACTATCACGGCCTCTCTTGTTGCGGAGCACAGGCTCCAGACGCGCAGGCTCAGTAATTGTGGCTCACGGGCCCAGTTGCTCCGCGGCATGTGGGATCTTCCCAGACCAGGGCTCGAACCCGTGTCCCCTGCATTGGCAGGCAGACTCTCAACCACTGCGCCACCAGGGAAGCCCTCTGCTGAATACTTTTAAACCAGTGATGCACTACATGAGCTCATATGTGCCAAGTCCTAAAAACAGAACTGGACGTAAAATGAGCCTGTTTGACACAGGTAGCCCATAACTACAGTATCAAAGTCCTGCTCCGTTATCACCAACATTTTAAACAGATTCCACTGTATTGTCAAATTCTAGCTTTTACTGGAAAAGTTTTGAAACAGAATTGTGCATATTTTTTAAGAAAAATCATGTAAAATTATTTCTTAAACTTTCATTTAAGTTACAGACATGACCAAAATTTACAACTAGTTCAAAAAGTGTGTATATCCTCAATAAACCCCCACTTAATGACTCCAACATCCTAAGTTAGGTTCAGATTAATTATTAGAAACTGGAGATGCATTCAGGTAAATATATCCAGTTCCTAGATGAAAATAAAGACAGCTCCTGGAATAGAGAAACATACCAGTCATTGCCCCTTAATGCCAAGTCAATTTAGCAGACTGATTTTCTTCTTAATACCTGTCTATTATCCATTTCAAAGAAGCCTCGACCATGGTTGGCGATAAGATGGAATAACTTTGGGCGTTGGAGGAGGGGGGGGAGGCACCGCGGGGCACCCGGGAGTCCAGAGTAAGAGCTTTGAACGCTGAGGAGGGGGCAGGAGGACCCTTGGCAGCTGCTGAGTGCGGAGAGAAGAGTCCAGGAGAGGGACAGAGGGGAGTGACAAAAACTCTGCTTACTGAATACTTTTGAGCTGAATCATCTCCTTGGGGCTTGTTTCAAACGCCCTACAGGCTGTCAATGCCAGACCTGTTCCACAGTAATTCAACAATGAAGTGGACACTTGCCCCCAATAGGAACTATCCTCTTTTCTTTTGGCACCATGTAAAATACCTTTTACAGGAACCCTCCTACACTGTTGTTAGGAATGTAAATTGGTAACAGCCACTATGGAGGTTCCTTAAAAAACTAAAAATAGAGCTACCATATGATCCTACAATCCCATTCCTGGGCATGTATCCAGAGAAAACCATCATTCGAAAAGATACACGCACCCTAATGTTCATTGAAGCACTATTCACAATAGCCAAGACATGGAAGCAACCTAAATGTCCATCGACGGATGGATAAAGAAGATATGGGGTGTGTGTGTGTGTGTGTGTGTGTTGTGTGTTGTGTGTTGTGTGTGTGCGTGTGTATATAAAAGGATGGAATAATGCCACCTGCAGCAACCTAGAGATTATCATACTAAGTAAGCCAGACAGAGAAGGACAAATACCATACAATATTGCTTATATATGGAATCTAAAAAAATGATACAAATGAACTTATTTACAAAACAGAAAGAGACTCACAGACATAGAAAACAAACTTACGGTTACCAAGGGGGAAAAGGGCGTGGGGGAGGGATAAATTAGGAGGTTGGGATTAACATGTACACACTACTATACATAAAATAGATAGCCAACAAGGTCCTACTGTATAGCACAGGAAACTGTACTCAATATTTTGTAATAACATATAAGGGAAAAGAATCTGAAAAGGAATATACATATCTACATATATATATATAGATATATATAAACTGAATCACTGTGCTGTACACCTGAAACTAACATGATATTGTAAATTAACTATACTTCAATTTAAAATTTTTTAAATGAATAAAATACCTTTTACAACATAGCTGTTTATAGCAAAAAGAAGCACAATCACAGGGCACACAGAAAAGCCAAGAACCAACTGAGCCCTCAAGGACTAACTTCATCTCCTTCACGGAGGATGACTAGCCATGTGCGTGCCACTTGCTGGAATGGTTATAAGATGAGTCAGGCTGCAGGCTGGGGAGGAAGCAGGACCCTCGTGGAGGGAGTGGGGCAGGTACTGTGGGTAAGGCGCCAGGGCGGGGGAGCCAGCGAGCAGGGCTGCCTTCTGGTCACACCAACATGGGCACTTCCCGTGTCCCTTTCAGAACACTGGGCGAGAGACTTCCAAAGGGGGATGACACAAGTGGTTGCTTCACGTCTTTTGAAGTCTCAAGGAATGGAAAATCTCAGGGGTCTCTCAGGAGCACATTTTATAGTTCTGAGGCCTTAACAATACCATGATGCTCTCTGATACTTTACATGCAACTAATTCACCCTTCATTAAACATAAGCCCATGTCCTCAAGTCCTTACAAGTAAACAACTGAGAACAACTGGTTGCATCCTCCTCATTAAACCTTTGAAATAACCCGGGATTATGACCAAGACAACTGCCATGGGGAGATGAACACGGAAACTATTTTTAAAGACACCCCCAGACGATGCAATTCCTCTGCCTCTGCTCCCATCCATGCTAATGCCTAAAACCTCTTGCCTGTTAAAATGTTTCCTTAAATCCACATGAAACTCCAAGGCCCCCAGTACCATGATTTATATTTTCCAAACTAAAACCACTGCTAAACATACCTAGGAAACAGATATGTTTGGATGGAATCATAAATACTGGATTATTCCATTAATTACTTATTGAAAAAAAATTTTGACAAACGTTATATATGCTGTTGTTGAAACAAATCTCTGCTACAGAATTATATCTTCTGTGGGAAGATTCAAACTTGCAAAGATGCCATCAATTTCTTCAAAGTGATCACCTCCCAGGGATGGAGTGGGAGGTTAGGGTTAGCAGATGTAAGCTTTTATATATAGAATGGATAAACAACAAGGTCCTACTGTAAAGCACAGGGAACTATATTCAATGTCCTATGATAAATCATAATGGAAAAGAATATTAAAAAAAGAAGGTATATATATGTATAACTGAATCACTTTGCTGTACAGCAGAAATTAACACAACATTGTAAATCAACTATACTTCAATTTTTAAAAAGTGATCATCTCCTAAATGACATTACAATTTTGCCAAATTTCCAGATGCAAATCTGCTCGACAGAGACTCATGGACCACAAATGCTC
This sequence comes from Balaenoptera borealis, assembly GCF_965194805.1. NCBI lineage: Eukaryota > Metazoa > Chordata > Mammalia > Artiodactyla > Balaenopteridae > Balaenoptera > Balaenoptera borealis. Next base: position 65,385,129 of record NC_138869.1, on the reverse strand, counting down.
AACAGCTACTCCACGCAGGTGTTCACGACCAGAATCAGAGGCGATGCCCATGTGTATCTCATACTAAAGCCTAAAATCTAAGTGGACACTATTTCCCCTCCAGCCCCTGTTCTGAGCATCCTCTCTTTTAAACAGACACATTTCACCAAGACTAGGCTGGAGCCAGGTACCACCTAGCAAATCAGGGGCCACACTTCCAAAGGTGAACCCAGGACACAGCTGTGGGTACACTACAGGCCATGTAGGTCCCAATGCCTTAATGGGACAGCTGCATGTCCAGTCCCAAAAGCTAAGAGAATTTGAAAGGAATGTTGGCTGAATAGTTGAGGTCATATTCTCAAAGCCCCCACTGTCGGTTGTATTTCTCTGCTTGCTTCATGGTTATTCCTTCTACCCAAAATGCTGTTCTGTCCCACTCCTCCTCCGGCTATTGAATCTTACTTTTCCTTCAAGGTCAAGCTCTAATGTTGCCCAAACCATGAAGGCTTCCCTCTTCTGCCCTCCCACATTCCTTGGTTTATACCAAGACACCGATCATCATTTTCCTTAAAGAATAGTTTTACGTATGTGATATACACAAGCAGAAGCCCCTTAAAAGGACAGAGCTGTGTCTTAGGGCCTCACTATAAATGCCTCATGCTTTGCACATTACCTTTCACACAGCAGACTGTCAAAGAAGTTTTGTTCAATAAATAAAAGATTAGTCATCTGTACTTTGCCTGTGACCTTAGCCTTGCCCTCGGCTGTGGGCCCCTGAGTGCCTGCCCAGTGATGGGGAAAAAAGAGAAACTCAGGAAATAAAATTATGAACTCCACCACCTACTTCCCAGCAGGGGATTTGTCTTTACCTGCAAGGCCCATCACGGCATCTGTGAGAGTTAGTACCTGGCATCGTGCCCTATCACACAGTTGGAGCTAAATAAATGCTGCTGAAGGACTAACACGCAGAGGGAGACCGCCATTCCTGAACACCAAGTCTTCTAAGTGTTCCCCCTGACCCATCTAAATTGGTCTGATAAATGACCAATGACAGAATGGTGTTCATATAAATCAAATTTCAAGACTTAGTAAAGAATCTTTTAAAAAATGTTTTTGGTAAAAATATATACATCAATGGAACCTAATCCAGAAATAGACTCACACATTTATGGACAACTGGTTTTTGATGAAAGAACAAAGGCAATTCAGTGTTGAATCTTTTCAACAACTGACACTGGGAAACTAATATCTATGTGCAAAAGGATTCATTTGGACCTTTTCCTCAAACTGGATCAGAGACCTAAATATAAGAGCTAAAACTATACAACTGTTAGATGAAAACATACGAGTAAATCTTTGCGACCTTGGCTTAGGCAAAGATATCTTATAAATGACACCAAAAGCATAAGTGATAAAAGAAAACTCAGTAATAAGAGGGCATATAACCCAACTAAAAAACAGGCAAAGATCTGAACAGATACTTCACCAAAGATACACAAATGGCCAATAAGCACATGAAAAGAGGCTCAATGTCATTACTTGTTAGAGAAACACGATAGCTAAAATCAAAAAGACAGACAAGAACAAGTATTAGCAAGGATTTAGAGAAACCAGAACCCTCACACATTGCTAGTGGAAATACAAAATGGTGCAACCACTTTGGAAAACAGTTTGGCAGTTTTTTAAACTGTTAACTAGATTTACCAAATGACCCGGCAATTCCACTCCTAGATGAATATCCAAGAGAAATGAAAACGTGTGTTCATACAAAGACTTGTATGTTTATGTTTAATAGCAGCATTGTTCATAATAGCCAAAAAGTGGAAACAACCCAAATGTCAATCTACTGTTAAACAGAAAAACAAAACGTGATATATGCATAGAATGGAATACTCCTTGACAATAAAAAAGAATGAATACCTGCTACCACATGGGCAAACATCGAAAAACAACAGCAAAACAACAACAAAAACCCAATGCTAAGTGGGAGAAGCCAGAGCCAAAAAAACACATATCATAATGATTCTATTTATGTGAAATATCCAGAAAAGGCAAATGTCCTGAGACATCAGTGGTTTCCTAGGGCTGAGGGGAGTGGGAAGAACAAAGCAAATGAGTACAGTGTTTCTTTTCAGGGTGATGGAAGTGCTTTAAAATTAGACTGGTGATGATGTCACAACTCTATAAATTTACTAAAAATCATTCAATTTTATACACTTTTAAAAAGTGATTTTTATGGTATGTAAAATATATCTCCTAAAAGCTGCTCTTAAAAATATTTAACTCACACTCCCTTTGAGTTATTGAGTGGCAGAAATGTTTGCACATGGGACATGTCTACACTCATCACAATTCAACAGGAATTAATAACAGTGTCCAGAATATTGGACAGGATGTCAGACTGTTCTAATCTGGAAGTACACACAACAGAAATACATTTAAAAGCATGTATAATTTGTATTTATTGAAAAAAGTTCCAAAAATAATCAATTAATATTTAATTAAATAAAAGGACTAATCATAATACTAATAAAGCTGGAAAAGCTGGCAATATCAACCACTACAAAACCTTTCATCTAAACCAAAAAGGAGAATCTATCTTAGAAGAGCAAAGAGTAAATGGACTAGTCAAATTTAAAGGGCTACCCAGTGATCTAGCTGGGAAACAGATCTAATTTTGAGGGACAAGGGACACATTTTCTCAGCTTTCCATCAGCTTACTTACTAAACTCTTATTTGAAGTGATTGTATCTTTCATGACTACATCTTGACTCAAAGAGGATTATCACAGAAAGAAAATTTTGCCTAAGAAATAAAGCAATGTACTGAGCTGGCCTTTTCAAATACCATTTTGTTAAGTAAATCAAAGAGGGAAGCACATTCAGCAAAGGAGCTGTAAAAAAATTAATAAACAAAAATCTCAACTAAATAGAGTCAGGAGACCAGCAGGGGGAGCTCTCAAGCCCTGTGATGACAGCAGAGCCCAACAGGAAGAAGGCTATCTTCCTTGCTGGCGAAGGCTCAGCCAATGAAAAGCCATGGACTCTTTGTTAATTACAGCCCTCCCACCTTCCTTTCCACTCTATAAAAGCAGCTCCCTCCCTTGCCATGTGGGGACTTGCACGTGGCTCCCCAAGGCTGCAGACCTTGAACTGCAATTGTCTGCAGATCTTGAATAAACCATCTCTGCTGGAGAAATATCTGGCAGTCTAATTTGTTTCAGGTCAATGCAGCTATGGTATAAAACTACATTTACAGAACCATAGCTGGCCTTACATGTAGGCAAAGAAAGCCATTTTCACAAATGGATTTGGAGGAAAGTGAATACACACAAAACCTCACCCTAAATATATACAAAACCTCACCCAGAGATAGAGCTCCACAAATATTTTCTGTGAGAGCCAGACGTTTAATATTTTTGGCTTTAAGGGTCACGTGGTACAATAATACATAAACGAATGGCTCTGGCTGGGTTCAGTATAATTATTTATGGACAATGAATTTTGAATTTCATATAATTTTCATGTGTCCCCTAATAATATTCCTCTTTTGATTTGTTTTCAATTCTTTAAAAATGTAAAAATAATTCTTAGCTCATGGGCTGTACCAAAGGACAGGTTGTGGCCTGGTTTGGCCCTCAGGCCATATTTGCAGACCTCTCCCACCAGAACTACCACCAAGATATTTGAAACACAAATACCCTTAGGAATAGCAACACATTAGTCATTATCAGGCCATTCCTGCAAAGGAGATGAATTATCCAATTGCCTTCCCTTCCCATAGCAAATTCAGAGTGGAAAAGACTAAGATTTACAAAATAACATTATCTTGCTCTTTTCTGAAAATAAAAGCAATACTTGTTCTTTGCAGAAAAACTGGAAAATGGTTAAGACTAAAGGAGTTATCCTTCGACAAAGGAGAAAAAAACCGTAAAGGTAAGTAAACAGGTAAACAGGTCAACATGTACTAAGGTAGGGAAGTGGAAGGTCACAGATAACGTAAAAGGAGTTGACCCACGGAGTAGATAACTTTGGCCCACGCTCTTGTTGTACAGCTGTGATTACCGGGTAGACTTTCCTTCAACTCAGTTTCTGCCTTCAACTCAAGAGTCTTAACAATTTCAGAAGTAAAAACTCAAACAGAACATGCTAGAAAAAGAAAGATATAACATAAAAATCCTATCATATAAAAATGAAATAAAGGAGATGGAAGTATTGACTGACAGAAAAGTTTTAAGAAAGGGACAAAATAATTTCTTCACATATTTAAGAGCTGACCTATGTGTTTTATACCATTCTGAGGGGCTGTCCCAAGATAAAAGGGTGAGAGTTATAATAGGAAAATTCTGGGCAATGAAAGACATAGCTCAGCTACAACTCAAGTAGACCAAAAGTGTAAGTTATCTATAAATTAGAAAACCAATGACCCATAAGAAAGACTGTGAGAAAACATTCCTGCAGTGACAACCAAATTAACTAGATCCTGTCCAAATCTGGGATTCGAATTAACACAAAATTAATTAAACTTGCTTAAAAGCAGTCATTTCCAAAACTCTCCTGCAGGATTTCTCAAAGGGATGTTAATAGATATTCTTTGATAAAAAGAATCCATGACCAAGTGAATTTGTGAAACACTGGATTTAACAGGGTTCTTTACCACAGAAGTTCAGTCTTTAATATGCTAATATGTACCGTAAATCTCTTCAATCTGGGAAGGCTGCTTTCCAAACTCTTTTGGCAAAGGAAACCTTTTTATCCCCACAAGGCATCTCACAACACTGGTGTCCCTGGGAACCTGATTTGAAAAATGCTGCTCTTTGCAAAAAAAAAAAAAAAATGTTTTTATTTGATCTTGTCAACTCTGGAAAATTAATTTTTAAATCCAGCAAGAAAAGTCTTAATCAGAAATTAATTTACAAGACAAAAGTTTGGAATTTAACAACCAAGAAGAAACATTAAAACTGCTCTATTATAAACTCACAGGTGTAGAGAACAAACTAGTGGGTACCAGCGGGGAGAGGGAAGGGGAGAAGGCAAGATAGGGGTAGGGGATTAAGAGGTACAAACTCTTATGTAGAAAATCAATAAGCTACAAGGATATACTGTACAACACAGGGAACACAGCCAATATTTTACGATAACTATAAATGGAGTATAACCTTTAAAAATTGTGAATCACTATTTTGTACATCTATAACTTACATAACATCGTACATCAACTATACCTTGACTTTTAAAAACTATTCTGTTATATACAATGCTCAGTAACATCAAAGTGTCTGCAAATACGGCTTCTTAAGTTTTTTAAGCTTATGTATAATAAGAGTTAGATGTTTAAAACATTTGGGAACAATAACATATTGTGAGATTCAAAAAAGGGTAACCCTGAAACTCATTAACTTGGACAACAGATCTACAGGAAACATTTCTACTTTTAGAAACTGTCAGGGCACCTATATTATATCTTTTTGGTATAACTGTACTTAAATCTAAGAAATGGAATTTTTACACTATTCTTTAAGAATTTATTAAGTAGTACTGTTTTTTGGAGATTTTAAAGCACTGCTCTGTGGATTATTTTATCTAGGCTGAACTCAACCAGGGATGTGACAGCACACAAATAATCCAGTGGGCTGCCAACACTCACAGCATCTCACCTCAACTGCCATACCCACAGGAAGGAAAAAGGTGTTAGCATGGGCCTCGGCCAGACCATGAAAGACACACTCCCTTATTTAGAGTTCACCGTCTAACTGGCATCCAACACCGTAATAGAAAAAAAACACTGCCCCTATACATACTGGCCGTCTTCTCTTGTCAATATATAGGCAATAATATGACTCAAACCCATAAAAACGCAAACATCAGGACCACTACTGCCACTGTTATGGAAGAGAGGAGTACAAACCTGAAGCTCTTTGATGATCTTAAACGTCTCCAAAGAGGGCACTATTCTCTGTTTTACAGATGAGAAAACAGAAACTTCGAAAGGTTCAAAGTTAATTTTATACACACACACACACATATACATACACACACACACACACATACATGTATAACCGAATCGCTGTGCTGTATACCTGAAACTTACACGATATTGTAAATCAACTATACTTCAATTTAAATTTTTTAAATAAAAATTAAAGATAAAAAGAGGGAGAGGCTTTTATAAATCCAAAAAAAAAAAAAAAAAGGTTCAAGGTCACACATCTCTAGCATGTGAACCCAAGCAGCTCAGTCCAGGGCCCCGTGCTTTCAACCACCACACCGCACCACCTCCTCTGGGCTCCACAGCACAGTGAGGGAAGATGCTGCAACAAGTAGGACTAGCTTAGAAAAACTACCCACCAGCACACACTCTAGGCATGACTAGCTTATTTCTATGCTGCCTTCCTACCCGCCCTGCCCCCAGGTGTCTTTTTTTCCTCCAGCCTGTCTGAGATTCCACCAGAGACATATTTATGCACTGCAGTGAATCTGGTGCCCATCAGTCTTTTCCATCAGGGCTTCCCCCAGACCCTCACAGAGACCAGCTGCCCTGGGAGTCCAGGATGGAACGTGGAGAGTCAGGAGGACACACTCACGCACTGGGCCCCTGGGGAAACGGTGGGGGGAGTGTAAGAAATGAACAGAGAAACGGAGCAATGTTTGAAACCTACACCTCTGTGGGAGTGGGGGTGCCACTGTAGTGTGTTATGGCTCCTTGATCTCAGGACTTAATTAAGCTCTTAACATCCGTAAATCAGGACAAGCACTAGATTGCATCAAGGGCAGCCCTGTACCCTAGTTCAGTCACATGGGGAAATGTAGTTCTCTAAAAATGACTGACATATGTGAAGGACTGTGTAAACGTGTAGTATCAAAAAACGATCTGATCACGAATGCCACAGTGTCCCTAAAGTTTATTTGGAAACTAGTAGTATATTTCCGTGAGAGTTTTTTTTAAATCACAAACAAGAGTACTTGAACAATTTTGATAAGAAATTCTTTAAGCAGGTAAGAAAGCCACAAAATAACATATTTAAAAGTTCCTAATATAAGACATGTGGGGGGAATCCCCTGGCGGTCCAGTGGTTAAGACTCTGCGCTTCCACTGCAGGGGGCGTGGAACTGTCCATGGTCAGGGAACTAAGATCCCGCATGCCGTACGGCGCAGTCAAAAAAATTTTTTTTAATTTTTAAAAAAAAAATTTTAAAAGACCTATGGATTGCCAATAAATATCATTTCCCATACGCCTATAATGGACACGCAATTTAAAGGTTGGCATACTCCTGGATCAATTTTGTTTTCATTCCAATGGAATCTGGAAATTTTGGCAATGAATGAATAAAATGCATTGTGAGGAAGTAATTAAAATAAAAATGTATTCTTGTCCATGTTATGTTGGTAGATGTTCTTACATTTATTTCAGTTATTGATTCTGTCACAAATGCATCTCAATACCATGCATAAATATTAAGCAACAGTACTTTAGTAATGCTCTGTATTTCCTGTATACCATATCATACACATCTCGTTGGAAAATCCTAAAAAAAGGTAGATCTTTTGCTACTTTCATTTGTGAAACGTATCCCTCTTTTAATTGAAAATAAAATAGGTAAAAAAAAAGTTGTTAAAAGTGGACATCTTATGCAAACTATTATATACAGGATGGGTAAACAACTAGGTCCTACTGTACAGCACAGGGAACCAAAAACAATCTCCTCGGATAAACCATAATGGAAAAGAATATGAAAAAGAAAATATATATGTATAACTGAATCACTTTGCTGTATAGCAGAAACACAACACTGTAAATCAACTATATTTCAATAAAATTTTAAAAAATAAAAAATACAAAAATTAAAATAGTGAACATCTTACATGAATACATCATAAGTGAAAGACTAAACATTAACCTAGACTAATGTGATATAAATTGAACCAATGATATGAAAACTCCTTAGAACATGTCATTTGAGGGGAACTATTCAAGTGAAGTTACAAGAGCACGTGAAGACTCAGGGAAATCATCAATAAGAGAGATATTTGTTTGTATATTTGTACTTTCAAGATTATAAAGTAACTGAGTTGACCTGTCAGGTAAATGTAAATAACTAATTTACAACTAAGGACACAGAGCCTTAAAAATGTCATATTACTTGACCAAATTTGCACATCTTTAAACTTAGGTTTGTTAGATTCCACAGTTGTTACCAGCTTCATACCCTTCATGATCACTTAGGGTGGTGTAGCTTTAATACACATGTGAATCCCTAACAGATAAAAGAACAGTTAAAAACCTGCACTGAATTGAGCCTATAACCACACGTCAATCATCTCAATTAAACAAAACTCTCAAATAAGTACTAGGCATGTAAAGTACAACATGATTAATGTAATTAACACTGCTGTATGTTATATATGAAAATTGTTAAGAGTGAATCCTAAGACTTTTCATCACAAGAAAAAATTTTTTTCTTTTTCTTTTATTTTATATCTGTATGAGACAATGGATGTTCACTAAACTTATTGTGATCATTATTTCATGATGTATGCAAGTCAAATCATTATGCTGCACACCTTAAAGTTATACAGGGCTGTACGTCAATTATATCTCAATAAGACTGGAAGAAGGGAAAAAAAGAAATTCTTTAAGCCGACATCAGCGTCAGAATATGTTAGCACTGTGAATCCACAGCCCAGGCCATCGGCATTTAGTTCAGCACTTTTAGACGTACACAATAGTCTTCCCAGCTTCAACAGCTTCCCTCTGAAGCCATCCCTCTCTCCCTTTTTCACACACAGACATCTCTTCTATATCACGTTAAGATCAAATGACTGTATTATATAGGCAACTGTTTCCAACTTCCTAGGCCAGACCAATGTGACCCATCGCGGCCCCTGACACCCCACCCACTTTCTGTGTCAAGTTCTCCCCCACCCACCCTGCAGAGCACAGACCCTCTGCGCTCTCTCATCACTGGTTTCTGCCTCCTACTTGTCTTCCTTATCAGCCCCTTTTAAACCAGTTTCTGAATCTTCCCTCAGGTTTGCAGCACAGCAAACACTGACCAGGGCCTGGAAACAGGGCTTTCTGTTAGATTCTATGGAAAGGAGCATCTTAGATAACCTTCAAAGAAACCTAACCACACCTGCATGACAGGGTTCAGGATACACCACCCCAAACAGGGCACCTGGGCAGACTGAATGTCTTCTTTAAGCTGAAGGAGCTGGGAAACAGCAGGTGCTGGCAGGGCTCTGTCATTCCCCCCACCCCCCTCTCCTCCGAGCAGGTCATGAGACCCTCATATGAGAGGTGCCCTCCCTGTACCTGGAGGAAAGGAGCATCCTTATCTCTGCAGGTGACAGGAATCTGAACAGACAGGCCTTCCTAAGCTTCCCCAGTTTACTACTCTCAGCTCACACCCTTCTGTCCTGTCACGTTTTCCCAGGACCCTCTACTCTGCATCAAATCTACTGTTAAAAACACTCAGGTTTAACAGTTTCTTCGGGTCTTCATTTCCTCATGAAGGTTCCTGGATCACATAAAACTCTTATGAAATACATCTGTATGCTTTTCTCTTATTAATCTGTCTTTTGTCCTACAGCCCAACCAAGAACGTAGAAGCGTAGAAGGAAAAGATTTCTTCTTCCTTCCCTACCTGCAGTAAGGCTACAGAGAATCTACTAATATTATCAGTATATTATTAGAGAATTCCCAAGTGAGGAAAATCTAGCTCTAGCCAATACTCTGCTAAATTCTGAACTGAGGAAAATAACGGTAGGTAAGTATGGCAAAGCTAATTTATTTATTTACTTATTTATTTATATGCCTTTAATTAATTTATTTTTATATTATATTTTTATTATGTGTATTCTTATTTATTTGTATTTAATTTATTTTTATTGTATTTTTATTATATGTATTTATTTATTTATATGTATTTAACCTTAGATAAATACATTAATCTCATCTATTAATATGAGTGAACTTCCTACTACCAACACGAATGGAGAAACTGAATTGTGCCATGGAAAGAACACGCAGAGGCCTCAAAAGGATGATCAAAACGTGGTCCTGACGATACTCCTGTTTGACTTGGGGCCTCAGTTTCTGTCCCTGTAGCGCAATAGGTATCTTCAGCTTTAAAAGAAGGAAGTCATCATAGATTTATTTTTCTTCCAGACTAACTTTTGTCTCACTCCCAACAAAGCAACACTTTTTACTTTCCCATCACAGTAGTCATAGTTCTGTATTATAAACTAGGGAGGGAAAGTTTCATCTGGTTTCAGATTCACTCATGAAGCAAAAAATTCCTCAGGGATCTGAGGGAAACAGTGTATCAGGCACTGTGCTGGGGCTGAGAGGCCCTGTTTAGTGAGACAAACACAGGGCAGCCCTCATGCGGCTTGGAGTCCAGTATAAACAACAAGCCAAGTCTTCTGCTTAAATCCACCCACTACAGAACGCGTGCGCTGAGGTGAAGCCCTATATAACATGACTTAGGAGATGTCAGCACTGCGGGTCAAAGTGTAAATTTTTCTTTGAAAAATGCCTTAGTCAGTGCCCTTCTCTGATTAAACTGTCACCTTCAGGAATGCTGCTTGGCTTTTTCATATACTTTTATCTATATCTCTAAATTCTTGCAAAGTACATTGATTAGATAAGAATGCAAATAAAAATTTATGGCTGAACCATCATGGCAAAGACTTGAAGTAATGTTGGGAGAGATGAGAACTGAGAAAAGCCGCAACGTACCTCAGCATAGTGCTTTACCCCTACTTCTGTGTCTTCATTTCTTGATCATTCTTTAGCCCTGTGACTCTACTGAGGCAAAATGGGGCAGGATGACAGAGTTTTTCTGTGGCCCCAGAAGGACCAAGGACTGACCCTCAGCTCTGCCACATTCCAGCCCCTTCACACTGGGCAGGTAACGGTGTTCCCTGAGCTTCCCAAATGTCACTGGTTAAACAAGGATTCAACCAGACAACCCACGTTATGCATCCGTCCAGGACGTGCACAGCCTAAACATTTAAAATGGCAGTGTTGGGAGCACAAGTAATAATAATAACAATAAGGAAATCAAGAAGAAGAAAAATTATAATGGACCACAAGATGGAACTAAAGTTATCTGATGAAATTAGTCAAATTTTGGTGTTCTTAATTTGAAAAGGTAATTCACTACTATATCAAAAAACACTAAAATCACTTGTAACTACTTAAATGACTCCCTCCGGGAAAAAAAAGGTTTGTCTTCTTGTCATAAAATAAATTTAAGTTCAAAATATATTTTACTATTAACTCATCCTCCATTCTCTGTAAATAAACCCCTGCTTTGTAGTCTTCAAAAATGTTCATGTCTTAAAAGTCTGTAAAAGGGCTGTGAAACTGTTCCCAGTTAAAGCAGAATAAAGAGACATGACAACTAAATACAACGCTGACCATGACCTGGACGCTGCCCTGGGGAAATGGTGTAAAGGACCAACCACAAAACTGGGGTAAAGAAAACAGACTGTAAAGCAGCGTAGCTTTATGAAGTGGGTAAATGTGTGGTTATGAAAAAACGTCCCTACTCTTGGGAAATGCTGAAGTATTGAGGGGGAAAGGGCCATGGGGTATAGAACTTACCCCCACATGGTTCAGATAAAAAAGTACACACACACACACACACACACACACACACATGCACACCGTTTCGGGGTCATGATACAGAAAACAGGGTAAATGTCAACAAGAGTCAATCTGGGTAAAGAGCATACCAGGGCAGGGTTCCTTGTACTATTTTTACTTTTGCAACTTGTTAAAGCATACAATTATTTCCAACAATTTAAAAATATAAAAATAAATCTCTGGTCTATCTCTGTTAATTAGTATTTCGCACATCTTGCCCTCTAAACCAGGGGTCCCCAACGGGTACCGGTCTGCGGGCTGTTAGGAACCAGGCCACAAAGCAGGAGGTGAGCTGCGGGCGAGGGAGCGAAGCTTCATCTGCAACTCCCCATCGCTCCCCATCACTCACATTACTGCCTGAACCATCCCCCCTCCACCCCGACCATGGAAAACCTGTCTTCCATGAAACCAGACCCTGGTGCCAAAAAGGTGGGGGACCACTGCTCTAAACAAATGATACGATTATATCATCTTGGTCTTGGAAAGCATCTTTGACACCACCTAGTCCACCCTCCAACCAATGCATGAACCATTTCTGTTCCATCTCTGATAGACTCTAACTACATCTCCACAGGATTTTGGTGGAAATTTCCTAACGGCTGGGGAGTGCCTGTCCCATGAAGCCATGGTTGACTTCACACCAGGCAGTTTTAATAGTTCATATGTGATAGGATGATCGTGGCCCCAAAGATATCAGGTCCTAATCCCTGGAAACCGAATGTTGTCTTATTTGGAAAAGAGTCTTTGCAGATGTGTTAAGAATTTTGTAATGGGAAGATTATCCTGGATTATCCCAGTGAGCTCGAAATCCAATCCCAAGCATCCTTATAAAAGAGAGGCACTGGAGGGTTTCCTTGGTGGTGCAATGGTTAAGAATCTGCCTGCCAATGCAGGGGACACGGGTTCGAGCCCTGGTCCGGGAAGATGCCACATGCCACAGAGCAACTAAGCCCGTGCGCCACAACTACTGAGCCCATGTGTCACAACTACTGAACCCACGCGCCTAGAGCCCGTGCTCCGCAACAAGAGAAGCCACGACAATGAGAAGCCCGCGCAACGCGATGAAGAGTAGCCCCCGCTCGCCACAACTAGAGAAAGCCCGCGCAGCAACAAAGACCCAATGCAGCCAAAAATAAGATAAAATAAAATTAAATAAATAAATAAATAAATTTTTTTAAATAAAAATTTAAGAAGAGAGAGGTACTGGGAACCTGACACACATAGACCAGGAGGAGGCGCTGTGACCGCGGAGGCAGACTAGAATTGTGTGGCCACAAGTCAGGGAATGCTGGAGCCACCAGACCCTGAAAGAAACAAGGATGGAATTCTCCCGGAGAGCTTCTGGGGGGAGCATGGCTTTGCTAACACCTTGATTTCAGCTCAGAAAAACTGATTTCAGACTTCTACCCTCCAGAACTGTGAGAGCATAGGTTTCATTGCTCTAAGTCACCGAGTGTGTGTAATTTGTTACAGCAGCCATCAGAAACTAATAATGTACCCTCAGATCAAAAAACACTTAACTGAATGCCTATTACTGGGCACTGCGGATGTTTAGAGAGAGGTTTTATACTGAATTTAAATCTTCAAACTTGAAAGTATTCATCAATCTTTGGATCAAATAAACCCCAAACTGCACTCTTTCTTATATGACTACCCTGTCAATATCTGAAAACACATTTCTCTGTAATCCTCTCTTCTCAAAGCCACCTTCCCCACTTGTCTCTGTCATCCCTCATCCGAGAGATGGTTTCCAGACGCTCACCATCATGGTTGCCTCCTGTGGTCACTTTCCTTTTGACTGTCCCTTAAAATGCACTGTCATGACCTGAACAAAACACGCTGGCTGTGGGCTGACCAGAGCGTGTTCAGCTCTGCTAAGACGGCCTGAGACTGCGTGCAGGTGCATCACTGCTGTCCATCTGCAGCCAGCAGGAGCCCCCAGCTCTGACTGCATGAATCGCTGCCCCACCAGACCTTCTGTGTCCTACAGGGAAATTTTTCAATCTTTGAGCAGAACTTCACATTTTCCACCGTTAAGGTCTGTCTTTTTGATGAGACTAGAGGTCCAGCTTTCTTGATCTATTTATTACACTAAGTATCCCTCCAACCTATAAACTGATCAGCAGGCATTCTCCAACTCCATCTGAGTACCTGCTACAAAACAAAGGAAACAACTAAAAGAGAGAGGCCCCTGTAGTCCCCTCCCTGTAGGTTCCCTCATTCAGCAAACACAGTCAGTGCCGTCATAGAATTCACAATATAGTTACTTCTAGTTCCTTAATGCCTATGTGTGAAATTCACAGTTCTTCCTAAAATGCCAGTTACGTTACGTTGCTTTTGTCCTCAAAAACTTCCAATGATATCCTTGGCTAACCCATCACAACTGCTTCTTACCTGGCTTCACCATTTCTTTCCTTTTTTTTTTTTTTTTTTTTAATTTTTACTGAAATATAGTCGACTGACAATGTTGTGTTAGTTTCAGGTGTGGCTTCACCATTTCTATCCAACCTGGTCTCCTTCCAGCAAACCGTAGTGGTCCAGTACATCAGGCGCACAGCACACGGCCCCAGCCCACCCCCTCCTCTGCACCCAGCTTAAGCCAAAGTCCCTACCCTGTCACAGTCCCTGACTACTCAGGGCTGCCCAAGTCTCCTGGCTCTGACCTCGTAAAGCCCTTACTGTCTCCTACTCATTCTGGCACTTCATCCTATGCTGCCTGGCATAACTGGTAATGGTTTTAATACAAATGTATTTAATGTCTCCAACAAAACAGGAAGCTGCATGAAAACAGTACTTTCTAAACTGTATTTCAGATACAGCCCTGCTTATACCAAAGCTCAACACAGCCCTGCTGAAAGTGAACTGAGTGTTATTCTGGACCTTTTTTAATTGATGAGGAACTTTACCACAAAGAAATTGTTATTCCTCATGATGAGAAGATATTCAGAGTTTCTCAATCCCAAGCTACTAGTCACCTACATACTAGCAGGTGACTTCACACTCCTCTATGTTATCTCTTACAATCTTGAAGTTGTCAAGATTACCAAGTCAACTATTTTTTCACATTTACAAAAACCTGATTTGCTTCTAAATTCTACACTTTGAGCCTTTAACCAGACATTTCCTCCAAAAGCTTTCAACCCTTCCTCTACTACGTACCCTATCTCTTACACCACAACAGAAATAACTTAAACGTCACGTCATAAGCTCAGCTTTCCCCTTTAGCTTTGATGACTAAATTCATCCTTAAAAATTTAGTGCAGTAGAGAGAGAACAAGACCTAGAGTCAGCCAGACTGGGGTGTCATCCTCCCTTCCTCCTCAGGTGGAGGAAAGGTGTACTCTCTCTTAGCCTTATTTTCCATACACATCCTGAGAATTATTAGCTATATGACCTGGGGAAATTATGGAACCTCTCTGGGCATCAGTTTCATCATCTGTAATGTGGGGATTAAGAACAGTCAGGATCCAGATGAATAGATAAAGAAGATGTAGTACATATATACAAGGGAATACTACTCAGCTATAAAAAAATAATGCCATTTGCAGCTACATGGATGGACCTAGAGATGATCATACTAAGTGACGTAAATCAGACAAAGACAAATATCATATGATATCACTTTATGTGGAATCTAAAATATGACACAAATAAATTTATTTACGAAACAGAAACAGACTCACGGTTGCCAAGAGGGAGAGGAGTGGGAGAGGGATGGAGTGGGAGGTTGGGGTTATCAGATGCAAACTAGTATATATAGAATGGATAAACAACAAGGTCCTACTGTATAGCACAGGGAACTATATTCAATATCCTGTGATAAACCTTAATGGAAAAGAATATGAAAAGAATGTATGGTTGTGTGTGTGTGTGTGTGTGTGTGTGTGTGTGTGTGTATATATATATGTATGTATATAAAACTGAATCACTTTTCTGTACAGCAAAAATTAACATAACATTATAAATCAACTATACTTCAATTAAATAAACTAAAAAAAAAATAGTCAGGTCCTGTCCATAAGAACTGTTGTGAGAAATACATTAAGACGTGAAAGTGACAGCCTGGCATGTGGTTTGCTTTCAAATAATATTAGCAGCTATTAGTAGTAGTAGTAATAGTATTAATATTGTAAATATCAATTAATAAATTATTATTAATTTATTAATTATTAATTAATAAACATAGCATACAGTAGAGGTGCAATAGCTACTACTATTTTTTAAACATTATCAGAATATTTGTTGGTTATATGAAATGAAACTGATGGTTCATTACAATATTTATCATTTTATCTTTGACAGGTGCTCTCATAGTGTGGCCCCAGCTAAGCAGCATCAGCTTTTTGTTAGAAACCCAACTTCTTGGAACTTATTAGAATGGGAAATTTTCAGGCCCCACCCCAGATCCAGTGAATATGAAGCCTTGGGCTGGGGCCCAACCATCTATTTTAACAAGCCCTCCAACTGGCTCTGATGCAGCTAAAGTTTAAGAATCACGTGTATAGGTCTAAGGTCTTGAAAAAATACCTTATTTGCCAATTTTAAGAACCACAACCTGCATTATACTTTCAGAAAAGGTATTTTTCATTAGCCCTTTATAAAGCCGATGCTTCAAAAATTTTCCTCTCTCATCTGTGCCCACAGATGGTAAAATTACTGAAGAAGTATGCAATGGTCGAGAACACAGAGCAAATAGAGATTTCTTCCTATTCCCTAAAAGTTATCACTGTGTTCTCAGCTTGGGGATTTACATTTCCTCCCAGCCACCAAATCACAAAACAAAGAATAGTGTGATTGATTCAGCAGGGCCATGAAGTCATTGCCTTGACAATGTGTGCAAAGGATGTCTATGCTGTAAGTAAATCAAGCTTTCCAAAGACAAGATGGAACAGAGGTAAAAGTGTAATCATCAGTTGGGTATCTCCCAGGTGGTAACCAAGCAGGTTACTAAGAGGGTGTGGTTCAGTATGGAATCCAGGGCCTCTTCCTCTCCAAATGCATTTATGTATCAATAAAGTAAAACTCAGACCAAACATCCAATTACACAATGTTAATTAATACATTTACAGTACAGCTAACCAGTGCTGAAGAATATATTTCCACCATAAACGGTTAGTTAGATGGATCCAACACAAGTAAAGCACATTATATGAATTCTCCAGACTGCAATCTTGCAAAAATTTTTCATCCCCTTAAATTATTCCTCTTCAGTGCAGCCTCTCATTCACGGCTCAAGTTCTAATTCTGGGCCCAGGCAAACTATGAGTTAAAAAGGAATCTTCTGATCTTTAAAGTGCTTCAGAAAATAAAGGGCTTCCTTTCTTCTTGTTTCCTCAGAGCAAGGCAAAAGCTACATCATTGGTACTTAGATCTGGGTGCCATCTCTTATATATACTCATAAATTTCTAGACAGCAAGAGAGAACTGCATGTGATCAGGAATAACAAAAATTAAATAGTGACCTAAGACCCTCTAGTTTATAAATTGCCATGGGTAGATTGGGCATAAATAAATACTGTAAATAATAGAAGAAGGCCAACAATTTTATATTTTAGAACAACTCTCTGGGTAAAATTCAGCTAACTGAAGTCACAGGTATTTTCAATAACAACCAGCTCAAGTTTTAGTACTATAATTTAAATTATGCTAAAGAATAATACATAATCGTTTCTGACAACCATAGTTTACCTAGAGATCATAATTTGCAAGGTAAACAATCCAATATATTCAGCATGTGAAGAATCTTGTAGAGGCAGCAGATGTGAATGTGTTAACTGGGCTTCATCCTTAAATATATTTTGCAGAATGATGAATCAAAAGGAAAGCATTCTTGCCCGAACAATCAGTTTAAATAAGGACAGGCTTAGTCATACAACTGAAATACCAGAGCACTAAAATTTAGATACATCTGGAAAAAAGCCAAAGACGTCTGCTCACCAACAAACATGAGTTTTAATTAAGCAAACTGTTTAAACAAATGTAATTTTAGCTCTGATAAATATAAGTCTATATTAATTTTTTTCTGGAGAAAAAGCTATATTAAAAAATCCTAACCAAGTATTTTAAGGAAACAGTGTTTACACATATGGATATAATAGTAACTTAAGCAATCATCTAAAAGCTCCACGATGTTTACTTTTCTCAGTCACATAAACTTTTAAAAATTGACCTTGCTAGAAGTATCCCCTGGGCACTGGGTATACGCTAGTTTACTGCTGCATAAATCCTAACTTCCTAACTCATGGGGATTAACTAGCAAATATCTGAAAGTATAAGGTGGAGAAAAGTAAACAGTCTAACAGCCAAGGGGAACCCGCTGGCATCTGCAAAACATCCCAGTGCACCAAGGAGTCCAAGGCTGACCTGGACCCCCAGCCAAGTCCTGCTCTCGCTATGTGGCTTCTGATGCAGCTAGACCAGGAGGGGCTGTGGCGGGTGCCCCTTCTCTTAAATCAGGGAAGCAAACTGGACAATTCAAAAGCTATCCTCCAAGCACGAATCCAAGTGAAGGTACAACCGAGGACCAGGAGTGTGCTGAGTCTTCACAGGCACCCTTTCTGCGAGGGGAGTGTATGGGAGAAGAGGAAAACAGGCCTTTGGGCCCCCAAGATCAACCCACAGACCACAAGGGAGGGGTGTGTAGAGAGGGTGTGGCTCAAGTGACCCAGCAGGACTCCAAGGCAAGATGGCCAATCTATCTCCCCCATAGATTCTGACCCCCCAACCCTAGCTTTTTCTAAAACAGGTGTACTAAGAGGGAAAGTACTTGAGGTAAAGAAGAGATTTGGATAAGGCAGGTAGCAGGGCACGAGAGGCACCCCACCCCTGCTTTACTATTTGGTTTGCAGCCATCCATATCAGCCCACTCTTCCACCAGCTCTCACTGACTGAGTGCTGACAATCTGCCAAGCACCATACTTTATGCTTAGATGGACGATCTCATCAAATCCTCACACTAATCTACTATTTACAGATGAGGGCGAAGAAGGTTACGGTCACACCAATAATAAAGTGCAGAGCTGTCTACCTTCTATCTTTGCCTTACATGTCACAGACTGACAACCTTGTAGGAGGAGTCTTCTTTCAAAGACAAAATACACTATTTATCAAATGAAAAGGAAAATCCAGTGAAGAAGGTCTGTTCTGGAACTAAGCTCTCAATTACCTCACTGCCCAAAGGAGCAGAACTACTAACAACAGATCTCCCTGGAGCCACAACTTGGGTAAAATAATTACAGAATATTAAACCACAATAAACACATAAAATAATCACTTACAAAGGGCAAAATTTTTAAGTATTATTTCAAAAGATGGGGACCACACTCTGGCCTGCGTCAGCAGCCCAGGCAGCTAATAAGCCCAGGGCACAGTCTCCAGAGCTTGGTCCCAGCATACAACTCCCGGGCTATGGGGGGCAGCCCAGGGCACAAGGTAGGCATCCTTCCCCTCTTTTCCCCCTTTAACCTCCTCCTCCACCCCTTCTTCTCTCTTTTCTCTTCTAACCCCCTTTCCCCCTCCCCTCCCCATTGTTTAAGGGGAAGGTCTACAGTTAAAATGACAAAACAGAGTGAGTACACACATAAAATTACTCGAATATTATCTAAATGATTTTATTCCCACTTTTTTTCTCTCTTTACCCATCAATTATTCCTTCATTTTGCTGACTTGTTCCTCATGATCACCCTTTCCCTTAACATTTATATAACATAATCTAATTTTATGAAAAACACTTCAAATAACATACTTTCATTCGTTGCAAGGGAATAAGGTAACGCAAGAAAGGTAAGGGATCTGCTTCTCTCCTGTCCCTGTTTCTCCCTGAATATGTTCAATATTTCAAGGGAAGAATATAAGAAGATCAATACAGAAGAAATATTTCTTTCTAATATAGAGATTTTTAATCTAAAATCCATTTACTTACTTTATATTTCCTACTAATTGGGTTACAACCAAATGGCCCCCAACAGCAACAGTATCCAACATTCCTCTCATCATCACATGAGTGAAACATGGAAAAGATGACACGAAATCTGGCCTTTCTCTGGTCAACTCACAACACAAACCTGAACAGCCTGGTGCCCCAAAACGTTTAGGGATATCTGATGATTTTTCTTCACTTGAGGGTAATGCTCTAGTTTCCAGACATAAAAGAATAAATGTTAAAAAAAAAACACCAAAAACCTATGTTCTCACATATGTGAGTTTCGGGTCAGAAATTTCAGTGCACAATTTTTCAATAAGAGTGAATTTTAAATTCTGCCCTACTTCAAGAAACAAATAAGCTTATTTGATTATAAGCCTAATTAGTTAGACTGGCATCTATCTAATGGCTGTTGTGCATAAAATACTTATTTTCCTAGTTCTTACTGGGTTGCAGCAGAAGTAAGCCTTAAATCTTCTAGATGTATCATTTTATCAAAAAAAGAGGTCACATTCTCCAAGTAAATCAGGATTTGAACCCTTGCTGTCTGACTGTGCCGGCTTTGCGGGCCTAACCACTAAATTAAACCACCTTGGAAGGTTGTTGGAGGATTAAGTGATTTAAAACTTGCCATGGGTGTTACACATGGTGAGAACACTCTTGCCAGGCCCCATGATGCGCCCTAGGAGTGGATAATGCAGACTTGTCCTCAAAAAGCTCAACTAGTGTTTTGAATTTTGAGCAAAGGCAGTTTCCTTACACGCATTCATCCAATTTACAAGCTGCTCGTAAGGTGAGTGGCCCGGCCCAACACGTCCAGTACCCAGTTGGTCCCCAAGGAACATCCGTCCCGTGCAAGTCCCGCGTTCCCACAGGAGTCATCCTCATGGGTTTCTACCCTCCACTGCCAACACTGTGACTTACACTCCGGAAGACACGGGGAAGCCCTCTGTGTCCCCGACGTGCCACCCCCAGATGGCCACAGACACAAAGACTGCCAGGCCAGGAGCCACCAAAGGGGCATCTCCTCATCCAAAACCTCGCTCCCCCTGGACTCACCTCAGAGATGGGGAAGTCCTGTCAGAGCCTTCACCTCCAACGTTCCGCAATGCAACCCTCACATCAGCCCACCTCTGCCCTAGCCTGTGTCAGAGACTTCAGCTCCAACGTTCCACAATGCAACCCTCACATCAGCCCACCTCTGCCCTAGCCTGTGTCAGAGACTTCAGTTCCAACGTTCCACAATGCAACCCTCACATCAGCCCACCTCTGCCCTAGCCTGTGTCAGAGACTTCAGCTCCAACGTTCCCCAATGCAACCCTCACATCAGCCCACCTCTGCCCCAGCCTGTGTCAGAGACTTCAGCTCCAACGTTCCACAATGCAACCCTCACATCAGCCCACCTCTGCCCTAGCCTGTGTCAGAGACTTCAGCTCCAACGTTCCACAATGCAACCCTCACATCAGCCCACCTCTGCCCTAGCCTGTGTCAGAGACTTCAGCTCCAACGTTCCACAATGCAACCCTCACATCAGCCCACCTCTGCCCTAGCCTGTGTCAGAGACTTCAGCTCCAACGTTCCACAATGCAACCCTCAAATCAGCCCACCTCTGCCCCAGCCTGTGTCAGAGACTTCAGCTCCAACGTTCCACAATGCAACCCTCACATCAGCCCACCTCTGCCCTAGCCTGTGTCACAGCCTTCACCTCCAACGTTCCACAATGCAACCCTCACATCAGCCCACCTCTGCCCTAGCCTGTGTCAGAGACTTCAGCTCCAACGTTCCACAATGCAACCCTCACATCAGCCCACCTCTACCCTAGCCTGTGTCAGAGACTTCAGCTCCAACGTTCCACAATGCAACGCTCACATCAGCCCACCTCTGCCCCAGCCTGTGTCAGAGACTTCAGCTCCAACGTTCCACAATGCAACCCTCACATCAGCCCACCTCTGCCCTAGCCTGTGTCAGAGACTTCAGCTCCAACGTTCCACAATGCAACCCTCACATCAGCCCACCTCTGCCCTAGCCTGTAGCAGAGTCCTGCTCACACGGTGTGCACGGGACACAAAGGATGACACAGAAGACTGGGGGAGGGCAGGTAAACTGCTGGTGTGATACCTTCCTCAGAATTCACAAGACACTGCCTCACGAGAGCATCATAAAGCAGAGGGTCTCCACCTTTTATCTCCAGCAGACACATCAGAGGATTAGTAACAGAAATCCCAGTAGTAACGGAAATCCTTACAGAAGTGAGTCTCAGTTGGGGGGTGGATGACATGGCCCCCCAGAAGGACGTAACAGATTTGGGAAAAGGATTCTGTCCATGGGTGATGAGAGAGAGGGGACTAAACCGTCTCTCAGGTAATCTGACATGCTCCCTGAAATAAGAATCGCTTTTAGAGAAGGTTATTAAATGCTATTACAGTACTGGCACCATCCCCCTAGGCTACATGATGGTTTGAATAGGATCTGTAGGATAGCTTAGGAATATAACCACATTAACATAATGTTTCTATGTGAGAAAACTCTTTCCAAGTCCCAAACAACAGATTTAAAATATTACCTTCTCTCCGACTTCAGGACTGTCCATAAAAGGGGAAAAAAGTGACTAAGAGTTAATTGTGAAATCCCATGGGCTCTTTAGCTGAGATTTATGGAGTTATTGGGTCCCACCGATCCAATAATTCTACTGGAATTGGGACCCAATAACTCCATGAAATTGTATGCAAACGTTGTGCACATGTGTATTTTTTGGAAGAGCTCACATCAGATTCTCAAAGTGACCCATGGTACACAAATAAATATTAATTTAAGAACCACGACTATTAACTGCTTCACAGAGAAACATACACATAAGCACCAATCTCTGGTCATACTAAATACGAGAGAGAAACTGATTTGTCTAGACTTCTGTCTATAATCCGTCCTTTTTATCTTTTTTTTTAAAGATTTTTTTTTTTGATGTGGACCATTTTTAAAGTCTTTTATTGAATTTGTTACAATATTGCTTCTGTTTTATGTTTTGGTTTTTTGGCCGCAAGGCATGTGGGATCTTAGCTCCCTGACCAGGAATCGAACCCGCCACCCCCTGCAATGGAAGGCGAAGTCTCAACCACTGGATCACCAGGGTAGTCCCACTTTTTTTTTTTTTTTTTAATAAACCATCCTTAGTCCCACCTAACTCTCTGCCATCTGCATAAATCTGATGCCAGAACTTGCTTGGAATCTTGAGAGGAAAAAACATTACTGAGAATTGCAGTTTTTCGATGCCCTAACATGTAAATATTTACATATTTCTTAACCTGCTGAGATTTTTTAGAGTCCAATAATAAGAGGTTTTACTCATGTCACAGAAGACACTGCAATCACTGGGCACTCATCTACCACCCCCATCATGACCCACAGGCCATGTACCAAATAATAACAGATGCCTGAAATGCATGTGAAATGCTCTAGAACTGAAACTTCCCACTTGATACTGAAAAGCTGTGCTTCACAGCCATACAATCAAGTACTGCACAATAAATTAAAACCTGCAAAACAATTCCAAGATGCGAAAGAAATAGACACTGACCTTCATAAGATGCTGATTTATCCATTTTGTGAATGTTTTCTTCTGAACTTTGTCCCGTTCATCTGGAAGGGGGAAAGAAAGATATAAAAGGTTGGTAAAAATCTATGAATAGGAGACTTTCATTATCACTATGCAAATAAAGAAGAGTAAGGTGTTCAAAAAGTACTGTTTGGTGCACTTGAATTTTCTTGGTAAGTTTTGGCACCTTGAGACTACCTGTGAGAAAGATTGGCCTCTTCCCAGTGTGGCGTTTGCCAGCACTGCCCTCCACACGCTCTGCTGCATCATCCCCACCGCCGCCACCACCAGGAAGTCCTCTCACCTCCACCACCACCACCAGCCTCCACTGAGCCACTGCATGAACTTCCCAAAGCACATGACCACAGACTACAGCCCAGCTGGTCTTCACGGCCACAAGAGGGAAGGGAGGCAATGTCACTCCCATCTCACATAAGAGGAAACCAGGATGTCGAGAGGTCAAAGGACTTGTCGACAATTATTCAGAAAAAGGCTTAAAGCTGTGATAAAAGGCAGGACTGAATTCAGATCCTCTGGCTGGAAGCGGACACAGGTTTAATCACGAACCATGCTGCTTCTCTCCTAGATTCCCCGTGTTGAACGATCTGGTAACAACAAAACGCCCCACTAGATCCTTGCCATAGAGAGTGATACTGTCCTGGTTACTAGACACGGTGCAGAGAAGGGTGAGGGGAGGTCTTATGATGTAGCAGGAAGAGCACTGGAACGTTCCAGTTCATCAAGTTATAATTTCAAAGACAATCCTAATCTCCAACATCTAGAGAGGATGCTGGAAGCCACACCCCCTCCCTGTCCTGCTCCCAGGCAGCAAACCCCACTCTCCTGTGTCCTCCTCCCTCCTCTCTACATCTGGGGCCGGCTCTTCTTTCTCCCCGTGGTCCTCTTTCTTTTCCCACCCCTGGCCAACATCTCCATCCTTTCCCTGGGGGCAAACAGGCCTCGCTCTCTTCATCTCTGTCTCTTCTCATTTTTCATCCCTGAGCCCCATAAACTACTTTAAATGGAACGAAAGTTTCTTTGAAAATGCTATGATCCAGCAATCCCACTCCTGGGCATATGTCCGAAGAAAAGCATAATTCTAAAAGACACATGCACCCCAATGTTCATTGCAGCACTATTTACAATAGCCAAGACATGGAAACAACCTAAATGTCCATCAACAGAAGAATGCATAAAGAAAACATGGTACATATATACAATGCAGTACTACTCGGCCATAAAAAAGAATGAAATAATGCCATTTGCAGCAACATGGATGGACCTAGAGATTATCATACTAAGTGAAGTAAGTCAGACAGAGAAAGACAAATATCATATGATATCACTCTTATGTGGAATCTAAATTTTTTAAATATACAAATGAACTTATTTACAAAATAGAAACAGACTTACAGATCTTGAAAACAAACTTATGGTTACCAAAGGGGAAACATGGGTGTGGGGTGATAAATCAGGAGCTTGGGATTAACACACACACACTACTATATATAAGACAGATAACCAGCAAGGACCTATTGTATAGCAAAGGGAATTCTACTCAATATTCTGTAATAACCTATGTGGGAAAAGAATGTGAGAAAAAATGAATATATGTATATGTATAACTGAATCACTTTGCTGTACACCTGAAACTAACACAATATTGTAAATCAACTATGCTCCAATAAAATTTTTAAAAAAGAAGAAAAAAAGAAAATGCTTGTCCTATTCATGAAAAGTATTTACGTGCTTTACACTAATTTAAACATAAACAAAAATACTTAAATATGTCAACTGGGAAAAATATCTGTAAAATGAGACACAGATTACTAATATTAATACAAAAAAAATAAAAAAGATAAGATGAACATCAATGTATAACTGGGCAAAAGCAGGCAATGAAAATGATTAAAAATTTATGAAATGAAATTAATTTTAAAAATGAAAAAAAGTAAATGTCCACAGGTACTCAACCTCACTAACAAATAATAATATAGAATAAAAATAAGCTTTTTCACCTATCAAGTTGTCAAGATTTTATGAAAAAAAAATTCATGTTGACGAGGGCACAGGGAACAGATACATTTATATATATATCTGTGGATATGCATATGCATATATACATATATATATATATATATATATATATATATATATATATATATATATGGAGAGTGGAAATGTAATTTGTTTGAAATCTCCTAGACCTGCACTGTCAATACTGCAGCCCTTAGTCACAGATGTGGCTATTTAACTTCAAACCAAAATTAATCAAAATAAAATAAAATTAACAATTCAGTTCCTTGGTAACACCAGTCACAATTCAAGTGTGCACTGACTAAGGGTGGACAGGGTACAGATACAGAATATTCCCACTGTCACAAAAATTTCTACTGGACAGTGCTGCTCTACGACAATTTGCCAATAAATATCAAAAGCCTTAAAAATATATTTAATTATATTTTATACCCTTTATAATACTAAAGGGTATTATTATATTTAATACCCTTTCCCAGTAAGTCCACTTCTAAAATTTATCTTAAAACTATCATCATGGTTGTGCACAAAATGTATCTATGAGAATATAAATCAGTGTTATTATTTCAAAATAAAAGTTTAGGAAAAAACATAAATGTTCAATGATTTTAAAAAATGGATAAATAGAGAGGGCAGACAGCAGAAGCAAGAAAAACTACAATCCTGCAGCCTGTGGACCAAAAACCACAGTTACAGAAAGATAGAGAAGATGAAAAGGCAGAGGGCTATGTACCAGATGAAGGAACAAGAAAAAACCCCAGAAAAACAACTAAATGAAGTGGAGATAGGCAACCTTCCAGAAAAAGAATTCAGAATAATGATAGTGAAGATGATCCAGGACCTCGGAATAAGAATGGAGGCAAAGATTGAGAAGAGGCAAGAAATGATTAACAAAGACCTAGAAGAATTAAAGAACAAACAGAGATGACGAATACAATAACTGAAATGAAAACTACACTAGAAGGAATCAATAGCAGAATAACTGAGGCAGAAGAACAGATAAGTGACCTGGAAGACAGAATGGTGGAATTCACTGCTGCGGAACAGACTAAAGAAAAAAGAATGAAAAGAAATGAAGACAGCCTAAGAGACCTCTGGGACAACATTAAACGCAACAACATTCGCATTATAGGGGTCCCAGAAGGAGAAGAGAGAGAGAAAGGACCAGAGAAAATATTTGAAGAGATTATAGTCGAAAACTTCCCTAACATGGGAAAGGAAATAGCCACCCAAGTCCAGGAAGCACAGAGAGTCCCATACAGGATAAACCCAAGGAGAAACACGCCGAGACACATAGTAATCAAAGTGGCAAAAATTAAAGACAAAGAAAAATTATTGAAAGCAGCAAGGGAAAAACGACAAATAACATACAAGGGAACTCCCATAAGGTTAACAGCTGATTTCTCAGCAGAAACTCTGCAAGCCAGAAGGGAGTGGCATGATATACTTAAAGTGATGAAAGGGAAGAACCTACAACCAAGATTACTCTACCCAGCAAGGATCTCATTTAGATTTGATGGAGAAATCAAAAGCTTTACAGACAAGCAAAAGCTAAGAGAATTCAGCACCACCAAACCAGCTCTACAACAAATGCTAAAGGAACTTCTCTAAGTGGGAAACACAAGAGAAGAAAAGGACCTACAAAAACAAACCCAAAACAATTAAGAAAATGGTCATAGGAACATACATATCGATAATTACCTTAAACGTGAATGGATTAAATGCCCCAACCAAAAGACATAGACTGGCCGAATGGATACAAAAACAAGACCCATATATATGCTGTCTACAAGAGACCCATTTTAGACCTAGGGACACATACAGACTGAAAGTGAGGGGATGGAAAAAGATATTCCATGCAAATGGAAATCAAAAGAAAGCTGGAGTAGCTATACTCATATCAGATAAAATAGACTTTAAAATAAAGAATGTTACAAGAGACAAGGAAGGACACTACATAATGATCCAGGGATCAATCCAAGAAGAAGATATAACAATTATAAATATATATGCACCCAACATAGGAGCACCTCAATACATAAGGCAACTGCTAACAGCTATAAAAGAGGAAATCGACAGTAACACAATCATAGTGGGGGACTTTAACACCTCACTTACACCAATGGACAGATCATCCAAAATGAAAATAAATAAGGAAACAGAAGCTTTAAATGACACAATAGACCAGATAGATTTAATTGATATATATAGGACATTCCATCCAAAAACAGCAGATTACACGTTCTTCTCAAGTGCGCACAGAACATTCTCCAGGACAGATCACATCTTGGGTCACAAATCAAGCCTCAGTAAATTTAAGAAAATTGAAATCATACCAAGCATCTTTTCTGACCACAACGCTATGAGATTAGAAATGAATTACAGGGAAAAAAACATAAAAAAGACAAACACATGGAGGCTAAACAATACGTTACTAAATAACCAAGAGATCACTGAAGAAATCAAAGAGGAAATAAAAAAATACCTAGAGACAAATGACAATGAAAACACGACGACCCAAAACCTATGGGATGCAGCAAAAGCGGTTCTAAGAGGGAAGTTTATAGCTATACAAGCCTACCTAAAGAAACAAGAAAAATCTCAAGTAAACAATCTAACCTTACACCTAAAGAAACTAGAGAAAGAAGAACAAACAAAACCCAAAGTTAGTAGAAGGAAAGAAATCATAAAGATCAGAGCAGAAATAAATGAAATAGAAACAAAGAAAACAATAGCAAAGATCAATAAAACTAAAAGTTGGTTCTTTGAGAAGATAAGCAAAATTGATAAGCCATTAGCCAGACTCATCAAGAAAAAGAGGGAGAGGACTCAAATCAATAAAATCAGAAATGAAAAAGGAGAAGTTACAACAGACACCGCAGAAATACAAAGCATCCTAAGAGAGTACTACAAGCAACTTTATGCCAATAAAATGGACAACCTGGAAGAAATGGACAAATTCTTAGAAAGGTATAACCTTCCAAGACTGAACCAGGAAGAAACAGAAAATATGAACAGACCAATCACAAGTAATGAAATTGAAACTGTGATTAAAAACCTTCCAACAAACAAAAGTCCAGGACCAGATGGCTTCACAGGTGAATTCTATCAAACATTTAGAGAAGAGCTAACACCCATCCTTCTCAAACTCTTCCAAAAAATTGCAGAGGAAGGAACACCCCCAAACTCATTCTATGAGGCCACCATCACCCTGATACCAAAACCAGACAAAGATACGACAAAAAAAGAAAATTACAGACCAATATCACTGATGAATATAGATGCAAAAATCCTCAACAAAATACTAGCAAACAGAATCCAACAACACATTAAAAGGATCATACACCACGATCAAGTGGGATTTATCCCAGGGATGCAAGGATTCTTCAATATACGCAAATCAATCAATGTGATACACCATATTAACAAATTGAAGAATAAAAACCATATGATCATCTCAATAGATGCAGAAAAAGCTTTTGACAAAATTCAACACCCATTTCTGATAAAAACTCTCCAGAAAGTGGGCATAGAGGGAACCTACCTCAACATAATAAAGGCCATATATGACAAACCCACAGCAAACATCATTCTCAATGGTGAAAAACTGAAAGCATTTCCTCTAAGATCAGGAATGAGACAAGGATGTCCACTCTCACCACTATTATTCAACATAGTTCTGGAAGTCCTAGCCACGGCAATCAGAGAAGAAAAAGAAATAAAAGGAATCCAAATTGGAAAAGAAGAAGTAAAACTGTCACTGTTTGCGGATGACATGATACTATACATAGAGAATCCTAAAACTGCCACCATAAAACTGCTAGAGCTAATCAATGAATATGGTAAAGTTGCAGGATACAAAATTAATGCACAGAAATCTCTTGCATTCCTATACACTAATGATGAAAAATCTGAAAGAGAAATTAAGGAAACACTCCCATTTACCATTGCAACAAAAACAATAAAATACCTAGGAATAAACCTACCTAGGGAGACAAAAGACCTGTATGCAGAAAACTATAAGACACTGATGAAAGAAATTAAAGATGATACCAACAGATGGAGAGATATACCATGTTCTTAGATTGGAAGAATCAACATTGTGAAAATGAGTATACTACCCAAAGCAATCTACAGATTCAATGCAATCCCTATCAAATTACCAATGGCATTTTTTACAGAGCTAGAACAAATCATCTTAAAATTTGTATGGAGACACAAAAGACCCCGAATAGCCAAAGCAGTCTTGAGGCAAAAAAATGGAGCTGGAGGAATCAGACTCCCTGACTTCAGACTCTACTACAAAGCTACAGTAATCAAGACAATATGGTACTGGCACAAAAACAGAAACATAGATCAATGGAACAAGATAGAAAGCCCAGAGATTAACCCACGCACCTATGGTTAACTAATCTATGACAAAGGAGGCAAAGATATACAATGGAGAAAAGACAGTCTCTTCAATAAGTGGTGCTGGGAAAACTGGACAGCTACATGTAAAAGAATGAAATTAGAATACTCCCTAACACCATACACAAAAATAAACTCAAAATGGATTAGAGACCTAAATATAAGACTGGACACTATAAAACTCTTAGAGGAAAACATAGGAAGAACACTCTTTGACATAAATCACAGCAAGATCTTTCTTGATCCACCTCCTAGAGTAATGGAAATAAAAACAAAAATAAACAAATGGGACCTAATGAAACTTCAAAGCTTTTGCACAGCAAATGAAACCATAAACAAGACGAAAAGACAACCCTCAGAATGGGAGAAAATATTTGCAAATGAATCAACGGACAAAGGATTAATCTCCAAAATATATAAACAGCTCATTCAGCTCAATATTAAAGAAACAAACACCCCAATCCAAAAATGGGCATAAGACCTAAATAGACATTTCTCCAAAGAAGACGTACAGACAGCCACGAAGCACATGAAAAGATGCTCAACATCACTAATTATTAGAGAAATGCAAATCAAAACTACAATGAGGTATCACCTCACTCCTGTTAGAATGGGCATCATCAGAAAATCTACAAACAACAAATGCTGGAGAGGGTGTGGAGAAAAGGGAACCCTCTTGCACTGTTGGTGGGAATGTAAATTGATACAGCCACTATGGAGAACAATATGGAGGTTCCTTAAAAAACTAAAAATAGAATTACCATATGACCCAGCAATCCCACTACTGGGCATATACCCAGAGAAAACCGTAATTCAAAAAGACACATGCACCCGAATGTTCATTGCAGCACTATTTACAATAGCCAGGTCATGGAAGCAACCTAAATGCCCATCAACAGACGAATGGATAAAGAAGTTGTGGTACATATATACAATGGAATATTACTCAGCCATAAAAAGGAACGAAATTGAGTCATTTGTTGAGACGTGGATGGATCTAGAGACTGTCATACAGAGTGAAGTAAGTCAGAAAGAGAAAAACAAATATCGTATATTAATGCATGTATGTGGAACCTAGAAAAATGGTACAGATGAGCCAGTTTGCAGGGCAGAAGTTGAGACACAGATGTAGAGAATGGACATATGGACCCCAAGGGGGGAAAACTGCGGTGGGGTGGGGATGGTGGTGTGCTGAATTGGGCGATTGGGATTGACATGTATACACTGATGTGTATAAAATTGATGCCTAATAAGAACCTGCAGTATAAAAAAACAAAAAAAAAAACAAAAAACAAAAAAAAAATGGATAAATAAATTTTAGTAAAGCAATCCAAAGGTTTGTTCAGATTCGATTCTTTGCAAAGCTACCCAGTGATGGCATATTACTTAGAGCTCTCCTACCCTTTAATGCCAACATGAAAGGGCAGGGGAGGGACCCTGTAATTTCCCTTGTATTTCACAAGCATTTCTTCTCCAAAGTATCCCCTTGAAACCCCTCCCACTTCCCATCACCATCAGGGAGAACCCAAAAGGCACCTAAACTGGGCCTTGCATTTGGTACCGCCAATAACACATTCCTTTTCAATGCCCAAACCTCTAGTCTCATTCTTGACCTCACTTTGGGTATTAAAAATTGGAGAAGCTGACCAAGAA
Source organism: Balaenoptera borealis (assembly GCF_965194805.1). NCBI lineage: Eukaryota > Metazoa > Chordata > Mammalia > Artiodactyla > Balaenopteridae > Balaenoptera > Balaenoptera borealis. The sequence goes on along the minus strand of NC_138869.1, from coordinate 65,353,885 downwards.
GACAGAAGTTTGCTAAATCTGAATATAAATGCTCAGAATTTACACTGAAATTATTAAACTTGCCTGATCCCCAACATAAAATCCCCAGGCACTTTGCTTATAACTTCTCCGCCAAGACCAATTTTATCAATAATTGTTAACCAACATTATCATCCACAAAGTATTTATGAATTCCCCTGTTGGCCCCTCTGGGGCATGATCTCGACCTCAGTCATCTTTGTCTACCCACAGTAGATGCCATGATGCTTCTATACACTCAACAAACAAATGCCCATGATGTGAATTAATTATGTTTCCCAAAGGACAATCCTACTCAGGATAACAAGGTATAATTCCTTATATACTTAGACACAGTGGTATATATTACTGTATCTCTTAAACTAATAATGATGTTGTAAATGTCTTTCAGCCTTGCTATTCCTAAAGAGGTCAGAATGAACCTAAATAATTAGTACGTAAGGTAAGAACAAAGAAAGAGAAGCAATCTACTAGTCCCAGCTTCCCTCCCTCACTCATCCCAGCATCCATCAGATCCTTGGATGAGCCCAGTGCTAGGTAGTGCTGGGCCCCCCAGACTGGACAGATAGAGCACTGGCCCTTGTTCTCTGGAGCTGTCACCTAGAGAGGGCACCTGACAGGAAGGCAGTGTGACAAGCACGCCAGCTGAGCAAAGGATGTGGCACTCACCACACAAGCAGTACAAAGGAGAGAAAGGCCACCCCTGCCCAGGGCAGGCAAGTGGGGCTGGAAGGAGGGCAAGGAGATTAATTAGCAAGACAGAAGCCAGCCCTGGTGCAGACTTCTCCATCAGAAAGAAACCCTCCACACCCTCTCTAGCATTTATGATTTGTAGACTTTTTGATGATGGCCGTTCTGACTGGTGTGAGATGATACCTCACTGTAGTTTTGATTTGCATTTCCCTAATAATTAGGGAATTTAAACTGGTGCAGCCACTATGCAGAACAGTATGGAGGTTCCTTAAAAAACTAAAAATAGAGCTACCATATGATCCAGCAATCCCACTCCCGGACATATATCCAGAGAACACTATAACTGAAAAAGATACATGCACCCCTGTGTTCATAGCACCACTGTTTACAGTAGCCAACATGGAAGCAACCTAAATGTCTATTGACAGATGAATGGATAAAGAAGATGTGATACACATATACAATGACTACTACTCAGCCATAAAAAAGAATGAAATAATGCCATTTGCAGCCACACGGATGGACCTAGAGATTATCATACTAAGTACAGTAAGTCAGACAGAGAAGGACAAATATCATATATAGCTTATATGTGGAATATAAAAGAATGATACAAATGAACTTACTTACAAAACAGACATAAACTCACAGACATAGAAAACAAACTTATGGTTACCAAAGGGGAAAGGTTGGGGGGGTCGAGATAAATTAGGAATTTGGGAGTAACATATACACACTACTATATATAAAATAGATAAACAACAAGAACCTACTGTATCTCTACTCAATATTCTGTAATAACCTATGTGGGAAAGGATCTGAACAAGAATAGATATAATATTGGGTTGGCCAAAACGTTCGTTCAGGTTTTCCGTAGGATGTTATGGAAAAACCCGAACGAACTTTTGGCCAACCCAATACATTTACAATGTTGTGTTAATTTCAGGTGTACAGCACAGTGATTCAGTTTCTTTCAGGTGTGCAGCACAGTGATTCAGCTTTACATATAAAAAACTGTGTTGTGATTACCCAACACTGTAAATCAACTATAATTCGATAAAAATAAATTAATTTTAAAAAAGAAACCCTGATCTCATAATTTCAGATTGAAAGAGGCTTAGTTAGAACTCAAGTGTCGTGATTCCCCCATAATTGCTTCCACTACCCCAAGATCCTGCCACCTTTCCTTTCAAAAGGAAGTACTGAGCACACCCCAATCACAGACAGTGCTGGGGAGCTAGGCCTTCCTGACAGCTGTGGACTTTGGACAACAGAGTGCAAACAAGGGAACCTCCTCAACAAAGTCTAGGGCTCCTATCACATTTCGGCAGTGCTTTTCTAACCGCCAGCAAAGAAAACAGAGTGAGGGAAAAAAAAGAGTACTTCCTAGGCAATATGCACATTAATACCATCCAGTTAATAACCTAGGACCCTAATGTTAAATCGTCAAGTAAAAAACAAAATGTACTATTAATTAAAACTCCTTGTTCAAGAATAGACAGCTTCCATATTGTTACGAAATATGAGATGAAAAGCATTCCTATAACTATCTACCAAAATTGTATTAATTTATTGAATCATCGCATAATAATATGAACTCTAACAAATTTACTCTGTCCCATTAAATTTAACATATGATGTGTATTATACAAACTCCTCTTGGTACATAATGGTTAATAAAATATATTTATTTTCAAAAAAGAATGTATATATATGTATAACTGAATCACTCTGCTGTACAGCAGAAATTAACACACTGTAAATCAACTATACTTCAATTAAAAATAAATTTTAAAAAATAAAATATATCTCTTTGGGTTGTGAAAAGCCATATGCATTGATATGTTAATTGCATAATTTATGATGGAAAAATTAGAAGCAATCTAATTATCTAATATTTGATGATTATTAAATTCTGATTTGTCCTTTTAAAAAATATATATATATATATTTACTTCTTTCTAAATTAATAAAAACCGGTCCTATATTTTAAGGAACACGAAGAATAGAACACACCTTCTTAAAAACTAATCTCTTAATGGTTAATTTTTTAGCCATGTGGTAGATCAAGAAAGATGATTCAATCGAAGGATCAAATAATGAGAAACTCACTTAAATTATACAACCATAAAATGGCTTTTTTGATCACCGAGGTTTTGTTGTGGTTGTTGCTAGCAGCTTTTCAAAAGCACTGCTGAAAATGTAAGGTGGGAGCTAAACGTTTAGCAGGTTAATACTGAGGTAATACCTGGGGATTATGATCCACAGCTAAAGTACTGGCTAAGGTACAAAGACTAAAGTGAACTAAATAACACGTGATTCATAGATTCTGATACTGTTTTCTAACAGTAACAACCTAATCTTTTCTTTTAAACTTCAATAAACCTAGATGATTCCCCTTCAAGTACGCCAAGGGAGGTTCTTTAACACGTGAAGGTTCCCACGATGCTACAAGAATGAGGAAAAAGTTAATGTGGACATTAGGGGCTCAACTTTCTTCAGGAAACCAACTTACAATCCGGGAATACTTTAAGTCTGGGGAGACTGTGATTTACCACTTTCCATACACATTATTTCAAAAGGGAGTATTCCTGATGACACCATCTAATTTTCCAAGTCTCGTAATGGTTCTTTATTTCACTTCAGTGAGGGTTGTCTAACACTGAGATTTATATTTAGGGCAACGCTGCTAAGACAACAAAAAGGAAAAATCACTCCTGAGTTTTTAACTGATCCTACTGGTTTTACAGGCTATCCATCTATTTTTCTGAATGAAGTTTTATAACATCCCTCTATTGGAAAATTATTTCATTTAGAGAGTACGTTTTAAATGAAAATAATACATTTACGATCAACTCGTAAAGTACAACATGGTTGAACATTCTATAAGGACACAGAATGCAAACAATAACAGAATTTGAAAAAAAACAAATAAAAAAGTACAAAAGGAGCACCAATTATTACAACTTACACTGACTGGTCTTCAGTAAAATTCAATCAAAGCTAAACCCGCTTCATATCACACACCAAATAACTATTAAGATTATTTCAACGCATATCCTATGCCCAACAACAGGGGGAAGTCCTGTCCAGGGAGCCTCAGGAGTTGTCACGGGAGCCTGTCCAGATTTCCAGAAGGTGCCCCACGGTCTGCTAAAGCCCCGCTGTGCGAACCCACTGAGGTCCTGCAACTTCCCTCTCCAATCCTGCAGCACGAAAGTGAGATGGCAGGTAGGCTACTGACCCATGCAGCACATCAGCCCCACCAGCCTCGCGTGCCAGTCGCCATCATCTTTCAGGACCTGCCCCATCCTTCCGCGGGAAATCGGTCCGGCAGCTCCCTAAACTCTCCATATCAGAGCTCATGTGTCAGAGTCCTGGTAAGTTTCTAGGTAGAAAGGAAAACACTGACTAGACACTCCCACTCACAAGCTGACAACCAGTCCACTCCCCCTTTTAAACAAACATGAGCAAGTCCAGCCTCCGCCACTGTTTTGCAGGGGACGCAGACAACACTTAACTAAAAAGAAACTAAATCATCTCTTTCTCCTTTGATGCTGAAAGCTGTTCGAATGAAGTCCCTGAAAAAGAGAGTTTTGACTGCCTAACTTTTTTGCCACGAGGCAAACCAATCGGATGTTAGATTTCACTGCTGCACCAGCTCATCACATTCCCTCCTCTTAACACCCCAGGCAGGATTCCCCTGGGATAAAAAAACAAAACAACCACCAGCTCAACCAGTTCCACTCATCCCTGATTTGTGTGCTATGAAGGTGGTTTAGGAAGCCCAACTTTATAGGCTAGACACACCTCCTTCAGGGGAAACACCACTATCAGGTATTTCTTTCTGCACCTTCACACATTTCCACATGAATCTCACAACGATTCTTTGGGCTGGATGGTACATCTTCATTTTAAAGATGTAACAAACAAGGTTTGGGGAGATTAAGATACGAGCCTGAGATTTCACAGCCTAAGTGGGATCTGAAATCTGATTCTAAAACCCACTTCTCTTCTGTGTCATCAAATAACAGAGCCCCCAATCTAATAATGCAGGAAAAACAAGGAGTCTCCAGACTTATAAGGGCTTCACTTTCAAGCATGAAGAAAAATGTCAGGAAATGAGAATCCTTGCTCTAAAGAAGCACCAGACCACGTGTCCCCAGCACAACTCTGTTTGCCTGAGACTTTAGACAAACAGACCTGGCCGAACAGTAACTGTACAAACAGTAACTCCACAAACAACAAATAGGAAATGATCACTACTTATTTTTGGCAACAGGGAATCAGCCAATTTGATCATGCCGAGGGAAGAGACAATGCCAGGTTAACAGTGGCTTTGAATGTGCTTTGAAACATTCAAGTATGATTTCTAACTCTACTCTAAATAGACTGTAAATGACAATTATATCAACTTCTGCAAAAGTTTAAAGTATCCTTCACTTTCTCTCCCTTTCCAATTGTCTGTTTCAGAGCCTTGACCTCCACTACCAAAAAGCCTAAGCCTACCTATCTCCCTGAAAGAGGGTAATAATAATAGCAAACACTCACGGAGCACTTGCTATGTGCCAGGTACTGTTTTCACCTACACGCATGTAACACAGACGGCATGGCATCCTCACACAACCATAATAGGATCATGCCACTCACAGAAGGACCCGAGGCACTTGAAGCTTAAACATTTGCCTGGGATCACAGAGCTACTAAGTGCAGGGGTGGGGAGAAGATGCAGTTTGCAAAAGCATGTTCAATATTATAATTTCACACTCGGAAAACAAAATACTAACTTATAAAAAATAAGTTAACAAAAAGGAAAACCTGAGGCTTAGCCAAATCTTCAGTAGTGGGGATACACGAAAGATGTAATTCACACTCTGCACATCAGTGATTCTAGAGAGTGGAGGAAGGGTACTCAGGATGGTTTCCGAGGAGGTCGGAATTTAGGATAAGGATGAGACTTCTGCATTTATTAATAAAGGTCAGGTGTGAATTTTAGAAGAAGACTGGGAAACACTTGGCAAAAGGCTCTATCTAAAAAAAGAAAGAGAGAGAGAAAAAGAAGAAAGGAAGGAAGGAACAGAAGGATGAAAGGAGGAAGGGGGGAAGGGAAAGGAGGGAGGGAAAAGAAAAGATGAAGTGGTGGAGTTTTGTGGGAAAAAAAGATGGGAGGAAAAGGAAAAAGGGGATCTAGGCAATTTCCCCGCTATTGCCGGGAAATAGCTCTGTAATACAATAAAGTGAAAACAACAGGGGAAAAGCTGTAAGATTTCTTTCATTACAGAAGAAGGAAAACTGGCTGGAAGAAATAGTCGGGATCAGTGAGAAGACTAGCTCCTGAAAACTGAAAGACAATGTCCAGCTGTGACCAGGGAGCTGGGTGAGAGGGGGTCAGACCTGCTGCCATCATCACCCTTCAGGCCCCCCGTGAGCCTCACCCCTCATCACCTGGGGCCCCTTGGCCTCATCCCAGTAACAACAGCCCCTGCCCACTTGACAGGACCTTCACCCACAGTGGTCTCGGCCAACATCACTGGGACAGGAGGTTGGAGTGCAATGGGTAAGAGATGGGAGTCCCTGCTCCTGTTTTGGTTGAAAACTCTTCCCAAATATTCCCACAGAAGCATCACGTTCCCATGAGCACAGAGGTACAGCTGATGTCCATTTCCGGTTCACCTATTGGTCTGTGCGCCCTGCTTCTGTGGGACCACGGACACAGAGGAAGAAACTGAACATCTCTGAGGCATAGCCACGCCCACCCCTACCCCATTTTGTTAAAAGCAAGATTCTTTTCAGGACAATTCCACCAAAATTATGCCATTGATCTATCCATCATTTTATAAAAGGTTGCAAAACATCATGAATGAAAGTATACCAATGTTATTTCCCAGTAATTCTTTAGCTTAGTCACAACTCCAAAGTCCCATATATCAATACTTCAAGCCTATAGCTGCTCTCCCAATAAGAAGTCCTGTTCCAGATCTGCTGTCTTTACTTCTGGCCACAGCAGACCTCGGGCTTTTGCATGATGCAAAGACACACTTTAACACTTTGATGGAGAGAGGTTCTCTTCTTTCATTCTCAAGGCTCAATTCTTCTTAGCTTAAACAGAATTCTTTCTCTTCTACAAGAAATGACAGCATCAAAAACTCTAGGGATGTCCTTTTCTCATTACTGGTTTTATCAATTTAAATTCCCAATGCTGATGATTTTCTTAGCATTTGTTTTTTATAACTATTATTTGTTAAGATCTGAATCTAAATGAAATTGACATTATTTTCTATCATCATCCCTCCTTGATCAGAGCATGATCAACCTACTGCTTCTGTGCTAGATCTAAGCATGGTTAAAAACCACATTTAAAAAGGAGTTATTTGCATATCTAAATGATAATCTTCATAGAAAAGCTCTTTACATTTTCAGAAATCCTTAAACCTTCTGCCAAGGAAATGAAGGCAGCTTAAAAAGGAGATGGAACTGACAATACATCTCAGATACACAGTACAATAAAATCTTCAGATTTATGCTCCCTGGCAGTACATGAGGAAATTATACAATATTAGAAATGAGAATAAGAAAAAATTTAAAATAAAAAATTTTAAATTCTAAATAAACCATTTAAAAGAAAGTATAGAAAATTATGTTTTATAAATAGTTGGGTAGGAAGAGTGTTTCAAAACAAGTTACAAAACCCAAAAGAAACTAGATATATAATGGCTGACAAATTTGACAAAGAAGATGCTATAAATGAAGTTTAAAAAAAACATGACCAACAAAGAAAATATATGCTGCATATGTAATACACATCAAGAATATCCAAAATAGATGAATAAGTCCTATTACTATTCAGTAAGAAAAAAAGGCAGCCCCTCCCCAACTCCACAATTCAAAGAAATGAAAAAGATTCAGGGAAAGGCTCCCCCAGCCTTCCAATCAGGAAATGCACGTGAAGCAAATGATTTCATACTGGCAAAAATTTTATAAGAATGACAATAACTAATGCAGAGACAGGCAGCCCCATGTGTACAATGGCAAAAAAATTTTTGAGGGCAATTTGTCAGGATCCACTACAAATTAAAATGCATACAACTTTCTGTATGAACAATTCTACCTGTAGTAAAACTAAAGAAATACTTGCATATATATGATCAGCATACAAGAATGTTTACTGTAGCAAAATATATGAAGCCACTTAAATGTCAGTCAATAGGAAGCTAGATGAATGAATTTTATATACTTCACCCACCTTCTAGAATATTAATAAGGGAAAACTTGTATGCAGTGACATAAAAAGATTCCAAGATACACAGTTAAGTGGAAAAAATGCAAAATAATAAATACACATAAAAGATGCACATCAAATTGAGAAAGCCATTTCATCGTAAGAGTGGAAGCTAAAAGAGGAGGGGGCTGGTGTCATAAATTTCACATTTCATTCTGCATATTTCTAGACAGAGTGTTTCAGTCTTTTACAAGGAAGATGCATCTGTGTATTACTATTAACAATAACTGGGGGCTTCCCTGGTGGCGCAGTGGTTGAGAATCTGCCTGCCAATGCAGGGGACACGGGTTCGAGCCCTGGTCTGGGAAGATCCCACATGCCGCGGAGCAACTAGGCCCATGAGCCACAACTACTGAGCCTGTGCGTCTGGAGCCTGTGCTCCGCAACAAGAGAGGCCGCAATAGTGAGAGGCCCGCGCACCGCGATGAAGAGTGGCCCCCGCTTGCCCCAACTAGAGAAAGCCCTGGCACAGAAACGAAGACCCAACACAGCCATAAATTAATTAATTAATTAATTCTTTTAAAAAAAGAATGCAACACAATTCTTTAAAAAAAAAAAAAAAAACCAATAACTGTGAGGAAAAAAGTGTTTCAAGTTATTTTATTCATTTAGGTATTCAGTACTCTGGTAGACTCTACAGAAGATACAGGGAACAGACAGACAGCCGGAGCACCCCCAACTCAGATCGGAAGATGGAGAGTAACACCTCAGCTGTGGGTAGGCTTGTTCTTAGGCTGCTGGGGGCAGAAGGGAGGGAGAAGAGGGGGAGGGGGATGGAGAAGGGGGGTGGACAAGGGGGGAGGGAGGAGGAGGAGGGGGGAGGGAGAAGAGAGGGGAGGGACAGGGAGAAGGGGGAGGGGCGGGGAGGGGAGGAGGAGGGAAAAGGGGAGGAGTCAGAGGCCGGGAGAAGAACAGGAGGGGCAGCTGGTGACATCTCTTCAGAGGATGGCTGCCCAGGCTGGGATACGAAAGGATGAGTCTTTAGAGAGTCTCTGAAAGAAGAACCAGTAACTGAGAAAATACTCAGAAATTACCCTGCTTGGAGGGCATCCTCGGTCGAAGTTTAACTGCCATGGAACAAAATGCAGTCTGGTTTTGTCCTGGTTGTCAGGAATCCAGAAATAGCACAGGGGTAGAATGTGATAAGTAAGCTGAGGCATAGATGATGTAGAACAATAGACCCCATAAATCCTTCCCACAAACACCCTTTTGTGTATCTGCCGCCCCATCCCCATCAATGATCAGATCACATGCTCCGCTGTCAGGACATTGGCTGCGGACCAACAGGATCGGGTCAACAGGATCGGATCAACAGTACCAGCTGCTAATGGGTTCTGCTCTGAAGAAGAATTTACTGGTATCTGTTCTCACGACTGGCCAAGAATTGAACATAAAACTCCTAGTATCTGCTTTTTATCTTTCTCCCACCTGAGCATAAAGAACCTTCCAGTTACAGCTACACTGTTGGAAGGTAAGTGCTGTCTTCGAGCTGACCGCTGCCGTTCTGAGTCACTGTGCGGAACAGCAAGTCTCTGCAGTTCTCTGTGTTACACTAACTTCCCAAGTCCATGAAAATATAGGGTGACTCACACGCACAACACTTTCCCTCCTGTAACAGCCCGGCCAGACCCAGAGTGAGTCAGCAGCGGGGATAAGAAGGTGGAGATTACCAAAGACAAGACCCTGAGGCACTGGGGAAACCTTCAACCTAGGGTTGTTTCACACTGAGATTGCCTCCTGCCCAAGGTTTTTTTGTTTTTTTTTCTTTTTTTCTTTCCATACTGATTTTTTATTTATTTGTTCATCTAAATGGAAAGAAAAGTCAGGGTTTTAAGGTCTGTAGAAATGGACAAACCTTTTCCAGGCCTCTGAAGCACTTGAAGATACAATTAAAAAGAAAAGCTTCCTTATTGTCTTGTCTGCATAAGTTATGGCAATAACTCAACTTAAAACAGAGCAGAGCTGCTGGTTAAAACAGAATTAATGTTAGTCCAATTACACCCTCATTTTTTTTTTTGGCTGTTTTTAAATTTTTTTTTACATCTTTACTGGAGTATAATTGCTTTACAATGGTGTGTTTCTGCTGTATAACAAAGTGAATCAGCTATACCTATACACCATATCCCCTCCCTCTTGTGCCTCCCTCCCTCCCTTTATTTAAATGTAGTTTACAGCTTGTGGGGACACAAGCCTTAGTTACAGGATCACCAAGCATGCCCTGGTAGGCTTTAGGAGCCACACACCAGGTGACCCAACCCATCCCAGAAAGGCTCTGCCACCACCCCATCACCACCACCCCACCAATAGCCCCATCACCACCACCGCACCCCTCCCAGGAGCACTGATGAGCAAAAGGAGAGGCAGGCAGATGACTAAATGTCTGGGGTGCCAGGAGAGTTCTCCCTCAGCCTTACTTCCTCTTGCGCAGAGAAGACCTTCAAACCTGAGTTAGCCAGGGCTGCATTCTCCCAACCAGAGCTCACCTAGAACATCACAGATGACACAGACGGACATAAAATAGCTCTGACTGAAGTCAGAGGAGCAAAGAGCTTCTCGCCAAGTTACCCACTAGAGTATCACCTTGGGTTGATCATTTCCATGCCTCCGCTTTCTGCAGAACTCTTGCTTTGTGCACCGGTTTTTTTTCCTTGAAAACCAAAGGCAAATTTTGAAGAAGTGGATCCTCAGAGATCCTTCCCAGCATTTTTAAATACTCTACGCACCTTTATTATCTACTATTAGAATAGTGGTCCCAAACTTTCCACTTCCATGACCCCTCCACCCATCTTTAATGAGAAAGCAACGTGTCTATCCTAGTCCCTAAAAAGAAGAAGAAAATATAAGAAGCTAGTCAGTGCACACTTTTATTAATGATATATTATACAACGAAAGTCAGGGCTCCAAGGGAAAAGAGGAGAAACTGAATGATCACGTGCCAATGGCAATGGATTCTCATGAGGAAGTTTTGCTAATAGCTGATTCTGTGTGGGAAAACAGGTACCCAGAGGTGGTGCTGATGAGAGACCCCACTGGTATGATCTTTGGGAATTTGGCAACAGTGATAAAGGAGCCTTTAGAATGTTCATAATATTCTTGCATTCTGACATAGATGGAAAATGACTGATATTTACACAGCACTTCCTGTGCCAGGCCCTGCCCCAAGCATTTGACATCTTCACCATGGAGGTCTATTATTACTCCTCCACCTTCACAGTGGAGGAAACTAAGGCACGGGACATTATTTGGTCAAGGTCAAAAAGGAATACGGTAAGGCAAGAAAGGTAAGGGACATGCTTCTCTCCTGTCCCTGTTTCTCCCTGAATATGTTCAATATTTCAAGTAAGAATATGAGAAAATCAATACAGAAGAAATATTTCTTTCTGATATATAAGATTTTTAATCTAAAATTTATATACTTATATTTCCTACTAATTGGATTAGTAGAGAATCTGGGATCAAACCCCACAATCCATAATACTCTTAATCCCTGATGCCACCCTGCCTCTAGAATACAGTCTATAGAAAATCCAAAATTCAGACTACGTTTTACATAAGGAAATATTCATCTCAACACTAAATATACCTGAAACTAACATAACATTGTAAATCAACTACACTTCAATAAAAAATAAATTTTAAAAAAAGAATACATTCTTTCTTCTATGTCATGCTCCCTTGTTTATTATGTGTGGCTCTACAAATTTCTGGCCATATAATTTTTAGATAATTACTAATTCTTTGCCTCATTTGTAAATTGAGGTTAACAATAAAAAGCTGCTAATGACCAAAAAAACCACTAAATATAATTCTTGCTTGATAAATACTCAAAATGTATAAAGGTATTATTAATTATTACCTATTAACAGAAAAATGTGAAATAATCTCAACATCCAAGGACAGAAAAGTGAGCAACTCAGTTATGGCATGGCCACAAAATGATTGTGCTTTCATTAAATAAACAATGCACCATTTCCAGAACATGGAATATATCAATTACAACATCAGTATTTTCTTCCCATTTTTCTTCAAGGAATATACATTATTTTTTACAGCTGGAAGGAAGAGTTGTGTAGCAGGCATTCTTGTGAGAGTGTTGCTTTGAGAACCCCTCAGTCTGCACAATACTTTTAAGAAATATCTTATACCTTCCCTTCCTGGCTCCTCCTGGTGTCACCTTAAACACATGTGGCTGACACTGAAATGTCAGACTCAGGCAGAATTTAAAGTGCTGGGGAATTTTTCCATTGAAAGCTACTGGGTTCCCCCAGAAAGCAGAGAACCACCACGTGGCTCATTAGCCAGAAATCAACTGAGCATTCAGTACCTCTGCCTGGCTGCTGAAATGAAATTTGTAAACTCAAATTTATTTCAATAATGAAGTTCTTTCAAGGTCCCTAAGGCCAGAGGTGTGACTCAGCGATCTGCTCCAGCCCAAACCTATTCCTTAAAAAAATGGAGATGGCTAGAGAAATGATGTTAGTTTAAACTTCAGGCATCACCTGACATCTAGAGACTAAAACACTTAAAGCAAACCACTAAAAATATACAAACTCAGTCTCCATTTTTTTTGTATGCAAATCTCTGTAACTACTTAAATTCATAATGGCTTGAACTACATCTCCCATGAAGCTTAGATTTCCAGGCACCTAAAGATCATATTAAACCTCTTCCAGGGGCCCCCACTATTTCCAAACCTACTCTTTTCTTTTAATGAGCCAGGCTTCCTCAGAAGGTAGCGTTCCATGCATTCAACAAGCATCTCTTGAGAACCCAGAGTAGAGGAACACAATTTGCCAACCCAACATGTCTCTTTGGCCTGTGGATTCTTTCCAGCTGAAAACAATCAAGGCCCAACAAGACTCAGGAAGAAACTTTGACCTTCCCCCTGTCTGAAGAATTTAGATAGACAGACTGTTCCCAGAACAGAGGAATCTCCAGAGTTATCTGCAAAGAATATGAGTTACGTGTGGTCAGGGGAACAGGGCCTAGAGGTCAGAGTCCACTCTGTGTCCCATTGCCTCTGCCTGGCCCAGCAAACATTTATCAAACCTTTGCCTTTCCATCTTCATGGGAATTGCCTTCCTCCCCTTTGAAGTCCCAAACCACTACCCCCAACATCCTCTTCTGTCTTTAGCTGAAGATGGTATTTAAGGGGAGGACTTCAGCCATGCAGGCAAGTTTTCTCTTGGGTCTCTCCCATGTACACGTTACTAAACTTTTGTTTGATTTTCTCCTGTTAATCTGTTTCCTATCAACTTAATTCTTAGACCAGCCAGAACCTAGAAAAGCAGAGGAATATTTCTTCTTCCCCAATACCACGAGGTGTCAGGCAAGTGCTAGGCACTGGTGCTACAAAATGGGAAGAGTCTCACACCTACCACGGTCCAGCGGGAAAGAGACCCGGAACCAAGAATTCGCAAAACTGCCTGACAAGTGCTATGACAAAATTATGCAAAAGAACCTTAGCCTGATTTCATTTTATTTTTTAAATCGAGGTTTAACTAACAAAATAAAACAGGTAAATACTAAGTGTTCAGTTCAGAGAGTTTTGACAGTTGTTTGCATCCTATGCCCAGCACCCAAAACAAGACAGAAAACATTTCCACCCCCTTGTGCCCCTCTGCAGTCTATCCCCACACCCCTCCCACAGGCAACATGATTTTTATCACCGTAGTTTCTCATGTTCTAAAATTTCACATAAATAGAACCTATTTGATTCTAGCTTTTTTTTTAATATAACTTATTTATTTTATTTATTTATTTAGTTTGGGCTGTGTTGGGTCTTCGTTGCTGCGCGCGGGCTTTCTCTAGTTGAGGCGAGCGGGGGGCTACTCTTCGTTGCGGTGCATGGGCTCCTCATTGCAGTGGCTTCTCTTGTTGCGGAGCATGGGCTCTAGGCACGCAGGCTTCAGTAGTTGCGGCTCGTGGGCTCAGTAGTTGTGGCTCACGGGCTCTAGAGCGCAGGCTCAGTAGTTGTGGCGCACGGGCTTAGTTGCTCCACGACACATGGGATCTTCCCGGACCAGGGCTCAATGTCCCCTGCATTGGCAGGCGGATTCTTAACCACTGCGCCACCAGGGAAGCCCTTGATTCTAGCTTTTTAAGATTCATTCGTGTTGCTGCGTGTATCCGTGATTTGTTCCCTGTGATGGCTGAGAGGTATTTCACCGTATGGACCTGCCAGTTTGGTTATTCGCTCACCTGCTGATGGAGGCTGGGCACTTTCCAACAGTATCGTAGCAACTTGCGCTACTACAATTAAGGTTGCGTTTCTTCTGTTTTGGTTCATCTCTTTGATTTATATTTGTATGTGTTTTTAATGTAGGGGGCAAGGAGGCAGAGAGTGTTACGGTTGGAACCAATAGGGTTCGCACAGAAGATAGATCAGGGAGAAGGCAAAATCCTGAGAGAATTAAAGGTGTGATGTTAGGCGTGGATAAAGTACAGGATGTGTGTAAAAGACTCCTGGACGACTGAGCAGGACAGAGGCCAAGCCAAGGAGCTGGGACTCTATGAGGAAGGCATCAAGAACAGTGAAGAGAACTTCAGTTTTCCTTACAACCTCGGAGAGGTGGTTTCAAAGCACACCTATTTTGAAGGCAGAAAGACCTGGCCTCAAATCCCCTCTCTTGCTACTAACTCTGTGGGCTAAGGCAAGTTAGTAAAACTCCCTAAGATTTATTTTCTTCATCTGTAAAACGGAGAAAATGCCACCCATTTCAAAGACCTGTAAAGAGGCTAAAAAGAAATCATGAAAGCCACACATCTAAGAGAACACTTAGCATAAAATGGGAGCCCCTCCTAGTGCTGTGGGATGGATTTAAATGCACTCACATCAGACAGGGCTGGAATCTAATCAGAAGCACCCTGGAGAGCCTCTGCTAATCTCACACTGCTTCAGAAACCACAGATTTACCTCTAGTAACCAAGTTTTGAACCTATTTTTGAATTAAGTTAACCAATTTTCTCTGGAGAAGATTTTTAGGGAGATACAAAAAGAGTGAGCGCAAGTGAACAGAGTGAGGTTTGGAGTAGTAATAGGACATGAATCAGGGCTACATATTCAACTCGACCCTGATCACAGGTTACTGCTGCCATGAAAAACAAGTCTGATTATCCAGGAACAGTGCAACAGCAAAGCTACTTAAATGCCCACAGCTCCAAAATGCATCAAAGAACACAGTAATGCTCCTTAAAACAGAACTTTTTGTTTAAACGAACCATTTCAGAAATCCACTTCTACTGATAATGAAATTTTCAATTACAAAAGAAATAAAACTTTCTGCACCTTTTAGCAATAGGAGTGAAAAATAAATGAAAGTATTAAATCGTGATACATGCCCTCTAAGTGAAAATACTCTAACTTTTATAAAGTGAAACTTTTTCAAAAAAATTAACTCACCAGAAGAAATATAAAGCTTATTTGTAGATGCTGACCTTTTAAAAAGTATAAACAAAATACCCTGACGTTCATAATAAAGGCAGATTTTTGTCTGACTTCATAAATTTTTTTCTTTCTTTTTATTGATAGTTTTTTTTCTTGAGGTATAGTTGATGTACAGTATTATACAAGTTACAGGTGTACAAAATAGTGATTCACAATCTTTAAAGGTTATACTCCAGTTATAGTTATTGTAAAATATTGGCAATATTCCCTGTGCTATACAATATATCCTTGTAGCTTATTTATTTTACACATAGTTGTTTGTACCTCTTCATCCCCTACACCTCTCTGGCCCCTCCCCCCTTCCCTCTTCCACCACTAGTTCGTTCTCTATATCCATACAGTTTTTAAATTCTATTTCTGCAGATGGGGTCCTGCAGGACTCATTATGTCTGGAGTCTGTGCTCTTTGCTGAGAGACCCAGACTTACTTTACTTTAGCACATCATCCACCACAGGGCCTGAAGAGTAATGTGCTCAACTGACTCTGAACCTAGGCCATCTCCTCTATCCTCCCCTCAGCCTCATGAAAATTTATTAGCTAAATATATGTGAAATCTGAGATGGCTTAATTACAGTAACTGAGGATACAGTCCTTGAGAAGATCCAGGAGCTATGTAAACACGGCCACCAAAATCAAAACGTCTCATATTTTAGATCTGGAGTCACACAAACCAACTGTCAAAAAATACCTCAGAGGCATAAATATTTTAGTGTGATAAAAGAAATGACTTCGGAGTCCTAAGATAAATTTCTTAAACCTAAAAATACTTTTCAGTCAAAACTGCATACGGAAAAAGTATTTAAATTGAGACGTTTGTTCTTTATTTTATAAGTTCTGAATAATTTCAGCTAGTTACAACTTATTCAGAGATTGGGTACTTTTCAGAACCCAAAGGGTATCAGATAGAAAATAGGATTATAAAGTAAATATGATCGGATTGTCCTTTCTAGTTCACTAATTTCTGGTAATACCAACCAATGCCTATTTTTTTTCAGCAGCAAAGTGTGCCCCAGAACTACAGAAAATACCCCAAAAGGCATGAAATATATAAGAAGTGGAAAGGACTGGCTTAAAGGAGCTTATGATATAGGAATATTGTGGCGCATGACATAAGTATGTAAAATATAGCTCTTGCCATCAAGGCATTTCATATCTACAGAGGAAATAAAACAAAAAACAAGATACTTGACACAGAATGAGAAGCCTACTGACCACAAGTAGGAAGGGGAACCAGGGCGGGGTGGCCAGCGTCATCCTGAGCACTCGTGAAGACGCGTGGGCACCAGAGCAGCGACGCTCTGGGTAGGAGGACCACCAGCAGAAGTCGCCCCGGGACAAGCAGACGTGAGCTGGGAAGGAGCATGAGTGAGGCCACACTGCACCCCACACTTCCTGGCAAAGAAATGAGGCCCTAATAGATGAGAGCGATTTATCCAACTCCACCCACCTGGCCACCAGGCCTTGAACCCCGTTTCTGGATCACCAAACCCCATATTCTTGCTAAAACTACCAGCAAAGAGACTGACTTAGAGGATGCCAAGTTTAAGAACACCGAAATGAGGGTGTGGAGAAAAGGGAATCCTCCTACACTGTTAGTGGGAATGTAAACTGGTGCAGCCACTATGGAGAACAATGTGGAGGTTCCTCAAAAAAACTAAAAATAGAGCTACCATGTGATCCAGCAATCCCACTTCTGGGCATAACCGGAAAAAACTATAATTCAACCCCTATGTAGCAGCACTATTTATAGTAGCCAAGACATGGAAGCAACCTAAATGTCCATCTATAGATGAATGGATAAAGAAGGTGTGGTACATATATACTGTAGAATACAACTCAACCATAAAAAAGAATAAAATAATCCCATTTGAGGCAACATGGATGGACCTAGAGATTATCATACTATGCAAAGTAAGTCAGAAAGAGAAAGACAAATACCATATGATATCACTTACATGTGGAATCTAAAATAAGACACAAATAGACATATCTATAAAACAGAAACAGACTCACAGACATAAAGAACAGACTTGTGTTTGCCAAGGGGGAGGGTACGTGGGAGAGGGAAGGATTGGGAGCTTGATTTGGACATTTTTTGGGGGGGGGCCATGCCATTCGGCTTGCGGGATCTCAGTTCCCTGACCAGAGATTGAACTCAGGGCCACGGCAGTGAAAGCGCCATGTCCTAACCACTGGACCGCCAGGGAAGTCGGGAGCATGATATTAGCAGATGCAAAATATTATGTATAGAGTGGATAAACAACAAGGTCCTACTGTATAGCACAGGGAACTATATTCAATATCCTGTGATAAAGCATAATGGAAAAGAATGTGAAAAAGAATATATGTATGTATAACTGAGCCACTTTGCTGTACAGCAGAAATTAACACATTGTAAATCAACTATACTGCAATAAAATTTTTTTAAAAAAGAACAGTGAAATTTCCACACACCTTAAAATCAAGTGTCATAACATATTTTGAAAAATATTCATATGTTCTCCTTTGCCTCTAGACATAAAGTGTTCATCACCCTAAAAAAAAAGAAATTATAGAAATGCTAACAAAAGATGGATAATCACTTCCAACTTACAAACTGGGATTATTCAGCAAAACTACATAACTCTGCTAGCCATGCTATTATCTAGAGAATTTTACAAATTGCTTTATTCCTTTCCCCTCCCTGCCTCCGTTGCATCAGGAGTTCATAGACGTCTCCTCCAGGGTAGAAAAGATACCCTTCCAGTCTGACAGCAAAGCCACAGGCCAGCCAAAAGGAGCACGGTGTGGGCTATGAAATGGACAGATTGTGGGAGACAGGCGAGGAAGTCGGGGCCGACCAACTTCCCCTGTCCAGGCCATGGGAGGAGGGGGTGAGGAGTGATTGGAGGCAGAAGGCGGCTCCTGGCCTTCCTCCCTATTTGGGACCCTTGGTTCTACTTGGTGCAGACTGAACACAGCAGGACCTGTGAGCCTGGCTGGGGTGCTGGCCAGAGGTCACCTGGCAGGGAGAAGGGGCTCTGCCACTGGGCTACAGAGCAGTTCATGTGGGACGAGAGCAAGAGAGCATCCCAGCCAGACCTCCCAGGGGTTGCAGCCCCCAAGAGATCCCAGGTGAAGTCAAGTAAATGAAGGATGTGGCCTGAGCCACAAGAATGGGCCCCAAGTTCATGGTTACTGACTTGGAATCAGTGGCCAACAGAGCACCAGGCATCAGGTAGGGAAGAGGCATCACTGGGAGGGAGAGGCACTAAAAGGGCAGGATAAAGACCCTGGTGGTGCAGGCACACTGCTTCCCCAGGAAGGCGAGGTTGCAGAAGCCACCTCCCGCCCCACAGGTGCCCAGAAGAAAAGGTGGGGGGGTGCTACCCGCCAGACCAAGCATTCTTAACCAGGAGACACAGGACCACAGAGGCTGTTAACGTGAGCACACCAAACTAAGCTTAAAAACAGGTTCAACTTTGCACATTTTCTCTACTAGCCAGGGGGTGAGACTCACTGAGACAACCAGAGCAGCTAGAAAATGAAAGAAAATATTTTCAGGTTTTTTCATACTCTTTTCCATTATGATTTATCACAGGATATTGAATATACTTCCATGTGCTATACAGTAGGACCTGGTTGTTTATCTATGCTATATGTAACCTTGGCAGCCACAAGTCTGTTCGCTATGTCTGTGATTCTGTTTCTGTTTCATAGATAACTTCATTTGTGTCATATTTTAGGTTCCACATGTTAGTGATATCATATGGTATTTGTCTTTCTCTTTCTGACTTAATTCACTCAGTTTGATAATCTCTAGGTCCATCCATGTTGCTGCAAATGGCATTATTTTGTTCTTTTTTTATGGCTGAGTAATATTCCATTGTGTGTATATATGTATATATATATATATATATATATATATATACCACACCTTCTTTATCTATTCATCTGTAGATGGACATTTAGGTGGTTTCCATGTCTTGGCTATTGTGAATAGTGTTGCTATGAATATAGGGGCACATGTATCTTTTTGAATTAAGAGTTTTGTCTGGATATATGCCCAGGAGTGGATTGCTGGATCATACGGTAATTCTATTTTTAGTTTTCAGAGGAACCTCTATACTGTTTTCCATAGTGGCTGCACTAACTTACATTCCCACCAACAGTGTAGGAGGGTTCCCTTTTGAAAGAAAATATTTTCTTTGCATTTCCAAGTGTAATTGTGAATCAAATCTTTCCACCCTGCTACATATGCAGAAAAGTTGCTTTTTGCAAAGAACAACAAAGAGTCATGGTATTTTCTCAGGAGAGGTCTTAAGACAAAAGTTCTGTAGCCACTGTATGTGGTCCGGGGAAGAATCAGTGTCTCACAGCTAGTTCAGTCTTGAGCCAGAAATGGCTAAAATAGTCATTCAGACTATTTCAATTCTAAAACAAAGGGGAAAAATCTTTCCAGGGAGCAAAAAAAAAGAAAAAAAAGAGTCCACTTTTAGAAAAGCAGCACCTCAAACAAAGCAACTTTGGACCACTGAAAGACAGTGACAGACAGCCCTATTATGTACATACTAGAAACGGGATTGTTCTTTTACAGGAAAGGCTTTGAGGGTCAAAGCTAAAACAGTGACAGTCTGTACACGGCCGTGTGTAGTCGGCCAGTAAACATCAGATGTCCCTACAAACCCAAGTGTTTAAAAGGATGGGGGAGGAACGGCTGAGAGCCTCATGTGAACACAAACGTAGATCAACAAAATCTTACTCTGCATTTTCTAACCATTTTCTGTCCATGTTGCAGCATACCACATGGATGATAGTTCTTCCCAAATTGACAGAGTGTAGCAGAGCCTGATTCCTTAGTAATAGAAACTCTGATTTTGATGGGTCGCACTGTTGCCTGAAATAGAAACCACGCTTTCCAGGCTTCCTTCGGCAGGCATGGCCAAATGATGAATTTCTGGTCAATGGAATGAAAGTAGTAGTGTCATATGGCAACTTCTAGGAATTTTCTTTGAAAGATACCTGGTTCCCCTCTATCCCTTCTTCCCTCTTTCTTCCTTCCTACTGGCTGGAAAGCTGACCTGATGGATGAAGTTCAAGCAGCCATCCTGGATCACAAGGCAGCTCCCTAAGGCTCCTGCAGGAGCAAGGTTCAAGGAGCCTGGGTTACTGACCGTGGTGGTGTTTCCAGTATTTGTGCTGAGCCAGCCCTGGATTCTACATAAAAGAGAAGTAAACTTCATTCCTGTTAAGTCGCTGTTATTTTGTCTTCATTTGTAAAATACCATCATTATTAGCTGATTCTAATCCTAACCAAAATACAGAGTTTTCCAGCAAATCTGCTACTGAGAGCTCTTTGAAATGGAAAATCTCCTAGGAAAGAAACAGACACCATTTACAAAGTACAAAGTAAAGAATTTAGTATATAAGTGAAGTAAGTCAGGAAGAGAAAGACAAATACCGTATGATATCACTTATAGGTGGAATCTAAAATACGACACAAATGAACTTATTTACGAAAGAGAAACAGACGCACAGACATACAGAACAGACTTGTGGTTGCCGGGGGGAGGGGAGGGGTGGATAGATTCGGAGTGTGGGGTTAGCAGATGCAAACTATTATAATATATAGAATGGATAAACAATAAGGTCCTACTGTATAGCACAGGGAACTATATTTAATATCCTATGATAAACCATAATGGAAAAAATACTTTTTAAAATGTATATATATGTATAACTGAATCACTTTGCTGTACAGCAGAAATTAATACAACATTGTAAACCAACTATACTTCAGTTTTTATAAAAAGAATTTAGTATAATCAAGCCAACACAACTCTACATGTACCCTTCTCTCTCAAGGAAAGAAAGAGCTTCCCTAATTTTTAGCTAGGTACATGATCACCAAGGACAAATACATCCCTCCCAGGCTTCCCTGAGTTAGATGTGGCCATGCTGTGGCTAAGTTCTGGCCCACAAGATGTGAGCAGAAGTGATTATGCTGCTTCTGGGGCGTGTCCTTCAGGAGAAAGGCAGTGCCTTTTCTGTACATCCTTGGTCCAGATGACTGGGAAGCAGCTGTGGTGGCCAAACATTTCAGAACCATGCAAGGGTAACAACCTAGGAAGGCAAAGCAAGGTGACAGAAGACACCTGGGTCCCTGTCCTAGTCACTGGTGCTGGTAACAAACCACTCCAACACTGAACTCTGTAGAACAACCATTTTATTATGCTCACAGACTCCGTGGGCCAGAAATTCAAACCAGGCACAAGCGGGACGTCTTGTCTCTGCTCTGGGATGTCTGGACCTCAGCTGGTCAAACTCAACAGCTAGAATGGCTTGACGGCTGGAGGCTGGAATCACGTGGAAGCATCTTCACTCATACGTCTAGTGGTTGATGCTCACTATTAGCTGAGACCTCAACTGGGGGCACCCAGGCAGACCACTGACAGGTGGCCTCTGCATGTGGCCTGACAGAATGGTGGCCTCAGGGCTCCAGGGAACAAGGCAGAAGCGGCATCACCTTTCCTACCTAACTTCACAGGTCATGCAGCATCACTGACCCCACTGTCTACTGGTTACAAGTGAGCAGGTGACCCGCAGATTGAAGGGGAGGAGACGAGAACCAACCCTTCAATGGGAAAAGCAGCCAAGAAACTGCACAGGTGTTTTAAAACCACCATAGTCCGTGACCCTGAGCAGCACACCAGCCTGGACACCCACCTAAGTGCAAACAAAAGTGATCGTTTTTAAGCCACTGTTATTGTGGGTCTCTGAGGCAAGATTTTAGGAAATACTTATGTACCCCAATATTTAAAAATAAATCATCAAACACAAGTAACAACAATGTCTGTCTCAAGAAACTAATGTTGTAACTACTAGAATCACTTTGTAGCTATAATGTATATTATCAGCGGTTGGCATATTTTCTTCATCTAAAAAATGTTCATGAATACCAGAAACCCCCAATACAGTACAATTCTTCTGTCACTTGCATGCTGCCAATTTCCCTTCCTCGTTTGGGGCACTGAGGGGTTTCTGAGCCCAGACAATAAGGATGCTGACGTAGCCGAGAAACTGCAGCCTGAAAACAAAGAGTTCCAGATAGAATGTGCTGAATGGCTCTGAAGCCCCTCAAAGAGCCCACCCTAAGCCAAGGAAATCACCCACGCCCCTGCCTCTCTTGTCATCTACGTACAACTAAGCAAAGCAAATCCTTACAAATCCAATAGCTTCACAGAATCACATCACATTCTAATCATTTAGTACACACTGGATATGTCATTATTCTTTTTTAAAAAATCAACAGACAATAGGATTTCTACCTCCCCAAACCCATACAAAGCAAAGCATGTAAAAGGAACACGGGTTCCTTTACGTCCCCACAAAACAAAAAAGAAACCAACCTCTGAGAGCATACTAGCTTCACAGAAAATTGTGAAAGTCTGATCATCTCAAAATACATTCAAAACTACATACCACTCTGAAATATGTCCCTAGAGGAGAATACTTTAATATCAAAATCTATGAATGGAGAATTCAGAAAAATAAGGGCTTCGGAAACAGGTTGAGTTAAAATCAAGTTCCACAACTTCCCAGCTGTGCAACCTGAGGGAAGTGACTCAACCAACCCTCCTTGAGCCCTGGTTCGCCCACGTCTGTAAGATGGAACCAACCGCCAGAGATGCCAGGACTACACACCACGCCTGGCACACTGTACGTTAGACCAGTGGTCCCCAACCTTTTTGGCACCAGGGACCGGTTTCACGGAAGACAGTTTTTCCACGGACAGGGGATGGTGCGGGGCGGGTTGGGGGGTGGTTCAGGAGGTAATGCGGGCTATGGAGAGCAGCAGCAGATGAAGCTTCGCTCGCTTGCCCACCGCTCACCTCCTGCTGTGCGACCCGGGGCCTGGGGACCCCTGCATTAGACCCTCTTCAATTCATGGACCGCTGACTCACTAAATGACCGGGCACACCCCCCAACCTCTCCACGGTTTCCTTCCCAGATCACAGAAAGCCCACCTCACTTCCAAAAGGTTGTATCCAACTGTGCTGGCGTTTTAACCAACGGAGAACAGAGGCAATATTTACTTAAACAGGAAAGCACAGATTCTCTTTGACAGAAGGGCGCTAGAATTAGACCATCTCGTGAGCTGCTGCTGGATGGCACACACTATATTTTTCTCAAGAAAAAGCCAACATGTTGCATCCTCTCCACTGCCTTTATCTGCCCATCACAGAGCGGCAGGCAGAACGCTGTGTCATCCGCAGACTGACATGGTCCTCGAAGGGTCCATGTGGTGATTTCTGCTGGAACAGACCAGTGACAGCACAGTGGTCAAGCAGGGCCAGCACTGCTTTTCCACGAGGCTTCGTAGTTCATCTTTCTCCCAGGTGTCCACCTGTATTTAGCAATTGAAATTAAGAGTTGTGTTTGTGGAGGGGAGGGATAAATCGCGAGTTTGGGATTAACATATACACACTACTATATATAAAATAGATAACAGGGACCTACTGTATAGCACAGGGAACTCTGCTCAAAGTTCTGTAATAATCTAAATGGGAAAAGAATTTGAAAAAGAACAGATATATGTATATGTATAACTGAATCACTTTGCTGTACACCTGAAACTAACACAACATTGTAAATCAACTATAGTTCAATATAAAATAAAAAAATTTTGTAAATAAAAAATAAAACAAAAATAAATTTTTTAAAGAGTTGTGTTTGTGGTTTGTAGAACATAATTTAAAGGAGGTTTATTACCTAGTTTAAAGGAGACCTCACCTGCAAGGTGACTATGCATTTATAGTCATTTCCTTTCAAAAGGAAAGATCTTTTTTAAAGAACTTTACAAAAAAATTTGAACAAAAATACTGAGAAAAGTACGATGAGCTGCCACGTATGGATGCACAGATCTCCATCACCAGCTCCAACCATGATCAATGCACAGACCACCCTGGTCCATCAATATCCCACTCAGTCTTTCCCACCAAAAACTGTCTGAGTAAATCTCAGACAGCATGTTATTTCATAAGGAATAGTTCAGCATTTATCTCTAACAGTAAACACGTCATTAATGTCATGAAACAAAGTGTCCAAACTTCCCCAAGCATCTGTAAGTTTCTTTCCCGTTTCTTCCTTTGACTCAGGGTCTTAGTGAGTCCATACACTGCAGCTGCCAGATACGTCTCCTCAGTTTCTTTCAATCTATGGGGTCCCCTCCTCTCTCTCCATCTTTATTTCTTTGCAGCTTATCTGTTGAAGTAACGGGAGCATTTGTCCCATGGTTTCCCAAATTTGACTTTTGGTGACTGCATCCCCATGGTGCCATTTAGAATATTCTTAATGTTTCCTGTAAATTAGAAGTTGGATGGAGACCACTGGTGAGATTCAAGCACATAAAACCTGGTTATCTCTTTTTTGTAAGTTAGCAGCCGAGACAGCATTAGATGTTGTACTCATTCTTCACTTGAAAGCTAAATTACCTCTATAAAGATATCTTACTTTCATTAGATTTTTTGCCCTGAGGTATAGGTACAGTTCATACAAGTAAATGCTTGATTCTTTCCCTTTATTTCAAGTTTTCAGAATAATAAGTTGGTTCCATAGACTCTTCTAGGACTAGGTAACTGACAGACAAATAGGAGGAGGAAATCAGGGGGAGAGCTTTATATTCCCAAAGTTCTAGGTTTTGATGAGCCATGTTTTGAGTTAGAGAAAACACAAGAAAAGTGTAACAGGGAAGAAAATGCTCCATTCCAACCACAGTAAGTTAAACGGGTGGGTACACTGGTCTAAATTTCTCTGACATTTTAGCTTTTTGGTTCTGGTATATATTCTTTGGTTTATAGTTAGTAAATCTTTCTGGTAAACCAGATGCTAATTGCTAAGGGGAAATTTGACGAAACTTGAAAGAAGCTAAAAGATTTTTTGCCTTTTAGAAAATAATGTGTTGGCTTTTCCTTCCTCCTTTAAATGGTAAGTTAAAAAAAAATACTCTGCAAAAAGAGTATGATCGTGTTTCTCAAAAGAAACTCACTGTGTGTGTGTGTGTGCACGTAAAATAAAAAAGTGTGAATGTATGGTTTCATACATTTTATGAGAAACTAAGGGGAGAATGTAAATAACACATTTATAGTAGTTATCACAGGAAAAGCAGGATGGGGAGAGAGGGAAACAACTCTGCTTGTTGTGACAAATTTGTGTTGCTTTCCAAACTGAAAGCTGATGACTGAGAACGATTTACAACCTATGCAATTTGCAGAGTCCAAGAATGATGGGGGATTCCTTTACTTTCAGATACTGAAAGGCCATCTCTGCCATGATAAGCCAGCACTGAAGAGACAAAGGAGAATTTCCAGGGCCTCTGTGGGCACTGTTGATGTACTGATGGCTGAAAAATGACAAAAGTCTACAAAACCACTTCATAAGCCAGCGCAGGGCAGGACAGGATAAGGGATAAGCTAACACCTTTTTATTCTGCACAGCAGGAGACCCTCAAAGGAAGAAATAATCCTCCTTTTAGGAAGACGACAGGCCCTATATGTCAAAAAGGTATGCACCACAGCTTTGAAATGTCTCCATTTGCTTTCATAAATGGTATTACAATGACTTACATTACAAAATTGTTTGGTATTTAAATAAAGGTTTTTTAAAAACCTTTATTAAGCAATAAAGCAATTTATGGCTGTGTATCCAAATTGCTCCACCAGAAAGCTACCACCTCTGGCTTTGAGTCACTGAAGGAGTCAGAGGAGGAAAAGACAAGGAGGAAGCCAGAAGCTGTGCTGACAGACAGGTCACGCTGGCCCCTGCCACCCTGCGGGCTCTGAGTCCAGATGAAGGTGGGAATCACTAAAGACCACCAACTCAAGATATTCCTCTCGGCTGTGATAGAATGGATTCAAAAGGAACCTGACTCTAAGAGAAAAAAATCAAAGGAATATTCATTCAGAAGCTTTAAATGAAAATGTAAACATATCCTACAGAAACAGAATTCAGATATAGATTAACCCAAAATCTACCTACCAGGTAAATAAACACCAATATAGCACAAACTATAACTACCTTTTTAAGGAAAAAAGAATCAAAGAATCGTAATGATTCCAACACGACTGATAAAATCAAAGGATGGTTCTCCTACACACAGCGAGCGTCATTCAGATGTCATCTGTCAATCATGCCCTTCCTGTATCCCTGGTGTTGCCATCATAGCAATAGTCTTTCATTGAAGGATCAACTCTCCTAGGGTGCAGGGTTTCTCTTGGGGGTGATAAAAATATTTTAAATTTGATTATAGTGATGGTTGCACAATTCTGTGAATATTCTAAAAAACATTGAATTGTACACTTTAAACAGGTGAATTGTATAGTATGCGAATTGTATCTCAGTAAATCTACTACCAAAATAAAGAAGTAGGGGGTAGTTAGTTCTCTATACACATGCTCCTTACAGAAACAAAGATATAGACTAATTCATGCTTAAAATGAGATTCTGACTATAGAAAGATGACACTTCCAAACAAGAGTACAAAAAAAGGACTTAACCGATGAGTTTAGTACATAGAGAAAAGCCAGTTCTGTCTTAATTTCTTATATAGGAAAAGTGACAGACTCTCATTCCCTAAATTCAAGTAAAACCCATCATAATACATGAAGATGTGCAATCATTGTATATTACAAATCTACTTACAGATACTACGTTTGCAATTTTTATTTTTTAACTTTCAATTCTGAAATAATTTCAGACTTACAAAAAAGTCACAAAAGTCATATAAAAAATTCCCACATACCGCTTCATCTGCATGCTCCAAATGTTAAGATCTTTCTCCATCATAATATTAGCTACCCACTAAAATGACATAAAATGCCTAAAATGATGTAACAGAAGAAGCAAAAACTTATTAAAGAAAAATACTCCATTTCCATAAATCCCAAGCTTTTCTTGGAAATGGGGAGATCAGAAGTCGACGTGGCCTTTAATGACAATATACTCTTTTAATGGCTTCTCTCTGGCTAATTACTAAATGGGAATTCCAGCTGTACCCGTAGATCGAATGTAGCTGTCAGATACTGCTCACAAGATGCCATGGAAGTATGCACTGTGGTCTAGGGAATTCAATCTCACTGCTGTCCTACAGGCAAGAGCCGGGGGCAAATACAATACTTGCTTATAGTCAAAATCACCCTGGTACCAAATGCCTTTAACCATGCAATATACAAGTGTATCAAATCAGCACGTAGTACACCTTCAATCCACACAATGGTATATGTCAATTATATCTCAATAAAGCTGGGAAAGTCATTTGCGCAACTTCTTAAAAATACAGATGCCTAAGCTTCACCTTCAAAGATTCATACAGGTCTGGGCTAGGGTCCTGGCATCTTCACCGCAGGTTAAAACCTGTGAAAAAACAAGCTTGAACTCTCACCAATGGCACTTAAATTCCTTCTGACAACTCAGAAAAGGATTAATCAGGCTTCCACTCACTGACACTTCAAATCAAGAAATAAGACCTTATATCACAATCACTTTTTACCAAATAACTGTATACAGAAACTTGACTTATGAACTGAATACAGGTTTTGCTTTCAGTACTCATTGACGACTACTTAAGGCACCTTACAGCCGAGCATCTGAAACTCCAAAAGCAATTTCTGTTCGTTACCCAGTCTTCTGCCTACTCAGGGCACAGATGTCAACCCTAGGCAATGGTGTAGAAATTTTAAAACAGACTCACATAACTTGAAAGTGAGAAGCGGCTTTAGAAGCCATCTTGTGTGGTCTGCTTGCCTCCTCCGCCCCCAGCAAAGACACAGCTCCTCAAGGCTCTAGACCCCAAGCTGCCATCTGCAAACCGTAAACATGGTTACCTCTGCTCACAGCTCGTACTGCATCCCTTAATACTATCTGTGCATGGCTATCTCTCTTGAGCATACCTCTTCGAATACAGGAATCCTGCTTTACCTCCTTTGTACTCCCTTCTTTCAGCGTCATTCACTCAGTAAATGTTTGCTGAACAAGACACAGTAAAAACAAAACGAAAGTGATTTTTTCTTGATTATTGTACTCACTCAACAAGCACTTCCTTTAACACCTACTATGTCCCATTACACGGGTAAAACAAATTGATGAGAAAATAATACCTTTACAGAAAGTAGTTCCTCCTTGTTTATCCTTCGGAATTCAGCATCTGTGGCCATGTGTTCTAATTTTCTCCTTACATATTCTAGGCATATTCACATAAGCATTAATTCAGGCCTCATCTCTCTGATCATTTGCCTAATTATGTCAAAGTGCCTCCTCTCTCTGCCTGGATCAAGTCAACATGTCCTAGATTTTCTCTAAGATCAATTTAATTGATAGAAAAAGAGAAAGAGGGAAAGCTAAAGGATTCACCTTGTAAACTACCATTTACTTCAAGAAACAAGGAACTCGGGCTTCCCTGGTGGCCCGGTGGTTCAGAGTCTGCCTGCCAATGCAGGGGACACGGGTTCGAGCCCTGGTCTGGGAGGATCCCGCATGCCGCGGAGCAGCTGGGCCCGTGAGCCACAACTACTGAGCCTGCGCGTCTGGAGCCTGTGCTCCGCAGCGGGAGAGGCCGCGGTAATGAGAGGCTCGCACACCGCGATGAAGAGTGGCCCCCACTTGCCGCAACTGGAGGGAGCCCTCGCGCAGAAACGAAGACCCAACACAGCCATAAATTAATTAATTAATTAATTAATTAATTTTAAAAAAATAAGTTTACTTAAAAAAAAAAGAAACAAGGAAATCTAGTGCTATAACACCTACATTGTTTACCATTCAAGAATGTACTTACAGTAAGTACGCAATTACCTAAGATTTGGGAATGTTTTTGTTATTATTATGGATATTCTCTTCTAATGTAACTGAGCACTAAATACACATATTAATAATAATGCAACCTAACAGTAGTGACAGTTCAATAAGTCGCCCGCCAGTCTACCCACCTGTTCCTTAAAGGCAAAGCCTTTCCCAGCATGCGCGCGCACACACACACACTCACATACATGCATACACACACGCAGTCCCAGATGCTCTGTGAAGAGACACAGGGACACAGTCCTGGTCTGACCACTCCTACCTGGACAGGAGCCTCTCTGAAAGTCAAGGCCCAATTGTCCTGCGCCCCCTAGTGGCTACAATGAAAAATGCAAGTGACCAACAAGCAAAGCAACAAGCAGATCTTCCAAGACGTTTTTTTTTTTTTTTTTTTGGTCAAACCACTTCAACAGCAAAAAACGTTTGCTCTTCTGCTCGGCCACCTCCTTTGGTCACTACCACTCTTCTCCAACTTCGGTGCCATCACATTCTTGGCCTCTCTTGCTCCCTCAGCACCAGTGGCCTGGGATCCCCAACTGCAGGCTTGGGTCTCTACAAACAAGCCCAGCCGCCTCACAGCTCACGACACAATTTGAGAGGAAGGATCTTGTTTCATTCGTCTTTATATTCCCAGCAAGCACACTGCCCAGCAAGGAGAAGATATTCAAATATTTGGTTTAAAAAAAAAAGGGAAGAAAATTAGGACAGGAATGAGGAAGGAAGGAAGAATGTCAGGAAACAGGCAGGCAAGGGAAGAAGCAAAAGACACCAAATTCAGACTCAGCAAGTCTGTGCGTGATCGCCAGCCACTGGCTCGCTGGATGGGCAGTTTCAGCTCAGTCACTGGGCCCGGGTTCATCATCTGTAGATTGACTGGGCTGTGGTCCACGATCTCAGAGACCCCCTGATCTGTACATTCCAGTATCTTACTGTCTTACAAAAATGCTCATCATGCTTGTGAAGGTCAGGCAGGAAACACCCATTTTCAGTGAGATTTTCCAAAGCCAAGCCTCTACCACCTTTGCCACTTCACATCTCTGCAGATGCCATTTCCCCCCTAATTTTGTTTTTCAAGAACAGTTTTTGTTTCACAACAGATATGAACACCGAAATGCCATCACTTAGTACTTGCAAGTGTTATCTTCAAATTACCATCCTAGAACTATGGTAAGAAGTCACTGAAAATTTGTATGGAAACACAAAAGACCCTGAATAGCCAAAGCAATCTTCAGAAAGAAAAACAGCGCTGGAGGAATCAGGCTCCCTGACTTCAGACTATACTACAAAGCTACAGTAATCAAGACACTATGGTACTGGCACAAAAACAGAAATATAGATCAATGGAACAGGACAGAAAGCCCAGAGATAAACCCACGCACATATGATCACCTTATCTTTGATAAAGGAGGCAAGAATATACAGTGGAGAAAAGACAGCCTCTTCAATAAGTGGTGCTGGGAAAACTGGACAGCTACATGTAAAAGAATGAAATTAGAACACTCCCTAACACCATACACAAAAGTAAACTCAAAATGGATTAATAAAGACTTAAATGTTAAGGCCAGACACCATAAAACTCTTAGAGGAAAACATAGGCAGAACACTCTATGACATAAATCATAGTAAGATCCTTTTTGACCCACCTCCTAGAGAAATGGAAATAAAAACAAAAAGAAACAAATGGGACCTAATGAAACTTAAAAGCTTTTGCACAGCAAAGGAAACCATAAACAAGACGAAAAGACAACCCTCAGAATGGGAGAAAATATTTGCAAACGAAGCAACTGACAAAGGATTAATCTCCAAAATATACAAGCAGCTCATGCAGCTCAGTATCAAAAAACAAACAACCCAATCCAAAAATGGGCAGAAGACTAAATAGACATTTCTCCAAAGAAGACTTACAGATTGTCAACAAACACATGAAAGGATGCTCAACATCACTAATCATTAGAGAAATGCAAATCAAAACTACAATGAGGTATCACCTCACACCAGTCAGAATGGCCATCATCAAAAAATCTACAAACAATAAATGCTGGAGAGGGTGTGGAGAAAAGGGAACCCTCTTGCACTGTTGGTGGGAATGTAAATTGATACAGCCACTATGGAGAACAGTATGGAGGTTCCTTAAAAAACTACAAATAGAACTACCATATGACCCAGCAATCCCACTACTGGGCATATACCCTGAGAAAACCATAATTCAAAAAGAGCCATGTACCACAATGTTCACTGCAGCACTATTTACAATAGCCAGAACATGGAAGCAACCTAAGTGTCCATCTACCGATGAATGGATAAAGAAGATGTGGTACGTGTATACAATGGAATATTACTCAGCCATACAAAGAAACGAAATTGAGTTATTTGTAGTGAGGTGAATGGACCTAGAGTCTGTCATACAGAGTGAAGTAAGTCAGAAAGAGAAAAACAAACACCATATGCTAACACATATATATGGATCTAAAAAAAAATGGTTCTGATGAATCTAGGGGCAGGACAGGAATAAAGACGCAGATGTAGAGAATGGACTTGAGGACACGGGGAGGGGGAAGGGTAAGCTGGGATGAAGTGAGAGAGTGGCATGGACATATATACACTACCAAATATAAAATAGATAGCTAGTGGGAAGCAGCCGCATAGCACAGGGAGATCAGCTCCATGCTTTGTGACCACCTAGAGGGGTGGGATAGGGAGGGTGGGAGGGAGACACAGGAGGGAGGGTATATGGGGATATATGTATACATACAGCTGATTCACTTTGTTATACAGCAGCAACTAGCAACTAACACACCATTGTAAAGCAATTATACTCCAATAAAGATGTTAAAAAAAAAAAAAAGAAGAAGTCACTGCAGGAAGAAGTCAGGCAAGGGCTGGAACTTCCAACGAAGGGAATGAATCCCAACCAACCATCTGGTAGAAATAATACAGGAAACAGATGCATGCCAAGCCACCATAAAGGGGAAGGCTATGGAATAAATGGACGCACAGAAGTCATTTATGCAAACTTGAGGGCTGAGTCTAGGGGCAGAAGTGATGAGAGGCAGCAGAAACTGACCAGCTTCAAGAGTGGAAATGCAGTGATGGAGAAAGATGAATTCTGAGACCTGGCAGGGGTTTAGAGGAGCCACTAGACAGACCCAAGTGAAAGAAACTACCAGTGTCTGGAAGAAGACTCCGAGGGTCTGAGTGAAACTTCAATTCTTGATCCCTGACAACCAGCAGGAGGAAACTTTCCAGAAGTGAAGCTATAACAGCCTCCTCATCGACCTTCCTCAGCAGGAAAAAAGGCATCTCTTCCCTCAAAAAAACACCTAAACAGAACATTCAAAGAACACCTGAATAGACAAAGAGAACAGACCTGTGGTTGCCAAGGGGGAAGGGAGGTGGCAGAGAGGACTAGGAGTTTGGGATTAGCAGATAAACAACAAGGTTCTACTGTACAGCACAGGGAACTATATTCAATGTCCTATGATAAACCATATGGAAAATAATATGAAGAAGAATGTGTGTGTGTATATATATGTATAACTGTCACTTTGCTATACAGCAGAAATTAAATACAACATTGTACATCAATTATACTTCAATAATTTTTTTTTTAAAACACCTGAACAACATTTCCTCTCAGAACTGACTTAGCAAATTTGGTTTGGGATTTGCTGTTTTTTCGTGAACTGCTTGTGGGCAGAGAAAACCTGAGCCAAGCTATTTGTCCTGTTCAGCTGGGCACACACACCACATACACTACAACTTCACAGCACCAAAAACCCACCATCCACACTGACTGCAGAAGCTGAACGTTGTTTTCAGAGATTCACTAACTGAAGAACTGCTGCACATTTTGTGAATACATACTTGCCTGAGACTTAAAGGCAACTTACATTTTTTAAGGTAGAAAAATAACTCTTTAATAGAGAAATAAATCACAACAAAGGCAAATACCACAAAATACAGAAAAAATTAACATTTTAAATTAGTTCACTGCCAGAAACAGCTCTATAATACTTTTTCCTACATAATTTGGCTGCACAGAGTTTTAAAAATCTTCGGCTAACAATAATTTTGTATTATTTTCTATGGAGAGGGTATTTTCTACAGAAAGGGTATAAAGACTTTCCTCTAGAATAGTTAGAATTTCTTGAGAATGTTTTTTATTATTAGTTGCTTAGCAAAGCAAAGACAACTTACTTAAAACAATTTCTATGATGAAGTATGAAAAGCATTTTCTTATGAAACAAAAAGAACATGAGAATAATTGTCACCATGTTTCATGTCATGCCCAGATTCTCAATGTCACTGTGATTCATTGACAATGCATTGCCTCTTCCAATATTCATTCTTTCAACACTTACTGAGTGCCTATTATATGCCAAGCACCAACCAGCCGAGGTAATGGGATACACAGGTGGGTAAACAGATCTGGCTTTGAAATCCTGGTTGTCGTGTTGTTCAGGAAGATAGCATCATGGACCTTCTAAAGCCTGAAGTCCCCCATTTCAGACACACAGGCCTTTCTCTGCCTTTGTTGCAGTACCTTTCATGGTCTTGCTCATTCAGGGAAATCCCAGTTCTCTTAGCTGAGAAACACAAGTGGACGGCTTGTGTTCTAAAAATCTAAGAAGTCAGTGGTTTTTCTTCTACTTTGACTTGTCTGGTGCTCTTAAGCTACTCATAAATTACACAGTAAGGAAAACTTATTATTACCACCACAAGCAGCTGTACCTTGTCGGAAATCAATAAATTCTCTCAAACATTATCTTAGTTTGGTTTAGATTTTGACTTCAGCTTATAAGGTCCTCGGTTTAAGGATCAGGTAAGATCAAACGAATTGACACCCAGCATCCACTCAAACAACTAATGCCTATCAGTCACCAAATCATTCATTTATTCATTTTTGAAAACTAATATTTATTGAAAACCTACTATGTTTTACCTGCTGAAGACACATAACCAACAAATCATAGAGCCCTGTCATTTGGAATTAAACTCTAGCAGAAAGAGAGAGACGATAAACAATAATTATAACAAGTAAGTAAGTACATAGGGTTTTTAAGTGATGATGGCTATGAAGAAAAGAGCAGGTTAAGATTGACTGACCTATAAAACTCTTAGAGGAAAACAGGAAAAACACTCTTTGACATAAACCACAGCAAGATCTTTGTTGACCCACCTCCTAGAGTAATGAAAATAAAAACAAAAATAAACAAATGGGACCTAATGAAACTTAAAAGCTTTTGCACAGCAAAGGAAACCATAAACAAGACGAAAAGACAACCCTCAGAATGGGAGAAAATATTTGCAAATGAAGCAATGGACAAAGGATTAATCTCCAAAATATACAAACAGCTCATGGAGCTCAATATCAAAAAAACAACCAAATTTAAAAATGCACGGAAGACCTAAATAGACATTTCACCAAAGAAGACATACAGATGGCCAAGAGGTACATGAAAAGATGCTCAACATCACTAATTATTAGAGAAACACAAATCAAAACTACAATGAGGTTATCACCTCACACCAGTCAGAATGACCATCATCAAAAACTCTACAAACAATAAATGCTGGAGAGGGTGTGGGGAAAAGGGAACCCTCTTGCATTGTTGGTGGGAATGTAAATTGATACAGCCACTACAGAGAACAGTATGGAGGTTCCTTAAAAAACTAAAAGTAGAACTATCATACGACCCATCAATCCCACTACTGGGCATATACCCTGAGACCATAATTCAAAAGGACACATGCACCCCAATGTTCACTGCAGCACTATTTACAATAGCCAGAACATGGAAGCAACCTAAGTGTCCATCTGCCGATGAATGGATAAAGAAGATGTGGCACATATATACAACGGAATATTACTCAGCCATAAAAAGGAACGAAATTGGGTCATTCACAGAGATGTGGATGGACCTGGAATCTGTCATAGAGAGTGAAGTAAGC
The DNA here is from genome assembly GCF_965194805.1 of Balaenoptera borealis. Lineage (NCBI taxonomy): Eukaryota > Metazoa > Chordata > Mammalia > Artiodactyla > Balaenopteridae > Balaenoptera > Balaenoptera borealis. The sequence goes on along the minus strand of NC_138869.1, from coordinate 65,318,666 downwards.
CAGAAGGAGAAAAACAAATATTGTGTATTAACACATAAATGTGGAACACAGAAAAATGGTACAGATGAACCTATTTGTAGGGCAGGAACAGAGACATAGATGTAGAGAATGGACATGCAGACACGGGGGGAAGGGGAGTGTGGGACGAATTGGGAGGTTAGGTTTGACATAAATACACTACCATGTGTAAAATAGACAGCTAGTGGGAACCTGCTATATAGCACAGAGCTCAGTGCTCTGTGACGACCTAGATGGGGCGGGGGGGGGGGTTGGGGGGGGAGGGAGATCCAAGAGGGAGGGGATATAGGTATACATATGGCTGATTCACTTCATTGTACAGCAGAAACTAACACAACATTGTAAAGCAATTTTACTCCAATAAAAAAAAAAAGATAGGTTGAGAGTGTAGAGGTTGAAGGAGAGGAAGGGGCAAGCTGGAATTTCAAATAAAATCATCAGAAAGATCATTGTTGGGAAGGCTGCATATGAATAAGACTTGAAAGAGATGAAGGACTTAGCCATGCAGACATCTGGGGAAAGACATTCAAGGCGGAGGCAACAGCCCTGCTAAAGCCCTAAGACAAGGCGCGCCTGGTGTGTTCAAGCACGACCAAGGAGGCCACGGTGTCCAGAAGGAGAGATGAGGTTGGAGAGGGAACAGGAGAGCCAGGAACTGGAGGACCAGCAAGTCATTTCAAGGACCTTCAATTTGACCCTCACTGAAATGGGAAACTACTGGAGGGATTTTTGGCAGAATAACAGATCGGACTTAAGTTTTAAAAGATCACTAAAGCTGCTCTATTGGAAGAAAGATTCTCGACAAATAATATTTATCAAGTGCTTATTCTTGAGGTATAAAAAAACTATCCCAACCCAGAACAGCCAACACAGTACTGAAGAAGAACAAAGTTGGAGGAGTGACACTCCCCGACTTCAAGACTTACTGTAAAGCTACAGTCATCAAGATGGCGTGGTGTCGGCGAGAGAGCAAACAGGTCAATGGAACAGAACAGGGAGCCCAGAAATAGAACGACACAAATACAGTCAACCGATCTTTGATAAAGAAGCAAAGGCAGTTCAACAGAGAACGGAGAATCTTTTCAACAAATGGTGCTGGAAGAACTAGACATTCACATGCAAAGGAAGTGAATCTAGGCTCAGACCTTTCACAAAAATTAACTCGAAATGGATCACAGACCTAATGTAATACTGTAAAACTTATAGATGATAACACAGAAGAAAATCTAGGTGACCTTGGATTGGGTGATGGCTTTATAAATACAATATCACAATCCGTGAGAGAGAAAAGCCGTAAGTTGTACTTCATTAAAATTTAAAACTTCTGCTCAGCAGAAGACACTGTTAAGAGAACAAAAAGACAAGCCACATACTGAAAGAAAATATTTTGCAAATATTTTGCAAAATACATATCTAAAAAAGGCCTATTATACAAAACAGACAAAGAACTCTTAAAACTCAACAAGAAAACAAACTATCTAACTGAAAAGCAGCAAAAGATTTGAACAGACACCTCACCAAAGGAGATTCACAAATGGCAAATAAGCACTGAAAAGGTGCTCCACATCATATGTCATCAGGGAACTGCAAATTAAAACAACAATGAAATATCACTACACACCTACTAGAACGGCCAAAATCTTAGAACACTAGACAACAACAAATGCTGACAAGATTGTGGAGCATCAGAAACTCTCATTCATTGTTGATAGAAATGCAAATAGTACAGCCACTTTGGAAGACAGGTCAGCAATTTCTTCCCAAGCTAAACATAGTCTTACCATACAAACCATTTATCATGCTCATAGGTATTTACTCAAATGAACTGAAAACTCATGTCCACACACAATGTGCACATGAATGAAAGCAACGAAGATGTCCTTCAATAGGTGAATGAACAAACATCCATCTAATGGAATATTATTCTGCAGTAAGAAAAAAATGAGTGAACAGGGTAAAAATTTATTCTTTTTCGTTTTAAATGCTAAAAAAGAAAAAAATGAGCTATTAAGCCACAAGAAGATACAGAGTAACATTAATTGTAAATTGCTAAGTGAATGAAGACAAAAGGCTACACAGTTCCAACTACAGAACATTCTGGAAAAGGCAAACCTATAAAGACAAAAAAGATCAGTGAGGGCAGGGAGGAAGAGAGGGATAAACAGGTGGAGGACAGAGGATTTTTAGGGCAGTGAAATGCACCTTTATGATACTGTAATGGTAGGTGTAAGATATTACGCACCTCTATTCACAGAGCTTTACAACACCCTAATGTAAACTGTGGATTTTGGTTAATAATAATATATCCCTATTGGTTCATCAATTATAATCAATGTACCACAACTAACACAAAATATTAACAACACGGAAAACTGTGAGGGTGGACGGAGTACATGGGAACTCTCTATACCTCACGCCCAGCTCTTCTGTAAACTTAAAACTGCTCTAAAAGTCTATCAATTTAAAAAATTATTCCTGCCCTCAAAATGCTTATTCTCATATTACTTTATTATCCATATCCTGCCCACTCCCAAAATGGAGCTCACATGACACACACAGAAGAAGGATACTAAAAGTAAAAATAAAATATGGTGGTGCGGTGTTAAAAGTCTGCCTGCCAATACAGGAGACACGGGTTTGAGCCCTGGTCCAGGAGGATCCCACATGCTGCGAAGCAACTAAGTCCGTGCGCCACAACTACTGAGCCTGCGCTCTAGGGCCCACGAGCCACAGCTACTGGAGCCCATGCTCCACAACAAGAGAGGTCACCACAATGAGAAGCCTGCGCACCACAACGAAGAGTACACCTGCTCACCGCAACTAAAGAAAGCCTGCGCGCAGCAACAAAGACCCAATGCAGCCAAAAATAAATAAATTAATTTAAAAAAAAAAACTGTAGGGGCGTCCCTGGTGGCGCAGTGGTTGAGAGTCTGCCTGCCGGTGCAGGGGACGCGGGTTCGAGCCCTGGTCTGGGAGGATCCCACATGCCGCGGAGCAACTAGGCCCGTGAGCCACAACTGCTGAGCCTGCGCGTCTGGAGCCTGTGCTCCGCAACAAGAAAGGCCGCGATAGTGAGAGGCCCGCGCACTGCGATGAGGAGTGGCCCCTGCTCGCCGCAACTAGAGAAAGCCCTCCTACAGAAACGAAGACCCAACACAGCCATAAATAAATAAATAAATAAATAAAATTTCAAAAAAAAAAAAAATGTAAAAAAAAATCAAAAACCACGAGTAAGGAAAGCAATACAATTATTCCAAAAATTCAAGCTAAGTGTTACTTTTCAATATTCCTTCAATGACTTCCCTTCATCAAACTCCATCACATTCTCTCATTGCTGCATGAATCTGCCCTTCACAGCACCTACTCCAGTGATAATTTTACAGGTATGTGATGATTTCATCAATGTCTGCCCCATACTAGACTCCTTAAGAGCAGATAAAGGAGTTTAGTGACACCATAGTAACCAAGAAGCCATAAATTTGCTAAACAAACTGAAGTACAGGAAAGTTAAATAAATAACAAAAAGTCCCAGCTTGAAAATGGCACAGCCAGGATTTCCACACCTGGACTGTTAGACTCCAGGGCCTCCTGGTCCTGGTGTTGCACCATAAAGTATGATATAATTTTTGTACTATATTTTACCTTCAAGCTCTCAGAGGTAGTGATACAATAAACATAACTACTATATATAAAATAGATAACCAACAAGGACCTACCCGTATAGCACAGGGAACTCAATATTCTGTAATAACCTATATGGGAAAAGAATCTGAAAAAGCATGGATATATGTATTGATATATGTGTAACTGAACCACTGTGCTGCACACCTGAAACTAACAACATTGTATCAACTACACTCCAATAAAATTTTAAAAATAAAATAAACATAACTTAGTGGTTAAGCTGGAAACCAGCCTAATTTAATCAAAAAAGATCATAATTGCCCCTAACTTTAAGGCCTGTTAATAAATTAAAACCCAGAGTGTGAGATGCCGTATTTTATTCCCTACATCTTCCCAGAGCTGGGTCCACTACTGATAGGACATAACTCTGCCATGCTTGATTTACTCAGTCCTGCAAGGTAATAAGGGTTTGAAAAGATGAACTAAAATGTTCCCCAGACTAGTTTGGGCTGCACCCTTAAAATGGGACTCTGGGTAAAACCTTGCTGCCTTTAAACATGGAAACAAAGAAATAACCAGCCAGGAAACTAAATTACTGAGGAAGTAAGGTAGGAGCTGGAGAAAGGAGAGCTCTGTTTACAAAAGTATCTCTTCTGGACAATATACACACAACCTTAGAGCTACCACATCCCAGAATAACTTATCTTTTAAAATGATTCTGACCATACAATTACCAGGAGACATCTTAACAGCATTCCTGTTAGATAATAAAGTCTCTTTAAAAGGGAAGAGAATGATAAACATTACCTAAGAAAACTGGGTATTACTTTAGAAGCTCAGAAATTCTTTTCCACGGGGCCCCCAATTTAGACTAACACTAATCCTCACACTGGTTATGTGACTAAAATTGTCTGCAAAGAGCAGTTGTTCAACTGACATTCTGGCCGTGCCTGTAATGTAATAGTTAAAGAATGTGGTGTCATTTAAGGAGACACTAGAATTTCCTGAACTGAATGCAGAGTATTAAAACATATATAAAACATTAAATTGTAAAAATTATTATTTCTAACCATTCTAAATATATAAGTAATCATCAAAGAAGTGCAAAAACCCTGGGTCAAAATATTCAAGTCATGTTTTGGTTTTGAGTATTTATGGGCAAAATGCTGAGACTCCATTTTCCAATCCGAAAATTAGAAATATCTGTGCACAAACTACACATACATAACAGCAAAATTAATCACACCTGGGGGACAAAACTGCATTAAACACTGAGAGTCATTAGCAGTTTGGGGATCGTAGGTCCCTTCAAGAATCTGATGAAACCTGCGGGCTTTCTTCCAAATGCACATAGTACATGGTAAACGAACACAAAATTTTACCTACAAGTTTAGGGAAGGCATGACTTTTTAACCTCAGCTTAAAAACTTTAAACCTGGAGAAAATCCCCACTGCAATAATTACATCAGAGTCACTAGCCTAGTGCTCCGGCCTGTAAGATCGTGGGACATTGACTTATACGTAAAGTGCTAGCATTCCAGTGAGAAAATAAAAGAACACCAGCATGACTAATAAAATGCACTCTGAAAGAGAAATCACAACGGAAGCAGGGAAAAGTTACACCTTATCCTGTGGGGTCGGGCTATTTTAAACATCAGTATTGGGCAAGGCAAAGAACGCTGACCCATCCAAATCTCAAATTTTAAAGTAGGTATAATTTTAGACATTTAGCCAACTTCTGCTCTATAAGCACTTTATCATTTGGTAAAACCAAATGTCAAATGTATACATTAAGAGACACAAGGTAAATTTTCAATATAACATCTGTATTCTTTCACTGCAGGGAAAATAAGATTTACAAAAGACGTAAGTTATTTATTAGCTGAATCATGAGAAGTTTCTTAAAGTGATGTTTGTATGTAATAATGCTCCCTGTACTGGAGGGTGTGAGGCTGTGGCCAAATCACATTCTCCTGCAAGTCAAGGGTCTGCTATCTGTTACTAGATTTGCAGTCACGTGACTCTGATCAACTCATTATCTCGCAGCCTCTCAATTCTAAAAAACTATAAAAATAAGGGAATGAACGACATGATCTTTAAAACTCCTAATTATTCTTATTTTAGATTTATGAGTATATCAAAAGTAAACAATGAGAGTCGGGGTCAGTTAGCAGAACAGGACAATTAGAATCACAAGTAATTTTGTTCCAGGGTGACTAAAGTGGCATCACATACAGGGGACAGAGCCCTCAGAAGGCAGCAGCCAAGGGTATGTGGTCTGTCAGAGTCACTGTGGTGGCCAGTGCCCCCCAATAATCCCCCCAGGGTCACCCTGGTTCTCCCCACCTTCTGCAGTTCACACTGCCTGTAGTCTATTCCCATGTGTGACTACCAGCACATGGCAGAAATGACACATCACTTCGAGGTTAGGTTACAAACGACAGAGCCCCCATCTCCCGGGGGGCCCACTCTCTCCCCCTCCTCTTGGGTCTCTGGCCGGAAAGCCCGCTGCCCTGCTGTGAGCACATGTGGCTTCCGGGAACAGCAAGCGAGGACTGAGGCCTGGACAAGGACATGGGGGCCTGGAGGTGGATTCCCTGGGGCCCCTGCTGAGCTGGAGACCCAGGGCCACAGACTCCCAGCTGACTCGCCCATAGATGCCTGGTGAGATGATAAATATTGATTGTGTAAAGCTTCTAGGTTGCTGAGTAATTTGTTATACAGAACATTGCAGCAACGTGGATGGATCTAGAAATTATCATACTAAGTGAATTCAGACAGAGAAAGACAAATATCATATGATATTGCTTATCTGTGGAATCTAAAAAAATGATACAAGTGAACTTATTTACAAAAGAGAAACAGACTCAGGGACGTAGAAAACAAACTTACGGTTACCAAAGGGGAAGGTGGTGGGGAGGAATAAATTAGGAGTTTGGGATTAACATATACACAATACTATATATAAAATAGATAAACAACAAGATCCTACTGTATAGCACAGGGAACTACATTCAGTATCTTGTAATAACCTATAATGGAAAAGAATATGAAAAAGAATGTATATATATGTATAACTGAATCACTTTGCTGTACACTGAAGCTAACACAACACTGTAACTTAACTATACCTCAATAAAAAAGAAATTTGTTATACAGAACAGAAAACTGATAGTTATCTTTGCATTCTTTTCTCAGCCTCCTGGCCCTTATAAGTAATCGGTCACCAGTTAACTTTTCTTTCACCATGTGTCCTATATAACCATCCATACATACACTTTTTTCACTTCCTCTCCCACCACCCAGACCTTGGTCCCTTGTATCTCACCATTACAAATCCACAAAAGCCTACACCCTACACACAAAAGGCTGCCGTCTACACACCTCTGAACCAAGGACCCCACATTCAAATACACACAAGAGACATGCAGGCAGTGTCAATGACCTACCTAGGTGATGTGGGCTAAGTTCAAGGTAACAGGGATGTGGGGAACCAGGGTGACAGTCAGGATGTTTGACCTTCTTAAGGGGCATCTTCTGCTCAGCTTCTGCCAATTGTCGCCTTGGAGCATGTGGGCCCAGTGTTACCAGATGGCTTGTTTTTTCAAGAGGCGCCTAGACTCTGAATTTTTTTTTAGATTTCCCAAATTTTAAATATTGGTTTAAAATTTTACAACAGTATATGGGATAAAACATACATACCGTCTGGATTCAGCCTGTGAGCTACCAATTTCCAACCTCTACTCTAGATGAATTCTTTCTAGAATTTCTCTCTGATCCATATTCCCCTGCTCAAAATCTTCAACGGTTACCCAAGAGCTACTTAATTGAGACCAAGCCACTCCACCCGGCTTTGACACACCTCTTCCCCATGACCCCAACTTACCCTTCCAGCCTTCCAGCCCCCTTTGGAATGTTCTATTACAGCAGACAGTCCTGTCCAACTCCCTCTGGAACAGCCTTGTGTTTCCCACTCATGCCGTTCCAGACTATTGCCCCATCCAAACCCCATCCATGTTTAAGACCAACCAGATTATCATACTAAGTGAAGTAAGTCAGACACAGAAAGACAAATATCATATGATATCACTCATACGTGGAATCTAATTTTTAAAAATGATAAAATGAACTTATTTACAAAACAGAAACAGACTTACAGACATAGAAAGCAAACCTATGGTTACCAAAGGGGAAACATGGTGGGGAGGGATAAATCAGGAGCTTAGAATGAACATGCACACACCACTACATATATATATAAGATAGATAACCAACAAGGACCTACTGTATAGCACAGGGAACTCTACTCAATATTCTCTGATAACCTATAAGAGAAAAGAACCTAAAAAAGAATGAATATATGTATATGTGTAACTGAATCACTTTGCTGTACACCTGAAACTAACACAACATTTGGAGATTGGGATTGACATATACACACTACTATGTATAAAATAGATAACTAATAAGAATCTACTGTACAGCACAGGGAACTCTACTCAATACTCTGTAATGACCTATATGGAAACAGAATCTAAAGAAGAGTGGATATATGTATATGTATAACTGATTCACTTTGCTGTACAGTAGAAACTAACACAACACTGTAAATCAACTATACTCCAATAAAAATTAATTATAAAAAAACTTAAAAAAAGAAACAAGTGAAATAATTTATCTAAATATTATCATATTAAAGTCATTAATGAGGAAAAAAATAAAACCAAACCAAATGCCACTTCCTCTGGCAAAGTCTCCAAACTCCCAGCCACCTTCTCAAGTCCTGCAGCAGAGAACTGTGAGGACATTCATGTAATCATTAACCCCAGGTCAGGTCAGTGACTCTTACTACCATCTTGAACTTTCATGTGAACCTGGTATATTCGCTCAGCTTTTCAAACCTGCATATTGTTCAGGAACAATTCTGTAATACTGTATATATGATTCTCTGAATTCAGTTCATTCACAATCCGTAACACCCAGAAGTGCTCATTTACTATACTCTGTGCTAAAGATTATATAAAGGTGAGACACAATCCCTGCCCTCAAGGAGCTCAGAGATTCTTGGGAAAGCCAGATGCAAACAATGTGATCAGTGCTGAGGGTAACAGGTGAAGCAACAACGGAGCTCTTTCAAGAAGGAGAGAAAGAAGAGGTTACAGCTGAATCAAAACTACAATGAGGTACCACCTCACACCGGTCAGAATGGCCATCATTAAAAACTCTACAAATAACAAATGCTGGTGAGGGTGTGGAGAAAAGGGAACCCTCCTACACTGTTGGTGGGAATCTAAATTGGTGCAGCCACTATGGAGAACAGTACGGAGTTTCCTTAAAAAACTAAAAATAGAGCTACCATATGATCCAGCAATCCCACTCCTGAGGATGTATCCAGACAAAGCTAAATCAAAAAGATACATGCACCCCTATGTTCATAGCAGCACTATTTACAATAGCCAAGACATGGAAACAACCTAAATGTCCATCGACAAAGGAATGGATAAAGATATATATATAGATAGATATAGATATATATATAGATATATCTATCTATCTATATACATATATATATATATATATATATACACACACAATGGAATATTACTGAGCCATAAAAAAGAATGAAATAGTGCCATCTGCAGCAACAAGGATGCAACTAGAGATTATCATACTAAGTGAAGTCAGTCAGAAACAGAAAGACAAATACCATATGATATCACTTATATGTGGAATCTAAAATATGACACAAATGAACCTATCTACAAAACAGAAACAGAATCACAGACATGGAGAACAGACTGGTGGTTGCTGGGGGGGGTGGGGGTTGGACTGGGAGTTTTAGGATTAGCAGATGTAAGCTATTTTACATTGGATGGATAAACAACAAGGTCCTACTGTATAGCACAGGGAACTACATTCAATATCCTGTAATAAACCATAATGGAAAAAAATATAAAAAGAATGTATATATATGTATAACTGAATCACTTTGCTGTACAGCAAAAGTAACATAGCATTGTAAGTCAACTATACTTCAATTAAAAAAAAAAAAAAAAGGTTACAGCTGAGCGGGGCTGGGACTAGTCAAAGGTTCACCACAATAAAGAAGCCTCCCCCAGTCCTGCCCAGCAAGGAGGGAGCCTCTGGTCACAGCCGCAGGCACAGCCAGCATCCCACAGCTCACATAATTTGAAGCTTAACCTTAAATGTCTCCTTCTTACCTCTAAACGAAACTATAACCATCATAATTATGCATATAATGGGTGCCAGTAACTATTTCACCTATTTTTTTTAAATATTTATTTATTTATTTATTATTTGGCTGCACCGGGTCCTAGTTGCAGCATGTGAACTCTTAGTTGCAGCATGCAGGATCTACTTCCCTGACCAGGGATCGAACCTGGACCCCCTGCATTGGGAGCTCGGAGTCTTAGCCACTGGACCACCAGGGAAGTCCCACCAGTAACTATGTCAGCTATTAACTGAAAACCAGTCTAACGTTTTATAAGATACGATTCCAAAATACTAGCAGTACTCTTAAAATCAGATGACAAAACATTTCAAAGGCCCAGTGCTGAGATATTGGTTTCTCAAACCATCTCTGAAAAAAGGAACCAAGCCTCCTGGGAGAAATCGTTGATTCCAAGGCTGGGGCAGGGAAGATAAAAAATGAGCCTAGAACATTCGGTAATGTCAGAAAAGGAAGGAAGTACTCAAGAAACAAAGCATAGAGGATATGTCAAAGGCACAAAGGAACCATCCTGAAGGAGCTCCTAGTGATTAATTTTTTTTATTTTCTGAGTGAAAAAGAGGACTCTGAACTTAAGCTTTATACTAAATCTTTATACTAAAAACTAACCTGTTATTCATTTTTATTTTTAAAATCTTTTAAAAACTTTTCTTGCTTACTAAACCCCCTTTATCACATCCAGATATTTTATCCTGAATAGTATTACAAAAACAAATTGTCTCTCCAAAGATCACAGTCAAATCAAGACCTAGAGGAAAGTAAGTTTCAAGGATACAGACACCATGACCGTTCATTTGAAATGTTAATAATTACGGTAGTGGAACATCTGGGCAGATACTAACAGGCACTCACAGGGACCTTTACGTTCTACAGATTAATTCAGTAGAAATTAAGAACGAATCTTGCTCATCTTCATGCAGAGATGAACATGCACCTTCACCGCTGATTGTTCTTTCCATGGCAATGGCTCCTAATACTTTACTTGAATGAATCGTGGTTACTCTACACAAATCATAAATGGCATGGAATTCAACTCAGAAATGCAAGGCACAAGGAAAGCAAGGATCTATGTCTTCAGGAGAGCCAGCAAATAGGAGAAACACTGTTTCCTGTCCAAACTCTAAACCAATTCAGAAATGAAGTAAACCTGATGAGCACTAAGAGAAATAACATCGCTAGATGGATGAGAGGAGAGAAATGAGAAGGCAAACGGGAGACGGAAGTGTTACCTTTACTCCCCATAAAGCCTAAACTGGAGAACACTGCTTACTGCAGACAAGGAGGTGGTTTCCAAACACTGAACCCCATCCCCTGGTTGAACAGACTGACCTCCCAGCTGCAGGCACTAGGTGCCCTGGGGGTGGGACCGCGTGTCCCTGTAGCACTGGCAGCAGGGGGGACAGAGGGGAAAGTGGGGGGAGGGGGCACATGCCTGCGTTTTCATCCCAAACTCACCAGACAGGCTGGGCTACCTCTACTCCCCTGAAACGGACAGGGAGAGCTACATGATGGCATCTCCACCATGTGCAGCACACATCTGGAATGGGGAAGAAGCATCTCCCCCACCAGGGAACAGGGAAACAATCAGCATTTATTTTGCTGCATCGTGTTAGGTATTACAAAGAATAGTTTAAAATGCAAACAAGGACCCACTGTATAGCACAGGGAAATCTACTCAATATTCTGTAATCACCTAAATGGGAAAAGAATTTGAAAAAGAATAGATATATGTATATGTATAAGTGAATCACTCTGCTATACACCTGAAACTAACACAGCACTGTAAATCAACTATACTTCAATACAAAGTAAAAATTTTAAAATAAAAAATAAAAATGCAAACGAAAGTCTAACAATTTAAATATCCATATTCCTTATGCCTATTTCACCACGGCCAATTTATTCCATGGATGTAAAATCACAGAGACTGAGTCAGTCTAAGAAGTCCTTGGATTCCAAGGAATTGGGAGTCTTTCCTTCATCTCTGCCTCCTCTAAGCAATACCATGAATTAGAACAAAAAGAAAACCAAATTGTCCAGGGTCTCATTGTACAGAACTGAGGCAGGAATATAACAAAAGGATTACAGATCTGGAGGCCTACTGACGGAGTCTTCCTTATTTGTTATTTTGCTCTTAACCTGGTTTCCTTATACTTGAAGGACACCCAGCAGCTATGAACCTCTTCATCTACACCTACATGTTCATTCTGTGCCATTATCCTTCAGTCTCTGGGGAGTCATCTGCTCATCCTCACCACTCACCTCAGTGCCTGTCACACATGAGTTAAAGTAAGTGCCTCTGGGTCTTAAATCTTGTAAAAAGAAAAGAAAGCAACAAGAGCTGCTTCCAGGGTGTGATCCATCCCTCCTCCAAGATGTGGATTGTGATAAGATACAATCCTTACAACTTTCAGGTTCACCCATTTCTTAGTGATCCCTTGCATTTGATAAACATGTGTTTGTTCTACTAGCAGGTAACAACCCTGAATTCTTCAGCATTTAACGCTAACCTTTGTCTGACCACGTTCCAGTGTTGGAGTTCCCGATCAGTCCAAAGACAAGAGCCAAAGACCTACTTGCTGACTTCTGTGTTTATCACCAAACCTTGAAGATCTGGATTATTCCTTCCCTTGATATCATGCTCCTAGCATCCCAGTCCTAGTACATTTTTAACCCAAGATGTACCTAAGAAGAGCAAACTGTCCTACTGTCCTAAGCACGGAAACCAAAGGTCCATCAGTGATGGGGCAGAACATCCCCCATCGCCTGAATGTGAGCCACGTGCTGCCTTCTTAAAATTCCCGCATTAGAGGATCAGAAAGCAAAGGCTGAGAAAATGGGTTCAGGAGGACCTGATGGCCATCAGAATATTCAGGAAAAAACAGCCTAAGTTCTCAACTCCAAGGTCAGACAGAATCCTGATTTTTAGGCATCTTCTGCTCCTTGTGATCTTAGTCTACTGCAATAGGACATCAGCTCCCTGGAGAAGCAAAATCTAAATTGATCACTAGGCACAGTGCAATTTCCCTGAAACCATGATTTGTCGCATAGTAAAAAAAAAAAATATCCACTAATTGGTAAGTTCTTATTTATTGAAACATTACAAGTTTTAAATTGTAAAGTACCATCACAGATTCTGAACTAAGATACTAACAATAGCATTTATTGCATGATTGAGTTACCAGGCACTCTTCCAAGAAATCTACATGCAGTAACTCACATCCACTTCACAATAACTCTATGAAATGCATACAATGACTCCTCCCATTTTTTTTTTTTTTTATTTTTTAAATTTATTTATTTATTAATTTATGGCTGTGTTGGGTCTTTGTTTCTGTGCGAGGGCTTTCTTCTAGTTGTAGCAAGCGGGGGCCACTCTCATCGCGGTGCGCGGGCCTCTCACTATCGCGGCCTCTCTTGCTGCGGAGCACAGGCTCCAGATGCGCAGGCTCAGTAATTGTGGCTCACGGGCCCAGTTGCTCCGTGGCATGTGGGATCTTCCCAGACCAGGGCTCGAACCCGTGTGCCCTGCATTGGCAAGCAGATTTTCAACCACTGCGCCAACAGGGAAGCCCGACTCCTCCCATTTTATAAGTGAGGCATGAGGATGTTCAAACTCTCAGAGCACAGATGGCCCAATGGACCCGGAAACTGGGCTTGTACAGTGAACTGCCTAAGATAAATGCACCTCAGATGAATAATACTTTATTCACAAAAGTTAAATTTCAGATGAGTAAACTGATGCTCAGAGAAATACAGAAATTTAACCAAGGTCACTTAAATCAAGACTTGGCTTGGAAGGGCAGGCTTCTCGAAAACAAACTAGACTAAATGCTTTGCATTCACAGACACTGCACAAAATGATACAAAATAGCTTAGGTATTTTATGGGCTTAAGTATTTCATTATTTAAGACAGGCTGCAATTCTCACCAGAGTTAGCATGGAAAAATATAAAACACTGTAACATACACCACAAAAGATAAAATTAGACTTCTATCTCTTCAGAATGAAACTCAAAGCTTACAGAGAAGCACACTAATTAATCATGGGTATTTCTTGATCATCTTATTTGTAGATTATCAATGACCAAATAAATACCAGACATTGTTAAAAAAAAAAAAGAAAGAAAAAGAAGCATGGCTATGAAGAGATTCTAACATGGAATTGTTTAATAACTTTCTCTGTACAAGTGAATAAGGTTAACTTGATAAATGAATATTAGGAAAGAAAGGCAATTCTCATGAAATATACACTCTCTTAAAAATCAGACCTGAACAACACTTAATTTAATTATGATAGTCATAAAGAAAGATGCTATTAAGTTTTTCCTCCTCAAATATTTTGAGGAGCAAAAGCTTATGAAATACTGAATTGCATAAAATACACTATTAGTTGGTGTCCAGCTTTTGAAAAAAGGGCTAGAATAATTTGCATAATCAAGAGAATCCCTCTGTTACAGTGGCTACGGCACAGTATGTAGAGTTAAGAATCTTGAGTTCTGTCATTTATACATGAAACCTACATTTTTTTTCAAGTATTAACAGAACCAAGATATTCTTCAGTGTCAAGATATATCTCCACAACCGTCTATTCCAATGAAATGATGGATACACCATAATCTAACCAATTCTCCAATTAGCAATTAGAATTATTTCCAACTTTTCATTATTATTATAAATAGTGCTGTAACCAATACCCTTATTAAAACTTTATGCATACCGACTTCTCCCTTATAATAAATTCTTAAAAGTAAAATTTCAGTCAACATGAATATGTACATTAACCTGTGGAAAGATTGTATCATTTTTAGTCTGTGTATCTTTTAGCCTTTTATCTTCTAGAAATACTGTTTGAAATAGCACAATATGAAATACATATAAGTCTACACTAGTTTTTAAATATTTGTGTATTATAACCATACATATATAGATACATGTTAGTGCATGTTTACATATACACATATCTTTATTATGTATCAGTACAAACAGTATCTTTAAACTCCTGTGCTTTTTATTTTATTAAAAAATGTATAACATAAAATTTACCATCTTAACCATTTTTAAGGGTATGGTTCATTAGCGTTAAATACATTCACATTGCTGTGCAGCCAACCTCCAGAACTTTCCATCTCATAAAATTTAAACTTTATATTCATTAAACAACTCCTCCATTTCTGCCCCCACTCTATCCACCATTCCTGGTAATTCTGTCTCTATGAATTTGACTACTCCAGGTACCACATATAAGTGGACTCATACAGTATTTGTCTTTTTGTGTCTGGCATATTTCACCCAGCACAATGTCCTCAAGGTCCATCCATGTGGTCGCAGGTGTCAGAATTTCCTTCCTTTTAAGGATGAATAATATCACATTGCCTGTGTAGACCACATTTTGTTTATTCAGCTGTCGATGGACACTTGGGTTGCTTCCACCTCTTGGCTATTGTGAATGGTGCTGCCATATAAAATATTGTACTTATTTACAAATATTCATCAACACAGTGAAACTCTATGGGAGAAGTCCTTGGCACAAAGAACACCAATTACCCCATGAAGGACAGAGGATAATTCCACTTGACATGGCTACCTCTTCCACTTACTGGCTAGACCAGAATGTGCCACTTGTGAGCACATTCAACACATTTTAGAAATAAATCACACACTAGGCAAGAAAAACTAACAAACATTATCTCTCTGGGTGGGGGGAGGGGAGGATGAGACAGTCTACCCCTCCCACCTCTCAGCTCCTGGAGCTCCCATACTGAGCATGGAGTCACTCAAGAGTCACTGGTGGGAATGGGAACTCACCTCACCTGCCCCGACAAGGTGTCAGGCTCCAGCCTCTACCATGCAGCCCACCAAGTCCACCTCCAGCCAGGTCTGCCCCCAACTTCTCTCACTGTTGCTCCTTGGGTGTCCAGATCACACCTCTTAGAGACGGTCCTTCTGCTACCCTTCCTGGCCATGCTTTTACTTGCTTTCACTGGGGATCCATTATTTCTCCAGAGCTGGGATTTCTGACTTATAAGAAAGTAAGGTTAAAAAAATTTTTTTGGTCTAATCCTCTATGATTTCTCACTTACAGTTACTACCTACTATGGTAGATAGTAGGTGTTAGGATGCCCATTTTACAAAAGGGAAAACTGAGGCTCAGACGGCATTAGTCAACTACCCAATGTCACAAAGTGTGAATAAGCCAAGCCAAATTTGGAACTTAGGTCTGTTAAGTTGAAAGCTTATGTTCACTTCACTATTTTATGCTACATTTCACAAATTGTCTTATTAATTCTCAGTCACTAACACCTATAATAGATTTTTTAAAAATTATTCTTCTTAGAACATCAAGTTCACACACTTTGGGCACTTACTTTCTCTTCTCATTCAGAAATCTAGGGAGAAAACACACCCTTTTCCTCCTTTGGGGCTCCCTCTAAGATGTCATCAGTAGCTAAATATATCTGCCCTGTGTATTGACTTTCATTTGTTCAGAAAGAGACTACAGTTTGCTAGTTGGCAAGCTGGAAACTAAACACGTTTTACTACCTTATTTTCTAAATTACTCATGAGCTTAAAATACACCATTAACCACACTTCTGGGTGAAGGAATATACAGCCATTCTAAGAAAAATAAAAGTCAGTTTGTACTAGTTCACAAAACCTGAAAGTGTCCAGTGATTACACTGCCCGAACAGGAGAAAGCAGCCAGATCCTTTCAACAAAAGAAATCCCACCGCCCTGCCCTTGGCCAACAATACCAAAGGTACCATCCAACAGATGCTACTGATGAGTGGGTAAATAATCAACCTGATAAATTCCTCCACACTTGGGAAGGCTGAAGGTGGGAGAAGAGAAGCAGAGATGCCTAGAACGAAAAAGAAATACCAACCAAGGCCAAGAGAGCAGGTGGACAGAAGCAGCTGATGCCAAAAGCTGCCTTAGATCCGGGCCACCATGTATCCCTACACTAAATCCTTTATCCTTTCATCCTTTTCCAGTAGGTAGCCTGGGCGAGTCTCTGTACCTTGAAACCAAATAAGACTGTTAAGGATAAGATGTAGAAACAGAAGCACTACTCTGTGAGAGAGCAATTAGGTAAATATATAAATGCTGTTAGGAACCAAAGAAGAACCCCATGGTACCAGATTCAAATAGTGACCATCATTAATAAACTTACGATTTGAAAACAGGTATCTATTTCCTAGCTATTTTCCATTGAAAGGAGCTAGAAGCAGTGGTAACCAGGTAACAATAAACGCATCTAGCACCCAGATCTCAACTTCTAAAAACAAATCGCCACTGAAATAAACCAGGACTCCTTAGAGAGATAACTGATTGCAGATCTGGGACATGGAAAGCACAAGGTGAGCTGTAAACATCTTGTGCCAGAAATCAAAGGGATGCTTCAAGATTAACAAGAATGTGGTAAAAAGACACAGAAGCCAGCTGCAAGGGGCTCCTACTAGCCAAACCCGGGACAATTTAAGCGTCAAAAAAGAATAGCAATGGTAATGGATTCTAACACACTGAGTAAAAAAAGGAATCCATGAGTCAACAGCGATGTTTAAAAAAGAAAAGAGGGGGTGGGGAGAAGAAAGCTCTTCTTTACAGAAGAGTACCAGCTAATCAATGAGAAAGAAATGTTCATCATTTTTACAATAACTGAATCAAGCAAGGATCATAATAAAAATACAGATGTGGAACATTCTTTTAGACAACTAGTGAGGAGGGGGTCTTTTCTAGAATAAAATGAGACTAAAGATATATACCAACCAAGTGCAATATGTAATCCTTGTCTGGATCTTGGGGTCCTGGGGGCCAGGGGAGGGTGGAGAGCTAAAGGTTGGGAAAAATGAGGGAAGAATGTGTGTTATATGTTAGATGCTATTACAGACATTTTCTTAGGGATGAAGATGGTATGCTGATTATGTAAGAGAAAGTCCATATTCTGAGGACGTACATAATTATTTAGGGACAAGGTGGCATGATGTGTAAACAATGTTTAATGGTTCAGTAAAAATTAAAAATATAGAGACAGAGCACAAAGTCACCAAATGTTAATAATCAGTGAACCTAAGCGAAGGGTATACACAGAGTTCATTTAACTCTTCTTTCAACTTTCCTACAGATTTTAAGTTTTGCCAAATAAAATAGAGGGAAAACAAACTACCCACAGAGAATTCTAATAACCAAAAGAGGTTCTGAGATAGGCAAGAACACCGAAGAGGAGAAAAATATTTACCAAATGAAGGAAGTTTCTGGTTAGCATAAACATTAAACATTAAAAATCTGGCTTTTTCTTAGTTCAGCAAATACAGCCTAATTTCACACTGGTTTTCTCAATTTAAAAGAATATGCAGGGGCTTCCCTGGTGGCGCAGTGGTTAAGAGTCTGCCTGCCGATGCAGGGGACATGGGTTCGAGCCCTGGTCTGGGAGGATCCCACATGCCGCGGAGCAACTGGGCCCGTGAGCCACAACTACTGAGCCTGCGCGTCTGGAGCCTGTGCTCCGCAACAGGAGGGGCCGCGATGGTGAGAGGCCCGTGCACCGCGATGAAGAGTGAGTGGTCCCCGCTTGCCGCAACTAGAGAAAGCCCTTGCACAAAAACGAAGACCCAACACAGCCATAAATAAATAAATAAATAAATAAAAGAAAGAACGTGAATTTCTAAAAAAAAAAAAAAAAAAAAAGAATATGCAGTGAAGAATGTACACATTGTCCCTGATATGTCAGTAATGACAAAAACTTACACCCAAAACATATTCTTATTAAAAGTTCCTTGAGATGCTGTTATCAATTCCCTAAAGGAAGAAAAAGGTCTTAAAATGAAACATTACATTACACAGTTTCTATTTTAAATGTACAATAAAAGAATCGATATGAGTTGTAATTTCTAAATTTTCTTTGTGACATCTGGGTGAGGTAGACCTGATATTGAGAGAAAAAAAAATGTTTAAAATGCCACAAGTCAACAAGTAATTTAAGGAGAAAATGTAAGCTCTTTTGGTGGAAACCGACACAGCATTTTTACGGTTTCTAAACTAAACATTTTATTTTAATACCGGCTGTCAACCTGCACTGCAGCAGAAGAGTTTAAATAACTTTTCCAAATTTAACTCTTCTGTCCAACGAACGGCAGCTAGATCCACCACGAAAGAACACCAAACATAAGCTCCTGCCAGGTCTCTGCAGACACTTATACACGAAGTAACCTGACTGGAGGTCAGAGCTGATGTGCAAAGTCGAATCATTATGACAATCTGAAGCCTTTTACCATCTCTTTATCTTTCGCTTGTCATAATCACATTATTCAGTTCTGATTAAATAGGGCAGGTTGAACTCCCAGCTCTCCTCTCCTCTCCTGAAAGCCACTACCATTGACAGTAAGGGGATTTACTTTTAGGATATCCCCCTACAAAGAAGGAGAAAGGAAAAAGAATTGTTAAGAACAAGATTTGGGAACTATATTCAATATCCTGTGACAAACCATAATGGAAAAGAATATGAAAAAGAATATGTATAACTGAGTAACTTTGTTGTACAGAAGGAACTAACAAAACATTGTAAATCAACTATACTTCAATAAAATTCAAAAAAAAAAAAAAAGAACAAGATTCGGGAGCCAGAAAGCAAAAGAACTGGTGACGCCCAACCCGAAAGACAAAGAGCTGAATCCTCAGCCAACAGCAGAAGCAGCCTGGTTCATAAAACCTGCTGGGTCCCCACCAGAAATTAATGGACCAGGTAGCTCTGGAAGGAAGGGGGCGGGCCTTGAAACAGAAGGGACAGCCTCAGAAGCAGATACCCCTCCCTCCATGATGGCCCAACTGACAAAAAGGCTGCAGGCTCATCCCCTGGAGAAAGGGTTAGAGAGACAGGGTCTCATTTCACGAGAGACACAGATGACAAAGGAGGTCACACAGAAACTGGACATCCTCTTGGATCTAAAGATGATCATACTAAGTGAAGTAAGTCAGACAGAGAAAGACAAATATCCTACGATATCACTTATATGTAGAATCTAAAAAAAATGATCAAATGAATTTATTTACAAAACAGAAACAAACTCACAGACTTAAAAAACAAACTTATGGTTACAAAAGGGGAAAGGCTGGGGGGGAGAGATAAATTAGGAGGTTGCGATTAACATATATACGCTACTATATATAAAACAGATCATCAACAAGGACCTACTGTATAGCACAGGGAACTCTACTTAATACTCTGTAACAACCTAAATGGGAAAAGAGTCTGAAAAAGAATAGACCTATGTATATGTATAAATGAATCACTTTGTTGTGCACGTGAAACTAACACAACACTGTAAATCAAGCATACTCCAATATAAAATAAAAATTTTTAAAAAAACTGGACATCCTCCCACCACCTTCCACCCACTGGGCTCCCTCAGCTGGAGCTGAAAACCGTATTCTCTGAAGAATCTGAGCAGCCCAAGAGAAAAGACCCTAAGACACTGATAGCAGGGACTCCCCCACCCCCACCCTGATGCAATGGCCCAGCCAGATCACCCCAGAGGAAAGGCTAAAATTGACACAGACAGAGCTTCATGATCACCTTTTAAACATGAGCAAGCAGGCAGCCAAGGAAGAGCACTGAGGAAAGCCTCTGACAGGAAAGGAGGGCACTGAAACAAATGATGGATGTTTAAAAATGGACTTCGAGGAAAAAGAGCCAGGAAGGGAGGTGAAAACTTAACATAAAGTTATTAACATCTTTGGAGAGGAGGGAAGGCATTGCATCCATAAAATAAGAATAGGAGGCCATCTACGCCAACAGGCACATGAAAAGATACTCAACATTGTTAATCCTCAGGGAAATGCCAATCAAACCACAATGAGGTATCACCACACCTGTCAGAATGGCTGTTATCAAAAAGACAAAAAACAAGTGTTGGTGTAGATGTAGAGAAAGGGGAACCCTTGTGCACTGTCGGTTGGAATATACATTGGTGCAGCCACTATGGAAAAGAGTATGGAGGTTCCTCAAAAAAATAAAATGTAACCCAGCAATCCCACTTCTGGGTATATATCTGAAGAAAATGAAATCACTATTTTGAAGAGCTATCTGCACCCCCATGTTTGTTGCAGCACTATTCACAGCAGCCAAGATATGGAAACAACCTAAGTGTCCATGAATGAATAAAGAAAATGTGATGTATACAATGAAATATTATTCAGCCCTAAAAAGAAGGGAGTCCTACCATATGCCACAACATGGATGAACATTGAAGGCATTATGCTAAGTAAAATAAGTCAGACAGAGAAAAAATATTATATGATCTTACTTACATGTGGAATCTAAAAAAAAACAAACTCACAGAAACAGAGAGTAGACTGATGGTTGCCAGGGGTGGGGATAATGGAGAGGTATTGGTCAAAAGGTACAAACTTTCAGTTATAAGATGAATAAGTTCTGGGGATCTAATGTACAGCATAGTGGCTATAGTTAACAATACTGCATAATATACCTGAAAGGTGGTAAGAGAGTAAATATTTTTTTAAAATTTACTTTATCGAAGTACACTTGATTTACACTGTTGTGTTAATCTCTGCTGTACAGCAAAGTGGTTCAGTCATACATATATATACATTCTTTTCCACATTCTTTTCCATTATGGTTTATCATAAGATATTGAACATAGTTTCCTGTGCCATACAGTAGGATTTGTTGTTTATCCATTCTATATATAATAGTCTGCATCTACTAACCCCAAACTCCCAATCCATCCCTCCGGCTAAGACAGTAAATCTTAAGTGTTGTCACCACACACAAAAAAAGGTACCTATGTAAGGTAACAGATGTGTTAACTAATCTTATTGTGGTAACCTTTTCACAATATATACATGTATCAAATCATCAACTTGTACACCTTAAACGGACACAATGGTATATATCAATTACCATACATCTCAGTAAATACGTGGGTGAGTGGGTAAGAATAGGAGTCCATAAAAATAGAATATTCAGAGCATGAAAAGTAAACACTTGGAAAATAAAAATATAATAAAGAAGAAAAACTCAGTGTAAGGGTTGTAAGATCAAACTGAGGAAATCATTTAAAAACAAAAACAAAAAGGAAAAAGTTAAAGAAAACAGAAGATAGAAGCAGAGGAATAGAACAGGAGTACTTAAAGGAAGAAAATCAAAACCTTCCCAAATTTGAAGGACATAAATTTCCAGATTAATGGGACAACCAAGCACCTAGCACAATGGATGAAGAGACCCCCATAACGGTGTATTGTGAAAAGTCAGTGTATTCAAGACAAAGACCTTGAAACAGAGGTTCTCAACCCTGGCTACATATCAGAACTACCAGGGAACTTTCCAAAAATACTCATGTTTGGGCTCCACTCCAGACCAATTATTTCAAAATCTCTCATACTAGGATTTGGTCAAAGCTTGCAGACAATTTTACGAGGAGCCAGGGTTGAGAATCACTGTCCTAAAATTGCCCAGAAAAAAAAAAAGGAGAGAAACAAGGAGGGAGAAAGATTTTGAGATTTCTTAACAGCAATAGTGAAAGCCCAAAGACAACAGATCAGACTTTCAAAATTGTGAAGGAAAACTTATTTTCAACCTAGAGATTAGCAATTAAGTGTAACACACAATAAATGTTTCCAGCCCACTGAGGTCTCACAAAATTTATCCTCCCTGCCGCTTTCCTCAGGGTGCTACTTGAGAAGGGAGCCCACCAAAGCCTGGCTGCAAAGCAAGAAAGAGGAAGGCATGGGACCCTGCAAACAGGGATCCAACCAGGGGACAGACTAACGGTCCCTGAATGATGGCTGAGCACCCCAGGATAGAGGGCAACTGATCCAGAACAGAGAACAGTATCCAAACAGATAAAATTATGTATCTGAATGTACTGAGAGAAAATTCTAACTGGGAGACAATACGTGTGATAAGTACATAGAAAACTAAGCAAAGAACAAGATAATTATTAACTCCAGGCAACACAAAAAGTTGTCCACGGAAGGGAAAGTTATCACAATTATTCCGTGCCTCAGCTGTGAACAGCATTTACTACATCACAACACTGTGAACACAGAATATACTGATCTGGACAAATGAATGACGTGATCACACCAGAAGGACAGAGGATGGGGTGGGATGCATCTGATGGTTGGGGGTGGGGAGGGGAACAGACACTCACCTTCCACAGAAAGAGCCCAACAGACAACACATGAAACAGAAACTCAAAAAGTCCATCCACAAACCTGTTATGTAATGACATGATTTAAACAGTAAAAATGGCTGGGGTGGTGGGGTGAGCGGTTAAAGAAGGGACTGATTTCTATAATAAGCAGTGTAGACTTTTAAAATATAAACATGAACAATTTTGATAAAAATTAAAACTAAATTACAGACGTCGAAAGGAGGGCCTCTGGAGTGTGGAACTCCAGAGTTTGGAGCCATGTGGCTGACAGGGTCTTGGTGCTATGGACAGGTGTCAGGCCTGAGCCTCTTAGGTGGGAGAGCTGAGTTCAGGACATTGGTCCACCAGAGATCTCCCAGCCCCACGTAATATCAAACAGCAAAAGCTCTCCCAGAGACCTCCATCTCAATGCTAAGACCCAGCTCCACTCAATGACCAGCAAGCTACAGTGCTAGACACCCCATGCCAGACAACTAGCAAGAAAGGAACACAACCCCACCCATTAGCACAGAGCCTGCCTAAAAATCTTAATAAGGTCAAAGACACCCCAAAACACACCACGGGACACGGTCCTGCCCACCAGAAAGACAAGATCCAGTCTCATCCACCAGAACACAGGCACCAGTCCCCTCAACCAGGAATCCTACACAACCCACTAAACCAACCTTACCCCCTGGGGGCAGACAGCAACAACGGGAACTACGAACCTGCAGCCTGCGAAAAGGAGACCCCATACGCAGTAAGTTAAGCAAAATGAGAAGACAGAGAAATACACAGCAGATGAAGGAGCAAAATAAAAATGCACCAGACCTAACAAATGAAGAGGAAATAGGCAGTCTACGTGAAAAAGAATTCAGAATAATGATAGTAAAAGAGGATCCAAAATCTTGGAAACAGAATGGAGAAAATACAAGAAACGTTTAACAAGGACCTAGAAGAACTAAAGAGCAAACAAACATTGATGAACAACACAATAAATGAAATTAAAAATTCTCTAGAAGGAATCAATAGCAGAATAACTGAGGCAAAAGAACGGATAACGGACCTGGAAGATAAAATAGTGGAAATAACTATCACAGAGCAAAATAAAGAAAAAATAATGAAAAGAATTGAAGACAGTGTCACAGACCTCTGGGACAACACTAAAGGCACCAACATTCGAATTATAGGGGTCCCAGAAGAAGAAGAGAAAAAGAAAGAGACTGAGAAAATATTTGAAGAGATTATAGTTGTAAACTTCCCTAATATGGGAAAGGAAATAGTCAATCAAGTCGAGAAAGTACAGAGAGTCACATACAGGATAAATCCAAGGAGAAATACGCCAAGACACATACAAATCAAACTATCAAAAATTAAATACAAAGAAAAAATATTAAAGGCAGCAAGGGAAAAGCAACAAATAACATACAAGGGAACCCCCATACAGTTAACAGCTGATCTTTCAGCAGAAACTCTGCAAGCCAGAAGGGTGTGGCAGGACATATTTAAAGTGATGAAAGGGAAAAACCTACAACCAAGATTACTCTACCCAGCAATGATCTCATTCAGATTCGACGGAGAAATTAAAACCCTTACAGACAAGCAAAAGCTAAGGGAATTCAGCACCACCAAAACAGCTTTACAACAAATGCTAAAGGAACTTCTCTAGGAAGGAAACACAAGAGAAGGAAAACACCTACGATAACAAACCCAAAACAGTTAAGAAAAAGGTAACAGGAACATACCTATCGATAATTACCTTAAATGTAAATGGATTACATGCTCCAACCAAAAGACAAAGACTGGCTGAATGGAGACAAAAACAAGACCCGTATATATGCTGTCTACAAGAGACCGAGACCCACTTCAGACCTAGGTAAGCATACAGACTGAAAGTGAGGGGATGGAAAAAGATATTCCATGCAAATGAAAATCAAAAGAAAGCTGGAGTAGCAATTCTCATATCAGACAAAATACACTTTAAAATAAAGAATGTTACAAGAGACAAAGAAGGACACTACATAATGATCAAGGGATCAATCCAACAGGAAGATATAACAATTCTAAATATTTATGCACCCAACACAGGAGCACCTCAAGACATAAGGCAAATGCTAACAGCCATAAAAGGGGAAATTGACAGTAAAACGATTATACTAGGGGACTTTAACACCCCACTTTCACACATGGACAGATCATCCAAAATGAAAATAAATAAGGAAATACAAGCTTTAAATGACACATTAAACAAGATGGAATTAATTGATATTTATAGGACATTCCATCCAAAAACAACAGAATACACTTTCTTCTCAAGTGCTCATAGAACATTCTGCAAGATAGATCATATCTTGGGTCACAAATCAAGGCTTGGTAAACTTACGAAAATTGAAATCATACTAAGTATCTTTTCCGACCACAATGCTATGAGACTAGATACCAATTACAGGAAAAAAGTCTGTAAAAAATACAAACACATAGAGGCTAAACAATACACTCCTAAATAACCAAGAGATCAATGAAGAAATCAAAGAGGAAATCAAAATATACTTAGAAACAAATGACAATGAAAACACGATGACCCAAAACCTAGGGGATGCAGCAAAAGCAGTTCTAAGAGGGAAGTTTATAGCAATACAATCTTACCTCAAGAAACAAGAAACATCTTAAATAAACAACCTAACCTTACACCTAAAACAATTAGAGAAAGAAGAACTAAAAAACCCCAAAGTTAGCAGAAGGAAAGAAATCATAAAGATCAGATAAATGAAAAGAAATGAAGGAAACGATAGCAAAGATCAATAAAACTAAATGCTGGTTCTTTGAGAAGATAAACAAAGTTGATAAACCATTAGCCAGACTCATCAAGAAAAAAAGGGAGAAGGCTCAAATCAATAGAATTAGAAATGAAAAAGGAGAAGTAACAAATGACACTGCAGAAATACAGAGGATCATAAGAGATTACTACAAGCAACTCTATGCCAATAAAATGGACAACCTGGAAGAAATGGACAAATTCTTAGAAAAGCACAACCTTCCCAGACTGAACCAGGAAGAAATATGAACAGACCAATCACAAACACTGAAATTGAAACTGCGACTAAAAATCTTCCAACAAACCAAAGCCCAGGACCAGATGGCTTCACAGGCGAATTCTCAAACATTTAGAGAAGACCTAACACCTATCCTTCTCAAACACTTCCAAAATATAGCAGAGGGAGGAACACTTCCCAACTCATTCTACGAGGCCACCATCACCATGATACCAAAACCAGACAAAGATGTCACAAAGAAAGAAAACTACAGGCCAATATCACTGATGAACATAGATGCAAAAATCCTCAACAAAATACTAGCAAACAGAATCCAACAGCACATTAAAAGGATCATACACCATGATCAAGTGGGGTTTATCGCAGAAATGCAAGGATTCTTCAATAAATGCAAATCAATCAATGTGATAACCCATATGGACAAACTGAAGGAGAAAAACCATATGATCATCTCAACAGATGTAGAAAAAGCTTTCGACAAAATTCAACACCCATTTATGATAAAAGCTCTCCAGAAACTGGGCACAAAGGGAATCTACCTCAACATAATAAAGTCCATATATGACAAACACGCAGCAAACATCATTCTCAATGGTGAAAAACTGAAACCATTTCCACTAAGATCAGGAACAAGACAAGGTTGCCCACTCTCATCACTATTATTCAACATAGTTGTGGAAGTTTTAGCCACAGCAATCAGAGAAGAAAAAGAAATAAAAGGAATACAAATTGGAAAAGAAGAAGTAAAGCTGTCACTGTTTGCAGATGACATGATACTATACATAGGGAATCCTAAAGATGCCACCAGAAAACTACTAGAGCTAATCAATGAATTTGGTAGAGTAGCAGGATACGAAATTAATGCACAGAAAACTCTTGCATTCCTATACACTAATGATGAAAAATCTGAAAGAGAAGTTAAGGAAACACTCCCATTTACCATTGCAACAAAAAGAAAAAAATACCTATGAATAAACCTACCTGAGGAGACGAAAGACCTGTATGCAGAAAACTATAAGACACTGATGAAAGAAATGAAAGATGATACAAACAGATGGAGAGATACACCATGTTCTTGGACTGGAAGAAGCAACATTGTGAAAATGACTATACTACCCAAAGCAATCTACAGATTCAATGCAATCCCTATCAAACTACCAATGGCATTTTTCAGAGAACTAGAACAAAAAATTTCACAATGTGTAGGAAACACAAAAGCCCCGAATAGCTGAAGCAATCTTGAGAAAGAAAAACGAAGCTGGAGGAATCAGGCTCCCGGACTTCAGACTATACTACAAAGCTACAGTAATCAAGACACTATGGTACTGGCACAAAAACAGAAAAATAGATCAATGGAACAGGATAGAAAGCCCAGAGATAAACCCACACACATATGGTCACCTTATTTTTGATAAGGGAGGCAAGAATATACAGTGGAGAAAAGACAGCCTCTTCAATAAGTGGTGCTGGGAAAACTGGACAGCTACATGTAAAAGAATGAAATTAGAACACTCCCTAACACCATACACAAAAATAAACTCAAAATGGATTAAAGATCTAAATGTAAGGCCAGACGCTATAAAACTCTTCAGAGGAAAACATAGGCAGACCACTCTATGACATAAATCACAGCAAGATCCTTTTTGACCCACCTCCTAGAGAAATGGAAATAAAAACAAAACTAAACAAATGGGACCTAATGAAACTTAAAAGCTTTTGCACAGCAAAGGAAACCATAAACAAGTCGAAAAGACAACCCTCAGAATGGGAGAAAATATTTGCAAATGAAGCAACTGACAAAGGATTAATCTCCAAAATTTATAAGCAGCTCATGCAGCTCAATATCAAAAAACAAACAACCCAATCCAAAAATGGGCAGAAGACCTAAATAGACATTTCTCCAAAGAAGATTTACAGATTGCCAACAAACACATGAAAGAATGCTCAACATCACTAATCATTAGAGAAATGTAAATCAAAACTACAATGAGGTATCACCTCACACCAGTCAGAATGGCCATCATTAAAAAAAAATCTACAAACAATAAATGCTGGAGAGGGTGTGGAGAAAAGAGAACCCTCTTGCTCTGTTGGTGGGAATGTAAATTGACACAGCCACTATGGAGAACAGGATGGAGGTTCCTTAAAAAACTAAAAATAGAACTACCATACGACCCAGCAATCCCACTACTGGGCATATACACTGAGAAAACCATAATTCAAAGAGTCATGTACCACAATGTTCACTGCAGCTCTATTTACAATAGCCAGGACATGGAAGCAACCTAAGTGTCCACCGACAGATGAATGGATAAAGAAAATGTGGCACATATATACAATGGAACATTACTCAGCCATAAAAAGAAACGAAATTGAGTTACTTGTAGTGACGTGGATGGACATAGAGACTGTGATACAGAGTGAAGTAAGTCAGACAGAGAAAAACAAATACCGTATGCTAACACATACATATGGCATCTAAACAAAAAAAGTGGTTCTGATGAACCTAGGGGCAGGCCAGGAATAAAGACGTAGACATAGAGAATGGACTTGAGGACACAGGGAGGGGGAAGGGTAAGCTGGGACGAAGTGAGAGAGTGGCATGGACATATATACACTACCAATGTAAAATAGATAGCTAGTGGGAAGCAGCCACATAGCACAGGGAGATCAGCTCAGTGCTTTGTGACCACCTAGAGGGGTGGGATAGGGAGGGTGGGAGGGAGACACAAGAGGGAGGAGATATGGGGATATGTGTATATGTATAGCTGATTCACTTTGTTATACAGCAGAAACTAACACACCATTGCAAAGCAATTATACTCCAATAAAGATGTTAAAAAAATAAAAATTAAATTTAAAAATACCCTAAATTACAAAAAAACATTCTATAAGCAGGGTAATTCTTCATCTATCATAACAGGAATTAACAGAAAATGTCTACAGTTAGTATAGTTGTTAAAATAGCTTTATAAACATCCTATTTAGAGACCTGGAAGGAACCACCAGAAAAACCAAGACATGATTCCAAATGGCTTTTAGGGAAAGAAAAAGGGAAGAAATGGAGCTGAAACTATTCATTTTCATTATAAATGCTCTGTACTGTTGGATTTTGTAATGATGTACATATAGCATAAAGAAAGTGTATTAAAAATATTCAGAAAGAAGGCTTGTTTTGGTAACTTTATTTACTTACATTAAGTTTAGAGTTACCTCTGTTGACACAATTCTAGCTCATTTTCCTAACTGATATGTAGCACTCACTGCCCAATTACACGACCCTCTATTTATTCATTATAATGTTGACAGGCACTTAGGTTATTTCCAAAGTTTCCCTATTAAAAGCAACAGTACAGTAAACATGTCTTGTATCTACTTGCACACATGTGATATTTTCATCTCTTCAGTTGCCTTCACACTTTTTGCCTTGTGTTTCCCCACCCCCAGTTTTTTAACTCCTTATACTTTTTTTAAAAAACGAAACTCCAGACTTTATTTGGATTTCAGTACTTTTCCCATTAATGTCCTCTTTTTGTTCCAGGAACCCATCCAGAGTACAATGCTGCACTTAACGATGCATTTACACACCTTCCCAGTCTCAAGGGCTGTTTTTCACTTACACTCAGGAGAAACTTGTTTAAGCAATGCCAACTGTTAAACCAAAACAAATCATTTTAACCTCTCTGAGTCCTTTGCTGTAAAATGAGCAAATAACATTATTTGAGAATGTCTAATAAGATAATGATATGAAGAGCCCTATAAACTGTTTTCCCTACCCGAAGTACGTATTTGCTTAATATATATTATTCACAAGCTAGACAAGGATCAGAAATATCTTCTTTTGGGACTTCCCTGGTGGTGCAGTGGTTAAGAATCCACCTGCCTATTCAGGGCACACAGGTTCGAGCCCTGCTCCGGAAGATCCCACATGCCACGGAGCACCTGAGCCCATGCACCACAACTACTGAGCCTGCATGCCACAACTACTGAAGCCCGCGCGCCTACAGCCTGTGCTCCGCAATGAGAAGCCACCACAGTGAGAAGCCCACGCACCACAATGAAGAGTAGCCCCTGCTCGCTGCAACTAGAGAAAGCCCGCACGCAGCAACAAAGACCGAAAGAAGCCAAAAATAAATAAATAAATTTATATAAAAAAAAGAAATATCTTATAAAATGTTCAGAAAAGAACTAAAACCCTCCTTTTTCCCTAGATCATGCACATTTTTATAATAACATGGAGATATCAAAGACTCTTGACATGTTCATAAAGGACTTGTATATAATGAAATTTTTGAGAAACTCTAGGGAAAAAAGTTATCATCAGTCTAGAGAAACAACAATGTAAAACTTACCAAACGCTCTAATCTTGCTAATACATGTCACATAATAAATCTTAAGGGAGAAACTAAAGCTGATTTCTAATTTCTTAATATCCATTCCCATTTCTCCTTTTTTTTTTCCCATTTCTACTTCTTGATTGTTTTTTCATCAATCTACTTATCTTTCATATTTAAGGAATAGTTGGAAAATGGGTTTGAAAACTGAGCATTATAAGTAGAATGAATTATGACATGAATTAAATGACAATGAGAACATATTTAAATTTTAGAATTCTATAAATAATTAGAATTACATTTTCTGATTCCATGGACAATGAGAAAATTTTTTCTTAACTTTATGGGTTCAATTACACTTATCTTAAAACTCTTGGGGAAAAGATTTAATTCAATCTTTAATTTTTATTTTTTTACATTTTACTGAAGTATAGTTGATTTGCAGTGTTGTGTTAATTAAACCAATCTTTCAAATTTGGTAACAAGAATTAACTTCTTAGCAAAGGTCACTTTAACAAAGTGTTAACATGTAAAATTTTAATAAATATTTTTGTTTGGGCTTTAATACCACTAGTTTTTTGACAAACTCAGTATATCCTAGTAACATTTAACCACTGAAAATCATACCAAATATTGATTCTTTACTACTAGCTAGACTCTAAGGACCTCAAGACAAAGACACCTTTTAGGACAAACATGAGCTCATGGGAACATACTAATTTATCTCATAGAGTACATGGCCCTACGTTTAGCAGCAAGACCTTTCCCTTGCTCTACACACATAACACCCATTGATATCCATGGGCAAGGGCAGGCAAGGGGCACCATGCAGCCTCTTGTAAAGGGAAAAACTTATGTCTACTTTTCAATGGTGTTTGCCACCTGGCTCCCAGCCAATCCAATATCAACATCACCATTCATGAAGTGCTGGAAAATTCCTTGTCTTCTGTGAATTCCAGACTTTTGAAAAGGTCAAAATTCAATTTGAAAAGAAGCAAATCATTATACTTAAGAAGGCCCAGAACATAGAAATATCACACAGTATAAGTACAATACTGACAAATGATCCAAAATACTCTATTGTAGCAGACGTGAAAATCTATGCAATAATAGTGGCCATTTGGGGTGTTTGCTATGTATTATATCATCCCATTTCCTTCTCACAAAAATCCTGTAAGTGGTTATGGACCATATTTTTCAGGTGAGGAAAGTAAATTTAGAGAGGTAAACTGGCAGAGCTAAGATTATAAAACTCTGGTACTCTTCTAACACTATAGCCTATCTACCATTAACTCTAGAACATGGGTAATGACATTAACTGTTTGAAACTAGCCTATTCCTTTGGAAATACTTTTTAAAATGTATGCTACAATTTTAGTTGATACCTTCCTTTATTTTCCAGAGGAACTGTTTTTTACTTTCCCCTCCTTAATCTCTATAATAGTGACACTATTGCTTAAATACACCTTCAGTCTCTTAAGTGTTCAGGAGACTGAAAAAGATAATAGGAAAGAATTTATAGGATCAAATAATCTGAGTACAAGCATCTTCTATTTGTTCAAGAGACTGCAAAATATAATAGGGAAGAATTTACAGGATCGTCTTAAATTAAATACTCTGAGTATAAGCATCTTCTATGGAAGTTCACCCATGCTATTTTCTTTTGATAAAATTCTCGAACATCGACCAAACGTTTCCCTGACTGCCAGAGACAGGACCCTTTTCAATGAGAAAGCTAGGAGGAAATGCTGTTCCATCCCCTGATACGAATCTTACAAGCAGGCCAAATTGGCCAGCAAGTTGACACCCATCCTAACAGAGCAAGAGATCAAAGACTGACTAACAGTGTGGAGACCCAGACCTTTAGAGTATTCCAAGACATCACCCTCCTCTGTTAAAGATTCAAGACAATTCCCCAGGATGCAATACACAGGGATTTGTGTGGTTCATGGGGAGTCTGGCAGCACAGGTACAATTTCTTTGTAACCCACTTTCCTAAAGTGGGAATCAGGGCGCTGGAAAGGGAGACAGTTTTCCCATCACATAAACACAAAGAACAGAGGTCAAAGGCCAAGACCCCATCTCACTGACTCTCTGAACACGTGACCAAAGTCAGTCTTCCAAATTATTACAATTTAGTCGTCTTCTTTACCGCAGGAATTTCAACGTATCATTTAAACTACAGGTTTCATTCGTGAAACCAGCTATCAAGATACAGGCTACACTCATGTATATACACTGAAAACTTAAGTACCAAAACAGGCCAGGGGCTCTAACTACAACTAGCTTTGACCTTAAGGATTGAACGGATGGTAATCAGACAGATCATCTGTAATCCGGAGGATTTAATCTGCAGGATTTAGACAATTTCTGATCTTGAACAAGTTATGGCAATGACTTTGAAATCCAGTTCTGAGAAAAGGTGTCATTAAAGAAGATTTTTTTAATGTAAAAAGAAAAAAAAAATTAACACAGCTTTAAGGTAGTTACGACCCTAGTAACACAGAGACCAATGTTTTGGAACTACTGAAGTTTCACTGATATACTAGTTTAAAGAGAAGAAGAAACATGAAATATTATACTGCTTATTCTAAAAACTTCTCCATTTCCTGGGGCTTTTAAATAAATATATCTCAGTCTCTTTCGACAATTAAAGTTTGCAAAGGTAAGACATAGATTTACCTGAAATTCTATTGCCATAGTTCATTTCTCCAGGACCATATCACAAAAGAGGCGGGACCCTAATGACCACACGGAAGTAGGTCCATTACATACATGTTCACAGGGGAGATGGACGTACCTGTATTAAACCAAACTCTGATCCTCCACAGATCTTCTTAGAGCAAGTCTTTTAATCTGGTGATAATAATAATCAGTAATGCCTTACAAGTAAGAACACTTTTTCCCCATGACCAATTCATAAAAGTAGAATCAGCAAATTTTGCTACTGTATTTCTGCATATGAAAATTGAATTTTGGTTTCTACCTTAATGATCTATATTCCCCTTTTTACTTTTTCTTTGTGGAATATTTTTCCCAGCAGTATTTTACATTGTTCACTTTCTTTCAAGCACCATGGTCCTGAATGAACCTTTTGTCATCATGTCTGGGTGGTTGTAAGACTAAGTAAGCCATATCTATCATTTCAAGCTGAAATTGCTTACCCGATTTTGAATTCACTGTGCAAAAACGTAGAAATATCAACCCCTGTCAATTCGAATTACTTTTCATCAAATTTCCTTCTGGAGTACAAAATGTGGAGGGTTTTGATTAATAAAGATCATTTCCATATTTTTTCATTTTATATTTTAATTTTAATTCTTTAAGTAAATGTATACGTACTCATAAGTGAGCACTTATTCATTAAAATCACTCAGATTATTTTTGAAGTCTTTAAAACAAGTTCCAAATAATTGAGAGAGTTCTTAAGCTAACTTGATCCACGATTCATAAATCATGTGTATCATGCAGTTTCTAAGGAAACTGAATCATCTGGGACAGGAGAAACAAACGAGGAGCCAAGAGTTGTGATTCCCTTTGTGGCTGTGAGCAAATCGAATACTTTTCCTCGTGACTCGGTGAGTTTATGTAGAAACAAGGTGAAACACAGGATCTTTGGAAAATCAGGTTCAATATTTGAATGTTAAATTTCCATGTTATTTTAAAAAATAAAACTGAACTTGACATGACCTAGTATTTGAAAAATAATAGCACCATGGAGTTAAAAGACTATCTCTGAGCTACTACAGGAGCTCATAGGTAAAAACAAGGACATTCACATTTTAAATGGAAAAAACCCTCAGCGTTTCCTATGTAAGCAGAATGGTTAAACAATGAAACAATTAGTGAAACCATCAATTTGGCTAAATGATTTTTACTGAACAAAGCAAATATAGGATGTCCCTCTTCAAAGAACTGGAATAAAATAGGCTGCCAACATTTACTGAGAATCTGCCGTGGTCCAGCACTGTTCTGAGAGTTTCACTCAATGTAATCCTCAAAATAGATGCGTACGAGTTCCCATTTATCCCCATTTAGAAATAAGGAAGCAAGCACAGATGAGACACATGCCTCGCCCAGAATTACATGGTTAGGGAGCGGCATATTTTGTTCTAAAATCAATACTGAAAAGTCAGACAGAGAAAGACAAGTATATGATATCATTTATATGTGGAATCAGAAAATACGATACAAATGAACTTATTTACAAAACGGAAACAGACTCAGAGACATAGAGAACAGACTTATGGTTACCAAAGGGGAAGGGGGGGAGGGATAAATTAGGAGGTTGGGATTAACATATACACAATACTATATATAAAATAGATAAAGAACAAGGACCTACTGTATGGCACAGGAAACTATATTCAATATCTTATAATAACCTATGATGAAAAAGAATCTGAAAAGGAATACACACACATACACACACACACACATATATACATAAGTGTGTGTATAACTGAATCACTTTGCTGTATGCCTAAAACTAACCCGACATTGTAAATCAACTATAGTTCAGTTAAATAAATAAATAAATAAAATCAATACTGAATAAACATAATAATAACTGACGATTCAAAAAAGAGTAGAATATCTAGTGCTGAATGCAGAACACTCTTCCTGAGTATGTGCACACAGGCAGACATGACCCTTGCCCTGGCATCGTCCCTGGGAGGGACAGTGCCACCAGCAAACCCCCAGGGGATGGGGTAAGAGGGCAGGGTCTAACTCCCAAACAGTGGGCTTCCTGGATCCGGACAACTGGAACATGAAAACTACAAGCTGATTGAGACAACATCAAATTATTTTCCACGACAGCATTCACGTCTTTAAAACATTTTAGAAGAAAAATACATAAAAATCTCATCCTGCTTTTCCCCACTTTCCCATAAATGAGGCAAAATTTACAAATACATATCCGGCATAAACATTTAAAATATGCTATCCTAAACAACGTAAATTATTATGCAATCTACAAAACATTCAAATGGAGGCTCAGGTGATGGGGAGTAAGGCAGCCCCCAGACTCCACAAGCGAAACTCATCCAACAAACACATGATAGGAGGGTTCATTGCACA
The DNA here is from genome assembly GCF_965194805.1 of Balaenoptera borealis. Taxonomy (NCBI): domain Eukaryota; kingdom Metazoa; phylum Chordata; class Mammalia; order Artiodactyla; family Balaenopteridae; genus Balaenoptera; species Balaenoptera borealis. The sequence continues at coordinate 65,283,151 of NC_138869.1, read as the reverse complement.
CTGTGGACAGAAGAACACTTAGGACAAAATCTTCCAAGCAAAAGCAGAGACCAAGACTGGAAAATCGGGAAAACACTGGACTGAACGCGAAGGAAAACTGAAGTCTAATCAATGGTATGAACACAGTACAAAGAAAGAGATGCCACAGGACCCACTGGAGAAGGTCAGAAAGCCCACAGAGAGCCCGAAGAGCAGGCAGGTGCAGTGGTCACCAGCCATGCAACCAGGAAGGGGGCCTGAGCAGCTGCCCCAAACCGGCTGGGGGTTGAGCAAGGACAGCCTGGGTATTAAGGACAGCAGGGACTGCGATGGTGACAACTAACTTTTACTGCGCACTGGACTCTGCCCTTTACGTACATTACTTCATCTAGCCCTTCCACGAAACCACGAGGCACTATCCCTATTTCACAGATGAGGAAACCAAGGCTCACAGGAGCTCAGTCACTTGCCCAAGGTCATCACATGGTCACTGCAGAGCCATGATCTGAACACTTCACAGTCTATGCTCTGCTACCCGTTAAAATACTATACCTGTAAAGACTGCTGAGAGAAATTAAAGGAGATCTAAATGAATACTGCGTTCATGGATCAGGAGGCTCACACTGGTAACATTCAATTTTCCCCAAGTGACCTAGAGACTCAATACAATCACAATCAAAATCACAGCAAACTTCTTTATGGAAATGAACACGCTGATCAAAAAATGTATATGGAAATACAAAGGAATAGAAAAGCCAAAACAATTTTGTAAAAGAACAAAATCGTACGACTTGTGCTACCTAATTTCAACACTTAAACCTAGAATCATCGAAATGGTGTGGGAATGGCATAAAATTAGGCACACGGATCACTGGAAAAGAACAGACCAGAAAGACCCAACCATCCGTGGTCAATACATCCTCAACAAAGGTGCCAGCGTCACCCAGTGGAGGAAAGATAGTCGTTTCAACAAATGGTGCTGGAACAACTAGCATATGTACCCAGCACCATATACAAAAATTAATTCAAAATGAAAAGAATGTGTATATATGTATGACTGAATCACTTTGCTGTACAGCAGAAATTAACACAAGATTGTAAATCAACTATACTTCAATAAAATAAATTTTTTAAAAATTAATTCAAAATGGACCATAGTCCTAAATTGAAGAGACAAAATTATAAAACTTTTAGAAGAAAATATGGGTGAGAATCTTTATGATCTTGGGTTAGGCAAAGACTTCTTAAATATGACATCAAACGATGAACCACAAAAGAAAACACTGATTAACTGGACGTCATCAAAATAAAAAATTTTGCTCTTCAAAATGATCTATGTAATTCCCACTTCCATATACAGCACGGCTCCTCTATAGCTTTTCTGATGGGGAGAATCCAGCACGAAAGTCCAATCCACCTGACAGCTGCATTATTTTCACTGTGTATTAATAAACTGACATTCTGGTTTATACATCCGTGTCCTGAGAGTTCATTCACCCAGAAAAAGTCATTCTCCCTGGGCGGGGAGCATTAATAAGACTCAGTTTCTACTCCCACAAAACTAAACCTAGACCCTGGGCTATGATGCCTTCATCCGAGTAACAGCCCAATGACTCCTAGGCCACCCACCCAAACCTAGTAAAGTTTCTCTCCCTCTATCTATTTTTTAAGTATAAGAAACAGTACTTTTGAAAATCTGTACTTTGTTTAAGAAATCAACTGAACTTTCCCACACTGATTTTTTTTTTTTTTTCCAAAGATACAAAAAGTTTGCTTAGGTCTGCTGGAAGAATTAACACTTGCTACTAAATGCTCCAGCAAGTCTGGGAACAAAAAGGACAAAGACAGCAATGAAGAGTGGCCCCCGCTCGCTGCAACTAGAAAAAGCCCACTCATGGCGACGAAGACCCAATGCAGCCAAAAATAAATAAAATAAAATAAATAAATAAATTTATAAAAAAAAAGGACAAAGAGAAATGGTTTGAGATGAAAACAAAAAAAACCATAATCACAAATTAACAAAATCCAAGACAGTGGAGGAAAAAACCCTTAAAATACGCTTTCCATAATTATAAAGAAATAAAGGATAATATTTTGTGATATTTCCTAAATTAAATAATGAAATTATATGCAATTGAGTCTAACCAACATTTTTTAATAAAGAAAACTACAGATGTGGCTACTTAGCCTGAAATATCATTCTATTTACTAACTGCTATTCAAATTATATATTAAAATGATTTCCCATAACCAGTAAGAAACAGTCTACCTTAGTCAGCTTTAATTGAGAGATTAAAAACAATGAACCACTGATATTTCTATAATTAGCAGATGAAGCACAATCTAATAATAGACACTGGACGACATTTTCTACCACCTGCTAGTAGTCTGTGGTTATTAGTCAGTGATGAAGATCTCAATAATTTCTGAATAATGGTTGGTTGGCAAATGTGTTACATGAGGCCCAACACGGCGGCAGATGCCAGACTGTGTGATGTGGGTCCCTTGGTGCTGCATGGCCCTCTCCAACACCCACCGCCCTACAAGGCCATCTGGGGGCCAAAGCAACAGCTGGGACGCAGAATGGTGTGATGACCACCTCTATCCACTGTTGGTCACTCCTCCCAAATCCCTCTCTTGGGAGACACGAATCCCTCTTTTGCCCCCATGTTTTGCTCTCCTGTTTTCTGCCCTCCCTCCAGGCTCCAGGACACCACCCCACCCCAAATTCCTTCCATCTCTCCCTTTCAAGGCAGTCTCCCCAGTCACAAGCATGCACGGAATGGGGTGGCCCCAGGGCACAGCCCTGCACTGCCTCTCCTGAGCGAAGCTAACTTCTAGAGGGTTCTAGCATCTTCTCCAGAGTCAGGGTGCTGTCTGAAAAGGGGTATACAAACCTTTCAGGACTACATTAAACAACCCTGTTTCCCAGCCTAGCCATCTGGGTGGTAGCATAAATTAAATTTTTAAACATTGCCACCTTATAATTAATGTACTATGCAGTAAAACATTAGAAACCCAACTAACTACAGCCTCCAGTATACCATCCCTCACAGCTCCACTTGAAAGGAAAAAATGCAAATGATTTAAATACAAATTGATTGTTGGTGGACGTCAGCAAACATTTAGTTTAACCTCCCACCTTCCACATGGACAGCTGGTAAAATCACAGTGAATGTTCCACGGATAACTCGTCCTCTGCCAACATAAAGCGTCAGTGATGTTTACCACCTTGAATTAAGGAACACCAGGAAAGAGATCATATTTTAAATAGTTTTTCAATCACAAGAGTCTAACTTTTAAAAATCTTTTTTCTGCTTCACTTTCACATAAATTCCATGAACCACTTAAATTTTGCAAACTTTTAGGAATTTTAAACATGTTTATAGATAAATATTACTTCACTTTCTTACATGTTTGCCTCCCAGGAGCACTTAATATGTTAGGTTACAGAAAATAAAAGAATGACAACCTGTACTTTCAGTAAACAGCTAAAAGAGCATATTTTAGATATTATTGATATATTAATATCAATATTTCTGTACAATATGAGATCAGCCCCACCAGACATCATGGCATTTCATTAGTAATACACTGAGATTATAATGTTAGTTATTCATTATATACTCCATCCTAAACATCCTAATTCTAAGGAGTTTCTTGTTCAATGATGGGTAAAAGTTTGTGTATTCTATGTTAAAAAAATCCTGTTGTCCTAACTTTTAAGAACCGAATCATCTGTAAATCCCCTTCTGAACTATGTGATCACTGCAATGTTAAAGCAGGAAGGAACATTAGAGGTAACCTAATACGATCTACTCACCAGACACACTAACTACGACCACCAAAAAAAAAAAGTTAAATGATGTGTCCAAGGTCTCACAGCAGGGAAAGAGAAGCAACTGGATAATTCCAGGTATCCTGACTCCAAGTGGGTTTTTGGTTGTTTTTTTTTAACTGAAGTATAGTTGATTTACAACGTTGTATTAACTTCTGCTGTACAGCAAAGTGATTCAGTTATACATATTCTTTTTTTTATATTCTTTGCCATTATGGTTTATCATAGGATACTGAATATAGTTCCCTGTGCTATATGTTAGGACCTTGTTGCTTATCCATTTTCTATATAATAATTTGCATCTAGTAATCCCAAACTCCACTCTTTCCCCCAGCCACCCCCTCCTTGGCAACCACAAGTCTGTTCTCCATGTCCCTGTTTCTGTTTCGTAGATAAGTTCATTAGATTCCATGTATAAGTGGTATCATATGGTATTTGTCTTTCTCTTTCTGACTTACTGCACTTAGTATGATAATCTCTAGTTGCATCCATGTTGCTGCAAATGGCATTATTTCGGGGTTTTTTTGTTGGTTGGTTTGTTTTTTGGCTGCACCACAAGCCATGCAGGATCTTAATTCCCTGACCAGGGATAGAACCCATGCCCCCTGCAGTGGAAGCGCAGAGTCTTAACCACTGCACCACCAGAGAAGTCCCCTTTATGGGTTTTTTTTTTCATTCTTTTTTATAGCTGAGTAATATTCCATTGTATATATATATACCACATCTTCTTTATTCATTCCTCTGTCGATGGACATTTAGGTTGTTTCCAAGTTTTGGCTATGGTGAATAGTGCTGCTATGAACATAGGGTGCATGTATCTTTTTGAATTATAGTTTTGTCTGAATATATGCTCATGAGTGAGATTGCTGGATTGTACGGTAGCTCTATTTTTAGTTTTTTGAGAAACCTCCATACTGTTTTCCATAGAGGGTGCACCAATTTATATTCCCACTAACAGTGTAAGAGGGTTCCCTTTTCTTCACACCCTCTCCAGCATTTGTTGTTTGTAGACTTTTTAATGATGGCCATTCTGACTGGTGTTAAGGTGATACCTCACTGTAGTTATGATCTGCATTTCTCTAATAATTAGCAATGTTGATGCCTATTGGCCATTTGTGTTTCTTCTTTGGTGAAATGTCTATTTAGGTCTTCTGCCCGTTTTTCAATTGGGTTGTTTGTTTTTTTGTTGTTGAGTTGTATGAGCTGTTTGTATATTTTGGAAAATATACAAACAGCAACCAACAAGGGCTGACTCCACGTGGTTTATTCCTCCTGCTACATGGTGTGTCTAATTAAACAGAGTAAGGGGCAGCCCTCGTCCGGCTGGACAACCTCCAATTTACAAGGGACCCTCCCCAGCAGGAAGCCCTGCCTCCCCTGCAGCTGCCAGGGGGAAGGTGGGGTGGGGGACACATTCCCAGCCCCAAGGAGGCAAGAAGCACTGGGCCCCGGGGGGGGGCATCTCAGGTGGTAGACATGGGGAGGGGTCAGAGAGAAGCCAGCCCTTCTCCACCTGCTCCAGAAGGACCAGGCCGGCTGGCTGGGCTGCAAGGCAGGGCCATGCATCCAGGTGTCTGACTAAGAATGGAACTAAGGGTCTGCTTCTCCCATAGAAACACAGGAGGCTGTAGCGCCATCAACAGGCTGCCCTGGTTTCCTAAACAGCAATAAGGAACCGTGCAGAGGTCCAGAAAGTGAATTTAACAAGAAACTTGGAAACAAACCCATCTGTTAATTAGATACTGAATGTTCTTTAAAGAAAAAAGGCGGGGTAAGTCTACAAGCTGGTAATGAAACTGTCAACTTCATTCTCCCCTTTACCAGGTAAACTCAGTGACCTGTCAGAGGGCGCCTTCATTGTCAGAATCTGATACATCAAGTTCAAGGTTGTGTTGCAAACAGGCAAAAGCACTTACTTCTCTTATAGATAATGTGATTAGGAAGACAAGCTCCTTGGTAAGAAAACAACAAATACAGCACTTCTTAATGATTATGGTAATGGATACAAGTCTAACAAAAGTCCTCAGCAGATATACAATGTGGGAGGCATATCTTTTAAACAGTTACTTAATTTTATTTATTTTTTTAACTGAAATATAGTTGATTCACAATGTTGTGTTAACTTCTGCTGTACAGCAACGTGACTCAGATATATATATAGATAGATATAGATATAGATATAGATATAGATATTCTTTTTTATATTCTTTTCCATTATGGTTTATCACAGGACATTAAATATAGTTCCCCGTGCTATACAGTAGGACCTTGTTATTTATCCATTCTATATATAATAGCTTGCATCTACTAATCCCAAACTCCCAATCCATCCATCCCAACCCCCCTTCCCCTTGGCAACCACAAATCTGTTCTCTACATCTGTGAGTCAGTTACTTAATTTTAAATTAAGCTTTTCTTTTTAATTGCTTATTTGAAACTAAAATTACACTTTTACAAATAAATTCCTCATATAATACTGTAAATCAACTATACTTCAATTAAATATAAAATAATAAAAAATAAGTAAAAGAAACTCAAATGTTTTTACCTGCTTTGAAAAAGATCATAACTAATTCTAATTAAGATGAGAATTTACTAAGTCTAAAATTTTTTTCAGAAAAAAAGTCTAAAAACAGAAGAAAATGTAACCCAAAAATATAAACTATATTCCACAAAAGGAGAAAAAGTCCTGATATAAGGCTGATAAGGGGCAAAATTTTTCAAAGGGCAAATCTAAACCAAAATCTATTTGCCAAAAAAATAACTCCTAATCTTCTAAACCATTTATGCTAAATAAAGTTGACTATTGTTTTAAATGTGGGACATCATCAAAGACCTCAAATTCTTCTGTGAAACACTGAATAGAAACAGTTACAACATGGTCTGAGTATCTTCAAACCTCAGAATAACATACATTTAAACATCTCTTGATGCAACTATACTCGCTTCATTTGAGCTGTTCACTTATGAAGCAAATATTTTTAAATCCTATTTGAATATATTTAATTCTTATGCTACTTAAATATGTATTTGCCTAAACAAACTACAAACACTAAAAATATTCCAGCTCTTTTATCCCCCAACAGCCAATCTTCTCAAATAACATAAATGAAATCACTATCTTTCATTACTCGTTTTTTAAAATTGTTGAGTCTCAACATGCTTTCTGTATCACTAACTCAAGCTGGTTCCCAAAGAGAAGATAATTAAGAACATGAATATAATTGTGATGATATCAACATACAAACTAAATTACTTGTTATGATTTATTATTACATTTATTATGTAAATATAAGTGGATATAGGGAAAATGTGCTTCTACATGACTTCATTGTTGAAGTATAAAATTCATGTCTGTGAAAAATGAGCAAAGAAAATGAGCTATTTCACTTTAAATTTTATTTTTACTGTTACACAGGGTATTTCTATGCGAAATATGACGCTGTGTCTCACTAAATAAACAAGAAGCAAAAAGCACTCTTTGATCAAAATCCTTCCACAAATGGACAGATTGAGAGAATGACAGAATGCTTCTATTTGGGGCTGTCACTGCATTAAAAATGAGTAGAGAACATCCTGGTGACAGAAGCGGCACCTGCCACTGACAGTCCTTCCAAGCAGGATCTGACCTATTCAGTCCATGACGGACCAGAGAAACACTTTACTGCCGCTTCCCCTTCAGCCCCGCTCACAACAGCACTTGTCAACAACACTCACGGCTGTGTTCTGTAAGAAAGAAACCCTAACTGACCACACAACACAACTACCCAAAGCAAACCCTGAACAACGGGAAACCAATCTGATATCAGCCAGAATCTAGGAGGACTCCAAGACTGATTCTAGAGGTATATTTTGGTCAAGGTATCTCATGCTTTTTTTTTTTTTTTTAACATCTTTATTGGAGTATAATTGCTTTACGATGGTGTGTTAGTTTCTGCTTTATAACAAAGTGAATCAGTTATACATATACATATGTTCCCATATCTCTTCCCTCTTGTGTCTCCCTCCCTCCCACCCTCCCTATCCCACCCCTCTAGGTGGTCACAAAGCACTGAGCTGATCTCCCTGTGCTATGCAGCTGCTTCCCACTAGCTATCTATTTTACGTTTGGTAGTGTAAGCTGTGACAAAGTGAGAGAGTCTCATGCTATCTTAAGAAGCTGAGTTGCTCAATCAAAATATTACTGAACAAAAATAGGGGCAACATATACGTTGCAGGGTTTCATCTATTTGTTTACTGGTACCCCCACCATGTTCCAAAAATGATTTGAAGTTACTTACAAAATTACAGCAAGACATTATAAAACAGAAGTGGGACTGCGGTACAGACAGCAGTGTAGGGGGGAGATACGAGGGCAGGAATCACCACTCTGCCACTCGCTACATCCCCGTGTGACCTTGGGGGATGCTGGGCCGGTCCCTCACCCTCTCTGCATGCCCATTTCCTCATGTGAAAAATGGGAAGGATGAAACTTACCTGGTGGGGCCGTTGTGCAAAATAACATGTGTAAAGCATCTAGAACAGTGCCTGGCAAGTCGTATCTTTTACAGAAATGTCAGCCTAGGGAGGAAAGGTGGGGAGGGAACAAGACTAGGAACAGAAAACAATCCATATATAGGATCAGCGCACCCAGCCCTCTATAATGTGCTATGTAGTAAGTCGTATTTTTATTTTATCCATACTTACCATCGAAACAAGGTATAAAAATTCAAATTTAAAACTGTGGGCATTTGTACCCATCCTATTGCTACAGGACAAGACAGCTTTAGTATATGACGTCTTGACTGGCCAAATCAATGAAGCACCGTCTACAGCTGACATGCGTTTGCCACATCTTTCCAAGAAGGAGTGTGACCGATTCAGGCAATTCTGACAGCACAGTGGGAGTGTTCCACTTTTAGAACTGGGTGACAGGTCTGTGCACATGCCCTTTAAAGACGATCCCCACAAAGAGGAATGGCAGATCCCCTGAAGCCCCACACCAGGCACCTCCACCTCTCCTAACTGGAGGGCTTGAGGCCGCTGCTGAGGACAAGGGGAGTGCAAATGAGGTTGAACTGGAACAGCGAACCCTGAAAGTAAACTATAAAATACGGTAAACATCCGATTTCCCACTCTTTAGGGAACTCTACTCAATACTCTGTAATAACCTATATGGGAAAAGAATCTGAAAAAGAATGGATATAATGGATATATGTATACGTATACCTGAAGCACTCTGCTGTACACCTGAAACTAGCACAACATTGTAAATCAACTTTACCCCAATGTAAAATAAAAATTAAATCCAAAAACTAATAAAAAATAAATTAAAAAAATATTTTAGTCAATGACTCAAATAATAGTATCAATTATATTAAAATAAAAAGCACTGCAAAGTCATTATATAAAATGTATTTTAACCTATTAACAAATATTTGCTAGCATCTAAACAGATACAGACATTCAGGACACAATGATTCCTCCATGTGATTTAGGTGCTGGGTAGTAAAATCACCGAAGGTTAAGGCCTCCTGCCCCAACCCTGAACAAAATGAGGACTGAGTAGTTTACTTCATTTTTCTTTCTTCCTCTGCTTTCCATGAGAATTTATGGTTCCAATAATAAAATGTCTGTACAGGGCATCCCTGAGTTTTGATCACAGGGGTAACTTTAGGGGAGAGAAATTAACACCCTGAAAGGTCTCATCCATGTCACAGGTCCACTCCTTTCTCCGTAAAACTGCCTGCTGACTTCGCTCCAGTTTTTTATCACCTTTTAATGAATTCAGTTCTCTAACAGAATCACAGGGAATGAGGTGTTAATGAACGGACGGAAATTTATGAACCCTGGGAAACAGCTTACCTGGTATTTTTTAGCATCCCATAAAGCCAAATGAATGCGGAAAGAAGCTCACTACTCCTGCAGGAGGACAGTGAGGCCCGCGTCTCTATAGCCCCTTAGACACACCCTGCTTCACGAGGAGAGGAGGCTGCCTCGCCTCCACGTTACACAGGGCGAGCACAGTGAGCTGGCAGAGTCCCCAAGAGCTGGGTCACGTGTGACAGCCCTCATCTGTGTCCCACAAGCATCATGACAGGCCTGCACATCGACGTGTGGCAACAGCCTCTAGTAACAACCACGCTGGTTGCTCGCTGGCCTCCTGGCAGTTTATCAACGAGTCTCACCTATAAAATAAAGGGCCAAAGGAGTCCCCCACCCGTGTGAGGGCTCGCACAGGTCGGTGAGCAGGAAACACTCGACAAGCCTCGAAGTTCCCCATCTGTTAGTCTATGTCTCCCTTAATTTCAAATGTCGTATTTCCAGAAATATATTCTAAGTAGAAGAAGAAACGGTTTATTTTCCTTTTCAGATGAAGATGAAAGATGTTCTTAATATATACATATTTGGATATTTGAAAAGCAATTTGTGAGAATAAGACTTCTGATGCGATACTGTAGGACAGATGTTTCATTTTTTTTTCAATAGCCTTAGTATTTTATCACTAAACTCCAAATACCAATATTTCCAAACTCCATATTTCCTTTGAATATTTTCCCCCATTTTAACTCAAAACAGCACAATGCAAATTAGCCAAATTTGTCAAACATTATTAAATTTTTTAAAATTTATTTATTTATTTATTTATTTGTGGCTGCATTGGGTTTTTGTTGCTGCGTGTGGGCTTTCTCTAGTTGCGGCGAGCGGGGGCTTCTCTTGTTGCGGAGCACGGGCTCTGGGCGAGCGGGCTTCAGTAGTTGTGGTGCGTGGGCTCAGCAGTTGTAGCTCGCAGGCTCTAGAGCGCAGGCTCAGTAGTTGTGGTGCACGGGCTTAGTTGCTCCGCGGCATGTGGGATCTTCCGGGACCAGGGCTCGAACCCATGTCCCCTGCATTGGCAGGCAGATTCTTAACCACTGCGTCACTAGGGAAGCCCCTGTCATACTTTTATTTATTAAATCATATTTATGTGTTAAAAGAAATCATGATGATTTTTCTAAAGGTTAGTGGACACCACCTCTCGTCTCCATTATGATCAACTAATATAGAAGAAGTTGTGCTATCTGGTATTTTATCAGAAAGTTCTAAAAATTTCTGTGGCAGGCAGAAAACTAAGATATCCACACCCTAATCTGCAGAACCTGTAAATACATTACCATCCATGGAAAAGAGAATTTGCAAATGTCATTAAGCTAAAGGTCATGAGACAGGGAGACCAGCCTCCAATTACCTGGGAGGACCCAGCGTCATCCCAGAGGTCCTCACAGAGGGAGGGAAGATGTGACAAAGACACTGAGGTGGAAGTGGTTTGGCCATGAGCCAAGGAATGAGGGCAGCTTCTAGAAGCCAGAAAAGGCAAGGAAACAGATTCTCCCCTCCAACACTCAGAAGAGACAGCTCTGCTGACACCTAGATTTTAACAAGACCCACTTTGGACTGCTGACCGCCAAGGCTGCTTGATAATAAATGTGTGTTATATAAGCCGCTAAGTTGATGGTAATTTGTTACAGCAGCAGTAGGAAACTAACACCAGTTACTTCTGGAGCAAATTGCCCTTTTTGTTTTTTAACAGAACCAGTGCTATCTATCATGAAAGGAAGGGCAGGAGGGAGGAAAAGTAAGGGTAGGAAGGAAAGGTTCCTGCCTCCTGAGGACTCAGCAAAGGAAACAGGTACCGGAGTAAAGCACAGTGTTTTTACCTGTGATGGGCTGGTCTATGGCAGGAGGAGGGACTAGGACAGACCAAAGGAGAACAGCCATTAACCTCTGCAGGATTTAACACCCCTTTTACTCTATCTGTGTTCCATCCTTCATCACCTCCCAAATGAATTACACTTAATAAGTAATAATTTTTCTTTTCAATTAGACATATTGCATACTCAATCAGATACGTTCATCAACAAAGAACTCAGAATAAATGAATATAACTTCAGCTAAAAACAAAAGAACTTGATAATCTGACCAACCTTATTTGGGAGGTTTCTGGAATACAGAGAAGGGTCCAGACCCCAAGAGTTTCAAGTGCTCTGATATGTAAGCCCCAACAGAGAGAATATGATTACCTTTCAGTAAATTGTATACTTTCTAAAGGAACCCACTCCATGCCATCTCCCCTGGGTGCTGAAAAAGACAGCTTTCACTTTAATCGTAATGCATGTACACACTTGGGCTGGATCTGACCCCGGGTCACCATCATTCAATCAACGTTGTCCCTTTTCCTTCTTCTTCCCCTTACTGCCTTTTCCATCTTCAGAAGGAAATACTACTGGAAGTCCCTGATTGCCCACACCAAGAGATGACAAGTCTATTAACATCACCAAAACGCTTCTTTCAAACCAACTCAAAAAGCTCTAATTCCTAATCTCCAAAATTCAGCTGTCAGCACCAAAAACATTATTCTGATATGTTTCACCATATCTCGAGGTAATTCACAACATCCTTCAGAAGTCCCTGTGAGCTCAGAGGTGGCCAAAATTACATCTTCCAGAGAGAAGGAAGAGATGGAAAGCTGAGAAAAGACACACTGTGAAACATCAGTCTCTGAACGGTCCAGGGTGTATTGTGCATTCCTCAAAAAGGTTTGTAGATAAGCAGCTCGATGCATTAAAACTTCACTACCTGTAACCTAAAGGCTCTAGAAATTTCATAGCAATTTCTCATAATTCCACTAGGTCTCAAATTTAGGAATATCAATTTTACATACTGAAATTACATAAAACAGCATATATTGATTCTTAATTATAATTAAGAAAAAAACTGATTAGGCCTCCTCATCCTTGTTTGAACTTAGGGTTTTTTAATAATAAAATGTCTCTAACAATACAGTAAGAAACACTTTCCTGAAAATTTTCCTTTCTTTAATTAAGGCAACATTAGAAAACAGCCTTATATAAGGAAAAGGTCAAGAAATCTTTATATATGCTTCATTAAGACATGTAAAAAATTAACAGGAATGAAATGGTCTTTATGGAGCCCTGATCTGGGTCAGGCACTCTGCAAGGCTGGGACTGACATCACAGTGAGGAGAATGGACACTGTCCCTGCTTTCACTGCCCACAGGCCATGGCCAGTTCTCGTGAATTGACTATTGAAATCACTGGGCTGTTTTTCTACTGGAGAGAGTGCTGCTTTTCTTGCTGATTTACATAAACACTTCATATATTAAAGACAGTAACACTTTATCATAAATGAAAATTCAAATCAAATCTAAACAATTATTGAAACAAGTCATAAAATAACTCTGAAGAATGAGTAGTTTTACTTAAAATTTATCATAGCTACGACGGCCTCATGTTCAAGAATATCTTTAACCTCAAGAGGCAGTACTGCAAGACGGTTAAGAGGACAGGCTCTAGGAACAGGTGGCCTGGTTCTGAACCCCAGCTCAGCTACTCCCAAACTGTGACCTGGGCAATTACTACGCTTCTGTGTGCCTCAACTTTATCAACTGTATAATGGAAATTATCTAAGCACCTACTTCATAGGGTTAATCAGAAGATGACATAATTCATGCACAACACTTAGACTATGCCTGGCAGATAGTATGGGCTCAATAAATGTTACCTATTTTCAGCAGTAGGCTAGCTTGAGTGAACTGCTGAATTTCCAGAATTTTGTTAGCCAATTGTTAACCACAGCCATCATTAAAAAATTAAATTACCTAAAGCTACAATTAAACAAGTTACATTAAAAACCAAGATAATAAATATTCACAACTTGTTACTTACTAATGATGTCACTACATTTTACTATTTACATCTATGGCACCTGCATGGTGGAAGCACCAGGTCATGGTGAGATACTATACCTCTCTTTCCAACTCTGCATTCAGTGATGTCAAGCTGGTACCCTGAAATCAATCATGGTGAAAATACTTACACCATGGAAAAGCACAAATGCTATAAATCAAGACTTTATCCTGGAAGAATCGGTTGTCAAGAATTTACCAGCACACTACTGCCTGTTATTACAGATTTATTATAATAAATCATCTTTAATTTCTTTCCTTTTCACAGGAAAAAAAGAAAGGGTGGCACATCAAAATGTTAGTTATCTCTAGTCTCCTTGTCCCTACATGGTAATGTGTATACAAACTTGACTGCCAAGTTCAGGTTCCTTTTCAAAACTGTGTCCCCAAAGAACCACGTACCCTTGTGTATAACTATGCCAGCCTTGCATTTTCTGCACTGCCAAAGCCAGACGGAGTCAGTATTCTTTAAAAATAACAGGACTAATTTGCCATGGTTCAATATGAAGGCCACCTTAAGGATGTAAAAGTCAAGTGCCAAACTGTCATCAGATACAATCAATACAACTCTGAAAATTGTTTTGACCTTCTGACATTACTTCGCAAGTCAAGTCAATATCAAACGGGCCCACAGTCACTCCGGCTGAAACACAAATATAAACTTTCAAAATAATGGTCAAGCACTCAACTGTCTCCCAACTGCTCAGTGCCTGTCTCTGTTAGGACCTAATGCAATACAGAATAATGTGTTCAGAAGGACCAACTAAATATTCCAATTCAAGCCAAAAGTACGGCAGAATTTACACAGCACATAACAAAGCCTGCAAGAAAACAGGCTGCTGGGCCCTAAGACTCACACTACGTGGTTGGGCCCAGGAAGAAGAGAGCAGCACATGCATCTGTGTGCTTCAAAGTACAAAGACAGCATGATTAAGTGGGAAATGCTACAAATTAGAATTCCTGGGCTCCAGTTCTAACTCTAGTTCTAACTAGTTCAAAGAGCTTAATATCTCTGAGCCCAATTCTTCTCATAAAATGCAAACGCTAAATGATGCAATCTCAGCTCTATGATTCTGCTCTATTTTTCAGAGTAAATGTGCTGTCGCTAAAAAAAGAATCCTTCCCTCCTCCCCACCCGACTATGGTAACATCCTTTTATTAAACTGACTCAAGTTTAAATATCACATAAATAGAAACATTAATGTTAATGTGAAAATACTGAAATCTATGTGTCATGTCTTCATTCTCCGGCTGTACAATGATGTTCTCATCTCAGGGTCATACTAACACGAAGGCAACACATGAACTGGGACCATGCTTTTTCCTTCCCGAACTTTCACCAGCCGAGTCCAGAGCACCCACCAAACAGAAAGAACGTAATAAACATGTAGATGAACTGTATATGCAGGACTTTGAGGGTTTTAAGTCTACATTTCTATAATCCATCTAGTTGTAACAAAAGAAAATTTATGCACAAGTTATATGCACACGAGCCTTCTTTAAAGAGGAAAGGAGGGCTTCCTGGTGGCGCAGTGGTTAAGAATCCACCTGCCAATGCAGGGGACATGGGTTTGAGCCCTGGTCCAGGAAGATTCCACATGCTACGGAGCAACTAAGCCCATGCGCCACAACTGCTGAGCCCGTGTGCCACAACTACTGAAGCCCTTGCACCTAGAGCCCGTACTCTGCAACAAGAGAAGCCACCACAATGAGAAGCCATGCACTGCAATGAAGAGTAGCCCCCACTTGCCACAACTAGAGAAAGCCTGCACGCAGCAATGAAGACCCAATGCAGTCAAAAACAAATAAATAAAATAAATAAATTTTTAAAAAATAAAAACAGAGAAAAGGAGGACCTTCCACCTCTGGGCATGATGGAGGAATACGAACTGGATTCATTCTCCCACTTGACACAACTATATTTGTCTCTAAAAAGAGAGACAAAATTTATGGAACCACAGTTTTTGGACATTACACAATAGACAGAACAGCCAACAGTGATTTCTGAGAAAAGGGAAACAAACAAGGTGAGCCTTTATCACACCCCCAAGCAAACTGCGTGGAGTGAGTTTCCAGGCTACAGTGCAGGCGTTGGGGGGACTGGGGTCAGGGAGGGAGAAGGTGGTCTCCCTCAGAGGAGGAGACAGCTCACCTGAGGAGGTCAAGACCATCAGAAATTTCAGTGCAGAGAACAGGAAAGAGCTGCACAAAGGCCAAGTCTGGAGATACACAAGGGGTTGCATTTACCTGAGGTGTGTACACATGTGTAAGGAAACTACCAGAGCCAGGTGAAGAACCACCAGAAAAGAGCAGGCAGAATGCAAAAGGGTGTTGCCTCAGTCGTGGGGAAAACGAGCCCTAGGCTAAAGCTGATCTGGTCCTGCCTAACAAAGCTTAAAAAGCAAACCTTAAAAGGGTCAGTCTATTCTGAATACTTAACTGTATCACAAATAAAACTCAAAAACACTTAAAAGAAGATTAAAAAAATTCAGCACCCAACTAAGTAAAATTAACAATGTCTGGCATCTACACAAAAAATTACCAGACATGCAATGAAGCTGGAAAATGTGACCATAATGTGGAAAAACAGTAATCAAAGGAACAGACCCAGAAAATCACACAAAAAGTAGAAGCAGTAGACCGGGATATTAAAACAGCTATTATTAATATACTCCACGTGTCCAAAAAGATAGAGAAAAGCATAAGCATATTAAGGAGAGACACAGAAGACACAAAATAAGTGAAAAAAACCCAAACTGACCTTCTAGAGATGAAAAATATACTGGAGAGCATTAATAGCAAATTAGAAACTGAAAAGAAAGTATTAATGAACCTTAAGACAGAGTAATTCTATTTAGCTTTATTAAGAAACTGAATTCAGAAAATCTTAAAGCCCAAACCCTCAAAAGAAATTCATTCATTCAGTTAAAAAACGAAATAATTATTAAGCATTTACAATATGCCAAGTACCATGATAAGCACTAGAAATATTTAAAAGACTTAAAAAATACTTGCTATAGTTTCCCAACTTGTCAAAACTATTCAATATTCCCTTATGTGATGATCCTATAAACAAATATGCAATTCATTTTCCTCAGTCTCCCTGCTGTATATCCATATCATCTCTTAGTATTAGGTATTCCCTTCTAACCCTGGGGTTATGTTATATTCCAATCCACAGAAAAAGAAAATGTTGTACTATAACAGGGCTCTCCTGTAATTTCTGTATTCCTACTTGTCAGAGAAATAAAACCTTATGAAAGAAGCTAAGAAATACAGGGCATGCTGGCCTCACCAGGTAAAGGGTGTAAGAAAGTCACTCATTGGATACTTTATTCAAACTGCATGTACAGCATTGTAATTGTTCCATAATTCATCTTGCTGGTTTTCCCCAACAGACTGAGATCTCCTAAAACAAAAAGCAACACCATTTTTTTTCATCTTTGTGTATGTCATGGGCACTCAATACATTTTCAGATAATTTGTTAAATAAATGAGTAAAAAATGAAGCCATATAAGAAAACAAACAGAACTGTGGCTAAGGACAGCACTCCTTAGAGACCATGGTTCCATCTGCCTGACTATTTGAGTCAGCAACTTCTCTCCCCACTGGACCTTGCCTGCAAGTGTCTGATCAAATCAGATGCTAAGAATGATAGCTGAGGTCATAATGAACCACCTCAGCCATAAGGACCACACAAACCATAAGTCTGTAAATTGTTCATGAAAGTGCCAGATGGTCTATTAAGCCAATGTCACTTAATACCCACAATGTTGCTTATAAATTATACCTGTCTGATTCACATGGAGGAAGCTATTCTCAAAAACCAGCACTGTTTCATCACATAGACGCAAATATTTAATAATTTTCTTCTTTTAAACGTTCTACTTTATTTGTGGCGGTATTTATATTTATTACAGAAGTAATAGCTACTTTTTTAAAATGTCAAATACCGAGATTGAAAAAAAGAAATCTTACCCCCTGGAGTTAACCACTATTAACAGTTCGGTTTCTAACCTTCATCTCTCTCCCTATGTTTCAGTATAAAATTTTTTCTTTTTCCTTTTTTTTTATAAAAATGCCATACACATTAGTCCTTTGCCTTTTAATTTTTCTTAATAATACATCGGGGGACTTCCCTGGTGGTCCAGTGGTTAAGACTCCATGCTCCCAGTGAAGGGGGCCCAGGTTCAATCCCTGGTTAGGGAACTAGATCCCACATGCCGCGACTAAGATCCTGCATGCTGCAACTAAAGGGCTCGCACGCCGCAACGAAGATCGCGTGTGCTGCAACTAAGACCCAGCACAGCCAAATAAATAAATAAATAAAAATTTTTTTAATAATAATAATACATCGGTCAAATGTTATGGGTCAATAATTAGACATCTAACTCATATTTTTTACTAGTTCCTTAACACTTCAAGGTACAGAAGTATCTAAATTTATTCAACTATCCCCTAGTCATTCAGGTTGTTTCTAGTACTTTGCTATCATAAACAATGCCACAATAAATATCTTGAATTCTACCTGTAGGGAAGATGCTGAAATTTGGGGTCACGGTAGGTGTGACTTCAGCAGCAACCTCCTTTCCCCAAAGATGGTAATGAAGCACATGTCAGAAGCAATGCATGGAGTACTGTTGCCCCACCTCCTTGCCAGTCCTGGATGTTATACTAAATGCTTTTGGAAGATGATGATAAGAATACAAGTGGTTACTAACTTTAAAAAAATACTGTTTCTAACTTTTTTCTAAAATCCTTTAAATTTCTCCCTAGACCTGCCCCCGGTCAAAAATTTGCCAGTGAAAATTTTACTATAGAAATTTACTTGTAAATTCCAAACAACCAACTCAGAACACATTTTCTCTTAAAAATGCTGTTTAAATAAAGATTAGATAACCCCGGTAGTACAAAGCTCTATTTTTAATTTTAAAAATGGTAAAACAACATTATTGCTGTACAACATACATTGACATTTTGGAGTCATATCTAGAATAATTAAAATATATAACACTGGATCTATAAAAAATAAAGTTTAATAAATACATACAATGTTTTTAGGCATGTTCCTATTGGAAACACACTTTCCAAATCACATCCTCCCAACCACATACTTGCCTGCTGCTGTCACAGGGGGGCTGAGGAGCCTGGACCAGCCAGTAGAAGCACACCTGAGCATAGAGGGTATGGGGGAGGTAAATGTTAAGTACACAGAACCAAAGATGGGCAATGGAGTCAGGCCACGGTTCACCTAAAACCTACACCTCCAACTTCCCAGAGACACCAAGAGGTAAGCTCCCTCTCCTCTTT
The DNA here is from genome assembly GCF_965194805.1 of Balaenoptera borealis. Classification (NCBI taxonomy): domain Eukaryota; kingdom Metazoa; phylum Chordata; class Mammalia; order Artiodactyla; family Balaenopteridae; genus Balaenoptera; species Balaenoptera borealis. The sequence continues at coordinate 65,264,299 of NC_138869.1, read as the reverse complement.
CCATTCCCTTCCCTTCTACACACACACCCCCAACCCCCCACACACACCACATGCCCCTCTGGGGTGTGAGCAAACCCAAACTTCCCATCCCTTCCACTGCCGCTCCCACTCTGGACGCAGACTAGAACTGAGGTCATAAAGCATCACCTCCTCCTCTGTCAGTCCTGATCCACAGCAGAAGTGATTGCCCCAGATGCCCACACATCCTCAGAAGGCAGGCCATGGGGAAGGGGCAAGAATGGGAGTGGTCGGTGGCCCAGACCTGCCTGCTTGGAGCCTGAATCTTGTAGTTAACTAGGAAACAGCCAGGTATCCACACACTGACCTAAAGCTGCAGCCAAACTGTCACTGAACCTTTCAAAATGGAGGAATATTTTAACTGCATGTTATGAATCCAATTTATATTATGCCTAATCTCTTTCTTAAAGCTCCAGAACAGTGATGAACCTGCTGCATGCAATTTATCTTCACTGACATCCCACTGGTCCCCAAAGTCCATAAACATCAAATGCAACACTGAAAACTCAGCATCCCTTTCATTGCATGTCTAGAAGGATACTACCACACTACTTCTGGCTCCCTGTTGCTTCACTTTTTCCACTCGTTTCTTCTACATTAATTTCCTTACTAATTCTCTCATAAGCCATGGCTTTTTCAATAAGTGGCTTAGACATAGCCAATGAAAGCACCTCTTCTATCTACCAGCGAGCAGAAAAGGAGAGAGTGGTGTGGAGACGCAGAGATCAGGAGACCTCAATGCAGATCTTGCTTTTCCCTCTGCTGACCCCCACCTTCCTTGGACTTCAGCTTTCTCCAGTATAAAATGAAAGGAAGGAAAATCAGCACACTCACCGTTTCTATCTTTTCTCTGTATCAACCACAAGCAATGGTAATTCTCAAAGATGCGCCAGCAGGAGAGCAGAATCAGGGTTAGATGCAGAACTACAGTAAGTCCCCTACATAGGAACAAGTTCCACTCTGAGAGCGCATTCTTAAGTCCAATTTGTTTGTAAGTCCAACAAAGTTAGCCTAGGTACCCAACTAACACAATTGGCTATACAGTACTGTACTGTAATAGGTTTATAATACTATTCACATAAATAATACACAAAAAACAAACAAAAAATAAAGAAAACATGTTTAATCTTACAGTACAGTACCTTGAAAAGTACAGTAATACCAGCTACATCACTGCTACTTTTACACTTGCTTCTGGACATCCTGGGCTTGAAATAAAGATACTGTACTCTATACACTACTGTACAGTAAAGTACACAAAAGCACAACAACCTGTAGAGGATGCATGCACGTGATAATGTATGCCAGACACGTGAATTAGCTTACGTGATTGGACATACGAACACACGTTTGCATCTTTGAAAGTTCGCTACTTGAAGGTTCGTATGCAGGGGACTTACTGTACAGTTCTGTTCACTGGTCGGAGGAGCGGTTAATGAGGGAAGAGAAAAACAAATCCAAACAGCTTAAGCAACCCCCCAGATTGAAGGCATTCAAAACTGAAGGCCACAGTCCTCAGTCCTGAGGGGGGAGCTTCACCTCAGACTCAAAGAATGGGCAACCAGGAATTTTCTGTTCACGTTCATTCCCAAAGCGAAGAATTAAAAGTACAAGAAAAATCTTCCATTTAACTAGAGATGGAAGGAGAAGCCTCGGAGGGGACGACATTTAGGCCTTTCTCAAGTTGTATAAGGCCATCATTTAACCAAACACTAAAGAAATGCAGAGCTAGACATACAAGTACAGCACACAGCAATTAAGACAGAGAACAGTTTTAAAACCTCCCCAAAAAGGTCATTTGCACACAGTCGAAGGCACCAAGTTTACATATCATTAATGCATGTGAAGAAAGTGGAAAAAGGTTTTAAATTATGAATTTCTTCCAAAGTTCTACTTCAATCAATGTCACCAATAAACCTAGCCCCCCAAATACTGCTAAATTCAGTACCATTAACAAAGAGTATAATCTTGAAGACCAGCACAAGTAATGAAAGGTAAATGCAATCAATGATTACAGCCTATATCAAAAGTCCTGAAGGCATTTTCAAAAGGTTTTCAAAAGGAATCAATAATAGTTCCATAAATAAATTAAAACTATGAATATGGTGATCATCTCAAATAAAAAATGACGTGGATGCCAAAAACAATAAATGGAAAGTATGTCAGAGAGTGATGTCAAGGAGAACCAGATAGATCATCACGTCAGAATAAAGTGATACGTCCACAACTCAACAAGAAAAATAAAAGACCACTGACTTCCTTATGTCGATCACCCTAAGGATCTAGCATACTTACTATCACACAAGAAACACTCAATGAATGTTTTCTAAATGAATAAATGATTAATTAATTCATTAAGGAAAGTATTATAGGATGAGGAGGCAATCATTCCTTTAATTTATAAGCCCATCCAAGACTAGCTAGTTAATATCAAGATCCAGGAATGGAAACCAGATCTCTACATTATTAGTCACTGCTTCCTTTATTGTGGAATTTCTAGAATTCAGACTGATTAGAATTTTTTAATTGGATCTATAACTCAAGAATCTACTCAGTCATGAATTAGGCAGTATCTTATAAACAGTTAATTGTTAAGTGGCTTATATAATCCATATGATTTCTTTCTGATCTTTAAAACTTCTATTTCTGAAGCTTGTAATTAGATCCAATGATACCAATGTAGTAATATTAACCAAATCCATCAGAATACAAAATTACTTAAATGGTGTCATGACATTGTTTATCACTATACATAACAGAACACATGCATCAGTCATTAAAAATATTTTGAAACAATATTTAATAGCATTAGAAAATACCATGATATATTAAGTAGATAAGCAAGATACAGTTTTACATACATGGTCCAAATTTTTAAATGTTACATATTAAAGAAAAAAGAGAAATGGAAAAGGAGAGGAAATATATCAGAACATTAATTAGTATACTGGATAATGGAACTACAGATTATTTTTTGTTCCTATTTTGTATATTTCTTTATTTTCCAAACATGCTAGCTGCTAGTTTGTGTCATAGATTTTTCTTCTCACATTCCACCCAAAACTAACATAGTTCCTCCTTTTCCACTAATACAGAAATTATACCTTTAGTCAATGGGATAGTTTTTCTGTCTAAACATAAAACCCTATAATTTTAAGAGCTGCTTCAATTAACAATGGAAGTAAAAGATAATGGAGTTTTTCCCTCAGGTACCTAAATCCCCAATAGCCAGCAAGAGAATTTTTCACTGAAGTTTATAGATTAAGGATAGCCCAAAACAAAGTTACACAAAAAAGGAACCCGTATTTATCTCCTTCCTAAATATAGACCTCTACCAATAATTCCAGGACATATTCAATAGCTGTTTACTTAAACTGAGACTATTCACCTCTCATCACATACATTACTTATAATCTATACATTAATAATAAACTGTGAATGCATATAAAGATGGGCCACAATTACCTAAAGGAGAGGGCTCTGTGGACTGGCTGTCAGAATGCCAATCGGCCACCTGTCAATGCAATCATGGGAACTGGTTTCCTTGGTTACAAAATAAGGGAACTGACGCTTATGTTACCTATCTCAGAGAGGAGGTGTAAGAATGAAATTAAAGCATGTATATAAAAATACGATCAATATGCAAGGTGTTATAATTATGATCATCGATCTAACTCAGAATTTCCTACACCGTGTTAAGCTTGTCTCAATCAACAATGAAAACAGAACCATACAAAATCTATGGGATGCAGCAAAAGCAGTTCTTAGAGGGAAGTTCATAGCAATACAGGCCTTCCTCAAAAAACAAGTTGTCTCAATCAGTCTTTACATTTGTTGAGCCATGCCTAAAAGTTATTTCTCACGACTGAAGCCTCAGATTTGATAATATATTCATGGTATTGATAATATATTTGACAATATATTCAGAGTTCTTAAAAGCAGAGGATAAAATTTACAGCTTAACGCTGATTACCTACAAACAAAATCTGTCTGGTTTAAAGTATTGATTAAATCATTATGATAATACTCTTCCCACAATGCAAAGCAGGAAGTGCAAGGTCAGACTGTGCAGATGAAAAGGTAGGTGCAGAAAACCCTCCACCGACACTGCCCATCCTCACCCACAACACAGAGCCTCCTCCCACTGGTATCTGCCTCCCTTCAGATGCCAGTCCCACTCCTTAGACTTCTGGATGCTTGGCTGGGTCCTCTCTGAGGCTCTAACTTACACTACGTGGAGGTGGCCCTGCATCCTCACCCATCTCTGCTCTTCCAGAGGCTACAGCCCTGTAGCCTGGGTTCCTCTTCCTTCCACAGGCCCCAGTTCCTCTGAACATTTTTTATGTATGTGATCAATAACCATTTAGAATTAAACCACATATTTCAATTTGGTGAAGATCAATTTCTTGGCCCCAGTGCTTCCTCTCTGTCCAGCTTTCCTAAGGAAAGCTGATTAGAACATATGACGGAGGCTTGGGGAGGGTTTAAGTGACACAGTAATTTGTGCAACTGAGCATGTAATCAATTAATCCTTGATGAGAAATATGGGAAAGATGAGGTTGGGAACAATACTGCTTGAATGTTTTCAATGAAAGACAAATTACAAAAGTATTTTATTCTGTTTATTTTATTTTAATTCTATTGAAGCACAAATTTTAATTTCTATATAGTTTTCTAAATGGGAAAGCATGGAGATTAAGTACATCTGTTTTTCCACAAGAAATATAAAGCACCCTTGCATTTTGCTTTCTGTAATTTAGAATTCTTCAATCCTTCTTCTGTTCTTCAAAGAAAAGTATAAAGACTAAGACATCTGTAGTAACTAAGTTGTTCTAGCTTCTGAGATTGCTTGAAAGACACATTCAAGTAATACTACAAATGCCTTCATAACCATAAGCCCTCCCTTAAAAAGATTATAAAATTTACTCTATATGCAAAATCAAACTCTGAATTTCAACCACTTGGCTTTTTATCTACCAAGTATTTTCAATATTCTCTAGTTTCTGTTATGCAGATAAAGTTATCACAAAGATCACAAAATGAACAACCAAAAACAGAAAATCAAGTAATCTTGCTGTACCTCATAACTCACGGTTTTAAAACTCAAATATGATCATTTACCTGCTGCTTAATTCTAAGTGGTAACATAAAACTGTGTGTTATTAGACATTTTATATATGTATATATATATATATATATATATGGCATGACACCCAGGCTATAATCAAACCACCATCACAAAAATTCTCTAAAATATTATGCAAACTACTATCTATGTAGCCCTACTTCTGATTACATTTTAAAAGAAGTAATTCAATATCCTAAGAGTTCAACTTTCCATATTTTGCAGGATCTGGACTACTAATGTCAGCCTATCCTTAAAATAGAACAGTTCAACTAATTTTAGACTCAAGTGTTATAAAGCATCATAGCTGCCAGCGAGCCAGATACCTGAACTGTAGCAGCAGCACATGTAGATACACCAAAGCAAACTGTCAGATTGCTGAACTCTGAGCCACCCCATGCAAGTCTACATTACGAGGTCCACAGGGTGTACGTACCCAAAACAAAACATTACTTATAAATAACATGCCCATATGAAAGGAAATACCCAGGGCCTTATTTATTTAAATAATATCTATAATATGCAATGGTTCAAAAGTCAAGAGGAGGTGAGAATATAAAAAGACTACTAACATATACACACTACTATATATAAGACAGATAATTGACAAGGACCTACTGTATAGCACAGGGAACTCTACCCAATATTCTGTAGTACCTATATGGGAAAAGAATCTGAAAAAGAATGGATATATGAATATGTATAACTCAATCACTTTGCTTTACTCCTGAAACTAACACAACATTGTAAATCAGCTATACTCTAATATAAAATAAAAATTAAAAATAAAACATTTTTGAAATAGAATTAAAATTTCAAAACTCAAACTTAATTAATAAAATTGGCATTTAAGTAAATTTTTTAAAAAATGAAAAGATTACTAATCATTTGCCAAACATATGTAATAAAGGACTGACATCTAAAAGATACAAAGGACTCTTAAAACTCAACAGGAAGAAAAGAAACAACCCAATTAAAAAGTGGGCAAAAGATCTGAACAGACAACTCACCAAAGGAGATATACAAATGCAAATACACATATGAAAAAATGCTCCACATCATATGTCATTAGGAAAATGCAAATTAAACCAATTCAATGCTACTACACACCTATCAGAATGGCTAAAATCCAAAACACTGACAACACCAAATGGTGGTGAGGATGTGGAGCAACAGGAACTCTCATTCACTGCTGGGGGAAATGAAGAGTGGTACAGCCACTGTGGAAGACAGTTTGGCAGTTTCTTACAAGATAAACACAGTCTTACCTATGATCCAGCAGTCACACTCCCAGGTATTTACCCAAAGGAGTTGGAAACTTAGGTCCACACAAAAACCTACACACAAACGTTTAAGCATCTTTACTCAAAACTGACAAACGCTGATAGCAACCAAGATGTCCTTCAAAAGGTGAATGAATAAACAAACTGTGGTAAATCTATACAATGGAATATTACTCAACAATAAAAAGAACTGAGCATCAAGCCATGAAGAGTCATGGAGGAAACTTAAATGCATGTTACTAAGTGGAAGAAACCAGTCTGAAGAGGCTACATACTGTACAATTCCAACTACAGGAAATTCTGGAAAAGATAAAACTACATGGAGACAAAAAAAGATCAGTGGTTGCCAGAGGCATGGGCATGGGGAGGATGAACAGGTAGAACAAAGGATCTGTCGGCTGTTGAACTATTCTATATGATACTGCAGTGGTGGACACATGACACGCATCTGTCAATTCCCAAAGAACTGTACATATTCAACATAGTTTTGGAAGTCCTAGCCACAGCAATCAGACAAGAAAAAGAAATAAAAGGAATCCAAATTGGGAAAAAAGAAGTAAAACTGTTACTGTCTGCAGATGACATGATACTATACACAGAAAATCCTAAAGGCACCACCAGAAAACTACTAGAGCTCATCAATGAATTCAGTAAAGCTGCAGGATGCAAAATTAATATACAGAAATCTCTTGCATGTCTATACACTAACAATGAACTATCAGAAAGAAATTAAGGCAACAATCCCACTTACCATTGCATCAAAAAGAATAAAATACCTAGGAATAAACCTACCTAAGGAGGTAAAAGACCTGTACTCAGAAAACTATAAGACAATGGTGAAAGAAATCAAAGATGACACAAACAGTTGGAGAGATATACAATGTTTTTGGGTTGGAAGAATTAATATTGTTAAAATGACCATACTACCCAAGGCAATCTACAGATTCGATGCAATCCCTATCAAAATATTGATGACATTTTTCACAGAACTAGAACAAATAATTTTAAAATTTGTATGGAAACACAAAAGACCCTGAATAGCCAAAACAATCTTCAGAAGGAAGAACAGAGCTGGAGGAATCAGGCTCCCTGACTTCAGACCATATACAAAGCTACAGTAATCAAAACAGTATGATACGGGCACAAAAACAGACACATAAATCAATGGAACAGGATAGAGAGCCCAGAAAGAACTATGCAACGTTACTAATGCAAATTGGATTTTAGTTAATAATAATGTATTAATATTGGTTCATCAATTAAAACAAATGTACCACACCAATGCAAAATATCAAAAGGGGAAACTGTGGGGAAGGAAGGGAGTACTGAAGAACTCTGTACTTTTCTGCTCAATTTTTCCATAAAACTAAAACTGCTCTAAAAAACAGTCTATTTTTTTTAAGGCTACTGCCCTAGGAGCAGACAGAGGACTTGCGTTCTTAGGTCTTCCTCATTCACTGACTGACTATGTAATCTCTACTGCTCAAAAGACGTCATATGCCCTATTTTATCCCACCTTTATTAACCCAGTGAGGTAGAGAGTGAAGGAGATGTGGCTCTCACTGCAGGAAGGATAAAGTAAGCCACCAAGTAGTATCATTTCATGCCCAACATCAAGAATACAAATTGTCACACTGGCAAAGCCAGCACAGAGAACTGTAACACTGAATATAGGGGCATGTTTTTAATTCACTGAGACAATGGTATCTTTGTATAATGTCTCTAATACCAGGATTCACTGGGAAATATTTTCACCCACTAGAGAAAAATCGGGACTTTGTCAACTCCCTTTGACGATTCTTTCCAGGAAACATCTCAGGCATGTAACAAAGCAGCCACATTCATCAGTGACATTTACAAAATTTAATTATTTTCAAAAATCTCCTCAACCTAAATATACACTGGAAAAGCTCATATTAAAATTTTCTTTTCTTTTCATGGATATCTACTCATTAGAATTTATAGTCCAGCTAAGATATAACAGTTCAAGCTCCAAAGTCTATTTAATATTTGAATTGAACTCAATCTCTATGGATTTTTAAACTATTAATTTTTATTTCATGTATCCATTTAACACACCTCAGAAAGTTTTAGTATTAATCAAAATCATAATTCTAATAAAAAATATGCTTATAAACACTATTTCTGCAACATTTCCTGGTCAATGTAGCAAAACTCAAAATACGTAGTTTATATCGAATATACACTTGATGTTCAAATGTCATTGCTACCACTTTTAGCTATATGATTTCAGGAATATTAACTTCTCTAAGCCTCAATGTCCATATTGGCAAAACAGCAGTAGTGGTAGTCAAGATAAAGAGTTACGAGATTTATAAATAATAGATAACTCATTTGCAAGACCCTGCACTGTGCCTGTCATATAAGTAGGTAGGAATATAAGCGGTAGCTATTATTTTGACTATTTTAAGTTAAAAATTAAACACAACACATAAATTCAAGAATGGCTTAGAACTTATATTAAATGATCATATACCCATCGACCTTCTTATAGACCAAACAAAACTGACTCTAAAAATTTGCTGAAGTTTATGTAGAAAAAAAACAGCAAATAAATTAAGAGGTTGTTCTGAAATAAAACCAAACAAAAGAAGTTGTTGAAATATATTAAAAGATTGATTTTTAATCATTAATACTTTTAAAAAGGATCTGAAACCAATCATTTTATTTGCTTTTAGAAAACAGATTCACTGCTCTAAGATACTATAAATCATGCTGAGAGGATTGCCAACAAGACTGGTAAGATATTTCTTCAGGAACCTACATTAAATAGAACATTCCAGTTTTCTAGGTCACTCTATGGCTGTATTTCCAAGGTCAAGCAAACAGCACTGACTCCATTTCTCTAAAAAGGAAGGTCTAGCAATGATTAATATTAAGAATTTGTTTCTAATGCTATGTCAACTACACCTCAATTTAAAAAACAAGAAAAAATAAAAATAAAAAAAGAGAAAAAACTGCTGTTTCAAAACCATATTTTCTTTTTTTTTGAGAAATATTTATGCATTTACTGAATTTACTAGATTCATCTATCTATAGCTTAAGCTAAATGTCTATTTAATAGCAGCTTTAAATGAATTTTTAAAACTCAAAACCATATTTTCTAGTGAACACATACTAAAAATGATTTTTTACAAATGAAAAAGAACACACTCCAAGTATCTTCGACTTCAACAACGAAGTCATTGCACCCCATGCTGTCCCCACACGCAGAACCAACCATCAGCCGTGCTGTCAGCTTCTGAAATAAGTTTCTCTCGATCCAGCCTTCCATTCAAACCACCCCTATTTCACGGTGGCCTCCTGCCCTGTCTCTCTGCTTCCTGAGTCTCCCTTCCCATTCAACCATCCACACCATTACCAGAGTCATCTTCCTAAAACTGATCTCATTGGTAACATCCTGCCAAGGATCATTAGAGTTCCCCTGCCTGCCTAGAGAAGAAACCCCAAACTCGGGGCTGGCTGTGGCATCCCAGGCTCTTTTCAATCTGGTCCAACATAACCCTCCATATTCACCCGTATCCATCTTCCCATAACCTCCATCCGATCCCATCCCTAAAACCTACTAAAGCTTACTGCGCACTTTAGCCAAACTTTCCAAACGGGTTCTGCTAATGAAATGGAACACCCTTGCCAGCCCCTCCTCCTGAGAATTCCCGCCCTGCTGCCTTCAGCCTCTCTCAGGGTAAAATCCCATTTGACTCAAAAGGACAAAGCTTTCCCCAACACCCAACCCCAGCAGAACTATTTGCTCCCTCTCCTGAGAGAAAAGAAAGTAGGGTGGAAAACTACAGCAAATAAAATTGCATTAAAGGGATAGACCATACAATGGAATATTACTCAGCCATAAAAAAAATGAAATAATGCCATTTGCAGCAACAAGGATGGACCTAGAAATTATCATACTAAGTGAAGTAATTCAGAAAGAGTAAGACAAATACCACATTCTATGTCTTATATGTGGAATCTAAAAAAAAAAACGATACAAATGAACTTATTTACAAAACAGAAACACATTCACAGACATAGAAAACAAACTTATGGTTACCAAAGGGGAAAGACGGGAGTGGGAAGGGATAAATAAGAAGTTTGAGATTAACACATACACACTACTATATATAAAACAGATAAACAATAAGGACCTACTATATAGCACAGGGAACTACACTCAATAGTTTGTAATAACCTATAAGGGAAAAGAACCTGAAAATGAATGGAGATATATATACGGAGTTTTATATATTTATAAAACTGAATCACTTTGGTGTACAACTGAAACTAACACAATATTGTAAATCAACCATACTCCAATAAAAAAAGAGATAAACCAAAAATAAATATATATATAAAAGCCTTATTTGATTGCTTATAAAATAATGATATACTTCAGCAGATAGCTGCCTGAAATTCCTCTTTGGTAGAAGGCAGATGTGTGCTCTAAATTAGTAAGAGCTGAAAAATGAACACAGAAGACTTTCTTCAAAAGCCACTGTAAAGAGAGGGGCCCCATGTAACAGAAGCACCTGAGTTTCTTTCAAATTAATATGAAATACTAAACATTGCAAACTACAAATCTTCTCACTCAATCATCAGGCTTATAGAGGCAAATAATCTCAGTGCGTTTTATACATTTGTATACTCAGTTGTGGAGCTAAAATGGAAAGGAACACATGACAGCCTAGAAATTCCATCTCTGTGTTACCTCTGTAGTTTCTGATGTTCTTAGGATCTCAGTCTCGAGATGCTTTGGTCAAACCCCCAGCTCCCCACAGAGCCAGGCTGCTGGGCACACGGGACCCAGAGGCAGAAACACAAACACTTCTCTGCCTGGCTGCAGATTAACATTAAGACAAATTGCCCTCACCACCTTTCCTTACATATCATTTAGTACCTGAAACCGTCATTACACCAGAAAAACAAGCATCTCCAAATTGTTCAAATAAAAAGTTCTTAAAAGCATAAAGCTTTTTTTAAAGTCACTGACTAAATAAATGTTGAGATAACCATATAAGGCTAAATCAGAACAACAACAACAACAACAACAAAACTAAAGGAGCATGAGGGTGATGTTTTGGGTTCAAAGTTAAATTTACTAACAGTAGCTAATAACCCATTACATTCCTGAACTGATATGTGTTCCTTATAGTGTAAGGCAATGAACAAGATCTTTGGCCGCTTTAAATCCTAATTATTTGGTGGAAATTACTTTTCAAATCCATGTTGCAACATCATAAAACACTCAACTGTGTCATCTGGAAAATCCTCAGAGACGTCAAGGGAGCTCTCATATTCTCTCCAACTAGAGCAAAATCGCATACATTGTGTTATGGTTGTTAATGCATCCAGAGTTTAGGTTTCCAATTTCAGGACACACATTGCAGGTTGCAAACACAATATCCATTTGCTCCTTATTCTTTTTTTTTTAATTTTTATTTATTTATTTATTTATTTATTTTTGGCTGTGTTGGGTCTTCGTTTCTGTGCGAGGGCTTCCTGTAGCTGCGGCAAGCGGGGGCCACTCTTCATCACGGTGCGCGGGCCTCTCACTATCGCGGCCTCTCTTGTTGCGGAGCACAGGCTCCAGACGCGCAGGCTCAGTAGTTGTGGCTCACGGGCCTAGTTGCTCCGCGGCATGTGGGATCTTCCCAGACCAGGGCTCAAACCTGTGTCCCCTGCATTAGCAGGCAGATTCTCAACCACTGCGCCACCAGGGAAGCCCCTCTCCTTATTCTTTACCAACAGAATTTCACTTTTGTTCAGGGCACTAAGTGGGGCCAGCTAAAATGTCTATTTTCCTAGTCTGCCTTGCAGACAGCAGTGGCCCATATAACAGTTCTGGCCAGTGACATACAAGCAAAAACTGCTAAGTGGGCTTCTAAAAAAGATCTTTAAAAGGAGTCTTAATCAACTTGTCTGCATCTTTTGTCCTTTGTCCTTGTACTTCCCCTTCTTCCCATCTGGAATTGAGACGCAAATGCTGGAAGAGCAGCAGCCATCTTGTAATGAGAGAACAACCACATGATGTACTACAAGTGGCGGAGAAGAAACATAGGAGTCTGGGTCCTACTGGCAAATAGAGGTGCCCTACAGCCCTCCCAGTCCTACCTGAGGCCTCTCAGTCCCTGAGAAAAAGAAAACACTATCATCTGTTTCTGCTACAAATAGCCAAACACAATCTAAACTAACAGTCATTACCAGTTAAGCCTATTTCATTTTTTAAAAGAAAAGAAAAAGCTCAGACTAATACTGTCATAACTAGCTACAATGCAACACTATTATGATATAGCCCTGTTAAAGGTCACTTATTACACAACTGACTATGAAGCTCCAGGAGGAGATGAAATCTGAAATCAAGATTTTGCAGAATCCTAAAGCCAGCTGAAAACCACTGAGGCCACACTGTATGAAGGAAGCAAAGTAAAGAAACCTTTACACTCCAGCTTCAATTCAACCGGCACCAGAGTTAATTTACACAGTAAAAGACAGGATTTTGACCATTCACATATCTACGTAAGGACTTAAAACTGAACTGAAAATGAAAACTACTGGCTGTGAGTAGTTCTCAGTTCATTTTGTCACCATGGGCATAAGCAGAATCACACGGCTCTAATGAGAGAAGGGACTTTAGCAATTGCTTTAGCAATTCCTCAACATTTTCATGAGAAACAGAAAATTTTGCCTTTTTCTTAATCGAAAAGGGTTTTTTAGTGATATATAGATAGATAGATAGATAGATATAGATATAGATAAGTAAGAAATCTGCCACTCAGCTTTCATAGAGAATAATAATGAAACCCTTTTTATAGCTGTCTGGGGATAACTGATTAATTTCAAGGTAAATGGAAAAATATACATTTTCTTGGACCAAAATAATTTACCTTCCTTGTCCGTTAAGTCTAAAACGTATAGAATAAAATTTATTGGGTTCACATTAGTGATCTCATTTTCACACTTAGTATCAATTTTTTAAAGTAACAATGTGTTGAGGAAAGAAAATCTTCCAATGATAGACTCAAACAGCAGAATTTCATAGATTAGTGACATCTAGTTAATATTGATAATATGATAATATATAATAATTATAACAACAGTATGTAGGTTAGTTTCCTTATACTGACAGGAAAGACAAGAGGGATGTTCTGCATCTTTTGTGCTAACCTACTAAAAATGTTTTCTATTTACATGGTAAATAAACTGCATAATTCACTATAGATATTAAAGAAAGCCACTGACATGGGCAATTTCTAGCATAAACAATAATAAAGAAATAAGTTTTATTCCAAAATAAATGCCTTTATTCACCCTGACTGTGGTAATCTGCTGAAGTAATGAGATTTTTTTTTAATCAGATGCCCTGAATATCCTGGCGATGAATATATTTTATAAGCAAAGGGATTGGAATATGAATCAGGACACTGCACCCTTCTCTGCAGCAAATAGCTCTTTCTGTGTTATTCTAATTCAGCAAGCAGTTGCCTATTTTCACTCAGAAGTAAAGGACCAAAGCAAGACCCAAGAATAGACCACACCATAAATAATTAGGGCTCGCTCACTTGCCGCTATTCTTGTTTTGCTCCAGAAGGCTAGGTCTGAAGTCCTTCCAAAGCTATCTGAGGACTAAACTCTCAACTTCTAAACCTAACAGTCATAACTGCTAACATTATAGATTATTGTAATTCTACATTTCTGTCACAGATTCTGAATGTTACAGCTGACCCCACCGCTTACACATTCAACAGCTGGGGCATATGATCACTTGGCAACCTGATAACACTCCAGCCAAATGCAAAGTCATCCTGGAACCAAGGAACTCGGGCAGAAATGAAAATCAAAATAAGCTCTCTTACGTTCAAATGGGAATGGAAAATGTTTTGAACAATGCATAATTTCAGAAAATGCAACAACTGTACTTTGAAAGTTGAGTGAACTGACACTCCCTATTCAAAGCCTACAATTCTTTTCTGATTAGATCAGCCCCACAGCAAGTCATCGGGATAATAAGCTCTGTAATGAAGTCATCGAATTGGATACTGATGGGAAATCATAACCGGCTTCAAAACACATCGGGAAACAATGAGTTTTCCAGGTCTCTAGCTTTCCACATAATACACTGGCCAATACTCTTACTCTCCTTTCCAAGACCAGATGAAACACAGAACATCTATAAAGCCGGGGACAAATTGATGACCTAAGCATTTTAAAACCACAAAGAAAACGAAGGAAACGACCTTCACTTTTTCGGTGAAATTCGGGACTATATGTTTGAAAAAGTGTACATGTAAGTGCAATACTGATCATTAGGTTATAATTAAAATGAAGTGCAGTGAAGACTGCAATGGCCTCCAGGTCTTCAATTTCCCTTTAGTTCCAAAGGCAAATAAAAACCATCTTTTAAATAACATCCGCTTCCTCAAGGCAAGTCAAATCAGCACCTCAGTCATGTCTGTTTTCCGAGTCACCTGCAATCACCCACGTGTCACAGAGGTAAAACTTGATGGGACAAAAATTCATACAGCTACCATTTTTTTCAAAAGTAAAAAAGGTACATACTTTCAAACTTTCAGACTTTTTTCTTTCTGACCTTAAAGAGCACAGGTGTACACCTTCTATGAGGTTTATTAGTATACTGCAATATTTCTCATTTTTAAGGTTCTGGAACAACTGATTAAGAACCTTATTTTTAAATGGGAGGACAGATGTAAACATGAGTGTATTGCACACGAACACACACACAGATGCTACAAATGTGCTTTAGCCTAAAATATCATTGCACTTGCTCAGTGGTAGTGTCATACACAATAGAGTCTTGGCACAAAGGAATTGTGATTGTGCTGTTTACAGAATTCTACATGGATTAAAGGAATGTCAATAATAAAACATGTTCTAGAAGGAGATGAAATATATTCATGGGTAGATTTTGAGCTCTGGGGGGATTTGGAATTTAATTATTCAGTTCAGGATTCTATATTTCTATTTTTCACAAATAGAAAACTAGTGATACATGCATTTTTAACCATATAATCCCCATTCAATTTACAGAAATTGAGTTTCTTAAGACCACAGCAAATATTCAAAAGATGCAAAACCACTTGAATGCAACCGATGAAATAGGACACTATTCACCATGAATATATTAAGGCTCTGGAAGCTACCCCTGGGTGTGGAGCGCTTAGAAGCCACAGTTAGGAGACTGTCTGGACACACTGAAAAATAATTTCCAGAGACAAAAACACCCTTTAAGATGAGAAGACGCTCTTTATCTAACGTCACATTTAACTATAAAGTCAAAATAAACATGATACTAAAATATCAATACTATTTATCATAGAATTTCCCCAACATAAAGGATAGGCAGAAAAATATCTCAAAATATACTCCTTTACGTTTAAATTTACCACAGACTCACTGACGAAAGTCTTTCATGCATCACACTATCAAATAATCTTTATCATACGTAAGAATAGATATATAGTCACAAACCATAAACTTTTTTCATGTAAGATCATTTTAAGAAAAATGATTTGGTGATGCTCTCAGTGGTGAAACAGTCCATTTATTTAAGAAGCCAAGGACCTTTTTGATAGGGTTAACCAATACCCCATACCAAGCAAGAGCAGCAATGCCTTAGTAATCCTATGGAGAATTAATCGGTCTCCACCCTCCCAGGAAGAATTATGATTATGCGTAGTGCTTAAAAGCTTTTGCAAGGGAGAGAAAACGCAACGTGCTTCTTGGAAACCAAACCCCTCCCCCGCACTGTACTGCTCGCCCTAGGGCGTCTACAGGCCGTCGCCCACCCCACCACCCTCCCTGCGCTGGGATACGGAATTCCATCCCAAAAAGACCTGGTCCATTCCCAAGACTGGTCCAGACACCTGTTTACTTGTGCCCAAGCAGTGGTGGCTCGGGTTAAGCAAAGGCGACGGTTACCCCTCTGGTCCCTGCCAAGCCCCGCGGCCCGGGCGCGGGGAACCACATACCTTTGTACCTCTCCAGGACATCCTCGTAAGCCTGGAGGTACTCCTGCTCCTCCACGTACAGGTAAGCGGCTGGGGATAGGTACCCCGCCATGCCCAAGTCTACCTAAGCGACGACTGGCCAATTCCCCTCTCCCGCTCGAACCCCGGACAGGATCGCAGTCAGCAAGATGCAGCCTTGGTAATGGAAACGCGGAAGGAGGGCAGGCTGGGGGAGGGCGCCGGGGCGCAGAGCTAGGGACGCAGAGCCGGGGGAGCAGAGCCAGAGCCAGCCGGGGAGACGCCCAAGCCCCCTGGCGGACCGCGGGTGCGGGGCCGCCCGGCGCCCAGGAGCCACCGTCCTCTCAGGTTTCAGCAGCGGCCAATCTCGGCGAGCCCGGGGGCGGCGACCGGCAGCGCCACGCCGCGCTGAGGAGAGCGGGACCCGGCGGGGACAGGCGGAGGGCTGCGGGCGCCGGGACCCTCGGAGGCCGAGGCGGCCGCCACCCTGGCTCTGCGCTGGGCGCCTGCTCGGAGCCGGGAGGACGCGCGCGCTGCCTCCGCCCGGGATGCTGCGCGGCGCATCTGCGGCATTTCCTGGCCGCCGCGCCGCAGACACTCGCCCGCGCCCCGGGGAGAGGAAGGGAGGGCACAGCGGGGGAGAGAGGAGGGCGGGCGGAAAGGAGGGGGCGAGGCGGCGGTCAGCGCCCCGGCTGGCTCGGCTCCGGCCCGCGCCGCCCGGCCCCTCCCGCAGGCAGCCCCGCGGCGCCCGGGCCCCTCTCCGGCCCGCCCACCGGGTCCACCGCGCGGCCAAGCCCGCCCACCCCGGACGCTGGCTGGCCGGCCCGGGTCCCAAGGGCGAGGTTTCTATTTGGGACCCACAACAGGTGCCTGGGAAACAAAGCCGCGGATCGCGCCACCCGCGCGCGCAGCCCCCGCGAGGCTCCCGGGAGAAGAGTGGGAAATACTCTTCGATCCGGCCGGTGTCACAGAAGGACGAGGTCGCTGGGACAGCGCGCGGGGCAGAGCCGGGGGTCCGCGCCCCAGGCGCATCTGGGGGCGGGCGGGGGTCCTGACAGCCTGGAGACGCCTGCGCCTGCGCGCCCGCCGCCCCGCGGCCCGGGGACCAGCCGGCGGTCCCTCCCTTCCGCCCCCCAGAGCCGGCCCGCGCATCTGCCGCGGCCACAGCCTGAGTCGATTCACAGCACCCGTCTCACTTTGCCACCTCCCTCCTTCTCCCTACCGTTATTCACCCCACACAGCACTGGTCTCCACTGAATGTGAGTAAAATGGGTACAATTCCCTTCGCTTTGGCATCTATCGTATACTAAAGTGGTGAGTTTAAGAGTCCACTGGAGAAATCGGTTGGTACCCAGACATGTAAGCAGGTGTGTTTAAGAGGACTGACAGAAGTCAGCCAGCCTTGGAAGGAATCCTGGCTCCTGACTAACTATGTGACGTGGCCAAGTTACTTATCCTGTCTTCATCAGGATAATCATATAATAAAGTTCATCATATATCATCATATCATAAAGTTGTGATATCTCAACTTTATGATAACTTTATAAGTGTTAGCTGTTGTTGTTATTATTATTAGATGAACCAGCTCATTGTTGACTCTGATTTATGACAACTTCACCTGTGCCCACATCTCCCCTTGCTATTTTTTCTTTCATAAGTACTGATTTTTGTCCTTGATGATTCTTTTTTTTCAATGATGTGAATCTGGATCATTTTCCATGAA
This sequence comes from Balaenoptera borealis, assembly GCF_965194805.1. Taxonomy (NCBI): domain Eukaryota; kingdom Metazoa; phylum Chordata; class Mammalia; order Artiodactyla; family Balaenopteridae; genus Balaenoptera; species Balaenoptera borealis. The sequence continues at coordinate 65,246,152 of NC_138869.1, read as the reverse complement.
TTGTTAGATGGGAATGAGTACTCTTGGAAAACTGTATACTCTTGATAAAACTTACTTGAGTTAGAATTGGAAAGCTTTACTTCTCATCAGTAATTGGCCTATTTTTGTTACTCCAAACAGAGCAAGACCACACTTCTCTTTTCTGTCCTGACCTCTGATCTGAGTTTGATCCACTAAGCCTTTAGGATCACTAGAGTTTTCTTGCAACTTGGCATGTATTTATGTACACATTAGTTCATGAAGTAACAAACAGGGATCATATGGGACACCTTCTGGAAATGAAAGGGTTAGTAATTCGATCCCTAAGAGTCATCCCATATACAGACCACATATATACAAATGGAGATCTCTCAAAACTCTCTTGTCTCCCTCACAGTGAGTAAGGTCATTAAGGGCATAGTCTGATCCTTCATCAGAAATTGACACCCAGTAGCACCCAGTTTTGTGAATACAATCACTCCACACTGCAGTGATTTTAACTGTCTGTTGGAGGAACCAGTCAAAATGAACAAGCAGCATTCGGGGTTGTTGGTAAGAACAGCCTTTACCCCATGCATTCTTGAAAAGATAATAAAGGATCAATCTGCTAATAATAATAGTGTATTCCATAGGGAAGGAGCAAAAGCAGAGCAGTTAAGAGCTTGGCCTCTGGAGTCAAGATGGCCTGAATTCAGATCCTAGCTCAACCACTTCCTATGACCTTGGGAAGAGTATCTCCTCTCTCAGCAGATTTCTGGACTGAAAAATGGGGGAAATAATAGTACCTACTTCATAAAATTGTTGGGAAACCTAAATGAAATAACATATTAGGTGCTTATGAGAGCATCCAGCCATCAGTCAGCTGTCACTTATAGAGCATTTTCCATGTGCCAGGGAATCTGCAAAATGTTTTGCATTTACTACTTTAATCACCACAGCCATGATCTTTTGATAGAGGAAATGAAGCTGAGAAATGTTCAGTAAGTTGTCCAAGAAAACACAACTGGTTCATGATAGAGGAAGAATTAAAGTCCAAAGTCCGACTCTGCCAAGGTCCTTCCATTCTAACTTCAAAGAATTCACATGGGTCAAATATCCATACTTTAAAATAACACTGTCACTAACAAACCATGTACCTTTACAGGCACTTCAAGACTGAAAACCCCAACTTACAGTATCCTGCAAGTAAGAACAGTAGATCTGTCTTACGATGATGTTAAAGGCATTTACAGTGGATACAAAGCCCCTTTCTTTCCATGTTACCATGTCATTCTCACCTTGACCCTGAGAGATCAGAAGGGCGTATATTATAGATTTTAAAATGAAGACACTACAATAAATGCAAAAGCACTTTAAAAAATATAAGTTATCAGACATGTGACACCATCACCAAAAAGACTTTCGGAAATGTACATCTGATTATGTCATTGCACTGCTTAAAAATCTTCAGGTGATTCCCCACCAGTTACAGCATAAATAGTCCTATCTCCTTGGAATTGTCCAAAAGCACCCTTACAGTTTCTGCTCTTCCCTACAAATCCCAGGCTTTAGCTACACAGATGACTTGCAGTTTCCATTTGAACTCATCTCCCTGCTGTGTTCCTGTAGCTCCATCCCTCGGAAGTGGCCTTCCCTTTCACTCTAGTCCATCAAGCTCGTTAAATCTCCCCTCAGAAGGTGATCCTCTCAAAAGGTGATCCCCTCAGGAACCTCTCAGGAACCTCCCATGCCTCCCTCTCCATCCAAGGTCATTAGATTCTCCACTGGGTTCTTTTAATACAGGTACTCACAGCCATTACAGCTATTCTCTCACCCGTATTGTAACTGTCTCACAGCACATCCATGGTCATGTTAGACTAGAACTTCTTTCAAGGCAGAACTGTGTGCTTATCTTCATTTTATTCCAGAGGCTTAATAAATATGTATTAAATGTGAATGACTTAAGGGATTCCCCCTGACCATATGGTCTTTTTGACTCTAGACATTTTCATTCTATTTTATTTTTATGACCTTAAAAACAAATAAAAATATGAGACTTTCAATTCCTTTATTACTAAGTAACGAACATGCTGGATGGACATCCTCACACCATTTCTGACCCTTGCCCTGTCTCCTACTAGGGATGAACTTCACCGACGGGCCGAGTTTCAGGCCAAGTGTGAAAATGCCTAATAAAATGAGAAGTTGAAATCTGAATGGTATGTTTTCCAACTACCCACTGCACCAAATGCCCTCAGATGCCCTGTTCCCTTATCCTCACGCTGGATGATCTGTGGCAAATTTAACACAAAATCTATCTGGATTTCACAGTTCAGCCACATGACAATGAAACAGATATTTGCAGACTGGCCCCTGAGCCTATGCTGGGGCCAGTGATGAAATGATTATGATTTGTGTAGCAATAGCCAATTTACCAATATTTATTTTAAACACAGTAAGTAGTACATGTCCATACTAGGGCTGCATATTCTGTTTGTTGTTTTATTTTGTTTTGTTATATTTTTGAAGAATTGATATAATCTTAAAAGTATGTAGCTCAGAGGTCTCCAGTGCACCAACTACCAGTAACTTCATAGTAAACCTTTTACAACGAGTAAGACATGGCCCCTGCCCTCCCAGAGCCTACAGTCTACTGACCCCAGCACCCGCTTGTCCACTGCACCCAGCAGAACCCCCAGGTCCTCCATTCCTTCCCTACCAGCAGTGTACACCAACCTCTACTACCACCAGCCTCTACTGACTTCCTGTCTGTTAGTTTATATAACCTCATTCCCCCTGACAAACATATGCCCCTCCTTCTCTCATAAACCTTCCTTCACTACCAAAAGCAAAATACCCGTCTCTGCCACCTCTATCAAAACTCTCAAGCCAGAAGGACCTTGTACCTTCCGTAAAAACGCAAAGGACAGGCATCCCAGGCTTTCTACAAAGCCCCAGCAATTTCTCACGCCCCCGCCTTTCACCCATCTTCCCTTTCTGCTGAGCCAAATATCTGGTACCCTGGTTCTGGCACTGTCTACTCCACTCCCTTGGGGGTATCTTGACAGGGCAAGGAATCAGGCCTCGGTGACCAAACACTTTCTGGTACTCGTCCAGCTCTGCGCCCTCTCCCAGGCCACCCCTGCCCACTCTCACTTGGCTCCCAAGCTCTCTCCATCCTCCCTCCACCCCATTCTCCCCCTCCACCCTCCTCTTCGAAGGCCTGGGTGAGACCAGCCAGCAGCTCACAACAGAAGCCAGAAGAAGCTCAAAGCTGTTGCCCCAGAAACCTGGACTAGAGAATGGCTGGCTGGGCCCTGTTTGTTTTTCCCGTAATCAGAAAATCCCACTGGGGGACACTAGGGGGACTCTCAGCCGCCATGATGGCTGGGACCTGAGCTAGTCCCCTCCAGCACCCCCCCACCCCCGAAGAAGGACAAGTACCAACTTTGCATGATGGTGGGAGGCAAAAGAAACTGAGTGGGAAGGGGCCTGGGGGAGAGAGTGGGGGAGGGGGGAGAGGCCCGATCTGCTGCAGAAACCAACTCCAATAAACACCTGGCCTTTGGCCTTTGCAAGAGAGCTCCCGAAGACACACCCCAACCTACCCCATTACCATTTCTGAGAAAAAAATTGAGGAACAACCACCCCAGAAAGCACAGCTCACATACACACAAACCACACAGGCACTGCAGGCAAAGGGGGGGATAGATTTCCACAGTAGGCTCAGCTTTCAGCCAAGTAAAACAAGCCATCACTTCTGGGACCTAAAGGCAGTGCAAGGGAACACCGGGTAACAGAACAGAAACACTGGCCCCTCCCAGGTATTAATTAATCAGGGATGCATGATGGCTAAACCCTCAAAAGCACCAGGAGCAGAAGCTGCTACAAATGCTGACAGAGATGCTACACTTAAAACACACACACACACACACACACACACACACACAAAATCGCCTCCAGGTTGCTAAAATACCCTCCGCAATTCTGGGTACCAGAACCCAGGAATCTACCCCCCCCCGCCGCCGCCCCTGTTAAATGTGGTCGCTCAGAGCTTCTATGCAAACATGGAAACGAAGCTTCCAGCAAACACACCGGGAATCACTGAGTTAATACTTTCAGATTGGCACGGGGGCGACTGCACATAAATAGGAAACTTCAATGCAGATGCCTGTAAATATCCCCTTGGTTTCAAAGGTATCGACAGGGCCAAACAGCTTAGTCACCAACAGGCAGGGCCAATCGCTCTTCTGATAAATCGGGACAGAAAGTCATCCTCCTCCTCCACCTTGAGCGCAGGTCTCTGCCCAGAGCATCAGCTCCCAGCCAGACAGGGCCCCCGGGGATTCCATGGGTGAATTTCTGCAACTCTCCTCGCACCTCCCTCTATCCCCTGCCCCCGCCCCCACTTGCTCTTACCTGCTATCCTAAGCACTGCCCTCTCCGCGGGGTCCAGCACCGAGCCCCCGTGGATCTTTCTTTTCGATCTCTCATGTTTAGGCAAATTCCAGGGTAAGGTATCTCCAGGAGCTGGAGATGCAGAGCCAGATTTCTGGCTGAAATCATCTTCATCGGAAAAATCCGCAGAGGAAGACATCGAGCAGCGGTAGGACGCGTTCCCGGAACTCTACAGGGGATGACACAGAAAAAAGCATCAACAGCAAAACACTCACGTCGGCTCGTCCATCTCAGCAGCCCCCTCCCTGCCCCCAAACGGAGTCCGGCATCCTGCATCATCTTCAGCGCGGACGGGGGACCCACACCAGAACCGACACCCAGGGCTCACCATCTTCCCTGGGCCACGGCTCCGACACCAGCCGCAAGCCCCGGGCAGCTCCAGTTCATGGAAGATTTGCACCCAAGTGTGTGGCCTGCGGTCCGGCCACCAGCTCACAAATGACTGGCCCAACAATGAAGCCAGAATCCACAGCCTTCCTGTTACAAACCTATAGTATTTGGCTCCCCCACCAGGCCAGGACCGATATTTTCCATTACTAGCCTGCTGCTTAATTCATTAACGCAACTCACTCCAAGTTGCAAAAACAAAGCACAAATGCAGGATGCTGAGTCCCAATTCCTTTCCGTTTCCAGTCGGAGTCTCCCCTCTAACCAGGTTTGAGCCCCTCGTCCTCTTTAGTTAATTTTCTTCCTGAGCTTGAAGCTGGCTCCCAGAAGAGAGCAAGGAGGGAGGAAGGGCTGATTCTGAGAAGAGCCTTGTCTGAAGACCGGGAGGACACAAAAGACTGTTTTCAGAAGCCGAAGGCAGCGCCAATAAACATCTGAACTCAGCTTAGAGTTCTTGAGATCATTTAAACTACTAGCAAAGTAACAGCTGCCAGTGACGGAAATGAGAATGATACAGCAACTCCCCTCCGCCCCGGTCATTACACAGTGAAATGAGAAACGTGAGGCTTTGACCCACATGCTTGGCCTGACCTCAGTCTCCCTTCCAGGAACAGGAGCCGGTCTGCAGGGCATATCTCGCATTAAAGGGCTCTGTCTTCTCCACAGGGAAAAGGCACCAGACATTATCCCTTCCTCCTTGGTTAAGTTTGTGATGATTTAGGGAGCCACCAGCTTACCATGGAAACGAGGATGCTGACTATCTGTGCTGTGAATAGGGTTCTAAACAAGATAAGCATCCAAGGGAAATCTTCACTTCCCCATTTAGAACTTTGCTGAGGCTGAAGATGCAAAACTGGTGTAACTCGAATTCCTGAAATGGAACTTGCAGCCTCAGATTCCTACGAAGCCAGTGGCAGGCAGGAATCAGTGAGGCGTGCTCCCATCAGAGTAGAAACCCTGGGCTGCTCACAAAAGCAGTGGTGACGCAGCAAAAACAGGCTGTGTGACAACATCCCAAGGCGTGTGGAATAAGCCAGAAGTGAATCAGGACCTCGCCTCCATCTATTCAGGCCTTATTCACTTCTAGTGGCCAACACCATCATTTTTCTTTTGTCGTTTTTTTTTTTTTGGAGTAAAATTGCTCTACAATGTTGTGTTAGTTTCTGCTGTACAATGAAGTGAATCAGCTATATGTATACCTATATCCCCTCCCTCTTGGACCTCCCTCCCACCACCCCCCCATCCCACCCATCTAGGTTGTCACAGAGCACCGAGCTGAGCTCCCTGTGCTATACAGCAGGTTCCCACAAGCTATCTATTTTACACATGGCAGTGTATTTATGTCAAACCTAATCTCCCAATTCATCCCACCCTTCTCTTCCACCCCATGTCCACATGTCCATTCTCTACGTCTACGTCTCTATTCCTGCAAATAGGTTCATCTGTACTATTTTTCTACATTCCACATATATGCGTTAATATACGATATTTGTTTTTCTCTTCCTGGCTTACTTCACTCTGTATGGCAGACTCTAGGTCCATCCACCTCTCTACAAATGACCCAATTTCGTTCCTTTTTATGCCTGAGTAATATCCCATTGTATATATGTATCACATCTTCTTTATCCATTCATCTATCGTTGGACATTTAGGTTGTTTCCATGTCCTGGCTATTGTAAATAGTGCTGCAATGAACACTGGGGGACATGTGTCCTTTTGAATTATGGTTTTCTCAGGGTATATGCCCAGTAGTGGGATTGCTGGGTCATATGGTAGTTCTAGTTTTAGTTTTTTAAGGAATCCAACACCATCATTTTAAAAGTACACATACTATTTCCTGTAAAGTGTCTAAGATTTATCTTTAGCTTTATTCTTTCCCCCCAAAAGCAGTCTTCCATCTTACTTTGCATGAAATGTCATCACCTTGGTTAATTATTAACTTATTTAGATTTTGTGTGTTTTCCCAGTGGCAATCATGTACTACGCAAATAAATAAATAAAATTGACTTTCTGTATTCGCTGGAGTCCACAGAGAGTTGTGAGGAGCATTAAGTCAGTCACAGGATGCTATCAATCTACTTTATTTTCCATGCTTTTCTGAAAATTCATCTTGAGCTCTCTGAGGCTGTGTTGCTGGCTGGATCAGTGAAAAAGGATGACATTCTTAAAGACTTTTTCAAAAGGGTATTGGGTTTCCTTGGTTGCCTTCTGTCTTCCTTAAAATGGCTTCCTACCTGTCCTTATGAAAGGTCATCTTTTATCTGTGAGCTTGTATTTCTTGTTGTTTCCTAGACTCTTTCAGTGAGGATAGTAATTTGATTGTTTATCTTTACAGACAGACTTGGGGAATAACTGTTAAAGGACTGCCCCCATACAAAAATCCCTGGTTACTGATTTTTGTAGACAGAGTAAATTGTTTTAATGGTTAGCATCTCAGCTGATGGAACAGCAAAATGTGATTTATGCCATGACATAAACACCACTCATCACACATAGCCAGATGGGAACAGTTACTACCCTGGACCCAAGGGTGTTGACTGGTGCAGCCTCTAATCTGGACGCGTCCTTGGTAAATGGATAAGAGAGAAAGGAAGACAAGACAATCAGCAACACCTCTTTCAACAACATGGCACAGGGAAATACGGACACACGCAGACAGAGGAAAAGCACGCTGACTTATACACGGCAAAGTCTCTCCCCTGGCTACGTGACTTGAGCGTTTTAACCATTAAAGTATTCAATTTTTCCCCACAATAATTTTCATGAAGACTTTTTAAATATAAGGTAAACTATACAAAATTAGGCCCATTTGAACCTTGGAAATTGAGAATCGATTTTTTTTATCATTTATATGTTTTGTATTCTGAGAATTACCTTTTTTTTTTTTTAATTTATTTATTTTATTTATGGCTGTGTTGGGTCTTCGTTTCTGTGCGAGGGCTTTCTCCAGTTGTGGCAAGCGGGGGCCACTCTTCATCGCGGTGCGCGGGCCTCTCTCTATCGCGGTCTCTCTTGTTGCGGAGCACAGGCTCCAGACGCGCAGGCTCAGCAATTGTGGCTCACGGGCCCAGCCGCTCCGCAGCATGTGGGATCTTCCCAGACCAGGGCTCGAACCCGTGTCCCCTGCATTGGCAGGCGGATTCTCAACCACTGCGCCACCAGGGAAGCCCTGAGAATTACCTTTTAATTCACTTTTGAATTTTTAGACATATGCACTCTTCGGTATAGAAATTTCTTTTTTTTTTTAGCCTTATTTGGTTGCTTTATTTAATTTGAAGTTTCTTTTTTTCTCGGTAGTGTTTGTTTGAAGTTGGCTCTTTAGCAGCCAATGAGGTAGAGACTAAATTGGCCACCTTTTAAGGGCTACTGAATTTAGTCTTTTAGGCTACAAGTGTGTGATTCAGTAAATGCGCTTACTTTAGTGAATGAAAGGTTGTCTGTGGTTTCTATCTTCAAATTTTGGGAAATTATATTTGGAATCAATAAATTTTCATTCACTGTTATGTCAGTGGCATTCATATCAATGAATAAAGTAGACTTTATAAAACAAGCATTCCAGGTGGGATGCTGAAAATTCTGTCACTAACCTGTTCTTTCCTAGTAACAGGCAAACTGGCTGATCAGATAGCCGATTTTTTTGGTTTCTTTTTTGTTGTTAATTCTTTTTTTATTGAAGTATAATTGATTTACAATGTTGTTAGAGGATTCTTTTTCAGATTCTTTTCTCTGAGAATGGATTAAAATGAAGCTGCTTTGAAGTCAATTGACCCTCTAAAACTGTTCTTTATTGATTTCAAATGACTTGCCAATTCACGTCTCCACCTTTGGGGGTTAGAGGAATGAGTGTGAGAGTACAGTTCTCCTTTCTTATGGAAAAAGCAAACATTCTCTGACCCAAAGTCCAGAGCCTAACCTTTGATGTGGGGCTTGGAAGGTAAAACAAAGGAAGAGGGCTCTTGGGACCAGCAAAACCCCGAGTTCCTCCTGTCTCTTTCTCTACTTCTGTTGCTTAAGGTTTGATTCCTGTTAAAATATAAATATCTATGTCCATGACAGAAGATTGGTTAAATAAGTGACAGTATATCCATACAATGGACTACCCTGCAACAATTAAACAAAAATGTTATTGATCTACATTTAGCAAAGTGGGAAGGGTTCATATAGAATGATTCCTTTAAAAAATATCTGTGTGTGTGTATGTGTGTGTGTGTGTGTGTGTGTGTAGATAGACAGACAGTAAGATGATTTATAGATGAATAGGTAGATACATGATAGGTAGATAGGTAACTATCTACCAATGTGTAAACAGCAGTTATTTCTGGGTGATGACTAATACTATGAATGAATTTAATTGTATTCCTTATAATTTTTTAATCCAAAACAAATAGTACACAAAAAGATTACTAAGAAGATACTACGTCAAGGGTCAGAGAAAATATCAAAGGTTGTAGGAGGAAATAATTATTTAAGCCAATGTTTTTAACTATTTGAGGCTCACAGACACCTCTGAAAAGTTGATGAAATCTGAGGAAGCCTCTCTTCAGATCAAAGCCCATCAGCAAATACACACAAACTCTGCATGTGATTTTATGGAATTCACTGCCCCAGGTTAAGCCCCCAATTTATAACCATGAACTGTCAACCCCATTTGGCATGTGTGTTGAAAATGGAAAAAAAAAAAAAGGGGGGGAAAGAGTGTGGAGTATTCAGAAGAGGAGAAAGGTAATTAGGATAGTAAAGACAAAGTTGGCCCAGGTCATCATGTTTTTAACATTTGGCCTTTTTTTTTTTTTTTAAATAAAGGACTGTGAAATACCTCTGGCCTGATATTGGATCTCTACAACCAAAAAAAAACAAAAACAAAAAAAAACACTAGGTTGTGAGAAACTAAAAACCCAAGCATTGTGTCTTATTACAACCTACTTATTAAGGCAGTTTGAACAATTGAATTAGATCACCGAAAGCTTTAAAATGACTTTCCTAATTGCCAATTCATTCACATGGTATAAAAACAACCCAAATCTCCTAAAGCCAGGATAATTACATAATGCGACATTTTTAGAAGGGGAACTAAACAATAACTCCTCTAACTGAAACCCCGGTGGGGGATCTGAGACTAATACAATGGAGCTGCCTACCCTGGAAGCTGCCCAGCCTCAGTACCATGAACCAGAGGAAAGCGCCAGGAAGTTGCCTCTGCCCCAAGCAGCAAGAAACAAGTGCAGAGATAAGGCTTCCAGATAAGGCTTCCAGAATCTCAGAGGCTGGAATGTGGTATTTCACAAAACCGCACACCTGCGATTTATGCACATTTCTGTAAGCATAGTTCCAAAAATTTAACCAAAAAGTAAAAATAAAAAGCCTATGAAGAATCAATTAGACAAATCCAGATTGGGGGGCATTCTACAAGATAATCAGCCTGGGCTCTTCCAAAAAGGAAAAAGGTCAATGTCACGAAACATACACACCCCCAAAGCAGGGACTCTTCTAAATTTAAAAAGACAACAGAAGCATAACAACAAAGTTATGAACCTTGATGGGAGCCTGTATTTCTTTTTAAGCTGAAAAGACATGTTAGGGACCACAGGGAGAATCTCAACCTGGATCATGGATTGTTTATCAGCTGATATTGGGCAATTACTGTTAATTTTCTAAGGTGTGCTAATGGTATTTCGGTTATGTAGGAACACATCCTTATCTAAACTCATGCTGTCTGCACTTGTTCTCAGTTGTTTCAATAAAAACAGAGAATTGTGTTTATATTGGCATGTAGCAATAGGTTAACAGTAAGTCTTCACTGTACTACTCTCCCAACTTTCCTGTAAATTTGAATATTTTCAAAACGAAGGGTTGGGGAAACACAGAGCAAGGTCTTTTTTGTTTTTTTTTTTTTAAGTGTTGCTTAGTCTAGGCCTGTTCTCACAAGATCACATCACCCGGGTCTACATTCATGGTGACAGCACCCAGCTAAGTAATTTCCCATAGCATCTCCTCATAGAAACTTGGAGGAAGCAAGGGGCCGACTTCAAGGGGACCCCAGAGCAAGGTGATCTGCCTGCTTCTGTCCAGATCACAGTTTTAGATGGAAGAATATTAAAAAAGCACCTCTGTGTTATCCACTTACTACACAATCCAGTGAAAACAAAGTTAGTATAATATCACATAATTTTTTACATTTTATATAAACCCAAAGAAACCACCAAAACTTAGAGTAAGTGAAGATCTAATTTTGTTTAAAATTCCGTTGATTCGGTAAGTACAAATACTAACTTCTTACATATTGCATAAAAATATGCAATCTGGCCCAAGACTATTATTCTATACTAGTTTTTTATTTGGAAATAAGTCCAAAAGCAAGAGCACATTATCTGATTTTAGAAATCCCAAGGAAAACCATCCCTACCACAAAGATATGGTGTAGAAGAAAAGAGTTAAGGAAAATGTAAGAAAATGTGTTTAAACCCTTGAAGACAAAATGACCTATGGAAAAATTCAGGGGTTGCGTGCTTGTTTTAGTTTTACATTTTTTTCAAAACTAGTTGAACAATTCAGGTACTTGCTCATCAAATAAATAACTCCTAATCAGCCTCTTAACTGGAAGCCACCTTTAAATAGTAAAGGGAGGACTCTGGTTTGGCGGGGCCTAGGCTGGCTTTCACTCTCTCCTTTTAGGGGAGATTTGCAGGAGCCATACCGCAAAGAGGAAGGGGAGCCTGGTGAAGCTAGAGAAGACGGTGGGGGGAGTGGTCGAAGGGAGGGGAAGCTGGAAGGTTCTTGTGTCTGAATCAGGGAGGAGTTTTGGGTGAGAGAGTGAATGAAAACCAAGGTTTCCTTCTGGATGGAGAAGCCCAGTTCATCAGCCTCTGAAAGAAGAGCGCTGGGATTCAGGACACAAACGCTCTCTCTCTTATACTCTCTAGGGTGTAAGACTGTGCATTGGTTAGAGTGTTCCTTGGTGTTAGGTTTCCAGGGCAACCGGGCTCACTGATGGGATACAGGCAGGAGGAAGTGCTCCTCGTCACTCTCCGGCAGCTGTGTGGGACGCTCTACAAGGTAAGCACCAAAAACTCATTTCCCGAGGAGCCTGGCCTTGGATTCTAGGCTGTCTTGGCTCAGCTCTAAGGCATTCTGCAAGACTTCCTTCCTTTCAGTTTAACCAGCAAGTTCTAACTCCCTGCATCACTTATTGAGTGACTGCAGTCAGGGGCTGTACTGGGTATTTTCACTCACTATCTTATTTAATACTCACCATAACCCGATAAGGAAACCTCCCCTAAAGGGAGGTTAAGTCACTTGTCCACAGCCATTCTGTCAGTCCAAGGTGGAGCCTGGATTTCCATCTGGGTCCTTTGGACCCCCAAGTGCCCTAGAATGTGGTCCCAGGCCCTCAGAGGAATACAGAACATGCTGACAGCCCTCAACGATCTTACCATGGATGTGGAGAGCCCAAAAGGGTTAGACTTGCTCTGTGTTCAATTCAGTTCAAAGCATGGAAATGACCAGGAGACAGGTGTCAGTTCACAATGAGGAAAAACCATCCAAAAAGATACAACTTCTCAGAAGAGGAAAGGACAGCTGTGGGGGGCAGGGAGCTCCCTCCTACCCAAGGGACCAAGCCTTCACTGAGGAGAACATCACACTGACTCCCTGTTCTTCCAACACCAAGATTCTCTGGTCCTGGGTGCCCTCACACTTCCACAAACCCTCTCTCCAAACAGAGGACAAATAAAAGAAAGACCATGTTAAGTATCAAAACATGAAACTGTATGAAAATTGTAAAAATATTTCAAAAGTACCACCAATTTTTTTGCAAGTCCACCTTAATGAAATCATATTAAAATTATAGAAATAGAGACATCGAGAACTAGTTTGCGGAATCTAAAATATGACACAGATGAACTTATCTATGAAGCAGAAAGAGACTCACAAACATAGAGAACAGACTTGTGGTTGCCAAGGGGGAACGGGGATAGGGGAGGGAAGGACTGGGAGTTTGGGATCAGCAGATGCAAACCATTATATATAGAATGGATAAACAACAAGGTCTTATTGTATAGCACAGAGAACTATTATATATTCAATAGCCTGTGATATATCATAATGGAAAAGAATATGAAAAAGAAAATAATAGTTTGCATTTGAGCACCTGCAAGTAGTCTTTCCAAACTAAGGAAGGACATTTTAAATAATTTGCCTAAAAGAAAAGCAAAACATAACTCTGAAAATCGTCCCACAACACAGAAACACATTAAGAAGACCAACAAATACTGAAAACATCTCTTTACCTAGAGAATACTTAATGTTATATTTCAAACAGATGTTTATTTACATCAATCAATTAAAAATATATCTTAAGCACCCATAAGCTTCTGCCTTGGAGGAGTTTAACATCCAATTGGGAGAGTAAGCTTATAATTGAATATTATCATTTTATCTTCAAGTATTAGGCTGAAAAAATAAGTCTTCCAGTGGAATAACATAAATACATACATAAAAATATGGTTTATAGCCTAAAGTCAATTAGGAGAGAGGGGCTGATTCAGGAACAGACTGGAGCATCTCTGGTCCCTTTGGAAGCCAGGATGGAGATGCAGGTGTTCCCCGCCACCTGCCTTCCTCCAACAGTATCATCCAAAACTGGCAATGCTGAGAGATGTGTTGTATTGGCCTGCCATTTTATTTTATTTTAATTTATCTTATTTTATATTTACTGGCTGCGCAGCACAGCATGCGGGATCTTAGTTCCCCAAACAGGGATTGAACCTGTGCCCCCTGCAGTGGAAGTGCAAGGTCTTAACCACTGGACCGCCAGGGAAGTCCCTTATTTTATTTTTTTAGAATTTATTTTATTGAAGTATAGTTGATTTACAAAGTTGTGTTAACTTCTGCTGTACAGCACACTGACTCAGTTATACATACATATGCATTCTTTTTCATATTATTTTCCATTTTGGTTTATCACAGGATATTGAATATAGTTCCTCGTGCTATACAGTAGGACCTTGTTGTTTATTCATTCCATATATAATAGTCTGAATCTGCTAATCCCAAACTCCCAATTCTTGGCAACCACAAGTCTGTTCTCTATGTCTGTGAGTCTCTTTCATAAATAAGTTCATTTGGGTCATATCTTGGATTCCATATATAAGTGATATCATATGGTATTTGTCTTTCTCTTTCTGACTTACTTCACTTAGTATAATAATCTCTAGTTGCATCCACGTTGCTGCAAATGGCATTATCTCATTCCTTTTTATGACTAATATTCCATTGTATATATGCACCACAGCTTCTTATCCATTCATCTGTCCACGGACATTTAGGTTGTTTCCATGTCTTTGGCCTGCCCACTTTTAAAAACTAACGATTGGCAAACATTTAAAAATTGGGAATTTTACATGAAAATACAGATCCTCGAGGTAGTTTCCCCTTTTTAGAAGGAATGCATGCTTTCCAGGCTGATACAGAGCTTACCAGCCTCTTTATCCATTTATGACACCTGCCCCTGCAGGCATCTGACTTTGGGCCCCTGCCATAAATTAAGGCAGGGGTGACATCGTTGCATTCAGAGATTATGAAATGATAGGGGGTGGGGGGGAATGTAGGGATAATGGTAATCAATAAAAAGGGGCTGGCAGTTTAAAAATAAAGGAGAAGAGAACTGAAGAGGAGGCTACAAAACAAAACCAAAAGAAGAAGGCTACCAAAGATCTCAGTTAAATTAGTGTCAAACAGAAATGGGTGATGCCATTCCTACTGACGCCCCTGTGCTGATCTCATTCTGCTCCATCCCCAGTAACCCTGGAAACAGGACCCACTGTATGACTCTGGAAGTGCTGGCCCATGAGCTCCGTGAATCTAGCTGGACCACCCCGCCCCCAACTACTGCTGAGCCCTCTGGTTTTGTTCCTGCCCCTCCCCATGCACAAGCCTGCTCCCCACATGTTCCTCCCACCCTGAACTAGGTCAGGGGGAAGCTTGGATGCCAAGCTCTTCAGACAGCCAGGACACGGCTCTGACTTCCACTGGTAAGAAGACGTGGGCTATGATCACACCCGCGTAACCCTAAGGTATTAGCACAGGATGTTTGCAGAGACCAAACCCCAACTACCATCCATACTGTTAGCCATAAAGTTAAAGATATGTGCATGACCTGCCAAGTATTGAATGTCGGGGAAAAGCTTTACAACCTTGGAAAACTGCTTGGCCTTTCTGGGCTTTGGTTTGCTCATCCGAGAAATAGGAGATGCAACAGTACAGAAGACACAGGGCTGGGGGGTTGGCAGAATAAGCAATACTTGAAAAGCACCCAACACATAGAGACCATTCAGCAAACCTGAGCATCACGTGATGTAACCTATTCACATCCTTACCCTATCATACCTTATTCCACAATGGGTAGTATTAAGGTAACTAATAAGAAGATGGTGGGGAGTGGGGAGAAGGCTGTGTGATCCAGGGGCAGAGCACTAAGTCCAGTTAAGCCTATACAACTGTCACTCCAGGAAACTGGAAACAACAAACAGACACGGAGACTGGAAGTGACTGGAACTAGGTCACATTAACAGCCGCTCTCAGGAGGCAGACCCATGTCATCCCCACATCTGTCCTTCCCAACCTTGGTTACTGAGCCTTCAGCCCTTTGGGATGCCCTTGTATCTTTCCAATGCATTCCTCTTTTTTTTCTTTTTTTTTAGGCCACGTCATACAACTTTTGGGATCTTAGTTCCCCAACCAGGGATTGAACCCGGGCCCTCGGCAGTGAAAGCGCGGAGTCCTAACCACTGGGCAGCCGGGGAATTCCCTTTTTTTTCCTTTTAAATTCAAATTTTTTTTCTTTTAAATTCATTGCCTCCATTGTTGGAAACAACAACAAAAACTTAGACAAACATGATCTATGAAAAAAGCAATCCTATTCAATTCTTCCCTGTTGAAACATAAGCAAGGCTATGTCTTTACACCTTCATGTTCATTATGTGTCTTCATTAATGAGACTCCAGATAACAGCTTGTACAAAGCCATTCTCTCACTTCAGTTACTACTGCAATGAAGTGGAAGAATTACTTTTTCATTAAAAGAAAAAAGCTTTTATTATTGAACCAAAGCCAAGTCCATGAAACTTTAAGTACCCGGCTTCCACCGCCTGAGGAAGACAGGGCTGGCTCCATGGCTCCATGTGCTTTCAGTGAAAATAACCCTGTGCCGTGAGCCACACCTGAGTGGGACCAGGGAGCAGGGCCTGACACAAGGAGAGCCACTGCCACAGAGCTGGCTCAATGGGAAACTCTGCCCAACCAGGATGCTTCACCCTGGAGGGTGGCAACCCAGTCCAATCACAGTGCCACGTGCATTCCAAATGCCCTTCACTGATATTTGAGTTTTCCCAAAGATCCCAACCCCAGAACACTTCAGATCCAGGCAGAACAACCATGTAGTCCAAAGACCCTACATCTACAATAAGGGCCACCCACGGGTCCTCTGGTCTTTGTAACAGATCTCTCTATCAGAAGGTAATCTGAAAATCTTCCTCACTTTATTCCTAGGGAACTCTAGGTGTCTGGGCAGGAAGCAGAAACAGCCTGCATGCATACCTGGCTTTTATTTTCCACAAACCTAAACCTGTTGAGGCTAAGGTTATAGAAAAAAGCAGATAGCAGTGCTATTCACGAGAGCCAAGACATGGAAACAACCTAAATACCCATCGACATAAGAACAGATAAAGAAGATGTGGTATATATACACAATGGAATATTACTCAGTCATAAAAAAGAATGAAATAATACCATTTGCAGCAACATGGATGGAACTAGGGATTATTATACTAAGTGAAGTAAGTCAGAAAGAGAAAGACAATACCACATGATATCACTTATATGTGGAATCTAAAATATGACACAAATGAACTTATCTATGAAACAGAAACAGACTCACAGACATAGAGAACAGACTTGTGGTTGCCAAGGGGGAGGGGGTGGAGGGGTGGACTGGGGGTTTGGGGTTAGTAGATGCAAACTATTACGTATAGAACAGATAAACAACAAGGTCCTAATGTACAGCACAGGGAACTATATTCAATATCCTGTTATAAACCATAATGGAAAAGAATATGAAAAAGAATATACATATCTATAACTGAGTCATTTTGCTGTACAGCAGAAATTAACACAACATTGTAAATCAACTATATTTCAATTAAAAAAAATAATGCCTAAGGCAAAAAAAAATAAAGTTCTCCTTAGTAATAAAGTTCTTATCTCCAAAAAAAGAAAAAGGCAGAGTGCTCTGGAGCAGAAGACTTTCCCAGCCTAAAATCTGTGCCCTTAGGCTAGAGGGAGCATCTGCGGATCCTGGAGATGGGAGTTTCCTGAATCCCAGAAGACGCCCCAGAGACAGGCGGTGCCTGGTGTGTCCAGGGGACAGACTACTGGTCAACCTTTCAAAAGACTGCTGTCCTGAGAGTGAACTGGAGTGGCCTCCTGGGCCTGGGGAGAAGTTATGGGTGGCGGGGGAGGGGGGGCACCTTAACCTGGAGACACACATGTTCCCTCCTATCTGCTGCCACTCTGGCATCTTTCTAAGACCCCAGAACCTTAACACAACTCTAAGGTGGAGGTGGAAGAAGTGAGGACCACCAGGTGCGGCAAGAGGGGAGACTGAGAGTCAGAAACTAAGCTGAGATGAAAAAAAAGAAAGGGGTCTATCTTGTAGACTAAGCTTCAGACTCACTCTGTGGGCACTGCCTGTTTCCTGACTTCAGAACCCCAGTCTCAGGAGTGGACCCCACAACTGTCTGCCAAATGGACCCACTGGCTCAGCAGCCTGGCCTCGGCAGTGGGTCCCAAGGGAGGAGAGACTCAGGAGGAAGCCCTGCCAAGGAGGGCTAGAAATGCCTTGAGGGTCTGTCTGTCTCTCTCTCTCACACACACACAGCCCACTAACAAAATCACCTCCTGCTCCAACTCCTCCTTTCCAGCACCAGTTTTCATTTTAAGGCTGTTTGAATGACTCTAGAACCAGAGAAGAAAGGAACTTATCTGCTTGCTGTTGCCACCTTATTCCAAAACGGTATTAAGGTAACTAATAAGGAGACAGTGGGAAGAGGGGAGAAGGTGGTTGAGACCCATGAGTTCTCCAGCCAGTACCCCAGAACTAGACATGGGGAGAGCATGGGGTGCTTAGGAAGATCCAGTAGAAGTGGCCGCAGGTGAGGCTGGGGAAGTAGGTGGCAGATGAGGGCCTTACATCCAGCAAATGGTGACACCTGAGCTAAACCACTGTTCTCGGGGATGGAGAGGAGAGGATGGTTTGAGAAGTATTTAGAACTGAAAGTGAGGGGATGGAAAAAGATATTCAATGCAAATGGAAATCAAAAGAAAGCTGGAGTAGCAATTCTCATATCAGAAAAAACAGACTTTAAAATACAGAATGTTACAAGAGACAAAGAAGGACACTACATAATGATCAAGGGATCAATCCAAGAGGAAGATATAACAATCCTAAATATTTTTACACCCAACATAGGAGCACCTCAAGACATAAGGCAAATGCTAACAGCCATAAAAGGGGAAATCAAGAGTAACACAATCATAGTAGGGGACATTAACACCCCACTTTCACCAATGGACAGATCATCCAAAATGAAAATAAATAAGGAAACACAAGCTTTAAATGATACATTAAACAAGATGGACTTAATTGATATTTATAGGAAGTTCCATCCAAACACAACAGAATACACTTTCTTCTCAAGTGCTCATGGAACATTCTCCAGGATAGATAATATCTTAGGTCACAAATCAAGCCTTGGTAAATTTAAGAAAACTGAAATCATATCAAGTACCTTTTCTGACCACAACGCTATGAGACTAGATATCAATTACAGGAAAAAATCTGTAAAAAATACAAACACATGGAGGCTAAACAATACACTACTTAATAACCAAGAGATCACTGAAGAAATCAAAGAGGAAATCAAAAAATGACACAAATGACATTGAAACAAATGACAATGAAACAAATGACAATGAAAACACGATGACCTAAAACCTATGGGATGCAGCAAAAGCAGTTCTAAGAGGGACGTTTATAGCAATAAAATCCTACCTCAAGAAACAAGAAACATCTCAAATAAACAACCTAACCTTACACCGAAAGCAATTAGAGAAAGAAGAACAAAAAAACCCCAAAGTTAGCAGAAGGAAAGAAATCATAAAGATCAGAGCAGAAATAAATGAAAAAGAAATGAAGGAAACAATAGCAAAGATCAATAAAACTAAAAGCTGGTTTTTTGAGAAGATAAACAAAATTGATAAACCATTAGCCAGATTCATCAGGAAAAAAAGGGAGAAGATTCAAATCAATAGAATTAGAAATGAAAAAGGAGAAGTAACAACTGACACTGCAGAAATACAAAAGATCATGAGAGATTACTACAAGCAACTATATGCCAACACAATGGACAACCTGGAAGAAATGGACAAATTCTTAGAAAAGCACAAACTTCCGACACTGAACCAGGAAGAAGTAGAAAATATAAACAGACCAATCACAAGCACTGCAATTGAGACTGTTATTAAAAATATTCCAACAAACAAAAGCCCAGGACCAGATGGCTTCACAGGCGAATTCTATCAAATATTTAGAGAAGAGCTAACACCTATCCTTCTCAAACTCTTCCAAAATATTGCAGAGGGAGGAACACTCCCCAACTCATTCTACGAGGCCACCATCACCCTGATACCAAAATCAGACAAAGATGTCACAAAGAAAGAAAACTACAGGCCAATATCACTGATGAACACAGATGCAAAACTCCTCAACAAAATACTAGCAAACAGAATCCAACAGCACATTAAAAGGATCATACACCATGATCAAGTGGGGTTTATCCCAGGAATGCAAGGATTCTTCAATATATGCAAATCAATCAATGTGATACACCATATTAACAAATTGAAGGATTAAAACCATATGATCATCTCAATAGATGCAGAAAAAGCTTTCGACAAAATTCAACACCCATTTATGATAAAAAACCCTCCAGAAAGTAGGCATAGAGGGAACTTACCTCAACACAATAAAGGCCATATATGACAAAACCACAGCCAACATCGTTCTCAATGGTGAAAAACTGAAACAATTTCCACTAAGATCAGGAACAAGACAAGGTTGCCCACTCTCACCACCATTAGTCAACATAGTTTTGGAATTTTTAGCCACAGCAATCAGAGAAGAAAAAGAAATAAAAGGAATCCAAATCAGAAAAGAAAAAGTAAAGCTGTCACTGTTTGCAGATGACATGACACTATACATAGAGAATCCCAAAGACACTACCAGAAAACTACTAGAGCTAATCAATGAATTTGGTAAAGTAGCAGGATACAAAATTAATGCACAGAAATCTCTTGTATTCCTATACACTAATGATGAAAAATCTGAAAGAGAAATTAAGGAAACACTCCCATTTACCATTGCAACAAAAAGCATAAAATACCTAGGAATAAACTACCTAAGGAGACAAAAGACCTGTAAGCAGAAAACCATAAGACACTGATGAAAGAAATTAAAGATGATACAAACAGATGGAGAGATATACCATGTCCTTGGATTGGAAGAATCAACACCGTGAAAATGACTATACTACCCAAAGCAATACACAGATTCAATACAATCCCTATCAAACTACCAATGGCATTTCTCACAGAACTAGAACAAAAAATTTCACAATTTGTATGGAAACACAAAAGACCCCAAATAGCCAAAGCAATCTTGAGAAAGAAAAACGAAGCTGGAGGAATCAGGCTCCCTGACTTCAGACTATACTACAAAGCTACAGTAATCAAGACACTATGGTACTGGCTCAAAAACAGAAATATCGGTCAATGGAACAGGACAGAAAGCCCAGAGATAAACCCACGCACATATGGTCACCTTATTTTTGATAAAGGAGGCAAGAATATACAATGGAGAAAAGACAGCCTCTTCAATAAGTGGTGCTGGGAAAGCTGGACAGATACATGTAAGAGAATGATATTAGAACACTCCCTAACACCATACAGAAAAATAAACTCAAAATGGATTAAAGACCTAAATGTTAAGGCCAGACACTATAAAACTCTTAGAGGAAAACATAGGCAGAACATTCTATGACATAAATCACTGCAAGATCCTTTTTGACCCACCTCCTAGAGAAATGGAAATAAAAACAAAAATAAACAAATGGGACCTAATGAAACTTAAAAGCTTTTGCACAGCAAAGGAAACCATAAAGAAGTTGAAAAGACAACCCTCAGAATGGGAGAAAATATTTGCAAATGAAGCAACTGACAAAGGATTAATCTCCAAAATTTACAAGCAGCTCATGCAGCTCAATATCAAAACAACAAACAACCGAATCCAAAAATGGGCAGAAGACCTAAATAGACATTTCTCCAAAGAAGATATACAGATTGCCAACAAACACATGAAAGAATGCTCAACATCACTAATCATTAGAGAAATGTAAATCAAAACTACAATGAGGTATCACCTCACACCAGTCAGAATGGCCATCATTAAAAAAAAATCTACAAACAATAAATGCTGGAGAGGGTGTGGAGAAAAGGGACCCCTCTTGCACTGTTGGTGGGAATGTAAATTGATACAGCCACTATGGAGAACAATATGGAGGTTCCTTAAAAAACTAAAAATAGAACTACCATATGACCCAGCAATCCCACTACTGGGCATGTACCCTGAGAAAACCATAATTCAGAAAGAGTCATGTACCATAATGTTCACTGCAGCTCTGTTTACAATAACCAGGACATGGAAGCATAGTAGACTGCTGTAGACTATGGAGGCTTTGGCAGCAGCTGGGCTGCGGTCTCAGTGTGGTCAACACCAGGGTTAAGGCACCTGAGCTTGTGGACACCCAAGTGTCCACTGACGGATGAACGGATAAAGAAGATGTGGCACATATATACAATGGAATATTACTCAGTTATAAAAAGAAACGAATTTGAACTATTTGTAGTGAGGTGGATGGACCTAGAGTCTGTCATACAGAGTGAAGTCAGAAAGAGAAAGACAAATACCGTATGCTAACATATATATGGAATCTTAAAAAAAAAAAAAAAAAGTGGTTATGAAGAACCTAGGGGCAGGACACGAATAAAGACGCAGATGTAGAGAATGGACTTGAGGACACAGGGAGGGGGAAGGGTAAGCTGGGACGAAGTGAGAGAGTGGCATGGACATATATACACTGCCAAATGTAAAACAGATAGCTAGTGGGAAGCAGCCGCATAGCACAGGGAGATCAGCTCTGTGCTTTGTGACCACCTAGAGGGATGGGATAGGGAGGGTGGGAGGGAGACGCAAGAGGGTGGAGATATGAGGATATGTGTATATGTATAGCTGATTCACTTTGTTGTAAAGCAGCAACTAACACACCATTGTAAAGCAATTATACTCCAATAAAGATGTTAAAAAACTAAAAGTATTTAGAGACGGGGTAACAGGGAAGGAGAGAGCAGGCTGGGCTGTGGCGGATGGGGAAGAGGTTAAGGCAGTCACCTGGAAGAAGCAAGAAGGTCAGGAGTCAGGCCTCAGTGTCACCAGTGGGGAGCCAGAGGCGGGCCGAGGAGAAATGAGAGGGTCCCACAGGCCTGTCATACAAGGAGGCACGAGATGGCCAGCCCTCCAATGAGCCACCAAGTGCATGCTGACCCAGCCTGGCTTGAGCAGAAGGCTGGCTGGTCCCCACCCTCCAAGAGACCTGCATTTCCCTCCCACTCAGGCCCTGGCCGCCGCCCCCCTCCCCCCCGCCCCGGTCCTTAGGGATGCTGCAAGGCTTTGCTGAGATGGCATCGCGTGCACCAAAGCATCCCGCATTCGTCCCCTCCTCCCGCACACGAAGGGCAGGTGTGTGCTGCCCTCGGGCTCACTGTCCCCTTTCACATGGAGATGGTACTGGAGAAGCTAACGGATGTGCCGTTCGCACATATTTCTTGTAACATTTTATGAATCATGATATTACACGACTTAAAAACACAGAAATAACAATATTGGAGGAGGGGTGGGGGAGGGATGGAGTGGGAGTTTGGGGTTGGTAGATGCAAACTAGTATATATAGGATGGATAAACAACAAGGTCCTACTGTATACCACAGGGAACTATATTCAATATCCTGTGATAAACCATAATGGAAAAGAATATGAAAAAGAATGTGTATATATATATATATATATATATATATATATATATCTGAATCACTTTGCTGTACAGCAGAAATTAACACAACATTGTAAATCAACTAGACTTCAATAAAATTTTAAAAATAGTAACAATACCCATAATTTTTCTGATATCTATTGTCTGCAACAAGAAAACAGGCAAACTCTTTCCCCTGCACTTATAAAGCAAATTCATTCCCTCTTTCACAGAGCCGACCACACGGTGCTCTTATCAAATCCTGTGTCCCCCCACCATGAGTCATACTGTACACTTGGGATTTCTGTGAATTCCAACCCCACCTTCCTCCCGTTCCCAGCTGCACTTCTGACTCTGAAATATTGCTTGAGGGTTTTTCCTCTCCTCTCCTTCTCAACTGGTGCTTTCCCAGCCAGTCTGAGAGCTCCCTCCAACAATAACATAAGATCAAGAAGTTTTTTAAGTTAACATCTGTGTCCAGAAAACAGTACAATGACTCCTATCAGAAACACATACACGCCATGGAAGAAATCAAGAGCTGTTCCCTGGTGGCCCCACTGCACTTCCTCCTAAACTGGTCCTGTGTCTGTATCCACAGCACAACAAGAACCAACTGGAAGGTTAGCAGGTAAAGAATCCAGGTAACTTGAAAAAACATCTATTCAATGAAAACCACTGTTTATTAATGTGCTGGTTAATTTTCTGTGTCAACTTGGCTAGGCCATGGCACACAGTTTTTGGCAAAACACCAGTCTAGATGTTGCTGTAAAGGTATTTTTTAAAGGTGATTTCAAGCAAAGCCCCTCCATAGTGTGGGTGGGCCTCATCCAAGCAGTTGAAGGCCTTAAGAGCAAAGACTAAGGTTTTTTGAAAAAGAAGGAATTTTCCTCAGGAATGCAACACAGAAACCCTACCTGAGTTGCCAGCCTGATGTCCTGCGGAATTCAGACTCAAGGCTGCAGTATCAACTCTTATCTGAATTTCTAGGCTGCCAACCTGTCCTACACATGTTGGATTTTCCAGCCCCACAATCAGGTGAGACAGTTCTTCAAAATAAATCTGTGTGTGTGTGTGTGTGTGTGTGTGTGTGTGTGTGTCCCGTGGGTTCTGTTTCTCTAGAGAACACTAACCTGACTCACACCTCATATAATTCACATTTCCCGGGAAGGAAGACCAGGCAGGACCCACACCAGGCTGAGGTAAGAGGTGTTTCCTCCAGCCCTATGCTCACCACCCAAACTACCATAAGAAAGTCACTTAGTCTCTCTTACTTGCCCATATTCTAAACGCGGTGAATCAAACCCACCTCCTTGGATGTTAGACAGTATTAAAATGAGATAATGTGTGTAGAGCATCTAATACAATGCCTGACTTGCACATGATCCTCATTACATTTTTACAGCATTTCATCCTACAGTGAAAAGATAAAATGAAAGCCAGGTAGAAAGTACTTAGAATAGCAATGATCATAGACAGTTATATTACAAAAAGTATATCATTTTGAGGACCTGAAGATTTTTTTCACCTCCCTTCACATCACCTGCATACTGATGCCTAAAATTCCAGTAATAAAGATTCATGCTTTTTTTTTTTAATTGAAATGTAGTTGATTTACAATGTTGTGTTAGATTCAGGTATACAGCAAAGTGATTCAGTTATACATACATATTCTTTTTCAGATTCTTTTCCCTTATAGATTTTTATAAGTTACTGAGTATAGTTCCCCATGCTATTGTTGGTTATCTATTTTATATATAGTAGTGTGTATCTGCTAACCCCAAACTCCTAATTTATTCCTCCCCCCCCCCTTTCCTCTTTGGTAACCATAAGTTTGTTTTCTCTGTCTGTAATTCTGTTTCTGTTTTGTAAATAAATTCATTCATATCATTTTTTTAGATTCCACAAATAAGGGATATCATGGGATATTTGTCTTTCTCTGTCTGGCTTACTTCACTTAGTATGATAATCTCTAGGTCCATCCATGTAGCTGCAAATGGCGTTACTTCATTCTTTTTTATGGCTGAGTAATATTCCACTGTATATATACCACATCTTCTTTATCCATTCATCTGTCAATGGACATTTAGGCTGTTTCCATGTCTTGGCTACTGTGAATAGTGCTACAATGAACATTGGGGTGCATGTGTCTTTTCAAATTATAGTTTTCTCCGAATATATGCCCAGGAGTGGGATTGCATGATCATATGGTAACTCTAAAGACTGTTAAAATAAAGATTCATTCTTTTAGTTTAAAGCTTGTTATTTCTAATCCAGCTTCTCATAGACAGGAAACAGTAAGTGATATCAGTCATTTACCCTTTAGTGTGAATAAGGTCATCAGAGTACATCCTGAAGGATATTTTGATAAAAGGAAGAGGGAACACGGAAGCTCTTAGATGTAAAGCAAGATAAACTCTGTCTGCCTCACCGTTTCCCCTAGAGCCAGTGCTGACTCACAGAGATTCAAGGAGCCGAAGAAGTCTCTGTCCTAACAGAACTGCAGCCTGGTCCTAATTCAGATCACAGCTTAAGAGAAACACTGCCTGAGGTACATGCTTTTAATTCAGATGTGACCGTCCTCTCCTCTGCTTCCCTGGCTCAGAGTTCAGACTCTCGCTCCCACTCTGTTGAGCCACACAGACAGATGGCCTCGTCTTCTCTCCCGCCTTCTGACTGTCCAGGGAGAACACAATCTCTCTCGCAATCTGATGGAGTCAGAAGATCTGCTACCAAACCTGGTGCCACAATGTCTGAAATCCTTCTATTAGGGGCTCATTCTTCAGTGTTCCTCTCCTTGTGATAGGCTTGTAAACTGCACATACTTACAGGAGGGTTAATAAAACACATAAAGGCTCCCTAAGCTATTAGTACCATAGGCAATTTCCCCCAAAAAAGAATGGTGTGGATCACCTGAAAGCAATCAAAGCCACAGGGAAAAGGTAGAAGGGTGAAAAGAGTAAAATTGTTCACAATTTTGTAAATTCTCTGCCTTACCATTATGAAGTAGAAGGCCTACAGATCAGGGCTTCGAGTCCCAGTTCGGCCACTTAACTAGTTACGTGGCCTTGTAGGAAGTCTTAAGTCACACCTTCTGTGAACCCTGGACTCCTCGTCTACAATTGGGAATAACACATACCTCTCAGAGTTGTTACAAAAAAGGAATATACCCAAGGTACTGAGGACCAAATCTAGCCCACAGGTGGACACTCCAAATGACAGCTGTCATTTTAAAGAGCTACACCAAAACTGTCCATTGCATAGAGAGTCCTACAGTCACAGCTGTGCAGCCTTAAGCAAACTTCTAAGCCACTAGGAACTCTTCACTCCTATCTTAATTAATAACTTAATTCAACGGGATTTACTGAAAAGATCAGAAGTGACAGATGTAAAGCGCATAGTAGGCAATGAAGAAATGAGAGCCATGCTGTTCTTACCCCAAGTCCCTCAACAGTATATTCCCCACACAGAAGCTAGACTGAGTCTTTAAAAGCACCAGAGTACGCCAGGCCTGTCCTCCAACCCTCCAGCGATGTCCCACTGAGCTCAGGGTGAACCCCAAAGCCTGTGCCCTGGCCCACAAGGTCTCATAGTCTGTCTTTAGCTTTCTACTCAAATGTCATCTTTTTAAAGAAAGTTCTTCCCGAACAATCTGATACGATAACATTACGCCCCCCATCACTCCACACCCCTCAACCTCCTTCAATTTCCCCACAGCACCTGTTACCCGACACGTTGTACACGTCCATGGTAATCTGTGTGCTGTCTGTCTCCCCCGCTGGAAAATGTGCTCTGGGAGTACAGGGGCTTTGTTTTCTTCCTGGTTTGGTCACCAGTTCTTGGCCCAGTGACAAACCCATAGCAGGCGCTCAGATAGTATTTGTGGAATGGAAAAATAATGAGTGGCATTTCCAAAAGCATCTGTCCCGCCCAGCACACAGTAAGTGCTCAGTAAATACTGATTTCCTTCACTAATTATCAGTCCCTTCTCCCTGCTCCCCACAATCATTGCCTCTCAGACTTGCCCTGAAGCTTGTCTTGGAAAAAGAGGTTCAAAGCATCACCTAGTGTCACAACCCACAGTAAACTTTCTAACCACACGGCAGAAGTGAAACCGCTCTCAGCAAGCTCACGGAGGAGGGTCAGAGACCCGAGGTCAGACACAGCCCTGGGGGATGCAGGGCACTGGGCCCCCGCCCGCCTCACCATTCACCTGCCACACGACTGTGGACCAGCCACTGACCTGCTCTGAGCTTTGGTTTCCTAATCTACAAAGAGAATCGACTTCCTAGGGTTGCGGTTGGGATTAAGTGAGCCCAGCGCCCGGCTCCCAGGAAGTGCTTGAGAAATGCCAGCTACTGTTATCATTAACCGGCACCAATAAAAATTCTGTCGACGTGAAAGGTCTGCGTGTCTTTGCAGCCTCTTTTCTTGGACGGTTTCACTTATTTATGGTTATCTCTGGAGCTAATGATGTCCCAAAACAGTTTTTAAGAAGATCTAAAAACGGAAAATAATGATAGTCCTTTGTTCATAAAAAGCAGCACTCTCACTTCAGGAGCCACTTTTCACTTCCCCAGGATCCTGAAACGTCTACATCTCAGATTTCCTGATTCGTAGGCTCTAATAACAAGATGAATTTGCCCGGAGTCATGGTGATTACATGTATTCTTGAAATAAACTTAAGGCATCTGTGCTGTCTGCTTAATACTCTCATAAATACCAAAGATTACTGTAGACTTTTTTTAATGTAAGATGTCTGGGTTTTCTAAATTAATTTCAAACGTGGAGTGGGGGGGTCAGTTTATTTTACAAAACATAAATATACATTTTTTAAAATTTATAGATATAAAGAATTTGAAATGTTTAGCTAAACTGGGCATATAAACCGAGAAACAATCCAACACACAAGAGAGTGAGTTCACAGAGGGGTTCTGTTTCCAGTTGTGAGTCTGAAAGTCACAGGATATATGATGTCTGGCATCTCAGGTCACTTTTCTGGGCCTCATTTCCTCAAAGGGGCAACCCAGGCTGGATGATTTTTGAGGTCCCTAAATTGTCCACGAGTGCATCATCTCTAAAGTTTATTTGCTGCCCAAATTCCAATATTTTTAATGTTTTGTCCTCAAATAGAGCCTAAGTGTATATTTATCCTGAACCAAATTTTAAAGCTAATGAATTAGAGCTATCAGGTACTGAGTATCACACGTAAGAAAGAAAACGAAAAATATCCTCTCCTAATCCCATAAATCATCCTCCCCTCTGAAAACGAGTACCTTTTGGACTACAACATTTTTTTCACAAAGTTGTTCATTACCAAAAACAATGAATAAAAATTAATAAATAAAATAGCTTGACAACCACAATTGCTATTTCATGATTTATCTACATTTTTTTGGTCATAAAAATATTACATCAATATTTTCTCCACTTGAGATTTTTATGTTCAACTCTAAAATATAACAAACACTGTGCCGTTAGGAAGTCGATCTGGCCCAACTGAAATGACAAATCTGTACTGAGATTTGAGGCTTGAAAATAAGTAAGTCCTGAAGTCCTTCTCAATACCCTCTGTAAGCATGAATTCAGCTGCGGGAAATGAAGGTACTGTGTCATCTGCTTTAAGATGAAGAGAGAAGAAGCAAGTGCCTCAACATACTGCCCAGCTGGAAGAGAAATGAAATTATACTGAGAATATAGTAATATATTAGTATATTAGAATATAGTATTTTCATTCTGGAAATGAGAATTAAAAGTCATGCCCTGGGGGCTTCCCTGGTGGCGCAGTGGTTGAGAATCTGCCTGCCAATGCAGGGGACACGGGTTCGAGCCCTGGTTTGGGAAGATCCCACATGCCGCGGAGCAACTGGGCCCGAGAGCCACGATTACTGAGCCTGCGCGTCTGGAGCCTGTGCTCCGCAACAAGAGAGGCCGCGATAGTGAGAGGCCCGCGCACTGCGATGAAGAGTGGCCCCCGCTTGCCACAACTAGAGAAAGCCCTCACACAGAAACAAAGACCCAACACAGCCATAAATTAATTAATTAATTAATTTAAAAAAAAAAAAGTCATGCCCTGGTTCCTGGATGGGGGGCAGGGTATACTTGGACATACAAGGATGGCACAACCCAGCTGTAGGGATGGAGGGTAGAACTTTGGGGACATGTAGCTCTGATCTAAGAGACCCATTTAGGGGAACCTCTCTAGTCACACAAAAATAAGACAAGGGTTTCTCAGATTTATTGCAAATATGACATCCTAACAAGCCTTCCCACTACACAATACCTAAAAATTATGGATAAAATAACCATAATATTATGGTTATTTTAATGCATCAGTGAGGTGGCAGGAAAGTTAGGTCAACACTCAAAACCAGAGAGATGAAGCAAAAGCACAATCACAGAGATGATTCACTAATTCCTGTGACCTAAAGCCTCCCTCTGATGGCCAAGCCCCTGGACAGGGGCAGGAGACAAAAGCAAGGAAGTCTGGCTGGAACACTCGCAAATAAAGCCAGGGAAAGCACACATTAGGAAAACAAAACAAAGCACCCTGAGATAGCCAGACAGTGGCCTGTCTCAAGCCTGAGACTGGACAGAGTAGGAAAGCACAGGCTGGTTCTCAGGTGTGTTTTGTGGCGAATTACACACCTCTGCAGGATGAAGGGCTTTGATGCTGGGAATTTATTTTTACATTTCTTGGGGTTAATAAAGCTTGGCAGAAATTAAATAAAATCCTCTCTGGAAAAATGTACCTTCAATCCAAGCCTCAAAAATGACCACAAAGTTGCAGCCAAGGAAAACTTGTGATAAAAAGTTGCAAAACAAAGGTGGGGGTGGGCAAAGTGTGTGAGGGTATCCAGAGGTACAAACTTCCTGTTACAAAAGAAATAAGCCTATTTAGGTCTTCTGCCCATTTTTTGATTGGGTTGTTTGTTTTTTTGATATTGAGCTCCATGAGCTGTTTGTATATTTTGGAGATTAATCCTTTGTCCACTGCTTCATTTGCAAATATTTTCTCCCATTCTGAGGGTTGTCTTTTCATCTTGTTTATGGTTTCCTTTGCTGTGCAAAAGCTTAAATAGACATCTCTCCAAAGAAGACATACAGATGGCCAAGAGGCACATGAAAAGATGCTCAACATCACTAATTATTAGAGAAATGCAAATCAAAACTACAATCAGGTATCACCTCACATCAGTCAGAATGGCCATCATTAAAAAAAATCTACAAACAATAAATGCTGGAGAGGGTGTGGAGAAAAGGGAACACTCTTGCACTATTGGTGGGAATGTAAATTGATACAGCCACTGTGGAGAACAGTATGGAGGTTCCTTAAAACACTAAAAATAGAACTACCACACGACCCAGCAATCCCACTACTGGGCATATACCCTGAGAAAACCATAATTCAAAAGGACACAGGTACCCCAATGTTCACTGCAGCACTATTTACAATAGCCAGGACATGGAAACAACCTAAATGTCCAATGACATTTGGATAAAGATGGAATATTACTCAGCCATAAAAAGGAACGAAACTGGGTCATTTGTAGAGATGTGGATGGACCTAGAGTATGTCATACAAATATCGTATATTAATGCATATATGTGGAATCTAGAAAAATGGTACAGATGAACCTATTTGCAGGGCAGGAATAGAGACGCAGATGTAGAGAACGGACATGTGGACATGGGGGGGAGGGGAGGGTGGGACTAATTGGGAGATTAGGATTGACATACATATACTACCATGTGTAAAACAGACAGCTAGTGGGAACCTGTTACAAAGCACAGGAAGCTCAGCTCGGTGCTCTGTGATGACCTAGATGGGTGGGATGATAGAGGTGGGAGAGAGGTCCAAGAGAGAGAGAATATATGTATACATATAGCTGATTCACTTCATTGTACAGCAGAAACTAACACAACATTGTAAAGCAATTATACTCCAATAAAAAAAAAGAAAAAAAGAATAAGCCACAGGGGTGTCATGTAGAGCATGGGGACTATAGTTAATGATACTGTAGTGCAGATCTGAAAGTTGCTAAGAATACATCTTCAGAGAGAAAAAATTCTTTAACTATGCATGGTGACAGATGTCAACTAGATTAATGTGGTGATCATTCTGCAATATACACAAATATGAGTCCTTATGTCATACACCTGAAACTGAGATATTGGATATCAATTACACCTCATTTTTTACAAAGTTGCAGAACAGATAAGGACACAACTGGTGGGACTATAGAAACAATCGACACAAGCATCTGTAGATTAATTACCAGATATTAAATATAAAATAAATGTATTTTATATTTTTAAAGAAAGAAAAGTGTATCAAAAGTAGGAGTTAAGAAAATGAGATTATCAAAAATAACCAAGCAATGAAAACTATAATTGAAATTCAAACCCAGTGAACAGAAATAAAGAACTCCTACACACCAATAAGAGAAGCACTAACACCAAACGAGGAAAAGGACAAGTGAAATGGACAGACATATTGCAGGAGAGGAAACACATATGGCTAATGAACCTACTAAAAAATGGTATCATTAGTGACCAGAATAAAGCAAATCAAACCCACAATGAGATAACATAGTACCTGTATCCAACTGGCAAAAACTTTTGAAATCTTACATAATGATGTGCTGGAAAGAACGTGGCTCCTCGTGCTTGTCGATATGTGGCTGATGAAGTATTAAGTGGGGCAAGTGCTCCGAGAAACTTGGCATTATTTCCATGTTTCCTCTAGGATCCAGCAATTCCCTTAAGCACAAACCCAAGAAAAACTCTTGCACATGCAGAGTTAAGAGGCACGTACAGAAAACTCAAAGTAGTGCTCAGATGAGTAAAGGCCTGGAAACCAACACCCATACACAAGACAGTGTGAACAAACTGTGGGACCTTCACACAAAAGTAGAAATGAAGACACTGTTCTCAGAGAGACAGCAGTGAACAGTCCTGAAGCAGGATCTTAGTTCCCTGCCCAGGAACTGAACCTGGGTAGCCTGGGTGAAAACTAGGAATCCTAGCTGCTAGTCTACCAGGGGCTAAAGGTTAGAAGCAAAGTGGCCCTGGCTCTTGCACCCGTTTGAAAGCAAGAATGTTTCAAGGAGGCAAAAACTGCAAAAACAGGTACAAACTTTATTATTAGAGACACAGCACAACATGTGGGAGAGCACACAGAGAAACAGTTCACTTAAAACAGAAGCAAGGCAGAGACACACACCCAAAGAAGAGTGCGGGCATCCTCCTGAATGAGGAGTGCAATAAAGAGGTGGTTAAATCATTTATATGGGGCAGTTCTTCTGGTTCTTTGTTCTCCTCTGGCCAATTATCTCGCTTCTTTCCCACACCTGACCTGTCCTAGGGCCCTCTCAGATATGTGTGCGCATCTTTTTGCCAAGATGGATTCCAGCGCAGAGGCCTATGGGAAATTGACAACACATATTATGGGATGATGCCCCCTCCCTTTTTGACCCCCGAGGAGCCTTCTTGTGCATGTGCAGTTGGGGAGGTTTCCTTGACTTCAGTAGTGATAGATGTGGTCGTTTTATCTCTTTACTCCCCCTCAGAGCTCAGCTCCTGCCACTAGCTTTGTCCTTGGAGTGTCCAGGGAAAACAAAGCTCCAATTTATTCTGCTTGACGAACTCCAGCTGCTCAGCCCAGGGGCCCATCTACCACCGACCTCAACTCCACAGTGATACACAACAGTATGAGTGAGTATCAGCAATGCAATATTCCTTGGATCCCGTGTCTTTCTCTTTCTTGTATTATTTTACCATTTGAGAGAACACATCATCCATTAATCTTGTGAGAAAGGGTTCACTTGACAGGAATTTGGTGAATCCTTACAAGCCTGAATGAAGGTGTTTATCCTCACACTTTATTGACAGCTTGGATATAACATTCTGGGTTGGAAATCATTTTCCCTCAGAATTTCAAGGGCAATGCTCCATCATCTTAAAGCTTCCAGTATTGTTCTGAAGTCCAAGGAAACTATTCTCTCATCCTTGGTGTCCTCTTCTAAATCAACTCTGCTGAGGAATAGTTTATACACAATAAGTGCACCGATTTCAAGTCATTCTTTGTATCTGATGTCCTCTTCCCTCCCCCTTCCTCCCTTACTGTGCCCTGCTTTATCCATCCTTCCTCATCCTCTGTCTTTTTTGCTAAGTTTCTAGGATCTTTTTATTACCCCTAGCATCCAGTAATTATATTAATGTGCCTTGGCATAGGTCTTTGTTTCATTCATTGTTTTAGGCACTCAGTAAGTCTTTCTTTTTTTTAAACTGAAGTATAATTGATTTACAATATTGTGTTAGTTTCAGGTATACAGCATAGGGATTCAGTTTTTTTGAAGATTATATTCCATTATAGGTTATTACAAGATATTGGGTATAATTCCCTGTGTTATACAGTAAATCCTTGTTGCTTATCTATTTTACGTATAGTAGTTTGTATCTGTTACTCCCATACCCTTAATTGTCCCTCCCCCTCCTCCCTCAGTCAGTAAATCTATTTAATCTAAAGTTGCATATCCTACAGTTCTGGGAACTTTTGCTGTTGTTTTCTTTCTCTGATAATTTTCTCCTCACTATTTTTCTCTTCTCTCTTCCTTTTTTTCACATGTGGGCTCTCCTGGGGCCATTCTATAATGTTCTTATCTCTTCTCTCCTATTGTCTGTTTTTCTACTTTCTGGAAGATTTCCTCAACTATCACCTGGGGAGGGGATACTATCATTTTTAATTTCCAGAAGCTCTTTTTTTTTTTCTTTTTTGATGGCTCCTTATTATTTTTAATTCCATATTGTTTTTCCTTCATGGATGTGTCAGGAAAATGTGCCCAAGACTTGGAAATAAGCAAAAAAGACTATTAGCTGTTCTTTCAATGGAGTGTGGAGCACTGTCCAATGAACACTCTGGGGATTATCTAATTCTGTAGGGATGGGCACCTTTTTTAATGATTTCTTTTGTTTTTTTTTTATTGGCATATAGTTGATTTACAATGTGTTAGTTTCTGCTGTACAGCAAAGTGATTCAGTTATGTACACACACACACACACACACACACATTCTTTTTTTTTTTTAAAGTGGGTAAAGCATTTATTAGAAGCAGAGTACATGTGAAAAGGACACATGGGTGGGCTCAGAGAGAGTTGTGCTTTTGGGGTGGCTTAAATTGCTTATATGGGGGCAGCTTTCCAGGTTTCCCCTGGCCAATCATCTTGCTCATTGCTCATATCTGGTCTGACTCAGGGCCCTATCCGATGTGCACATGCATCTTTTAGCCAAGGTGGATTCCAGCGCAGGAGTCTGGGAGGTTGGCAGGACACATTATGGGTTGGTGCCCCCTCCCTTCCCTGACCCCTGAGGATCTTTTCTGCACACGTACACATTCTTTTCATATTCTTTTCCATTATCGTTTATCACAGGATACTGAATAGAGTTCCCTGTGCTACACAGTAAGAGCTTGTTGTTTATCTATCCTATATATAATAGTTTGCATCTGCTAATCCCAAACTCCCAATCTATCCCTCCCCCACCCCCTTCCCCCTTGGCAACCATAAGTCTGTTCTCTGTGTCTGTATGTTTCTGTTTCATAGATAGGTTCATTTGTGTCATATTTTAGATTCCACATATAAGTGATACCATATGGATTTGTCTTTCTCTGTCTGACTTACTTCACTTAGTATGATAATCTCTAGTTGCATCCATGTTGCTGCAAATGGCATTATTTCATTCTTATGGCTGAGTAGAATTCCACTGTATATATGTACCACATCTTCTTTATCCATTCATCTGCTGATGAACATTTAGGTTGCTTCCACGTCTTGGCTACTGTAAATAGTGCTGCTATGAACATAGGACTGTATGTATCTTTTTGACTTATAGTTTTGTCCAGATAAATGTCCAGGAGTGGGACTGCTGGATCATATGGCAACTCTATTTTTAGTTTTTTGAGGAACCTCCATACTGTTCTCCATAGCGGCTGCACCAATTTACATTCCCACCAACAGTGTAGGAGGGTTCCTTTTTCTGGAATGGGCACCTCTGATTGACTTCCTGTTGAGTAAACCAGTGGTTGTCCCACTTCATCATGCATCAGTATCACCTGGAGGGCTTGCCAAAACACAGACTGCTGGACTCCACTCCCAGAATTTCTTAATGCGTAGACAAGAACAAAGAACAAGCTCCCAGGTGATTCTGAGGCTGCTGGACTAGAAACCACATTTTGAGAAGCACTAGACCAGGCTATTTTACCTTACATCCCTGTAAGCGTAAAGTAAAGGACTGAAGTAAAGCAAAGGATTCTTGTCCAAAGCAATGCAAATGAGTTTTGTCCAGTATCTATCTAATGAACTTAATTTCCACCCTGTAAAAATGATAACATCAATATTACACATTATCCCCCTATAGGATATTAACCTGTTTTGCATCTATTACCAGATTCATTTCTGCACTCTTCACTGATTATATATGTCCCTCAGATTCTCCTTTGAATTGATCTTACTATCTGACTGGCTCCCCCATTAATTAATGAGTTGAATAAAATCTTTAATGCATGCTCATTTTATATTTGTATAAAGGTCATGTTTTAATTTTTTGAAAATTATACTTTAATAGATGCAATATCTTCTCTTACCCTTTTCAGGACATTAAGAATGGTTAGGAATTTCCTTCAGCTCCCCATATCATCACTCTTTCCTCTGAGTTCCTCTTTTTTTCCTCTTTTAATAAAGTCGGGATTTTTGTTGTTCTTCTCTCCTTTTTTTTTTTTTTTTTTAATTTTAATTTTAATTTTTTTAATTTTTTTTTTTTGGCTGCATTGGGTCTTTGTTGCTGTGCGCGGTCTTTCTCTAGTTGTGGCAAGCGGGGGCTACTCTTCGTTGCGGTGTGCAGGCTTCTCATTGCGGTGGCTTCCCTTGTTGCAGAGCACAGGCTCTAGGCGCGCGGGTTTCAGTAGTTGTGGCACGCAGCCTCAGTAGTTGTGGCTCACGGGTTCTAGAGCACAGGCTCAGTAGTTGTGGCGCATGGGTTTAGTTGCTCCATGGCATATGGGATCATTCGAACCCGCATCCCCTGCATTGGCAGGTGGATTCTTAACCACTGCGCCACCGGGGAAGTCCCTTCCCTCTCCTTTATGTTGGAGGCTTTCTCCAATTTCTGGTGATGTTTAGCTGTCCATTCACACTCAGGACTGAAGTTTTTGTCAACCAGGGGATTCATGACCAGGAGACTAGGTGGCAGTTGGCCTTTTCATAAGAGACCCACTCATCTCGGTGTCTTCCAGTCCCCTCCTAGGAAGGATAAGCCTGGAGGCCAGCGTCTGGGGTGTGGGAGTTGGATGGGGGTAAAGGGGCAGAAGCCCTATCAGATTTACTCATGCCCACAATTCACTGCCGCCTTCCTCAGTGCATGTTTTCGAGTCCACAGCCTCTCTGACTCAATTTATTCAGAAAATACACTTCTCGTCCCCTGCGGGAATGAGGAAGAAGGTGTCTGACTGAGTCATGAAGGTGCCTGGTGACAATGTTCCTTGTGGAGACTTTTCCACAATTCCTATCTGCAGGCCCCACCTCACTTCCACCTGCAACAAAGCCTGATGATTCCTACTCCTGACGGGTCTGGGGTGCTGGGAGGGCTGATGGTTGGATTCCCTGTGAACAAGTCCTCTTCTTGGCGAAGTCGTTCACCTTCTCCATTCTCTTTTATCTTCACCTGTTGTGGTTCAAGATTACAAGTGTCTCTCAGGCTCGTCAAACACTGACTTTGTCTCAGTGTCCTGCTGTCATTGTTGTTTGGAGTGATTTTGCAGGAAGAATCAGATGGTTTTCACTTGCTGTCTTGAAATCAAAAGTCCTGTGTATTCTAACCCACTGAAATACAACTAAAATTTCCTCCTCGCAAAACACACAAGTCCTCTTTGTGGCTTAAATTCAGAGCACAAATTCATTCTTCACCCTTCTTAACAATAATGTTACTGTTAATTAAAAATATAAATTAAATTTTAATATTTTAATATTTTCTATCATTACCACTTTTTTCCTGGAATTCACTCTTCTCTTGGTCCCCATGATACCATTCTCCCTGGTTTTCTTCTCTGGTTGCTTCTTCTGTTTGTTTCATCCTGATGACTTTCTCTTCCACCATTGAACCCTCGTGTATACCCTCATATATTATTACATGGAATCTCAGCATAGTATCTGGGATCTCACCTCCTTTTCTCACTCTACAGCCCTGATTAATCTATTCACTCTCAGCTTTAACAACAAGTGACTATGTAATCTCTCTTGCCAACTTTCTCTTTTCCCGGGAATTCCATATTCTAATACCCAAATGCTTCCTAGACATCACTGCTCAGGTCTCCGGCAGGCACTTCAAGATCAACACACAGAAAATCCAACATAGCTCTCCGCCAGACACCACCCTATATCTCTCATCTTGCTTAATCCCATTTTAGTGAGAAACTCTAGAATCTATTCATTTGCTAAAGCTAGAAACCAAATATATATATAGAGAGATAAAGATAAAAAAAGAAGAAATATGTATATATGAGTTATATATATATGATCATCATATATATTATAGATATATAATTTCTCTTTTTTCCTCACCCCTCATATTATTTGTTACCAAGTTTTATTTATTCTACTCCTTTATAGCTCTCAAATTCATTCCTCTCTTTTCACCTACACTATTACTATCTTAATTCAGGTCCTAATCATTTCTTTTTTTTTTTTTAATTATTTATTTATTTATTTATTTATGGCTGTGTTGGGTCTTCGTTTCTGTGCAAGGGCTTTCTCTAGTTGCGGCGAGTGGGGGCCACTCTTCATCGCGGTGCGCGGGCCTCTCACTATCGCAGCCTCTGTTGTTGCGGAGCACAGGCTCCAGACGCGCAGGCTCAGCAATTGTGGCTCACGGGCCTAGTCGCCCTGTGGCATGTGGGATCTTCCCAGACCAGGGCTCAAACCCGTGTCCCCTGCATTGGCAGGCAGACTCTCAACCACTGCGCCACCAGGGAAGCCCCCTAATCATTTCTTACTCAGACCAAAGCACCTGTCTCCCTGACTCTAACCCTGTCCCTTCCAATCCAATTGCCACACTGGCACCAATCTTTCTAAACTGTAATTCCCATCACAACACATCATCCCACCTTCCTAACTGCCCTTCAGGGACCCTGGAGCCAAAGGATAAAGGCCCGAACTCTGTGGCAGGACAAGCAGGGCGCTTTGTGACCAGACCCACCCAGCTTCACTAGGAACTGCTCCCAGCTCCCCGAAGGGACAGAGCTCTCTCCTTCTCCTGCTCCTTCAAGCTCGCAGCTCCTTCTGCTTGGAAGGCTCGTCCCTCTTTCTTCAATTAGTCCCTCCCTACTCAGCTCACCAACCCCTTCTCCCAAGAGGCCTTTGCTGACCTTCTTAGAGCTAAGTGTCTAATACTCTCCTAGAACACCCCTATCCTACTACGTTGTAAAAGCTGTTTGTCCACGTCCACGAGACTCAAAAGTCCTGGAGTTCGGGGCATTATGTCACCTACTGTCCACGTCTCCAGGATCCAATCCATCTGGAACCCTATCCCAAGCCAGGATGTCAATGAGGAAAAGCAGTAAACAGATTCAGCACTGTTATGTGCCAAGTACTCTTTTGAGCACAATGAAAAGATGACGCTGACAGTAACATGCTGAAGTTATGGCCACCCTTCTATAGTTGAGGAATCGAGGCCCAGTGGAGGTAAACAAAGTCACAGTGCCCACAGCCCTGAGCTACGAAGTGCTAAAGCCAGAAGTGAAACTCACACAGCCACGTGGCTCCAGAACACACACTCTCAGCCTCTCCATCAGACTGCTTAACACTGCTCAAAAGCTTGTCTTAGCTCAAGCAAAATTAAACTAGGCCCAGCCTGCTGATAAACCAGGTGCTGTTGTAGCATATTATATACAAATGTTCAAACTTTGGTTCCCAGGATGAATAGATGACTTTCAAAAGAGTATCAAGAAAGGTACATTTGGATATATAAACTACAATCTAACTTGGCTATTTGCCACGATAACTGAGCCTATGATTTTCCTTTTCTCCACGCCTCCTTGCCCTGATTTCTCACCTTTCTCTTACTCATGATGACTAAGCAATAACTATTCAGAAAAGAAGGCGATCAGAGGTTCATTATTAAACATTTATTGAAACCCCACAATTCCCTAGGCCTGAGGCTTAGAACACAAAGTCCAGTCTTCTTCTTCTGAGGGGACATCATTCTTCTCATTAGATTTTTTTAAAATTTTATTGAAGTATAGTTGATTTACAATGTTGTGTTAATTTCTGCTGTGTAGCAAAGTGACTCAGTTATACATATATATGTGTATATATATATATATATATATATATATATATATATATATATTCTTTTTCATATTCTTTTCCATTATGGTTTATCACAAGATATTGTATATAGTTCCCATTCTTCTCATTATTAAAGTCAGAGCAGAGACAAGACTACAATGAAGCAATGGCTTTGTAAAGACAACTTTCGCATGTTTCTAAGAAAGCAGTACTGTCCTGTTTTTCAACTTACTTGGCTCCACAATTAGGGAAAGAGAGATTTTAAAATATCAGCTAATAAGATACTTATACAATGCCTAGCAATATAAAATACTCTCTTACTCAAATTATATATACCTAGGGAAACTAAAAGAACCAGTGAAAATAACTAAGAATTTAAAGCAAACACCAAGTAACTCCCAGAAGAATCAGACAATGCCTGACATCCAAATGACTCATCTTCCCACTCTGCCTCCACCTTCAGACCCATTTTATTTTTATATTAAAAAAAGGAAGCATCTAGGTTTTTAAGATCAGGCCATGGACCACAGAATTCTAAAACTCTCCAGCCATACTCAATTTTTTACTCCTGAGAACAGATAATAACACAACTCAAAAGCAATCAGCAATCATATACCTAAACCATGTGATTTTTTTTTATTGGTGAAATTTAATTTGTCATCAGTGGAAAAAATCAAGTCTAGTTCACACTTTATTAAATAAATGGGAGGCTAATCTTCTGTTTCACAGAGACCAAAAAACAAAAAGCATCAAACAAAAGGATGGAAAAGGTGCCAACAATGAATGATTTTTCTGACATCTCTTCTTTAAAATTCCCAAGAGCTCAATGGAACCCCACTCAAAAGTATATGTTCAGATTGAATAGATAATTTTTGTCCTTCTGAACTGTTGGGACAAAGGTTGATGCTCAAAAATGTTTAACCTTCTTGGAACACAGGAGGAGGAAAGGCTG
The DNA here is from genome assembly GCF_965194805.1 of Balaenoptera borealis. Taxonomy (NCBI): domain Eukaryota; kingdom Metazoa; phylum Chordata; class Mammalia; order Artiodactyla; family Balaenopteridae; genus Balaenoptera; species Balaenoptera borealis. The sequence goes on along the minus strand of NC_138869.1, from coordinate 65,205,867 downwards.
ATAGTGAATTGTCACAACTGATTATAATCACGGTTCAAGAGAAAGGTTACTCTGACAGCTAAAAAAAAAGGGAGCTGGGGCTTCCCTGGGGGCGCAGTGGTTGAGAATCTGCCTGCCAATGCAGGGGACACGGGTTCGAGCCCTGGTCTGGGAGGATCCCACATGCCTCGGAGCAACTAAGCCCGTGAGCCACAGCTACTGAGCCTGCGCGTCTGGAGCCCGTGCTCCGCAACGGGAGAGGCCGCGACAGTGAGAGGCCCGCGCACCGCGATGAAGAGTGGCCCCCGCTCGTCGGAACTAGAGAAAGCCCTCGCACAGAAACGAAGACCCAACGCAGCCAAAAATTAATTAATTAATTAATTAATTAAAAAAAAATTCTATGAGAACAAAGTTTTTTTAAAAAAAAAAAAGGAGCTCACTTTCAACACTTATGCTGCCTATTTAAAACGAATTATTTTTCTGCAGTAGCAAGTTGTAAAAATTAATAGCATGAAAGCATACATCCTGTAAGAACTCCATTGCTTCTTAAAGATCCACGCTTAGCTGTCCAGTTTAGCAAAAGTAAACAGAGGTGGTTTTTTTTGTTGTTTTGAGGGGGTTTTTTGCATTTGGCAAAGCAGCTAAAAATTATAATCCATTCTCAATTATCCATGCCCATTTCTAATAGGGCTAAATAAAATTCACAGAGTTAATGAGAGTTTCAAGCTGTCTTAAGTAAGCTTGGAACAGAACTGGAAATGTGATCAGCTCATGGCCCTATTTAGCAACAAAGAAGTACAAGTATGAGCAGCAAAATGAAAGCAATAATCTACCTCCAGAAAACCATCTCCTGAGCAGAGTCACATAATGGAACGTGATGTCAATACTAAAGATTAACTCAAATCGATTAGGCGACTCAATTGCTCACATTTCAGCCCTCATCAAAATTTCATGAGCTCTGTGAGAAGACATAAGTGCAATCTGCTGTAGTAAAGTAATACTGGAATGGAAGAATTCCACTTACTATGAAAAGACTGTAAGACTAGAGAGGCCGCGACAATGAGAGGCCCGCGCACCGCGATGAAGAGTGGCCCCCGCTCGCCGCAACTGGAGAAGGCCCTCGCACAGAAACGAAGACCCAACACAGCCAAAATAAATTAATTAATTAATTTTAAAAAAATTCATTAAAAAAATTTCAAGTTTATACAAAAATAGAAAAATAAGAAGAACTACCATTTACACACACCCAGCTTCAACAATTACCATCTCCTGGTCAGTGTTGTTTGAATGAGACCCCAACCCATATTTCTCTCGGTCGCCCCTCACTGGATTATTTTGAAGCAAACTCCAGGGATCTTATTATTTCACTGCTAATTACTGTAGTACATATCTCTAAAAGATAATGACTTTTTAACAAAATCACAAAACCATTACCAATGTAAACATTAATATAAATTTCTTAATACCATCAAATATCCAATCAGTCCCCAATTTTCTCAAGAATTCTTTTTACATTTGGTTTGCTCATTGAAACAAGGCTTACACATTACATTTGGTTGGTAGGTCCCTTCAATCTCTTTTAATCTATAGATTACTCCTCCTGCTTTTTATTTCTTACAATTTATTCGTTGAAGAAATTGGAGTGTTTGCCCCAAAGTCCCCCAGAGTCTGCATTTTGCTAACTCTGTCTTCAGTATATCACCTAACACATAGCTCCACCCTATGTTCTGGGTAAGTCTGTAATTAGTACTAGCAGTTTGATCCTAAGTGTTACCCGGCCCTTTCATCAGCAGGCACCTGACGTGTCTCCTGCAGTGTCAGAGTCACTGACGATCACCATCTAGGTCATTATTCACTTGGATTTGCAAAGTGGTCACATCGAATTCCATCACTCCTTCCCTCCACAACCATTTGATTACCATGTAGAATAACTCTTACAGCAAAGACACAACAATGCTTGATTCTTTCTCTTTATTATTTTCCAGAAAAGTGAGTTAGTTCACTTAGCATTCTCCAAAGGTCAACAATGAGTGTTTGGTTTTTTTTGAAATGTCATACATCATGGATTTTAAATATACTGATGTGATATTCAATCCACTGTGATCATTATTCTTATTGACTAGGCAGTAGGAGCCTCTCCAAGTTTAACTCCTGGTTCTTCTGACAAGACCACAGTAATCTTGGATGCTTCCTTGTCTTCTGGTTTGACAAGATGTGCCTGGCTTTATGAAGTCTGGAAACAGGTACTATTACCTTACATGTATCTTAATGTAATATTAATAAACCACATATTACATACTCTCCTATGGTTCCAAACTTGGTAGCCAGTGTGTATATTAAAGGAGACTAAGTAAAGACGTCAGTTTATTGACCATTAAATGTAGAATGGGATCCTGGATGGAAAAAACAAAGGCCAATACTGGAACAACTGGAAAATTTGAACACGGGGACACGTTAGACAATAGTATTGAATCAATGTTAAATTTCCTGAATTTGATAACTGAAATGTAACATATAAAAGAAAGTCCTTGTTCTTAGGCGATACATATTTTAAGTATTTAGGGATGAAGAGTTATGTGTGCAACTTCCTCAAACTGTTCCCAAAAATGTGTGTGTGTGTTCATGTGTACAGAGAAATCAAATGGCAAAATGCTTACTGATGATCTAGATGAAGATTATAGTGTTCATAGTTATTACTCTTGAACTTGTAAGTTTGAAATTTCAAAAAATAAAGAGTTGACGATAAAAGGCAAAATAAAATAAAATAAAATAAAAGGTGTGTCGGTCTCATCCTCCCTTTCTCGTTCTAGACCTGGAATCAGCTGTTTCTCCAAGGAGCCTGTGATGGCTGCCGAGTTCCCCGGCCACCCATCCCTCCATCCCTCTATCCAGCTGTTGACCTTAATGGCTCACAGCTGCCCCTTCTTCACAGCACTCCCCTGGGCTACCCCAAGCTTCTTCACACCCTCCCTCTCCAGGAGCCCAGAGCCTGTGACTAACTCAGGTGGGGGACAAAAGGCTGGCTTCCAGTTGAGATGAACTCTGTGCATTGGTTCCCTGGAGCCAATGCAGGACCAGGCAGAGCCAGCCCCTGCCAAGCCAGCATCTGGCTTTGCCCCCACCCACCCTGCTTCCCTTGTTCCTCTCCTGACCCTCCCCCTCAATACATCACTTATGCCGCAGCACCCCTCCCAGGCTGTGCCTAAGGAACCTGACCCAAGACACAGCCTGGGTTTGTTTCCATAAGAAAGAGAATTTCCTGGCAGTCCAGTGGTTAGGACTCCGCGCTTCCAGTGCAGGGGGCGCAGGTTCGATCCCTGGTTGGGGAATTAAGATCCCGCATGCTACGTGGTGCAGCCAAAAAAAAAAAAAAGAAAAAAATCTTAAAATAAATAAAATCCACGAATAAAAAAAAAAATGACACAGGGAATTATAGTCATTATCCTGTAATAACCTACAATGGAGTATAATCTGCAAAAATACTGAATCACTATGCAATACACCTGAAACTCACATAATACTGTAAATCAACTATACTTCAATTTAAAAAATGAATTAATTTTTAAAAAGGAATGACATTAGGATGCCGTAATACTGTATGGGCATTTCTACTGGATTGGTCACTGTTTCTAGTCCTGTTCAGTGGGCAGAGCCAGGAAATTTTTTTTTTAATGAAAAAAACCTCACTGTGTGTTCAAACTGATATTTCCAATTCAATTAGGGATTTACTTAACTTTCCTGATTTCACACCTGCATCTCCTCTCTCCCAACTGAAAATCCTGGCTCTGAACACCATCAACATATCTACTTTATTTCTGAAGTTTTTCTGACACAAGAACACAAACCGATCACAAAATAACACAATCTTTTGACTTAAAATGCAAGTTTACATTGTTTTAGATCAATCTTGCTTATTCCGGAGTATAATATTTTAACTCATGCAAATGTATTATACAATAGCCCTTAAAACCTCAACTAAGACTTTACATTCTAAGGAGTTTCTCTTTTCTAAGAATAATGATATTAACTGTCATTTCATGCATATGAAACAGCATGTCTTGCCATGTGACATTCAATCCACAGTCATGCCTGCACCAGGTATATAAGGACACGTCCTCCAATTAACAAGTGAGTCCTTCCTTAGCATTTGCTACTGGTAATTACCTTGTGCTTCTCACACTCCACGAGCTTTTTATTTAAAATAAGCTAAATGTATCTTCTCTGATGTTCTTATCATTTGGGCCCTTATTCTGTGAACCTTTACTGTGATTCTTCTGCCTCCTTGCCTGCAGCTGCTGTTTAAACTCAATTTCTTTTTAATTGCCGTAAAATACACAAAAAGTAAAATCTACCATCTTAACCTTTTTAAAGCATACAGTTCGGTACTATTAAGCACATTCACCTTGTTGAGCACCCAATCTCCGAACTCTTTTATTATTTATTTCTTTATTTATTTATTGGCCATGCCACGCAGCTTGCGGGATCTTAGTTCCCCAACCAGGGATTGAACCCAGGGTCACGGCAGTGAAAGCGGGCCTAACCACTGGACTGCCAGGGAATTTCCCCCAAACTCTTTTAATCTTGCAAAACTAAAAGGCCATACTCATCAGACAACTCCCCACTCCTTCCTCCCCCGCCCCTGGCAACCACCACATTCTACTTTTGTAACAGAGCAGGACCCTATGGGGCCTTCCTGGGACAGGCCTTCCCCCGTAACCTCTGCTTTAGCTCCTCTCTGAAGTACCTAGATAATAGTATTTAACACAAATATCCTGAGTGGTTTTGCAGATGTGAAACCCCACCACCACTACCAAGTGGAAGAACTGCTTGATGACCATGAGCACATAGTCCCAGGCCTCCTGGAGCCTAAGGACTGATGATGTTAACCCCTGTGACACCACCCTGCTGCCTCATCATCAGCCAATCAGAGAACTGTGCACAAGCTGATCACATACCCTGAGACCCCTCCTCTCCTGACCCTTAAAAATGCTTTGCCAAAACCCTTCCGGGAGCTCAAGGCTTTTCTGGCTAAGCCACCTCATCTCCTTGTATGGCCTTGCAATAAACCTTTCTCTGCTCCAAACTCCGATGTTTCGGCTTGTTTGGACTCACTGTGCGTCGGGCACAGGAACTTGCGCTAACAATTTCTGTTTCTACGATTTTGCTACTCGAGGAACCTCACAGAGTATTTGTCCTTTTGTGACTATCTTATTTCACTCAGCATAATGTCTTCAAGATCCATCCATGTTGCAACAGGTGTCATGATTTCCTTCCTTATTAAGGCTGAATAATATTCCATTGTATGGGGCTTCCCTGGTGGCGCAGTGGTTGAGAATCTGCCTGCCAATGCAGGGGACACGGGTTCGAGCCCTGGTCTGGGAAGATCCCACATGCCGCGGAGCAACTGGGCCCGTGAGCCACAACTACTGAGCCTGCGCGTCTGGAGCCTGTGCTCCGCAACGAGAGAGGCCGCGACAGTGAGAGGCCCGCGCACCGCGATGAAGAGTGGCCCCCGCTCGCCGCAACTAGAGAAAGCCCTCGCACAGAAACGAAGACCCAACACAGCCAAAAATAAATAAATAAATAAAATAAATTTTAAATATATATATATATTCCATTGTATGGATACATCACATTTTGTTTATAACCATCAATGCACCTTTTGGGGTGCTTCTACCTTTTGGCTAATACAAATAATGCTACTATGAACATGGGTGTACAAACATCTCTTCCCCAGACCCTGCTTTCAATTCTTTTGGGTATATATCCAGAAGTGGAATTGCTGTACCTTACAATTTCTATTTTTAATTTTTGAGGAACTGCCATACTGTTTTCCAGAGCAGCTGCACCATTCCACATTCCCAGGAACAGTACACAAGAGTATTTAAACCTCATCTTAACATCAGATTAATTTAGGTATCTGATCTTCATCCACCATAGAGATGCTGAGCTGCACCTAGTGGGGGGGTCAGTGCTGACAGGTCAAGGATATTCCCCAGCATCAGAGTTAATTAGCTACTTTACCATGTGATAACTGAGCAGAAAGTGTGGAGGCTGAGGCATGGACTTGGTAGTATTAGACCAAAGCGGACTTGCCAATACATTGGTACCCTGGGGTGGCGGTACAGATAATGCAGGCTGTGAGCACGCTCTCAAAGGCATACAGCTACTCCTCAGGAATGAGTCAGGATGAAAACATGCATAATTCCTCCAGTCTACTGGAATCTATATTCTTGTCCCTGAAATTTCTCACCCAATTCCCCAAGTGCTCTCGGAGCTGAAGCTCTTCCTAACGGACGGCAGGGACAAGGGACGTCTGCTTCCATCTAGACTGATGACCTGGGCCAGTCCTTACTCTCTGAAACTCACTTTTGTCAGATTGGGTTAACAATATAAGCCCCACTCAAGGTACAAATTGCTTGTGCAGATTAAATGAGATCATGAATATGAACACACTTTTCAAAATATGAAGTGTGAAAAAAATGCACAACCTAAAAGTTGAGAGTTATGTTATATTCAGCAGACAAAACTGAGGACTTAATCCAGCGACACAGCCTCTCAGCTAGCTCTGAGGGACGGCTCCAAAGAGGCAAGGAGGGGGAGCCAGGATATACAGGAGTTTTTATAACAAAGACCAGGTAGTCAGAACATCAAAAGATTATTGTTAATAAAGAAAACCAGACATCTCAAGTTAAGGAATTTAGCACTTTTCTATGTATGGGAAGAGCCTATGTCTGGGCTCATTGAAATCTTCCTTTGACATGTACCTCAGCTATCTGGGGCCAGTATCCTGTGCTTTCTCATCCTGAGTCCCTTTGAGGGGTGCACAATGAGGGGAGACTGCAGTGCCTGACTGCTAGATGGCAGGCATTCTTTGTTTCCATCCTGAGTTCCCCCAGGTCTCACCGTGGGGTGGCTGTAAGGTGATGGCTTGATGGCTGCAACATCTTTTGCTTACTAATATGGCAGGCAGCATTTTTCATTCACAAGTGTTACTGCAAAGCCGTAGTTTTCCTGAAACATCACTGTCATTTCCAGAACTGACCACTTTTCTCCCAAGGCACAAACTAAATTCTGTTTGGATATGTTCAATTGTTCAGTTTCCACAGTTTGATTTTTTTGAACCACACTCATCACCTCACAATTGGGAAAAAAAAAAAAAAAAGAGGCACTATTGAGAGAAATCAGATGGATTCTTGCCACTCACCAGGAGGGGGCTGAGAGGAGCACAACAGTGATATTTGGGAAAACTGAGAATTAGGTCTAGGAGAAAAGGTCCAGAGAGATGGAACCATGAGCCCAGAAAAGAAGCAGCTCTTTGATTCTCAAGTACAATGAACTGGCTCTGAATACAAGCCATCAAACAAGGGGAGACCTCATCATTGAAAGCACAGGACGAAAGGGAGTGAGACAAGCTCTAGATCTTCCACAGTACCTCTTCACAGATGGTACAATAGGAAATGGTTTTAAGTTGTAACCCACAGGATTTAGGCAAAGGTCAAGGAGTCACCCCAGGCAAACACGGCTGTTAAACATCAAACAGAATTTCAAGAGAAGCGCTAACTGTGTCCTTTAAAATAAAGAAATTTATACCCATCTTCTCGGAACAATTTAACATTCTGGTTAGGTTAGAAATAAAGACTGTTCTGGTTAGAAGTAAAGTAATAAACTAGACCATCTCTAAAGGAGTTATCTTTTCAGCTCTTTTATCCAACCCCTCCATGGAAACTTTGAAGAGGCAAGTGGCTATCTAAAAATTTTCGGGGAAAAAAAAAAAAGACTAAAGCGTGCCTGGAGCCCATGCTCCGCAGCAGGAGAGGTCACCGCGGTGAGGGGCCTGCAGGCCGCGGCAAGGGGCGGCCCCCACTCGCCGCAGCTAGAGGGAGCCCATGCGCAGCAATGAAGACCCAACGCAGCCAAAAATAAAAAGACAAAAAATCAATTAATTAATTGATAAAATTTTTTTTCTGTAAGTTTTGTTTGCTTGGAGCTTAAAGAATTTAAGGTTTTCAAGACAACAGGTGATGCTGAGTACAAGAAAGACAAAAAGAATGGCAACAGGCCTTGCTGCAGTCAAATGCTGGCTTCAAAAAGAATCATCAGTTAGAAGAATGTGTTTATTTTTCTCCAAGCAGAGTACATGAACCCCTTCACCAAGTTCATTTTAGTTTCATGAGTTGTTTGAGAAACTAAACACTATCTACATTAGCACCATTCATTTAATATAGACCACGTACCCTGCATGCTCCTGTGCACCAATTATTCTTATACCTACTGATAGCAATTTTATAATAAATGAAACCTTTGGTAAGGTCCTGTAAGGGAGGTGTAGCAATGAGCAAAGACTCAGTAAGCTGAATGGACATTATTCCACAAAATCCTTCTGAAGCAGTTAGCAAAAGAAATTTGACTTTATTCATTCAGTTCATTCTCTAGAACTCCAAAGCGAAAAGGAAACAAACATTTCCTTTAGGAGCTTTGTATTCGCCAATTAATTAACCCAAAGGAAGGTGTGAGCTGTAAGCAAGCCTTCGCCAGAAAGGGAAGTGTCCCGAGGTTATGCAAATAAAGCCGCATGGGGTTACACACTGGAAAAGGAAAGGGAAAGGGAAGACCACTTAACAACCTAAGCAGGAAAGGGACAGAGAAACATCCTACATTCTCAACAAGATCAAGGATGTCTGGCTAGTCTTTTCTACACAGCAGCAGGCTCCCGACTACAAAGATGACCTGAAACCTGTTAATATTAATTTAAAACAAAGAAAAACTATGCAAAAGGGACTTCCATGGTGGTCCAGTGGGTAAGACTCTGCACTCCCAATGCAGGGGGGCCTGGGTTTGATCCCTGGTCGGGGAACTAGATCCCACATGCTGCAACTAATGATCCCGCGTGCCGCAACTAAGATCTGGCACAGCCAAATAAATAAATAAATAAATATTTTAAAAAAAAAAAAACTATGCAATGTTCCAAAGTATCTTGCAGCCTTACAATGACCTAAGCTGCAAAGAGAAAAACAGAAAATTTCCCCAAGACTCGAAAACAAAATCCAACAACAGAAGGAAAAGGAAGGTGAGGTCAAGGAAGTGGTCTAGTAGGAGAAAGGGCAAGTCTGGGAAGGAGTAATCCATTTGCATGGGAAATCCTTTCCTGCTGCTCTTTAAAGTTTCTACCTGAGATGCTGCCTTTTCCTGGCCGAAGACGAACACCCTTCAGTGAAAGTCAAGAGCCCTGGACCCACCTCTGCCTAAGGCACCTGTAATTTTTTTTCCTTTTTTCTTTCATTCTTTTTTTCTTTTTGATGTATTCAAGGGTTTGTTTTTCTGTGTCACTGAAAACAACAGATGTATTCAGCTGTGTGTACTTTTTTAAATTGTGTTTTCCCCTACCCCCATCCCCTACCTCTGGTAACCACCAATCTGCTCTCTGCGTCCGTCTTTCTGAAGGAAGGCATCAGAAGTTAAAGGGAACCTCCGTCCTCTTCCTAACCTCTTGGCTCTGGAGGACCCCAACTGAGCCCCCAACACCCTTCTCTATCAGTATTCACTTCCTGGGTTATCCTGATCAGTCTCCTGGATTTGATAATATCCGTGTACTAACAACCCCATGAAATCCGGACCCTAGGAAATCTAGTAGATATTTCAGACTTAACATATCCAAACTGGAAATTTGATTTCCACCCCTCAGGCCACACCAGCTTCTTCCCCAGTGTTCACCTTTCAGAAAGCAGGACCACCAATCATCTGCGTTCAGCCTGCCTGTCCTCCAACCTGAGTCAGAAGTACCAGGCTCAAGACATGGAAACAACCTAAGTGTCCACTGACAGATAAATGGATAAAGAAGATGTGGTACATAGATGCAATGGAATATTAGCCATAAAAAAGAATGAAATAATGCCATTTGCAGCAACATGGATGGACCTAGAGATTATCATAAGTGACATAAGTCAGAGAAAGACAAATATATGATATCACTTCTATGTGGAATCTAAAATATGACACAAATGAACCTATCTACAAAACAAAAACAGACTCACAGACATAGAGAACAGACTTGTGGTTGCCAAGGGGGAGGGTGGTGGGAGAGGGAAGGATTGGGAGTTTGGGATTAGCAAATGCAAACTATTATATAAGGATGGATAAACAACAAGGTCCTACTGTATAGCCCAGGGAACTATATGCAATATCCTGTGATAAACCAGAGTGGAAAAGAATATGAAAAAGAATATATATATATGTGTGTAACTGAATCACTTTGCTGTACAGCAGAAATTAAAACAACATTAAATCAACTACACTTCAATAAAATTTTTTTAAAAATTTATCAGGCTTGATAATCCAGTTACTTGGGGCAGGAGCCCCCGAGTGAAGGACTGAAGCTCGTGAGCCTCGGTTTTGCCAGCATGGGGAGAGGGCTACCGCTTGGCCGGTACCTGGGGGCGCTGGCAGTTTTTAATCAGATAGTCCTTCACCTCTATGCGCTAGTGTCAGAGACTCTAAGTCCAGGAAATGCAGGCGATGGGGTTGAAATGTGCACAAAACTTGAATCAGTGAAACGTAACAGGGACAGAGTCAGGGTGCCTGGTTATTTTCAGGTGCCCTAAAGTTTTGATTTCCCCTTTTTGTTCTACATTAACAGGCTCAAGTGAGGGCACTAGGTAGAAAGACTCTTGCTGCCTCCCAGTTCCTCTGCCCCTGGAGGAGAGGCTGAATGAAAAGCATGGCAAGAGTGAGGTTTGGGGCTTACCTATGCTTTCCAGTACCATTTAAAAATAGGCTTTGATTGATGCAAAAGTTAAAAAACTTCTATGCAGCTAGGAAACCTGAGACTCAAACTGATGAAAGTACTTTAGGAGGGTTCATTAGGATAAACCTCTAGCCCTAGACACATGATCATTTGAATCTATTCCAACTGCTCCGGTCGGAACACTTGGGTTTATATCTTCGTTCCATCATCCACCAGCTGTGTGACCTTGACAGGTTTCCTCCTCCGAAGAGTGAGCACCTGCCCCAGAGAACTGCTGGGAAGATGAAAGGGGAGAAAACGGGGAAGCACAGCGACACCTGCTGCCTGTGGGCTGCCGAGGTAGCGAGCGTGCAGTGACGTGAGCGCTCCGGTGATGGTGGTGATGGTGATGTTTCAAGCTCTAGGATTCAGACCCAATTGCAATGTCAAAATACTAAAGAACCAAGGGAGATGTGGATCTAATTATCTCTTCTGCTCCAAGGTGGTAAAAATTCCTAAATGTTCCAGTGACATGTCTCAATATATAGGATAAGTCCCAAGACCTAAGAGAGAAAATCAGGATAAATGTTTGGCTTACTCACTCTTAGAAACATCTCATTTTTCAAAAGAGGGGGAAAGAAAACACATATATTACTAATTATGTTTATATTAGTGATCTCCGTTACTAATTCTTGTAGCCACGTTGGAATATAAATGATGAATTCAGAAAAAGTAAATAGGTTGGAGCAGCCGGAGATGCTAAAGTATAATGCATTCCATGCGGCTTGGGGCCCGCTTCCTGGCTGAAAGTGCACTGTCACAGCTTCTAAGTCATCTCCTTCACTGCTACGTCCTGTGTCAGTCTTTTGACTCGTGGGCCTGTTTCTTACTCAGACTGCCGCTAGAAACGCCTGGAGTGCTTCACATAAAGTCATTCAAATAATCCTGAGTCACCACAGCTGATTTATTTTTATTTTAGCTCCAGGCCACCATCAGAGTTGACACTGACTCGTCCCCCCTGCCTCCCTCCCACTGTGTAAGCTGGAAAAGGCACAGGCTCCGGGCTCATGTGCTGGCCCTACTGGCTGCACCTAACCAAACCCAGAAGAGGACCCAAGGCTGGCACTCAAGTCCACCTACAGCATGAAAACAGGGAAATGTCAGCAGAGGCTGAGCAGGAATCACATGACATACGAAGCCAACAGCCTCCTGCTACCAACTCTGACGATTTCCAGTCTACAAAACAACGACCCCTAGGAGAAGCACACAGATGGAGGAAGTGAGCTTTACCCGCCCCAAAGAAGCTCCTGGAATGTTTTTATTGCCCCTAGCAACAAGGCAGCCTCCACTGCTATTTCCTGTCCTCTAATCCTGCTCCCTTCCAAATGATCCTTCCGAAGGAGAGAGGGCAAAGACCTTCCGGAGGGCAAAGGCCTTCCTCAGCAGTGACCACCAGATGCCGGCAGAGAGCTACAGGCAATGTCCCAATCCAGGTCCTAATCACCAGACACCCAGACCTCTGTAGTAGCTACTGACCCGGCCCTGTCCTGCTCCCCTCTGACCCACCCTGCTCAGGTTTAATTCCTAAAATCCTGCTGTGATGATGCTACTCATCTCTTCCAGTGCCTCCATGAAGCACAGAAAATGAAGTTTAAACACAGTGGTATTCTGGCCCCATCTCTTTTTCAGGCTTTATCTTGTACGTTTCTCATAATCCCCCACATCCAGCCAAACAGTTCTCAGCACTTCTGCTTACTCTATTTCCCAGAGCTGACGTCTGCTGGCTCTCCAATTCCTACCCACAATTAAGCCCAACTCAATCCCGTCTCTTCCGTGAAGTAGTTACCCCCAACCACCTTATTTGGGGGGTAAAAGAAAAAACCTCTCCATTCTCTGAATTCCTATAGTGCCTAACCTACACATCATGTATAAATATCATTCATTCATTTGTTCAATAAAATGCATCAGATGTCATATGCCAGGAAATATGCTAGGCCAGACGATATGGCCCCCAAGGAAGTCAAGGTCTGGGGGGGAAGGAGAGGAAGGAATTACCATGTACTGAGTGTTTATGCCAAGCAGGCCACCTAATTCCACCCGTCAGTTCATCCTCACCCCTCAGTGAGGTCGCCGTTGTTATTATCACTTCACAGTAAGAAAGCTGAGTCTCGAGGAGTTGAACAGCTCGGCAAAGATGACCACGTATGTTTTTTACTTGCCAGGGTCCCTGTCTGTCCCCTCAGACTCTGCCCATCCCTGGTGACTCTGCCCTGTCCTCGGGGTGCTGATCTCTGGAACTCGCATCACCCACACTCCCCAGCCCTCTGGTGTCCTGTTGGGTCGGGTTGATGGAAAAGCAGGAGCTGAGAAGGCAGCACATCTGCTCCCCCTGCCCCCTTCCTGACTCACTGGGTTCTGGCCGGGCTGCACGCCTCGGCCACAGCTCCTGGGGAAGGCTGCTTCCTTGGCTCCAGCCCTCTGACCAGGACCCAGCAAGGCCCCTGCCGTCTGCCACCCCTGCAGGCGAGGGGTGGAGGTAGGTAGGTAGGTGGGTAGGTAGGTTCCACCTGAAGGCTGCTGGAGCATCTCAGCCCTGCCCATGCTTCTGGAAACATTCCTTCCATTAAACTCTTATGGTGCCAGCTGTTTCCTGCCGGATACATAGAGCAGGAGTCGAACCCGTGTCCATCTCACTACTGAGCCTGCCTTTTTCACTTGAGTAACTGCGCTGCTGGAGATCTGTACAAAGGGCCGAGGACCAAAGCAGAACGCACCTCACTCTGATGGGAAGGATCAGAAAAGACTTTCCTGATCAAGCCACCTGATCACGAGTCAGTGTTCAGAGGTGAACTGGAATTCTCCAGGCAAACAGAGAGCGAGGACAGGTGTTCCAGGGCAGAGTCACCAGGCATGGGGACTATGTCTTGTGACCAAGGCAGTTAGGTACAGTGCTCAGGAGGGAACAAGGGGGGGTGGAGGGTTCCTAAACTTTGATGATGATCACATACTTCTCCAGCCACATGGGGAGATTAGAAGAAAGAATTAGCTAGATTCTGAGCAGGAGAACCAATGTGCCTATTCCCTACCTTCAACAGAGCCCTGTCAGAAGATAAACCCAACGATTCAGCATAATATATCCCTTAATGACCCTGGTCTCATCTACCAGCACCCCATCGGGCTGACCCCCGAGCCTGCCACGCCATCACGCCTCTGTGCTCTTGTACACGTTCTCCTCGTCAGAGACGCCTCCCTCCATTTCCCACCGGATCAACCCCTCCTCTTCCAGGACGCGCCTCAGGCGTCTGCTTCTCTGCAAGTATTTCTGGCCTTGCGCCACGTTCCCTAGTGCCGGGTGCACAGTCCACGGCAGCACTTCCCTAACACAGGCCTGCACTCCGTTTACTCGTGTGCGTGTCTGTCCATGGACTCAGCTGTGAGGTGCTGGGCAGCAGGAAGGCAGAAAGTTGCAGAGGAAGTGCGGGGGCCCCGGAGGCCGCCGCCTAGACCCAAACCCTAGACTCTGCCCCCAAACAACTGGGTCACCTTTGGCAAGTTATTCACCTCTCTGGGCCTCAGTTTCATCATTCAGAAGATGAATAATTCCAGTTACACAAGTAAGCCCTCAATAACCGTTAGTTATTAATACATACCTGTGCATCTCTTATTTCCTGTATGAAAAAGCTTACGTTTGTTGAATGAATAAATTTTCCTACAATTTCCTGTTGCTCCACGTAGATACCAAATTCTACTTAGCCTTTGTTTTATTCAATCATGAAAGGAAGGCTCTCATCTCTAAGTATGTGCTTATTTTACCATTGGCTAAACAGGACCTTTCCTGTAAAGGAATTCAGCTTCTTGCCATTGTCGCTGGCCTGGTAGCAAACTCCACATGTGTCTGCTACACAGTTACCCCACAGAAGGGCAGGTCTGTTTATATAATTTACAGAGACATATTATCACGTCAAATCTTGCTGGCTCCCCTCAGCTGGCATGAGTCACGACAATCATGGGCTCTCCACAGCACAGGAGGGACTCATAGGGAAACTTTTTTTAATGCTGAAGCAATGCAAGATTACTGCAGTCATGAAATACTCCTTGAAAGTTTTTAAAATGTCAGTGTCTAAGCCCCAAATCCTTAACTGTCACAGCCCCAGCAACACGTCCCTGTGTAAGAGCCCCAACCAAGACAGAAGATCAGAGCACACGGAACAGCGTGCTCAGGAGATGAGCAGGGGTGAAGACCAGGTGGGCACCAAGCTTCCCAGGTAACTGTTCAGGTAACTTCCCTGGTAACTGTCCAGGTAAGGCAGCTCGGCCGACAGAGACCCAGGGCACTTGCTAGAAGAGGACAGCAGTGCCGCCTGGGAGCAACATAAAAGTCACCCGGAGGGGCCAGCTCCCTCAGCATCACCCGGAGGACAGCTGCAGACGAGGGGGTCAGCCCCTCCCTCCACACCTCCCCATCCCGATGCTGCTTTGTTGTCACCCCCCCTCCACCAGCTCAGCTCTCACCACTGCAGGCCTCGGCTGGGTAACTCCATGGCCCCGTCCGGGCTCTAGACCCCACTCTCATGTGGTCAGGATTCACCAGTTTTCAATCCCCCCGCCCACCGCTGACCAGCGCTTCCTGGGAAACCACATTCCTCGCTGGCACTCGCGTGAGTTCCCGACTACTTGCTGGGACAATAAGAGAATAACCGAATTACTTAAAGTCAATCTGATCATTTTTGAAGACTAAGAGAAGGACCACCCCATGTGACAACATATTTAATATTCTTTGAAAAGACAATTCCCTACTTACAGGTCTCCTGGTGGAAGCGCCTTGGACGGAGTGGTAGAATTCTGGCTGGACGCGGCTGCTTTTCTTGATTCTTCGTTTCCTCACTGAGATCTCCTGCTCGCTCTGGTGGTGAACCTCTACGGCAGGCTTGGCTTCTTCCAGCCGGGCAGCTGCAGCCGCTGCGGCCCGTCTCCTAAGGTGCCGAGGGCTGGCTCGGAATCCCTGGGGCAGGAAACACAAGTGAACAGATGCAGATTGGTCCTGAGTCAGTTGGGCAGTTCTCTGGGGCTAGTTGTACAGAGACGTCCAAAGACACCAGCTCTGTGAGCTCTTTGACCACCCAAAGTGAGCTCAAAGTGTAGCAAGGCTTGTGTGTCCTGCAAAGCATCTCGTGTTCCGGGGCCCAGAGTTATTCTACCTTAAGAGATGTTTTAATCCAGAAATGCTAGTTTAAAAAAAAGTAGGCGGGCATACTGCTTTACTTATGTGGATATAAGTCAGACTAAGTGTGAAGAAGGGGGGGCTCCAGGTGGGCGTGAGGATGGTACAGGGAAAGGACCCAGTATTACCCCAGGGAAAGGGATGCTCTGCTTCCCTGGAAGTGGACTGTGCAGGAAGGAAGGCAGGAATGCAAGGCATCATCATGAAACTCCTTAAAGGGAGGGTCTAACACCAAATGGCGGCAGGACAGTGCAGCAAACGGTATGGGTTTGGGGTGTCAGATGGGCTTGGGTCTAAATGCTGACCTGTTCATTACAGCTACACATTTATTAAACATTGATGATCTAATTTTTCCAGAAATTAGATAACATTCTCCTCACAGGGTTTTTAGGTTTTAAATAACGTAACAGACGTAAAAGCAAATGTAAGCAGATACTATGCTTAGACGTAAAATTCTAATCATAGTATCTGGCAGACACCAGGTGCTCAATGAAATGTTAACTTTCCTTCTTTTTTACAGTACGGTGAGTATAAGGACAACTCGCTGGGCAAGGAAACAAGTTCAGCTGTGCATCTGGGAACGTGCACACGGTTTTGGAAAATACCAAAGAATTACATAAAATAACCTCTGTCCTGGAGTAGCTGAGGATTTGCTGCAGAGCAGAAGTCTGCTGCAGAGTACACGAGCAGACTGGGATGGGCGATGCGGGGTGAGGGGCAGTGGAGGGCGCGAGGTGCAGACAGACCCTACAGGAGGAATCAGTCGATGAAGCTGAGCTCAGCGGACCAGTGGAATGTGGAGAAGGGATAGAATTTATGTTCCAGGCAAGGGAACAACATAAGGCAAGAATGAAGAAGTAAAGTGATGGATGGATGGATGAATGGATGCATGGAATGTTTATGTAGCAATAAGAAACACTGCTTGATGATGTGCACACCCACATGCAGGGGAGCTCACAAAGGGACGAGGGGAGAGCCTGCCGTCTGATGATGGGGCCCTAGACACCAGGCTGAGGATGAAGGAGAAAAAGACAGAAGTTCCAGGTGACCCGCAAAGTCAAAGGAGGGCGGAGGTCAACAGAGATCAACAAGGGAGGAAATGCAAATGGATTTGGCAAAACTGAGGTCACAGTTTGGGCACTTTCTTCTTACCCCAAACACATGAGCTTGTTTCCACATCTCCTCTGTGTGCAGGCCTGGGGGGAAGGTGTTCCTCAACCCCAAACAGGCCCAGAACATGCCCAGACTCCCATATAACCCCAGGGCTGTGCAGCAGGTGCCGTGAAAACGATGGAGAAGGGGAAACTGGGCCGATGGCTAAGCCGGGCTGCTTTTTAAATATGCAGGTTCCTGGATGTCCTCCCCCTACGCTCCCCTCCTCCCACACACTCACGCACATATACTCCATACTCTGATAGCTACTGAGGGGTTGAGTCACCACTAGGTGGCACTGATTTCCAGAAACATGTGCGCTGGTGGAATGAACTGAGTGTTCTGATGATACACTAGCTTCTGTCCCAGTGGGGTGAGCTAAGCATATTTCTTAGATAATGATGCAGACTCTCCTTCTCTTATGCTCTTAGGAGTAATAAACAACCAAATTTTACTTAACTTCTATTATTACCAATAGTTCTCGAGGGCCTACAAATTCTAGAAACTCTTAGGAAAACTACATAAAACTCACTTAAAGTGACCAAAAAAAAAAAAAAAGTAAAACATGTTGGTACAGTCATTCTGGAGAACAATAACCCAGTAAATCCACACCCCTGTATCTACTCTGGAGAAACTCTGGCAAGTAGGCCCAAGAAGATATTCAAGCATTGCTTACAATAAAAATTAGAAACTGTTTAAATCAGTCTTTCCTCAACTTCTGTCACTTTCATTCCACCTTCACATTTTTCTAAGATTAGAGCACCATCATACACACCTCTGTGATTTATCTTATATCCAAATATACGTGGACTATTTTAAAATAACTTCTTACAAGCACTACAGGGCAGTACACAGACAGCAAGCAGCCAAGCTATCTGGGTTCACACACAGCCTCTGTCACTTCCTAGTTGTGTGACCTTGAAGAGTTACTGAGAGAGTTATGTCCTCATCTGTAAAATGGAGATTAAAAACAGTACTTCATTCATAGGGATGTTGAGAAGCATAAATGAATTAATAAATGTAAAGTACTTAGAAAAGG
Source organism: Balaenoptera borealis (assembly GCF_965194805.1). NCBI lineage: Eukaryota > Metazoa > Chordata > Mammalia > Artiodactyla > Balaenopteridae > Balaenoptera > Balaenoptera borealis. Next base: position 65,187,753 of record NC_138869.1, on the reverse strand, counting down.
GCCTGGCACACAGCAATATATAAGGGTTGGCTATGATTATTAGGTATATTGCTTGTGTGAATAAAAGATATTCTTAAAGACAAAAGTGTGTTATTAATCAGATGTAAAAAGGAAAATGAATCACACTGCAGGTGTGCCCTGCTGATAGACACATGAGGTACCAACCACCCTGGTCATAAGGAGAGAGTTCCTTGCTCCAGAGAGTCCCAGGCACTTGTTGTCCTGAGAGTCCAACTGTCTGGGCTAGAACCCCAGCTCTCCCACTTACTAGGTGTACGATCTTGGCCAAGTTACTTCTCTGAGCCTCAGATTCTTCCTCTGCCAAATGCATACAGTATTCCCCCTCTAGTAGTTACATGGTATTTAGATGAGATAGTCCACATCAGCCTCTTAGAACAGTACACAGATTACAGTAAGCAGTCAATGCATTACCGCCTTATTATTACGGTTTCACTTCCTGGATGCTACAGCAGCAACTCACCTGCCAGCAGTTCAGAGCTATGATCACAAACACTGCAAACAGCACACAGTCATTGCCGAGCAGGCATTTTTTTAATCTCCCTAAACCACTGTAGAGAATTATTGGTTTGGGGTTTATTACACTTGTTTGTCCTAAATACTATAAAAAGTAAGCCATGACTTTTAACAGAAGGAAATTTTCTTTTAAAACAGTAGGTGGTGCTATAAGCTCTCACAGGTGTTAATGGGATTTGATGGAGTCAGTATAAAGTCCATTTCTCCCTCTAGCCATTTGATCTTACCCGGATGCCCTTCAACCAGTAGGTGATGGGAACTTGGCAGTCTCTTGGTAGTGGACTTCTGCCATTTTTAGGCCACCCTGTTTTTAAATTTATTTATTTATTTATTTATTGAAGTATAGTTGACTTACAATGTTGTGTTAATTTCTGGTGTACAGCAAAGTGATTCAGTTATATATCTATATATCTATATGTAGGTATATAGATATATATATCTTTTCCAGATTCTTTTCCCATATAGGTTATTACAAAATATTGAATATAGTTCCCTGTGCTATACTCGTATACTTGTCCTTGTAGATGATCTATTTTATATATAGTAGTATGTTATCTGTTAATCCCAAACTCCTAATTTATCCCTCCCTCCCTTTTCCCTTTGGTAACCATAAGTTTATTTTCTCTGTCTGTGAGTCTATTTCTGTTTTGTAAATAAATTCATTTATACCATCTTTTAGATTCCACAAATAAGTGATATCATATGATATTTTTCTTTCTCTTTTTGACTTACTTCTCTTAGTATGATAATCTCTAGGTCCATCCACGTAGCTGCAAATGGCATTATTTCATTCTTTTTTATGGCTGAGTAGTATTCCATTCTACACATTTACCACATCTTTATTCATTCATCTGTCAATGGACATTTAGGTTGCTTTCATGTCTTTAGGCCACCCTGTTTTATCAGCACCCTTTGGGCAGTAACTTCTCAGATGCACAGTGCTGATACACAGCTAAGTCTGGGTGCTCCACAGCCCACTCTAGATCTTCCCTCTCAATAACCTGGTATAGTTCCCAGGGAGGCTCACGGTCAAGGATCAACTCATTGCAGTCTCTCTGCTTGGACACTGAATATTAAGCAGAGGGATGTAAAGACTGAAAATAGCAGAAGGAATTCATCAGTCTAGTGGATGCCCCAAAGACCTTCTGAAGCTGCCTACTTCTGCTATAACAATTCAGTTTTGATTGTAAATTCTACCATACATTTGTAATAAATTCTCTTTTGGTTTAAATCAGAGTCAAATTCCATTGCCTGCAAACAAAACCCCTGATGCATACTCTTTCTGTTAGGTTTCACGTGGCTAGCTATTTTCCTCACACATCGAATACTCAGACTTAACCAGGCTGTTTGTTTAGACTGTCAAAAAAGGGAGAAGATATTAATAGCAATAATTTACTAAGCACCATTTAGGTGCTAAGCCTATTATATCCACTTCATAGACAACCAAACTGAAGCTTACCAGGAGTAAGTAACCTACCTAAGGCCAAAACCCACAAATAGAAAAGCTCGTCTTTCTAACTCCAAACCCGTGCCCTCTCCACTTTGCTCTTAGGTAGGGAGGTTATAAGGCAGTAATGCATTCAGAGCTAATCTTCTACATATACTCAGAACATATGTTGACTGATTAAAACAAGAAATGTCTACAAACGTTTTAGATAAGTCAGGCAGAAATTGAAAAAGTTAACATTTTCAAGTAAGAATTATTGTTATATAAGATCAAAGCACCATCCAGTTTACTGATGAAGCATCTGAACAAATGGAAACTTAATGCAATGAGTATTTATATAGAATTGTTTTTGTGTTATTGCTGTACCTGAAAAGCTAAGGTTTATAGGTAAAGACATAGATTTACCATATTCAAATATTATGAAGCTCAATAAGCTGATGTTTATAAAGCATGTAATGCCCCATAAAAACCCTACGATTCTCTTCATCCAAGGCTAGAAATAAAGTATAGAGTAGAAGTTCTTGAATCCATGGATAAAATTCAAGGGAGATGGAGCAGGCAATCAATGAACTTGGATGGGGAAAAATATGTCTTTATTTTCACTAAACGCTAATTAAAACTTAGCATAGGGTTTCCCTAGTGGCTCAGTGGTTAAGAATCTGCCTGCCAATATAGGGGACACGGGTTCGAGCCCTGGTCCGGGAAGATCCCACATGCCACAGAGCAACTAAGCCCATGCGCCACAACTACTGAGCCTGTACTCTAGAGCCCGTGAGCCACGACTACTGAGCCCACGTGCCACAACTAGTGAAGTCCACGTGCCTAGAGACCATCCTCCGCAACAGAGAAGCCACCGCAATGAGAAGCCCATGCACCGCAACAAAGAGTAGCCCCCGCTCGCCACAACTAGAGAAAACCTGCACGCAGCAACAAAGACCCAATGCAGCCAAAAATAAACAAAGTAAATAAATTTTAAAAAACAAACAAACTTAGCATATCCCTCAATTATAAATGCAGGCCATAAACCTGGTATTATTAGCAATATCTGACTTTTGCCACTAAAAGAATTCACAGATATTTAAATATTAAATTATAGTGGCTGAAGATATCTTGAAATACCATTTACATTCATTGCTACTTCAAAATCAAAGTAGTTATTAAATCTGTTACTAGATCTTGTTATTTAATGCATTAATAAATACATATATTGCTCTGTCAAAAAATTCTTTTAATTGAAATTGTAATTTTAATTGAAGTAAGGTTGATTTACACTGTTGTGTTAGTTTCAGGTGTACAGCAAGGTGATTCAGTCATACATATTCTTTTTCAGATTCTTTTCCATTATAGGTTATTATAAGATATTGAGTATAGTACCCTGTGGGGTACCCTAGCTCCTTGTTGGTTATCTATTTTATACAGAGTAGTGTGTATCTGTTCATCCCATACTCTTAATTTATCCCTCCCCCTCTTCACCTTTGGAAACCATAAATTTGTTTTTTATGTCTGTGAGTCTGTTTCTATTTCATGAATAAGTTCATTTGTACTATTTTTTAGATTCCACAAACGAGTGATATCAGATATTTGTCTTTCTCTGACTTACTTCACTTAGTTAAAGATAATCCCTAGATCCATCCATGTTGCTGCCAATGGCATTATTTCACTCTTTTTTAAGGCTGAGTAATTTTCCGTTGTATATATATATCACATCTTCTTTTTTTTTTTTTTTTTTTAATTAATTTATTTATTTATTTATTTTTGGCTGTGTTGGGTCTTCATTTCTGTGCGAGGGCTTTCTCCAGTTGCGGCGAGCGGGGGCCACTCTTCATCGCGGTGCGCGGGCCTCTCACTATCGTGGCCTCTCCTGTTGCGGAGCACAGGCTCCAGACGCACAGGCTCAGTAGTTGTGGCTCACGGGCCCAGTTGCTCCGCGGCATGTGGGATCTTCCCAGACCAGGGCTCGAACCCGTGTCCCCTGCATTGGCAGGCAGATTCTCAACCACTGCGTCACCAGGGAAGCCCCGATATCACATCTTCTTTATCCATTCATCTGTTAATGGACATTTAGATTGTTTCCATGTCTTGGCTACTGTAAATAGTGCTGCAATGAACACTGGGTGCATGTATCTTTTCAAATTAGAGCTTTTGTCTTTTCCAGATACATGCCTAGGAGAAGGATTGCTGGATCACATGGTAACTCTACTTTTAGTTTTTTGAGGAACCTCCATACTGTTTTCCATAGTGGCTGCACCAATTTACTTTCCCACCAACAGTGCAGGAGGGTTCCCTTTCCTCCACACCTTCTCCAGCATTTTATCATTGGTAGACTTTTTGATGATGGCCGTTCTGAACAGTGCAAGGTGATACCTCATTATAGTTTTGATTTGCATTTCTCTAATAATTAGCGATGTTGAGCATCTTTTCATGTGCCTGTTGGCAACCTGTATGTTTTCTTTGGACTCTTCTGCCCATTTTTTTGATTTTGTTGTTTGGTTTTTTGTTATTAAGTTGTATGAGCTGCTTGTATATTTTGGAAATTAAGCTCTTGTCAGTCAGTCACATCATTTGCAAATATTTTCTCCCAGTCCACAGGTTGTCTTTTCATTTTGTTTATGGTTTCCTTTGCTGTGCAAAAGCTTATAAGTTTGATTAGGTCCCATTTGTTTATTTTTGCTTTTATTTCCAATGCTTTGGGAGACTGACCTAAAAAAACATTGGTACAATTTATGTCAGATAATGTTTTGCCTACGTTCTCTTCTAAGAGTTTTATGGTGCCATATCTTATGTTTACACCTTTAAGCCATTTTGGGCTTATTTTTGTGTATGGTGTGAGGGTGTGTTCTAACTTCATTGATTTACATGAGGCTGTACAGTTTTCCCAACACCACTTGCTGAAGAGACTGTCTTTTCTCCATTGCATATTCTTTCCTCCTTTGTCGAAGATTAATTGACAGTAGGTGTGTGGGTTTACTTCTGGGCTCTCTATTCTGTTCCATTGATCTATATGTCTGTTTTTATGCCAATAGCACACTGTTTTGATTACTGTAGCTTTGTAGTATTGTCTGAAGCCTAGAAGGGTTATGCCTCCAGCTTTGTTCTTTTTCCTCAAGGATGATTTGGCAATTCTAGGTGAAAATTTTTTTTAACAATTTATAATTATATTTCAATTTAAATGGTTTTCTCTGTAACTCTGTTTATTATTTTATGCATTTAAAAACATTCTGAGAATGAGTCCATGAGCTAAACCTGACTGTCAAAGGGGTTTGTGACATAAAAGAGGTCCAGAATACATAGAACCACAGAAATGTCCATAAAGAGACTCCTAGCTGCTCACCAAAATCTGTGTTTGCCTCTTTTCCTTGGGCACAAGCTAGACTACATTTCCCAGCCTCCCTTGCAGGTAGGCAGGGCCATGTGACTGAGTTCTAGCCAATGGAATACGGACACGTATGCCACTTCTGGACCCAGCCCACAAACAAATCCTACAGCCATTTCTCCATGCTCTTCTCTTTGGGCTGGGATGACCTTCAGAGAAAGCTTGAAAGTCACGTATTAAAGATGGCAGTGCTTTCATCACCCTAGGTCCCTGAATAACTGCCTGGAGGAAGCCACTCTGCCAACCTGCTCAACCACCTGCACCTCTAAATGAGCAACAAATATACTTCTATTTTGTTTGAGCCGTTGAACCATTGTACACTGAAGTGTGCATTTGCCATAGGAATTTCCATGACCTAATCAGTGTTTCTCAAACTTTATCAAGTGTCAGATCCTCCAGGAAAGCTGATTAAAACACAGATTGCTGGGACTTCCCTGGTGGTCCAGTGGTAAAGAATCTGCCTTCCAATGCAGGGGACACGGGTTTGATTCCTGGTCAGGGAACTAAGATCCCACATGCCGTGGGGTAACTAAGCCCACACACCACAACTACTGAGCTTGTGCACCTCAATGAAAGAGCCCACGTGCCGCAAACTACAGAGCTCATGCGCCCTGGAGCCTGTGCGCCACAACTAGAGGGAGAAAACCCACATGCCACAACTAGAGAGGAGCAGTGTGTCTCACCATGAGGACAAGGACACTGGCAGCAGAAGTTCTGGGAAGTACTCCTTGGCGTGAGTCCTCCCGGAGTCCACCATTAGCCCCACCAAAGAGCCCAGGTAGGCTCCAGTGTTGGGTCGCCTCAGGGCAAACAGCCAACAGGGAGGGAACTCAGCCCCACCCATCAGCAGACAAGTGGATTAAAGTTTTACTGAGCTCTGCCCACCAGAGCAACAGCAAGGTCTACTCACAACCAGTCCTTCCCATCAGGAAACTTGCTCAAGCCTCTTAGACAGCCTCATCCACCAGACGGGCAGACAGCAGAAACAAGGAAAACTACAATCCTGCAGCCTGTGGAACAAAAACCACATTCACAGAAAGATAGACAAGATGAAAAGGCAGAAGGCTATGTACCAGATGAAGGAACAAGATAAAACCCCAGAAAAACAACTAAATGAAGTGGAGATAGGCAACCTTCCAGAAAAAGAATTCAGAATAATGATAGTGAAGATGATCCAGGACCTCGGAATAGGAATGGAGGCAAAGATCGAGAAGATGCAAGAAATGTTTAACAAAGACCTAGAAGAATTAAAGAACAAACAAACAGAGATGAACAATACAATAACTGAAATGAAAAATACCCTAGAAGGAATCAATAGCAGAATAACTGAGGCAGAAGAACGGATAAGTGACCTGGAAGAGAGAATGGTGGAATTCACTGCTGCGGAACAGACTAAAGAAAAAAGAATGAAAAGAAATGAAGACAGCCTAAGAGACCTCTGGGACAACATTAAACGCAACAACATTCGCATTACAGGGGTCCCAGAAGGAGAAGAGAGAGAGAAAGGACCAGAGAAAATATTTGAAGAGATTATAGTCGAAAACTTCCCTAACATGGGAAAGGAAATAGCCACCTAAGTCCAGGAAGTGCAGAGAGTCCCATACAGGATAAACCCAAGGAGAAACATGCTGAGACACATAGTAATCAAATTGGCAAAAGTTAAAGACAAAGAAAAATTATTGAAAGCAGCAAGGGAAAAACGACAAATAACATACAAGGGAACTCCCATAAGGTTAACAGCTGATTTCTCAACAGAAACTCTACAAGACAGAAGGGAGTGGCATGACATATTTAAAGTGATGAAAGGAAAGAACCTACAACCAAGATTACTTTACCCGGCAAGGATCTCATTCAGATTCAATGGAGAAATCAAAAGCTTTACGGACAAGCAAAAGCTAAGAGAATTCAGCACCACCAAACCAGCTCTACAACAAATGCTAAAGGAACTTCTCTAAGTGGAAAACACAAGAGAAGAAAAGGACCTACAAAAACAAACCCAAAACCATTAAGAAAATGGTCATAGGAACATACATATCAATAATTACCTTAAATGTAAATGGATTAAATGCTCCAACCAAAAGACACAGACTCGCTGAATGGATACAAAAACAAGACCCATATATATGCTGTCTACAAGAGACCCACTTCAGACCTAGGGACACATACAGACTGAAGGTGAGGGGATGGAAAAAGATATTCCATGCAAATGGAAATCAAGAGAAGGCTGGAGTAGCAATACTCGTATACTTTTAAATTGAAGTATAGTTGATTTATAATGTTGTGTTAGTTTCAGGTGTACAGCAAAATGATTCAATTATACTTATACATACATTGGGTTGGCCAAAAAGTTTGTTCAGGTTTTCCTTAACCATCTTACGTAAAAGCCTGAACGAACTTTTTGGCCAACCCAATATATATTCTTTTTCAGGAAAAAAAAAAAAAGATACAGGGAACAGTCACACAGGATCATCCAGTGGGACAGCCGCTCTGCTTCACACAGTCATTCAGGGCACCAGGCACCTTCCACCTTGTGGCTCGTGAGGTGCCCAATGTCCTCTCCACATTGCCAGTTTATGGAGAAAGAGCCAGGATTGTGTGCAGATGGTGTCCATCGGCCAGGCCTACAAACAGCACCCATTACTTCTCGCAGTTCATTAACCAGAACCTATTTATGTGGGCAATCACTGAACTGCAAGGGAAGCTGAAAAACGTGGTTAGGCCACGTGCCCAGAACAAAGAGAACACTGGTATCAGTGAGTGCAGCAGACTCTGCCATAGAGCTGGTCGCAAAATCAATTCCCCAGCCACCCACCTCCTTTGCTAGTCCTCTTCTCTCTGGCAGTGTGAGCCTCACTAACTACAACTCTTGGGGCCTCAGACAAAGTAAGACAAAAAGAGTTCCCTACACACATCTTGTTACACAGTCAAACATAATTTGAGCCCCATTTATCGAACACTTTCCCAACACTGTTCAGCTGGTTAACTTCACCCAACTCTAACTCTTTAGAGTTGCGTAAATAATAATAATTTCTAGTTATCAAGCATTTCCCATGTGCCAAACACTGAGCATGCATTATTTCATTATTTCTTGTAGTATTCCTAGGGGGTAAATATTTTAATGCCATTTTACAGATTAAAGAAAAATATACACTTAGAAGTTTGCCTAAGTCTTAGCAAGTATCTGCTCTACGATTGAGCCTTCAGGCAACCAGACCTGCCCTCTCCATAAGGGATCAGCAAACTATAGCCCCCAGGACAGGTCTGACCCACTATCTATTTTTGCAAAGTTATATTGGCATATAGCCATGCCCACTCCCATTCATTGCCCATGGCTACTTCTGCGCTAGAAAGGAGCACAGTTGAGTAGCTGCAACAGAGTTCACATGCCCTGCAAAGTCAAAAATCTCTAACAGGGGGTCCATTACAGAAAATCTTTGCCATCCACTGCTCTGCAGTATCCTGTAGGGCCTGGAGCACTCTGCCTCTTTCATAGACTGAGAAGTAACTCTGCCTCGGCGTTTTGGGTCGGCTAATCTGTGCTCTGCCCCAACAACCTGGTCTGTGAAATATACAGGTCAGTCTAATATCCCTCTGGCAGCCTGGTCTACTCCGTCTGTTTGTGGTTTCACAGGCAGATTTAACAACATCTGTTACCCTGTTTCATCAAACACATAGATGATATTATCAAAGGATGCACTTGCATTATTTTCTTACAAGGATTATGCCTCTTCCCCAACGATTTTTTTATATTTGGACTGTAACCACCAAGCCAAAGGTTTGCACAGATTTATCAACCCTACAGCTTTTGATATGACAGCTTTCCCGCCTTCACCATTCCCACCTCCTGCTTTGGTTTTTCGAGATAAAGCCATCAGCACAGAGCGACAGTGAATTTTATGGGCAGTGGCTGTCCAGTAAGGCAAGGCTTATTCTGTTGAAACTGGCCTTGTTGATGGAATTCATCATCATTTTTTTTTTTTTTTTTACCAAAATGAACCATAAAAAGCATCTAAGTATGCTTGGCTTTTAAAAGACTCAGAATATGGAACCTACATTACGTTCACATTAAAATCAAGTTCAAAGTAGGGTAGAAATTGCATCTACTTACTCAAAACTAGAAAAAGAGCATTTTAGTGGATGCTGTGGGGCACCACCCAAACTCCAGCTTCATGAACCAGATGCTAAGACTGCTGGCAGCCCCTGGCTTTTAGCTGAAACCCTATGTGGGAATTACCCTCAGCCTGAACGCTAGCTTCCTGGCCACCATCACCCCCTCTTCCAGGGCGAACGCTGGTCAGGGGAAATGGCGAGTCGTTGCCTCAGTTAGAAACAACTCTGAAGGGCTCTTCAGCTCCAGAACACTCTGTGGGATCAGCTGAGGCCCTGTTGCATATGCATCACAATTCAACTTCCTCCTCTGCCAGATCCTGCTTCCCTGTTCCCTTTAAGAGTTCTTCCTGAGGGCACCCTCACCCCTCAATCTCCTGCACACAATTTTCATCTCAAAGTCTATTTCCCTGGGAAATTGACCTGCAACGAACGTGAAGTCTGATTTCCTAAGCAGCACGGTCAATAACTGATGTGCCATATTTAACACCCAATGACAGCAAAGAATCAGCAGTAAAGAGATTCTGGGGACAGCAAATCCATCAGTACAAAAAATGACAGCAACAGCAAAACATTGGGCAGTATGTACATCAAACACAAGTAGCATCAGGATAGAGAACGAGCAGGCATCTGGGAAGTGAGGTGGGGGGTAGACGGAGGTCTAGAGCAAGGCTAAGGAGGACAAAACAGGAGAGTCATTGCCATCTGCTCTCCTGCAGCCGGAGCTCCGGGCGCAGACAGTCATGTGCAGTGGCAGTCTCTATAAATAGCAAAGCAAGCAGCAAATCATAACCCAGCCTTTGTAATTACACACTGAGGGAGTCTCACAGATGATTCTTTAGATATGAGCACGGTCGGCTTGCAGGCAGCCTTTTCTGAGCTACCCACTCACAGACAGTAACCAGCCACTGTGTCTACTAAATAGGAATGTGCCAGAGACACCATCCTTTTCAAGATAAAAAGCTAGATAATATAAAACAGGAAGCGTGTTTTGTGGAGTGTTTACAACTTCCCAGTTGCTAAGATGCCAAATAGCACCCAAACAGCAAGATGACTGAAGTGGTAAACCAGTCACACAAAGCAGAGGTCATAAACATCAGTCCTAAGAAAGAAGGCAGCCCAGGGGCAGCCCAAAGGAACAACAAAAAGGGCACGGGGAGGAAAGGCAGAGGAGACGTTACGCTGTGTGCTCACTGAATGTGCAGGAGAAAACGAAGATGTGAAAGGAAAGAAGGAAAATAGGAAAGGGGGAAAAAGTCCAACTTGTGCTCATTTGCAACAAGTCACAGCAAAGTCCTAACAAGTGGTCACTCAGTCTTTTCAAGGGCATCCGTAAGCATCTTCAATACCTGTTACAAAATCAGAGTCTTGAAGAGACTAAAGTCCATTTATCAGACAGTGCAGCAGAAACCACTCAAGACACAGGCGAGGGCAGCGGACTACGTACGACCAAGACAAAATAAAAGACCTAAATGTGTATGCAAATTGAATAACTAACACTACACAAAGAAGGAACGGTGGTTAAATTAACCTTAAAAGTACAGTTATATCAACAGCGTCCCCAACAAGCTATTCTCAATTAACAGCTCAGTCTTAAGGTCCAACTTAATCCCAATATGATATTGTTTCGTGAGAAATTCCTAAATTGAGGCTGATATGACTCAGGACAACTCAGGCACGAGACAGATGGTGTAGCAACCAGGCCTGCCAAGGGTCACGAGTCTATACAGGCAAAGATCCTGTGGGAGTGCACAGCCGTGGGAGGCTCCAGTCGGGTGTGCAGGAGTATTAGGGCACCGGCTGATTAGCTCAGGCAGAGCGGGACCTGGGTGGCCCTAAGGGGTAGAAGCCCCAAGACTCCTGGGTGTCCTCTCTGTTGTCCACCTCCTTCCCACTCTGAGCTCCACCTCCTTCCCACTCTGAGCTCCCGAACTTCCCCCAGGGTCTAGCAACTAAAAGGCATCAGCCCTTCGGTCGGCACCTGTTCTGATTGATCAGTGCCCACTGCTCAGGGCAGGATTTCAAGTCCCAAAGGTGAGCTACAGCACTAGCACAGGGAAGTGGAGGAGGCATTTACTGAGACCTGGGCCAGGAGTAGGGGATGGATGTTTGCCAAGCTCAGCACCAAGCCCCAGGCACATGCCTGGGAAGCAAGCCAGAGATTCGATGGGTACAAGCTTCCAGCACACACGGCGATGATCAGAAATGTCTCCGAAGTATCACCAGTCCCCACGGGGGATGCGCAGGGCGCTCCCACTCACAGTCTGAAGGCTGAACCTTTGCCCCCAAAGAAACTAACTGAATGTGTACTTGGTCTGTGTTCCAAGTCTTTAATGCTTTTCTGGCAGCACATTTACTCTCAAAGTCTGCTTACCCTGAAGACCGACTCATCAGCAAGAAGAAAAAAATTGTTTTCACAACCTAATATCTTCTGATAACTGATAAGTAAAGAGAGAGAGAGAGAAGGAGCAGAGAGCTAAAAGGACCAAGGGCCAAACAAAAACAGCTAATCAGACAATGAAAAACGTGAGCTAGTCCAGTCTGGGGGTAGCTGCGGCATCACTTATGGTGCATTTCTGCTCTGTCTTTGACCTATATCACACGGACATCAGCAAAATCTCTGCATTAGAAGTCACCTTGTACTGACTTTTTCCTGAGATGATGTTATTGAATAGTAGCTAAAAGCTTTAAAGAGATTTGGTTACTCTCTCTTGCAGTTATTTGGGCAAGGGCTAGGAACTTTTTAACCTAGATCATATGATCCTGTTGACTTTCCCAGTAGACTGATTAAAGTGGTGTTTATTTCAATGTGGCTTTTTTTTTTTAAACAGCATTTATCGCAGTTTGACTCATTTAAAATGTATTTGTGGACATGAAGTCAGAAACATGCTTCTTTTTCCTTTGTCCTTCATTGTTCCTACCTGTACATGGCACAAAGTCCATTCTCATTAAGTTTGGGGTTTGATTTTCTTCTTTAAAGATCTAGTTGTCTAAAACTTGCAGACAAGAACAAATTAGAAAGTTAAACCCTCCCAAACGAGTATACCACACTCTTTTCAAAGTATATAAATCAATGGATGTCCCTGTTTTGTACCTCGAAACGCATCTCTCCAGAGTAATACCTGGGAAGTTAGTAAATAGCATCCTGATGTTTTTCCTATGCTTACACAGATATTTACAGACAAATAAACAATAATTTTTAACAAAAATAGGATCTTGCTATACATATTGGGTTGCACTTTGCTCTTTTTATCTAACAATGATAGAGACAGCATTTCAGATTTACATTATTTTTAACAGCTGAATAATTTTCCAGTATACTGGTATGCCATACTTTAGTTAACTATACTCCTATTGTTTAAAATTTGGGATATTTCAGGTTTTTTCTTTTATAAACAGTGCAATAAACAAGATGTATATATATCTTTAACTAAATCTTTACTTTGAAATGGAATTACCAGGCCACAGAAAAATTACATTGTAAAGATACCACCAAATGTGTCTCTAAAAATGCTGAACCAACCACATTTCTAGCAATGCTCTGAAAGCCCTATTTCCTCCTATCGCCATCAACACTGGAGAGTATCAATCTTTTTATTTCTTGCCAGTCTGATGGGTAAAAAACAAGTCTTAATTTGTATTTTTTATTAGTAAAAAATTATGGAAATCTTTTCATATTTTTATCAGCCTTTTTTTTTGTTTTCTTCTTTGAATTGTCCGTTCACATTCTTTACTCATTTTTCTACAAATTGTATGTATGTGCCATATTGCTTTTGTGGAAGCTTTTTATATAATTCGAATACAATTATTTGCTATATATGCAGCAAGTATGTTTGCCTAGGTTACAACCTGCCTTTTAATCTTACAGTACAGAAGTCTACAATTCTTGTACTCAAACCTGCCCATCTTTTCCTTTATGATTTCTATTTTTTGAATTTTTATTGAAACGATACTTGATCTACAATGTTGTGTTAGTTTCAGGAACTAACAGCAAAGTGATTCAGTTATACATATACATATGAATATATATTCTTTTTTTACATCCTCTTCCATTATAGGTCATTACAAGATATTGAGTATAGTTCTTTGAATAGAGTTCCCTGTGCTATACAGTAGGTCCTTGTTGGTTATCTATTTTATATATAGTAGTGTGTATATTTTAATCCAAAACTCCTAATTTATCTGTCCCCCCCTCCTTTATGACTTCTAAATTTTGTTTTTTCCTAGGAAGTTTCTCCCAGCTTGCAAGATTACAAAATGTTCTCCTATATCTTCTTCGATTTCTACCTCCTTTAAGTGCACGTTTACAATCCATCTGGAATTACATGCATATTTTTAATCCATCTGAAATTAATTTTTGACTATAGTGTGAAATATAGACTAATTTTACTTCCAATGGGTAATATCATCCATTGAATTATCTATTCTTTCTCCAGAGTTTATTTTATTTATTTTTAATTTTTTAAATGTTTATTTTTTATTATAGAAAATTTCAAAATATATAAAAGTAGAAGTCAGGTAAGCTGGGACCTGCGACCCTCTACCTGAACACTTGCACAGGCACCTGGACAAACATCTCCTCGGGCAACAGATACAAAGAAACTATAAGGGACTAAAAATAACTACACCCATGCCCATTTGGGGCAAATTATGAACAATAAGAAACAAAACGGCCAAGAATCAACTGTCACTTCTGAGATGCTGGGAGCAAAAGCAGGGTACTCCACATGATCCCTGCGCCACCAAGGGGGGGCGCCACCAAGGGGGTGGGCGGCCCACCTAAGCCACCCCTCTGGCCCCACCCATCCAACTGCCCCCACCCAAACCCTATTTAAGGGACCAGCTTGCTCCACCTCAGGGAGTGAGCAAGGGCACCTGTTACTTGTTTTCCCTCCCTCCTGCTGCTGCTCGAACTCCAATAAGGCCTTGCCTGAATTTCTCATCTGGCCTCTTATCAATTTCTATTGATTAAAGAGTCCAACGACCCAGGTTGGTAACAAGAGTATAAAGAACTCCAAGTACCCACCACCCAGCCTCAGCAACTATCAATCCATCCCTTTTGATTCAAAATGCCATTTTTATCATTTACTAAACCTCTACATATACTTGGATATACATCTGAACAATCTGCTCTGTTCCACTTTAATCAACGTGGTTATTTTTATAAAAATATAGAAACATAAAAATTTTTGTAAAAACAATAGGAATATACTCTTTATACTACATTATAATGAGCTGAAAAATATAGTAAAATACAAGCCCGTTACTGTAACAAATAAATCCAAAAATACGGTGATATAAACAAGATAGAAATTCATCTTCCTCGCGGCTAAGTCTTGCGGCTGCCAAGGTGCCTCTAACCCATGAGATCAGCCAAGGACCAGGATCCTACTCCATTGCTGCTCTGCCTTCCCCAAAGGCATGCCTTGTCCACATGGTTGAACTTGGTCACCCACCACCACAATTCCTTTCCAAACAGAGGAAAGGAAGGTACCAAAGGAGACAAGCAACTCTCTCTCTCAAGGACTCAACCTGTAACGTGCGTGCATCACTTCTGCTAACATCCAACTGGACAAAACTGCAGGACAGGTTGAGAAATGGAGGCTGTCGCTAGTTCACCATATGCCCAGTTATAACCACAGCATTCATTTATATTACAAAAATAAGGGAAGGATGAACTTTGAGGAAAAATCACAGTTCTTACTATAAAAATGAGTGTAAAAATTGTGTACCATAGACTTGTATTGATTATCTTTAAAGGCACTTAAAAGAGTCATCAAATTTAAAAGCAAATTATGCTGTTTCATATTATAGAAAGACAAGAATTCCAAAATTTCTAACTCTAAGTGATGACAGGAAACCATGAATAGCAGATATTTTCAAACAGATCAGACAAATAAAGGTGATGTTTGAATAACAAATGAGAAAGTAACTGCTGTTTTAAGTTTATAGAATAGAATGTTTTGAAAATGGATATTTGGACACAATTCTACTAACAAAGGACTTTGTTCCCCTAAAAAATGTAAGTTTATTACCTAGAAAAGCTCTAATTTTACAGATTTTTAAATTTTTCAAGAGAGTTCTTCAATCTGCTTAAAACCACCCAAATGAATATTTTCAGTGAGTTTTGGCATCATTTGTTAAAAACATAAAAATCAATTCCATCAGATTCATTTATAAGAAAACAAACTGACATCAGGAAAAATGAAAATTTACATTGGCACAGGGACTGGTTTCGTGGAAGACAATTTTTCCACAGACGGGGTGCAGGGGAGGGCAGCGATGGTTCAGGAGGTAATGCGAGCAATGGGGAGCGGCAGATGAAGCTTCGCTCACTCTCCCACTGCTCACCTCCTGCTGTGAGGCCCAGTTCCTAACAGGCCCCGGACTGGAACCCATCCACAGCCCAGGGGTTGGGGACCCCTAATATATATACATATATATCCCTTTTAAAATATACTCTAGGGCTTCCCTGGTGGCGCAGTGGTTAAGAATCCACCTGCCAATGCAGGGGACATGAGTTAGAGCCCTGGTCTGGGAAGATCCCACATGCTGCAGAGCAACACAACTACTGAGCTTGCACTGTAGAGTCCGTGAGCCACAACTACTGAGCCCATGTGCCACAACTACTGAAGCCCACATGCCTAGAGTCTGTGCTCTGCAACAAGAGAAGCGACCGCAATGAGAAGCCCAGGTACTGCAACGAAGAGTAGCCCCCGCTTGCTGCAACTAGAGAAAGCCCTCACACAGCAATGAAGACCCAACTCAGCCAAAAATAAATAAATTAAAAATAAATATAAAAAAAAATATATATATATACTCTAAATTCCTACTGCCATTAACAGTTAAAATTTCTGTGTTTCCCGTATGCTATATGCCAGCATAGCACACAGGCAGTACATATACTTCAAGCTGATAAGCACCAGTGCACTTTGCCATAAGTCACAGAGGGTTTTGTAGCATATTAAGCATATGCTACTACAACATATAACAATTACCCCACTCTGGTCTGTCTGTATTTTGTGTTCTGGTTAAAAGTTTTGACCCACAATTACTGACCAAGAAGTGTGCCAGTGAAACTCTAGACCTGTGTGCCAAGATAAACAAAATAGGATACACTGAATAACAAAATAGAAGTGTCACAAAGACTCAAGACACCTTGAAAGAAACAACTGAAGAAACAGAGAACAGAGATGTGAAACTAACTGCAACCTGGTGGATATCGGATATCCTTGATGGAAGGACTAACCAACAGCTTGATGAACCACAGCGAGAAGAATGGCTACGAAAAATTCTTTATTCCACAGAATCGGAGGAGAACGGGAGAATGACTGTCAACTTAGAGGCAGGAAACACATCCCAACAGCACTGACTCAGTTCACACTCTCGTATACTTTATGCTAAAAGGGGCACCTTCAAGTTCTATCTAACCTTAAAACAGATGATTACTTTATCATTCAAATTACTCGAAGGAATAGAAAAATATGAAATTTTTTCTTAATTTCAAGATGCTAACACAGTGTAAAAACAAAACTTGATAAATTCAAGAAAAGAAACAACTACACCAATCTAACACAGGGAGCTAAATAAAAAGATCCTGAATGAAATCTTACCAAAACTAGAGCAGTGAGTGAAAACAATAACATTACAAGATGAAATAGTTTATTCCAATGATTAAAGGCTGATTCAACAACAGGGAACCCATCATCATAATTTATTACAGTTATAAGTTAAAGAAAAAATAATGATATCAATAGGCACACCAAAATTGCAAATAAATTCAAGAGCAACTGTTGATGAAAAACTCAGTGAAATGGAAATAGAAGGGAACTTCCTAAATTTTAAAAGGATTACCTATCAGGAATCAACAGCAAACATTATGATAAATGTGAAATAGTAAAGGCATTACCTTAAAGTAAACCCAAGCCAAGGGTGCTCACTATCACAATTATTTTGAAAATTTTAGGAGACAATAGCTAATGAAATAGGACAGAAAAAATAAGCAGTGTGAGCATTAGCAAAAAAAAAAAAAAGTCAAAGTTATCATTTACAAATGTGTCTGAGTAGCAGAAAAATCTAAGCAATCAATTAAAAAACTGTCAGAAATCATTGAGTTGGGTAAGATAAAGGGATAGAAATAAATATACAAAATTCAATTAGCATTTCACTGAAATATTAACTGGCTTATTGTTACAGTTCTGTTTTCCAATAACCAGTCTTGTAACTAGCAGGTGCTTATTTGGGAATATCTGATTTTTTCCCTAGATTAGATGGAGACAGTGGCTGCTGGTAAACGGGCTCACTGGTTGCGGTGGGGGGTAGTCTATGATGGAGTGTTTGCCAATTTCCATGGTGTAAATATTCCCATCGCGGCCATGATGTCACTGAACGCTGAACACACAATGGGAAAGAGATGCATACAAGTGGCTCCCCCTCTGATAGAAGCCCGCTCCAGACCACCACTGGATGGAGACTAATTCTACCTTTTTTTATACTGATACGGATATATATTTATATATACACACACACAAAGAGTTCCGGTTTTCCTGTGTTCAAGAACGACCTGAGAACATTCTTAATATGCTTAAACAAGAAGATCTGAGAGGACAGTGTCTTGCTGACACAATTTATATTGTTTCTTCTCAGCTTTGGTCATCTTAGGTTTCTACTAATATTCTTCTTGGAGGAGGAAATGTGACAAAGGCAATAAATTAAACATTATCTAGAAAGCCAGACTTTTTTTTAATCACCGAAAATGTCCAAACTAGAAAAGTGATCTTTTCTTGTTTTCGAACACGTATCTCACTTATTTTAATGTAATCATCAGAAGTATGGGCTACCTCCATAGTAGAGAAACGGTCTCTCACTTCACCATGTCTTCTGTGCCCTAAAATGTTCCTAAATAACTTCTCATTGCAGTAAAAAAAAATCAAATCAAGAGAAGCTAAAATGAGAGGCTCTGCTCTTACGCGATGGGAATGGGCCGATTCTCTCACCGGTGTGGTTAGAACACCTCCGACAGAAGAGTGCGCATCACACTTCTGTGGGCATTGTGAGGGTTACCGAGTTCTATACATGGCCAGCTGAGTTTAAAGAAAAACCCAAAATTCAAATGCTTGCTTTAAAAACAAATTATTCCCTTAATCTTATGAGGAAGGAGAAGGGGGACCACAACATTGCACCTCATGCCAAACTTTGATTGAATTGGTTGACATTGTATTTGTATGTACTTTTTCTTCATAGGGATTAAGGATAATTCATTTGGGTACCCTTACGGTTGGCTAATTTAAAAAGCTTTCTTAGCATAGTAATGTGGGGCCACCTGGTCACAAAAATATACAGTCAAAGCAGCATTAAGCAGGAAGAGTGTGACTTTCTCATCTAGACCCTGCAGAGGCTGTCAAAGCCAGCAGTCATGAGCCAGAGCTCACCCTGCCCTTCTCAGAGAATGAGAAAAGGAGAAATCACCGACCTTCACGGGATGCCTGATGCTAGGGGTGAGGGAGGGAGGGGGGATGCAAAGTCTAGGACAAAGACAAGAAGAGAAAACACCTGTGCTTAGGATGTAGAGAGACCAAAAAACAACGAGAGTTAAAAGGTAAAAGAGATCCAAAGGTCTGGGCAGCAAGGCCTGGGCTGGCCCTTGACAGAGCCTTGACCCTCTCTCCTCCCACCCACTGCGTTTTGGAGCATTCAGCTAAAGCCTTACTGGATCTTACTGGGATCCAGTGTGCATCGATGTCAAGGACAGGAGGCAGCAGGGGTGTCCACACTGTGTGCCCTTGGAGAGGAGGAGCGTCTCCCTGGGGAGGAGGGGAGGACACTTCGTCTGAAGAAACCACAAGATCAACCCCCTACAGGATCCATCCTGCACCCACAGCCCTCATACCCCAAGAAAAGACAGAAACAAGCTCTTGGGGGGTAGAATGAAGCACTCATATTGATTTACAGGTAAGAATTAACCTTCTTCGGGACTTCCCTGGTGGTCCAGTGGTAAAGAATCTGCCTTCCAATGCAGGGGACGGGGGTTCAATCCCTGGTCAGGGAACTAAAATCCCACATGCCACAGGACAACTAAGCCCGCGCGCCACAACTACGGAGTTCACGCACCTCAACCAGAGAGCCTGCATGCCGCAAACTACAGAGCCCAAACTCTCAGGAACCTGCGCGCCACAACTACAGAGCCCACACGCCCTGGAGCCCAAGTGCCACAACTAGAGAAGAGAAAACCCGCAGGCCACAACTAGAGAGAAGCCTGCGTGCTGCAACGAAAGATCCCACATGCCTCAACGAATATCCTGTGTGCCACATCTAAGATCCAATGCAACCAAAAATAAATAAATAAATAAATAAATAAATAAAATATTTTAAAAGAATTAACTTTCTATCACAGTGGATAAAGTGAAAAAGAAAAACACTTCTGAAGCCAAGTCATAAAATCAGCAAATTCATACTGTCACCATCGAATAATTTTCCTTCATTTTGGAGTGATGCTAAACTCTTCATAAAGATTAATTTTGACCACTTATGCAATTCAATAATAAGCATAGACACATGTGCAAATCTCTTCCAAAACTGTCCCTATACGATTCAGCATGACTAAACATAATTTAGTACATTGATAAGAAAAACTGGCACATAAAATATCTACCTAGAGAGTAAGAATAAAGAACACACGAATACACTGGGATGTACTCTGGGCAGGTAGCATTAGTGGAGCGGTAAGATAAGGTTAACAGTGTTCCGATGGTCTGGAATAATTTCTGTGGCTAAAGTGGGTCCAAGGAATTTGAAATTCCTCCCTTTGTCATCCAAACAGCACTTGCCAATTAAAAATTTTCCAGGATTTCCCTGGTAGTGCAGTGGTTAAGAATCTCCCTACCAATGTAGGGGACACGGGTTCGAGCCCTGGTCCACGAAGATCCCACATGCCACGGAGGAACTAAGCCTGTGCGCCACAACTAATGAGCCTACGCTCTAGAGCCCACGAGCCACAACTACTGAACCCGCGTGCCAAAACTACTGAAGCCCGCACACCTAGAGCCCATGCTACGCAACGAGAAGCCACCGCAATGAGAAGCCCGCGCACCGCAAGGACGAATAGCCCTTGCTCGCCGCAACTAGAGAAGGCCTGCGCGCAGCAACGAAGACCCAACACAGCCAAACATAAATAAATAAATCTATAAAAAATAAAATAAAGATAAAATTTTTCCAGCAGCTCAAAATGGGAACACATTCAAGCAAAACCTAATCCCATGTTCTATTTATATTTACACTTTGCAGGTGGAGGCATCATGGAAAGAGCTTTGATTTCCCACAAACCCCTCAATTTAATCCTCCACTCTCAGGTCAGCCCATCTCCCCAAAGATCTATACTTAGCCCCCGTATTACTCCCTTTGCGTCCCTTACCTCTCCTATCATCATTTCCTGAAGCAGGAAGGAAAAACACAAATTTCCTGATACAAAAGGTGAATTATTATAAAGCCGCCAGAGGCTTTTAGATTTTGAAAACTGTCTTCCTGCCGTATTCTGATGTACATCTTCTGAGTAAGCAGATTTAAAACGTGTGTTGCCAGGAAAGCATCCGCAATGTAAACATATCAAATATAAATTAAATTCCCTCTGAATGAAAACACCATGTTTGCTTTCATACAGTTGCAAGTGAACTATTTTTAAAAATCCTTTTAGGGCTTCCCTGGTGGCGCAGTGGTTGAGAATCTGCCTGCCAATGCAGGGGACACGGGTTCGAGTCCTGGTCTGGGAAAATCCCACATGCCGCGGAGCAACTAGGCCCATGAGCCACAACTACTGAGCCTGCGCGTCTGAAGCTTGTGCTCCGCAACAAGAGAGGCCGCGACAGTGAGAGGCCCGCGCACCGCGATGAAGAGTGGCCCCCGCTCGCTGCAACTAGAGAAAGCCCTCGCACAGAAACGAAGACCCAACACAGCCAAAAATAAATAATAAATAAATAAATAAAAATTTTTTTTAAAAATCCTTTTAGTTTCTGGCACATGGTATTGAAGCCCCTTCAGGGTCCATTTATCCAGTTGCCATCCATCTTTCTTTGTGTCCACATTTACTTGGGTTTCATTTATTCAATAATTCAACTAAGATATTTGAGGCCTCCTATGTGCAGCACTGTAAGCCATGGAAACAAAAGTGAAGAGACACAGAACGCAGCCCAGGAGTGGCCAGTCCAGAGGGGAATGCAGACGTAAAGCAAGGGATGCAATTAAGGTAACATGAAGCATGCTCAGGAGACACTGCACAGCAATTGAGAGATGGTCAGTTCATGGGGGAGGGAAGCACTGGGTTAGAAGCCAGGGTCACAGCTTCAAAAATGAGTCAAGGGCAAGGAAAGGCCTGCTGGCCAGAGAAAGCGTGAAAATAATTGATGAGCTAGGAGGCTAGAGTTGAGATCAGAAACTTGACAAGGTGTTATTCCATTTTTCCTTTACTTACTCCAAGGTAGCTACGTGGTGACCCTGATGGGTTTTTTTAAAGAAGGTTGGGGACCCACTAACGTTCCTGAGTGGAAAGCTTATTAACCGAGTCCATGGGAAGATGCACTCTCCCCAACCTGGTACACTTATGCCTCACCTCAGACTTTTGGAGAACCTAAAAGAGAAGACAGAGGGGACACAGAAAATGAAGTACTAGGACCCAAGAATCTGTCATGACCACATTCATGATTCTGCTATTAAAATGCAAGCATTTCTCAACCAACAAGGACATTATTTCCAAAATACACAAAAAGCTTATACAACTCAATAACAAAAAGACAAACAACCCAATCAAAAACTGAGCAGAAGATCTAAATAGACATTTCTCCAAAGAAGACATACAGATGGCCAACAGGCACATGAAAAGATGCTCAGCATCACTAATTATTAGAGAAATGCAAATCAAAACTACAATGAGGTTCCACCTCACACCAGTCAGAATGGCCATCATCACAAAGTCTACAAATGAGGACTTCCCTGGTGGTCCAGTGGTAATGAATCTGCCTTCCAATGCAGGGGACGCAGGTTCGATCCCTGGTTGGGAACTAAGATCCCACATGCTGCGGGACAACTAAGCCCGCGTGCCACAACTATTGAGCTCATGAGTCTCAATGAGAGAGTCCACGTGCCGCAAACTACAGAGCCCACATGCTCTGGAGCCCACGAGCCACAACTACAGAGACCGTGCGCCCTGGAGCCCACATGCCACAACCAGAGAAAGAAAACCCACACGCCACAACTAGAGAGAAGCCTGAGCGCCACAACAAAAGATCCCACATGCCTCAACGAAGATCCCATGTGCTGCAACTAAGACCTGATGCAGCCAAAAAGAATAAAGAAAATAAATAATAATTTTTTTAAAAAAGTCTATAAATAATAAATGCTGGAGAGGGTGTGGAGAAAAGCGACCCCTCCTACACTGCTGGTGGGAATGTAAATTGGTGCAGCCACTATGGAGAACAGTACAGTTTAAAAAACTAAATATAGAGCTACCATATGATCCAGAAATCCCACTCCTGGGCATATATCCAGACAAAACTATAATTCAAAAAGATATATGCACTCTTATGTTCATAGCAGCACTATTCACAATAGCCAAGACATGGATACAACCTAAATGTCCATCAACAGATGAATGGGTAAAGAAGATGTGGCATATATATATACCATGGAACATTACTCAGCCATAAAAAAGAATGAAATAATGCCATTTACAGCAACCTGGATGGCCCTAGAGATTAGCATACTAAGTGAAGTCAGAAGGAGAAAGACAAATACCACAAGATATCACTTATACGTGGAATCTAAAATATGACACAAATGAACTTACCTACAAAACAGAAACAGACTCACAGACATAGACAACAGACTTGTGGTTGCCAAGGATGGAGTGATGGGGAGGGAAGTATTGGGAGTTTGGGATTAGCAGATGCAAACTATTATATACAGGATGGATAAACAACAAGGTCCTACTGTATAGCACAGGGAACTATATTCAATATCCTGTGATAAACCATAACGGAAAAGAATATGAAAAAGAATATATATAAATATATAAATATATATATATATATATATATATATATATATATATATATATATATATATATATATCTGAGTCACTTTGCTCTACACCAGAAACTAACACATTGCAAATCAACTATACTTCAATAAAATAAATTTAAAAATTAAAAAAATGTAAGCATTTGGGTCATATCCCCAAAACTGTACCAGTTAGTAGCAGGAAACCTCAGCAGGGACTGACATCAGAATAGGACAGAAAAGAGGAGCAGGTAAGAGGGAGAATTACTTAGAGACATGGGTACAATGATCATGGGATTAAAAGGGCACCAAAGACACGCTGCGGATTTCACAGCTTGGTTTGGACCAGCTCTGGCATCCACAAAACCTTTTCTCAACTAGCTCAGCTAATGCAGCATCAGACACCATAGATCTCCTATTATATGATACCAAACAAGCACCAATCCCAGAGAATCTCATAAAGGAATGCCACCAAACTTTAAGAAATAAAATGAGACAAAATAACAGAAACCAGGAATGGTTAATGTTGAATGTTATTTGAATGGTTCCAGAGCTTAGAAAAAACATGGGAAACCCCAAATGTTTACAAAGCAAATAACAGCATTGAAATGAAAACCTGACACAGACCACCCAAAAAGAGAAAACTTCAGACCAGTCTCATATACAAATGTTAATGCAAAAATCTTAAGGAAAATATCAGCTAGTAGAATCAGGAGCCCATGAGACAAATACAACATGATGAAGGGAGATTTATTACAGTAATTCAAGAAAAGTCCAGCATTAGAAAATCCATTATTATATTTCACGGGTCTAAAGAAAAAACCACACACGCAATCACCTCCATTGGCACAGAGAAAGCATTGGGGAAAAAATTTCAGGAAACAATCTTGATAAAAACATTCAATAAAACAGGAACAGATGAGCCATCAGACTGGGTGCTTTCAGGAAAGCAGAAAGTATTTCAAAAGAGGGGATTAAGTAAAGGGAATTGGTGAAACAGGTGCTAGAGGACTGGAACAGTAGAACGTTAACCTAGCGATCACAAATGCAGGAAGCCGCTAACACCCATTGAGCTGGAGGGAGGGGAAGCAATCCGGTTGCAAGAATGTCGGGGCTCAGAGGAGAGGCCCCACAAAGCTGGAGCTCGGACCTGTGAGAAGAGCCCACTGCTCAGGTGCTGTCAGCCCCTCAGGGGCTCAGAGGAGGGCTCACACCTCCGGGGAGGGACACAGCCTGTCTGCTGTACCTATGAGCAGAGGTGAGGCTGGTTCTCAAAGTCTAGAGAAAAAGCTGGAGGCTGTGCTGACAGCCTCTACTGGGCACCTTTGCCTGGAGCAGAGGAGACAGGAAGTGTTCCTCCCTCCTAATGACAGATCCCATCAGGAAGAAGCTCTCACAGGCATCTGGAAAATGTGGTCTACAGAGCCCCAGCTCCACACCGGAGTACAGTATACAAGGGCGAGGTGAAGCCAGGAGGCCAAGGGTAAACCAGCACAGAGGGATACTTCTGAAGCATGATAAAATGTATTTATCTCAACCCAAAAGCTTCACAGGGAAACCCCAGGAACATTCTCATAAAGTCAGGAACAGGAAAAGGATACCTACTCCTATTACTATTACTTAACATCTTGTGGGATGTCCTATCCAATGCAAACATACAAGTGAAATGAATAAGAAATGTGAAAGTTGGAAAGGAGGATGTACAATAATCTCTAGTCTCAGACGATGTGTTTTATACCTGGAAAACCCAAAGGGACGGAGAAGTACTACAAACCATGAAATAATGAAGTACGTTAGAGGATTACAAGATTAAGATAATGAAACCAACAGTTTGTAAAGAACTACAAATAGAAGATATAATGGAAAAGAAAGACTCACTTTTAACCACAACCAAAAAGATAAAATACTAGAAATAATCTTAACCAAAACTGTGAAAGAACTACATGAAAAACACTCCTCCACAAAAGAAGAATTGAACTAATAGAAAAGGATACCAGTTTTTAGGCAGGAAAACTCAAAATGATAAAGATTCCACGCTTCTTTAGCAAAATTCCCATTTAATGTGGTCTCAAATAAAAATATTATTTTTTTCCTTAGAATTAGACAACCTGCAAGAAAGAAATCATTCAAAAGAATAGCAAAGCAAAAGTGTATTTTAATAAGAGAGGACTACAACATGTTATGAAGCCTCAATAATTAAAACAGACCATTATGGAGGGCCATATGGTAACATTTATCAAAATGGAAATATAGACAGTTACAGAAAGATAGAGAAGATGAAAAGGCAGAGGGCTATGTACCAGATGAAGGAAAAAGAAAAAAAACCCCAGAAAAACAACTAAATGAAGTGGAGATAGGCAACCTTCCAGAAAAAGAATTCAGAATAATGATAGTGAAGATGATCCAGGACCTCGGAATAAGAATGGAGGCAAAGATTGAGAAGATGCAAGAAATGATTAACAAAGACCTAGAAGAATTAAAGAACAAACAAACAGAGATGACCAATACAATAACTGAAATGAAAACTACACTAGAAGGAATCAATAGCAGAATAACTGAGGCAGAAGAACGGATAAGTGACCCGGAAGACAGAATGGTGGAATTCACTGCTGCGGAACAGACTAAAGAAAAAATAATGAAAAGAAATGAAGACAGCCTAAGAGACCTCTGGGACAACATTAAACGCAACAACATTCGCATTATAGGGGTCCCAGAAGGAGAAGAGGGAGAGAAAGGACCAGAGAAAATATTTGAAGAGATTATAGTCGAAAACTTCCCTAACATGGGAAAGGAAATAGCCACCCAAGTCCAGGAAGCGCAGAGAGTCCCATACAGAATAAACCCAAGGAGAAACACGCCGAGACACATAGTAATCAAAGTGGCAAAAATTAAAGACAAAGAAAAATTATTGAAAGCAGCAAGGGAAAAACGACAAATAACATACAAGGGAACTCACATAAGGTTAACAGCTGATTTCTCAGCAGAAACTCTGCAAGCCAGAAGGGAGTGGCATGATATACTTAAAGTGATGAAAGGGAAGAACCTACAACCAAGATTACTCTACCCAGCAAGGATCTCATTTAGATTTGATGGAGAAATCAAAAGCTTTACAGACAAGCAAAAGCTAAGAGAATTCAGCACCACCAAACCAGCTCTACAACAAATGCTAAAGGAACTTCTCTAAGTGGGAAACACAAGAGAAGAAAAGGACCTACAAAAACAAACCCAAAACAATTAAGAAAATGGTCATAGGAACATACATATCGATAATTACCTTAAACGTGAATGGATTAAATGCCCCAACCAAAAGACATAGACTGGCTGAATGGATACAAAAACAAGACCCATATATATGCTGTCTACAAGAGACCCACTTTAGACCTAGGGACACATACAGACTGAAAGTGAGGGGATGGAAAAAGATATTCCATGCAAATGGAAATCAAAAGAAAGCTGGAGTAGCTATACTCATATCAGATAAAATAGACTTTAAAATAAAGAATGTTACAAGAGACAAGGAAGGACACTACATAATGATCCAGGGATCAATCCAAGAAGAAGATATAACAATTATAAATATATATGCACCCAACATAGGAGCACCTCAATACATAAGGCAACTGCTAACAGCTATAAAAGAGGAAATCGACAGTAACACAATCATAGTGGGGGACTTTAACACCTCACTTACACCAATGGACAGATCATCCAAAATGAAAATAAATAAGGAAACAGAAGCTTTAAATGACACAATAGACCAGATAGATTTAATTGATATATATAGGACATTCCATCCAAAAACAGCAGATTACACGTTCTTCTCAAGTGCGCACGGAACATTCTCCAGGATAGATCACATCTTGGGTCACAAATCAAGCCTCAGTAAATTTAAGAAAATTGAAATCATATCAAGCATCTTTTCTGACCACAACGCTATGAGATTAGAAATGAATTACAGGGAAAAAAACGTAAAAAGGACAAACACATGGAGGCTAAACAATACGTTACTAAATAACCAAGAGATCACTGAAGAAATCAAAGAGGAAATAAAAAAATACCTAGAGACAAATGACAATGAAAACACGACGACCCAAAACCTATGGGATGCAGCAAAAGCGGTTCTAAGAGGGAAGTTTATAGTTATACAAGCCTACCTAAAGAAACAAGAAAAATCTCAAGTAAACAATCTAACCTTACACCTAAAGAAACTAGAGAAAGAAGAACAAACAAAACCCAAAGTTAGCAGAAGGAAAGAAATCATAAAGATCAGAGCAGAAATAAATGAAATAGAAACAAAGAAAACAATAGCAAAGATCAATAAAACTAAAAGCTGGTTCTTTGAGAAGATAAACAAAATTGATAAGCCATTAGCCAGACTCATCAAGAAAAAGAGGGAGAGGACTCAAATCAATAAAATCAGAAATGAAAAAGGAGAAGTTACAACAGACACCGCAGAAATACAAAGCATCCTAAGAGACTACTACAAGCAACTTTATGCCAATAAAATGGACAATCTGGAAGAAATGGACAAATTCTTAGAAAGGTATAACCTTCCAAGACTGAATCCGGAAGAAACAGAAAATATGAACAGACCAATCACAAGTAATGAAATTGAAACTGTGATTAAAAACCTTCCAACAAACAAAAGTCCAGGACCAGATGGCTTCACAGGTGAATTCTATCAAACATTTAGAGAAGAGCTAACACCCATCCTTCTCAAACTCTTCCAAAAAATTGCAGAGGAAGGAACACTCCCAAACTCATTCTATGAGGCCACCATCACCCTGATACCAAAACCAGACAAAGACACTACAAAAAAAGAAAATTACAGACCAATATCACTGATGAATATAGATGCAAAAATCCTCAACAAAATACTAGCAAACAGAATCCAACAACACATTAAAAGGATCATACACCACGATCAAGTGGGATTTATCCCAGGGATGCAAGGATTCTTCAATATACGCAAATCAATCAATGTGATACACCATATTAACAAATTGAAGAATAAAAACCATATGATCATCTCAATAGATGCAGAAAAAGCTTTTGACAAAATTCAACACCCATTTCTGATAAAAACTCTCCAGAAAGTGGGCATAGAGGGAACCTACCTCAACATAATAAAGGCCATATATGACAAACCCACAGCAAACATCATTCTCAATGGTGAAAAACTGAAAGCATTTCCTCTAAGATCAGGAACGAGACAAGGATGTCCACTCTCACCACTATTATTCAACATAGTTCTGGAAGTCCTAGCCACGGCAATCAGAGAAGAAAAAGAAATAAAAGGAATCCAAATTGGAAAAGAAGAAGTAAAACTGTCACTGTTTGCGGATGACATGATACTATACATAGAGAATCCTAAAACTGCCACCATAAAACTGCTAGAGCTAATTAATGAATATGGTAAAGTTGCAGGATACAAAATTAATGCACAGAAATCTCTTGCATTCCTATACACTAATGATGAAAAATCTGAAAGAGAAATTATGGAAACACTCCCATTTACCATTGCAACAAAAAGAATAAAATACCTAGGAATAAACCTACCTAGGGAGACAAAAGACCTGTATGCAGAAAACTATAAGACACTGATGAAAGAAATTAAAGATGATACCAACAGATGGAGAGATATACCATGTTCTTGGATTGGAAGAATCAACATTGTGAAAATGAGTATACTACCCAAAGCAATCTACAGATTCAATGCAATCCCTATCAAATTACCAATGGCATTTTTTACGGAGCTAGAACAAATCATCTTAAAATTTGTATGGAGACACAAAAGACCCTGAATAGCCAAAGCAGTCTTGAGGCAAAAAAATGGAGCTGGAGGAATCAGACTCCCTGACTTCAGACTATACTACAAAGCTACAGTAATCAAGACAATATGGTACTGGCACAAAAACAGAAACATAGATCAATGGAACAAGATAGAAAGCCCAGAGATTAACCCACGCACCTATGGTCAACTAATCTATGACAAAGGAGGCAAAGATATACAATGGAGAAAAGACAGTCTCTTCAATAAGTAGTGCTGGGAAAACTGGACAGCTACATGTAAAAGAATGAAATTAGAATACTCCCTAACACCATACACAAAAATAAACTCAAAATGGATTAGAGACCTAAATATAAGACTGGACACTATAAAACTCTTAGAGGAAAACATAGGAAGAACACTCTTTGACATAAATCACAGCAAGATCTTTTTTGATCCACCTCCTAGAGTAATGGAAATAAAAACAAAAATAAACAAGTGGGACCTAATGAAACTTCAAAGCTTTTGCACAGCAAAGGAAACCATAAACAAGACGAAAAGACAACCCTCAGAATGGGAGAAAATATTTGCAAATGAATCAACGGACAAAGGATTAATCTCCAAAATATATAAACAGCTCATTCAGCTCAATATCAAAGAAACAAACACCCCAATCCAAAAATGGGCAGAAGACCTAAATAGACATTTCTCCAAAGAAGACATACAGACGGCCACGAAGCACATGAAAAGATGCTCAACATCACTAATTATTAGAGAAATGCAAATCAAAACTACAATGAGGTATCACCTCACTCCTGTTAGAATGGGCATCATCAGAAAATCTACAAACAACAAATGCTGGAGAGGGTGTGGAGAAAACGGAACCCTCTTGCACTGTTGGTGGGAATGTAAATTGATACAGCCACTATGGAGAACAATATGGAGGTTCCTTAAAAAACTAAAAATAGAATTACCATATGACCCAGCAATCCCACTACTGGGCATATACCCAGAGAAAACCGTAATTCAAAAAGACACATGCACCCGAATGTTCATTGCAGCACTATTTACAATAGCCAGGTCATGGAAGCAACCTAAATGCCCATCAACAGACGAATGGATAAAGAAGTTGTGGTACATATATACAATGGAATATTACTCAGCCATAAAAAGGAACGAAATTGAGTCATTTGTTGAGACGTGGATGGATCTAGAGAGTGTCATACAGAGTGAAGTAAGTCAGAAAGAGAAAAACAAATATCGTATATTAATGCATGTATGCGGAACCTAGAAAAATGGTACAGATGAGCCAGTTTGCAGGGCAGAAGTTGAGACACAGATGTAGAGAATGGACATATGGACACCAAGGGGGGAAAACTGCAGTGAGGTGGGGATGGTGGTGTGCTGAATTGGGCGATTGGGATTGACATGTATACACTGATGTGTATAAAACTGATGCCTAATAAGAACCTGCAGTATAAAAAAACAAACAAAACAACTAATACTAAACTTTCATTGGGTTATTTGTATGGAAATATGTTAATATAAATGTTTCAGACATTACATGAAATTTCTAAAAATCTTATATTTGTATTTGTATGGAAATATGTATGGAAATATGTTAATATAAATGTTTCAGACATTACATGAAATTTCTAAAAATCTTATATTTGTATTTGTATGGAAATATGTATGGAAAAAAAAAATGGAAATATATAACTTTTGACCCCATAATTCCCCTTCTGAGAGTTCATCCTACAGATAATATTTGCACACATGTGAAATGACTAAGGTTTTACATTTAAGCATTGTTTATAACAATGAATGATTAGAAAATTCCCAAGCGTCAGTAACAGGAGGATGGTTAATTGCCTTATATGCTTGCATCTAATGGAATACTATGTTGCCACAAAAAGAAATAGAATACTCGTAATGGAAAGTTCAGCTAGGTGCACTGAGTAAAACAAGATGCAAATAGCATACACAGTTACTATTCATATAAGAGAAAAATAAAATGAATTTCTACTTCCTCGTATATAGAAAAATAAATAATGAGAAGATTCACAAGAAACTAAGAAGAGTGGTTATATAAATTTCCTAAAAAGTGAGGAACAAGAATGGGATAAAGAATTCTCACTGATATATTTTTATATGTTCTAATTTTTGACTATTGAATATTTGAATACCTATGCAAAAATTAAAATAATATTAAAATAAACAGTAACAGCAAATGCTACCAAACTAAATCTTTAATCCCACAGGGAAGAGACACCAGCACACAAAAAGTTTTTCCTGTTACCTTTCTCCATTCCCCTAATCCCATTATGAAAATCTTACATGTAGAGCCAGAAAAAACAAACACACACACAATAATCCCAGTTTACACTTTGACTCTGCACCCAAGACACAGAAACTTGGGGAAATGCAGGTACAGCCAAAGAAGAGAAGAAAGGAAGCATTCACACTAACTTCAATGAATGACAAATTTCTCATCGGCTTACACACCACTGTGAGATTTAAAAAAAAAAAGAAGAAGAAAAAGAGAGCTCCTCAAAGGTAAGGGCAGGTCTTATTCAACTTGATTTTATTCCAGGGTTTCTGATGGAAGGCCTCTCTTGGTCAGCTGGGTTCACTCTTCTGGTTAGACTGAGCCCTTCAGAGCCAATGGTCCAGAGTAAGCTGTCCTCTAGGCTCTGGTGGTTCCCAGATGGGTAAGGAAAACAGGTAAGGAAAGTGGTGATGGTTTGCAGAGCCTCTGGCCTCCTCTTGTGGGTGCCAGTACCCAACCCAGGGCATATGCCACAGCCTGGCTTACAGGGCCCTGACCTTGGAATCTACTAAATTAGTTGTAGCAAATGTACTGGCGAGATTCCAGCTGTTAGAAGGGTTTAAACCAAGAGTTAATAATATCCAAGAGGGGGCAGCTTAAAGGAAACCCGGGCCCATCTTCCTTACCTTTTACAGGAAGCCCCTCCTCTGTACAAAATGTGTTTGTGAAAGCACAGAAGAAATGAAATGTGTGGAAGTCACATAAGAGATATTTAGGTTGGAGGCCCAGAAACTAAAATATAAGATAAAAAATTCTTAGTAATAGCTCCCCCTTTACACACAACCTTCAAGGACAGAGTTCCAGAATTCCAGAAAGATCCCTTGCTTTGGCTTTTTTTTCCTATGTAATAAAAGACTATAGATGGCCTTCAATTCCATGAGCAGACATTTGAGGCTAAGAATTGACTCTCTTGCCTCACCTGATAATTTTGTACGTCTCTGTCCGAAGTGCATTAGCTGTATGAGATTTAATATCCCAACACCAGCATCAGCAGTCATTTTTCCAATGTTCAGTCATTTATGTAAAAAAAAAAGATGCAGAAAAGTATTCAAATTTTTGCACAAATGCTGCTGAACAAAGGCAGTAATTTTACTGAAATGGGTCACAGGCAAGGCAGCTCTCAAAATATTCCTTTGTCATGACTGAATAACATAATCCAAAATCCTGGCATAAAAACCTGTGTAGAGAGGGCATTAATATACTGCATGAAAGGGAAGGTAATATACTCAGTCAGAAATCTGAACAGACAAGCAATCCCCTGTATTGTTAAATCCAAATTTCAGACACTTCTTGGGGCCTCCCTGTCAGTCTTTTATAACGTGGAATGAATTAGGTTGACGTGATTATCCTCTAATTATGTCTAGCTGCATTCTTCAGTACGGAAATGGCAGTCTGACTGAAGTTGAAGGTAGAAGTCTGGGGAGGAAAGGGTGTTGTAGGAGATCAGGGGCACTTGGGGTAGGGCAAGCCTATTAGACCCGGAGGAAAGTGCTCTGGGAAACCAAAAAACAGCCTGAGAGCAGTGGTACCCAGAGGAGGAGGAGGATGAGGAAGAGGAGGGAAAACAGAACCAAACTTCAAATCCTTTGTGTTTTCTCACATATGCCCTAGTGACTCCAACTATTTCACCCACTAAATCCCATTCATCGTTTCATCAAACATTTACCGAACATCAAATATTCAACACACAGTGAGTAAGGACCCATTACACGCCAAATGCCACACAAGGCTATGGAGAAACAAGATGAAAAGTACACAGTACCTGCCTTGGGAAGACAGATGTGTCAGTCCCCACACCTGGTGTCCTCATCTGGTCCCGGAGGGAGATGTTCAGGAGGATTAAAGGAGGATTGTGAGATAAACGGAGGAAAGAGGCGATGTTTAATCCTCTTTTTGAAGTAGGAGTAGGAATTACCACACACACACACAAAAAGAGTAGAATTCCAGCACTGGCAACAGTGTGAAAACACAGGACAGTGAACATGGGGCAGCTGAGCCTTGTCTGAGTTTAGGGTACGCACCCGTTGGAGGTGGTTGGAGCTGAGGCTGCAGAAAAGTTACTAATCTCGCAGGCAGACAGTGTGGGAAGTCAGATCTGACTACAGGTAACTAATTCTGCCAACAGTAGAGCAAGAGGCGGACAGGAACCACAGGCAAGGAGACCAGATAACAGACTGTTGTAAGAGCCGGTTCCTTCCCTGTCCCCAGCTTTATGTTTGTCACCACGACATTGTATTTCATCAGATGCTCCTCGCCTCTCCAGCTACTGCCCTTATCAGGTGACTACACAATTCATCTTCCAAACAGGTACATTCTTTTTTTTTTTAAATTAATTTATTTTATTTATTTTCATTTTTTGGCTGTGTTGGGTCTTCATTGCTGCACACGGGCTTTCTCTAGTTGGGGTAAGCAGGGGCTACTCTTCGTTGCGGTATGCGGGCTTCTCATTGCGGTGGCTTCTCTTGTTGTGGAGCACGGGCTCTAGGCACGCGGGCTTCAGTAGTTGTGGCATGCGGGCTCAGTAGTTGTGACTCACAGGCTCTAGAGCGCAGGCCCTGTAGTTGTGGCGCACGGGCTTAGCTGCTCCGTGGCATGTGGGATCTTCCCGGACCAGGGCTCGAACCCGTGTCCCCTGCATTGGCAGGCGGATTCTTAACCACTGCACCACCAGGGAAGCCCCAGGTACATTCTTAAGAGTGAGTGGAAGCACCAAAACAATAGGCATTAAGTCAAATTCTTTCTGGCAAAGAGGGTGATCAAATCTCTCCATCACTGGGGCAGAGGGGCATGTTAGCACAACACAGATTTTGATCTGAGAAAAATGGCCACTCTTGCTTTTCCATTTAGTTTCTGTTTTTTAAATTACTGTTTGGTATGCTCTTGAGTTTATAAATTCTAGCATGTGGGCTGTCAACGGTTCAGCTCAAGAGGGGAACAGTTTACTAATTTGCTGAGATTCCACCCACCAGTGCACTCCACTGGGGCATGCAAACAACCTCCGTTATCAAAATGGAAATAGCATCCATTCTGTGACCACCCTAGGCTGGCTGCCCTCCGGGCTGGCCTTCCATCTGTCAGTTAACGTGTACTCAGGAAATATAAATTCATTTGAACATTAATCTTAAAAAACATGATCAGGAAACTATATTCTCTTAAATATATATATATAACATTTCCAAAGTCAAATACTGATATCCAGTAAAAAAGTTTCCTACCATTTCTTGGAACAATATAGAGAACAAAGAATTACCAAACAGATTTAAGATGAATTTTTTTTTAGTTGTCTGGATTATTCCTGTACACTCTCCCTATCAGTTGGCAGCATCTCTGTTTTCCTAAGCTACACACACTACTTCAGCTTTAATTAAAAGGCCCGTTGCCATAGTTTCTCCAAGAAAAGCTTGAGGCATGCTTGAGTCCATTATTGTCTTGAGGTTTCTAGAGAAATTGTAACATAGCAGTAGCCAGCCAAAATTTCCCAATTTTACCTCCCACCCAGTACAGCAGATGACTCAGACATACAGCTAGGTATTCCGAATATTTTTAAGAGAGTCTAAACAACTAGGAATGTTACTTAAAATTCAGCCTTTGCTTTCTTCTGTTCTGCCACGTCGGTAATGTAACCAGCAGACCCAGAATGAGGGGGAATTCAGCCTAACAAATACACTGACTGCATCTGTGGAAACACCAGCACATTTATCTTTCTAACAATAATGGAGAAAATGCACTGTATTTGCATGTTGTTATAATCTTATTGCTCTATATCTTATAACTCAGAAATGTAAATTCCAATATGTTGGAAAAAAAGCTCTCAGAAAATAGATTAAATAATGGAAATTCATTTCTTTGAGGATTTCAAAAATTAAAAAGTGGAGCTCAGAGAACCTTACCTCTTTAAGTTAAAACTTGCTTCCAGGACTTCCCCGGTGGCGCAGTGGTTAAGAATCCACGTTCCAATGCAGGGGACACGGGTTCGAGCCCTGGTCCGGGAAGATCCCACATGCCACAGAGCAACTAAGCTCGTGCACCACAACTACTGAGCCTGCGCTCCAGAGCCCGTGAGCCACAACTACTGAGCCCGTGTACTGCAACTACTGAAGCCCGCGCACCTAGAGCCCGTGCTCCACAACAAGAGAAGCCACCGCAATGAGAAGCCCATGCACAGCAATGAAGACCCAACACAGGCAAAATTTAATTAATTAATTAATTTTAATTAATTAAAAAAAAAACTTGCTTCTGAGTCCCCACCCTGCTTTCAGATGGCAATTACCACTATCTCTAAGTCCTGAAGAGCAAGCTCAAAGGTTATTCTCAGTTTTCAAGGTTAAAGGCTGTGAATTAACACTGATCCCTATGAACCTTAGGAAGGGCAAATGCCAGTTCAGCTCATTGTAATTCAGCCCCACTTTCCTGTTTCTCAGTAGCTATGAGCATGGGCTCTGCAGGTAAAAGAGCCAGGGCTGGGATTTCAGCTTTGGGACTCACTGGGCAAGGGCTGATTAAATGAGATAGAACATCTATAAAGATAAGCACACTCTCAGAAAATGGGAGCTATTATCATTCCCCATAACTAGGTCATCTCCAGCACAGGATGTGGAGCAGGATGAGATCTCACTATTTTCAGAAGAGCCTAAAATCATCCTGCTCCCTTTGACTATCATTTTAAAAACTAATATAAACTACTCAATTACTGATCTTTCCAACCTAAATGTCATACAAATCATTCGACTTCCTCATTCTGTATCACCAAACTTCCTTTTATTCTCTCTTCTATATACAATGAAGAGATTCTAAAAAGTATTTGAGAGAAAGAAGGGCCATTTTCCCAACCAGGAGCACAGGGAAATTAAATATGCCCTGTGGTATTAGATGATAGGTATTTACTATCATCTAATGTGGTGAATAAATGCGTGGTGAATGAAGGTGCCATTCTGTCATAGCTATTATGCTATGCATCCCTTTATCTTTCCATTTGAGTGGCTTAGGTATTTTGAAAATCACATATATTACTGTCACTGATTCTCACAGGTTCTGTTAAAAGATAGAGGGACTTCCCTGGTGGTCCAGTGGTTAAGACTCCACGCTTCCAATGCAGGGGGTAGGGGTTCGATCCCTAGTTGGGGAACTAAGATCCCACATGCTACGAGGCATGGCCAAAAATAAATAAACAAACAAAATTGTAAAAAAAAAAAAGATAGAACAGGCATTGCTATTTCTAGTTTACCAAAAGAGAAAGGGAATCTCAGCAATAATAAGTGACTTACCCACAAGGTGAGCTAAGGAACAGGCTTGACCGCAGGTCTTCAAAGCCTAAGTCAGGACCTTCCCTACCACCTCTCTGTGTGGTCAGGACCCTCCCCACTATACCTCTCACGCAGCCCTATCACTGCAGCATGATGAAGGGGGGGCTGAGAAACATCTCCCCAGGGAGCTTCTGTAGCCCCATATATTCCTGAACTCGCACTTCTTCAGTTCAAACAAAGAAACAAACAAACTTGGAGCAATTGCATCAGCCTGAAGGGTACCTCCTACCTCCTGGCTGCAGGAAAAAGATCTGAGCTGGCATTTCAAGTTGTAGACTGGGGACAACTTTGTGAATTACTATTTCTCCAAGTATCACGGGTAATTTACAGGAGGTTTTCTACCACATCTCACACCTGAGCTCAATCCGCCCTGCCAAGGCACTGCCCACGGGGACCCTAACTAGGCAGGATATCTGGTCAGTTCACTGCAGGAGTTCTTAACTGGGGTCTACCTCTGCCCTAGGATCCACAGATGAGCATGAAGAGGGCCCCTGAAGGCACCTGAAAGTATGTGAGAAAGTATACGTCTATGTAGCTCTAATTTTTCTGGAGATGTAGACCAGAGCTTTCATCAGATTCTCAGAATGCCCACCAAGAGTTAAGATCCTGTAGAAAGACTTCAGAACAGTAGAAATTAGTTAGACCTCATTATTATTATTTTATTTTTTAAAATTTTAAGTTTCTATTTGTGACTACTCACTTAAAAATAAAAAAGTTGGACAATCTCACCAAATCTTCCCAAATATATCTGTAATTCCTTCGGGACGCCCTACAGCAGCTTTCAAAACAAGAGAGTTACGATCTGGATCTGCTGGAGATGCTCGCAGGGGCCTGCTGCCTCCTCGCTGCAGCCACTACAGAGCGGGTCAGGTCAGGGATTGGATTTTCCAGAGCTGGTCAGTTAGTTATTGAAACTTAACATTCTATTGCTAAATTACTTCTTTTTTTTTTTTTTTAATAAATTTATTTTATTTATTTATTTTTGGCTGCCTTGGGTCTTCCTGGCTGCGCGTGGGCTTTCTCTAGTTGCGGCGAGTGGGGGCTGCTCTTCGTTGCCGTGCATGGGGTTCTCATTGCAGTGGCTTCTCTTGTTGCAGAGCACAGGCACTAGGCACACAGGCTTCAGTAGTTGTGGCACGCGGGCTCAAGAGCACAGGCTCAGTAGTTGTGGTGCATGGGCTTAGTTGCTCCGTGGCATGCGGGATCTTCCCGGACCAGGGCTCGAACCCGTGTCCCCTGCATTGGCAGGTGGATTCTTAACCACTGCGCCACCAGGGAAGTCCCTGCTAAATTACTTCTTAATGTGAGAGTTCTATTCTCTTTGTACATAAAATCTGCAGGTATCGCAATCTATTTGGTTTTCAAGAATTAGTGGGAAATCCAGAAAATCTGGAGAATGATGAGACTGAACAAAAAGAAAAGAAATTGTTTTCAAATGACAATGTATTGAACTTAGATTCCTAAAAA
The DNA here is from genome assembly GCF_965194805.1 of Balaenoptera borealis. NCBI lineage: Eukaryota > Metazoa > Chordata > Mammalia > Artiodactyla > Balaenopteridae > Balaenoptera > Balaenoptera borealis. Next base: position 65,149,377 of record NC_138869.1, on the reverse strand, counting down.
TTCTGCATAATAATGAAATAGGGGGACTCTTCAGTACTGCATGAGTTATATGTAGCAATACACATCTCTGCCAACATCATCTTAACTAGATGGCAAAATGCTATGAGATTTTCCAAAAACTAAATAATAAAAGAAGGAAAGCAACTGGCTTAAGGCGGAGGGTGGATAGACTAATTAAAAACAGACTGGTGGGCTTCCCTGGTGGCGCAGTGGTTGAGAATCTGCCTGCCAATGCAGGGGACACGGGTTCGAGCCCTGGTCTGGGAAGATCCCACATGCCGCGGAGCAACTGGGCCCGTGAGCCACAACTACTGAGCCTGAGCGTCTGGAGCCTCTGCTCCACAACGAGAGGCCGCGATAGTGAGAGGCCCGCGCACCGCGATGAAGAGTGGCCCCCACTCGCCGCAACTGGAGAAAGCCCTCGCACAGAAATGAAGACCCAACACAGCCAAAAATAAAAAAATAATAAATAAATAATAAATTAAAAAAATTAAAAAAAAAAAACAACAGACTGGTTCTGGGACTTCCCTGGTGGTCCAGTGGGTAAGACTCCGCACTCCCAATGCAGGGGGCCCAGGTTCGATCCCTGGTCGGGGAACTACATCCCACGTGTTGCAACTATAAGCCCGCATGCCGCAACTATGAGCCCACATGCCACAACTAAAAAAGATCCCACATGCCTCAACAAAGATCCTGTGTGCCGTAAGACCCGGCGCAGCCATAAATAAATAAATAAATATATATATTTTAAAAAATCAGACTGGTTCTGGTTACAAAAAATTAGAACAAGCACATGCCTCCCACTGAGCATGGCTGTACACCTGGACAGAATGCACTGAGTAGCTTCTGAGGATCCTGAAAAGCAAAGAGTAGTGAGAGGCTTGAAGTAAAAAGGCCAGAATTCGAAGTACCACCAAACCAGTGATGAGTTTGTCATGTTTGCTCTCCAGTATCCCCCAGACTGAATGCAAGCCAGCAGCGCAGCCTGAAACCCAGAGTTGGGTACTGAGCTGAGGCAGAGACAGCTCCAGGAAAAGTCCCCTCATTCTGGCTTGAGGAGTGAAGAAGAGAATTCTTAAGACTCAGAGTGCAGAAATCCCCCATCTTTTTCTTCTCTGAGTTCTCTTAAGCCTCAGCTTTCAAGCAATCCCATGAGCAGTAACATTAGAAATCCCAAAGGAGGAGAAAATAAAACTCTCAGGAAGGAAACCTTCCTTTCTGATCCCAAGAAACTAGGACAAACTCGCATTGTATTCTTTCTCTCTCTTTCTGCCACTTGGCCCTGGACACAAGCATAGTCACAGAAGTATGCAACGGAACAGGAGAGCAAACCCCAACTTTCTGGCTGGATGAACACAAAAGGAACCAACAAAAGTACTACCAACCCTACAGAAATTAAAAGGAGCAAAAGAGAATACTATTAGGCCAACAAATTAGACAATTTAGATAAAATGAACAAATTTCTAGAAAGACACAAATTATCAAACTGACTCAAGAAAAAATAGAAAATCTTAATAGGTATATATAAAGAATTTGAATATTTAAATTTTAAATTAAAATCATCAATTATGTGAAGAATTGCTCCAGCTGACTGGCCAGGAGACTATTCAAGATTTCCTGCAGTGGAGGAAATTTCTTTAAGAAGATAATTTAGTTTGCTAGAACTTTCCATTTTATTTCGTTTCTGTAATGAATGTATTGTCCAAAATGCCTGTTTCGTTTTTAAAGATGGAACTCTACCATTTGCTCAGTTTTAAGAATGTACAGAATGTTGTGATAGGACATAGTAGTAATGGTGATCAGACAAATTAAAATGGTTGGGAGACAAAAATATACATGTGAACTAAACTCAGTATTTCAATAAAGTAAAAAATAAAATAAAATAAAAATGGACAAAGATTCGAACATTTCACTAAGGAAGATCTCTGAACTGCTAACAAGCACACAAAAAAAATGTTAAAAATCATTAGTCATTAGGGAAATGCAAATGAAAACTAAAGCGATACCACTTCAGACCCACTAGAAGAGCTATGATCAAAAAGACAATAACAAGTATTGTCAAGGATGTGGAGAAACTGGAATCCTCATACACTGCTGTTGAGAATGTTAAATTGAACAGCCACTTTGGAAAACAGTTTGACAATTTCCTCAAAAAATTAAACACATATTTACCATACAAGCTAGGAATTCTACTCCTAGGTATCTGCCCAATATAAACAGAAATGTCCACACAAAGATTTCAAGCAAATATTCACAGCAGCATTATTTATAATAGCTAAAAATTGGGGGAAAATCCAATGTCCACCAACTGGTGAATGGATAAATGAAGTGTGGTATACTCATAGAATAAAGTACTATTTAGCAATAAAAATGAACAAACTATTGATACATGCTGCAACATGGATGAACCTAGAAAACATTAACATGCATGAAAGAAGCCAGATGCAAAAGACTACCTATTATATGATTCCACTTATATACAATGTCCAGAAAAGGCAAATCCACAGATACCAAAAGCAGATTCATGGTTTTGCAGATTAGGGGTAGGAACAGGGATCAGTGGCAAAGAGGCATGAGAAATCTTTCTGGGGTGATGGAAAATATTCTAAAACTGGAAAGTAAAGCCCCCAAAATTGTTGAAATGGTTAGGCTTAAAAATTTCAGGTGGACGTAATTTTTATACAGATGTAAGCGAAGGTATTAGAAAAGACTGCCCAGGGAAAACGATAGAAAAAGCTTAAAATGAGTGCTTTAGAGATAGTAGACAGCAGCAATTTAAACATAAATCAAAAGATTAGCTACAAAATTGCAAAAGTGGCCACAACACTATTTAGCTTCTCCCATCAGGACTCTATTTCCCCCACTCCCCAAAACAACGTGTGAGCAGAGGCCATCTATGAGTTGAGAGCCTAGACCTCAACAGGCCTAGTGCACTTCCACTCTTGCTGCTACTGGAACCTGAATCTAACTGCATGTGAACCAACCTGGGTTGGCTTGATGGAAGAGGACAGACCATGTAGAGGCAAACTGTGAGTCAGCCAGAAGGCCGACTCACGCATGACCAACAACGCATGACTGAGGGCTGGCTGTGATAAGCCAAGCCTGACTCAGACCAGAACCACTGCCCAGCTGGGCACAGCCCAAATGGCCAATCCCCAGAATTGTGAGCTAAATAGTTCACATTTGAACTGTTGTTGTTTGCTGTTACAAAGCAGAAGCTAGCTGATACACTCAAGGACAGACATGACTGCTGGATTACATAATGAAAGAAATGGCTAGGTTTTGTGAAGTTGTCCAGTAAGGACAGGCCTCCTAGGCACAAGAATAGAAAAGCAGTCAAAGAGATTGACTCAGATCTAGTAATTGTCAAAGTCATTGTGGCAGAGGTACTAACCGCATGAGCAAAGTGAGAATAACAGTGAAAGTTTCTCTGTAGAGTTGATTAAGGGTCTCTACTGAGCAGAAAGGGAAGTGAAGTTAAATCAGAAAGTGCTGACAGGCTGAAACCTAGGGAAGCAAGAAACTCATTAAGAGCTCACGATGAGATGCATAGACAGGCAGGTATGTGGTCAAAGAGAGATATTTCAGAACTCAAGATCTGGGAGTTAGAGCAGTTCTAATACATGATGAAATATGCACAGGTCGGATGAGTGGATAATTAGAGACCTATAGGTACATACTTGTCCATTTCATCTAAGTTGTCAAATTTCTAAGCATAAAGTTGTACAGAATATTCTATTTTCCTTTTAATGTCTGTGGGTTCTGTAGTTATAACCTCTCTTCCATGTGTCATACCAGTGATTTGTGGTTTTTTGCCTCGATCAGTCTAGCCTGATATTTGTAAACTTTGTTGACCTTTTCAAAAAACCAACTTTAATATATACACACTATTATATATGAAACAGATAAACAACAAGGACCTACTGTATAGCACAGGGACCTATATTCAATATCTTGTAATAACCTATAATGGGAAAGAATCTGAAAAAGAATATACATGTATATATAACTGTATCAATTTGCTGTACACCTGAAACTAACACAACATTGTAGATTAATTATACTTCAATTAAAAAATAATTTTAAAAAACCAACCTTGGCTTTGTTAATTTTCTCTATTGTATGTCTTTTCTCTATTTCATCAATGTCTACTCTTATTTTTATTATCTCCTTCCTTCTGCTTATTTTGCATTTACTTTTCCTTTTTTATCCCCTAGCTTCTTAAAGTTGAAAGTTTGTTAGATTTTAGACCTTTCTTTTTAATATAAGCAGTTAAAGCTATATGTTTTCCTCTGAGCTCTGCTTTGGTTGCAACCCACAATTTTGAGATACTATGTTTTCATTATCGTTCAGTTCAAAATATTTTTAAATTTTCCTTATGGTTTCTTTTTTGATGCATGAATTTTCTGAAGCATGTTATTTAATTTCCAAATATGTGAGGTTTTCCTAGAGATATTATTGTTATTGATTCCTAGTCTGATTATGTTATGATCAGAGTATGATCATACTCTGTATGATTTCAACCTTTTCAAATTTAAATTAATTTTATTGTGAATTGATTTATGGCCTAGAATATAGTCTGTCTTTGGAAACGAGTCAAGTGGGTATGGCGTTCTATAAATATCAATTAGGTCAAGATAGTTGATAGGGTTATTAAGATCACTTATATTTTTACTGATTTTCTATATGGATATTCTACCAATTACTGAAAGAAGGATGTTAAAATCATCAACTATGACTCCAAAATTGTCTATTTCTCGCTTTAATTTTGACAATGTTTACTCCATGCATTTTAAGGCTCTGTACATACACATCTATAATTATGTTTTCCTGAATAGTCTTTTTATCATTATGGAACATCCTTCTTTATCTCTGTTAATACTATTTGCCTATATATTATTGAAGAGGTATAAAAATCTCTTCAATAATAAATTAAAATGTCAGGAAATATTTTCAACTCATTTTAAAAAGTGCCTGAATCTGCGTATTTTCAAAGTAAACACAGGATGTTAACTAAGGCGCAACTGTGAGTATGTCTGAAATAAAAAATGAAAAGAATCTGTCTCTTTCCCTTTAAGTAAAAGAAGGATACAGGAATATTTGGAAAGTTAGAATCCATGAGAATTGAGAATTAAACTGACTTTAGAAAACATCAAATATATTCATTCCTTCAGCAAACATTTACTGAGCTTTATTTTGTACCAGACACTGAGCTAAGAACCAGGGATTTAGTTAGACTACTTTCAAGGTATAATCTTGTAGGAGAGACAAATAAAAAAACTCAATTATTATCATTATTATGAGGAGGGAGCTAAGAAAGTTTCCTGGAGATGACCTATGAACTGGGTTTTGAAGGAAGAGCAAGAGTTAGCCTTTCGTGCCTGAGTATTTCCGCTTTAGTTAGGGGTGAGTGGCCAAAGAAAGAAAAGGAAAACAAAGAAGGGCTTTCTTAGCTGGAAATAACATGGTCAAAAACAATAATCCAAAAAGTCATGGTCTGCTTGGAGAGTAACCATCACCAGGACATCAGCATAGGGATCCCTCTGATGTCACATTAAGAAGGTCAAACTTTACTACCTGGAAAAAAGTGGAAAGCCACTGAAGGATTTTAAGTAGGGAAGGAATATGGCTTACCCAACCCTTTCTCCCTGCCTACCTCTACCACAAAAGCCAGGAAAAATGAAAGCTCATATCCCAAGCTTCCTTTGCAGTGAGGGACGGCTTTGTGACACAGTTCTGACCAGTGAAATGCAAGGAGAAATCTAACTGGAAAGCCCTCCATCCGGCAAAGAGTTTGATTTCCTGATGAATATCCTTCTTTGACTGGCTCTCCCTTTTCCCCTCCTTCCTACCTTGAATTTGGGCACAATGTCTGGAATGGTGCAGCCATCCTGCAACCATGAGGGAAAGGCCAGGATTATCCCAATCACCCCAGCAGTGACACAGTGGGGCTGTTGCAGCAAAGCCTACATCATGTCTAGACTTCTTGCCATGAGAGAACAGAAATCCTTGATTATTAATAACCCATCTTATGTTGGGATCACTTAAATCTGAATGTCTCCCTGACTAATAAAAGTTTTAAGGCTTAATCTGTATTTTAGAATGATCCTTATCAGATTAGTGTGTATGGACTGGGGGTGGGATGTCAGGGAGACTTGTCTGGAGGCTCGTTACAGGGACTGAAGCAAGGTAACCATCAGGAGGATGGTAAGAAAGGCAGACTCCAGAGATATGTAAAAGAGGACAGAATGGATAAGGAAGGGTCTGTCATAGTTTCTAGACTTCTAGTTTGGGCAACTGCAGAGGTACAGGTAAGGGTTGTACCACTCTCCACAACAGGGGCAGATGTTCAGTTTAAGACCTGCGGTGCATCCATGTAAGAAGGAGGGAAAAGGGCTGACTCTCTGTATCTCGAGGTCAAGAGTGTAGCCTGAATTTGACATACAGATTTCAGAGTAACCATTCTGTGAGGACGAACTAAAACAGGAAATATGGTGAGATCCTACAAGTAAAGTTTGAATAGGGTGAGCAAAAACAAGGCCCAGCAAATCTACTAAGACAAAACTAGATTAGCGGTTGCCTAGGGTTGGGGTGTGGAGGTGGGAGGTGAATGGGGAGTGACTGCCAACAGGTGTGGGGTTTCTTTGGGGGGTAACGAAAATGTTTTCAATTAAATTGTGTGATGGCTGCACACCGTTGTAAATACACTAAAAATCACTGAATGGTACATTTTAAATGGGTGAACTGTATAGTATGTGAATTATATCTCAATAAATCTGTTTAAAAAATTATGAGCAAGGGAATACGTTGGGAATGTCAACATCTAAGAAGGAAGAGGGTCCAGTGCAGGAATAGAGGCAGCCGTGGCCAGAAAAAAAAGGTGGGGGGTGGGGGAGAGTTTCAAGAAGGGATCAGTGGCCAACAAAGTCCAATGCAAGATAAGTCGATTAAACCTAAGACGGAAATATGTGATGTAACAATTTAGAACTCAACGCTGAGCTAAGGGTGAGTGGTTTCAAGTCATAGAGCAGAAGCCAGATTTTACTAAGTTGAGGAGTAAATGAGAAGCGAGGAATAGGAGGTGGCAGATAAAGAACCTTTTTCAGAGAACTTTTCTTAACAAGAGAAGAGTTGGTGGTATAGGGAGGTTTACGTTGTTTTCAAAAGGACGCACCTATGATGTTTATGTGTTAGAAACAGGGGCCAGGAGAGAGTGTGCATCAGAAGAGAAAGGAGGGGACGACTCACAGAACAGCCCCCAAGAGACAGGAAGATAAGGAATTCATGGCGTAAGCATAAAATACCCACAGGGAGAACAGATGAAGTTTTCCTTGGGCTGGGAGGGAAGATTAAGATGCCACTTAGTTTGTAGGGGCAAGAAGTTGTTCTCTGTGAGTTAGGAGACAGAAGCCATTGGCTGAGGGCGAAGGGCTAGGCTTGAGGATTTGAGGAGGAAACAGACATTCAGATTATTATGGGAGAGGGATTTTCTTCAAGGAAGAAGTTTAAAAGCAGAGACACATTTCAAATACTTTTAAAAACTGTAATATATTACATAGCCTTGTACATAATAAATTGCCTGCAAATTTATTATGCTTTGCATTAGGAGTTGTAATGACAACAGGAGCAGGTTGTCACAAACCCCTGGACATATGGTGTCTGTGGTCAAATATAACCCAGTGACGCTTGAGCACTAGACCTGAAACATGCAATGCCCTGCAAGAGTGCAGCTTCGGCGTGACCAGAAAGGCCCCCAGCCAATCATGGTCCCAGGCCTCTGCAGCTGAGGCCACAACTCTCCACTCTCCGTGACAGAGAAAAAAAGAGTGATCAGGCTGTTTGGCCGTAGTTACTAGAAAAGAAATCAAAAGTCTTTCCTTCTCTCGAGAGGGCTCACAGCAGGTGCCCTCCTAAGGCATTCAAATAAAATAATGTTTTGTCAAAGCCTTTGTCAGCTGTCAAGTGGTACACAAAAATTATTTTTTATTATAGCTGGCACCTACTTATATTTCCATCCTGATGTGATCTCAAGACCCCTTTCTTCTAATCATACTGGCGTTTTCTGAGCTCTGAAAACAGGTGTTTCCTTAATTGTTGCCTATTCTTAAGCGGTTCTGCTGGCCTGGGGGTTTGCTCTGAGCCCCTGTCTGTCTAGCCAGGTACTACTCAGCCTGCATGCTGCAGCAGAAATATCACCTCCTCCTGGAAGGCTTCTCTGATCACCCCAGCCAGAAGCAATCATGTCATCAGAAGTATTCCAACCATTCCTTTTCTATACATAATTTGTTACTTTGTGTTTATGCTAATCATATCTTTATCTTTACCTGCCTTCAGTTCCTAGAAGGAATCACGTTTTACATGATACCTTTTTTACCAGGATGCATTTTTGCACATAGCAGAAACAGGGCCTGTTTACTATGAAGGAGATTCAGAGATCATCTTCATGTTACCAGTGAAAACAGCAAGTCTGAATCTCAGAGACCCTAAAAGACTAGACCAAGACGGCACAGTTTGTTAGTGGCAGAGCTGGAACCCAAAGCCAGGACTTTGAACTCTTATTCCTGTAATCCTTTCATTAAACCAATACTTGTTATTAGCCTGTTTCTATGTTGTAACTGCAATCTCAAAAGGAGTCATTCCTAACCCTTGAGGTTAGACAAAGATTTCAGACTTCTCCAAAAAAGCTTTTGTTTCTACTTTCATCTAGACTGGATTTAAAAGGTTTGGATGCATGGGGGAAAAAAAGTGGGCTTTTTTCTTTCTTCTTCTTCTTCTTTTGCTTTTAGCATTCTGCTTTGTTGCCACGTAGCTGAAGTAAGGGTAAATTATATGGTGGTAGTGACTTTGGTGAATGGGGTGAATTTGTCTTTTTCACAAATGTACTGGCTTTACTTGCACAGCTTGGCCTCTGATGCTCCCATCAGATTTGTGATTCATAGTTGGATGTCAGTTCAGTTACTGGAACAGAAGAAACCAGTAACTATAAAATTTCAGCACTGATACTGGGAGTGACCTGGAAGTCATCGTCAAGGCAGGGACTACACCTCAGACCCTTTGTTATTCCTACCCTCTAATATCATACCTCATAAAGGATGAAAAAATAAATGTTTGTTTTTAAAATAATTGCATGAAACAAAATGAACCCTGTATCATGTGTGGAATTCAACTTAAGACTGATTTAATCAGCATAAACTAACTTAAGACCTAGAATTTAACTCTAGGCAAAGAATTTATTTATAAAGATAACCTAATTGTAAAAGAGAGCTAAATAATAAACTATCAATTTGTCTAATCCACTAAACTGAGTAACCCTTAATAAAAGATGCAAATTCCACAACAAGCTGTGAAGTATGGGTATTCCACTGACCATTTTTCCATGGTTTGGTGCAGGGATTCTCTGGAAATATGATGAGGCCAAGAGGGTCAGTGTGGACCATCCTTTCATCTACGATAACGTGGAAAATCACTGGAAAAACCTAAAGGATTTGCCTATTCAGCTTTGTAAGAAATGGCCATTAAAAATTCACTCCACTTAGCCTCTCTCTTTCATTGAGAATTTTGGGCATATGATTCTTTGAGCTGTGAGTGACACAGTTAAACACTACGCAGCAGACAAAATGTAGCTGGGGGTTCTTGTCTTACTGAGTCCTTATCTCGCTTGAGTTAACTCGAGTTAACTCTTTTGGTTCCTTTCCCTGAAACAGGAAGTGAAGATATTTACTCAATCCTGATGGACACAAAACACCCTCCTGCCTCTGCTGATATCTAACAAGGCTGCCCTTATTCCACCGAGCTGATGAATAGGGATCATGTACCACTGTTCATGCTGGGTATTCTCCAAGGGCATTATATGTAACTGTCTGCACTCTACTGAAGGGCTCACAAGGTTCTTTCTTGTAATCTAATGGTACCTCAATTACCCATATCACTTTCCGAGATTTCCTTAAAATCAGGACTGTCACTGTCTGATCTTCACCACAGGCATCTAGGGTAACAGTTAAGCATTGTGTAAAGTCACAGCATCAAACATTATTAAGTCCCTAGGAAAAGTATCCTTCTTAGAGACCCAGAATGGACACTTGGTTTCCAGACTGCGTCCCATCTCGATGTGAAATCACTTCTCATCACTATATATATTGTTTATTACTATATATATGGTACAAGTATTTTATTTTCATATACAAAGCACATATTTCCAGCTATCTAACTGGGCCTTTTATCTGTCAGAGAATTGGGGATTGAGCCCTTGCTGAGTGGATTAATAATTTTACATTCTCATATGCTATTATTAAAATTTAGAGAACTCTTAAGCCAGTAGAGATGAGTTTGCAAGTATATGAAAATAAAAAGGGGCTGTTGGTGGTTATGGTTCCCAAACATCTCATAAATCTCTGAATCATTTATTTCTAGCTTCATGAGGAAGAAACTGAGTTGAAGAAAGGTGTTTATTATCCACTTAGTGAGGGAGAAAAAGCTGCAGCCCCTCACATGAGATATGTGGCTTTTTTTCCTGCTGCAGAACTTCCCCAAAACACACTGAGTCCTGATGCCATGGTTTCCCCCCTGGAGAAGTATTTCTCTCCCTACCTGGGAAGAAACATCCTGAAATTTCCTCTCCAATTGGACTTTCCTGGACGTGTGGAAAGCAGAAGCAATATCCTCTGCCAAGTAAAGCAGCCAAGAGCTAACTGAACTTCCTCATGTGTTCCAGGGCTTTCGCAAAGCTCTTTCACATTTCAAAATAAGTCCACAGATCCTAAACCCATTTTCCTCATTTGACAGCTATGGAAATACTGAGAGTGAATTATCTACTGACTGAGATTGGGATGAGGAATAGAATACTCGACAGGACTATAACTTGTAGGAAAATCAAAACATTTTCTTTGATACTTATTTTGCAGCAGCTACTGCTAAAAAGTAACAAGAAGAATAGCCATTATGTGACAAAAGTTCTAATTTTCTAACACGCTAGAATCCAAAAACTTCAGAGGTATTTCTCAAGGAGAAAATCCTGCTGGAAATGGCATTTTGGTAGAAACGGAGAAGGAAAAAAAATCCCGTCTGTTTTCCGTAGGGAAAATGTCTTATTTGTGGTGAACATGAAACAATGATGAAATATGACATTCTCATGGAACAGTCTCACGATTTTCACTTATAAAATGACATTCTTTGAGTAGTTTAACACAGGGACTTGGTATGAAAAGGAACATGGGGGGCTTATCAACAAATGAAGCTAATACTGCATTGAACTTCCTGAGAAAAAAAATTCTAACCAAATACATTTTGTTATAATTAGTGATTTACATTTTTTAACACAAACTCCAGGGCAATGTTTTAAAGTCTAGAAAGATAAGAGTTGGGATTCAGCAAATGCTGAATTCTGAGCAATGTCCTGAGAATGTGCATTTTTCTTTTTGGCCCAATTCTGAGTTGTATTTGCCCAGTTACGAAAACTGGCACTCATAGAGAATTTTTCACTCATTTGATAAATATTTATTAAGAGCCCATTATACACCAGGCAGTGGGGATATAGCCCTAAACAAGAGAGACTTGGTCCATGCCGTCAAGATGTTCACAGCCCAGCAGACAAGGCAAATACAAAGCACACACAGGATGTCAACCTGTACCAGGAATCTTGTGAAATGAGCTATGGCATTAAACGATCACTCCCAGCTTTCCTAACCAAATGCAAGCTCAGGACAAATGCTTAACTGACAGATACCTAAACAAATGTAGACCTATCTCATTTTTTCTGCCTATGCTTTAGCAGAAACACTTGATGGCTAATCTAACAACCCATAACAGGATTCTTATTCTGGTTCTATCATTTACATGTACTGGACTGGTGATCTCCTTGTAAAATGAAAATCCTAAATTTTGGTGGTCGCACCCTGACTGTGATTTATTTTTTGTCACCTCTAAATGGGTTACTCTATTAAATTAATCAGGTGTTCAAAAAGTGTTGGTTCATAACAGGCACAGCTTATGTTGTTTCACATAACTTTGAATTAATTAATCTAATAAAGACTAAGATTTGTGGACAGATCTTTTATTTTTACACATTTTTAATTCAATTTTACAAAATGGAATGATACCTATCAAGTACTGAATAGCTACTATGAGCTAAGTGGGGTTTTGTTAACATGATTACTGGTAAACCCCGCCCTCCCCCTACAGCCCTATAAGGTACTATTGGCCCTATTTTATAGTTGAAGGGCTGAGAAGTTGAGAGAGTTTCCCAGCACCACACAGCTAGTTAGTGTAAAGGCAGCAATGGAACCTCTGATTATCTGACTGGTTATTTTATTCTCTTTACAGTCCTAAATTGAGTAAAGAGTTCTCACCCACTGGGGCTCCATGTAAAATTATTCATTGTGCCGCATTATAACGATGTTATAGTAATGCAGTAAAAGCTTTCAAGCAACCAGAGTCCAATCAAACATCTAGGGTGCAATAAAACATTGGATTAACTATTGAAATGAAATGTGAAATAACTTCTCAGGTAAATGGTAAGTCAATGGAGCGTTTCTAACTATGAAGTCTTTCCTAAAATGAGCAAATGGCATCAAGCATTGCTACCAGCAACCTCCTGGCTGTGTGAAACTCGCGGGAAAGAGGGAAAATCATCTCGCATTAAGTGGGGGGTTGACCTAGAAATTCATCAAGAAATGCTGGGTCAGGGAGAGCTTGTGTTTCTCGTTTTGGTCTATCTCCAGCGGAACTAGTCCTACAACAGTTCCACTGAATTGCTGCGAGGCCAGGTCGCCTGTTTATGAAGGGATGGTCCACGTTTTGTTAGTAAAGCCAGATCACTACCACCATCGCTCTGCAAAAATCATCAGACGTCCCCAGTAAAACATGGAGCTCTTTCTGGGTGAACAGGAATATAAACTTGAAAGTCTAAAGGGAAATGCACATGGATCAAATTGCTCTGCACCAGCTCCCTAAAAGCTCCCAGCGAGGTTAGATACCCAAGTGAACAGCCGCGGCCAGCTGACTGCACCCAGAAAGCTTCCGGCGACTTACAGATTCTCAAGGAAGCTGAGATCCACCCCGAGGCTCAGTTCCTAAGGTCTGGCCGCTTTTAAGGGCTGTCTCACCCCTTCCAGCACAGCGGCTCCAGGACACAAGAGATCTGCCAAAACCGTTCACTGGGCACTCACGCTGGGGAGCCACTTAAAAGAAAACACGTCCCTTTCGGCTTGGGGGTAGCATGCTCCCCATTCAACGCCCTACTGGCTTCTGAACACCCATATGATTAATATTGGTACCCAGCAAAGAGAACTTCTTCTGACCTTGAGCGTGCGCGCTAAATAAATTACCTCGGAACGAAAGTGGTGAGATCTCAAAACAGCATCTGGGGAAAAAAAAGAAAAACGAGACTTCAATTAACTCCTTGTTCTTCACCTGCCGAGTCACCGACGACTTACCCGGGGGACGAGGGTCGGGGAGGCGCGTTCCGGACGCCTCTAATACAGTGGGGACAGCCTGCAGGGAGGGTTGGTTACTAGGCCATCGGTCTCTAGGTGATTTCTCCGCGAGAAGTTTCAGGGAAAGTTCTGGGGGAGTTGGGGAGCCCCGAACTCTCCATGCCCCACGCTCCAGCGCCGGCCGGAGGGTGGGGGTGGACGAGGCTGCCGCAGCCCGGACTCCGCTCCAGCCATCCCCAGGGCTTAAGCACACTGACACCAAGCATCTGGTACGTTCCCCCCACCTCCCAGCGCTCTGCCTCGCCGCGGTCACCCCAATCCGGCAGACCCGAGGAGGGGGACAGGGACGCTAAACACGGAAACGCACTGGGCTGGGGGAGCGGGCGCGAATGGGGTAGAGGCGGCAGCGCGGAAGAGAGCGAGCCGCGCTTCCCTCTCCAAATCGGCTTAAAGGTTCCTCCCGGCCCGAGTAAGCCCGTCGCGGGGTGTCTTACCTCGGCTCCTTGAACGACCCGAAAAGACCGATTTCATCGGATGCCTCCCCTTCTGGAGCCTGCGGTGCCAGCAGCAGAAGAAGATGATGGTGGCGATGGTGCCTAGCAGAAGCAACAAGAGGAAAAGGGCACATTGGATGCTGTAGGGTCTCAGCAAGACGAGGAAAGCGGCGGCAATCATGGTGCGGGGCGAAGCGGGGGCGGCTGCCGGCGGGGCTGGAGGGCGGCGGCACAGGCACCCGCGCGGGGCGCACGCTGAGCTGCGGGCACGGGCGAGCGCGGCTCAGCGCGTCATGCCCGACGCTTGCGGCCCCGCGCCCGGCCCAATGGCTGCGCACTCGCGTCCGCCGCGCTACGCGAGTGAGCCCGGGCTGCGGGCAGCGCTGGCCATGACTCAGCAGACGGCGACCTGGCAGGGACTTGGCCGCGGGTAGCCCACCCCGCCCTCCCCGGGCGCCCCCGCCCCCACCCGTGCGCAGCCCCCGGGCGCAGCCCAGCCAGAGAAGCGGCGGGCGGGGAGGGGCAGCACCGCCGCCAATGCGGCCACCCGGGCTCTGCGCATCGTCCCACAGCCACCGCCGGCCTCTGCATCCCCGAAGCCGGGAGCACGTGGGGCGGGGCAGGGACGCGGCGGCCCGCGGGGGGCGGGCGTGGGGCGCCGCGGCGGGGACTCAGCGGATGACATCACGGCCGGGCTGCGGCAGCGCGGGCGCGCGGACATGGCTGCTGCGGCTCCGGCGGCGGCCGCGGGCTGCGCCCGGGCCTGAGCGCCCAGTGCCCTCCCGCGGGGCCGCCCGCCGGTCCGCACCGTCCGGGGGGCACGGGCCGGGCGCCCCTCCGTTCCCGGACGCCCGGGCTGCCACCTCTCCAGCCTCCCGTGCCCAGATCGCTGGGGAGCCCGGCGACAGGGGGCGCCCCGGAGCCAGGGGGAGACCGCGAGGCGCCGACTAGAGCCTGCAGGCGGTGCTGCCCCCGCCTCCCACCTCCCCGCGCCCCACCCCGAGGCTGGGGCTTCGGAGGATGCAGCCGGGTGAGCTATTGCTTGCGGGGGGTTCCTGCACGCCGAAGCGTGAGCCCCGGGCAGGGCCTTCCCTGGGAATCGGGGTCCCCCGGAACGGGGGTCCCGTCCCGTCCGTCCCCCCTGAACTGGGCGCGCTCCCCGGCGGAGCGCTCGGGTCTGCAGACTTGAACTCTGCCACTCAGCCGAGAAGGGGGCACTTTGCATCCTCTTGTATCCATGTTGACCCTAAAACCTTGCCTCCTTTAGTGCAATTGGAGGGAGAGGCACTTTCAGATTTAGGAACCAGCAGATGGAGGAAGTTGGAGATTGGCTTGTAAATATTTTGAGGAGAGATTTTGTAGGGCGAGTGAGGAAGTAGTGATCTATCACACTCAAAACGCACACACTCCCTTTCTCCCTCTTGCCCCCTCCCCTTTCTTCGTAATCAGCAAAAGGAATCCTGCAGTTGGAGATTTTCCCGGGGCCGCTGGCGCAGTGCGGACGCGGGAGGCGCGGCGGGGGCGCTGCAGTGGCCTCTGTCCCTGCGGCCGCCGGGCCACCTGGCCGGGACCAATTGCGACAGTGACCTCAGCCGGCCGGTGCTCTGTCGCCTTCTGCTGCTCCCGAGCCAGTGCTGGCTTTTCCCGTGCGGGGCTGGGTTTTGCTTGTTTTGTTTGCTCGCGTAGAGAAACTGCAATTACAGTGACAAGGTAACCCATTATTGCATTTGTGGAGTTGCTACTAACTACTAGGGTGGACTCTGGAATATTTCGGAGACTGAAGAAATTGTGTCCTAATAAAGTATTTTGTAAAATTCCGGAAAGCAGTTTAAAAATCGATGACAATACTTAATTTTGTTATTTGCTTGTAGGATCTCAAGATCAGTGTGGTTTTCTAACTATACAAAATACACTATTCAGCTCTGCATAAAGGCTTAACCATTGATGTTCTTAAGGCCTTTAACGTATTACCACGTGTAAGCATTAAAGGACACTCAAAAAGGCATTGACTAATGCATGTCTTAAAGGCCAGATTCATCACCATGGGAAACAATGGATTGAGTTTTCTTTATGTACATCTTGTTTCCTATGACAAAATAAGCATTATCTCATTCAGTTGTTCCGGTTTGAAGGTGGACCTTGCTTGCGGATGCTGTATAAAGTGAGAATGGTGAATCAGAGTGCCTGCAGGATGGGCTTACAAGGTCCCTGGCTCTGGGGCTGACAGGTAGCACTGCATTTGTGCAGGTAGCTCAAAGGTTTCCTGATACCGCAGCCACTGCAGTGAGAGACCACATTCCCATCCACTGTGCAGGGGTTATTGAGGAGAAGCCTGGGAGCCTACCCTGCAGGGCACAACAGGAAACGAAGAATTCTGTACCGCACTGCCTCACAGTGGCCTGGTGGAGTAATTTAAAACAACAACAAAACTGAATTAACCTTTTGCAAACATTGGGAGAAATAACTAATGAGGAAGGTCATCGTTACTTTATACTTCTCATTGAGGAAAATTTGTGAGTGAGCTGAAATGGACCTAAATATCCTTGAAACATGTCTAAGACCGCAAATACAGCATAATAACCAATTTGCCCCAAACTGTGCATTTATAACAACAGAAAGCAACTAAATAGCAATTATGATTTTCTGAGGTACGACTTTAGCACAATTGTTATCACTCTGAGTCTTGCTGCAGCCGTTTGTAAGTTTGAAGTGCACACAAGAACATCATTTATCTTTTTTGGCAGGCAAATACTTAACTGCCCTGCAGTAGGATTATAGATATTTCTTTTTAGATGCATTCATTTCTGTTCTTTGCATCAGTTATCTCAAGGATACTAATAATGATAATAAGCAAACCAAATCGTTGAGAGAACTTAGTATTTAGGTTCCATTGTTTTCTGCTTTGTTTGTTGCTAATTTATCACTCCCTTCTCCAAATAATGGCATGTTATTAATTGCTTCTTTCTGTGTGTTTGTGTGATGCTAATGCGTTGTGGAATTCAATAAATATTAAATCAACCAATCAATCCTTTTTGGAAGTTAATTTAGTAAAATTCATACCTTTTCTTTCTGATAGATTTTCATTAAAAAAGAATAAGTGACATTATATCAAATTCACAAATTTAAAGTTTGGACGTAGGGGTGGAGGAGGAAAGTCCATGGCCAAATCTTTCATCCCAAAGAATGCAAAAATGAAGATAGGAAAGTATATATAATTTTTTGACTTTTTATGATAGTGAGCTAGCACTGTCACCCAAGAGAAGACAAATGAGTTGGGGAAATTAGTTAAGAGAGTTTGGTATCTGGTATGTAGAAGATGGCCCACCCTGCAGCCCTTTTTCCCTTTAGATGCTCAACCAAATTGAGAACACACACAAGGAACCAAAAGGAAATTAAAATGTTAACCTCATTCAGGGTGAAGTCAGATTGAAGAGCATAGCTTAGGCTCAAAGCCAAAATGGGGCATCTTATTCCTTTTCCACTAAGTGCACCCCCGCCCAGTCACAGCTAAAGAATTACAGTCCTTCCCAACAGTAAAGCAGGAAAGAACCCTACCTGTACTACTTCTCACCTGAAGACCAGAAGCTAAAAAGAGCCTGACACTCTCCAATCCACGAGGCCTGCAGCACGAGTGAGCAAGAGGCAGGACCGTGTGTGAGAAGGGACCTTTCATATACCAGCCCTGCCCATTGGTGGCCCCAGGCCCTCCCCAAGGCCCCTCATCACTGAGTCATTCTGCTCCCAAAGATAAGAGTAAGGGGCTTTAATAACATGACAGAAACATCTTCTGCAGTGCCTCCCTAGAGGTAGGAAGTTATGGCACAAATTCCTGATGTTTGGGTCAGGGAGAGATATAGAAAAGGAGAGAAGGATCCATCTAAGCTATGTGGCGACCAATTGAGGGAAAGGCAGGGATTGCAGAGGACTCAAGTTTTGGGCTCGGGTGAAGGAAGAGTTGTGAAGGCAGAGGTGACAAACCGAGTTTCAGAGCCTCTGAGGGGCAGAGGTGTCAGAAGGTCATCCGTGTGAAATTAACCATGAAAACACGACTGGAGACTGAGAACCAGAGACAGATGGGAATCACCCGCATCAATTATAGTTGAAGTCACAGATGTGGATGAAATGACTATGGAAGAGAAAGTGTAGAAAGAACTGGTATCAGTTGAGGTCTATCCCAATGGGGCTTTTTCTGTAAACCTACCTTGCTGGAAACACCTCGTAGAGTAACTATGTGGTTTCCTTTACTCATAGAGCTATGTGTTAGATTTGTGGGGAAGAACTACAAGACAGAGCTGCCAAGTGAACTGTGAAAAGCCAAACAGTCAAACTTTTTTTATCTTAGGTATTGGCACATCCCAATGATCTCTACTGTTCTAGGGTGTGACAGCTTAGGAGTGAATATGATTTGAACTTAATGCATTTTTAAAGGGTATCTAAAGTTCAGAACCCGGCAGATCCATCTCCTGACCCTAAACATGGTCCTAAAGAAAGCTGCTAGAGGAAATTGGATCCCAAAGATTACAGGTGGGGAATTTTGAAGTTTGTCCATATTCCATTGGAGATCAAAGAAGCCCAACTAAAAGGATTGTGGACGGACTGACATGACAACTGTGGATTGAGCAAAACTTCTTTTTGCAAGGGCTACCTTATCTTGAAGGTTCTGACTTCGGAGGAACAAAGGTGATTGGCAGTGGAAAAAAATCAGAACATGTGAAATTCCTTAAAAATTTATTGACTGAAATAATTTTGCCTATGTTGCACATAATTTAATAAAAAGAAAAAAAACCTTTACACTTTGTGCAGAAAGTAAAAAAACAAAACAAAAAAAAACTGGAATCAGAGCTTTGGAGATATCTTCCCCTTGTGGACTGGAGAAGGAGAGCAGATGACATGTGGGAAGTGCTTCCAGTTCAGTGGTTCCCAGGACAGATGCACATCTGGGGTAAGGAGCCCGAGGGCTGAGGACCGGTGATGAGGAGGCCTCTGCACACCTTCCGGGGAACTGGCTCATCGCAGTGGGAGAGGCTGAACCCAGACGGGAGTGGATTGGAGAGGGACGAGGATGTGGGGAAGAGGCAAGAGCGCTGTCTACGGTCTTTGGAGAAATTTAACTCTAGAATGCATGGGTAGAAATGCAAGTAAAGCCTGAGTAAAGGGCAACACATGGGCTTTTGTCAGGACAGGGGTACAACTTGGGAGATGGAGCCAGCAGTGGGAGAGAAACTGAGAGTTGAAGGGAGGGGAGAAGATGACCTCTCCAATGCGTCTGTGGTTTAGATACTTGTCCTCATGCTCCCTGGGTCCCCCAGACCAGTTCTTTCTGCTCTCAGACTGCCTTTGACTCTGCAGAATTAAAACTGACCCTGACTGGTTGTGATGGCCCCCTGCCCCTGGGCTCCTCCCCACCAACCCTGGCTACTAACGCTCAGACTAGAAGAAGGATTTTTAGGGAAAGAGAAGGAATGCCTTGGAATGTAGCCCTGGTTGTTTGTAAGCATTTATTACAAACCTCGATAGAAGTGAGTAGATGCCCCAACTGGTAATCACACAGAGACATTCCATTGGAATGTTACCCCCTTGAAAACAAAAAGTTTGGGTAAGAATGGCTCTAGCAATAAATGATTTGAAATAAATCATACTGATTTTGGACTGGCAACCTTCTTGATCCTAAGTGAAGTGTTTAACTCTCAGAAATCAATGGCATGAAAGGAATTGGGAGGAATCTGAGGAAACATGTTGTATGCCTGTTTATTCCCAAGTAGTTTTCATGGCAGTCTGAGACCAGGGCCTACGCCAACCATATACATGTTCTTGTATTGAAAGTTCAAGGAGCTACATCATTTGGGAGCACCTACAGCAACTCACATAATCTTGGAGGCAATTTCCAGCCACCAGAATCAGGGGAGCCATCATATAGACGCATCACTATTGTCTTTTTAAATTTTGCATTTTTGAAGGAAAAACAATTGTTATTTGCAATAATATCAAATATTTGCAGCAAATATTTCCCAGGAAAGGACTTTATTTTACAATAATAAAAACTTGGAAAATAACTTAAAGGCATCATTGTAAGAGAAAATATTTCAAATGACATCATCCCAAATTGTTCTTTTAATATTTTAGAAATTTTAGAGCCTAATTAGGATTTGTTGTCCTACGGGTGGCAAAATCCATGATAATGCTTGGAGGGAGGGGTTGTTCTTTTTTGTGAACATTACAGGCTTCTCAAAAAAGTCTGCTGAGTTTGAGAGTTTAAAAACATCAGTATAATTGAATTCATCTACTCTATAATGCTTTGCAGACAGTTTTTGGAAAGTAATCATTTATTATCCACAAGCAAATAGAATTCATTTCCACAGTTTCCACAATGAGTGCGGGATTAGTCATACAGCAAAATACTGAGTCATTTGGCCAGAAAGTTTACTCATAGTTGTATGAACTGCCAATAGAAAATCTGAGAGCTGTTCATAAATCAAATTTTAAAGCTCTCAGAGCTATAAATCACTTTGCAGCCTTGTTCATTATTATTCAGATAGTGTGAAATATTTCCACCATTTCTAAGAATGGGCAACTTACAAAGCAAGTTTGAAAGCAGAAGGCATTGCCTTCTAGATCCAAGATAAGAGTTGCCATGTTCATTACAAGCATTTCAATATTCTTAAGTGAAAAAAGGGAAAAAAGTACAGTAAGAGGTTTATAAGTTACATAGTAAATATGTTATGAGATGAAGAAATTCTTGATTAACTGATGTTTATGAATTAAATTCCAGATTGTCTTAATAAAACAACAGCAATATTTAATAGCTAAATTATCTCCATTTCTTACAATAATTTTTTGTAGGACTTTTGCGTTAAATATTTTGTGGTAGTAGCTTTGTATGCTAATGCATCAGCATGCTGATGGCCTGAAAGAATGTCATTAAGAGAACAGAGATAGCAAGCGTATCAAGGAAAATGGGATGAGTAACCGAAAATTAGTAAAAGATGTTTCAAAAACACACAGTTCCAGAGAGTATTGAAATTATCCCAGTGTAATGACATCTCATGGATTTAGGAACAGAAAGAAAAATATGTCTTAAAATGTCTTTGTGGTTCCAAAATACTTTATGGAGTAAGACAGGGAAACAAATAGCAAACTCACTGAATTAGCATACAGTAAAGTTTACATTTCACAGAAGAAAGCCAAAAACCTAAAGCCTGTTCTTGCTGGTCTTATCTCTGCTGTAGGAGCTTTTAACCTGGAGTTCACGAACAGGATTCTAGGGACCTGAAATTATATGTAAAACTGTGAGTCTCTTTGGAGGGACATGGTCCATAGTTTTCACCAGGTTCTTAAGGAGTTATCAAAAAGAAAAAGAGAATCCTCAAAACCATACAAATCCACACAGATACCAAGGCTTCTGCAGCATCAAATCATTCTCTCATCCATCGGCATCACATCACCTAAGTGCCTCCCCTGAGACTGGGAGAAGGGTCTGGAGCACCATCAGCCTAGGACGAGCTGAGGAAGCACTCAGCTCTAACCTATGCAAGTTCAGGGACATTTCCCCAGTGCAGGCGAACACCGCCCACCCTACGGCTAAGTGGAGACAGTGTTCTCTGAGTTTCCTTGTCTTCCCGCAACTTTAAACAGATTGGGAGAGGGGCAAGAGAGTTCACTCAGTAACTTTCATTGGGATGTCAGTTTCAGCCCTGAGAAGGGAAGCCTGTATTAACTATCTAGGGCCACTCCACAACCATCTAGATGTTTGAATGCATAAGCCCATTCTGAGCAAAAAACACTGGTCCTAGAATTCAGTCTTCAGCTGAGTCTGCAAGGATCTCTGTAGTCTTAAGGCTAAAAGAGAGGCAAGGACTTCGTATCAGGCTCCCAGAAACTACTCCTGGATATCCTGGTGAACGTAGCAGCCATTCCTCCTACATCCTGCCTTAGCATCGGCTGTGAGGCTTTTCAACATCCAGCCTTCCCCGGAGACCTGGGAGCCGGGGCCCTGGATCCTACCAGGATAACCCTGCCTGTGGTGTGGAAGACCGCCCACCCATCCTAGTGGCTGAGCTCCATCCACCCACTGTCTCTGCCTTCCCACGCTTGCCGTGCCTGTGAACCCCGCCCCCCATATTCCCAGGACACTAGGTCCCCATGTCCTGTCACTGTGATCACATTCCGTCACATTACAAGGCTGGCTATTTCATCATGGGACTTCCTCACTCCAGTGGGCAAGTCCAGTTTCCAGGCTGTCCTACTCTCTCAGTCTGGTGGTTCTATGTCCTCCAGGTTCCCTGCTGACCCTGTAGGCTGTGAAGGGTTTCGTACAATATTCACGCATTCCACCCAGAGACAGCCTTTGAACCACAATTTCCTGAGTGTCTCAGATCCCTCTGGGTCTATTCTTTGCACAGTTTCATTTTGGGGCCATCTGCAGTGAAGCAGGAACCCACCTTGAGCAGACACTGCAGGGTCACAGTTAGTGTCCCCCACCTCCTGGCAGTCTGCCCCAGGTGAGCTGATGGAGTCTGGGTCTTGGTGCCTGGATTAAGGGGCACCAGCACCCCAGGAGTTGGCTGGTATGGTCCCTGTTTACTTCTCCTCACTCACAGGGCACAGGACCATGTTCTGGGTTTCCTCATCAGGGAATGTAATGTTGCTTCAACAGGGTACAAAAGAATATTAGAGCAAGAAATTGGTAGTAATAATATTGTATTGAAATAATATTAGTATCTAATATTGGTAGTAGATGAGGGGGCAAAGCAGTTAAGATGATTGATTAAGTAAATTATCTGAAATATGTGACTCAGCAGATTAATTATGTTAGACCTAAACTTTAAAGACTATTAAAGTACAAAATTAATAGACACATTGGTAAATGGTATACACTTAATTTCATTAGTATACGATATTAACATGGCAGATATTTCAAAGAGAAATTAGCTTGTCCTTTCATGTTATAACTGGTAAGATAAATTAATATTTGAAAGTTGCATCACTCCTGATTTTTATGCATAGGCATTGATTCCTGCATCAAAATCATTACATTTTGTGAATTTTAAAAATTGGTCTGAAACTTATTAATGTTCTAGAATATGGTCCCTTAAAGCAAAAATCTTAATGATCTCATCTTGCACTCAACTTTCAAGATGGATAGAATGTTCTACTTTAATCAAAAAAGTGTGAAGTGGCAGATGGTTTACATGACTTAACAGTCATCCTAAAATAGAACTCTTCATTTTTCTTACTCTTCTTTAGGTGTAACTCTGCACTTGTGTTTCTGATAAATGGGGAAACGGCACATAAATATCAAGGGTGGGGACAGGTAATAACATAAGAATAGCCAAGGAGATAAATACTCACAAAAATTGATATTCCTTAGAAAAGATTTTGGAGGCCCTAGAACCATAGGAAAACTTATCCGGAGTCCCTCTGAGTTTTGCATATACTTTTTTGTGCAGACTTGCAGGTGGTCCCACACACACACACACAGCTACAGGCTTTTTTATTTTTTAATTGAAGTATAGTTGATTTACAATGTTGTGTTAAGTTCTGCTATACAGCAAAGTGACTCAGTTATACATATGTATATTCTTTTTCATATTCTTTTCCATTATAGTTTATCACAGGATATTGAATATAGTTCCCTGTGCTCTACAGTAGGACCTTGTTGTTTATCCATTCTTATATATACTAGTTTGCATCTGCTAACCCCATCCTCTGAATCCGTCCCTCCCCCAACTCCCCTCCCCCTTGGCAACTGCAAGTCTGTTCTCTATGTGGCTACAGGCTTTTCGTAGACATTTGAGGGGACAGGTGACATTGTGGAGCAGGTGAAGATTATCTTCCAATGCTCCCAGCCTCTGATTTCTGCACTATTATCTCTCTGCTGTAGGCATCTTGTTCCTGAACACATCGAGATGAAAATGAGCTGGTCTCACTGTCTCATTACAGATGAGACAGAGACTGAGCCATTTGGCATCTGGCTTTCCTGCCAGGTCAGGAGCAGCAGAAAGACTCTGGTACAGAAGAGAAAGTTCATGTCTTTCTCTGCTCAAACTGCTATAACAAAATACCAGAGAATGGGTAGCTTATAAACAATAGAAATGTATTTCTCACAATTCTGGAGGCTGGCAGTCTTAAATCAAGTGCCAGCATGGTTGGGTTCTGGTGAAGCCCCTCTTCCGCGCTGCAGACTGCCGACTTCTCACTGTGTCCTCACCTAGCAGAAGGGGCTGAGGATCCCTCTGGAGACTGTTTAATAAGGACACTAATCCCATTCATGACAGCTCCCCCCATCATGACCTAATCACCTCGCAAAGGCCCCATCACCTGATACCATCACCTATGAGGGTTAGGATTTCAACATATGGATTTTGGGAGGACCCATTCTGACCATAGCAGCTGGGTGTAGGCAAACCAGGAGGAACAGTGCTGTACCTCAGGGCTCGTCATAATGGAAATGTCACCAGCTGTAGGCTTACAGGGAGAGGGAAGGAAGTGGTTATCGCAACCTGAAAGGAGAGGGTCACATAGACAAGGCAACCCCCTAGGAAGGGAGGCAGGAGGATACATCCTCCTAACTCCCTGTTCTCCTTCCCTCTGATCTCCTGCTTGGACATGCTGTTGGCTGAACCCAGCTGGGACGAGGGCAAGGGAGCCCAAGCGTGTCAACCTCCAGGCTTAGAGAGCAGCTTAAAGATTGGGGGGAGAAGGGATCAGAGGGGCAAAGAGCGGGTCTCCAGCCCTGGTGGCTGAGCAGGATGACAGTCCTGAGAAGCTCTGATGATCCTGTCAAGACTCCAGTCTCTGGGGAAATGGGACTATGAGGCAGAACTTGGCAAGGAGGGCCTTGTAAGAGCTTCATCAAGCAAAGAAAGCAAAAGCTAGTTACTGGAGATGATAGAATTTGCTGAAAAGCTGACTTGATGATTAGTTTCTAACTTCTGGCTCGAGTCCTTCTTATGGGTTAGCAACTGGGATTGGTTGCCAGGGTCCACTGGGGCCCCAGTTTCCTCATCTGTTAAGTGTGAATAATCCTTGGACCTACCCTGGAGCGTGACGGTGAGAATTAAATGAGTTAGTATAGGTTAAACGCTTTGAATGGTATAGTAAGTACTCAGTAAATATTAACAATATTTTTATTGTTATTAAATGAAGGAGACAGGATTGGAAAGGTCTAAGGATGTCAGGTAGGGCAGGATGGGGAGCTAAATGAATTCCTTTCCTAGATAATGGTTACATGCATGACAGTGCATGACATCACATCTCATTGGTTAAATTAGCTTTAGTAAAAGTGCATCCACAAACTCTGGCCTGATGAGACTGTTTTTCTTTCCTTTCTCATCATGGGAAGTTGAAAATGATTCAGGTCTAGAGTCCCTCAAACACACTTAGTGTTTCTGAGGTTCACACACAGTCTCCAATCAGTCTAAGTCATGCAATCATAGTTTGGCAGCATTGCCGAATCATCCTAAAGTATATTGATCATCTTTTTAGTTGGGATATTTCTGGAACAACTTGGAAATTGAAAACACGTTAGATGGCATTTGGAAATGGCAAGAGGAAAAAGAGTGAGTTGAAATGCTCCCTAATAGATATTAGTAAAACCCCGTAATTTCTGTCCAGAAGTCAAGAACACTTTGATGAGGAAGCACTTGCTTTGCTCAGTAGAGCGCTGTGCTTGCTGCAGGAGAGGACACCTAACCCTTCAGAGCCATTCTGATCTTTGGTGTTTTTTTTTTTTTTTTTTTTTTTAGATCTTCAATTTTTAAAAAAATTGAAGTGTAGTTGACTCAGAGCCATTCCAATCCTGGTTTGCCTTCTTCTAGTGTATATATAATTAAAAATAATAATATGGACATGTCCCTCCTCCATGCCTTGCCAAAGGCTGAGCTGAAGCTAGTAGCCCATTTTACAGAGAACATTAAACCAGCCACTGGATATTTAGAAATATGTTGGCACTATTTTCCTGGCACTTTGGAACTCATTTAGAGGGGTGTCTTCAGTTCATACTCTGACTTGAGTACTGAAGAGGACCTTCTATGCCTGTACATTCCAAAACCGATATGTATAGAAAACAATCCAAAACTTTTGGCAATTTGAAAGGGTACTTAAGTTTTATTGTAGTGCCGTACTTGCCTTTCATGATTTTTATTTAATTCATAACAGAGAATTTTTATTTAAATACAAAGGGAGGTGAGATACCTGAATGATATTTTGATGTTCATTTAGTTTCCTTAAATGTGGTCCCTTGGGCTTCCCCAGGTGTCACAGTGGTTAAGAATCCACCCGCCAATGCAGGAGACATGGGTTTGAGCCCTGGTCTGGGAAGATCCCACATGCCGCGGAGCAACTAAGCCAGTGCACCAAAACTACTGAAGCCTGCGTGCCTAGAGCCCTTGCTCCGCAACAAGAGAAGCCACCGCAATGAGAAGCCTGCGCACCACAACGAAGAGTAGCCCCCCTTCTCGCCGCAGCTAGAGAAAGCCCGCGCACAGCAATGAAGACCCGACGCAGCCAAAAATAAAATAAATAAATTTATTTTAAAAAAATATGGTGCCTTTTGTTTCTTAGAATTTCAGAGGCGGCTTTTGTATTTTTGAACTCCTGCATTAATTGTATTATTGACATATTAAAAGTAAACCTAAATGCATTAATAATTTATATTTTTATTAATTTAATTTGCTTTCATTAGTTACAAAGTTCTCCGTTCTCTGTGTCTTATTTCTCATACGTCTTTTTCATAACTTGGAGGCTGCTTAGAACATTTTTCAAGGTATGGGTTATAACCCATTAGTGAGTTGCGAAATCAACTTAACATGCTGTGATCAGTCAGCACTTATTAAAATGAAATAAAATACAGTAGATAGAATAGAAACTGAGAGACTGCATCACATGCAGTAAAAGTGAGTATGTTTCCTGAAATTTTGTTTTAGTTTTGTGTGTGTGGGTGTATGTGTGCATGTGTGTTTTCTGGATCAAAATGTAGAATGTATATTTTGCCGTGAGGTACAAAAGATTGGAAAAAAATTGAAAGCCATTGACATATTATTCATCCAACCGCGTATCTTGGGAGAGTCTCATGGCTGTGGTTATATTTAATCTTGCCCCTTACAACTACCTGGGAATTAATCAAATGGTTTCTGTTAGCAAAAAAATAAATAAATAAATAAAATATAAAGAGGGGCAGGGACTTCCCTGGTGACACAGTGGTTAAGAATCCGCCTGCCAATGCAGGGGACACGGGTTCAAGCCCTGGTCCGGGAAGAAACCACATGCTGTGGAGCAACTAAGCCCGTGCGCCTCAACTATTGAGCCTGCGCTCTAGAGCCCACAAGCCACAACTACTGAGCCTGCGTGCCACAGCTACTGAAGCCCAGGCACCTAGAGCCCGTGCTCTGCAACAAGAGAAGCCACCGCAATGAGATCGTTTCAACTAGAGAAAGCCCACGTGCAGCAGCGAAGACCCAACACAGCCAAAAATAAATAAATAAATTTATTTTTAAAAATAAATAAAGAGTGGCAGATAACTCCATGGTAAATTTTTTTACCAACTATAGGAACTAGTAGTGTTTAATATATAGCCATATTCATAATACCCATTCTGAATTTGCTAATTGGCAGGTAGTACAAACCTTGACCCACCTGTCTGTGAATGTAAGAACAGTGGCCTGAAATCTACTGAAAAGTAGAGCTTCTAAAAGAGGTCTGATATGTCCATTCTGGTTGGTCTTGAATGAATTGTGTGTTTGTGAAGAAACTTGAGGATTTGCTCTTTAATGAAATCATATCAGCAGGAGAAAATTTTAGTACAGTTAGGATATTACAAAATCTGTATTTTTGCAAACTAATTTTTTTCCAATTTTTTTTGTGGTAAAAACACATAACATCAAATTTACATCTTAACCATTTTAAGTGTAGAGTTCAAGGGCCTAAAGTACATTCACATTGTTGTTCAACCATCACCATCATCTGGCTTGCAAAACTGAACTCTATACTCATTAATCAGTAACTTCCCAGTCCCCCTCTCTCCCACCCTGGGCTTATCAGCAACCCCTGTGAACCAGGACTCTGGCATCTGTTACCATCACTAAATAATACTTATTATTTAGTGATGATGACCGGTTAAATCTGGCAAAATCCAGATTTTACCAGTTAAATCTGGCAAAATCCAGTTTTATCAAATAATAACAATTTGCTGTCTGATCTAACTGGCTATATATTGTGTCTCTCAAGTACTGCTCTAAATGTTTAGTAATAATGTGCAGTGAAGTAAGGCACTGGGGAGAAAGAACTTAAAGCAGTTGTTCTGCTTGCCAGGAAGAGAAATGAGGATGACAGAAAAGGAAGCATGTGACACAACTGAACTTCTTTTCAATGTGATAACTGAGCCCCTAGGTCTGGGTTCACCAACCTGCTGCCCCTCTGCCTGCCTCCTA
The DNA here is from genome assembly GCF_965194805.1 of Balaenoptera borealis. Lineage (NCBI taxonomy): Eukaryota > Metazoa > Chordata > Mammalia > Artiodactyla > Balaenopteridae > Balaenoptera > Balaenoptera borealis. The sequence continues at coordinate 65,121,027 of NC_138869.1, read as the reverse complement.
TTTCTGTACAGCCTGTAAGCTAAGAATGTTTTTTACAGTTTTAAATAGTTGAAAAAAACCAATATAAGAATAGCATATCATGATATGCGAAAACTGTATAAAATTCAAGTTTCAGTGTCCACAGATAAAGTTTTATTGGAGCACATCCACACTGCTGTGTTTACAGATTGCCTGTGTGCTTTCATGCTGCAAGGGCAGAGCTGAGTAGTTGTGACAGAGACCACACGGGGTAGCCTGCTCAGTGCAGCACAAACCACGGTGATGCCGTTGTAATAATTTGACATTGTTTTAGTGTCGTGCATATCGTCATACCATTGTATGACATTGCATTTTATTTTTTTACTACCAGTGTATGCCAGTCATTCCACAGCAAAAAAAAAAGAGAAAATTTGACTTAGTGCTTTTAAAGCAGAGTGGCGTGTGGATTATTTTGTTACCAAACTAGATGGCAAAGCATTGTGTGTATTATACACTGACACTATAGCTGTGCTTAAAAAAAAACATATATATGTCATATTACCAAACTCAGCATTCATCCAACTCACAGGACAGCAAGTCACAACAATTAGAAAATTTTAAATGAAATATCACAGCAGAGTTTCTTCACAAAAATGAGAAATGAAAATGAGTCTGTAACCAAAATAAGTTTCTGTGTGGTTTGTTTGTTAGCCAAGCAAGGAAAGTCATTTACCGATAGTGAGTTAATTAAATCGTGTTTTACTGCAGTAGCTTAAGGCATGTGCCCAGAAAAAAATAAACTTACTTAAGACAATTTGCCTTTCAGCAAAAACAGTTATTCAAAGGAATGAGGACATCAGGAGCAACATAATTAAAACACATGGCAAATGACTCTGAGTTTTTCTTGGCTCTTGACTAATCAACAGATGTTACTGATATTGCTCAGTTCTTATTTATTTGAGGAGTAATTGCTGATTAATTTAGAGTGACTCACAAATTAGCCATTATAAATAGTCTTTGTGAAACAACTGTGGGAGAGAATATTTCCAAAGAGGTTGAGAAAACACTAATTCAGTACAACCTGAGGTGGAATCTGCTAGGATGTGATACAATTGATGGTGGTTAAAAATGTGTGTGGAGAGGGAAAAAGGTTTGTTGGAAAATTTTACAAAACTTGTGAAAATGTAAGGTCCTTAAAGCCTACAGTTATTCATTTTATTATTCATCAGAAGGTACTTTGCAGAAAATATTTGAACCTATTATGTATTTTTTAAATAGTTGTATTGAAATATCATTCACATGCAATTCACCCATTTGAAGTACATATTTCAATGTTTTTTTGTTTGTTTGTTTGTTTATTCACAGGGTTTGTGCAACAAACACCACAATCCAATTTTTAAAGAACATTCTTGTCCCCATTAAAAGAAACCCATTAGCAGGCATTCCTCCCCCCATCGCCCAATCTCTCACTCCTAAGAAACCACTAATCTGTTTTCTCTCTATAAATTTGATGATTCTTGACATTTCACATAAATGGAATCATACAATGTGTGATCTTTGGGGACTGATGTCTTACACTTAGCATAAAGTTTCCAAGGCTCATTTATGTTGTGGCATGTATCAGAACTTCATTTCTTCTTATTGCTGAATCATATTTCACTGTAGGGATGCACCACATTTTATTTATCTATTCATGAGTTGATAGACATTTGTATTTTTCCACTTTTTAGCTATTATGGCTAATACTGCTATGAAGGTTTGTGTACAAGTTTTTGTATGGATGTATGCTTTCATTTCTCTTGGGTATATACGTAGGAATGAAATTGATGTGTCATATGATGACGTAATATTTAACTTTTAGAGCTGCCAGACTTTTCCAAAATGCCTGCACTATTTTACAATCCCACCAGCAAGATATAAGGGTTCCAATTTCTCCATATGTTTACAAAAACTTTTTGTTTTCTGTCTTTTTTGATTATAGTCATCTCAGTGGATATGAAGAGGCCTCTCACTGTAGTTTTTATGAGCATTTATGTAGTGATTAATGATACTGTGCCTCTTTTCATGTGCTTATTTGCTATTTATATATCTTCTTTGAAGTGATGTCTGTTTAAATCCTTTGTCCATTTAAAAAACTGGGGCATTTGTCTTTTTATTACTGTGTTGTAAGAGTTCTTTATATATCTTGTATTCACGTCCCTTGTGAGATCTATTTTCATATATTTCCTTCCATTGTGTAAGTTGTCTTTACTTTCTTGATGGTATCATTTGTGAAAATAACGTTTTTGTTGTCATATCTATGAAATCATTGCCTAACCCAAGGTCACAAAATTCATAAAATCTCATAATGGGTCAGCATTGGCAAGTGAGCATTTGCCATTAATTTTGATGGTAGGGAACACTTTGAACCCTAATTAAACAAGATATATTTTTAAATTCCAGTCTCATTTGTAGGCCTGTCTGACAAAAAGTTATACTCAATTATTATTAGTATAGTTTCAATTTTATGAATAAAAATTTTGTGAAGATTTATTTTCTTCTTGCTTATAAGTACCCACATAATATCCTTGATTTTGCCCCTTGGCCTGCAAAGCCTAAAATATGTACTATCTGATGCTTCACAGAAAATGTGTGTTGACCTTGCTCTGAGTAAACAGATGAATGATATTTGCTACAAGTGGATTTTTTGTCTATGGAATGCTCTTAACTGTGTACCCCTGATTTAAAATTGCCTCTGGCTAACATACCTAGGATCTATGGATTTATAACTCCCTAGAGAAGGTCATGCAAGCTGTACAACTCTGAGGTATAAAATGGAGAAGTGTCACGACTTAAACACACCCACTGTGTGAGGTGACCGCCAAACCTCAGTTAGAGGCCTCACCTCTTATTCTAGAAGGAAGAACCTACAAAGCCAGGATGTCCTAGATCTCCCCATTCTGCCTGTGCCTTTTGATTGCTTGTATCTTTGAAATTATTAATAAAGCTTGATACTAAGTAAGATCTCTGATATTTGTGAGTTAGATATTACAGTCCAGTCCCATGAGTTAGCTGAAGCACTATTCATGTATTTGAAAACCTAAAGTAAGTTTTCAAAAAGTCACAAGAAGCAACCTTGGAAATACTAAATATAATTTTATGCTTGGAGTAGAGAATAATGAATTTCTCTTAAAATAGGTAAAAGAACCATATTTTCTAAAATGATTACTTGGTGTAATTTGGTAAAGAGTATAGTTACCTTCTACTCAACAATCCACATATTTGTCGAAGTCCCTTTAGGCTAGTCTCTTCTGTAAAGTTTTATTATTTATAATTAAATATCTTTTCATGAAAACAAACCAACATATGCAAGTAATAAGGATGTTACAGGGACTTCCCTCGTGGTCCAGTGGCTAAGACTCCATGCTCCCAATGCAGCGGGCCTGGGTTCAATCCCCGGTCAGGGAACTAGATCCCACATGCCACAATGAAGATTCCGCACGTAGCAAGGAAGATCCTGCGTGCCGCAACTAAGACCCAGCACAGGCAGATAAATAAATATTAAAAAAAAAAAAAAAAAAAAAGTTGCTATGACCAGAAGTGTTGAATCATCCATACACAGCAAAAGCTACATTTGATCATTTCAAAACTATTAAGCTTAAAAACTATCATCTGTTTTATCAGGTTTTGAAAAAATGATTCTACCTTAAAATTTTTATGAAATGCATTGTTGCCTTTGAGATTTTTTTGCATTCTTTATGGTACTACACTTAAGTTTACACCAAAGAAAATCTTCCATCTCAAAACTTTAGAGTTTTCAGAAAAAAAACAGAACAAATTTCTAGGCCATTCTTATTGATCTCCCTTGGAATATTTTTGATCCTGATGAGATCTGCTATTATTTTTTTTTAAGATTTATTTATTATTTTCATTTATTTATTTTATTTATCTTTGGCTGTGTCGGCTCTTAGTTGTGGCACGCAGGATCTTCAATGAGGCCTGCGGGATCTCCATTGAGGCACGTGGGCTTCTCTCTAGTTGTGGCGAGCAGGTTTTCTCTTCTCTAGTTGTGGTGCACAGGCTCCAGGGCGCGTGGGCTCTGTAGTTGTGCCGTGCAGGCTCCAGAGCGTGTGGGCTCTGTAGTTTGTGGCACGCAGGCTCTCTAGTTGAGGTGCGTGAGCTCAGTAGCTGTGGTGCGCGGGCTTAGTTGCCCCACGGCATGTGGGATCTTAGTTCCCTGACCAGGGATCGAACCCACATCCCCTGCATTGGAAGGCGGATTCTTTACCACTGGACCACCAGGGAAGTCCCTAGATCTGCTATTATTAATGTCTTTTTCCTAAAGTTATATAACTTCAGCCCTCAAATCATTTGCATAATTTTGTAAGGTTTCTACTTTGTTTTTTAGACTCCTCATAACTGATTGACAAGAAAAAACTTGAAAAGATGGAAAAAATTTATACTATTTGATTTTATAAATGACAACTTCTTGTATCTCACGTTCTGGAAACATGATATCCTCATGATTTTGAACCAAGTGAAAGTGTGTCCTAAATTAGCCAGTGGGAGAAAGAATGACAGGAAGTATTGAGTAAAATAATTTACTTGAGTGGCTAGTCCCTTTATGAAACATACAGTTGTAAACATATTATGGATCCTTTTGTTTGTTTTTCATTTTAAGGAAAAACATTAACTTTTGGACTACGTCCAGAGTAGCACCATCTCATGGGCATTCCCTCCTCCTACAATTTCAGAAAACCTTTGGTAACTAACTGAGAAAATGCAGAAGATCTTGCAAACAGAGGAAATTACCAATACCCAAGCTCTTAGAAAAGGAAAGAGGAAAAGGACGGAGACGATGGACTCAGAGAATGCGAACAGTGACCTGGATAAAGGGCAGGTTGGTGTGCTGCTGTTGTGGTGGTACTTTCTTCCCTTGCTCTGCCATAATTCCATAATTCCTTTCACAATTTATTAGTGCATTTCCCCCTCTCGTATTAATAGATTCTTCCCTTTAATTCTTTATTCAACTGAAGGAATAAAATTTCATGTTCTCTTTTTAATGTTAAACAAGTTGCATTAGAAACATATTCACAAGCCATTTTCCCTGCTTCTATTGGAGTGTGGCCAATTATACATTGTTCAAACTTTCCTTGATATCCTGGCAAATTAAAGATCAACAAACTGTTGGAAAATATTTTTTTCCTCCCAAAACCACTGGAGAAATTGGAACACCTCTTCTAAAATTTACTGCTTTTTTTTTTTTTTGACTTCAGTTTGTAGCCCATCCTCATCACAGGTTTGGTCAGGGCCCCTTTCTTATTTGTATTTATTCATTTATTCCTTTTTGATCTGAATTCCCCACTCCCATTCTCCTCCTACACTTTGGACAAACTATCCACCTGTTTATCCTTTATTTTTTATTTGTGTGTCTTTGTAATGCATGGAGTGCTTATGTGCATGTATTTTCATTTAATTTTTAAAATACATACTGTGCATTCTCATGGTTTAGAATATATTTTACTCTCTGGGGATAGTGTCTGGAGGCACTGAGAACAGTCCAGCATCTGGCATGCCACACATCCTAGGCTGCCCCACAACACGGCCTCTGACAAAACGAGGCTGTCCCGAACCCCTGGCAATAGAATTGTTTACTCTTAAACCCAGAAGGTTGGGAAAGCACCAAAATCTGCGTGTGGAATGTGCCCGGGCCAACTTTGAGAAGTTGTTGCTGTGAGACCTAAAGTACTTATGAGGTTTCCTGAAACAAAACAACATGTCAGCAGGGCCCATGGTGGGTCCATGTCTGCTAAGCATGTCTGTGACCGGTCACATGTGCTTTCCTATGGAGGGGCACTTCCCTTGTGAAAGTGTTGAAGGCACAAGCACAGAGTCAGAAAGCTAAATTTAAAATGAAGCTTCTTTGAGTAATAAAAAAATCAAAAGCCTAAAAATTATATATCTGTATATCTACATAGCGTGTGTGTGAAAAGTCTCCCACACAGCTGTCCCCACCCACCCTGTTCCTGCCTCCTGGCCCCCTACCACATGTAGCCACATTTATGGCTTTCTTGTTTATCCTCCCAGTGTTTCTTTGTTCAAATAAAGCAGATATGAATACAGATATTCTTATCCCCTTTTTTGCACAAAAAATAACTTACTAGATAGGCTGCTTTGTACTTTGCTTTTTTACTTAATATATTCTGACAATCTTTCCATTAGTATATAAAGAACTTTCTCTTTTGTACATCATCACCCACTGTCCCCTAGCATGGATATGGCTTGTTTCCAATCTTTTTCTTTTTACAAATCACGCTGCACTGTACAACCTTATGGCTCCATCATTTCACACATCATTTAGTAGTACATTGGTATCATAATATATAGCTCAATCTGTTTGATTTTTCAATCAGCACTGCTTTTAACATCTATATTGCTATTATATATGATACGTTGTGTCTAACAAAGCATAGCATCATTTTACTTATCCTTTCCTCCAATGATGAAAACCTAGATTTCCTCCAGCATCTTGGTACTACAAACAATGACAAAATAAATGTCCGCATACATGTCCATTTAAGAAACTGCGTGAGAATGTCTCTGGAATAAACACTTAGAAGGGTGAGTAATGGCTTTCATATGACAATGACATTGCTTTCCAGAATGTCCACATCAGTCCACATGCCCAGCAGCAGTGCATAAGGGGTTCCATGTTGTGTTTCCCTGCCAACACAGCATTTATGTCCTTATTTCATATATTTGGCAATTGATGGGAGAAAATGATATCTAGTTTCAATTTGCTGGTGCAGGTTTTGAGGGGGTCGGTGTCCAGTGGTTCCTTGAGGGCAAAATAGTCACCTGCTCTAGCAGGCCAGTAATATGGTTTCTTTTGCAATTTGTGTTTCTCAAAAACTTAATAGCTTTCCAAATTATTTCTTTCTGTTTGGTTTCATTGCAAGTAACTACAGCCAGAGATCTTATTTGGTCATAAATAAGCCTGAAAACTCTCCTCTTTTATTAAGGCTGCTCAGCCTCTTTTCTCTCCAACTTTTGGCAGTGACTTAATTGCCATATGAAACAAAAAGCTTGAAGATAATGCACTGAAGCTGAGGCTTACCCTTGGGATGGATTTCAGTGTCTGGCAGAAAACACTTAAAGAGAAAGCTCTTGAGAAAGCCTTGAGTTCACAGGCTTTTTTTCTTATCTCTTGCAATTTAGATGTAGACGTCATTCGTTTTTTTCAAACCTTGAAGATTTAACATTACTGGACTCAGTTTAAATTGCATGCTACATTCTAAATGCAGATGGAAGGAGAAAGCCTTCCATTTCTGCAAACTAGCTAGCACTGACAAGAAGTCACTGATACACACAGACATTCTTTTTCCAGGCCCAATAAGCACATGGTCTGCCTTCCAAGGCATTGCAGGTGACAGTTTTACCAAATGTGTCATCACCAAGGTCTAACAAGAGTCAACGACCTTCCAGCATGTTATACCTTTGCTCTTTTTGACCATAACCTGACTTCTAAGTAATTCAAACATATGGCAAGTTTTGGGTATCCGGCTTCTAGGTACCAAAATCTGCATTAGTTAAGATGCATGTTGCAAAGGCTGTAACAAAGACCCAAATATCACAGTGGTGTATGAAGATGGAAGTTTATTTCCCTTTCACATAATAGCAAGAGCAGTCCTGGTTGCTGTAGCAGTGCCAAAATGTTGAGGATCCCTCTTATCTTGTTCATTTACCTTCCTGAACACACAGCCTCTGTGTCTGGGTCAAGGTGACTGCTCCAGTTCCCACCTGCATGCCTTCCTCTCTGCCAACAAAAATAGAATTCAGGCAGGAGAAGGCCAGCCCATTCCTCCTAAGTTCATGACCCAGTAGTGGTACACATTGTTTCTACTCCTATTTGATTGGTGGAAGCTTAGTCACGTAGCCACACTGAGCTGTCCGGGAGTCTGGGAAATGTAATCTAGCTGACACCTACCTGCTGAGCTAAAAACTTATTACTGTAGAAGAATGGGAGAACAAATACCTGGTGATAGCCAGCAGTCTCTGCCACTGTCCATTTCTCTATTGAGTTTTTATAGTTTCTGTTGGGTTTCTTAGTCTATTCTGGTGGGTTCCTGTTCTATTCTTATTGATTGGCACATATACCATATCTACTGTAGAAATTAGTTTCATGTGGTTTTAGATTTTGCAAATATCTTATCCCAATCTATTGTCTATTAACTTTGTCTTCCAATGATGCTTATAAATGGATTTGTTTATGCTTGATTTCATTTCTCTCTTGTGGGAAATTGCTGCAAGAACTAGACCATATATTCTATTTTTTCCCAATTACTCTGCATAGAACTATGATCTCAATAGGCATCCTTCAGTTTTTTAAAATAAATATTTCATTTCTATTTAGCCAAATCCATCAGTTTTTTTATTAAAGATTTATATATCTAGCATGAGTACTTTAGCTACTTGCCAACATTGGACAATTGTAATTTTCATTACCATTATATATATTATATATGTCACACACACGTGGAATAATGAAATACGTATACATACATAGATTTGTATACTTGTAAAATAAGGAGTGAGATTGAAATGTATACATTACTGATCATACAAAAAGAGAATTGTATTTTCTGTAACTGATCTCATCTGGCTTTCAATTCTCCATCCCTGCTAGATAAGAAAAGGGGGGGGGGGAAGCTTGAATTTGTCCATTGACAGTGAATTACAGAGTGTTCTTTGTTGTTTTTTTTTAAATTTAAATTTTATTTTTGGCTGCGTTGGGTCTTCGTTGCTGCGCACGGGCTTTCTCTGGTTGCTGGGAGAGGGGGCTACTCTTCGTAGCGGCACACGGGCTTCTCATTGCGATGGCTTCTCTTGTTGGGGTGCACAGGCTAGGCGCACGGGCTTCAGTAGTTGTCACTCGTGGGCTCTAGAGCACAGGCTCAGTAGTTGTGGCGCAGGGACTTAGCTGCTCTGCAGCATGTGGGATCTTCCCAGACCAGGGCTCGAACCCGTGCATCCTGCATTGGCAGGAGGATTCTTAACCACTGTGCCACCAGGGAAGCCCAGTTAGAGTGTTCTGGTGTTTAAAATCCCTTTGAAGTATTGGTATAATTTCAGTCACTTCAGGGTTTAAGTCTCAATGGAGACTAGCTTCTCACTCTCCTCCACTTCCTGTTTTTTCCTGGGAAGTGTTTCAAGTTTTGAGGAGTCTTACATATCATCCAGCGTCTGGGGAGAGACAGCTGGTCTTCTGCCCAGGCTCTAAGTTTTCTGCCTGTTTCCTTAGCGTCCAGTACTGTTACTGCTGAGGCACAGCATTCCCGCCAGCTCCCAGGGGGTTCTGTTGGCACCATCTGCTGACGTTTGCTGTGCTGGGACCCACTGCCATCTTCTGTAAGGTTCTGGCACCCTGTAGCCTCCCTGTTCACCAGTTCCCCCAGCACTTACCCAGTTCCTGACCGGGACACAGGGATCCTCCAGATTCTCCAGCTGCTTTGCATGAGCTCTGGGGAGTCTGGACACTGTCTCTGGTCCATTTGTCCAGACACCAATTTTGTCCATTTCTGATCCGTGGCCCAGAAGGCGCCGTGTTGCCCTGATGTTGTTGGACATGGGGCCCCTTTAGGGCATTTATGATGTGCTGAGAAGCACGGAGCCGGCCCTGCTGCCCTGGGACTGCCCCTCATTCATCTGGATGTTTCCATCATCTACCCCGACCCCTGTGATCTACCTCTCTTCCCCACAAAGGTCGGGGCAGGAAGAGCAGACACTGGAATCTGACTTTCTGTCCTTCCTGTTCCGAATTCCTCCTGCTCCTCAGCCTGGCCCCAGGAGGTCTCTTCCCTTCCTATTCAGCAGGAACTTTCTTGATCTCTATTTTCAAAATTTTTATTGGAGCATAGTTGATTCACAATGTTGTGTTCTGGCGTACATGTGCCTTTATCTCTTCTACTCTAAAGTTTATTTTTATAAACATCATACTCCAGACTTCTAGATTTGGATCTTTATAAATTTCATTCTGTGCTCCAATTTTCCAGATTTGGATTAATATAAATATAAAAGCCAGCTTAGTAATTTGAGAAAATTCTTTTCTGCCTCAACAAAGCCTGGGTTTTACAACTCAAATGCATATGTTTTCGGACTATTGTCTTGCTGTCCTTAAAAAATATTTTTTAAACTAAAAGGTAGACATCAGTGCTTTGTTCTGGGTAAATCTTTCTCCCTTCTCTGATGGAATGAACCCCCAAATTAGCCTCATGGCATAGTCTCAACAGAGAGGCTGTGGATGAGGTGTCGGGAGAGAAATGGAGGATGTAGATGAGTTACAAAGATCTGAATGGTGGTCTGGTTGATTCTACTCTGTTATACTATTTTTCTACTTTGTGTTTCTCACTGAAGTTAGGCCGTAAGTCAGAATCCTGATTACTGTTTTGAAAGAGACATGTGCGTGAAACTTTGATGTCCTCTTTTATTCTGAGTTCCCCTGGATAGTGGAGGACCAAGCTGAGGCTAGATCACTTGCAAGGGCCCAGCTCCCCTCCTGGAAGAGCAGGAGCCTGTAGGTCTAATTAAGTCCCAGCAGCATCCGGAACACAGGATAAACCACGAGAGCTGCCTTGATGCTTTTGTTGTGCCTGCCTTGTATTTTAGAGAGACCCATATTCGGGAAATGCCTTTCTGCCCGGTGAGAGCTCCAGTGAGGATGAAGAGCCTCTAGCAGAATTGTCGAAGGAGGAATTGTGCACAAAAATAAGAGGCCTGAAACAAAAACTAACAAACATCCGGAAAGAAAATAGCCGCCTTCGACAGTCTTTGGTCATGCTTCAAGGTAAACTTAGAGAAAATTGACATTTTTAGATGAAAGGAAAAATACTTGTTGAGAGAAAGTATTGAAATCAGCTGTCAAGAATGAAAAAATCAGTACCTTAGAGAAAAAAAATCAAAAACAACATTTTAAGAAAATCTATGATTACATAATTTAATATGGATGCACTCTATTGAAGCTCTAGTTTATTGATTAAAAAATTTTAGATTATTCCTACAAAATACCAAATGTCATATTCATTTAATACTGTCCAACAAATATTTATTGAGTGTTTAATATAGGCTTAGAGAGAAAAGATCAGTAAGGCAACAGCTATGTCAAGGTGTTCATGATGTACTTATCTCATTCTCCTCTGCTAAGGAAAGCACTAGAAAATGGGGCCTGTTGTGATCTCTTATAGACTCACTGGAATTAAAGATTCCATATATTAAATTTCAGGTTCGGGGTTGGGAGGAGTGGTTTGGAAAATAATCATATTCCACTGAAGACATAAAGGGGAAAGACAGGCCCAAGAAAATTAAAAACAACCTGGAATAATGTCTTTTTGCAGAATCCTATATTGTGTTTAAGTGTTTATTTTTTAAAAATTATGTTTTCCATTTGTAGTTAGGCATCATGCACTATTTTGTACAGCTGAATATTTGGCAATATATCCTATGTGGGGCAGCATTCTGTTATAAAACAGTAAATACACAGAGTATTTTAAAAATAAATCCCTCTGGTTTCTGTGTACAAAATGAGTACAAGGGGCACAGAAAGGAGAGTGGGGGAGAACCACTTTTGAAAGGTATTACAGTCATTGGACTAACAGGATGGCAGCCTTGCCTAGGGCGATGGCTGTGGAAATAAAGAAAACAATTCCACAATATTTGGGGAGGCAGAAATGGTAGGAGACAGAACATTGTGGTGAGCTAGATTGACAGAGTAATGGCTCAGATGCGTTCCTACAAATATTGATCAAATTGAAGGCTTCCTAGTTTTAAGTAGAAACAGGCACACATGAATGGAAATAAGATGTTTATTCCACCAACAAGCCATTCTCTCCTTATTTTTTACGCTTTAAATATTGCATCTTTATAACTGATGGTTTTTCCTGGTGAGGTTTTTGCAATTTTCGAAGAACAGATTGTTCTTATTTTTATATCATCTGTTCCAGAACTTAGAGTAAGATGAAAAGCTAGCTGATAAAGTTAGCATACATTGCTGGTTCAAGTATTGATCTTGAAGTCACCGACTTTGGTTTGAATCCCAACCCTGCTTACTAGCTGTAAGCCTTGGCCCTGTCACTGTCCTGCCCTCAGCCCCAGCTTCACTTTCCTCATCTACACAATGGAGCCAATCTCTCATGTCTTTCTTGCCAAGATGATTAAATTAGATAATTGGAAGAAATGCTTTACCAGGGCCTGATACATGATAGGTGCTCAGTAATCATCGTTATTGTTTCTGTCTCCGTTTTTATTAACACAAGAACTTGACACATGGACCCCCCCAAAAGAAAATTAGACCAATTTTTTTCATAAATTTAGATGAGAAAATTTTAAATGCAAGAGGAGCAAATCAGTTTCAATAGTATATGAAGGAGACTTCTCTGACAGTCCAGTGGTTAAGACTCCATGCTTCCAGTTAAGGGGATGCGAGTTCCATCCCTGGTCGGGGAACTAAGACCCCACATGCTGTGCGGCACGGACAAAAAATAAAATTAAAAAAATAGTATATGAAAAGAATCATCACTATGAACAGTTTCTCTCTGTCCCTCACTCTGGAGTTGCTGTTTCATTTTCTAGTCTCTCTGCCAGCTTCCCACACCTTCCATATCCTCACTCTCAGCTGATGCCTTTGCTTCACGGAGAACTTGGAGTATGTGAAAAGACTGTCAGCTCCCTGCATCTGTGCTTGTATTAACCTCCACTTCCTCTCCTGTCACCCATGAGTGACCTGTCCTCTTGTCCAGCCAAAGGCAGTATGTCCATCTGTGCATCCTCTTTCTGCTAATCAAGGACAGCGCTCCAGAGATCCTCCCTGCTCTCTCTAATGAATCATCCCATTAGCATCAGACATACAATTATTTCTCCCATTAAAAAAAACAAACCAAAAAAACCCACCTTTCTCAGGCCATTTGCTTCTCTGCCTTCCACCCTGTTTCTCTCCTTCCCTTTGTAGGAAAACTCCTTACATCTTGACTCTATACACTGTTTTCAATGTTCCCCCTTTTATTCCCTTTGGATCCCACTTCAATTAGGTCCTTGTCATTCCATTGTAACGTCTCTTCTCATGATCGCCAATGACCTCCACGTATTAGTTTCCTAGGGCTGCAGTGATAAAGTATCACAAACTGGGTGGCTTAAACAGCAGAATTCCAAAATCAAGGTGTCAGCAGGGCCACGCTTTCTCTGATGGTGCTGGGGAAGGCCTCTCTCCTAGCTTCTGGTTGATCCTTGGCCTGAGGCAGCATTAAGACCAGACTTCATGTGATGACCTCACTGTGTGCTTGTCTGCTTCTGTGTCCAGACTTCCCTCTTTTTATAAGGACGTCAGTCATTTTGGATTAAGGCCCACTCTAATGACCTCATTTTAACTTGATTACATCTATAAAGACCCTATTTCCAAATAAGGTCACATTCTAAGGTCCTGGGGGTTAGACTTCAACACCTCTTTTTGGGGGGACACAATTCAGACCATAACGTTTCATATTGCTAACCCCGAAGGTCATTTCTCAAGGGTCACATTAAGTGCCCTGTTACATCTGACACCTTGGTTACCTCTCCTTCCTTGGCTTCTAGGGCACCACATTCCTCCTCCACTGCAGAGCTTTCCTTCTCAGTTTATATGGCTGCCTCACTTTGTCATCTTTCCCTCTAAATATCTGATGATGCCCCAGGCTCAGTCCTTGGACTTCTTTCTTTTCTATCTGCTTTCACTCCATAGGGGATCATATCCAATTCTATAGTGTTAAATCCATCAATAACTATGACTTATCTCCAGCCTGGACTTCTCCCTTTAGTTCCAGACTCATGGGCTAACTGTGTATTGACAAGACTGGCAGGCATCTCAGACTAACACCCTCCCTTCCGACCACATTCCCACCCTTCCCCTGCCGCCTGCTCCTTTCTTCCTTGCCTCGGTTAATGCTAACTTCACTGTTCCAGTTTCTCAACTCAAAAACCACGATGCTGTTTTGTATTTATTTCTTTTACACCCTACACTCAGCCCATTGGCAAATCCTACTTGGCTTCACCTTCAAAATATCTCTGGAATACAGTTCTTTGTACCACCCCCACTACAGCCACTCTGGTCCAAACCACCAGCATCTCTCACCCAGGTTATCATGGTGGCTTCCTCACTGGTGTTGCCACTTCCGCTCATGCTCCTGTGCAGTCCACTCTCAACACAGCAGCAAGAACATCCTGCTAAATGTAGGCCAGCTCACGTCACTCCTCTCTGCAGGCCCTTCCAGTGCACGTCTACCTCACAAGGGGTAAAACTGAAGTCGGTTTTATGATCTTTGAGTCCTTACATGATCCGGCCACCTCCCCTCCGCATACCTTTCTGGCCTTGTTTTCTACTCTCTCCCCATCCTTCTCTGTGATCCAGCCACACTGGACCACTTGCTTTCCCTCCAAAGACATCAGACGTGACCTGACGTCAGCATCTCTGTACTGGCTGTTCCCTTGGCCTGGGATGTTCTTTCCCCAGATATCCACAGAGTTTGCACCCTACGTACTTCAAATCTTCACTCTAAATTCATCTTTGCCCTGACCTCCTCCCTCCATCTAAACTTTCAACTTCTCTCCCCCTGCAACGTTTTTTTATCCCTTCCCGTTTCGTTTCCTCTTTGGCACTTAAAGTCTGCATACTCTATTCTGTCTTTAATATTGTCTGCCCCCCTGCATGCACACACACTAGAATGTACCCTTAGAAACCAATGTAAAGTTGGCTATTGGTTAGACTTCAAGCAACAGGAAGAGTCAGGAACTGCCAACTGCCACTGCAGTATTCGTGCATGCATTTCTTCTTTTAGTCAATATTTACAAGGTCCTCTATATGTCAGGCACTGCTCTAAGTACCTAGGAAAGCCCAGTGAACAAAACAAAGATCGCCGCTCTCACAGAGCTCACATTCCAGTGAGGCAAGCAGTCAAAATCATGAAAAATAACAATTAAGTAAAATTAAGTAAATTATACAATATGTTAGCTAGTGATAAATGCTATGGAAAAAATAGGAGAGGTAAAGGAGGATGGGGATTTGAGGGAGAGGGGGTGTTTTACAGTTTAAAATAACATGGTCATAGTAGGCCTCCTTGTGAAGCTACAGTTGGGAACTAGGAAGATGTCAGAAAGTTGAAATTTAATGTATAATCCAAATAAGAAAGGGGTCTGAGAGAAGAGTGCAGAGTGGTTAGTTAACTTTTGCTCAGCAATATTCCTCTTTGAACTAAGAATCAGAGCTGTTTATCTGCTAACTAGGAAAAATAGCAGAATAGATATACCATTCTAGACATTCAGAATGACAGACGTGTGTGTGCTCTACGTGCATGTGTTAAACATTTGAAACATATCTTGTGGACCACAACTGACCAGCACAATAAGATATAAAAGGAAAAAAGTGGTATGTCTATTGTACAAAAGGGTATTAAATTATCACTATTTGTAAAGAATGAATGTATACCCAGGGAAAACAGTGCCTCAGCCAAAAACTCCACTCTATTAACTAATGAGATTTCAGTAAAGAAGGAAAAATCAATTAAGTTTTGCCCAGGTTCATTTAAATATAGTAGAAAGCCATCAAAGTTTCAGAAATAGCCAAAGTAAAACCAGTGAATCACTGAAGTAGTAATTAGTAAAAGTTTATTGTGTGCACATCAAAAAGATACCACCAAAAGCAAAAAGGCTTATCTAAGCCGTAACAGTGTGAAATTTCAGAACACCAGGAAGGGAAAATCTAGAAGCTTTCAGAGAGAACAAGCATGTTACCCGCTAAGGAGTGGGAGTCAGATGACATTGGACTTTTCACCAGCAACACTGGAAGCTCTAAGATAATTGAGCAATGCCTTTAAAATTCTAAAGGGAAATGATTTAAGCCTAGACTTCTATACCCAGTGAAACCATCAACCAAGTGTGAGGGCAGAGTAATAATATTTTCATACTTATGAAGGCTCAATGTACTTCCTGTGCTTTCTTTTTCAAAAGCTAAGGGAGGGTGTGCTCCTTCAAAATGAGACAGTGAATCTAGAAAGTCAATCAGAAAACAGGTGGTCCAGTACAGGAGAGGGACAGGACGTAGCCACAGAATAATAGTGAGGGGACACTCCAGGGTGACAGGTCCATAGTAGCCTGGAAGCAGCTGGTCTAGAGGTGGACAGGTACGGGGGTTGCAGGAGAGAGATCACTGAGAAAAACATGAAATTGATAGATGACATGATGTCATCTACCAAACATAATGCAAGGAGATTTTATACCTCTGGTAGGAAGTTTTGAGATGTTTAAGTCAGAGAAACAGTTAAATAATAATAAGCAAGCTTTTAAAAATGAGATCATTTTAATTCTAGGAAAAGAGTCATGTTTTAAAGGAAAGGAATTGAGAATTACATCACTATAATAATGTAAGCACAGTATTTATTAAACTAGCAGTTGTGTTACCACTATCCTGGGATGATGGAGAGAAGAAGAGTGTGTATATATTTGCACATGTGGGTACCACATGTGTGTGTTTCTGTGTGGCTGGGGGAGGAGTTGAAAGAGGGCTGCCTTGTCATGTTATGTAGTTGAAAGTCAATAAATAATTATATGAATCTGAAAGAATAAAAGAATAGTTGTATATGCTTATTATTATTTAAGACTATGAAGGCAACTACCAGAGAAACAGGTAAGTGGATCAGAAGTTCTCCCTCTAGGAGTAGTAGGTAATCCAGGGTGGTGAGCGGTAGGGCAGAGGACTGCTATTTTTCATTATAAGCCTTATTGTATTTAAAAAATAATAAATGCCTGGTACATAATAGGTGCCCCAAATCTACCAGCTACCATTTTTTAAAAAAAAATCAGTAATTTCCTTATAGATCAGAAATTGCTGGTTTTATTCCTAAAAAAAAATAATAAAAAAGAATCTACACATTAATTACAAACAACTATAAAATATCTACTAGTTACCCTAACAAGAAATGTGTAGGATCTATGATGAAAAATTAAAAAGTCAGTGAAGAAATACACAAATCTAAATAGAGAGACGTCAAATTCATAGATGAGAAGATGCCAATTCATCTCAAAATAACTCACAGTTTGACTAGAATCCCAATCAAATGCCCATAATTGTTTTGTTTTGGTTTCTATTTTTGTGGTAATTTGACAATAATTATATTAAAGTTAACCTGAAAGAATAAATAAGCAAAATCAATTAAGAACATTCTGAAAAAGAATCTGAGGGCATAACTGTCAACATGAAATCATATAAAGTTCTGATAATTAAAAGCAACTTACTAGGATAAGAGCCAGCAGGACGATGGAACAGAACATACATCCCTGGATAATACCTCCCGTACAGGGAAGAAATGTCCTGGAGCCACTGTGGCACAGAGGTCAAGAGCATGGGTTTACAGGGGCCAAGCCACTTGGGTTCAAATCCTGGCTCTGCCACCTACTAGCTGTGTAACTGAGTGTGAGCTGAATGGAAATGATAAACGTACTTCCCTGGGTGACATGTAAAGTATTTAGAGCAGAACCTGGTAAGGTGAGTGCCATATAGTGTCTGCTTATCACTGTAGGATGACCAGTGCAGTCACACCGGGCCCTGCTCCTAGGAAGGCCCCACGTACTGGTTAAAAATACTGTCACCATATTAAAATTCTGAAGAAGCTTTGAACAAGGAGTCCTGCATTCTCCATTTGCAATGGGCCTGACAATTTACATAGCGAGTCCTGCAAGCCATTTAGGACAAGGATGAATTATTCAACAAATGGTGCTGGGAAAACTGATATTCCAATGTGGCGGGGAGGGTAGGTTTAAGTTAGGTTCTCATTTCACACCATGTGGCGTACTAGAAACATAACTGTACAGTTTAAATTATAACTCCATGTTCTGAATTTGAATGAGTACTGGTTTCGACACAGGATGAATTTTTATCTTTAAAAATTAATAATATGTATATTCTAATACTGTTCACCGAAGAGGCCTAGAAACAAGAACCCAATAGCAAAGAGCACTCCCAGCACTTGGGTGTGGCCTTGAAATACCGTTTCCCACTAAAGGGAGCTGGGGTTCCCTGGAGAAATGGCTGATTCCAGAACTTGCACAGGAAATAGACAAGACTTGTCAGGAGCCTCAAACAGGAAATATAGATGAAAATCTTGTCCTACCAGAAAGCAAGGAGGTCAGCAAAGACCATGTGGATGTGTCAACTGGAAGAGGTTCCCACTGGCTAAAGATCATTATTATTGGAGCATCAATAATAATGATCATGGCAACTGGTTATCGTGTATATTTACATGCATGACTTCATTCAAAAGAGAAAAAACTTAACGGTCATCTGAAAGAGCCAACTCATTATTTTGAAAACTGGCAAATACAGACTGAAAAATCAAGCATTTATCCTGCCATTATTATATGAAATGAACCTCAGGGTAGCCAAAGAGTTGATGAGAGAAAGTTTCCCTTGGTAGAAGAATTCTAGCTAAATGAAGAAGAATTAGGATATCACCATTTTGCAACCCCTGATGAATCTAGGCAGTGATCATCAGTGACCGCTAATATTGCAACAAAAGGTAACCATGCATGCAATGCCACCTGCTGGAAGTTAAAACATTGATCAAGCCTTTAGATCTAACTACAGGGAAGAATATGTTAAACACTCCCTTAGGGGTGCAATCAGCAAAATCCAGACTGTGGGAAACCCTGCAGGACAAAGGACTCAGTTTCTTCAACTAATAAATTGCAAGGAAAAAACTAGGAGATGAAAAGAAAACCGATAGTTTGTAAAAGAGACAGCAACTAATTGTAATGTATGGAGTTTATTTGGATTCTGATTCAAACAAGCTAAAAACAAGAACAAAAACAACGAGACAATCAGAGAAATGTGAACACTTGCTAGTTTGGTTTTTTTTTAAAATGATATTCAAGAACTATTGCTAAGTATTTCTGGCTGTGACAATGGTGTTATGGTTATATATATATATATATATATATAACCATATATATTATATATATATATATATTTAAATTTCTTACCTTTGGAGATATATACAGAAATATTTACAGATAAAATGAAATGATGCCTGTGATTTGCTTGAAGTAATTTTGTAGGTGGGGAGAAAGCGGGTGGGGATACAGGTGGAACAAGATTGGCCATGAGTTGGAAACTAGGGCGTGGGGTACATGGGAATTTACTATTTTGTGTGTGTGTTTATATTTTTCCATTAAAAGTTAGAAAAAATTATATCCAGGGAGAAAAAAAACTTACTTGTGAAAAGATGTTTAAACTGTATGAAATATATGAGTGAATATTTAACTGATCTGAATGACTTTCTAAGCATAAAGTAAATGAATGAACTAAGGAAATGAACTAAGGAAAAGACTGCTACTTTCTTTTTCTTTAACATCTTTATTGGAGTATAATTGCTTTACAATGGTGTGTTAGTTTCCGCTTTATAACAAAAAGTGAATCAGCTATACATGTACATATATCCCCATATCTCTTCCCTCTTGCATCTCCCTCCCTCCCACCCTCCCTATCCCACCCCTCTAGGTAGTCACAAAGCACGGAGCTGATCTCCCTGTGCTATGTGGCTGCTTCCCACTAGTTATCAGTTTTACATTTGGTAGTGTATATATGTTCATGCCGCTCTCTCACTTTGTCCCAGCTTACCCTTCCCCCTCCCCGTGTCCTCGAGTCCATTCTCTAGTAGGTCTGTGTCTTTATTCCCATCCTGCCCCTAGGTTCTTCATGACAATTTTTTTTTTTTTTAGATTCCATGTATATGTGTTAGCATATGGTATTTGTTTTTCTCTTTCTGACTTACTTCACTCTGTATGACAGACTTTAGGTCCATCCACCTCACTACAAATAACTCAATTTTGTTTCTTTTTATGGCTGAGTAATATTCCATTGTATATATGTGCCACATCTTCTTTATCCATTCATCTGTCGATGGACACTTAGGTTGCTTCCATAAGACTGCTACTTTTAATTAAATAACAACTAAAAATATGTGTGTGCTTTTTTTTTTAAAATTAATTTATTTATTTATTGATGGCTGTGTTGGGTCTTCGTTTCTGTGCGAGGGCTTTCTCTAGTTGCCGCGAGCGGGGGCCACTCTTCATCGCGGTGCGCAGGCCTCTCACTGTCACGGCCTCTCTTGTTGCGGAGCACAGGCTCCAGACGCGCAGGCTCAGTAGTTGTGGCTCACGGGCCTAGTTGCTCCGCGGCATGTGGGATCTTCCCAGACCAGGGCTCGAACCCGTGTCCCCTGCATTGGCAGGCAGATTCTCAACCACTGCGCCACCAGGGAAGCCCTGTGTGTGCTTTTTTAAAAATTTTATTTTATTTATTTATTTTATACAGCAGGTTCTTATTAGTTATCTATTTTGTACATGTGTACATTTAAAACATACTAAAATTAAAATACTCTAAGAAAAATAATTGCAACTTATGACAAATTAAAGGTTAAAGTGCTTAAGATATAAGGGAATTAATAATAATAGCTAATACATTTTGTTTATAATGCACTAGGCATTCCTATAAGCACTTTACAAAAACCATCTAAGCTATCATAAAATAGAAAAAGTACTAACATTCTTTGGTTTAATAGATATCTCATAGAATAAGTTCAAATAATCAATAAGCAAATAAATATATATTCAACTTCACAATAATCAAATAATTGCAATAATTACAATTTAAATAATTGTACTAAAATTTTAACCTATCAAAATAGTGAATATTGCTGTTAATAATGAACACCTCTTGTTGATGGTGCAGTGACGTGGCTGACTTCTTACCTTGCTAGTGGGCATTTAAGTTGGAAGACTCTTTCTGGAGAGCCATTCAGTGATATTAACTGAGTCTTGGAAACATTTATACCTCTGAGCCTATTGTTACGCTTTCAGGAATTTATAGCATTGACATGATCAGAGATGCATATAAAGATGTGTGTGTTAGGTGGTTCATAAGAGTTTTGTCTGTAATCAAGAAAAAGAGGAAGCAACCTAAATTCCAAAAAGAAAAAAAGTAGCATCTGAATAAATTAGAGGACATCAATACCTTGAGATATTAGGGAATCCTTAAAGTCATGTGTTCAAGTGGAAAATAACCCATCAACAGGTGAATGGATACTTTAAT
Source organism: Balaenoptera borealis (assembly GCF_965194805.1). Classification (NCBI taxonomy): domain Eukaryota; kingdom Metazoa; phylum Chordata; class Mammalia; order Artiodactyla; family Balaenopteridae; genus Balaenoptera; species Balaenoptera borealis. The sequence continues at coordinate 65,099,927 of NC_138869.1, read as the reverse complement.
TGTGGAGTATCCATGTAATGAAATATCACTCAGCAACAAAAAAGAATATATATATACCTGAATCAATTTGCTATACACCTGAAACATTGTAAATCAACTATACTTCAATAAAAAATAAAAATAATATTCATCCTCCTGAAAAAAAGAATGACTAACTGACACAACAACATGAATGACTCTCAAAACATTATGCAGAACAACAACAACAAAAAAGCCAGACCAAAAAAAGGAGAATATACTGTTTGTATCCATTTATATGGAATTCTAGAATAGGTAAAACGTGTCTCTGACTAAATAAGTCACATTAATGGTTGCCCCTGAGGTGAGTCCAGGGATTAATCTGGAAGGAACATGAGGCAAATTTCTGGGTGAGCAGAAATGTTCTATATCTCGAACATATTAGTGTGAGCTAATTGGGTATATCCTTTTGTCAAACTCATCCCCCTCTACCTAGTTAAATTCTGCTCAGACTTCACATAAGATCTTGACTTTGATTCTAAGCAAATTAGACCTCAAAAGATCATATTTTCCAAGATTTAATAAAATATGTAAAATATTCAATTTATTGTCTTAATTGGAAAAAAGAACCATGATACAATGCTATGCATATAGCATTGTCCTAATTATGTAAAAGAAAATACATGAATATAGATAGAGATATACAAAGATGGGATACAAAGATAGAAATGGCAAGAAGGATATATTCCAATGAACATGTATAACTTTCATTATTAGAAAAAACAGTGAATATTCTCTAAACCCCACTTTAATGCAGAATTCCCTTTTTCTCTTTACATTCCAGCTTTGGCCTTCTTTCAGTTCCTCAAATACAGAACTTGTGTTTCCTATGCTTCTGATGACCTCCTCATTCCCTCCGGCTATTTAATTCCTGCTCAGCCTTCAGGTTTCAGATCAATCTTGACCTCCTAAGAGAAGCCCTCTGTGGCCCTTCCCTCTCTAGGCTGTTTGCCTCTCCTTTGTGACCTTAACAACTGTGATTTTTCATTTCTTTGCATGCACCTTGAGTTAGCCAAACCGCAAGGTTAAGGGCACAGTCCTCTAGACTGCCAAGTCTTCTAAGACTTCTGATCCTGACGGCAAGTTTAGAGGTTTTCCAAAACCACCTTCAGGTCCAGTAATTTGCCAGAGAAACTTAATTCACCAAAACCTATTATATCCATGGTTACATTTATTACAGGGAAAGAATACAAATTAGAACCAGGCAAAGTTGGAAGAGACACATAGGGCAGAGTCTGGTTAGTTTCCAAGTGAGGAACTTCTGTCCTCAGGATACATTACCTACTAGTCTTTATATGTTACAACAAAATGCACAGAGAATTGTCCACCCAGGAAGCTCTCTGAGCTTGGGTGTCCAAAGTTTTTACTGAGGGTTCATTACATGAGCATGATTGATTCACTGATTGATCGCCCACATGGTCTTTCTGGCTTTCTGGCTATGGCCAGCTTCTACCCTAAGACTATTGGGTGCGACTGTCCCCACCCTGAGAAACTTCTTAGCATAAACATAAATCAGGTGTGTTCTAAGGGGCTCACCATGAATAACAAAGACACTCCTGCTATCGCTCGGGAAATTCAAGGGTTGAGAGGTTACTTCCCAGGAACTGGGGGGTGGTGGGTGGCGGTTAGGACAGGTGGCCAGACCTTCTTTGAGCGGGCCAGATTCTTACACACAGCATGGTTAGGTAAACAATACTCCCCACCCCCTCCCAGTTCCAAGAGTCTAGGATCACATCTGGTTTTGCTCCCAGTCTCATCCCTGGCACCTAACAGAGTGGTGGGCAAATGTTGAGAGTTGGCATGACATAGAAGTTTATAGCATGGAATTGGCAGAGTCCAAATTTGAATGTTGGCTCTTCTTTTCACTGAGTTGACCCTGATGGGTTATTTAACCTCTCGTTGCCTAACTGTCCTCATTTGTAAATTGCGGGTAATGATAATACGTATCTCAGAGAGTTGCAATGAGGAGTAAACAAATGAACATCAGTAAAGTTCCCAGAATAGTGCCTGGCACAGAGTAGAAGCTAGATAAATGTCTAATATCATTAAGTGCTCAATAAATAATGCTGATTGAACAACTGTCTGGCACATGAGAGGTGCTTAGCAAATATTAATTAAAAAATATAAAATAAGATTTTCTTCTTCAGCAGATGAAAAAATTTTTCTATTAACATAGTACTAAATGTATTGATTTGGACATGTCATCAGTATGTCTGATTTTCAGGTCTCCAATCAGCTATTATTCCAAAGATTATATAGCTCAATAATATGCTTAGAAAAGTACAAAAAAGTTTCAGAGTCTTTTCGCCTCTCCAGCAGGCATTACCCCCAACCACAGAGTGAGAAGTTGAATTAGACAGGGTTCAAGGTGTCTTCCAACTCCAACAAAATGTTATTTGTCCTTAGGAAACAAACTAGATATAACAACAGAGAAGACCATTTAACATGGAGGCATGAAAGCTTTGAATGTGTAAGTTTCCATTTAAAAAAAAGGAACAAAGAGAACATTCAGTTGATTACCAAAATCCATCTTTAATATGTGAACACATAGATTTGAACTGTGGCCATGAATTTTTACTAATTTGATGGCCTTTGACTCCCTGGCAAATCACGCACTAAGGCCATAGAAAATTTATTTCAGTCTGAGAAACGGTTTATTTTATCTTGTCACTTAAACTGGCCTGATGGAAGGTGATAGAATCAGTAATGTCTCCTTAAACACCTTCAAATAATATCATTAGCAATTAGAAAAAGAATCAAGTCTTAAAAACATTATGTTAGCTACAAAGTAATGCATATACATTTGACTACAATAACCAAATTTTTAAAATTGATTATTATTAAGAATTATTAAATTATTTAATAATAAAAAGTAAATATGTTCCAACCACTCTTCTTACCATGTTTATTTTCCAAACATAGCAAGTGTTAACAGTTTGTTCTACATACTTCTATGCATATACACATCATAGAAAATATGTATCTATGCTGCTATGACAAGTATTCGTAAAGTGCTACTTTTTCTTGCCATTTTAGTTTTACCACAGGCCGTCACCCAGTTTGAAGAATTGGTTGGTATGGCGGAGGCCCTGCTCAAGGGTGGAGGAACCCTGTCCACGTCTGCGTCCACCCTCTGGAGAGCAACAAATAACTCCTCACCAGATTCATTTGCCTCCACGTGTAGTAATTCTAATTCTAATTCCAGTTCACCAGTTTCCTTGAAAGCTGAGGAAGAGCATCACACAGATGAGAAACAGGTCAGCTGGAAGACCATCCCATCTTTCTCTGGGATACGGTTACATACAAAATTAAAATTACTGTACAACATAATCACTGTCTTATCAGATCACTTTATGTAACTTTAAGTCAATCATAATATTCTGACTACATAAAACAGTTTTTTACCATAAATCTAATATTTGTGAAATGAATATCCAGTTCAGAAAATTAAAGTCAAATGGTGGACAACGATGAAGTTATTAAACTAGGAAATTCTTAAACCAGTGACAGATGGACAACTATGCATTAAAGGTTTTAAAACTGTATCATTGAGACAAGGTGAATTTTAGGCTGTATATGCTGGCAGAACACAATTCTTCTACTTTCCCGACTTCTCTTAATCAAGAAATAGAAGCTAAAAATACAAGTTTTGTTAGAATCAGCCTGGGAAATTATGCCTTTAAGAGCAATAATTAAATGCTCACTACCTAACATTCAGAATATTTGGATCTTAGTGTACCGGTTTCCTTTGTTGTGTAACAGATTCCCACAAACTTAGTGATTTATAATAATACAAGCTTACCACCTCAGAGTTCTGTAGGTCAGAAATGCGGTAAAATCAAGGTGTTGGCAGGTACTCTCCTTTTTGGAGGCTCTGGAGAAGAATCTGTTTCCTGTCCATGGGGGTTGTTGTAGAACTCAGTTTCTTACGGTTCTAGAGCCGAGTTCCCTGTTTTCTGTTTTCTTGTCGACTATAAACTGAAGGCCATTCCCGCTTCTAGAGGCAGACCCCTTCCCTGGTTCATGGTCCACTTCCACCATCTTCAAAGCCAGTCAGGGCAGGCAAAGCCCTCTCACTCTTCTATTCTCTCCTCCTTCCTCTATGTCTTCTTTCTGCCTCCCTCTTCTGCAGTTAAGGGCTCATGTGAGCGCTCAATAAATGTTAGCCATTTTCATTATTATTATTAACATTTACGGTGTGCTTACTATGTACCAGATACTGTGTGTGTGTATATTTATAAACATAAAGTTATATGTGTATGTAAGTATACATATTCGTAACTGCAATTAAGTACACAAATTTTAAGTGTAAAAACAAAAAAAAAAGGCTCACGTGATTGGACTGGACCCACCTGGATAACTCAGCATACTCTCCCCATCTCAAGGTATTTTAATGACACATACAAAATTGATTTTCCCATATAAGGTAACATATTCAAAGGTTACAGGGATAATGATGTGGATATTGTCAGTGGGCCATTATGCTACCACACTTAGAAGGAAATGTTAACGATGGATTAATCCTTAAAGCACCAAATCCAGATTACATGACAAGAATTTGTATACACTCTAGAACAAATACCTCATAAATGTTAGGAATTATCTCAAGGTTAACATCTAACTCTAACCCCTGAAATGTACAATGTATATTAAAAGTATCATATATCACCTTAAAGACTTGGTTTTGTTTTCTGGTCTGTATTAATTCAATGAGTAATACATTTCTTCCGATATTCCTTTCCTTTCCTTTTTTGGTTATTTCAATTATTATTTTTAATTTTTTAGTTCAAGATTGAAAAATGGCAGATTGCCCGTTGCAACAAGAGCAAGCCTCAGAAGTTTATTAATGATTTAATGCAAGTGCTTTACACAAATGAATACATGGCCACACACAGCCTGACGGGGGCAAAATCCTCCACTTCAAGGGACAAGGCAGTGAAACCAGCTATGAATCAGAATGAAGTTCAAGAAATCATAGGTGATAATGTGTTTGTATTATATTGTCACATGAATCTGAAATTATTTTACCATTCAACTTTAAGTTGTTCTTTCATTATCTTTTTTTTTCTTCAAGTTTACTTTTCTATGAGAGAAAAATCTGAGGATAGCCTAAACCTCTTATGATATATGGGGAATTTTATAGAAAAACTTTACATTAAAAATGGTTATTAAAATAAAAATGAATTTTATATCACTGAAAAGTTTGGATTCATAAAATTCATAGCTTTAGAAAAGTAAATTTTCAAAATCCTTTCCAACAAAATTTTAGTAACAGTTTATGTCTTATTTTCTTTTTCTTATCTTGGTTAGAAATATCTCTTATCTTTTATTTAGAAAAAAAGAGGTTAACTTAACCATCCTACTTATGGTTTTTAAGTTAATTAATCTCCTTAAATATAATAATTTACATTATCAAGTAATTTTTTTGCATATATCCAACAAATTTAAGGACTCACTGAATCGCATCTCTCTATATTTTAATAGTGCATCATTTCTTACTTGGAAAAGAGTCAGTCAGAATCTGCTTGCTTCAACTGATGTTGGGAATGGGTAAAAATAAATTCCCAGCATTTTGGATCAAGGGCACTTAGCGTTCAGAGAAAGCAGCAAGGTTAAAGCTGAATGGTACCATAGGAAGACGTATATGTATGCTCTCAGTTTATGATACAGACTTTTGTTATCTCTTGCTTTGCTTTGAAAAATCTGCCTACAGATTCATCTATTTAAATATCTCATGGGTGTTGGGCTGCTTTTTCAAAATAGAGACAAAATTATAATGTGAATTGCTTGGTGTTTTATTTCAGTTCATACCTTAAGATGCAAAGGCCTGATAAAGTGGTTTTTTAAAATTAATTAATTTACTTTTATTCAAGAATAGTTGATGTATAGTATTATATAAGTTACAGGTGTACAATATAGTTTCACAATTTTTAATGTTATGTTCCATTTATACTTATAAAATATTGGCTATATTCCCAGTTGTACAATATATCCTTATAACTTATTTTATACATAGTAGTTTGTACCTCTTACCCCCCGTACCCAATATCGCCCCCCCATCCCTCTCCCCACTGGCAGCCACTGGTTTGTTCTCTGCATCTGTGAGTCTACGTCCTTCTGACAAAGTGTTTTTCTGTGTTTTGTTGTTGTTTTTACAGGAATCACAAAACAATTATTTCCCAACACAGATGATGTTTCAATTAGGAGAATGATAGGGCAAAAGCTAAACAATTGTACCAAGAAGCCAAATTTGAGCAAAAATCTGAACTCTCAGGATATTAAGTAGATCCTTTCGGTAAGTCTTGTAAATCTTCACAATCCTTTCAATGTAGCAAGAAGACACAATACTTGTATCTATGGAATAGCATTTCCCAAACACTCTACTAGAGGAGACTAGAGGCCTGTGAGATGCTAATGAGTATTCCTGGGGGTGAAGGTAGGGACAGGGAAGGGGATTTAAACTTGGGAAATGCTGAGTCAGTTACACGGATTCTCCTTTCCCAGAGCCTCTCAAATATTTTGATGCCCTTTAAATATGCACAAGTGCACCAGAAATCTCTAAGAAGGGTATATAGTGTATAGTGTTTTCCAAATGTGTTTCACTCAGGAACTTTTCTTTTTCTTCACACAACACATGTTAACTTATGGGTGGGAGTAGAAAGCAGCCAAAGGAGGGACACATGGCAATTTAGGAAGTGCTTCTCTAGAATAAGGGAGATACAGACCTTTAGGAGATCTCTGAAGTACATTAGTGCACTCTACCATCCCCATCCTGCTTCTCAGTGTCTTTAAATCTTTAAGTAAGTCAGTTGTTATAGTTTGTATTTGTTTGATAAGGATTTTTACCAATATGTTTGTATTAAAATACTAAAAGGAAGAAATATTTGCTTTCAGCCGAGTTCTAAAGGAAATACACTTTATGGTCAGGCCCTGCCCTAGGCAAGCCTGTGATGAGGAACTTTGTGTTTGATTTAGCAACTCAAAGTCCTGGCCATTCCACCTGTCCTCACCCTTCCTCTCCATTATTTTGATGGAAAATATATGACAAATATGCATTGTTGCACTGTTAATATTTTAATTGATAAACAGACGTATATGATAAACACATGAGGGCAGGTTTTCCTTCTATTTTCTTTACTTCTATCTTTGATTTCCATTTTGCCTGCTCTTTGTCTGAGACCATGTCACTTGTCTTTTTCTTCTGACCATGTTTTAAATGGGATGTGGACCCCCACCACCACCCCACTGTTTTAACTACCGCCCCATCCTCCTTGAGGGTCCCTTAGTATGTTACTATTCAATTAAGGCTATCTCTGCTGAGGGTCAATAATAGTCTCTCTTCCTTAAAAGAACAAAACAAAATAACCAAAAAACCTACTTATAAGAGCTGCAGGGGAATTCTTTCTCTTGGCTCATACATACTGGTAGGCTGACCTTAAGATTTATAAAAGATAAACATATTTGTATCCTTTTTCTCCCCAAGGGATTAAAAATTTCAGTAGATGGTGAATCTCACAACTTCCCAGTTAAGAGATAATTGCTTAAATGAGCCCTTAGAACTTCTCATTTTGTTTTGTTTTTTTAATTGAAGTATAGTTGATTTACAATGTTGTGTTAATTTCTACTATACAGCAAAGTGATTCAATTATACATATATAAAAATTCTTTTTCATATTCTTTTCCATTATGGTTCATCACAGGATATTGAATATATAGAACTTCTCGTTTTGATGTCAGGCTATCCAGTTGTCCTGGTGTATCATGGCCAAGTTCCCTGTTTAAATGCCATGTAACCAGACCTCCAGGTCATAGGGCTGTCTTCTGGAGCACATTATTGTATTTCAGAGCTCTGCAAAGCATTTTAATATCCTAACCTCTGCCTTTTTTATATCCCAGGCTGATGAGGGTAGGTATGAAACTCATCTCTGATAACAGTCAGCAGAGTATTGAAGAAACTAAAGTTAAAAAGTTTTTATATCAGTTTTGCTTGTACTTGCCAGTCGCAGTATTATCAAATCACCTGGCGATAGCATTAATTAAAATTGAAAAAAGGGAGAAATCTTTTGTTATGAATATAATATGTTCTAGCGCCTTCTGCGCCTGAGCTTGGTTGTCAAGATAGATCCTTGGAATAGAAATGCATATATTTTGAGTCAGAAGTAGAGATTAACACTAGAATGGAAATTTTTTTTCAACCGGCAGATATCTTTCATTTGAAGTATAGCTCAATCCAAATTATTTCAAAAGGACTGAGAAAATACACTGGGAGAGACAGGGTCACAGAAAACCTAATTCAGCCATGCTTGGTGAATGAGTCAGATATAGCACCACCTGGTGGAATGCTGCTATACTTTTCTCTTCTTGCTCATTTAACTAATAGGAGCCTAAAGTGAACACATTTATTCAGGCAAACCATACCCTTCCTCCCCCTGCCCTCAAAAGTATTCTTTGGAAAAACAACTGTCCTCCCATTACTATAAGCAAGGCAATAGGTACTGTGAAACCATGCAGATTTCTACAAATTCCAATACAACCAGGAAGCCCAGCAACCCCACCAGGGGCCCTGGTAGACTGTGCCCTCCACTAAGGACTGAGCTCGAAGTTGCCACTGGCTTGCATTTGAAAGGACAACCATTTCCCTGCTAAGATTCATTTCTGTGAAAGCAAGAGCTAAATCCCATCCTGCCTCCTTTGTCATCTATTTGTTCTCACTCCTGAGACTGCCCTCAACTTGCTAGCAGCTCGCACTCTGCTTAGAGCTTGATGTTGCCAATCTCTCTGACCTTTCTCCATTTTTTGCTTTTTTCTTACGAGAGCTAAAGAAAATTTTATTTATAAGAATTACAGAATATTAGAAGATCACCTCTATAACATCCCACTAAGTGGTCTAACAGCCTTCTCCTGAAATGTCCAAAGCTGCCCCAGTTTACATAATCTCTACCATAATATTACATATGCATATAACTTAAAGGTGAGCTAATACAGCAGTGCTCAAACAAGGTGGGAGGGATTTTGTCCCCTGCCCCTGAAAGAGGGGGTATTTGGAAACACAGATATTTTGGGTTGTCACAACTGGGCGATACTACTGGCATCTAGTGGACAGGAGCCCGGAACGCTGCTATACATCCTACAATATGTAGGACAGCCCCCACAACAAATAATTACCCAGTTCAAATGTCAGTTCTGCCAAAGTTGAGAAATCCTGATCTAAATGATTTCCTGGTCACCAAGATGGCAGGGTAGGAAGACCCTGAGCTCACCTTCTCCCACGGGGCACACCAAAACTACAACTGTTTACAGAGCAACTGTCTATGAGAACAACCTGAAGACTAGCAGAAAAGACCTTCTACAACTAAAGATATAAAGAAGGAACCAGAACAAGAAGGGTAGGAGTGGCAGAGTTGTGGTACAGTCAAGACCCACATCCCCGGGTAGGTGACCCACAAAGAGGAGGATAATCACAATTGCAGAGGTTCTTCCCAAGGAGTGAGGGGTCCAAGACCCATTTCAAGCTTCCCAACCCTAGGGTCCTGCACCAGGAAGATAAGCTCCCAGAACATCTAGCTCTGAAGGCGGGGCTTGCGTTCAGGAGAGCCAGAGGGCTGTAGGAATTAGAGACTCCGTTCTTGAAGGGCATGTACAGAATCTCAGACGCTCCAAGTCCCAGCTCAGAGGCAACAACCTGAAAGAAGCCTGGGTCAGACTCACTTGCTGACCTTGGACAGCCTCCAGGGTAGGCAGGAGGCAACTGGAACTCCCCTGGAGATACAGACACTGGCAGCAGCCACTTTTGGGAGCTCGTTCTACCATAAGGACACTGGTACTGGTAAGCACCATTTTGGAGTCCTCCCTCTAGCCTATTAGCGCTGGGGCTTACCTGCCCACCAGCCAGTCACCCCTAGTCCTCGGACCCCCTCAGGCTGAACAGGGACCTGGCCCCACCCACTAGCAGGCCAGAACCAGCACTGGGAGCCCCAAGCCCCACAGCCAGCATGCCAGGTCCCCGCACCACACACCAGTGGGCTGGCACAAGCCCCAGGACTCACTGGGCCTTGCAGCCAGCTGACCTGGGACACCTCGGGCCTGCAGCCAGAATTGCCAGGACCCTGCCTCACCCAACAGTGGGCCAGCACCAGCCCCAGGACTCCCCAGGCCTTGCAGCCAGCTGTGCCAGGATGTGGCCCCACCCACCAACAGCTGGTAGCTTCTGTAGGAGGTAGGGCTTGGCAGCCAACTGGACCAGAGGCCAGTCCTGTGTACCAGGGCACCCACAGTAGTCAGCCCCACCACAATAGAGGGCCCACTCAGCCCACATGGGGGCATCCCTATAGCATATAGTTCTGGTGACCAGAGGGGAGTGTGCTGCTGGGCCCCACAGGATGACTCCTACAAAGGGCCACTTCTCCAAGATCATGAAATGTAACCAACCTACCATTAGGTTACATACCATACAAATAACATACAAATAACAAAGAGAATTAGGCAAAATGAGGTGACAAAGGAAGAAACAAGATAAAACCCCCAAAGAAGAACTAAGTGAAGTGGAGATAAGCAATCTACCTGATAGAGTTCAAGGTAATCATCATAAAGATGCTCAACAAACTTGGGAGAAGAATGGATGAACACAGTGAGAAGTTTAACAAAGACTTAGAAAGTATAAAGAAGAACCAAACAGAGCTGAAGAATAAAATAACTTAAATGAAAAATACACTAGAAGGAATCAACGGTAGATTAGATGATACAGGGGAACAGATCAGCAAACTGAAAGACAGAGAGGAGGAAATCACCCAAGCTGAAGAGGAAAAAAATAAGGAATAAAAAAAAATGAGGACAGTTTAAAAGACTTCTGAGACAACATTAAACATACTAAAGTTCACATTGTTGGGGTCCCAGAAGGAGAAGAGAGAGAGAAAGAGGGAGAGAACTTTTTTGAAGCAATAATAACTGAAAATTTCCCTAACCTAGGAAAGGAAACAGACTTCCATGTCCAGGTAGCATGGACAGTCCCAAACAAGATGACCCCAAACAGGTCCACACCAGGACACATTATAACTGAAATGACAGAAGTTAAAATAAGAAGAGAATCTTAAAAGCAGCTAGGGAAAACCAATTAGTTGTACACAAGGGAACTTCCATAACACTGTCAGCCAACTTTTCAGCAGAAACTTTGCAGGCCAGAAGGGAGTGGCATGATATAGTCAAAGTGATGAAAAGAGAAACCTGAATCAAGAATAGGCCACTCAGCAAGGCTTTCGTTGAGATTTGAAGGAGAGATAAAGAGTTTCCCAGACAAGCAAAATCTAAAAGAGTTTAGTGCCACTAAACTGCACTAACATTTACAAGAAATGTTAAAGGGACTTCTCTAAGTGGAAAAGAAAGACCACAACTAGAAATATAAAATTACAAAAGGAAAAAATCTCACTGGTAAGGGCAAACATACAGTAAAGGTAGTATATCCACCACTTACAAAGCTAGTAGGAAAGTTAAAAGACAAAATCATCTATATCCACAATAAGTAGTTAAGGGGTACACAAAACAAAAAGATGTAAATATGATGTCAGAAACATGACACACGCTGGGGAGGAAGTAAAAATGCAGGGCTGTTAGAATGTGTTTGAACTTCGGAGACTATCAACTTAAAATAACCACATGTATATATAAAATATATAAACCTCATGGTAACTAAAAGCAAAAATCTATAATAGATACACACACAAAAAAGAGAAAGGAATCCAAATGTAACTCTAAAGAGAGTCAGCAAATCACATGGGAAGAGAGGCAAAAGAAGAGCAAAGAAAAGAACAGAAAAAGAAAAAAGAAGAAGAATGAAGGAAACTATCAACAAAAAGGCAGCCTAATGAATGGGAGAAGAATATTTGTAAATGGCATACCCAATAAGGAGTTAATATCCAAAATATACAGAGAACTCATATAATCAAACAGTAAAAAACACACAACCCAATTAAAAAGTGGGTAGAGCATGATACCATACATAGAGAATCCTAAAGATGCTACCAGAAAACTACTTGAGCTAATCAATGAATTTGGTAAAGTAGCAGGATACAAAATTAATGCACAGAAATCTCCTGCATTCCGATACACTAATGATGAAAAATCTGAAAGAGAAATCAAGGAAACACTCCCATTTACCATTGCAACAAAAATAAAATACCTAGGAATAAACCTACCTAAGGAGACAAAAGACCTGTATGCAGAAAACTATAAGACACTGATGAAAGAAATTAAAGATGATACAAACAGATGGAAAGATATACCATGTTCTTGGATTGGAAGAATCAACACTGTGAAAATGACTATACTACCCAAAGCAACCTACAGATTCAATGCAATCCCTATCAAACTACCAATGGCATTTCTCACAGAACTAGAACAAAAAATTTCACAATTTGTATGGAAACACAAAAGACCCTAAATAGCCAAAGCAATCTTGAGAAAGAAAAAAGAAGCTGGAGGAATCAGGCTCCCGGACTTCAGACTATACTACAAAGCTACAGTAATCAAGACACTATGCTACTGGCACAAAAACAGAAACATAGATCAATGGAACAGGATAGAAAGCCCAGAGATAAACCCATGCACATATGGTCACCTTATTTTTGATAAAGGAGGCAAGAATATACAATGGAGAAAAGACAGTGGTGCTGGGAAAACTGGACAGCTACATGTAAAAGAATGAAATTAGAACACTCCCTAACACCATACACAAAAATAAACTCAAAATGGATTAAAGACCTAAATGTTAAGGCCAGACATTATAAAACTCTTAGAGGAAAACATAGGCAGAACACTCTATGACATAAATCACAGCAAGATCCTTTTTGACGCACCTCCTAGAGGAATGGAAATAAAAACAAAAATAAACAAATGGGACCTAATGAAATTTAAAAGCTTTTGCACAGCAAAGGAAACCATAAACAAGACGAAAAGACAACCCTCAGAACGGGAGAAAATATTTGCAAATGAAGCAACTGACAAAGGATTAATCTCCAAAATTTATAAGCAGCTCATGCAGCTCAGTATCAAAAAAACAAACAACCCAATCCAAAAATGCAGAAGACCTAAATAGACATTTCTCCAAAGACATATAGATTGCCAACAAACACATGAAAGAATGCTCAACATCACTAATCATTAGAGAAATGCAAATCAAAACTGTAATGAGGTATCACCTCACACCAGTCAGAATGGCCATCATCAAAAAATTTGCAAACAATAAATGCTGGAGAGGGTGTGGGGAAAAGGGAAGCCTCTTGCACTTTGGTGGGAATGTAAATTGATACAGCCACTATGGAGAACAGTATGGAGTTTCCTTAAAAAACTAAAAATAGAACTACCATATGACCCAGCAATCCCACTGCTGGGCATATACCCTGAGAAAACCATAATTCAAAAAGAGTCATGTACCACAATGTTCATTGCAGCTCTACTTACAATAGCCAGGACATGGAAGCAACCTAACTGTCCATCAACAGATGAATGGATAAAGATGTGGCACATATATACAATGGAATATTACTCAGCCATAAAAAGAAACAAAATTGAGTTATTTGTAGTGAGGTGGATGGACCCAGAGTCTGTCATACAGAGTGAAGTAAGTCAGAAGAGGAAAACAAATACCATATGCTAACACATTTATATGGAATCTAAAAAAAAAAAAAAGGTTCTGATGAACCTAGGGGCAGGACAGGAATAAAGATGCAGACGTAGAGAAGGGACCTGAGGACATGAAAAGGGGAAGGGGAAGCTGGGGCGAAGTGAGAGAGTGGCATGGACATATACACACTACCAAATGTAAAACAGGTAGCTAGTGGGAAGCAGCCGCATAGCACAGGGAGATCAGCTCGGTGTTTTGTGACCACCTAGAGGGGTGGGATAGGGAGGATGGGAGGGAGATGCAAGAGGGAGGAGATATGGGGATATATGTATATGTATAGCTGATTCACTTTGTTATAAAGCAGAAGCTAACACACCATTGTAAGGCAATTATACTTCAATAAAGATGTTTAAAAAAAAAATGGGTAGAGGACCTGAACACACATTTTTCCAAAGAAGACATACAGATGGCCAACAGGCACATGAAAAGATGCTCAACATCACTAATCATCAGGGAAACGCAAATCGAAAGCACAATGAGCGATCACCTCACACCTATCAGAATAGCTGTTATCAAAAAGACAACAAATAACAAATTGTGGAGAAAAGGGAACCTTCGTACACTGTCAATAGGAAAGTAAATTGGTGCAACTACTATGCAAAACAGTAAGGAGGGTCCTCAAATAATTAAAAATAGAACGACCATATACTCCAGCAATTCAACTTCTGGATATTTTTCCAAAGAAAACAAAAACACTAATTTGAAAGGATATATGCACCCCTTATGTTAATTGCAGCATTATTTACAATAACCAATATATGGAAGCAACCCAAGTGTCCATTGATAGATGAATGGATAAAGAAGATATATATATGACAGAGGCAAGGCAGATTTGGGAAATTTCCTGATACTTAAACAATCAATAAGTGTTACCAAAGAGTGACAAACATAATTGTTGATAATATTTTAAGATGGGTATGTGGGGATCATTAATTTTCCTTTGTGTGTTTGAGTTTTTTAAAAGTTTTGTGAGATAAAAATATATGTTAAATATTTTAGTTGTTATCTGTGCTGGAATTTTTCTGAATAGATCATAAAATAATTCCTAAGTCACCTCAACAATAATTGTTCTTATTAGCAATTTTGTATTTTTAAGCAAAAGTTTGTAGTTGACACAAAGATAAATAACTCATACTGTTATTATAACATATTATTATTACCTAAAAACTGTTTAAAATACTATAAGAACTCTAACATAAATTTGCTCTGTTTTTGTTTTTTGTTTTTACTTGCTTTTTATAGGTATTATAGTTACCTGAAACAAAAGCACCTTCAGTTGAAAATCTAACATTGGATTTTGCTGGAGACTCTGCAGCCTCCCTGGCAGTGAGCACAGGGACAGGTGCAGTGACAGGCTGGGAGACACCTGTGACATCGTTGGGCCGCCCTGATGGAGCACAAGCTTGTGAAGAAGCTGCATGTAGATTTCACCCTCAGTATCAGTGACGCATCAAACCAGAGAATTTCTAGCAGGCCCATGAGCATGCAATATGGTTTCTTGGAAATATGCACTTTCCCGCCCCAAAGTAGTCCTTTGTACAGCTAACCTAAGAGGACAATCAGAGCTCTTATCCTAGCAACGAAAACTTTAACCCCTAAGATTCATCATTGTCCTAATCAATCCCTGTACGTTTATTATTACCAATGACTCTCCATTTTAGCTTTTGGATCTTTAGTATAAGCACATGTTTGGAAAAGTAAACAGTGAAATAATCAATGTTCACAAACATGACAGCAAAATCAGCCTAAAATCTGATAATCATATCTAACGAAGTAATAGAGTTTTGGCAATAAGATTACAGGGTTATTCTGTTACATAAAATTGTGTAAAATAAGAATCTGAAAAAATGAGAACAGCAAGACCTTTTTATTTTAATATTAAACTATTCCACTGTGCTCCTGAAAAAGAAATAAACCCAAGTTTTCGTGATTGTTAAAACAATGCATCAACTTTTTAAAAAATCTTTTTTCATGTTTGTTTGTTTACACGCTTCTAACTTTTTATTGCCCAAAGTATATTAAATATGCATGTGTAATACAAAACATCAAACTGCTACATTGCTTAGTTTTAACGGATTTGTTTTCATAGTATCAGAAGAGAAAATAATTGAAAACAAAATCATATGGGTTTAGTAATCACACACATATACAAATACCATTTTGTAAATGAATAAAAGATAAAACATTCTTTATCGACAGGCTTCTCGTTTGATATCAGGTTGTCACACGTGACAACTGTACAATGTCAAGCCATGCTTCTTCAGTGCACAAGGCCATGTTCAAACTTGGAAAGGAGGATGAATATGATGGTTAAAAAGTTCAGTACTGTGGACCCAGGAACATTCCATAAATGTTGCTTGATAACAATGTGGTTGTACAAAATAAATATTCTTAAGGAAATAACTTATGTTAACGTTTGCTACTTTTACTTAAATATAAATAAATCCCATTGAAAACATAAAAAGCATTTGCTTTTTTCTTATTAATGTATAAAATCCAGGGAGAAAATCATTTTCTAGGCTGATGGCTTCTTTACATAGTACAGGGGTGCTTGTATCTCTTCAAATTAGAGTTTTGTCTGGGTATACGCCCAGGAGTGGAATTGCTGGATCCTATGGCAACTGTAGTTTTAGTTTTTTAAGGAACCTCCATACTGTTCTCCATAGTGGCTGCACCCATTTACATCCCCACCAACAGTGTAAGAGGGTTCCCTTTTCTCCACACCCTCTCCAGCATTTATTATTTGTAGACTTTTAAAAAATATTTTAAAAAACCTAAAAATATAAAAATAAAAAGCTTCATATATTGAATGATCATATATGCTTGTCAAATAAGAGCTGAGGTGAATTTTTTCTAATTCAGTATCTGCAACGTCATTGTCTGCTCTCTGGGTTTCAATTTTGTGGTCACCTGATAGACCATCTACTGGAAGTGTATGTCCATGTTCATTCTGTGGGCTCTGGTCACTGTGAGGTGGAGCCTGGCCAGGGCTAATCATCCTGGGGATCAATAACAAATATCAGTGCTCCTGTTCCCTGGTCATAGTCAAATATAGGGTCAAAAAGTCAACGTGTCCCAGGAATTCCCAAATCTGAAAATTAACAAAGCAGTTAAAACCTACAGCTAACATTATACTTCATGATGGAAGACTGAATGCTTTCCCTCTAAAGTCAGAAACAAGTCAAGAATGTTCATTCTCACCACATATAGTCAAGATTATTTTGGAGTTTCTAACTAGTTCAATAAACCAAAGAAAGAAATAAAAGGTATTCAGGGGACTTCCTTGGTGGTGCAGTGGATGACTCCACACTCCCAATGCAGGGGGCCTGGGTTTGATCCTTGGTCAGGGAACTAGATCCCACATGCATGCCACAACTAAGGAGCCCGTGAGCCTCAATCAAGGAGCCCATGAGCTGCAAAGAAGGAGCCTGCGAGCCACAACTAAGGAGCCTGCCTGCTGCAACTAAGACTTGGTGCAACCAAAAAAAGAGTCAGTGGAATGTGCAAGGTCTTTAAAAATAAATAAATAAAAGGTATTCAGATTGGAAAAGAAGCAGAGAAACTGTCTTTATTCATAGACAACAAGTTTATCTATGCAGATGATCTAAGGGAATCTCCAAAAAGGTATTAGAACTAAAAAGTAAAAGAAGTGTAAAAAAAAAGAACTAAAAAATGAGTTCAGCAAAGTTGCAAGATACAAGATCAATTTACAGAAATCATTGTATTTCAGCTGTCGGGTCAGCAAGATGGCAGAATAGGAGTTTTCTACCATCATCTTCATCCATGGATGAGACTATCTTTGTGGGAGCCCAGGGGTCCAGCAGAGAGGTTCCAGCACAACATTGAACAAAAAAATCCAAGAATAGATGGGCTGAAGATGGTAAGAACAGTTTCACTTTACCCACATCACCACTCCCCCAAGGTGGCACAGCTTAGTGCCAAGAGAAACCCCCTTGGTCCATGATTTCTCCCATGGGGGTAAGTGAGAGGTAGTGAATGAGCTGGCCCACCCAAGCCATGCTGAACGCTGCCTAAGAGGCCCACTTCTTTCTTGCCTACCCAGAATCCCAAAGTGTTTGACATGGCTGGATAGGGGAGAGGCTGGGTGCAGGGAAGAGAGATGGGAATTACAGCAACCAGGACTCAGACTCAACAAAGGGCTGAGGATCCTATTGACTGACAGACTCCACCAGGAGGCCTGCCCACCAGCCCCTTGGGACACCTCACATGTAGACCCCCACAAATGGGACACCTCCACTGGTCTGTTCATAGATTGTAAGAATAATACTGTTAAAATGTCCTTAAGTGATCTACAGATTCAATTATAATCTCTATCAAAATCCCAATGGCATTTTCATGAAATAGAACAAACAATCCTAAAATTCCTATGGAACCACAAAAGCCACTGAATAGCCAAAGAAATCTTGAGAAAGAAGAACAAAAGCTGAAGACATCACAATTCCTGATTTAAAGTTATATTACAAAGCTATAGTAATCAAAACAATATAGTACTGACATAAAAACAGACACATAGACCAACAGAACAGTATTGAAAGCCTAGAAATAAAACCACCCATATATCAACAATTAATCTTTGACATGGGCATCAAGAGCACACAATGGGGAAAGAATAGTCTCTTCAATATATGGTGTTGGGAAAACTGGATATTCACATGCAAAAAAAAATAAAATTGGACCCTTATCTTACTGTATACACAAAAATTAATTCAAACTAAATTAAAGACTTAAATGTAAATCCTGAAACTGAAAAACTAATAGAAGAAAATGTAGGGGAAAAGTTCATTGACATTGGTCTTGGCAATATTTTTGGATATGACACCAAAAGCACGGACAACAAAAGCAAAAATAAACAAGTGAACTACATCAAACTAAAAAGTTTCTGCCACAGCAAAGGAAACTATCAACAAAACAAAAAGGCAACCTACAGAATGGAAGAAAATATTTGTAAACCATAAGCCAAATCTCTTTTAAGAGAGATTAATATCCAAATATATAAGAAACTCATACAACTCAATAGCAAAAAACCAAACAACTCAATCTAAAAATGAGCAAAGGACCTGACCTTATTTTTCCAAAGAAGACATACAAATGGCCAACAGTTATATGAAAAGGTGCTTAATGTCATTAGTCATCAGGGAAAAGCAAAGCAAAACCACAGTGAGATATCACCTCACCCCTGTTAAGATGGCTATTATAACGAAGACAAGAAATAATAGGGGTTGGCAAGTATGCGGAGAAAAGGGAACCCTTGTGCACTGTTGGTGGGAATGTAAATTGGTACAGTCACTATGGAAAATAGTACGGAGATTCCTCAAAAAATTAAAAATAGAACTACTGTACGATCTAGCATATATCTTCTGGGTATATATGCGAAGGAAATAAAATCTGTATCTCAAAGAGATTATGCACTCCAGTGTTCATTGCCCCATTATTATGATAACCAAGACATGGAAACAACCTAAATGTCTGTTGACAGATGACTGGATAAAGACAATATGGTACACATACACAGTGGAATACTCTTCCACCTTAGAAAAGAAGGAAATCCTGCCATTTACAGCAATGTGGATGAACCTGGAGGACATTATGATAAGTGAAATAAGCCAAATACATAAGGATAAATACCACATGATCTCATGTGTGGAATCTAAAAAAGATGAACTCATTGAAACAGAGAGCAGAATGGTGGCTACCATGAGCTGTGGGGGTGGGGGAAATGAGGAGATGTTGGTCCGAGGGTACAAACTTCCAGTTATACGATAGTAAGTTCTGGAGACCTAATATAGATAGCATGGTGACTACAGTTAACAATAATGTATTGTATACTTGAAATTTGCTAAGAGAGTAGATCTTAAGTGTTCTCACCACGCACACACACAAAATGGTAACTATGTGAGGTGACAGATATCTTAATTAGTTTGTGGTAATCTTTTCACAATGTGTAATAATATCAAAACATCATGTTGCACACCTAAATGTATACAATTTTTATCTGTCAATTATATTTCAATAAAGCTAGAGAAAAATCTGTTTTATTTCTGTAATAACAATGAACAATCAGAAATTGAAATCTGAAAAATCATACCAATTACAATACCACAAAAAATATGAAATACTTAGCAATTAATCTGACAAGATATATAAGATAACAAGATACAAAATACAAGATACAAGATAACATCTGACAGTGAAAACTACAGAACATTGCTGAGATAAGTTAAACACCTACAACAATTAGATAAACAAGAAGATAAAGCTGAAAGACTAACACTACTTGATTTCAAGACTTACTGCAAAACTACAGTAATCAAGACGGTGTGGTACTGGTGTCAAGATAGATAAATTCATTAATAGAAGGTGAATATAATTGAAAGTTCAGAAACAGACCCACATGAATATGGACAACTGGTATTTGACAAAGGTGCAAAGGCAATTCAAATGAAAACTATTCTTTTCAACAGCTGGTCCTGGAACAATGGTATATACATATGCATACCTCACAACATATACAAAAATGAATTCTAAATGGACCGCAGACCTAAAATTAAAACCTAATTCTAAAAATTTCAGAAGAAAACAAAGGAGAATATTTGTAATCTTGCTTAGATACACCACACACACACAAAAAAATTGATAAATTAGACTTCATCAAATGTAAGAACTTCCCTTTGAAAGACAATTTTAAGAAAATGGAAAGAAAAGCCACAGACTGGGAGAAAATATTTGCAAATCACATATCTGTTAAGGACTTGTACCCAGAATAAACAATTTTCAAAATTCGATAAGAAAATAAATAACTCATTTAAATAACAGACAGAAGGTCTTAACAGACACTACCAGTGAAGACATACCGATGGCAAAGGAACACATAAAAAGATGCTCAACATTATTACGTTATTAGTCATCAGGTTAATGCAAATTAAGATCACAATGCAACAATGCAGGGCACTTCCCTGGTGGCGCAGTGAATAAGACTCCGTGCTCTGAATTCAGGGGACCTGGGTTTGATCCCTGGTCAGGGATCCCACATGCATGCCACATGCATGATCCCACATGCATGCCACATGCATGATCCCACATGCATGCCACAACTAAGGAGCCCTGGAGCTGCAACTAAGGAACCCACCTGCTGCAACTAAGACCTGGTGCAACCAAATAAATAAATACATATTTTTAAAAAATATCACAATGCAATATCACTACATACCTATTAGAATATCTTAAATGGAAAAGACCACCCCCTCAACAATTACCGAAATGAAGGGCATGAGCACATTTGGGCTCTAGGCACATATTTGCTGCTGTTTTCCAAGAGCTTAACTGAAAAACTCCCAATGGCAACCTATCACAGTGCGTTTCTACTGAACTCTTACCAGCGGATTAGGAAAATCTTTTAAATGCAAACCTCTCCTAGACATTTAAGGGATTTAGAAATGGTTAATTTACCTGTGGCTTTTGGGGAGATCATCATGGTAGGTCCCTCCTGTTCTCAACTTTCCTCTACAAGCCCCAAATTTAGTTGGAACAAATGCACCTGTAGTTTTAGTGCACTTCGTGAAAATGCAAAGAATATAACAGTTGCATCTAATACCACCTATAAACATAATGTCATGTGCTCATTTAGACCGGCTAAAACGGACCTCCGACGAGAAATTAAATGTCTGCTGGGCTTAAATATCACACACACATAAAGTCAGCTTAAACATTAACAAGGGACAATATCTCTACCAAAGAAATACGGCACAAAGTCAAAGTGACTTTAATAACTACTGTTTTCTTATTTGCTCGATGAGAAACTTTGTTCTCTAAAATCAGAGTATGAGACACTTTGTTCTTTGAAAATGTATCAGTAAGAATGAAATACCCCTCTCTTGGCTGGTCTCTTTGATATAGAGAACCAGCCTCATATCTCACACCTGGCACAGGGGTTTCTGGATACATCATTTAGTAACTATCTTAACTTGTAGTTCCCAAGTTACCAAGACCTTTGCAGTCCAGAACTAATGTTGAACTCTTTACACGCGGCCCTATAATTGCTTTTGACCCTATCAGAAGAGTTTCACTGACATTTCACCTACCTACACCCTTCCTTAAAATCTCATAACTCCATTCCTTTGTCTCCTGAGGTTCTTCCGCTGTATGGCCTCGCTCACTGCAGGCCAGGGTCAGAATCATACAGGTGATTCTGTGGGAATACAGGTTCGTCGGACTACAGGTTATCTTAGGCTGACGGGGAACGGAGGAAAAGCTTTACATGTCCTCAGATAATACCTGTTTTCACACATTTTATCTATTAACAATCGTTTGTGTGTTTTTTAAAGAAAACGGTTGGTCACTATTTCACTAGAAAGCATTTTAACACCATTGATCTATTATCTAAACCACAATTTTGTTCTCAAACAGAAAACAGAGAGAGAAGTTGGGAGAGAAAGGTCACCTAATGATTCCACTTGAGCGGCACAAGTTTCTCGAGGAGCGCATGCGCAGTAGCTCAGTCTTCCCGCGCCCCTCCACGCGCGGAGCGGTCTCGGTGCGGCCGGAACTACAGTTCCCAGCGGCCCGCGCGGCGGGCGAGGGTGTCTGGGGCTCTGAGAGGGAGGCCAGGGCTCACGGGCCTACTGGGCCGCTGCTCGCGGGAAGGGCTTTGCAGCCCTTTCCGCCGCCGGTGGCGGCGGCGGCGGCGGGAAGATGGGAGACCCAGGGTCGGAGGTGAGTAGCGGGCTGGGCCCGGCCTTGTGCAGAGTCCAGGGGATGCTGGGCCGGACCTGGGGTCTGGGGGGCTTAGGGGGCCTGGGGAGCTTAGGGGGTCTGGGGCCTAGGAGGCCTGGGGGTCTGGGGGCTTGGGCCTGGGGGGCTTGGGGTCTGGGGCCTGGCGGACTGGGGGCCTGGGGGCCTGGGGGCCTAGAGTATGGGGCCTGGGGACCTAGTGGGCCTTGGGGAGAGGGCCCCTCAGCAACAATGGCCGCCCGGCCCGGCTCGGGGACCGCTGCTCGGCGCGGGCGCGGCGTGGGTTCCGAGGCCGACTGCCTCTTGGAGGAGCGTGCTCCCTACTCCTCTGGGAGAAGGGATGCGGAGGGGCCCCTGCGGTCCACAGACGAGAGCTCGGGCTCGCGGAGGCTGGGGCTCCGTTAGGTCTCCGCGAGAGCTTTTCTTCTTAGTTACCTTCAGAAAAATCTCTTTCTGTAAGTGCGGGGTTGTCTAGATAACCGTGTTTTGGCTTATTTTTATAGATAATGGAATGTGTCCCTCCAGCTGGGCCTGAGGCGTCCGAGTCAACACCGGAGGAAAATGAAGATGACATTCAGTTTGTTAGTGTAAGTAGCGACGATATTCGGGTTTTTCCGAGTCAGAGACAATGCGTGATAAGCCGTGATGTGATTACCCCTCACCTGTTCGTTCATCACGCAGCAAACGTGTGTGAATGTGTGATAGGGACTGTACACTGTGGAGCAGGGCATAGGCGTAGGGAATTTGCCCGAAGAGGTGACTGAGCAGCCCCAGTAGGCATCACAAAGCCTGTGGCCTGCGGTGCGTGTTGTACCCTGAATCTCGCCCCTCCCCCTGCACTTAGAGCCGTTCATGTGCGCAGGGTTGTGGTCTCCTAAGACTGTTTTGAAATGAGACTAAGAGTAACTTCTAAAAGATAGCACACAGGTTAGGGAGAAGGGGCGACTAGTGATGAGGAATGAGGTAGCAAACCAAAAGGGCTGCAGGAACTCAACTTCTGAGCCTGGGTGTCTCCATAACGTGAAGGCGGGTGGCTTGAAGACTTCACTAAGCTCTGAGCTCATCCTGTTACAGCACAGTCCAGCAGGCGAGGTTCACAATGAAGGGCCCGTATCACCAGGAGCATCCTGTATCTTTCTGTTTTTATTCCCTTTGGACAGTAGTTTTCAAGCACTAGTAAGTAGAAGTGTGTGGATTCCCGGACCTCACTCCAGACCTATGGAATCAGAAATGGGAGGTGGGGCCCAGGAATCTTCATGTTGGTGCAAATGCAGGGGTGTATGAAGCTGTGAACACACTTTGTAAAACATTGGTTGCAAAAACTGAAGGTGGCGCTATGATACATTTGAGGATAATTTCCACCCCAAACTGTTGAAGTTTTACAAAGGCTCTGCTTAAAGTAGGATCTTAGTTAGCTAGAGAGTATTTCTACTGTGAACTACTCTTTTTGAATATCGTAGTTAGTTGAGGTTTGCTATTGAAGGTGTATAATCTTTTTTAAAGGTTTGCCTGTTTAATGTTTGTGTGTTTCTTAGTTGCTGTGGGTTTAAGGCAACCATGTAAATGACTTGTTTTTGTTTTTATATTTATTTTTTTTCAGTTTTCTTTTTTTTTTAACATCTTTATTGGAGTATAATTGCTTTACAATGGTGTTTTAGTTTCTGCTTTATAACAAAGTGAATCAGCTATACATACACATATATCCCCATATCTCCTCCCTCTTGCAAATGACTTGTTTTTAAATCAAACAAAATTCCCTCCCTAAAGATTGTGGTAACATTATTTTCATGTTCTAGTAAGGTTATATAGAAATTCTTTACAAGATCAAGACAATTTCCTTGACATTCTTCCCCACAATAGTGCATGTGGTACTCTTTTCTTGACACTTGGAACTTTTATTAATTTGGGGATACCAAGAAGGATTGTATGCTGACTTTGCCTCCCCATATGGTGAGGAGTAAGCGATGTAGCTGTGGAAATTGAAGAGCCATGATGTCTGTTTTTGTACTGAAAAACATTTGGAAAGAGGATTGCAGGGGTCATTAGGAAAAATAATTTAGGTTCTTCCTGACCATGGTATAAAGACAATGAATAGGATACGATGACCTTGATGGTGTTTTGTGCAGCTCTAGCTAGGCGTGACACAAGTGTTTATGATTTGTGTGCCTTATTTTGAAAAACAGTAGGATTCTACAAAATTAAGGTTGGAGAAATAAATAGGTGTAATTCTGTGTCATACTCTCAGGATTAAGTGCATAATCATGTTGTAAATTCTGACTGAGTTAATATATCAGCTTGTGTTCAGGTGAGGTTTAGAAATCTTAATTTAAATTTTATTTTAAATATAGAGAATTTTTTGTATCTTTGCATCCAGAGTAGTGTACATCCAGCTTGATAGAACCTCTTAGAAATAGCCTTGTTTACAATTAGAGGATTGAAGATTTGACAGCTCCTTAAGAAATGAATTATATGCACTGAGTGGAATTGCAGTACAAGAAGAATCTAGTAAAAATATTCCTGTTGCATTTAAATGGTGCCACATAAAAATAATCATTTAATTCTACTTTAAACTACATTCAGATCAGAATTACTTTCCTCTCACCCCATCCTATGCTGGGTTCCATCAGGATGTGTTTATTACTATGTTTTTTATAGTACCATCCAAAAAAGATGAAATGCTACTGGGTACAATGCTCTGCTTGAGGGTTCTCAGATACAAAAATATTTTTGTGTTCTTTTTATATCTTTTATCAAGAAGTATGTTACTACTTGACGTATTCTGGTTTGGATTTCTTAGTTTTATTGTATAAATCTTATTTTCCAGCCTCAGTCTGCATTATGGCACAGCATCCTCTTTGTATGCTGCCGTATACATAAGCCCCAAACTAAACACAATATGCTGAAAGAAAGGAATAATGAAAGTTGGGGAGTACAGAAAGAGCTCTTATCTTTGGTGTAAATTTTCCTGAAGTGCGGTGTACATACAGAAGAGGGCACTTGCTCATTATTCTCCTTGCCCTCACTCTGCTTTAGTATTAAATTACCATTTGTCTGCATTGGTTTTCTTGTTAACTGATCATCCCACATTTCATACTCTCCTAATCTTCTTCTTTTTTTTTTTTTAAATAATTACCAGTTCAAGTTTATTTTTTATTTTTTAAAATATTTATTTATTTGGCTGTGCTGGGTCTTAGTTGAGGCATGTGGGATCTTCTTTGCAGCATGTGGGATCTTTGTTGTGGCCTGCAGGATCTTTTTTTAGTTGTGGCACACAGGATCTTTAGTTGAGGCACATGGGATCTTTAGTTATGGCATGTGGGATCTAGTTCTCTGACCAGGGATCGAACCTGGGCCCCCTGCATTGGGAGCATGGAGTCTTAGGGAGGTCCTGTCTCCTAATCTTCTTGAAGCACAGCTTTAATGTGGTTCCCGTCTCGACACTACTAGTTGATTCCTTTGCCTGTAAAATAAAATCTAGGTTTTCAACTTGGGTATTTAAGGCCTGGTCTATGTTGAAGGTAGTATGTGTGTAAAGAAAAGATTGAAGAGATTTGATACTTGGTTGTGTAAGGATATGGAGGATGAAGCAGAGATATCAAAGAACTCCATGCTTTTGAGCTTAGATATGTAAAAGATTATTGATAACCATCCTAGTTAAAAAATACTGTACCATGATATCTGTGTTTTTTTAACATTATCCCTGGTCTATTTCCCATTTCCAAAGGAGTACATGGCTTTTTTCCTCTATATAGATTTAGGCTCTTTTTGGGTTTTGTCGTCCTTGCATATAGGTCTTCTCTGAATCTTTACCTCTGCTGGTTCTGTTTCTGATTATTTTGCACCACCGGTAAGGCCACCTCTTCACAGGAATTCTTGCTAATTCCAACCAAAAAAACCCTAGTGATTGTAAAGGCACATTTGGTTTGAATGATTGTTAATGACTTGTAAATTTGCTGACTTCCTTTTTAGGAAGGACCATCAAGACCTGTTCTTGAATACATTGATCTGGTCTGTGGTGATGATAAAGAGTGTAGCACCTATCATAGTGATGTAAGTATATTATATTTGTGTTTCTTCAGTTGTGTCATTAAGTGCAGTATGTACTGGAGGTGGATTGAACTGGCTTGCAAGAATTGTTTGTTAAATTTGAGCTGATTGTTAAACATAGCCGTTATTAAAAATTCAAGTATAACTCAGCCATAAGAAAGAATGAAATAATGCCATTTGCAGCAACATGGATAGACCTAGAGATTAACATACTAAGTGAAGTAAGTCAGAAGGAGAAAGACAAACACCATATGATATCACTTAATATGTGGAATCTAAAATATGATACAAATGAACTTATTTACAAAACAGAAACAGACTCACAGACATAGAAAACAAATTTATGGTTACTGAAGGGGAAAGATAGGGGAGGGATGAATTAGGAGTTAGGAATTTGCAAATACAAACTACTGTATATAAAGTGGATAAACAACAAGGTCCTACTGTATTTTGTAATAACCTATAATGGAAAAGAATGTGAAAAAGAATACATATAACTGAATCACTTTGCTGTATGCCAGAAACTAACATAACATTGTAAATCAGCTATACATCAATTTAAAAATTCAAGTATATAAAAGTTTAAAAGTAAATAGATTATCATTATGTTTAAGGTAATAGATGCTCAAAACTCTTCATACCCTAATATCTACATACTTGAGGTTATTTACATCTGTTGTACTGTGTGGTAGAAATATGGTATAACAATGTGCTCCTGAAGGAAGATGGAAGTGTTTACAGCGAGGTAATTGACAAACTATTGTACAGAGCAGGGTGTGATTTATTATTTGTTGATTGTCTAAACGGAAGGAAGTGATGGATGAAATGTTAATGCAGATTAAGCCTAAAAACATATGTCTCTAACTACTAGACTCTATGCTATACAAAAAATTGAGGAAATCTTGCAGTATTTGAAAACTCTTCATTGATTCAACAAAGATGTTGATGTTATCATTGATGAATGAGTGGAGTTCTGATATACATCTTTTTTTTACATTCTTCTTAATAATGTAAATGAAAGTATCAACCACTCTTCACAGTAGAACTATACTTGTAAATCATATGAGCAACTTTTCTGTTGGATTGGGTGATCATCAAAAGTTCAGTGAGGTTTTGTGACATTATTATTGGCTATAGAATTTTAAAAACTGATAGTGCATTTTTCAAGAAATAGCAAGTCATATTGAAGTTATAGGTATAAACTGAAAATCAAGGTAAGTATTCTAGTTTAAAATTTATTTCTAAAATTATATAAAGAAATCATTAACAGAAGTTTTTACATTAACCCTAAAAGTGTTATCATGACTTTTACTTACATGTGTAAAATTATTTTTCAGATTTTGTTCCCTAAAATGCCAAAACGACAGGGTGATTTATTGCATTTTTTAAATGCGAAGAAAGTGAAAACAGACACAGAAAGTAGCAATAGGAAGAAAAACTATTGTGTATTGTCTAAGTCTAAGGAATCAAATTTCAAATATGTTGAACAACCAATCATTGAAGAAAAGCCATCATGTTCATCAAAGGAAGAAATGGATAATCTTGTGCTTCCAGATTGTTGGAATGAAAAACAAGCACTTATGTTTACAGAACAGTACAAATGGCTTGAAATAAAAGAAGGTAAATTAGGATGTAAGGATTGCTCAAAAGTTCGGCATTTGGGATTGAAAGCAGAAAAGCATGTCCATGTGTCCAAGGAGTGGATTGCATATTTAGTAACCCCTAACGGTAGTAATAAAACTACTAGACAAGCTTCTCTGCGAAAAAAAATTAGGGAACATGATGTTTCTAAAGCCCATGGTAAAATTCAGGATTTGTTAAAGGAATCAATTAATGACTCTGTTTCTAATTTAGTGCATAAACAAAATAATAAAAATATTGATGCTACTGTGAAAGTTTTTAATACTGTTTATAGTTTAATAAAACATAATAGACCTTTATCTGATATTGAAGGGGCAATAGAATTACAAGAGAAAAATGGAGAGGTCAATTGTTTAAATACACGATACAGTGCAACAAGAATAGCAGAGCATATTGCAGAAGAAATGAAGATGATGCTATTTAAGAATATTATAGAAGAAAATGCCAAAATCCGTATTATAATTGATGAGGCATCCACAGTTTCAAAGAAAAGGACCCTCGTGATTTATCTCCAGTGCACAGTTCAGTCGACTCCTGCACCTATTATGTTATTTGTTGCTTTGAAAGAACTGGCGTCAACCACAGCAGAGTGTATTTTCAATACATTATTGAGTACTTTAAATGATTGTGGTTTCACTAATGAATATTTGAAAGCAAATTTAATTGCATTTTGTTCTGATGGTGCTAATACAGTGCTGGGAAGAAAGTCTGGAGTAGCTACAAAGTTGTTAGAAAATTTTCCTGAAATCATTATTTGGAACTGTTTAAACCATCGATTGCACTTGTCCCTTGATGATTCAATATCTGAAATAAAACAGGTGAATCATTTTAAAATATTTCTCAACAAAATTTATTCTAATTATCATCAATCTAATAAAAGTCAAAACAAGCTTTTAGAAAATGTAGCTAAAGATCTTGAAATTGAAATTGTTAAAATTGGCCGGATAATGGGACCAAGATGGGCGGCATGTAGTTTACAAGCTGCTGCTGCTGTATGGTGTGCATATCCTGTATTATATATGCATTTTTCTCATTCTCATTCTGGTTTGGCAAAGAGATTATCTAACATTAATTTCTTGCAAGACCTTGCTTTAATGATTGACATTCTTGAAGAATTTTCACTACTTTCAACTGCGTTACAGTCAAGCTCAACTAACATTCAGAAAGCACAAAAATTGATCAAACACACCATAAAATCCTTGGAAAATTTAAAAATTGGTTCTGGAAAGCATGAATCTCAAATTGAAGGTTTGATTAAGTCAGATAAGTTTAAAGATATTCCATTTAATAAAAATAATAAATTTAATGCCCTTCCTAGGAACATGTTACTAGAAAATATAATTCAACACATGAACTTACGTCTTTTATCTGACAGGAACCATGATGAAAGTATTTTTAATTATTTTAATTTGCTAGAACCTTCTACATGGCCTTATGAAGAAATAACTTCACCATGGATAACTGGTGAAAAAAAATTATTTCATTTGTGTGAAATTTTAAAATTCGAAATTGATTTGAATGATTTTCAGGAATTTGTAAATAATAATGTAAAGTCAAACAATGTTTCAATTCCTACAACCGTACAAAAAGCTGAAAAGATAGTTAGCACCATTGCAGTCAATAATGCTGAAGCTGAAAGAGGTTTCAATGTAATGAACATAATTTGTACAAGGGTGAGAAATAGTTTAACAGTAGGTCATATATCAGATTTAATGACAATAAGTTTGTTGGGAAAAGAGTTAGCTGATTGGGATGCAACTCCCTTTGTAAAATCCTGGTCAAATTGCAATCACAGGTTAGCTACAGATACAAGAGTTCGGCAAAAGTCAACAAAAGCCTATGAGAATCAGTTGGCTATATGGAACGTACAATAAAGAGTATTGTGTGGGAATTCCCTGGTTAGGTCTTGGCGCTTTCACTGCCATGGCCTGGGTTCAATTCCTGGTCCAGGAACTAAGATCCTGCAAGCCGCGTGGCGCGGCCAAAGAGAAAAGAGTATCGTGTATGATTTTATCATTTATAAATTGTATGCTGCACATCTTTTATATACATATATTTTTATTTCAAAAGCCATTTGTTAAACTTTATTCAGCACATTGCTGTTTAAAAGACATTCTCCAAAGAGATAAAGTTGATTGTTTTTAGGAGCAATGGGTTTTTAGAGGTTGGTCCATGTCTGCTAGAGTGGGCCAAATACATATTTCAGGGAATCCTATACAGAACATCCAACAATTCCATTTTTGCTTTGTTTTATTTTTTGTGAGGATACGAAAGTGTAATATAACCCAGATAACTTCTAAGCCCTGGAAGTTATATCAAATAAAAGAGAAATGGAATAAAAACTGCAAGCCTTGTGACTTTTGTCTTTCTCATTTCCATATCTGCACTATCTAATATGGTAACCACTAGCAACATGTGGCTATTAAGCGTTTGAAATGAGTTCAGTAGGACTAAGAAAGTAAATTTTTAAATTAATTTTAATTAAACATAAAAATTAAAGCAGCGTGAAATATTTTTGTTGAACTTGGCTTATTTGTTTTTTTAAAAATACATTTAACTTTGTTATCTTGCTTAAGGTGTGATTGTTGGAGTGTGCTTGTCAGACTCCATGTGCTGTGTCTGGTATTACATATAAACATCACTGATTGAGTTGGTGTTGGATTCAGTGTAAATTATTTTTTCCTATGAATCAATGTAATGTAGTGTATTTATCTGAATATTTTATGCTGACAACAGGAATTACAGTGATTACTTCTGTAAATAATTGGTAATTGATGTACTTGTTTTGCTTATTACTTTTCTAGTTTAGACATGAATATGAACGAACTTTAAATTTTAAAATGAAGGCATACTGAAGAGGAAACAAGTAGAACTGCAGAAGCTAGTCCTACAACTGGGACAGTAAACAAAGACTGGAAGAAGGTATGTTGCAGATTTCACAGTGAATGACGATTGCAGTTTGTTGTGGCAGAGAAAAACAAGCTATAATTTAACAAAAAATAAGACAGTAAAGTAACAATATTGAGACAGTTCCAGCAAATGCATGATGAATGAGCAAATGAAGTTACCTTTCAAAAGTCAAAAAAGAATTGAAATTTAGTCGCCTGAAATCACAATGAAATGTCCAACAGAATTTTTTTGAACAATTTTTAAGAGGATTGAGTTAAGTTTGGCCAGATATAAAACAGCTTGGATTTTTGCATGAAAAAGAACGAGTTTTAGATAGGTGGATAGTAAAGTTCATTATTTCAGTTATAGAAATTGTTAGAAATTTATGAGTTAAAGCCTAAAAAGTCTTATAAAAAAAGTACAGAGTCTTTAGTTGTCACCAATTGTTGCTTATAGAATACAGGAATTTTTAACAATATTAAAGATTAATTGATTCAAAATCTGAAAAATTACAAGTGCTTTTCTTTAGATGAGTTATGTAATAGAAAATGTGCTGTCCAAGTAATACTTGGAGTGCATTTTGTCTCATAGGACTTAAAAATTTACAAAGAAATAATTTCAATTCATGGTCTGTATAGCTATATTTTAATCTTTAAATTATCAAAAGAGTTTCATCTAGATGAGAAAAAATTACTTCTTGTCACAATAAATGGCATTCCAGCTAGGTTAGGTCAAAAGTCAGATTTCATTGGAATTTTTAAATGAGCTTGGTGTTTCCCCTATTTCTTCATTCCACTGTATGATACAGTTTGAGAGTACTTGTGCTCAGTTTTCCGAAATGGTCTCTGTGATAGTGTCATGGGTACAGTTGTTAGGTGTTAAGTGCTATGAGCCAACATCAGCTTACAGGATTGCTGAACAAATTAAAAGACAATGAATTTAGTGATTTGTGTACTCTGCCAGTTGGTTGACTTGTGGAAAAGTTCTACAAAACTTACTGTACCGTTAACACCAGTTCAGGATGTTCTTGCAACAACAGAAATGCTAGCCAAATATTTAATTAATAATCAAAGAGAAAATTGGGTGTTGTTTTCTGCTCAGTATTACACAGAATATGAATGATCTAAATTTGAAGCTCCAAGTAAGGGAAAAAGCCTACTTGTGCTACCTAGACAAGTACTAGAATTTATTTATTTATTAAAGAAAAAAATTTTTTTAATATTTATTTATTTATTTATCTTTGGCTGCATTGGATCTACATTGCTGCATGCAGGCTTTCTCTAGTTGCGGTGAGCAGGGGCTACTCTTCGTTGCGGTGCGTGGGCCTCTCATTGCGGTGGCTTCTCTTGTTGCGGAGCATGGGCTCTAGGCACGTGGGCTTTGTTGCTCTGCGGCACATGGGATCTTCCCGGACCAGGGCTCAAACCCGTGTTCCCTGCATTGGCAGGCGGATTCTTACCTGTGCTACTAGGGAAGTCTCTAGAATTTATTTTGAAATTGAAACTTTTAAAAATAAAAGAATAACTTTACACATTTTTCTAATATGAATTGGTATGCATAAGATTTTAACTGTTTTTGACAGGTAAATTTACTACAAAAACTACAAGAAAAATTTGAAAAATGTTACTTATTGATAAGTTTAGAGTTGCTTTTCAATTTACCCAGTAACTCTGAGTTCAGTTTTAGCAATAGTGAGCTGACACAAGATTTATTGAATTTACTTAACTTGGACAAATGTAGTTTTCAAACTGATGTGCTTTTGCTCTGAAGGCAAATCAATTTTTTTTAAAACAGATGAACAGGATTTTTCCAGTGTGGATTTAAAAAGTAAAGGAAAAATTTTCTTTCAGGTACTGGCAAACTTAAATGTGTTTGGAACAGAATGGGTATGTGAATCTACTTTTTTCAACTGTAAGTTTTATGAAATTTATGTATAGATCAAGTATTTGTGATGAAAAAGGCATTCAGATGAATTGAGATGAGCTTTAAGTATAAAATACACATCAGATTTTAAAGACTTAGCATGTGAATCATTCACATTAATAACTTTATATTGATAACATGTTGAAATAATATTTTGGAAAAAGTTAAATAAAATATTAAAATTAAATCCATTTGTTTATTTTAACTTTAGAATTACATATGTAATTAGAATTACATTATAATTCTATTGGACAGTACTCTGTATCTGACGGTACTCTCAAATCTGGGTTTCTCTAATCCAGACCTCACTCTTGACTTCAAGATCCATAGTCAACTGCCTTTTCATTTTCACGTGTTGTCCCATAGGTATCCAAGCTGAATATGTCCAAAGCTGAACTTATGCCTCACCATATCTGTTTTGGAGAATGGCATGACTATCCACCTAGTTTCTCAAACTCGAAACTTAGAAGATATTTGAAACCTTTTCTTTATCTTGCCTTTTCTCTCTCACCTTTTAAGTATCTCTGAATCTATATTTTCCTCACTATCATCACTGCCCTTGTTTCTCTTGCTTAGAGTACAATAATAACTTCATAACAAGTCTCACTACCTTCATTCTTGTCCCTTCCTAATCCATCCTCCACAGTAACTCAGAAATGGCCATTGTGAAATACTCATTTATTCTTATAACTTTTATTGGTCAAGAAGACATTCAGACTCATAACAGAAAACCCAACTTAAATCACTTGAATGGACTTATCATTTTGAATAACAAGAAATCTGGAGATGGCTTCAGGCTTTGCTTGAGTAGCTCAATGATATCATTGCTGTGTGACCTGGGATGCTTTTGGCCTTTCCCTTAGGGTTATAGCATGACTGGCACAGTTTTACACATGCTGGATTTAAGGCAAGAAGGCAAGGGGTGGAACAAGCCCTGGATATCAAAAAATCAAAAGCTTTGCCAGAAGCCTTTTCAAGTAGATTTGCATTTCTCTGGCAAGAACTGTATCAATGTGGCCATCCCTCATTGCAGTAGAGGCTTGGAATGTGAATTTTTACCATTCCTAGCTTCTGTAATAAAGGTAGGCAAGCGGGAGAAGGGGAGTGGATGGTAGTTTAGCCAGTCTATGAGGTTTACCATTTTTCTCCCCTACTGAAAATCCTTCACTAGTTCCCCACTTTCTTCAAGATAGTAAAGTTCAACCTTTCTGGTTTCCTTATAATAAGAGTTCATTTTTTTTGTCTTTCTCCGTTACTAGGTAGTGAGTTTCTTGAAAAGAGTCTAACCCTGGTTATTAGCAATGTCTAGCACATAGTAGAAGCTCAGTAAATGCTTGTGTAGTATTGGACATTTCCTACATATCAGTTCATTTTTATGAATCGTTTACATCTCCAAATATTCCTATTTCCCAGTGAACTTCTAAGGGAAATAAGATACTCTTCTGTTTTAAATTTCAGGTATATAGTTATGCCTTATATAATCTTTCATGTTTACTTTGAAGAGAAATTGAGGTACTCTTAAAAATGAGTTGAAAATATTTCCTGTTTTTTTAATATTGTAGAGATGTTCAGGGTTTGGACAGAGAATTTTCAACAAGATTTTTATATTTAACGTTTTCTTAAAATTGCAGTTGATAGTGTGAAAAACAAAAACATCTTATAACCAACTTACCTTATAATCAGTACTGCTACCTGGTTTTATTGCTTAAGTTTGTGTTTTAATTTACAAGCACGTTGGTGCCAAGTGATATTTCTTTACTTGTCATGAGTTAATGAGGAAGGTGAGGAACAGTCTTAATATGAAATTTATATTCATCCACATTAGAGGAAAATGGTGCACTTTGGTAATCCTCAAGTTTTGAGAAGTGGTGCAGATTTGACCAAAGAGCATGAGAAATGGTTAAATAGGCAAATATAAAATACCATTTTTTTTTTTTGTTAATTTCTTTAAAAGAAAGCAAAAGTTGTAACATTATTTTGTCATGTGTACTAGACACATGACAATTAGAGCAGGGGTCCCCAACCCCTGGGCCACGGACTGATACTGGTCCGTAGCCTGTTAGGAACTGGGCCGCACAGCAGGACGTGAGTGGCGGGCGAGCGAGCAAAGCTTCATTTGCCACTCCCCATCGCTTGCATTACCGCCTGAACCCCCCCCCCCACACACGCACACACAACTCCCCCTGCCGTGGAAAAATTGTTTTCCACAAAACCAGTCCCTGGTGCCAAAAAAGTTGGGGACCGCTGAACTAGAGCATAAAATAGTAGGGGTTAGGTATAGTGAAGTGTATGGTTGCAAAGTTTCTATGTATTACATGAAGTGGTACAATATTAATTACATAGAAAGAAAAGATTGTATAACTAAAAAGTATAAATAAAATGGAAGTTTTAAAAATGTTTAAATACTTTTCTAAAAGGCAGGAAAAGGTACAGAAGAACAAAACAGTTAGTACAAACAAAACGTACAATTATAGGTTTAAATATAGCCATAGCAATAATTACATTAAATAATAATGGTCTGGGCTTCCCTGGTGGTGCAGTGGTTAGGAATCTGCCTGCCAATGCAGGGGACACGGGTTTGAGCCCTGGTCCGGGAGGATCCCACATGCTGCAGAGCAACTAAGCCTGTGCGCCACAACTGCTGAGCTTGCGTTCTAGAGCCTGTGAGCCACAGCTGCTGAGCCCACGTGCCACAACTACTGAGGCCCGCACGCCTAGAGCCTGTGCTCCGAAACATGAGAAGCCACTGCAATGGAAAGCCCTCACACCACAACGAAGAGTAGCCCCCGGCCACAACTAGAGAAGGCCCACGCATGGCAA
Organism: Balaenoptera borealis; assembly: GCF_965194805.1. Classification (NCBI taxonomy): domain Eukaryota; kingdom Metazoa; phylum Chordata; class Mammalia; order Artiodactyla; family Balaenopteridae; genus Balaenoptera; species Balaenoptera borealis. The sequence continues at coordinate 65,064,166 of NC_138869.1, read as the reverse complement.
TGAAGACCCAACGCAGCCAAAAATAAATAAATAAAATAAATTTATTAAAATAATAATAATGGTCTAAACACACCAATTAATAAGGCAGAGATGGACCAAAATGAATAAATAGCAAGACCCAATAATGTCTGTTTAGAGGAGATAGATATAAAATCAAAAGTTGAGGGTAAATGGATGGGGAATGTACTTTGGGATTTCTCCTGCTATGTACTAGAAACCCTGAACATTATTTATAAACATAGGAAGACTGAAAGATGGAGAGAAGGCAGACCAGCTATGAACGTTAGAACTCACAGAATGACAGAATGGTGAGTTCCCTGAGTTTTCTATTTGCCTCATATCCCAGACTTGGAACTGAAGAAGCTAGCAACCTGGAAATGCCAGTGGATGCAGACAAGAAAGCCCTGCAAAAAGCCTGTCTTCTCTTCAAAAGATCAGGGAGGGGCAGGTTAGCAAGACAGAAAACATTATTTTACACAATAACCTCTCTGCTTCAGCCAAATACCACAGAGAACACTGCAGCTTCACCCAAACCACCAAAGGCCAAGTGGGGAGCCTGGACTTCCATCTTTGCCAGCTTATAATGAAGTACCGCTGACCTGAATCCCATCCCACTGGGTTGATGTCAGAGGAGGCCTAATGGAGAGTCATAACGTTTACCTTTGCTCAGCATTAAGGAGCCTCTTCCCCCAACTTCAGGTATTAACAGAAGCTAACTAGGGAGCTTGGACTTCTTTACTACCTGGTAGTAACCAGGCAACAAACAACATCCCCCTTTCTGCTCCTAAAGTGGTGTCAGCGGAAACTAACTGAAGCAGAAAGTTTATGATCTAGAGTCTCATAATACCAATATGTCTATGTCTGTTTCAATAAAAAGTCACATGTCATTCCTAGAACCAGGAATATCTTGAGTGAAAAAGACAATAGATACCAACACTGAGTTGCCATAGATGCTAGAATTATCTGACACAGATTTTAAAGCTTCAGCAAGCAATTAAGACATGTTTTTGAAACAAATGAAAACATAGAATGTCTCTGCACAAAAAAGAGGACGTCTCAGCAAAGAAATAGAAGATATAAAGAACCAAATGGAAATTTTAGTAATGAAAAATACAATAACCAAAATAAAAAACTCAATGGATTGTCTCAAGAGAGGAATGGATGGGACAGAGGAAGGAATCAGTGAAGTTGAAGGTAAAACAATAGAAATTACACAATCTGAACAAGCGAGGAAATAGACTGGGGAAAAAAAGAATCCAGCCACAGGTACCTGTGGGACTATAACAAAGAAGCTAATATTCATGTCATCAGAGAGCCAGAAGGAAAGGAGGAGGGCAGGGCTAGAAAAGTATTTGAAGATATATTGTCTGAAAACTTCCCCCATTGAGCAAAGACAAATCTCAATTCAAGAAGCTGAGTGAATTTAAGAAATCCGTACCAGTATGTATCAGAGTCAGACTTTGGAAAACTAAAGACAGAAGTCTTGACAGCATTGAGGAAGAAAGGCACCTTACATATAGAGAAAAATAATTTGAATGACAGAAGAGGCCAGAAAGAGGCACAACATTTTTCAAATACTGACAGAACTGTCAACATAGATTATCTGGTGAAAATATCTTTCAGGAATGGAGGAGAAATCAAAACATTCTCAGATGAAGGAAAACTAAGGAAATTTGTCATCAACAGACTAATGCTAAAATGAATGTTTAAGGGAACTTCTGTAAACAAATCATTAAAGGAGGAATCTTGGAACATCAGGAAGGAAGAAAATATAGTAAGTAAAAAATAAGGGTAAGCATGAAGCAGTATTGTGTTGTTTGAAAGTGGACTTAGATTTGTTGTAAATATATGTTGCAAACACTAGAGAAACCACTAAAATTTAAAAAAAATTTTTAAAAGTATAATTGATATGCTAAGAGAGAAGATAAAATAGGATCATATAAAATGCTCAATTAAAACCAGAGAAGGGAGAAAAGATTGGAAAACAAAAACAAAAGCAAAAACAAAAAGGGACTTCCCTGGTGGTCCAGTGATAAAGAATCCGCCTTCCAGTGACCGGGATGCGGTTTTGATATCTGGTTGGGGAACTAAGATCCCTCGTGCTGTGGGGCAACTAAGCCCACACGTCACAACTACTGAGCTCGCCCGCCTCAACAAGAGAGCCTGCGAGCCGCAAACTACAGAGCCCACGTGCTTTGGAGCCCGCACCACAACTAGAGAGAGAAAGCCTGCACACTTCAGCTAGAGAGAAGCCCGCGTGCTGCAACAAAGACCCAACGCAGCCAAAAAAATAAATGAAATAAATATTTTTTTAAAAAACCAAAAAACAAAAAAAGAAGAAAGAAAAAAGAACAAGGTAACATGTAGAAAAGTTACAAATGTAGTATATGTTAATCTATCTATACCAGTAGTCACTTTATTTTTTTATGTTTATTTTTGACCACACCACACGGCTTGTGGGATCCTAGTTCCCCAACCAGGGATTGAACCTGGGCCCCCTGCAGTGGGAGTACAGAGTCCTAACCACTGGGCCACCAGTGAATTCCCCCAATAGTCACTTTAAATGTGAATAGTCAAAATACACTAATTAAAAGAGATTGTTGAGTAGATTTTAAAAAGTAAGAACCAACTGTGTGTTTTCTACAAGAAACATTTAGGTATAAATCTAACAAAATATGTGTAAGGGAATATATGTGTTAGGAAATATATATGTAAGGAAAAATCGTGTACAGAAATATATGAGGAAAACTAAAATTCTGAAGAAAGAAATTCAAGAAGATCTAAGTAAGTAGAGAGATATTCTGGGTTCATGGATAGCAAGACTCAATATTGTTAAGATATCAGTTCTTTCAATTTGATTTGTAGATTCAGTGTAATCAGATGAGAATTCTAGCAAGTTACTTTGTGGATATCAACACACTGATTCTAAAGTTTATATGGCAAAGCAAAGACCCAGAATAGCCAACACCGTATTGAAGAAAAAGAGCAAAGTTGGAGGAGTGACTATCCAGCTTCATGACTCACCAAAAAGTGACAGTTGGTAGTGACAGAGTGGACAAATAGATAATGAAACAGAACACAGGACCCAGAAATGGATCCACAAGCATACAATCAGCTGACCTTTGACAGGAGCAAAAGCAATTCAACGGAGAAAGGGTAGTCTTTTCAACAAATGGTGCTGAAACCACCAAACATCCACATGCACAAAAGTGCTGTGGTGCCTCCAGAGCATAGAGTACTACTCAGCAGTAAGGAGGAACAGACTTTTGTTATTTAAAACAACTTAATTATCCTGAGTGACAAAAGTCAATCTCAAAGGATTACATATTGTATGATTCTATTTGTATAGCAGTCTTGAAATGACAAAATTCTTAAGATTAAGGAGTTAAGGAGGTTAAGGAGGTGTTGAGGATGTCAGGGAAGTGAGGGTGACTATAAAAGGACAGTGGTAGGGGTCTGTGGTGATGGAAATATTCTGTATCTTGACTGTGTCACTCAGTATCCTGGTTGTGATATTGTACTATAATTTTGCAAGATTCACCAAGGGAAAACTGAGAAGAAGATACATGGTGTCTCTGGGTATTGAAATCCTTACAACTGCATGTGAATCTAAATTATCTCAAAAAAAAATTCAATTAAAAAATAAAAAAACCCTCATCTAGACATGCTTCATGAGTCAGTCAAATACAGCACTGCCCAGTAGTATATGGCTGTATTTTTTTCTCTTCTAGGCTGGTTAACTCAACAGAACCCTAAGTGTAATTACACTTCTTTACCCCTGTATATTCTTTTTGGTGGGGGAGTGGGACAGGCTGTTTTCCTACAGTCATTATTAGGAAAGTAACATAAACAAAAAAATCACCAAATTTCTACAAATTTTAACGTGTCCAAGAGCCTAGCAACCCATGCCCCATGATAGACTATGTCCTCCACCCAGTACTGAGTTCAAGGTAGCTGCCATTGGTCTAGTTTTGAAGGGATGACTTAAAGATGATCTAGTAGGATCTCTTTTCTGTACTCAGCGAAACAAGTTTCAAGAGGTTAAATGAATTGCCGTAGTCACAGAGTTTGTCATGAACAGATAACCAACACTTACCATATCGTTCTTTGTATTTACTATCCAGTATTTTGAAACTGTGGTTTTAAATCATGTTCTGCCTTTTAATATCTACATGACCTTGAAGAACTGATCTTTCAACAAGGATAATATAATAACCTCATAAATGGTTCCAGGTTTTGTGGGGCTTATTGCTTATTGAATTTGGCAAGCTCTGTTTAAGAAACCCCCCCACAAAACTATGAATACAGTGTTAGATGCAATTTGAAATATTATTTAGACCAAGAAGAGCATACATATTGTCTTTTCATTTGACAAGTTTTTAATATACTTTTCTATAGTAATAAGAATAATAGGAAGCTCATTTTGAGTATCTTTTAACATAGTTGATGGAAATTTGGTTTTTATTTTTGACAGTTTACAGAGGTTTCTTTCAAATTCTCAACTGTTTGTTAGTAATATGGTGTAATTTTTTTTGATTGTTGTCAAATTTGAGGAAACTTCTATTGAGTTTCTTTGAAATCTGAGCTATAAAACTTTGGTGCATTTTAAATTTTCTATGGAGTGAGTGCTCTTAAATATTCTTTAAATTGACCACATTCAGAGTATTTCTAGAAGACATCCCAAACTGAGATGGCCACCAATAATGTAATTAATTACACATGGAAGAGATTACAAAACACAAAAGTATATCCCAGTCAACCCTTAATAAAATCTTAGAAGTGCTCACTGCCACTTTGTGGAGGAGCAGGAGGAGAAGGCACAAAGGAGGAGCAGTTGAAGTGGAAAGAGACAGTGCTGTGCTCTTAATGGATTATGGTTAAAATGTGTAATTTTTGCAAATTTTACAGAAACATAACCATGTGAACATATTTCTAGGGCCCCTTTGTTGGAAGGTATCCAACGCAAGTAAACTGTTAGCTTCACACTAATTCTGCCACAGCCTCGTTCGTTGGATTTGTTAGCTTTAAATGAGGTTAGGGAGGCTTGGACATTTTCCAGAAACTTAACAAGCAATCAATAAATGTGACTTGAAGAATGACAGAATAGTTGATAATTTTTTAAAGATGATGGTTATGTATGGGTGTACTGGGGGTTCATTTTACTTTGTGTTTTAAAACTTCTGTAATACTTTTTTTTTATGTCACTTGAGATAAAAATATATCTAAAATACTTTAGTTTCTATGGTGGAATTCCTCTGAATAAATTATACAGTTCCCAGTTCTCCTCATGAATAACAGTTATTAATAATTTGCATTTTTGAGCAAAAAAATGTAGTAGATATAAAAATAACATGTAACTATTAAAAGTATTATAAAACTGCCATAAATTTGCCCTGTTTTTTTAAATTTGCTTTTTATAGGTTTTATAGGTACCTGAAACAAAAGCACCTTCAGTTGTAAGTCTTAACGTTGGATCTTGTTGGAGACTCTGCAGCCTCCCTGGCAGCACAAGGACAGGTGCAGTGACAGGCTGGGCGACACCCATGACATCGCTGGGCTGTCCTGATCGGAGCACAAGCTCGTGAAGAAGCTGCAAGTAGGTTCCACCCTCAGTACAAGTGACGCATCAAACCAGAGACTTTGTAGCAGGCCCATGAGCATGCAATGTCGTTTCTTGGAAATATGCATTTCCCCATCGCAAAATAAAATAGGTATACTGAAAAAATTTAAGTATATTCCTGCCTCAAACCAAATACCAGGAAAAAATTAAAGATGGAGTAAAGAGCTAAAAGTGAAGCCATTACAGAAAAGTAAGCAGGGGTGAATATTTTTATGTTCTCTAAAGGAAAAGGACTTCCTAAATCTATAGTTAGTGCAACAAAAGTGCCAAAGAAAAATTTATTAACATCTGAGTTCCTGCCCTGTGTTCTGCGTCCTCCGTGGAGATGACAGTCTCAACAGAGAGTTCTACCCTGTGCTGGAATGTGCGCTCAGTGTTTTCATCTGTTCTATGGCAGTGTTTTTCTGTGAATGTCTTTCTTGCATTTGACAATTTTGCAGCTCTTTCCCACATTTTTTCTTATAAAATCACTTACCGATGCTGTGCCATAGCCTTTCATGAACTCTTGTTTCTTAATGACTTGGTTTTTCCCAGCTCAGCTATTTGCATCTGGGTTTGTGGATGGTGGGAGGGGCCCTCTTTGCTTCACAGAGACCACTGACTCTGGCTGCTGTGGCTCTTCTGAGGAATGTTTTGTGTAGCCCTGCTTGCTCTGTCATCTGACCCAGGCTCAGTTGGAGAGGACATGTCACTGGCCCTGCATCCCCAGGTCCTTCACCAGCACAGCAGACAGAGGACAAAGCCCCTGCTCTTCCAGATGAGCCCTGCACCTCAGGGGGTATGTTTTTGCTGGACCTTTCTGAGATCTGCTGCCGGGAGCCCTCCAGATGCTCTCTGTGCCTGTTCTCTCTGCATCTGACTTCTGCTGAAGCTCAGCTCACCTCCCCCCTCAGTTGTTAGATTTACAGATTCTAGATTTTGCATTTCTGGAGGAGTTTCTGCCTTTCAGGAAGTATACTTGCCTGGTACTTTCTGAGATCTGCCACTCATGAGGCCCCTTGACATTTCCTTTGCATTTTCTGTTTAATTGCATTTCTTTAGAGTTTTTTAAGATTTAATTTTATTTATTTATATTTATTTTTGGCTGTGTTGGGTCCTCGTTGCTGCACGCAGGCTTCCTCTAGTTGTGGTGAGCGGGGGCTACTCTTTGTTGCGGTGCACGGGCTTCTTATTGCAGTGGCTTCTCTTGTTGCAGAGCACGGGCTCTAGGCACGCGGGCTCAGCAGTTGTGTCTCGCGGGCTCTAGAGCGCAGGCTCAGTAGTTGTGGTGCACGGGCTTAGTTGCTCCATGGCATGTGGGATCTTCCCGGACCAGGGCTCGAACCTGTGTCCCCTACATTGGCAGGCGGATGCTTAACCACTGTTGCCACCAGGCAAGTCTGTGTCTCTTTAGAGTTTTGCAGATTTTTTCTGTCACCTATTTGCTGAGAAAGTGGGGCATTGAAAAAGAATATTTGGTTACTTGTTATTTTTCCTCATTGTTTTGTTTGCTTTCTCAGAGAAGGAGTAGAGAGGTAGCAAGGTTACCAGCGTTTATACCAGAGTTACATCTACTGTTGCTATTTGGATGCCCAGTGCAACTCTGATTCTCCTTCTTTTACTCAGAACCTGTGTCCTCATACTCCTTGGGGCTCTTGTAATCTTTGTCTCTGATATACTGGAATTGGAAGAACATGTGCCTGTTGTTTAGCTTTTTAAATTTATTGTACTGGATACATGATGGATCTCTCAAATCTGGGAAAATTTATTTTATGACTTTTTATACAAATTATAATGTTCTCCCACCCTTCAGTTTATCTCTTTCTGGAAGTCCAATTATCCTGGAAATCCAGTTACCATGGACTGAATCTCTTTGTCTTATATCTTTTTCTGCAATTTTTTGTGAGTCTCCCAAGCTGCTTTTTCTGTTTCTGGGACATTTCCTTGCCTATGTAAATTCCAGCCATCTATTGAATTTTTAATTTCAACTGTCAAAATTCTAGTTTCCAAGACCTATTTCTTGTTCCCTGATTATTTCTTTTTCATTAAAATACTATGTTTAATTCTGGATGCCCTTTATTTATCCCTCTAGAAAAAAATTCTTTTTAAATATTATTTTCTGGGCAGTATCTGTTTCACGGAACCAAGATCTGTTTTCTCCCCAGGGCCTTTCCATTTGATCCTTGGATGTTCTTTCATATTTAAATGTTACAGGGAACTTCACTCTTGAATCGCTGGGTAGAAAGCCGTCTGTTTGGGCAGTTATCCTACGCATCTGTCTTGAGACTGAGTCCTTTGTTTGGTGCTGCGTTGCTCTCCAGAAGATCCTGTGGTTCTTCCGGCTGTTAATACTTTGCACATGTGACAGCAAAAAGGGGCTGGAAGTGACGGTGTTCCCAAAACAGACTTTCAGTGAATTCTCTTTTCAGCTCTCACTCATGCCCACAACTGCACCTGGTGTCCTGGGCCCTGGATGTCTCCTTTTAACTTAATGCAGAGACTGTCTTGTGAGTAGAGATGTGGAGATGTGTAGGAGGAGGGATTTATGGCTCCTGTATGCAGTCTTTCAACCTCTGTTATATGGAACCTTATCTACATCATCCATTATAGCAGGTCAGTTATGAGCCCCTCCTGGGTTTTCTGGGGCAAACTGGTTTGCTTCCTCTGCCCTGTGAAATCAGTTACTACTCTATTTAATTTCTCACAAAATTTTTTCAAATGGCTGATGCAGATAATACCAGATAACACACTGTAAGGTTGTATGGATCAAATGAAGTTATATGTGTAAGATGCATAATACAGCACCTGGCATGGAGTAATCATTCTATAAATGGTAGTTATACATGTAAAATGACCTCTCAAAGTCCCAGATTACTTCCCTAGATGATGAAGACAAAAGAAAAATCTCCTCTGTTGCTGTCTTTGTGGACTTATTTATTTTTTTATATTCATCTTGAAAAAAAAATTGGGAGAGAAATGAAATAAATTCATGCTTTAATTTGCCATTTTAATGTCTTAATTACTAGAGATTATAACACCTGATAATTATAACTCAAAATTCTTTGTTTTTTAAGAATATTTTGACTATTTTTATAAGTTTATTAGTCCAGATGAGGTTTTTTTTTTTTTTTTTTAAATTTATTGTTGGCTGCGTTGGGTCTTTGTTGCTGTGTGCGGGCTTTCTCTAGTTGCGATGAGTGGGGGCTACTCTTGTGGTGCGGGCTTCTCATTGTGGTGGCTTCTCTTGTTGTGGAGCACGGGCACTAGGCACATGGGCTTCAGTAGTTGTGGCGCAAGGGCTTAGTTGCTCTGCAGCACGTGGTATCTTCCCGGACAAGGGCTCGAACCCGTGTCCCCTGCATTGGCAGGGGGATTCTTAACCACTGTGCCACCAGGGAAGCCCCCAGATTAGTTTTATGATCATTTTGATTGGAATTACATTTAAGCAGTTTTCAAATTGAGAAAGAAGTTATATCTCTGCAAAACCGATTCTTCCAATTCAGGAACAAGGTCAGCTTAAATGATAGCTTTTCTTTTTTTTAGTAAATATTTGCATTTTTTTTCATATAGGTCTTACACACGAATTTAAATCCTACGTTTTTTATATTTTTATATTTTGTAGGTTGTTGCTCTAAACATTTTTTTCTGTTATTTGTTTTGCTTTATTGAAGTATAGTTGATTTATAATGTCATGTTAGTTTCAGATATACAGCAAAGTGATTCAGTTATATTTACTTTTTTAGATTTTTTTCCATTATAGGTTATTACAAGATATTGGATATAGCTCCCTGTGCTATACAGTAGGACCTTGTTGTTTATCTATTTTATATATTACTATATAATAATATATATTATATATATATAATGTATGTGTATCTGTTAATCACAAACTCCTAATTTATCCCTTCACCCCTTCCCCTTTGGTAACCATAAGTTTGTTTTCTATGTCAGTGAATGTGTTTCTGTTTTGTAAATAAGTTCATTTGTATCTTTTTTTTTTTTTTTAATTCCACAAATGAGTGATATCATATATTTGTCTTTCTCTTACTTCACTTAGTATGATAATCTCTAGGTCCATCCATGTTTCTGCAAATGGCATTATCTCATTCTCTTTTATGACTGAGTAATATTCCATTGTATATATACACCACATCTTCTTTATCCATTCCTCTGTTGATGGACATTTAGGTTGCTTCCACGTCTTGGCTGTTGTGAATAGTGCTGCTATGAATGTAGGGGTGCATGTATCTTTCCAAATTAGAATTTTCCCTGGATATATGCCCAGGAGTGGGATGCTGAATCATATGCTAACTCTACTTTTAGTTTTTTAAGGAACTTCCATGCTGTTCTCCATAGTGGCTGCACCAATTGATATTCCCACCAATAGTGTAGGAGTGTTCCCTTTTTTCCACACACCTCTCCAGCATTTATTGGAGTTCTTTTTTTTTTTTTATTGAAGTCTCCAGCATTTATTTGTAAATGATGATGGCCATCCCGACTGGTGTGAGGTGGTATCTCATTGTAGTTTTGATTTGCGTTTCTCTAATAATTAGCGATGTTGAGCTTCTTTTCATGTGTCTGTTTGCCACGTTTATGTCTTCTTTGGAGAAATGACTATTTAGGTCTTCTCAGTTTTTGATTGGGTTGTTTGGTTTTTTGATATTGAGTTGTATGAGCTGTTGGTGTATTTTGGAAATTAAGCCCTTGTCAGTTGCATTGTTTGCGAATATTTTCTACCAGTATATAGGTTGTCTTTTCGTTTTGCTTATGGTTTCCTTTGCTGTGCAAAAGCTTATAAGTTTGATTAGGTGCCATTTGTTTATTTTTGCTTTTATTTCTTCTGCCTTGGAAGACTGACCTAAGAAAACATTGCTACATTTTATGTCAGACAATGTTTTGCCTGTGTTCTCATCTAGGAGCTTTATGGTATCGTGTCTTATATTTATGTCTTTAAACTATTTTTGGGGGGGATGGGATTAACATTTTTTTTTAATCAAATAATTTTTTTATTGGAGTATAATTGCTTTACAGTGTTTTGTTAGTTTTGGTGTACAGTCAAGTGAATCAGCTTGCTGTGCAAAAGCTTTTAAGTTTAATTAGGTCCCATTTGTTTATTTTTGTTTTTATTTTCATTACCCTAGGAAGTGGGTCAAAAAAGATCTTGCTGTGGTTTATGTCAGAGAGTGTTTTTCCTATGTTTTTCTCTAAGAATTTTATAGTGTCTGGTCTTAACATTTAGGTCTTTAATCCTTGTCTTGTTCCTGATCTTAGAGGAAATACTTGCAGTTTTTCACCATTGAGAATGATGTTTGTTGTATATGGCCTTTATTATGTTGAAGTCAGTTCCCTCTTTGCCCACTTTCTGGAGAGTTTTTATTATAAATGGGAGTTGAATTTTGTCAAAAGCTTTTTCTGCATCTATTGAGATGATTATGTGGTTTTTATTCTTTAATTTGTTAATACGGTATATCACATTGATTGATTTGCATATATTGAAGAATCCTTGCATTCCTGGAATAAATCCCACTTGATCATGGTGTATGGTCCTGGATTGGATTCTGTTTGCTAGTATTTTGTTGAGGATTTTTGCATCTATGTTCATCAGTGATATTGGTCTGTAATTTTCTTTTTTTGTGATATCTTTATCTGGTTTTGGTATCATGGTGATGGTGGCCTTGTAGAATGAGTTTGGGAGTGTTTCTCCCTCTGCAGTTTTTTGGAAGAGTTTGAGAAGGATCGGTGTTAACTCTTCTCTAAATGTTTGATAGAATTCGCCTGTGAAGCCATCTTGTCCTGGAGTGTTGTTTGTTGGGAGTTTTTAAATCACAGATTCAATTTCAGTACTTGTAATTGGTCCAAGATTAGGCCTGGGACTTCAACAGTCTCCCCAGGGCCCAAGCGGCCAGGGAAAACCCTAGCTGCACTCCCTTCCGATTCTCTGCTTTCCTGAGGGTCTCCCCTGTCCCCATTGATCCCTAATTGTGGGTGGGCCACTCCAGGCATGGTACCCTTCCCCTCCCCCAGCTTCCCCTCATGGGTGCTGGTCCAATTCGGCCGGCCTTTACTTTTCCTCCCCCCTTTCTCCCTCCCACTCCTGCAGGATCCATGTGGCTGGAGGAGGTCTCGGTGGACAGAGGATCAGGCCCAGGACCTCAGCAGGCTCCCCAGGGCCCAAGTGGGCAGGGTAAATGCTGGCCGCATTCTCTTCTGATTCTCTGCCCTCTCCAGGGTCTCCCCTGTTCCCCCTCTGGGCGTGGGAACCCCTCCCCTCCCCCAGCTGCTCCTCAGGGCCACTGGTCCCATCCTGCCTCTACTTCTCCTCCCCCTCCCTCCCCCCAACATCCTACCCAGTCGCTTGGGCGTCTTCCTGTTCCCTTAGGTGTCCGTGGTCCCCCACCAGTGCCTGGTAGGTGCACTAGTTGTGCAGAGACGTGAATTCCACGTCCTCCTAGTCTGCCATCTTGACTCCGCCCCAAGATTCTAAACTATTTTTTTAACATCTATGTATTTATTTGGCTGTGTCGGATCTTAGTTGCGGCACGCAGGATCTTTGTTATCATGTGCGGAATCTTTGTTGCCACGTGCGGAATCTTTGTTGCAGTATGCAGGATTTAGTTGTGGCATGTGGGATCTTTAATTATGGCATGTGAACTCTCAGTCGTGGCATATGGGATCTAGTTCCCTGAGCAGGGATCAAACCCGGGCCCCCTGCATTGAGAGCACGGAGTCTTAGCCGCTGGACCACCAGGGAAGTCCCAAGTCTTTAAACTATTTTGAGCTTTTTTTTTTTTTTTTTTAAATAGGGGAAATATACCCTCCTAAGGGGACATTTTGTAATTTTGTGGATTTTTTTAAAATTAATTAATTAATTAATTTATGGCTGTGTTGGGTCTTCGTTTCTGTGCGAGGGCTTTCTCCAGTTGCGGCAAGTGGGGGGCCACTCCTCATCGCGGTGCGCGGGCCTCTCATTATCGCGGCCTCTCTTGTTGCGGAGCACAGGCTCCAGACGCACAGGCTCAGTAGTTGTGGCTCACGGGCCCAGTTGCTCCGCGGCATGTGGGATCCTCCCAGACCAGGGCTCGAACCCGTGTCCCTGCATTGGCAGGCAGATTCTCAACCACCGCGCCACCAGGGAAGCCCCTTGAGCTTATTTTTGTGTATGGTGTGAAGGAGTGTTCTAACTTCATTGATTTACATGCAGCTGTCCAGCTTTCCCAGCGCCAATTGCTGAAGACACTGTCTTTTCTCTATTGCATATTCTTGCCTCCTTTGTCGAAGATTAATTGACCATAGGTGTGTGGGTTGATTTCTGGGCGCTCTATTCTGTTCCATTGATCCATATATTTGTTTTTGTGCCCGTACCATGCTGTCTTGATTGCTCTAGCTTTGTAGTATTGTCTGAAGTCTAGAAGGGTAATGCCTCCAGCTTTGTTCTCTTTCCTCAGGATTGGTTTGGCAATTCTGGGTCTTTTGTGGTTCCATATCAATTTTTGGATTATTTGTTCTAGTTCTGTGAAAAATGTCATGGGTAATTTGATGAGGATCACATTAAATCTGTGGGTTGCTTTGGGTAGAATGGCCATTTTAACAATGTTAATTCTTCCAATCCAAGCTCATGAGTTATCTTTCCGTTTCTTTGAATCATCTTCAATTCCCTTTATCAGTGTTTCATTGTTCTCAGCATCTGTCTTTAACCTCTTTGGTCAGTTTTATTCCTAGGTGTTTTATTTCTTTTTGATGTGATTTTTAAAAGGGTTGGATTTTTTTTACTTTTTCTTTCTGTTGTTTCATTGGTAGTGTAAAGAAGTACAACAGCTTTTTGTATGTTAATCTTGTATCGTAATACCTTGGTGAATTTGTTTATCAGTTCTAATAGGTTTTTGTATTGAGTCTTTACAGTTTTCTATAGAGAGTATCATGTCATCTGCATATACTGACAGTTTTACCTCTTTCCTTCCAATTTGGATACATTTTATCTCTTTTTCTTGTCTGATTGCTGTGGCTAGGACTTCCCAATGCTATGTTGAATAAAAGTGGTGAAAGTGGGTATCCTTGTCTTTTTCCAGATATTAGCAGGAAGGTTTCCAGCTTTTCACTGTTGAGTATTATGTTGGCTCTTGGTTTGTCATAGATAGCTTTTATTATGTTGAGGTATGTTCCCTATAGAGCCACTTTGGTGAGAGTTTTTATCATGAGTAGATGTTGAATTTTATCAATACTTTTTCTAATCTATTGAGATGATCATGTGGTTTTTGTCGTTTCTTTTTTTGATTTGGCATATCACGATTGATTTGCATAATGTTGAACCATCCTTGTGACTCTGGAATGAATCCAACCTGATCATGGTCTATGATCATTTTTATGTGTTGTTGGATTCGGTTTGCTAATATTGTTTTGAGGATTTTTCTAACTATATTTGTCAAAGATACTGGCCTGTAATTTTTTTGTTTTTTGGTAGTGTCTTTGTCTGGTTTGGGTACCAAGGTGATGGTGATTACATAGAATGACTTTGGGAATGTTCCCTCTTCTTCATGAGCTCCACCCCTCCGAGCTCTGGGAATGCACAAGCTCTGGAAGGTTGCCCACACATGGAGACAGGGCTGAAGTCTGAGCCGATTGCCTGCATTCCCCTGTGAACACACTGCTATGGTGGGGCCTGCCCCTCCCTTCGCATGATGGACCCGGGCTCTGTCCTGCACACACCCCCCAGTTGCAGCCTGGACCACACTCTAGGCCCTTCGGACTGTCTTCACACAGCCAAACTGAGTCCTCTCCCTGGGTCTGTCCACTGAAGCCTGAATTTCAGCCCCCAATTGCCACACACACCAGCAGGCATGCATCATGGGCTGGGAAGTGCAGTGAGGTGGTATTTTGTGACTGCCTTCTTTCACTTACCATAACATTTTAAGGGTTCATCCATCTTGTAGTATGTATCAGCACTTCATTCTTTTTGTGGGTGAATAATATTCCATTGCATGTGCATATACTACATTTTATTTATTCATTCATCAAGTGATGAATATTTGGGTTGCTTTCACCTATTAGCTATTATGAATAATGCTGCTATAAACATTCTTGGAAGTGTTTTTGTATGAACATATGTTTTCACTTCTCCTGGGTATATATCTAAGAGGGGAATTGCTGGATCATATGTTAACTCTTATGTTTAATAATTTGAGGAATTGCTACACTACTTTCCAAAGTGGCTGCACAATTTTACATTCCCCTAGCAGTACCATGAGGGTTACTGTTTCTCCACATCCTTGTCAACTCTTGTTATCTGACTTTTGAATCTTAGTTATCCAAGTGGGTGTGAAGTAGCATCGCATTCTGGTTTTGATTTGCACTTACCTGATGACTAATGATTTGAGCATATTTTCACGTACTTATTGATCATTGTACATCTTTATATATCTTTGTATAGCTTTACATCCTGGATACAAGTCTCTTATCACATATATGATTTGCAAATATTTTCTCCCATTTCTTGGGTTATCTTGTCACTTTCTTGATGGTGTCCTTTGAAGCACAAAAGTTTTTAGTTTTGGTGAAGTCCAGTTTATGAAGTGATTTTTTAAAATTTTCATTTGTTGTACTTTACAAGTTCCATCTTTTTGTATAATTTTTATCTTTTATTGATATTTTCTATTTGATGTAACATTGTCATCATACCTTTATTTACTTCTTAATCATGTTTCCTGTAGTTCTGTGAATGTGTATATAATGGCTGATTTGGCATCTTTTTCTTAGAAATCTGTTCTCACAGGCAGTTTCTGTTGACTGTTTTTTTGTTGTTGTTGTTCTTTTTTAAAGATAACCACTCCCGGACTTCCCTTGTGGCTCAGTGGTTAAGAATCCGCCTGCCAATGCAGGAGATACAGGTTTGAGCCCTGGTCTGGAAAGATCCCAAATGCTGCGGAGCAACTAAGCCTGTGTGCCACAACTACTGAGCTTGCACTCTAGGGCCCGCGAGCCACAACTGCTGAGCCCGTGTGCCACAACTACTGAAGCCCACATGCCTAGTGCCTGTGCTCAGCAACAAGAGAAGCCACCACAATGAGAAGCCCACGCACCACAGCGAAGAGTAGCCCCTGCTTGCCACAACTAGAGAAAGCACGCACGAGCAACAAAGACCCAATGCAGCTAAATAAATAAATAAATAAAAAATAAAGATAACCACTCCTAATTTTTTTTAAATTAATTCATTCATTTATTTTGGGCTTTGGCCATTATTAGGGCAAGATTTCATTTAATTCCCAATTAAGTACTTGTAAGTATGAATTCTGTATGAACATAATAAAATCTTCCCTGTGTCTTTCAACTGAGGATAACCCAGGTACCTAGGTTCAAGGAAACCTGCTACTCCAGTGAGGAGTTTAACACCACCAAACAAAACTTAGGATCATCAGCCAACAATGGGAGGTCAGAGACACAGGAGAGACTCACTCAAATTCATCTGGACCCTCAGAGGAGGCGGATGGGCACAAGAGGCCTCTGCTGGTACCCAGGCTGGATCCTCATAGAGTTTAGGCAAAAGAGAGAAGTCTGCTCTGGGTCTCTTCATTGGTTGCCAAAATTATTGACAGAAAAACCACAAAACACACAACCTAAAAGCTTCAAGTTACATGTTTTATTTGGGGACCTTACTGAAGACTGTAGCCTGGGGAAACAGCCGCTCAGATAGCTCTGAGGAGCTATTCCAAAGAGGCGAGAGGAGAGCCAGGATATGTAGGAGTTTTTGCTGAAAAGAAAAAATGTAGGCAAACATCACAAGATAACTGCTAATCACAAAAAAAAAGACATCTCAAGTTAATGATTGCAGTGCTTTTTTATGTATGGGAAGATGCAAGAATCTTGGCTCATTGAAATTATTCCTTCAATATACATCTTACCGATCTAGGGCCAGTACCCTTTTTTTCTCCACCTTGAATTCCCCTCAGTGTGCACTGCAGTGGCTGAGGGCTTGAATCCAGCAACATGTGTTTACTGGAATGACAGGTGACATCATTTGTCCACATCAGCATAGCTCTGCACATTGTCATGTCACAAGTACTCTGAATTACTTCTTACAACTGCATGTGAATGTAAAATTAAAGAAAAAAATACTAATCAGAACATAGATATATGGTATGGCCAAGCTACATCTAAAACAAGTGTTATAGGTCACAAGGTAGAAAAAGTAGATGCACAGGAAGTTGTGAATCAATGATCTCTGATATTCTGAACCCCTAATATCCACAGTGATTACCAGGTAACATGCTACGAAGTCTCTTGATGTGACTGTATCTGCACTCTGTACAAACATCAAAAAACCATTCAATGAAAGGTTAAAAAGAAATGAATTCATACATTAAAAATTATTTTAGGGCTTCCCTGGTGGTACAGTGGTTAAGAATCCACCTGCCAATGCAAGGGACACGAGTTTGAGCCCTGGCCCAGGAAGATCCCACATGCCACGCGGAGCAACTAAGCCTGTGCACCACAACTACTGAGCCTGAGCTCTAGAGCCCGCAAGCCACAACTACCGAGCCCATGTGCCACAACTATTGAAGCCTGCATGCCTAGAGCCCATGCTCCGCAATGAGAAGCCACAATGAGAAGCCTGTGCACTGCAACTAGAGAAAGCCCGTGCACAGCAACGAAGACCCAACACAGCCGAAAATAAATTTATAAAACATTATTTTAAAAGAGAAGGCAAGACTCACAGAAGAATGCCAGCTGAAAAAAGTTGAGAGGTGGCATTATTTTGTTCTTTTTTTATGGCTGAGTAATATTCCATAAAAAGAACAAAATAATGCCATTTGCAGCAACATGGATGGACCTAGAGATGACCTTACTTCACTTCATACTAAGTGAAGTAAGAAAAGGACAGACGTCAGAAAGAGAAGGACAAATATATCATGTGGAATCTAAAAAAAATGGTACAAATGAACTTACAAAACAGAAATAGAGTCAGAAAAAGAGTCAAAACATACAGAAAACAAACTAATGGTTACTGGGAGGAAAGCGGGGCGGGGGGGATAAGGAGTTTGGGATTAACATATACACACTACTATATAGAAAATAGATAACTAATAAGCACCTACTGTATAGCACAGGGAACTCTCAGTACTCTGTAATGACCTATATGAGAAAAGAATCTAAAAAAGAGTGGATATGTGTATATGTAAAACGGATTCACTTTGCTGTATAGCAGAAGCTAACAACATTGTAAATCAACTACAATAAAATTTTTTTAAAAAAATTAAAATCTTTTTCTTGAAAAAAGTTGAGAGAACAGTAGAGTTGGAATATTATCATTTTGTGGACATCATAGTAAAGTTTGGGAAAGGCAAAAATCATCAGAATATGCTATATATAGGCAATACATTTCATGAGGCATAGTGTTTGAATGGTCTAAAAGTATATCCCCCCAAATGACCTATTATTTATAAGGGGGAAATTACATATTGGTGATATGGGATGATACCTTGACCAAGTGATTAAAATTAATATCCCCAATGAGGGTCAAATAGCCATCATGGGTCTCTGGATGTGATCACCTAAAACACTTCAACATCACTTAGATTATTTTGGCTGGTAATGCATAACATGAATCAAATCGTGAGGAAACATCTGACAAACCAAAATTGGGGAACATTTTATAAAATATTTGGCCTTGGGAATTCAAAAACATCAATATCATGAAAGACAAAGTTGAAAAACTCCAAATTAAAGAAGAATAAAGAGACATAACTCAATGCACTATGTGATCCTGGAGTGGACAATTGTGATAAAGGACTGCAGCAATTTTTCTCTAAGTGTGAAATCATACAGAGAAGTTTTGCTCGTGCTTAGGATTTTTCACCCTTCTTCAGTTTGCGGGAAGAAAGAATATTATACTTGCCTTAAATTCCTCCATAGTCACTCTTTAGTAAATAGATTTTAACAACTCTTCTAACATGTAAGTTATCATAAAAGAGGTTAAATAGATCTTAATACTTATGACATCTTAATACCAGCCAGCAAGATTGTTACAAATACACCTACAGTTAAACTGTGCCATAGACCAATTCCTTTACCAGATACAAACCATTTCTAATATTTTGGTTGTCCATGGTGTTTTCAAAACCCTTGTGACCCACTACAAGTTGAACCATCAGAAGTTTTGTTCAGTGGCCTTATATGGAGGAGTAGTACTGCTATGAAGCAAATGCTGAAAGATGATCCTCCAAATATTTCTAGAAAGAGGGTGGGAAGTTTTGCAAATACTACTCACAATATGTAGTAATGTTACCCCAAACTACTGTTCCCAGTTTACTCATAAAGGCAAATACATGATTGCTTGAAGGGGAGAATTCCTTTTCAAAAGAAGTAATTATCACAGCTTCCTCTGATGAGAAAAGTGGCTTGTACATATGACCCAACCATAGAAATGAGCAACCCCTTTTTTCCTGCGCTTCTTTTCCTTGTGTGCAACACTTGTACAGAATTCCAGACCTGAGAGGAACAAAGAAATTGCACTGCAGACCTAGTGGATAGTCTTTTGTAGTCTTTCAGACCTAAATGCTCTTTGTTCTGCTCTCATAACTCCCAGGAAATGACTGTGATGACTGGTTCCAAAGTATCTTAAGAGCCATTTTTCTTCCCTAAAGAATATTCTATTTTGGAATAAATGCCTATAAATCTATTTCTTACTTTATCATAACTTATTAAAGAGACCATTCCAGTTGCCAGGTCTTAAAATCAGAGCATTTACTCCAAACCAAATATGGTTCTTAATAATACAAATGCATTGGAAGTATTTGTTCCTTTTCTAAAGCATAATATTTGGTGCTGTGTATACATTAATTCTTTTCCCCAAGTTGAATGCTCCTTAAATAAATGACAGGCTCATGGTAGCTATACTTTCCCTTTTTTGAGATTTATGAATATTGGACAATGATTCTTTTTTGTTTGTTTTGGCCAGGTGCCTTGTGGGATCTTAGTTCCCCGACCAGGGATTGAAACCCGGGCCCCAGCATTGAAAGCGCTGAGTCCTAACCACTGGACCACCAGGAATTCCCTGAACAATGATTCTTAAAGAGGGTTTGAGACTTACTGATGCATTTAATTTCCTCTTGGTGTCATTCCCTTAGTCAAGAACCAGGACTTGGAATCTTAAATCCTGGATGCAGCCAATGTTCAGATGGTTCTATAAATAATCACTCAACAAAACCAGCTAGAAAGTCAATAGAAAACAGATGAAATCAAAACTAAAGTTGAAGCCTGTACTTATTTGTTTCATTGAGTTGAAGGAAGAATATCAACATGTAGATTTGGAAATTATTATAATGTTGTGTCCAACAAAGTCTAAGAGAACTGAATTTGAGGGGTTACCAAACCCATTGATGGGTTCCCGTCAAGATCTGAAGTCATAAAGCAAAATAATAGATCCACAGTGAAACATAAAAAACATTTTCCCATGGTTAAAAGTTTCCATTTTGAACCCTGAACCAATCAGCAGAGAACTCTGCCTTTTCCAATTCTAACCAGTTCCCTACCACACCGACTGGCCTTAAAAGCACCCCACCCAATCTCTTCTTAATTTCCTAAGATTAAGGGACTCCCAAGCTTTGCCTATAGTTTGTTCTCCTCTGCTACACCTAGCTAAATAAAACTGGCCTTATGGGAACTACAGGCATGTCACTTAAATATTAATGGGTTTCAAAAGATTTTCTTATTAACACATAGTCCAGCTCCCCAGAGAAAATTACTGTTAGTACTTAAGTTGGGTTCCTATTTCAGGCGTGGTTTGCTTGGTGGTTTGATGTGGTTCTGATCATATTATATATACCTTGCATTTTTAAAAAAATATGCTTTTAGAAATTTTTTTTTATACCTTCCTCAGAGAATCATGGTACGGGTTCAATCTTAACACCAGTATCTATCTATCTATCTATCTATCTATCTATCTATCTATCTATCTATCTATCTACCTTGGCTGCATCAGGTCTTCGTTGCAGCATGCAGGAGTTAGTTGTGGCATGCATGCAGAATCTAATTCCCTGGCCGGGATTGCACCCTGGCCCCCTGTATTGGGAGCGCAGAGTCCTACCCACTGGACCACCAGGGAAGTCCCACTTTTAGAAATTTTAGTTAAACATTTCAATGGAGGCAAAAAACACTCTACAGTCTTATGTTGGCATGCCAAAGTTTAACCATTCTGTTCCCAATCATTAGACATTTAGATGTTTTCCCATTTCTGCTATTACAACAAATTTGTGATAAATAACATTTTGCATAAAGATTTTCCTACAGATTAAATTATGTCCTCAGGATAAATCCTTGCAATGACAAGGAATGCAGAGCTATGAGCATATTTGGGCTCTTGTTTTCCAAGTTTTACACATTAACTCCTACCTGCAAATGGTTAAAGTAAATGTTCCACTGAACTCTCACCAGCACATTGGGAGAATCCTAAATACAAGTTTTGCCTAGACATTTAAAAGTTTTAGAAATATTTACTTTACATACAGCTTTTAAGGAACACGACAGGCAGGTCTCTCATTCTCAATTTGCCTCTACAATTCTCAAACTGAAAAGCAACTGAAGTCATAAAGCCCTGGAAGGAAGCATGGACTACTAAGCAATAATTACTACCAATATAGGTAATCACATGTTGGGCATGTATGCAGACAGGCAAAAAAGGCATCTAAGATTTACAAGAATTTTCCAACTTAAAGTCTTTTCAAAACCTTTACTAACAATTGTGGGTGTGTAAAAAAAAAAATGGGGCTTTTTGGTAAGGCAGTTAAGTGAAAAAAATGAGAACACATATTTGACCATGAGTGAACTATTTTATAGGGTTTTTGAGCGTGAACACTGGAAAACAGTCAACTATTCTATTTTACTAAGATACTATCTGAGAACATCTTTAAAAAGTACGTTGTAACATCACTGGCCTAAGGCCCAGTGATAAAGTTGTCTGGGCCTCGGCTCCCTATCCTACTGGGCCCAGGATTCTCTAGCCTCGCCAGCTCTCTTCAGGTCAACCTGGAGATGGGAGCTCAGGGCCTCAGTTTCCCTCCTCAGGTGTATTAATACAGGCTCTGAGTGGAGACTGAGGATGGAGAACAGGTTAGCAGGGTAAGGCCGCCTCAGATTTCTGCCCTGATCTTAGAATTCAGCTAAGCATCCACATCTCCGACCCTTCGGGGAAAAAAGGAGAACTGATAAATTAGTCTCCATCACCCGCCTGTCACTTCCACAACCTCACGAAACCCATGCCTACGCCCTCCTCCCCATCCTCATCCCCGCCCTTTACTGTAAAACAGAACCCAGCCAGCCCACCGCCCGGCGAGCGGCAGTGACGTCAGCCTCGAGTTGCGCATGCGCCATGCCTCCGGGTCCTCTTCCGTTCTTTTCCGCTAACTCCTAGGGTGGTCTCGGTGCTGTTGGAACTACAGTTCCCAGCGGCCGGCGCGGCGGCGGAGGGAGGCCGGGACTGCGACAGGGAGGCCAGGCACCGCGGGCCTAGCGGGCCGCTCCTCCCGGGGAAGCGGTTTTGCAGCCCTTTCCGCCCGCCGTGTCGGCGGCTCGGCAGCGTCCTCGGCTCTGCGCGCACGCGGGGGCGGGTTACGGCGGCGCGTGGCTGGCTGGCAGGCGGTGCCGGCGGGGAGGCTGAGGCGGCGGCGGGGACGGCGGCAGCGCGGGTGCCGGCAGGCGGGCCGTCGGGGAGATGGGAGACCCAGGGTCGGAGGTGAGTAGCGGGCTGGCCACGGCGTGGTGCGGGGTCCGGGGGGTGCTGGGCCAGGCCTGGGGGCCTGGGGGAGGAGGGCCGCTCAGCAACAATGGCCGCCCGGCCCGGCTCGGGGACCGCTGCTCGGCGCGGCGTGGGTTCCGAGGCCGACTGCCTCTTGGAGGAGTGTGCTCCCTGCTCCTCGGGGAGATGGGATGCGGAGGGGCCCCTGCGGTCCACGGACGCGAGCTCGGGCTCGCGGAGGCCGGGGCTCCGTTAGGTCTCCGCGAGAGCTTTCGTTTTTCGGTTCCCTTTGGAAAAATCTTCTGTAAGTGCGGGGTTGTCTAGATAACCGTGTTTTGGCTTATTTTTATAGATAATAGAATGTGTTCCTCCAGCTGGACCTGAGGCGTCCGAGTCAACACCGGAGGAAAATGAAGATGACATTCAGTTTGTTAGTGTAAGTAGCGACGATATTCGGGTTTTTCCGAGTCAGAGACAATGCGTGATAAGCCGTGATGTGATTACCCCTCACCTGTTCGTTCATCACGCAGCAAACGTGTGTGAATGTGATAGGGACTGTACACTGTGGAGCAGGGCATAGGCGTAGGGAATTTGCCCGAAGAGGTGACTGAGCAGCCCCAGTAGGCATCACAAAGCCTGTGGCCTGCGGTGCGTGTTGTACCCTGAATCTCGCCCCTCCCCCTGCACTTAGAGCCGTTCATGTGCGCAGGGTTGTGGTCTCCTAAGACTGTTTTGAAATGAGACTAAGAGTAACTTCTAAAAGATAGCACACAGGTTAGGGAGAAGGGGCGGCTAGTGATGAGGAATGAGGTAGCAAACCAAAAGGGCTGCAGGAACTCAACTTCTGAGCCTGGGTGTCTCCATAACGTGAAGGCGGGTGGCTTGAAGACTTCACTAAGCTCTGAGCTCATCCTGTTACAGCACAGTCCAGCAGGCGAGGTTCACAATGAAGGGCCCGTATCACCAGGAGCATCCTGTATCTTTCTGTTTTTATTCCCTTTGGACAGTAGTTTTCAAGCATTAGCAAGTAGAAGTGTGTGGATTCCCGGACCTCACTCCAGACCTATGGAATCAGAAATGGGAGGTGGGGCCCAGGAATCTTCATGTTGGTGCAAATGCAGGGGTGTATGAAGCTGTGAACACACTTTGTAAAACATTGGTTGCAAAAACTGAAGGGGGCGCTATGATACATTTGAGGATAATTTCCACCCCACACTGTTAAAGTTTTATAAAGGCTCTGCTTAAAGTAGTATCTCACTTAGCTAGAGAATCCTTCTACTGTAAATGATTCTTTTTGAATACTGTAGTTGAGGTTTGCTATTAAAGGTGTATAATCTTTCTTTAATTCCCTGTCTGATGTGTATTTGTGTTTGTTGGTTCTTGGACAATTTTGAAAAACTGGTTATTAAACAGTGTCTTCTATGTACCTCAACATTAGGCCATTGTGGTGATGCACTGTTGTATTGTGTTTCAGTGGGTTTGTTTAGGAGTCTTTCACAAGATCATTTCTTGGGTTTTTTGCCTTTGCCCATGCATATGGTGCTGTATCCTTTTCATTTTAAACTTTAAAGGTTTGGGGGCGGTGGTAGAAGAAATTGTATCCTGCCTGTTCCTTCACTGTGAATTGAAGTATGTTTGGCTCTTCAGGAGAAATATTTCAGGTTCTCCCGAATATGGGTATATTTGTGAATGGAGAATATTTACCTTGGTATTTTGTGGAAATTAAAGTAAGAGGGACACATTTCTTTATGAACTATGGGGCTTACTTTGAGAATCACAGATGGCATCTACAAAAATAAGATTAAAAAATACATATATATAGGTATTCTGTGGAGTGAAGAATTGTGGTGTAGCTTGTCAGTACTTAATATAAGCATGTATTAGACTGAAGTTTAAGAATATTCTTTTAAGTTAAATATTATTTTAAATGTAGAGAATCTGTTATATCTTTGCATCCAGAGTAAAAAATATACAATCAGTGAATTTGTGTCCATCTTGATACATCTTATATTTATCTCTGTTTCCAGATATAAGTTCAAAGGTTTGATAGTTCCAAATGGAGAAGTGAATTATATGTATTAAATGCAATTACAGTACTAGAAGAAACCTATTAAAAACATTCTTTATGCCTTTATGGTGATAATACTTCAATGAATTAACGATACCTTAATTCTGTTTTAAAATACGTTAGAGACAGAATCTTCTCTCTCTCTAACCCAATCTTACACTTGACTCCTCAGGTAGTGCTTGTTCAATAAAAATAATAAATAGTCTGTGCTTAAGATTTCTTCAGATACAAAAAGAACATTGTGATATTACTTCTTGATTTACACTGGTTTGAATTTCTTAGTTCATTCTTAGTCTAACTTTCCCATCTTTAATCCGCATGGTGGCACAGTAGTTTTTGTGTGGTTTAGAAAATACAGAGTTTGAAACTAAGCATGTTGAAGGAAAGGAAGGATATAGATGTGGAGGTGCAAAAATGAGCCCTTTCATTTAAATTTTATTGAAATACACATACAGAGAATTGCACAGTTCATAAGTGTGCCCTCTGATTTTTGCAAAGCCAATACACATGTGTAAACAGTGCTTAACTGAAGAGACAGAATGTTACTATACAAACTTTTCATTTAGGTCTTTTGCTCTAATTTTCTGTTTAATTTAGTAATATGATCCCTTATTCAGCCACCATCTTTATTCTCTGCATTCTTTGAAACTGCAGATATGTTAGTTAATTTACTCCCAGAAAACTGTTTTAACTCAGGGCTAATGACATGATCTTTCACAGTGCTACTCTAGATAATAAAGGTATAAAAACTGCTGAAACAGCCTGTCATAATCTTGATAACAGCACATGAGATTTAGGCTTCAACCAAGATGATTGGTATAATGTGGAATCATTGAACATGTGGAATATTTGTATATTTTCATAAATTACTTCTGGGGGGTCATGGACAGATAATGAGGGCGTCTTTTTGCTGGGTGTCTTGGGGTTGTATTAGCTCAATAAATAAAAATAATGCTGGAACAAAGTCCTGAATTAAGTACCTTAGAGCTACAGAGATTAGTTGGAAGTACCTCCTACCCATAAGTGTCAGTATTTCAGTGTGAGAGATGAGGTAGGGATGAGGACTTTGTAAATAGTTCTAGTAGAAAGTAGAAAGTTCTTTTATAAAAAGTACAAGGTGCTGTAAAAAAAAAAAAAACATAGGATTTTCAGTTTATTTTTCATAGGTAACATATTTAGTGTTTGTATGTGTTTAAAAGAGTATTTTGAGAAGAAACAAGGAAAGTCATCAAAATGGGAGAGCAGAGAGGATTATGCTTAGTTCTGGAGGGTACTTTTTTTTAAGTGGGAGAAGGAAGGATGGGCTGGATAGTATAGATTTTGAATTGTGGACTAAATTTGAACTTCGAGCAGGCATTTGGGAATCATTTGAAATGTTTGAATTGGGCGGGACTGCAGAAATAAACTATGTCTCTAACTTCTCTATGTGGGAAAAAAAACCCATGAATTATTTAGAGTTTTAGATTAGATTTTTGCATCTGTGCTCAAATCCATGTTCTTTGTTTTAGACTGGGGTAAACTAGTTTTTCTGTAGACTGTATTTTAGTGTATTGACATCACTTTCCAGTTAGTAGGTATTTGGTGTTTTGGCTTTGTATGAGAAATCAGTTTTCTAATAACAAGAATGAAAGCTTTTTATTTCATTAAAAATATTTTTTAAAACTTAGAATATTAATTAAACTGTGTTTCTAAACTGTTTTGCTTCTGCCTGTGCTCCTGCCCCTAAATTGTGTGGCCTTGGAGTAGAATCCTTTGATTTTGTTACTGATACAGAGGGGATGAGAACAATGGTTCACTAGTTGATGGATGAAGCAAATTTAAATAAAATACCTTGTAATTGGAGGACCACGTGCATTTATACTTTTTAAGAATATAAGCAGCCATTATAAACATAGTAAGAAATTGCCTTTTCTTGATATTTGTATTATAATTATTACTGTTTGAGGAGAATTAATAACTTATTTTTTGGCCAGTGTTGTGAGTTATTCAGAGTTGGGGACAATAGCAGGTAGACTTTTTTCCTCAAATTGAAGGAAGAGAAAGTATCTTATCTCCGAAACTTAGGAAGTAAGCATTGATTTAAACATAGTGTGTATACTTGGAACTGCCTCAGAATTATGAGTTTAGAGACCACACAGCCAATGATGTGATTAGAGAACCAGATGGGCCTCACTTAGTTTTCTCCTTCGTTAAATGGCGCAATAGTGAAGTAATGTGGGGACTGAATGAAATAACATGCATGAAAGGTTTAGTACCTTTGACTGTACAGGGCTCAGTGACACATGTTCCCGATTAGAGTAAAATCAACGGAGTACCAAAGGGTTTTGATTCCTTAGGTTCGTTATGGTGGAAGTTTGTCCATATCCACTGTGAAAATTAGCTGAAGTATTTTCCTTTGGAATACTTATCTTCCGTTGTTTTTCCACTCAGCCTCTTTGCCTTTTTAGGTCTCAAGCACATGCTGTCTTCTCCTACCATTCTGTCACTTATAACTCCATAGTATTTGTTGAGTGAACGAATACTCTCAATGACCCCTGCTTTTTCTCATGTATAGACTTCCTATCCTGATTCATTTTATTCTGCTCTCTTAATTAGTGTGAATCATAAGTTGTCATTGTTCAGTAGTTCAAAGGTGGCTGGGTATCAGTGTAGTGGTTGACCCCAGCAGGATATTTATGCTACTTTTCTCATCTGTCCTTACTCCTGCCCTTCTTTCTCCTGTTTCTGCAACTACTTTTTCATCTAATTTGTGACCATTTTCCTGCCCATTTTGCTTTGTGCTTTGTGCCCAGTTATCCTTTCATCTCCCTTTTTTCTCTACCTGCCAACCCTTCATGGAAGCTCTGCCCCAGCCTCTGTGTTTCTGGTACCTCAGGGACTTTCTTGGTGTGCTCCTTCAGTGGGCGTGTAATAAAAGTTCCTAACGTACATTTCTTGAGGAGAGCAAGCTATTATATTTTTATTTCCTCTACTGCCTTATTGGATTGAATGTATGATTTTGACAACCTAATTACAAATGGTAGGTTTGGGTCTTAAAGTAGGTGATTCATCTCTGTTGACCACACATTGCAGAATATCTGTCCCTCTAATCTTCTTTTTTAAATGTCCATTTTTACAGCTCAGGCAGAAATCCTAATTACTTTATTGCATGAGCCCTGCCCAGAAGTTTTGCTCTCTGGTTTTATCTTAGTGGCTAAATCACCACCTGCAGGGAAAGCAGTTTCCTGCTTGGAGAGAAGTTGCAGCCTAGGGGAGAACTTTGAGACTGGATGCCTCGTCTCAGGAAGAGGATCTTTAACTAGATCTTAGCTTCTGTCTCTTGACCTGGGGTCTTTTTCTCTTAATTTTTCCACTGAATATATCACTTTGGCTTCCCAACAGCCGTCTTTCCCAATCCTGAGAAATCTTTCCCTCAGCCATGCTCTCCCCCTATGTTCCTTTCTCTTGTTTTAAACATAGTAGAATTTTAAAAAGAGTAATCTTTACTCTTGGCCTTCACTGCCTCATTTTCAGCTTAATTTTTTAGAGCCTGGCTTGTATGCTCACTACTTTCTTGAAAGTTGCTCTGTCAAAGACATTTTAAAATCTCCTTTGTTGCTAAATTCAGTGGCATTTTTGGTTTTTTTTTTTTTTTTTCGGTGCTCAGTGTTTTTGGCCACATTTAGCATTGACACCTTTTCATTGAGGTTTTCTCTATCTTTATGTTCTTTGAATTTGTGCATTTCTGATTTTTCTCAGAGCTCTGATTACCTACTTAGCTCTTCTTCCTAAATCCTAAAATTCCATCATTTCCTCAAGAGCCTCCTTGAATCCCTTCTTTCTCCTCTTTGCTTTCTTCCTTGGCAATATCATAGTTTCAGTTTAATTCTAGAGTTACTAGTCTTGTAGGGGAGCAGCTTTCCAGTCTCCATTTCCAGTTACGTTCCTATACCCAGATTACAGGCTTGCATTTCCAGCTGTCTGCCAGGTGCCTCTGTGTACCCCTCGTACATCATCCCATTATGGCCAAAGGAATGCCAGCTTTCTGTCTTTGTATTCCAAATTTATGTCTATCCTTTAGTCTCCTAAGCTTGAAACCTTAGAGACCACTTTGACTCCTTGTGGTTGTTGGGGTTTTGTTTTTATAGTCAATCATTTTTTGGTTTTTGTTTTCATCTTACCTGTATATCCTTTTGTATATGCACCACAGCATCACTGTTATTTTTGCCATCACCACTATTTTAATTTTGCATTATTATGTGTGTGCACTGGTTAATTATCCTGCTTTCCCTGCTCTCCATACTTCTCTATGTGATTAATCTTCTTAAGGTAAACTCTCATGATCTTATTCCCATCTTAGTATTTATTGATTCCCTTTTGCCTATAGAATAAAATCTAGGCTTTTAAGCTTAGCATTCAAGGCTTGGTCTGCGGTGGAGTCAGTATGGATGGAAAGAAAAGATGAAGGAGAACCAGGTTTGATGTGTGACTCTGTAGGAGTCGGAAGTACAGCCTAGCTCCTAGTCAGAGATACCCATCCCATCTGAAAAGCATTGGCTTACAGTATCTGTGACCTTGTAGCACTATTCCTGTGTTAATAATCCTCTCCCCAAGGAATCAACACAGTCCTAATACCCTACCTTGGCTTAGGCTCTTTTAGGTCTTGTCATCATTTCTTAGTCTTGTGCTATGAATATTTTCATCTGCATTTGTTCTGATTATTTTCTACCACCCATAAGGCTTCCTCTTCAGAAGAGTTCTTGCCAGTCAATCCCAACATCGACAAAAAGGATTGTTTTAAATGCTAATTTAGTTTGAATAACTCTCCATGACTTGTTAATTTGTTCATTTTTTCCTAGGAAGGACCATTAAGACCTGTTCTGGAGTACATTGATCTGGTCAGCAGTGATGATGAAGAGCCTAGCACCTCTCAGAGTGGGGTAAGTATATTACATTTGACTTGCATTTCTTCACTTCTGGCATTTAAGAAGCATTCTCTAAAGAGAGTCATCAAATCAACGATGGCTGTGTTTAGGTGCTATTGTGCTTTAGAGAATGGCCTGTTTCTGTTAGAATGGCCCTGAGAGGTAGTCCAGGGAGTCCTCTGCCCAGGAGATCTCCTGCTTCCAGCTTTGTTCCTCTACTTTCAGCGAGGATGTGAAAGGATTACGTGACACAGGAAAGTTCTAAGCCTTGGAGGCCGTATCTGATAAAAGGGAAATGGAATAAAACTGCAAGATTTTTGGCTTCCTTCTCCTTTCCTGTCTCTCCTCAGGTGCCCTGTAGAACTGGATCCTTTTCTTCCAGAACCATGTGGCCACAGAAAATTTGTTGTATCTTGGAAGAAGGGATATGTGAAGATCCTTTAGAAATGGAATATGGGGAAGGGTTGTGGATTATTCAGGCGTCATCCTTTTAACCTCCTCTCTCCCCCTCATATTTGGGGTTTTCTCTCTGACCTGTGATTTATTGGTTGTGGGTTTGACCTTTAAACTTATGCTTCCCTTACTCTGAGAACCAAAGTAGCTGAGCACTTTGTAGCAATCTTGTGTTTCATTTGTCTTAGCCCAAATTTCTGTTAATGGGCTGTTTTCTTGATTCATTAGAGAACTGGCTGTGTGTTCAAGGCGGCCAGAAAGCTACTTGCTGTATGGTATAAGGTATTGGGACTTGAACTTGCAATCAAAATACCTAGGTTTTAGTCTCAGCTTTACTTCTTATTAAGTCTGTGAATTTGGATAAGTAGCCTTTTAACCTTAGTTTCTTTACCACATAAGAATAATACCTACCTCACAGGGTTGTTGTGAGGATGAAATGAGGTAACAAAGCTCCTTGAAAACTACAAACCATAGAATAGAACTGTGCAACTGGAAAATTTTGTTGTTCATGGAGAGTGAATGAGAGAGAATTTTTAAAGGGATTTAAAAGTGACTCTGCAGTGCAGGACTTCTAGAAATGTTTTTTCTTCTCAGTGGAACTTTTCCCAAGTTCTCTTTGCCGTTATTAACTTCTACTTGTTGCCTTACATATGTTGAATGGGATTTTTTAAAAAAATTGTTTTCACCAATAGTCTTGCTGCCTCTTCTTATTCTAGCATGGGAACAAGCAGCAGGCTAGGATGGCACCCCTTGACCTGGGCTTGTTTTTACTCTTTTAAATAGACACAGTGCCAGGTTAATGCCAGTAGTTGGTTTTGGGCCTTTGGGGTAGTGAAATTTGTGGATTTGACTTCTGTGGTCCCCTTGCTGACCTGAAGTGGATTGTATGTTTCATTGTTAATTATAATAATTTTAAAAATTGAGTTCTACTTACTGGACATGCATCTCTGCACTTGAAAGTTAACATATTAAAAGCATATTTTTTTTCTTCCTTGGTTTTCTTGTTCATGTGGATAACCCAGAGAATGCCTGAGTCTAAGGTGCCATCCTCTGAGAGTCATCGCCCAGAAATGTGCTCTAGCTGCAGTGTTCCTCTTCCCAGTGGAGACAGCAGCTCCTCCTCTGGGAGCTGTACCAGCAGTCCACACAGGATAGTTTCTCAACCTTCTTCTGTTGAGAACCCATTGGAGAACCAGAAAAGTGATCAAAGTAATTCAGTTATTAAGATCTCTGAGACAGAGACGCTTAAGCCATCACAAAATTGCCAGATTCTGCCTTCATCTCCACTTCTGGTCCCCCAAGAATCTTTGGCCTCTTCAGAGGTCAAGGAGGATTTACCTGTAGAGTCTTCTGCCTCACAGCACAGACAGGATGCCATCCTCTATCTCCAGACACAAGTGGCTGAGATGTCCCGAGTGATACGTGATCTGCAGTCCAGGAGCTGTTTTCGATTTCATCATTCTAGGCCAAGTGAGAATTCCTCGGTTCCTTGGGACATCTCTACCTCCAAGGAAGAACATTTATCCACAGTGGAAGAAGAAGGTGACTGCAAATCCCCCTCAGCTGATGACAAAGGGCAGCCAGCTGACCCTAGTCAGTCTAGTTTCACAGGGCTTTTGAAAAGAATGGAACAAAGAGGTATTATCAAGAGAGTCACATTACAGTCCGAAGCAGAACCATGCGAAGGGAAACCTGATTGTGTGACTTCTAAGAAACGTTTGGTCCCTCCACTGCATCCTCTTCTGAGAATCGCCACCACTGAGGTTTTTAAAGACCCTGCTGATTGCCATCCTTCCTCCTTCATGGGACACAGGGTATATCCTGTGGCCAAGGATACCTC
Source organism: Balaenoptera borealis (assembly GCF_965194805.1). Classification (NCBI taxonomy): domain Eukaryota; kingdom Metazoa; phylum Chordata; class Mammalia; order Artiodactyla; family Balaenopteridae; genus Balaenoptera; species Balaenoptera borealis. The sequence continues at coordinate 65,032,579 of NC_138869.1, read as the reverse complement.
TCCTTTCCAACCAAATCCACCGGCCGGGGGCCCCATCGTAGAAGCATTAGAGCACAGCAAGAGAGGAAGCACAACATCACCTCTGGATTCTACCTCGAAAGAGATGGAGGTCATGGGTTGTAGATTCTACCATGCTGCTTCCATTGCAGCCCGAGCTGCTAGCTACATGGCCTATATGACTCAGTATCAGCGTAAACTCTGGGAAGACATGGAGGATCTGGTCCATGACCCAGAGTTTGATCGTGGAAAAGCAAGATGTATAATATCTGATGGTATGGATGCGGGCCTTTGGCAGCTTTGTACTACTAGGGATATAATGGACTCTGTGGTCAGAGTTATGGCAATGGCAATAGACTACAGAAGGCAGGCTTGGCTTCGACTCACATCTCTCACTAAGAAAACCCAAGAGAAGATCTCACACTTGCCCTTTGACGGTACTTCCCTCTTTGGACAAGATGTGAATGCTGTAGTTGCAGAAGAAAACAGTATAAAAGAAAATGACTATAAAGACCACAGCAAATACTATAACCAACATCGATACTTCTATAGTCATGACCAGAAAGCACATTATCACAGTAGAGGATACTCCAGAGGGGATTGGTACAAACCCCGAAACCACCCCTATAGATACAGGAAAAAGGGAGAATCTCCAGAACGCCATGGGTACAAGAATTAGTAACCCATTCACGTTCAGCAGTGCACCTGTCCAAGATGCTAACTGTGCTGCTTGCTCTTCCCATCCACACAGGATCTACAGGTAGGAGGGCACCTCAGAATCTGAACGCATGTCTGGAATGATCACAGCTGACATTTGAATTCTAGACTTTTGGAATGAAGTAAAAAAGAGACTCATGTTTTCTTGGCCAAGAGAGTGGTAGAGACGTTCAGTAGGGTTGGACAAAGATTTACCCGTTATTTCTAGTCCAAAATAAGTCTAGAGGAGGGTACTCAGGAATCTGAATCCTCTTATGATTAAGGAAAAATATAAATATTTCTTCCCCCTCAGGAAAATCTCACTGGTAAACTGAGGACTAGGAGATTTTGGATCTGGAAATAACCTACTACTAGATCTCTAACACCAGAGGCAGATCCTTCGTTTTTAGGTCATCAGTGCTTCCTTGTTTAGGCTTCCGTTTGTCAGATCTTCACAAAACGACAAATCTGTTATAATCTCTTTATGTCAGGGTGATCAGCTCACCAAGTGTCCATACTACTGTCAAGCTCTGTGAGACTTCAGAATCAGCCTTGAAGCTGTGTATCAAGAACTAAAATTCAAATCAAAATTTGCAAAATCCAGTTCGCTTCCAGTGGGGTGGCTAGATGTCCCAGGTCTACTGTGGACACCAGCTGGAAGAAGACTTTCCTACCTGTGACATCTCTGTAGAAACTTTCACAGTAACTGTCTTCACCACCCAAAGCTACACAGAGAGAATTCTCTGCAGTTGTCACTCCTAAGTCTGCCAAGCTCTCATATATCACAAGCTGTGAGACCTGGTCACGGTGTTCTCACAGGATAATCTGGGCCTTTCACCAAGATGACCTTGACTACCTTCTAAACTTTTAAGCTCCGTAATTCATCACGCTCTAAATACAAAAAAGATAACGCACATTAGTACCCTGGAAATCAAGGATGTTACACCATCCAGGCATGCAAATCTGAACTCTTGAAAGAGCAAGAAATCCAAACATGCCTGACAATCTGGTCCTCCGATTGTAATAAAGAGTGATGCCATCAGTCTAGATTTTACTGAGAAATCCTTCAGATTCAGAGCATAACTGTGGATGTAGTAGAGAGAACATCTCATGCACTTCTCTTTCTGGATGTCCATTAACGATTTCTCAAGACTTCAGTGGCGTGTTCTTGGTTTATTGGTCCCTTAATCTAGTCAGACTCTTACCATGAGAGACGACTTATCTTTTTGTTCTCAGTTCTTCGCATTATGATTTCTCCATCAGACTGGAACTGGCAGCAGATACCTCAGTTACATGTCCTACAGTATCTATCTCGAGGCAGTGGCTGTGCAGTGCCCAGCCCTTAGACCCTTGTCTTCACATCGTGACTTCAGTGTTGGAGAAAATGCCAAATTGGAGGGGTCTGAATACATCATCTAGAATTATTTGCTTGGCCAAATAGAAAAAAAATTTATCAATAGACTCATAATTTTGTAATTTCTTGGTTTGTCGAACATCTGCATTTTTTTTTTTTTCATCTGCTTGACCGTAGTATTTTGGGTCTACTCTTAGTGGACTATGACACTGTTTTCGGGTTTATATGGGTTCTGTTTCTTGCCATGGTTCCTGCACAGTGGTGACTGATGTTTTCCCTGGTGCCCCACTTTTTAATATTTTATTGGAAGCCCATTCCCCCTCCTCATCATAACCGTATTCAGCACCCTTTTTGTTTACTTTCTTCCTCTCCCTGTTTGTGCTGTAGAGGTCGAAGATACAAATATCCCTACTTGGAAGAAGTTATTTTGTCAGATAGTTTCAGGGTACTGTATTGATTCTGTTTGTCCTATTTGTAGATGAAGCTTAAGCTGCAGTCTTGATAGAGTCTCCTCTTGGCACATTTGGTCAAGTCATATCTAGAGTTAACATTTACCTGTAATTTTTCTATACTTCTCACAAAGTTTTACTTCTGTTTTAGGTCCGTGCCAGTGCTCTCAAAATTCTTTCAAATTGAACCCTAGAAGAGCACTGATAACTGCCTAAAAAGAAACAAGGGCTTAAGAAATCATACGAAGATTTTTATAGTTCACGATGTGTGCTCTGCCAGTTCAGCAGTCTCATGTGCCCTCGCTGTAGCACCGTAGTTTTCTTCTGTGAAAGGACTAGCCATGGGGAACTTGCTGGAGAGAGAGACCTTGACACTTTTCTGTACGGCTGCATATAGATGTTCCCAGTTATCTGAGGCTACTTCGCACTGCTCCCACTTTTCCATTTCTTCCCATCCTTTCCCTGAATTACATACTGGGTCACCAACTTGATGATTTTTGAGATACTCTTATTTTCCAAAATTCAAACCAAAATTATGTTACTTGAAGACCTGATTCTCTGAAACTGCTCTGGCATTTCCACCTAACCTGCTCTTTTTAATTTTTTAATTTTTAATTGTGCTTAAGAAAAGACATAACATAAAATTTACAATCATAACCATTTTTAAGTGTATAGTGGAGTAGTGTTAACTGTCTTCACGTTGTTGTATACCTCCTCCTTTCCTAAATGTTTGTAGAGCAGCACTGCTGCTGTCTTCATTTTGTGTTATGTTGTTCCGTAGCAACAAGTAGCATTGCTTTGCCACTCGCTGATTGATAGGCCCAAGCATCTCCAGAGATCTTTCCTAAAAATAAAAAGGTATTGAGATATCATGGAATTGGTGGTCAGGTGGCTAGCTTCTGAAGGGGTTCGGCAGTTGTGTGGGAATGGGGCAGAACACCGAAGTGTGGGAGCAGGTTTAGTTGTAGATTGGGTGCTTGACTGCAGAAGAAACAATATTCTTAACCTGTTTTTTAAAATTAGTTTAAAGTCTTTCTCTGGCATACTTGAATGATGATGGTGTTATAAAACTAAAAACAGGGATTTGGTGTAGGGAAACAGCCCTAATAGACAACCACAGTAGTGTATGGAATTCATAATTAGATAACAGGTTTTCACATCATGTCTGCCATTTGCAGAGCCTTCAACAAGATTCCCCATCAGGCCAGCCTCTGATGTTTGAACAGCTCTAGGTCTTCTAGGAGGCCTAGCAATCATCGCAAGTTGAGTGATTTGGTGTTCTTGAAAGGGATGCGTCTAATGATCCTTTTTCTTTAAAATATTATTGTTTGACTAGACATAAAATGTATGTGGAAATGATATGATTTCTCATGGTTACTGTGTGTACACAGAAATGCTGTTTCTATTCATTGTTATATGAAGTGCCTTTTTAAATTTCACACTGTTGTTTAAAACTTAACATTTTAATGTCTTGCATATGTTGCTGGTGATATTTATGTAAATTCTGTACAGTGATTTTTTTATCTTGTAGTTTATTCGTCTTCTGTACAATTGCACTATCTAAATGTACTCTCCTTCTGAATGTTACTTTGTTTTCATTACAGCACTATTGATTCATTTCAGAAGGTTGTAGAGTATGTCCCTCCCCCTTTATTTAAATAACTTCACAGTAGTTATTTTAGTTTTTAGTGATTGGCTCAGTTTTCTGGGCGTTGAGGCAGCTTTGTTTTCTATATCTAGGTTCTAGGTTTCTGATTGAACATTTGTCTCATGTCTAACCTTGTTCTTAGCCATGGTAACACAACTTCAATTTGATAAGTGGGTGTGTTTACTCGGTAATAAGTAACAAGGACATTAGGAAAATGAGTACATTTGTTGACACTTTATCTTTTTTTTTTTAAGACTGTGTGACAGCTTATCAGTGTAATTGCATTTAAACATTATTATTATTATTATTTACTGCGTGGCAGCTTCTTTATCAGTATAATTCCATTTATTTACCTAGCCCTCAAAATGACATTTTGAGGGGAGCATAAACTCAGGCTACTTGGGTACTGTTTAGTATATTACATTACTATTATACTAATAATTTACTGAATGATACCTAAGTGACCTGATTGATAATGTCCTTAAGGGCCTGCTCCATCCAGGATAACCTCTCAGGTATCGTAAACAAGGAGGTTGGAATCGACGCAATCCAGAATCCCTTCTAGCTGTAAACTTGGATACAGAGTTAAATGACATGGATGAACAGAGTTAAATGCCACATTCAGTATTCTTGAGGACATACTTAATTGGGATTCTGGTAAAGGTTAGAAATTATGGATTAGATCTTTGTAGAAATAGTTTAAAGACTGCAATAACTGAAAACTTTTTTTTTTTTTTTAATGTGAGGCATGTTTTGCCCAGACTTGCACTGTTCAGGTTCCATTGGCTTTTGAAATTTACCATTCTTACTTAGTGTTAGTGGCTAGTCCAGTAATTGACTGTCAGATCTGTATGCATCTCCTTCCTGTCATTTAGTTGGCTGGACCTATTCTATATAGTTTTTCATTAGTGTTTACACCAATCAGGTCTTCATTTTTCACTTAAGAAAATAAACAGGTGGAAGTTGTCAGTAAGCTGATGACGATCACTGTGTTGAATGCAAATCTTTCAGTTATTTATCCAGATATAACAAGTTTTGTAAGCCATTAAAATATGTTATGGAATGTCTCTTCCTGGATGAATGATGAGAATATTGTTTTATTAAATCTTTTTTTCTTGTATTGATTAGTGGGATGATATCTTTGTACTACTTTGTCTTTTCATTTGCTTGACTTTATGAGAATGAAACCTTTTTTATAGTAGTGTTTGGTACCATTGAGATACTACTCAAAATTAGGTTTGCTTCCCGTGGATATATCTGGAAGTGATCACAGGCCAACCATGTCCTTTTGATGTTAGCATCTCAGTTATTTCATTCTTTGTATTGGGTCTTTTCTTCCCCTTTATGTAAAACCTCTTTCTAAAAGGATGTCTGATCTTCCTTAATCTCTTTGATGGAGATTATATTTTTTATTCTACCAGTCTGTACTAGCCAGGATTTTGATGTGGCTTTTTATGTTTAAATACAATGCCTTCAGCATTATTGTAAGAGATTTTCTAGTTTTCCCTTAAAAATGTCCTTTTTAAAAAAAAATAGCCAGTCCAGTCTCACACTATTTGGCTATTGACCTTTCATCAGTTTTTAATGCCTTCTTGTTTACTGGTAGTAGTATTTTCTCATTTCTGTGTAGTCTTTGTGCAAATGCATTATTACATGTAGTTTGTGGTCAATTGCATTTTTTCTCTCTAATAAAAATTTTAAGTTCATCATCATTAATTTATAGTACAGCCCTGACATACACTGTATCTTTAACATTAATCAGTTTTTTTTCTAGGTTGTAAAAACTTTACTGGTTTTGTTGAGGTAACTGTCTATTTCAAATGGTCTATTGGATTTTCTGATGCCTTGTCAATTCAGTAAGAGTTCTCAGGTTGTCTGTAGTTTCTTTTAGGACTTTGGAGATCTCTCAAGTTGTATTGCGTTTTCTAATAGTCCTGAGTAGTGTATTCCTTGGTAGAAGTGAAAGCAGATCCTTTATATCTGGTAATATTAAAAGAAATTCTTTGACCTTAAATGGTTCAAGTGTTATCTTGTGGGTTCTGTTAGTAGTCCCTTTGTAAGACTAACTTTCATATGCCTTTTTTTCCCCATGAGCTATTCTGTGCTTTCTGTTTTCTTTCATTACCCATAAAAGTGGCTCTATCACAGCATTCAATTTTAAGGGCTACAGTTAGACCTCTTGTTAACTCCTGGTTTTATGTTATGACTGTGTTTCACACTGCCTTGACTTACAGTGTAGTGATGTGCTAAAATAATTATGTTTGTGGTCCTTTTATCTATACTGCTTTTATTTAGTGAGGCAACAGTGATGTGTATGATAGGGGAAAAAGACATTTTCCAAGTCACTAAACATAGTTTAAAATTTTCAGTTCCATTTTAAAAAACATTTAATTACATTAAGCTTTCTGCGTTTAGGTGTGCAGCCCATTCCTTTCTGCCTTAGGGAGAATAATTGTAATTAGTTTCATTTAGATTCTTAGCACAGAGTTGAATGCGTGTTGGTCTTTGCCTAATGGCTTATAACAGCTCCTGTTTTCTTTTGCTTTTGACAGAAATATATTTTGACAGATGTTGGATGCTCTTTGATAGTATTGGGTCTAATTGGCATCTTCCTACCTGGGAAGGATTAGAGGAGAGAACCTCCATTGATAGAGCGTATATGTACCAGGCTGTCTGTTGGTTGCAAGGGACTCTTGAGGCAGAAATGCACCCTTATTTTGCAGATGAGGAAATGGAACTTATATTAAACGATTTGCTCAAGTGGTGAGCTTTGAATATACACTCTGTTCCTCCAAGTTTCAATTCAATGTTGTACTCAGTGGCCTTCTTTTGTCTTTCAAGGCGCCACTCAAATCTTAACCTCTCTGAGAAGATAATTTGTCAAATAACTACCCTTCTTCCCTGGATTTTGTGTTTATGGCTGTACTCTTATCCCTTATTACTTGATGTCTTTATTAACTGATTCCTGGTTATTTCACTTGTCCAATCAGAAACCCGAACCTTCATTCTTACATTGAGGTTTCACTGTGCTGGACTGAGATGATTTCTGGATGCGTTGTCGTTGGCTTCTGTTTCATAGATTCCTTATTTGTGTCCCATTCATTTTCAGCGCTGATCATTTCAGTCATGGTTCTTGATGCTTGTGTTTTTCTTTGTTGTGCCTCTTTTGTTTGTTATACGCTTTTTGTTTCAGATATACACTTAAATTTTTTTTTTAACTGGTGTCTTGAGGATACTGGCTTAATGAAAGGAAGGTGGAATGCTAAGCACATGGTATTTGAATTCCAAAGAACTTGATCTGAGTATTAGCAAGTCACTTATTCTCTGAGACTAAGTTTTCCTACTCTCAAATGAGGTAATAATGCCTGGAACTTCAAAGCCTGATACAAATTTCCTTTCTTTAGTGGTTTTGCTGTTTCTACCCACATTTGTAGATTTCTTATAACTGTGGGATGGTATTGGATATACATACAGATATACTTTAAGATGTATTTAATAGTATATAATAGTTCATTTCATGTCATCACATCATGTTCCCCTTGTTTACAGTTTTTTTTAAGGCTGAACCATTAAGCTACATATAATACAAGCCCAACAGTGGATTAAGTCATTGAAAGATGTATTTAAAATAAAATAGTCTCTTAAGTGCAAGCTAAGAAATGCTCATAATAAACAGTAAGAAAAAAATTAAAAATGTAGAATGAAGAGCTAGAATGTATAGGTGTGTGTATACAATTTTTGATGGATGGTATTTTGTCATTTTGTGTCTGTGATGGAAACAATCAGTACCTGCTATGTGCAAGCAGGCCCTGAGGAAGGTCTGTGGATACTGGGAGTTAATAAGAGATGGTATATTCTCTTGAGAAAGAAATACCAACACAGTGTAATTGTCCTATTTAGAGGAACGCCTGTGATGAGGTTGGAACAAAAGAGAGGGCCATCTGAAGTGGTCCAGGAAAACTTTTCTTACCAGGTGCTCGAGCTGTGGTTTGGAACGTGATTGGAGAAGATTTACCTGGGCTAGTGGAGAAACAGGAGCCAGACATTCAGGTGAAGGAATCAGTGTGTGCATGAGTGTGGGAAACATCGTGTATCTGGCTTTTCAGCATCGTAAGGAACAGCTGCTGTGGGCGCAATTGGAGGAGATCAGGTTGAAGAAAGGATAAATGTACGTGAGAATGTATTGGTTCCTACCTATTCCAAGCGTACTAAGATATGTAGCCATTACTTGTAAGGTCGTAGAAGTAGTCTGTCTAGAAGCTTCTTTGTCCACTATGGACATCTAGGCAGTTCCTTTTCTTCCTTGAACTGAGCCAGAGGAAGGCTCTCCATCAGTGCACCTCTAGCCCCAGGGATGGCTCCAGCAGTGGCAACAAACTGGGGCCCTGTGGGAGAACAGCTTTGGTGATGAACAGGATGCTGCTGCTAAAGAGGGAGGGGCATCCCATCACGGTGGGCAGGTGCACACTGCAGGGCCATCTGAGGGCCATGGGCCTCACTGCAGCTCAGTGCGGCCTGTTTCCCTGTGCGTTGGCTAACAGATAATTTGAGCGTGGACTTGGAGAAAATGAAGGCATTTCTTTAAAATGTTGCTTCTTTGGAGATTGGAGATGTGTGGCACAGGGCCTGTGAACCTTGTGCCACTGGCATCTCCAGCAGCACCTAGAGCATGTTTTGTCAACTTCCTTTTTGTTTTTTCTCTGCTTTAAGTTTCCTTCCTTGCTCTGGTTGCCACTTTCACCTTTTCTCATCTCTGTCCACAATTCTTTCTTTTCTTACCGTGCCAGAGGTAGGGCAGTGGCACTCAGGGTTGAAACATTGTAACTCCCTTTTTGTTTTGTCACAGCTTCATAGTAGGAGATACTAAAAAAGTCTCCTAAGTTCCAAGGTTGTTTTTTGGGGGGTTGGGGGGGTCCTGTGTCTAAAGAGAAAGTCATTCTGCCTAGGAGGGGAGTTTTACAAATACAGATATTGGTAATTAACCCAAAAGACATCGTAGGAAGAATCTTATTGAAGAGGTTTGGTGGTATGAGCCTTCTTCACTGAGTAGTACTTTACAGAATGGTGTATATCTATATGTATGTTTTAAAATTTGTTCATATAAGGCATATGTTCCATGTACTTTGTATTTGTAAACAATAACCAGTTTAGGGGTGGGAAGGAGATTGCTTTGTACAAAAGGGTTGTTTCCTGGTTTTAAACCTTTGCTGCTGGAGATGGTAAATAAATATTGTACAGCTTTGCTGTGTTTATCTCTTCTGTTCTATCTGTATTGGAATATAAAATTCTTGAGAAAAATTGTTGCTTTTCAAAATGTTATTTGGGGTGTGGTTTCGGTTATAAGTTGGGTACAAGGGGATTCTGGTAAACAAAACTTATTCTAGGAGTGTAAACCTCATAAGACCAAACTACAGACCCAAGCTTTGAAGGGATGGGCAATGAGAAGCAGGCTTTGAAACTGGAGTTTGTATGAAGTAAAGCAGTTGTTTCAGGAATTCTGTTCAGCCTGTTGAACTGAAAATGGCTTGCCCTAATTCTTTATTAATATCTGTTTCTGTTATGTTTGGGCAATAATGTAATCCAGTCATTGCACTTCTAGATACAAAAAGAAACCTGGAGGGAAAAAGTTAAATACAAGATTATGTTCCTTTCAGAGACAAAATTTCCATCTGCTTTTATGAAGGATAGATGTTAAACTTATATTTTTAAAAGGCAAAAAGTAGTGATTTAAGCCAAATTCATTATATTTCCAAACAAAAGATTGAGATTCTCGAGACTTTTTGTCTTTATACAGTCTTGTTCATTAGTAATTAAAATTTTCTTAGCAATTTTATAGCATATTCTAATGCAGAAATATTAGAAAATAAAGATTAAAAAAGGAAAAACCCTCTAGACAGAAATAACTACTGTTAACATTTTGATCTATAGTGTTCTAGATTTGGTTTCTTCTAAATATTTTTACAAAAAATGGGGTCATTTTCACTTAAAAACAAATACAAATGATACGGAAAAAAGGCATTGAACTATATACGTTACAGCTTCATTGACAAGTGGGATTTTGTGCTGTGTCATTAATTTGCTTATTTAAAGATTTGGTATGCATTTATTTTATGGTTCACATAGCAGATCACAGTTTCATAGCAATGTTAGAAATTTTAATAGTTTCCAGGAAATCTTTGTTAGCTCATTAAACTTGATTAGTATATGAAGGTATTAATTGCTTTGGTAAAATTTTTGCCTAAGTAGTGGAATTCCCATTGGACGTTATTCCTGATGATCTTTTATGAGCAAGATTGTGAGTTCATGGTCAGAACTGGTTTCACGTTCACTTGAACTGATTTCAGGTTTGAAGCGGTTATTCGTCTGTAGCAAAAAGAGAAAAATCAGGACAGTGCAACTAGTTTTCACAAGGTTAAGTTTATTCAATAATGAGACTACTGAGGGAAATTTTGAAGTATTAGCTCAAGTTTGTGTCTTCATTCTTATGAAATGAAAAGACACAGTGCTGACCATTGATATTAGTTCCTTTTTAAAAAATACCCTTACTTGACAAAATAAGGGAATCCTATATCAGGCTTTTCTTCCTCCACTGCCCCCTCCCCAATTATAGAGACCCACTGAGTCCCACTATTACAGATTAGATATCAGAAGAAAGCCCTCTTCCCTTCCCGCCCAAGTTATCTATTTCTGGACTTGGAATTTTTGCTGTAACTGCCAAGCTCCATTAAAAGATAAACATTGTCCTCTAAAACAGAAGAATTCTTGCTTATTTTCTCCTAAATATGCTTAGCTTTCATGGATATGTGCACTCAGATATAACCAGTATCCTTAATCTGCTGCCATTTCTAGGACACAACTCAAATTTGCTTTGTATATAAGAATTTCATAGTGTCCAAGGGTGAGCATAGACAGGGTTGCAGGGAGAGGCCATATTAACCTGGCTTCTGAGGTTCTGGAACAGCTTTCCTTCCTGTACCCAGTGTGGCCCTCATTTTGTAACCTTCCAACTCCTGATCACCCACGGATTTTGATATGTTGGACTATGTCATTGGAATCTTACCTCTGGTTCCCATTTTTTAAAACCATCATTTTAGTTAAAAAAAAATTTCATAGGGACTGAACTAGAATCTGCTTTTCAACCTTTTCTGGCTTTACAGCTTTCTCCTTAATTGTTAGGACCCCACAAACTTCCCTAATGGGAGGGGGTGGGTATGGAAGAAAAACTGACTCAGAGAAGTGATCTAAAATATTGGCAAATAGGGACTTCCTTGGTAGTCCAGTGGTTAAGACTCCACGCTACCACTGCAGGGGGTGTGGGTTCGATCCCTGGTCAGGGAACTAAGATCCTGCATGTCATGTGGCACAGCCAAAATAATATATATATATATATATATATATAGAGAGAGAGAGAGAGAGAGAGAGAGAGAGAGAGAGAGAGAGAGAGAGAGAGGCAGAGAGAGGCAAATAGAGACTCTCCCCTTCCCAATATATTTCTTAGGACTTTCCTATGCTTCTCCCCCCAAATAACTGAGCGGATACACTTTCTTGCTGGTCATTTGCTCTCATTGTGGACTCTTTAATATTACTCTTTAGTAGTATTTAATATAGAAGTTAATCCAGGGTAATCACAACGAGTGCTTCAAGAAGGATGGCTTTCGGTGAGATTGGCAAATCTAGCCTAAGAAGAGTCCTGGAATTTTGTGATTTCACATTAAATTACAATTCAGCATTGTGACACTAACGGAATGGTGGAAATTCCCAAACTGAAAGATATATTGGCCCCTTTTCATCTTAGTTCTACAGGAAACATTTAAGACATTTTCATCTAGCCTGAAATCAGTTCACTTTCTGCCCATATTCTGACAGTACTGTAGCTTTGGTTCTGCAGTTGGGTCAGTAACAAGGAGGCCTGCAGTAAGTTTTTCCCCCGTGTTCTGATCAGTTAAAATTTATTTCTGAACGTATTGATTCTTTGAATTACCAGTTAAACTTCTGTGCAAAATAAGGCCTTCTGTGACCTAATGGGTTAAATAGCTAACATGCATTTTAATATCAATGATCCCTCAGTTTTTCCAATGCCGATATGTTCTTCCAGAACCACAGAAGAATGTAATTCAGTGAGATCTGAGGCCAGCCCTCATTTTGGATCACTAACAATGGAAATCCCAGGGACTTGGCTTTCTGGAGAGAGTGAGTGTTCATAGATAACCTATTACTCATGCCTGGCTTTAACCAGCAACCTTGATCCCCAAACCCAAGTTTGTGATGGAAAAATATCAAATGAATATCACCCTGCTGCACATGCTTAATTTCTTTCCCCTTTAACACATTCTTGTTTAAAGTACTTCCATTTTGTCATTTTTAAATGGCAAAGATTTCAAAGTTGAAGTTCTTCCTTTCTCTAGCTACCATTTCTTTTCGTCTACTCCCAACAGATTGTCTCTCAGATCTGCTTTTCTGCTTTCAATGTAGGTAGCCAGAGTTCTTTTTTTCTTTTTTTTCCTGGAAACTAACCCACCTTAGAGGGGAAGGAGAAGGAGACCAAACACAATTCTGAATGCCTGTTGTTTTCAGCATCTGGGCCATAAGGTCTTCTGAGCCCTTCAAAGTCATGAAAGTTAATAAACAGATCAGCAGAATTAATTGGAAATAACATAAGTAATCCTGTTATTGACATAACCATATAGTTAAATAAAAGACAACAGGCTACTGATAGCTAAATATAAGAAAAATAATTTTAACAACTTAATAATACCAACAGGTTATACTTACTTGACCTTTAAAAGGTAAAGTTCTAGGGCTAGAGCTTAATTTTAGAATGAAGTTGAAGAGATCCAAACAAAAGTTTAAATGTTGATTAAAGGGCTAAATAATTTATCTTCCTAGCATATGTGTATAGCTTGAAGGGAGTAAAGTTTTAGGAGCATACTTATATTTTGACTAGTGGATTACTAAAAATTTTTCCTGTAGGATATATAATTGCTGTATTTTTGGCATTAGTTTTCATTTAGCTTTGCATCCAGAGTTTATAATTTACAGTGTAAATCAGAGGATCATTACTTGTGCTTTAATGTAAACTTTAAGAAGAATAAATATTATGTAAAGTTTTCCTGAATGAGTATAACTTGGGAAGTAATTCAGAATGGTTATTTTGTCGTGGTTTGGGAAAAAGTAAAATGATGGTGGAACCATCAATTCAAGGTAACTCTTCCTGGATTAGGATTACCTTAATTACCTTAATTAACTTTAATTAACCCAAAACGTGGCCTTCTTCCTGTCTCCAGAATATTCACATTGTTGTGACACAAAAACATATTTTGTCAGTAAATCCTAATTTGCACCTTGTCTATCTCATGTGTTAACATGACCTTGGTTTACCTGGCCTTCCAAGCATGACTTTTGCTAGTGTTTAAAACTTAAATAAAATGTTATCTCTGTCAGGAAAACTAACACACTCTAGGTCCACGTTTAAATACTGTTAACGTCCTTAAATTAAAAATTCTTTTAGAATCTACTCTACATTTCCTTCTCAAGGTAGTACCCACATTTTAAAGAGATTAATTTTTTATCTTCCCAAAGAGTAAATTTCATTTGCTTTTAAGACAAAGAGATAAACTTATCTCAAAGGATCAGAGCTCAGATAAATCTTTATGACTATCATTTTTAATAAGCTGCATTGTCCTATGACTTGTAAAAGGACATTTTGAAGTTGGTAAGATGCCACCTACTAACCTGGTGCAGTGGTACAGGCTGGCCAAGTGGTCAGAAAGCTAGTTTGGGACTACTTCTACCCAAAGTGATCCTGTGAACATTCTTTACTGCAGTGATGTAGCCTTGTACTAAAAATACCACCTCGGCCTTGTTATATATGCTCACTTCAGTGGAACTTCTGTGTACTTGGAAAATCACACCTGCTGTTTGGTTTGGTTGATGCAACTCTATCCCAATTTAGATAAAATTTAGGTTGTACATATATGATTGATTTGCCTAAAAAGGGATATTTTGGTTAGTAACACAATCTTTCTAGTAGAAAAACATTCTTAAAAAATTTATTTATTAATTTATGCATGCATGCATGCTGTGCCAGGTCTTAGTTGTGACATGCGGGATCTTCGTTATGGCATGCAAACTCTTAGTTGCCGCACATGGGATCTAGTTCCCCGACCAGGGATCGAACCCTGGCCCCCTGCATTGGAAGCGTGGAGTCTTACCCGCTAGACCACCAGGGAAATCCCTAGAAAAACATTTTTAATAGAGTTTATGTTTTAGAAAAGTTTTAGGTTCACAGCAAAAAAAAAAAAAAGAGGAAGAGATCTCCCATATACCTCCTCACCCGTCAACAAAGCTTGCCCCATTATCAACTTCCCCCAACATAGTGGTACATTTGGAATAATCAGTGAGCCTGTGGTGACACGTTATTACCCAAAGTCTGTAGTTTGCATTAGGGTTCACTCTTGGTGCTGTATATTCTATGCGTTTGGACAAATGTAATAAGGTATCTACCTTTATAGTGTCATATAGAATAGATTTCCTACCCTAAAAATCCTCTGTACCCTGCCAATTCATCCCTCCCTCTCCCCTCACCCCTGGCAACCACTGATCTTTTTTTACTGTCACCATAATTTTGCCTTTTCCAGGATGCCATATAGTTGGAACCATACAGTAAATAGCCTTTTCAGTTTGGCTACTTTCATTTAGTAATATGTATTTAGGTATTCCTCCATGTCTTTTCATGGCTTGGTAGCTCATTTCTTTTTAGCACTGAATAATATTCCATCATCTGGATGTATACAGTTTATTTATCCATTAACCTACTAAAGGTGCTTTGTTGCTTATGAATAAAGCTGTTACAAATAAAGTTTATGAATAAAGCTGTTATAATATCTCATAACACAGGTTACTTCACTCCTAACTACTGTTTGGTTTATTTGCATGCTGTTTTTCTTAGGAAGAGCATTTCATCTGCAAAGAAAGAGGGTTTTATTTCTTCCTTGATTTGTGGTTTGGTGTCTGACATTAATTTGGAGAAATTATTGGTCGTTATTGCGTCAAATAGTTCCTCTGTTCCTTTCTCTCTTTCTTCCCCTGGTATTCCCATTATGCATACATCTTTTGTAACAGTTTTTGGATATTCTGGGGTTTTTTTTTTTTTTTTTTCCGGTCTTTTTTCTCTTTGTCTTCCAGTTTTGGAAGCTTCTGTTGACATATTCTCAGACACGCAGATTCTTTCCTTAGTGGTGTGCAGTCTGCTGGTGAGCCATGAAAGGCACTGTTCATTTCTGTTGTGGTGTTTTTGATCTCTGGTTTCTTTCTGGTTCTCTCTTAGGATTTCCATCTCTCTTACATTACACGTCTGTTCTTACAAGTTGTCTATTTTTTCCATCAGAGCCCTCAGCATAGTAATCGTGGTGGTTTTAAATTCGTGATCTGATAATTCCAACATCTCTGCCAGGTCTACCATTCTTTGCTCGCTCTGACTCTTCAAACTGTGTTTTTTGCCCTTTGGTATCCTTGTAATTTTCTCGTTGAAAGTTGGACATGCTGTCGTGGGTCAAGGGAACTTCAGTAAACAGGCCTTTAGTGATGAGTGGTAAGGCTGGGGAAGTGGTGGTGCTCTGTGTGACTGGTCTCAGCCTTGGAGAGCCTGTGTGCCTGGACTGGGAACCCCAGCGGTGCTTCTCAGGCCTTCCCCTCACCTCGGAGGGTGGCTGCAGTGGCCTGAAATGGCCTATTTCCCATCTCCCAGGTCGGTCAGGCTCTCGTGAAGTAGTTTCTCTTGAGACCAGGCATCGTTAAGGACAGAACGCTCTGACATATTTCAAAATGCTTACTTTTCTTCTCCCCCTGCTGGAAACATGGTGGGATTTTTCTCCAGTCGTCACTATGAGAACCTGGTAGAGCTTCTGAAGGTAAACTCACAAAAAGAGTAAGGTCCCCCCCCCCCCTTGACTGGGTCCCCCTGGAGTTTAAGTCTTGTTAATACTTGTCCACACTGAGCTTCCAGCACTTGGTTAGCTACAGTTCAGGTTTTCCTCCCCAGCACTGGTCCCGCTGAGGTTTCCACCCGTGGGTTTCTGCTCCACTCAGTTGTGATTCTCTGTATCTGCCCCTCTGTCTCTCCCGTTTTTCCATCAGTCACTTACACTGTGACCTCAATTCTATGGTGGATCTAAGAGAGGCTGTTGATTTTACAGTTTGTTTCAAGCTTTTTACTTGTTAGGATGGAGTGGCGACTTCTAAGCTCATTCCTTACATATTGAGCCAGAAAACAGAAGTTAGAGCTATCCTTTTTAATCAATAATTTTTCTTACATAAATACTGTCCAGGAATTGCTGAAAAGCCGGAACCAAGGGGGTTGGTACTATTAGACTTTTAGGGGGTGGACCAATGGCTTGGCATTACCTTATAGGCTCAGAGCAAAGCAATGCCAAAGTTTTCAATATCCAGATGATTGTAAAGTAAATAAGGATGATTAATAGGTTATGTAACTTTTCGAAAAACGAAGATGCTGGTGGGTGACTGGCTGTCCTACAAAATACCACAATTTTAAAATATAAAACAAACAAGACAGGTTCTTAGAAATTTGATAATGATAAAAGTAATTAGTTCCTTAATCAACAAGGACCCACTGTATAGCACAGGGAACTGTACTCAATATTCTGTAATAACCTGTGGGGGAAAATAATCTGAAAAAGAATGGATATCAATATAAATGAACCACTTTGTTGTACACCTGAAACTAACACAACATTGTAGATCAACTATACTCCAATATAAAATAAAAATTAAATTAAAAAAAGTAAATAGTTCTTTGTTTTTGAATTTTATTTTATTTATTTTTTTATATAGCAAGTTCTTATTAGTTATCCATTTTATGCATATTAATGTATATATGTCAATCCTAATCTCCCAATTCATCACCGCGCCCCCCCCCCCCCCCGCCCCGAGCCGCTTTCCCCCCTTGGTGTCCATACTTCTTTAGTACAGTAACTCTTTGGTAAGTGGATATGTGTTATTCCAAAGCTAATTTTGTTAACTAAAAGGAATGAAACTTGTTTTTTCAATTGTAGGGTAACGTTAAGCGTAAAGACCATATTGACCATCAGAAGGATAAAGTCGCCTTGACTCTGGCTCGTCTAGCCCGCCATGTCGAAGTGGAGAAACAGCAGAAAGAAGAGAAGAATAGAGCATTCAGGGTATGTGGCTGTTTTAATTGATATTTTACCAGATTATAGAGTTGTTTATAAGAAAGTTAAAGAGATGCTTGTATAATCAAAAAATGTGTAATTGGATCCAAGTTCAGCATGAAGTCTACATAGCTCACTGAGTTAGTAGTAATTCATGACAGCCTTTTACAACTGTTTTTGTTTGTTGGATTTTGCTCATATATGTATACTGACAAAAAAAGAAAAAGTAGAATTAAGTAGACTTTATTTTTGGGAATTAAAAATCATGGGATTCCTTAAGCTGGTGAGCAGTTAAGGGTTTCTAGTTACTTTATCACAGTTTATCAGGGCTTCTGTAGATAGAAGCTGTTGAAAGGTTCTTTTCTACTAAGTAGAGCCAGACCGCTTTCACTTCAGCCTCTCCCTTCAGATTATTGAATTAGTGTGGTAGAAGAGCTACTATGTGGAAAATGAAGCCTAATTTAGACTCTTGCATGATATAAACCTCTTAAAACCTTGACTTGCTTTATTTATTTATTTTTTTAAGATTTTTTTTTTTTGATGTGGACCATTTTTAAAGTCTTCACTGAATTTGTTATAATATCGCTTCTGTTTTATGTTTTGGTTTTTTGGCTGCAAGGCATGTAGGATCTTAGCTCCTCAATCAGGGATTGAACCCGCACCCCCTGCATTGGAAGGCGAAGTCTTAACCACTGGACGGCCAGGGAAGTCCCTTGACTTGCTTTAGAAGGCACCAAATGAAATTACCTTAAAGAACTCCTCCAATATTGCCAAATGTCTGTTAGGAGTAGAATGTTGGCAAGTTGGGTAAAAAAAAATCCTACTGGGAGTTTAAAAATGGAAATAGAAATCATGGCATAATTTTACCTTGTATGTTTTTGATTCCTTCTTCCATTGCTTATTATAAAGGAATTTATATATTTCTGTTGCCTCTGTTTCAGTATCTCCTGATCTAATGTAGACTACATTAGTCTTCTTTAAATTTAGAAGTACCTTTGTTTGGGGACTTTAACTTTATAATGTAATACCAATTAAATTAGAGCATAGTATTCTAATTGTATGTTTAAAATGCTTAATACATTAGTGATACTTTTTTTTCTATAAATTTATTTTATTTTTGGTTACGTTGGGTCTTCGTTGCCGCACGTGGGCTTTCTCTAGTTGTGGCGAGTGGGGTCTACTCTTTGTTGCGGTGCGTGGGCTTCTCATTGCAGTGGCTTCTCTTGTTGCGGAGCACAGGTTCTAGGCGCACAGGCTTCAGGAGTTGTGGCGCACGGGTCAGTAGTTGTGGCTTGTGGGCTCTAGAGCGCAGGCTCGGTAGTTGTGGAGCATGGGCTTAGTTGCTCCGTGGCATGTGGGATCCTCCTGGACCAGGGCTTGAACCCGTGTCCCCTGCATTGGCAGGTGGATTCTTAACCACTGCACCACCAGGGAAGCCCAAATTAGTGATACTTTTTTAAAAAAGGATTCTTTCTTTCCTGGCAGAGACACTATTCAATTTTTTTTTTTTAATTTTTACTGGAGTGTAGTTGATTTACAGTGTTGTGTTAATTTCATTATGATCAAATCGTTTTTTTTTTGGGGGGGGGGAGCAAAATTGCTTTACGATGTTGTGTTAGTTTCTGCTGTACAATGAAGTGAATCAGCTCTATGTATACCTATTTCCCCTCCCTCTCGGACCTCCCTCCCACCCACCCATCCCACCCATTTAGGTCGTCACAGAGCACCAAGAGGAGCTCCCTGTGCTATACAGCAGGTTCCCACTAGCTATCTATTTTACACATGGTAGTATATTTATGTCAAACCTAATCTCCCAATTCGTCCCACCCTCCTGTTCCCCCCACTATGTCCACAAGTCCATTCTCTACATCTCTATTCCTGCCCTACAAATAGGTTCCTCTGTACCATTTTTAGATTCCACATAATATGCGTTAATATACGGTATTTGTTTTTCTCTTTCTGGCTTACTTCACTCTGTATGACAGACTCTAGGTCCATCCACATCTCTAAAAATGACCCAATTTTGTTCCTTTTTATGGCTGAGTAATATTCCATTGTATATGCGTACTGCAACTTCTTTATCCATTCATCTGTCGTTGGACATTTAGGTTGTTACCATGTTCTGACAATTGTAAATAGTGCTGCAACGAACATTGGGGTAACATGTGTCTTTTTGAATTATGGTTTTCTCAGGGTATATGCCCAGTAGTGGGATTGCTGGGTCATATGGTAATTCTATTTTCAGTTTTTTTATGGAACCTCCATGCTATTCTCCATAGTGGCTGTATCAATTTACATTCCCACCAACAGTGCAAAAGGGTTCGCTTTTCTCCACACCCTCTCCAACATTTATTGTTTGTAGATTTTTTGACGATGGCCGTTCTGACTGGTATGAGGTGATACCTCATTGTAGTTTTGATTTGCATTTCTGTAATAATTAGTGATGTTGAGCATCTTTTCATGTGCCTCTTTGCCATCTGTATGTCTTCTTTGGTGAAATGTCTATTTAGGTCTTCTGCGCATTTTTTGATTGGGTTGTTTGCTTTTTTCATATTGAGCTGCGTGAGCTGTTTATATAATTTGGAGATTAATCCTTTGTCCATTGCTTCATTTGCGAATATTTTCTCCCATTCTGAGGGTTGTCTTTTCGTCTTGTTTTTGGTTTCCTTTGCTGTGCAAAAGCTTTTAAGTTTCATTAGGTCCCATTTGTTTATTTTTGTTTTTATTTTCATTACTCTAGGAGGTGGGTCAAAAAAGATCTTGCTGTGATTTATGTCAAAGAGTGTTTTTCCGGGCTTCCCTGGTGGCGCAGTGGTTGAGAATCTGCCTGCCAATGCAGGGGACACGGGTTCGGGCCCTGGTCTGGGAGGATCCCACATGCCGCGGGACCAACTAGGCCCGTGCGCCACAATTACTGAGCCTGCGCGTCTGGAGCCTGTGCTCCTCAACAAGAGAGGCCGCGACAGTGAGAGGCCCGCGCACCGCGATGAAGAGTGGCCCCCACTTGCCACAACTAGAGAAAGCCCTCGCACAGAAACGAAGACCCAGCACAGCCATAAATAAATAAATTAAAAAAAAAAAAAAAGAGTGTTTTTCCTATGTTTTTCTCTAAGAGTTTTATAGTGTCTGGTCTTACATTTAGGTCTTTAGTCCGTTTTGAGTTTATTTTTGTATATAGTGTTCGGTATTGTTCTAATTTCATTCTTTTACATGTAGCTGTCCAGTTTTCCCAGCCCCACTTATTGAAGAGGCTGTCTTTTCGCCATTGTATTGTTCTTGCCTCCTTTGTCATAAATTAGGTGACCATATTGTGCATGGGTTTATCTCTGGGCTTTCTATCCTGTTCCATTGATCTGTATTTCTGTTTTTTTGCCAGTACCATAATGTCTTGATTACTGTAGCTTTGTAGTATAGTTTGAAGTCAGGGAGCCTGATTCCTCTAGCTCTGTTTTTCTTTCTCAAGATTGCTTTGGCTATTTGGGGTCTTTTGTGTTTCCATATGAATTGTAAAATATTTTGTTCTAATTCTGTGAAGAATGCCATTGGTAGTTTGATAGGGATTGCATTGAATCTGTAGATTGCTTTGGGTAGTATAGTCATTTTCACAATATTGATTCTTCCAATCCAAGAACATGGTATATTTCTCCGTCTGTTTATGTCATCTTTGATTTCTTTCATCAGTGTTTTATAGTTTTCTGAGTATATGTCTTTTGCCTCTGTAGGTAGGTTTATTCTTAGGTATTTTATTCTTTTTGTTGCTATGGTAAATGGGATTGTTTCCTTAATTTCTCTTTCTGAATTTTTGTTAGCGTATATGAATGCAAGAGATTTCTGTGCATTAATTTTATATCCTGCAACCTTACCAAATTCATTGATTAGTTCTAGTAGTTTTCTGGTGGCGTCTTTAGGATTTTCTATGTATAGAATCATGTCATTTGTAAACAGTGACAGTTTTACTTCTTTTTTTCCAATTTGTATTCCTTTTATTTCTTTTCCTTCTCTTATTGCCATGGCTAGGAATTACAAAACTATGTTGAATAATAGTGGTGAGAGAGGACATCCTTGTCTTGTTCCTGATCTTAGTGGAAATGCTTTCAGTTTTTCACCATTGAGAATGATGTTTGCCGTGGGTTTTTCATATATGGCCTTTATTACCTACCCCAACAGGTAGGTTCCCTCTATGCCCATTTTGTGGAGAGTTTTTATCATAAATGGGTGTTGAATTTTGTCAGAAGCTTTTTCTGCATCTATTGAGATGATCATATGGTTTTTATTCCTTAATTTGTTAATATGGTGTATCACATTGATTGATTTGCATATATTGATGAATCCTTGCATTCCTGGGATAAATCCCACTTGATCATGGTATATGATCCTTTTAATGTGCTGTTGGAGTCTGTTTGTAGTATTTTGTTGAGGATTTTTGCATCTATGTTCATCAGTGATATTGGTCTGTAATTTTCCTTTTTTGTGACATCTTTGTCTGGTTTTCGTATCAGGGTGATGGTGGCCTTGTAGAACAAATTTGGGAGCGTTCCTCCCTCTGCAGTTTTTTGGAAGAGTTTGAGAAGGATCGGTGTTAGCTCTTCCCTAAATATTTGATGGAATTTGCCTGTGAAGCCATCTGGTCCTGGACCTTTGTTTGTTGGAAAAATTTTAATTACAGTTTCAATTTCATTCCTTGTGATAGGTCTGTTTATATTTTCTAATTCTTCCTGGTTCAGTCTTGGAAAATTGTACCTTTCCAAGAATTTGTCCATTTTTCATGGTTGTCCATTTTATTGGCATATAGTTGTTTGTACTAGTCTCTTATAATCCTTTGTATTTCCGCAGTGTCAGTTGTGATTTATCCTTTTTTGTTTCTAATTTTATTGATTTGTGTCCTCCCCCCACCCTTTTTTTTTTTTTTGATGAGTCTGACTAAAGGTTTATCAATTTTGTTTTATCTTCTCAAAGAACCAGCTTTTGGTTTTGTTATTCTTTGCTACTGTTTTCTTCATTTCTATTTCATTTATTTCTGCTCTGATCTTTATGATTTCTTTCCTTCTACTGACTTTGGGTTTTCTTCATTCTTCTTTCTCTAGTTGCTTTAGGTGTAAGGTTAGATTGTTTGAGATTTTTCTTCTTTCTTGAGGTGAGCTTGAATTGCTATAAATTGCCCTCGTAGAACTGCTTTTGCTGCGTCCCATAGGTTTTGGGCCTCCGAATCTGAACTACTGGGCTAAAAGAGAACCTCAGACCCCAGGGAATATTCATCAGAGTGAGGTCTCCCAGCTGTCCTCATCTCAGCACCAAGACCCAGCTCTACCCAACAGCTTGCAAACTCCAGTGCTGGAAGCCTCAGGCCAAACAACTAGTAAGACAGGAACACAGTCCCACCCATCAAAAAAAAAAAACAAAAAAAACAGACGACAAAAAACATGTGTCACACATTAAAGAGCAAGTAAAAACCTACAAGACCAAATAACTGAAGAGGAAATAGGCAATCTACCTGAAAAAGAACTCAGTGTAATGATAGTAAAGATTATCTGGAATCTTGGAAGTAGAATGGAGGCATGGATTGAGAAAATGCAAGAAATGTTTAACAAAGATCTAGAAGAACTAAAGAACAAAGAAACATAGATGAACAACACAATAACTGAAATGAAAAATACACTAGAAGGAATCAATAACAGAATAACTGAGGCAGAAGAACGAATAATGAGCTGGAAGGTAGAATGGTGGAAATAACTGCCAAGGAGCAGAATAAAACAAAAAGAATGAAAAGAATTGAAGACAATCTCAGAGACCTCTGGGACAACACTAAACACACCAATATTCGAATTATACAAGTCCCAGAAGAAGAAGAGAAAACGAAAGGGTCTGAGAAAATATTCAAAGAGATTATAGTGAAAAAATTCCCTAATATGGGAAAGGAAATAACCACCCAAGTCCAGGAAGCACAGAGTCCCATACAGGGTAAACCCTAGGAGAAACACACCAAGACACATATTAATCAATGTAACAAAAATTAAATTCAAAGAAAAAATATTAAAAGCAGCTATGGAAAAGCAAAAAATAACATACAAAGGAATCCCCATAAGGATATCAGTTGATTTTTCAGCAGGAACTCTGCAGGCCTGAAGGGAGTGGCAGGATATACTTAAAGTGATGAAAGAAAAAGACCTACAACCAAGATTACTTTACCCAGCAAGGATCTCATTCAGATCCAACAGAGAAATCAAAAGCTTTACAGACAAGCAAAAGGAAGAGAATTCAGCACCACCAAACCAGCTTTACAACAGGTGCTAAAGGAACTTCTCTAGGCGGGAAGCACAAGAGAAGAAAAAGACCCACAAAAACAAACCCAAAACAATTAAGAAAATGGTAAGAGGAACCTACGTATCGATAATAACCTTGAATGTAAATGGATTAAGTGCCCCAACCAAAAGACACAGACTAGCTGAATGTATACAAAAACAAGACCCATATATATGCTGTCTACAAGAGACCCACTTCAGACCTAGGGACATATACAGACTGAAAGTGAAGGGGTGGAAAAAGATATTCCATGCAAATGGAAATCAAAAGAAAGCTGGAGTAGCAATACTCGTATCAGATAAAGTAGACTTTAAAATAAAGACTGTTACAAGAGATAAGGAAGGACACTACATAATGATCAAGGGATCAGTCCAAGAAGAAGATATAACAATTATCAATATTTATGCACCCAACATAGGAGCACCTCAATACATAAGGCAAATGCTAACAACCATAAAAGGGGAAATCGACAGTAACACAGTAATAGTAGGGGACTTTAACACCCCACTTACACCAGTGGACAGATCATCCAAACAGAAAGTAAATAAGGAAACACAAGCTTTAAATGACACAATAGACAAGATAGATTTAACTGTTATTTAATTGTTATTTATAGGACATTCCACCTGAAAGTGGTGGAATACACTTTCTTCTCAAGTGCGCACAGAACATTCTCCAGGATAGATCACATCTTAGGTCACAAATCAAGCCTTGGAAAATTTTAAAAAGTTGAAATTGTATCAAGCATCTTTTCTGACCACAACGCTATGAGATTGGAAATTAATTACAGAAAAATAAACTGTAAAAAACACAAATACATAGAGGCCAAACAGTGCACTACTAAATAACCAAGAGATCACTGAAGAAATCGAAGAAGAAATAAAAAAATACATACAAACAAATGACAACAAAAACACTATTTAATTTTAAGGAAGATCCTTTCCCCAGACTATGTTAAGTGTGTTATTTATGGGTCATGGGCAAAGTCTCTTTGAGAGAGGAGTGGTTTGCAAGTTGTCCCCCTTTTCTGCCCATTTCCTCAGTATGCTCACTTCTTTTCCCAGATCAGATGTTACAGATGTGTTAACACCACATAGGTAATAAAGCATTTGAGATGAGTTCAGAATCTGTTAGTCACTATGACAAGTAGGGTTTTTCTCAAGGGTAGTTTCAGCTTTTACCCATGTAAATGTTCATTCATTGTATTAAAGACTTTACCTTAGCATTTGAGAAAGTTTTTTTAAACTTTGAAATTCTTGTTTATCCAATTGTAAAGAATAAATTTATCTACATTTCATTCTTTTCTAAGAAAGAAACTGACTCACACAGATACTTTAGCTCATTTTTTGCTATCCATTCATGACTTTTTTTTCTTGTTTGATTCTCCTTATATATAACTTGTTTTTTAAAACTAGATGACAGAAAACAAAAAGAAAACAAAACTACCCAGAAAGGAAGATAATGAAACTAAAGTAAAACTAATTCTTGCAGAATTTTAGTAGGTGTTAACTGTGACTAAAAATACAGTAGAAAGTGTCTTCCAGCTCTTCTAGGCCTTTGTGAATTGTTGGTGTCTCACTTTTAAAGTGGATTGTCCATCTTTTGTGATGGAAAGGTTTTAAAGAAAATTTCTTAAAATCTTCACTGGATAAATCACTTTCAGAGATAATGTGTTGTGCTTGACTAGTTGATCAGTTACCAGCTTTGCTTGTTGATATTCCAGGAGTTAAGATGACTTGCATGAAGGGATGTACCCCTAACGTGTGTGGAAATAGCTGGGTGACAGGAAAAGGGTGACTAATTTGGGGGTGATTTTAGCCAGCAAATGTTTTTTGAGCATTGACTATGTATGGCCGCAGAGTTCAAATTCTATTGTAAGAAATGCCAGAGAACTTTCTTTTTAAAAAGCCTGCTTATTTTTAATTACTGGCAGTAGTTTAAAATAAGTAGGCTATTGGCTGGCATATAGCAATATTTAATCTCAATTATATTTATTTAATTTAAGGTGTTTTTTTTTTAAGATTTTTGTAAGGAACTCTGATAGATGGAACACTTCAAGGTTTTGGAAGTCCTACACAGAAGGGACCTTTTGAACTCTGTATTGAAACCAGTGGTTCTATACTTAATTTGATTACAGAGAATTTTAAAAAATGTATATAATGCATATTAACATCTTTGGAAAATTAGTATTCTATGGCCATACTTAGAACAAAGTTGTGTAGAAGATTTTTTCAGAGTAAAATCTTGAATCTCCCTGTCCCCCTACTTACCCTTGCTGATAGAAGATCCTATTATAGTGATAAGTAGGTCATTCAATATTCTGGTCTATTTCTTGCAAATCCAGCATTTGTGGATTTGTGATTTCTTTTTAACAACCTTTTTGAGACACAGTATGTTGTACAGTAAGTCCCCTACTTATGAATGAGTTCCATTCTGAGAGTGCGTTTATAAGTCCAATTTGTTCGTTAAGTCCAACACAGTTAGCCTAGGTACCCAACTAACACAATCGGCTATATAGTACTGTACTGTAATAGGTTTATAATACTTTTCACACAAATAATACGTAAGAAACAAACAAACACAAAATATAAAGAAAACATTTAAAATCTTACAGTACAGTACCTTGAAAAGTACAGTAGTACAGTACAACAGCTGGCATACAGGGGCTGGCATCGAGTGAACAGGCAAGAAGAGTTACTGACTGGAGGAGATCCTGGGCTTGAAATACAGATATTGTACTACCATACTCTATACAACACTGTACAGTGAAGTACACAAAATCACAACCAGTTGTAGAGTATGCACACATGTGACAATGTACACCAGACACATGAACTAACTTACTTGACTGGACATGCAAACACACATTTGTATCTTTGAAAGCTGTCATCTTGAAGGTTCGTGTGTAGGGGACTTACTGTACTGGTTAAGTGAATGGATTCTAGAATCACATTGGAGAATGAGAGCTTAAATCCTGGCATTGTTATTTATCCTTGTGCAATTTATTTGACCTTCATGTGCCTCAGTTTTCCCATCATAAAATGGGAACAATAATAGTACCAATCTCATAGAGTTATTGTGAGAATTAGATCTAAGATGCTTTTAGAATAGTGCCTGGCACGTGGTAAGTGGTTAATAAGTGTTACTTGTTAAATACAGCATGATTAGAGTATGCAAATAGATTTATCAATAACGTAACTAGAAAGATTTAGAGACTGTAACAGTCTAAAGCATCTAGTTTAGTGGTTGGCACTGGCCCACTGCCTGTTTTTATAAATAAAATTTTATTGGAACATAGCCATGCCCATTTGTTTACATATTATCTATGGCTGCTTTCATGCCGCAACAGCAGAGTTGAGTAGTTGGAAAAGAGACTATATGGGCTGCAAAGCCTAAAATATTTACACTGTGGTCTTTTATGGAAAAAGTTTGCCAACCTTTGATCTAGATGCAATAGATGCTTTATACTGGCACATTTTAAGTACTAATGTGTGTCTGCTCTTATACTATTCACTGAACAAATATTTAATAGGCTTCTGTATACTTCAGACTATATATGGAAAATTTGAAGGAAAATGTATAAAAGGTTAAAGATGAAAATAATCATTCATATTTCCATTCCAGAGATAGCCATTGACATTTATCATATTTATTTTCTGCCTTTTTCCCTCTCTGCAGATAGAGTTACATATAGCTTGAAATAATCTTTGTTTATATTTGGCCTTATTTGTTTAATACTATTTGGTGACCCACTTGATACCAAAAGTATATTTCTGCTTCAATGAAAAAGTTTTGTGCTTCTAATGACTTTCATGAAATGTATACACCATAATTTACTTAAATGATACCCTATTGTTGGAGATTAATTTGTTGCAAACTTTGTGCAAATGTAGATGACATTGGGATCAACATCTTAGAGCATGAACCTTTGGTTTGACTTACCTCTTTAAGATAGAGTTCTAGGTGTGGAGTTACAAGGATAAAGGATAATCAATATTTTCTGATTGCTGTTGTGAGAAAATCATTTTCTTAAGGATACTGGATTAGTAACCATAGGTTAATTGAGTTTTTTCTTAATATCTTTAGGAAAAAATAGATTTTCAACAGGCTCATGGGTTACAAGAATTGGAATTTATTCGAGGACATTCTGATACAGAAGCAGCGAGACTGTGTGTGGACCAATGGTTAAAAATGCCAGGTAGGTATTCTTTAGAGATCAGAGTGGAACATAAGGTTACCAAGCTTCCCTAAAGCCTTAAAGCATTGTGTCTGTTTTATTCCGTTGCTAATAAGTATATAAAGTATTGAAATTTAGTTCAGTAATACTTAACAGAAGGCCTACTTTACCAATTGTCTTCCTACTTTGGCAAAAGTATGTTTTGCGTGTAAGTAATCCTTGAGCTGATCATTTATTCATTCATATGTCTCCTAGTTATTACCCTCTATGGGAGGGCGTGTAACAGGTTACTTGAGGTCAGGCTTCTCTAAGGAAGTGGAATTTAAGCTGAGATGGAAAGGATTAGCATTTATTTATTTATTTGTCAGTGCAGCCTGTGTAGATGTTTTGTTAAGGAAGTGTCCATGTGGGAGGCTCATCTAAAGCAGTGGGTAGCTTCTTCATTACTAACTCTTTGCAGACCTGAAATTCCTGGAAGAGTCACTGTGCAGCGTTCTCCTCCTACCAGATAATTGGTAGAATTTTTTAGAGCCACCATGGCAACTTTTCTAGCTTGTCTTGTAGAAGACCCACTGAGCCCTTACAAGCTTGGGATATCCACAGAATCCTTAGCTGTGGATTTAATCCAGCAGAAAGTTTAATTACAAAAAGTCTTAGAAATATCTATGTATGCAGCGCTCAACTTTGAACCTAGGTATCTTATTCTATAGTTTTCAGAGGGCTTTTCTTTGAATAGAATCAAATTGCCACTTTTAAAATAATTCCAATAATTTGTAGATATTTTAACACTTGGCCACTCCCTGAAACTGTATTTTGTTCTTATCTCCCAATGTGTTTGTGCCTGGCAAACTCCCACCTTGCCCCATCCTCCTTTTTAAATACCCTTTCCTCTTTTTTTCTTCTTAGTTGCCTGTGGGGTTAGCCCTACAGATAACATTCAATACTAGAGGTTGCTAGGTTTATTTAGTCTGCATAAGTTTGGTTGTTCAGCTGTCTTTGATCCCCCAGTGCTTTATTCATTTCTCTCAAATAGTTTCTACCCTGTTATGTTGCATTGATAAGTTTACGTGTCTGTGTCTTTTACCAGATTTATATGCTCCGTGGGGACAGAGACTAAGGCTTATTAATCCTTTTTAGTGTCAGTGCCTAAAAAGAAGGCTCAGCATAGAGATGTCCAATAAGTGTTGGTTGAATATTATATAAGAGTGGGCTGTAAGCATTTGCATATGAACACAGAAAAGAAGCCTAGAACTCGGGTACCAAATGTGACTGTCATTCAACTAAAGAAAAGAATTGTTTGGCATTCCAGACCTACTTTAGAAGAAATACTTAGAAATTATGGTCCTTAGCTGCATCAGAATGACCTGGGAGTCTTAAATACACATGTCTGGGCCTAGAGATAATACTAGAGCACCTGTAGATTTGGGAAGATTCCTACGTGATTTTGATAGGAAAATGGGCTAGAACTACAAGGCTCAATCTACAAGATCTCTTGAAAAATCGTTCATCTCATATGAATCTATCACTTTCAAGTCTTGTCTAGAATGATTGCTGGGCCAGTAATATGTCCCTTTAGGCCTAATCCCTGGCCTCCAGATTGTCAGAATATTTTAATTCATTGTAAATTGAATTCATGAGCATCTGTTTATATATTTCTGGGAACAAATGAGTCACTTAGCTGTGTCTTTAGGATTCTTTGCAAGATGTGGTATTGTATCAGTATATCACTTCAGGTGACACCTGGTTCATTGGTGGCTGATAAGCTTGTGCCTTGAGTTAAGGTCTTTAGTTATGCTCTTTTTATGTGACTGTTTTATCTTTTTGCTTGGTCCCTGCCACTCTGTAACACTGAAGTCTGGGGTCCTTTGCTAGCACAGCTGCCTTAGCATTGGGCTATACTTGGTGTGGTGCCGTTCCACACATGGGCTTCACAGAATGCTGAGATCTTTGAGGAGAGGAGAGCTGGGGAGCATAGAGGTGGCATTGTTCTCGTCAGTTATAAAAAGTGAGATTCTACTTCTCAGTAGCATTA
Source organism: Balaenoptera borealis (assembly GCF_965194805.1). Classification (NCBI taxonomy): domain Eukaryota; kingdom Metazoa; phylum Chordata; class Mammalia; order Artiodactyla; family Balaenopteridae; genus Balaenoptera; species Balaenoptera borealis. Next base: position 65,002,739 of record NC_138869.1, on the reverse strand, counting down.
AGGGACTTGTTCAATCTGTTCCAAAGTATCCAACCATTATAATTCAGTTCTTTGATTAGAAGTAGTTTGAGTACTTTATAATTACTCAAACTGGAAATCCATCTTTTATTTTTTATAGACTTTTATAGTTAGGCCAGTTTCCACACATTTGAATACTTAGTAATTTAAAAACAACACTCTGTACTATTTAAGGAAAAGAACTGTTTAAATCTCTCTGTATTTTGCCTTTCCATAGATAAAGCTTATTTTCTTTCTGGCTTGTTTTCTCCACTTTGATTTTTGTCCAGAACCTCTGTTTGGCTAAATAAAGGTTTTAATAGGCAACACCTAGAATGTGGATGGACAGTAAATAAAAATTATTATAATTCTGACTGCATTAAAAAATTAAAGATAAAAAAGTATATTGTTGTTAATGCCTCTTTTAATATGATTAATGCTATGTTAGTCATTGTTTATTGGTAGAACACATTTATAAGCATTTTGGCAGCATTTAATAGAGGCATTTGCCCCATGAACAGCAGAAAAGCATTGAAACCTTCAACATATATAACCATTTGGGGATCTTAACTAGATGATGTTAAAGGAATAACATTTATTCTAGTTAAATGCTTAGGGGCTTTGTAGAAATTGCCATAAAGATAAATACACAGCTTTTTGTTGTATGAAATATTCAAGGTATTTGAGTGAAACAATTTACAAGAAATAATAATAAAAGATAATAATCAAACTATCTAGAGTATATATTAGAATCCTCCTGGCAGTTTTTACAATTCTTTGTTTATACAACATAACTCTAAATTCTTCATTGTGTAACATGTATTGGGAGTTTGCCTGGGAAGAAAATTTGGCTAAGTCTAGAAAGTTATGTGACTATTAAGACCAAGATTATAAAGAAAGAAAAGGGATGAAGAATGGACCAGGATAAAGGGGATAATTAAGGCATTCTCCTTGTCTCTCTGTCCTCTTCACTCCTTCACACCCTCCCAGTTACATTGTTTGACATAATATTCATAGAACCCAGATCCTCTGTAATATAACTAAACCTTATGATGTGTTTAAGATAGTTAAAAGAGAAAATAAGAATTAGAAGAAAAAAATCTTTGCCAACTTCCATAAGTGAAAAGAAGGGAGGCAGGAATAGGGGTTCTGTAGAGCAACTGGTTTTCTAATATATTCCATCTTTGATGTTCCCTGGCTGTTGAACTTAAGGGAACAGTTTTTTTCCTCAGGTAATGTTACTTGGGGATGTTAACGGCTTCCCTTGTCCCAAATAGCTATTTACTTGTAGGTTGTTATATCTTTTATAAGAAAGTTTGTAAACACCTAATTACAAGTAGGATCACCCAGTTGATGCTGCACATGTTTTTCATTGTTTTTTCATAATTCTGATTACCAGTCCAAAGGACAAGTATCTGAAATAGAAACTTAAGAATTTATATTCCAACGATGCAGGACTCAAAACAGGCAGGATTAATTCTGGAACAAAAAGTTCGTTCCGAAGAGGAGACCAAATACAAGTGTCTGGGAAACCAATTTCATGTCCCATAATGCACTGTAACAAGCAGTTCGATAATGGGCACCTTCTCTTAGGACATTTGAAAAGGTAAGTGTGATATTTAGAATAGTGGATGCTGAAGATGAAATGAAAGCGTGATGCACCGCTACCGTTGTGATTATAGCTTTATATTCCAAACTCATTGTTCTGTGCTATTATGATGTAATTTTTTCTAATTTACATTTCTTAGGCTTCCTAGAAGGCTTGAAATCAGATTATTTTAGTGATATTCAATCCTAATATGTCTCATAAAATTCTGACCAGACTTTTTGCATTGATATGCATTTGGATCAGTTTTAGAGAAATGCAGTCCATTAGAAAATCCAACATTTAGCAAATTTGAAGAGACACAAAGCACTTACAGATATTTGGGCTAGCCTAAAGAAAGCTAGTATGGCATTACAAAATAAATGCTAAAGGCAAACCAAATGTACCAAAGTTAACAATAAATGTTCTATTTATGAAATCCATCTTATTAATTTACTGAATTTTTGAGTAGTAGAGCTTGAGAAAGTAAATATCAAGGGAAGACAATATTAAAGGCATTAAATAGTCTTATCTTCAGTCTCCCCTTCTCATAGTTTAAAGATGGGAATTGAGAGTTTGGAGCTCTAAGCCTTCTCTTTTCCAGATACCTCACCCTACTTACACCTTACCTTACTTTTAGAGCCTTCTGGAGGGGCTTCAGCATTCTACAGATAACTATATTTTAAGTATTTTTAAAAAGTCTTTGAGGTAGTTTTAAATGACACAAATTTGTTAAATGGTTAAAATGACATTAAAAGGATTAAAAGCCGTTTTTAGGAAATAGGTGTGTGCCAGAAATCTTGACATGAGATTATTATTCCAGTGGTTCATTTACAATTATTTGTGAGTTTTATGGTAAATAAAGCAAGAAGGAACAGATGATGGCTGTACAGTTTTCAAACTGGAAGTTTACCAGTTTGGCAAGACGTGCTTAAATCCATTTTATTGGATCTTAGGTACTTTTATGAAATGTAAAGCTGTTGGTCACTGTTTGAAGAGATTGCATGGCATATGGGAACCACTTGATATTTCTTGAATATAAACATTAATATTTCAGTAGAAAAAGTGTAAAGTCCTGAATGTGTGTGTGTGTGTGTGTGTGTGTGTGTGTCTAGCTTAACAAATGAAGCAACATCGTTCTGCCCCTAGAATGTCAGATTTTCTAATGTTACCTCTCTTTTGCTGAGTAGGTTTGATCACTCTCCATGTGATCCAACAATTACACTACATGGACCTTTCATCAGTTCTTTTGCTTGTGTAGTATGTTATAAAAATTTTGTTACTCAACAACAATATAGGGATCACCTTTTTGCTAAGGTAAGAGCATATCCTAAGCTAAGAGTAGGTATTCTTTTTCTAGAGAACCGTGGAATGGGATATAGGTGTTTTCTTGCTGCTCTTAAGGTTGCACTCAACAATGATGCACATAAAGATCAAAATTATGATTGTCTATGGGGAATAAAATTACTTGGAACATTAAATTATTGTGGGCAGGTAACCCTGATAGCTGAAAGCCAGGAGTCTTAAAGAATATCATTTTTATGGAGTTGCTCTATGAAAATAACTTACTTTGTTCAAGATGTTCTGTGAGTTAGTCACATGATAACCAGAACATTCTTCTTAAGTGTGATGCCGTTCACTGCTGGTTGAATTGTTGGAGCCACGTAGTAAATAATGATTCCTTTATTAATGCTGGTATTAAGAAATAGATCTGGTATTTAAAAGGCTGGTATTTAACACTTGCATTAAGTGTTAAATCTCAAGGGATATAAGATTGATTCATGATATTAGCAAACTCAGTGTAATGAAGAACTCTGTAATAAGTGTTTCCCACACTTGATATTAGATATCTCACTAGTTAACATTACAAAATGTTAATTGTGCAATATGTTCACTGTGGAAAAATTTTAAAATACTAACAAAAAGAAAATAAGAAATCACTTTTAAAAAAAATTTATTGAAGTATAGTTGATTTACAATGTTGTGTTGATTTCTGCTGTACAGCAAAGTGATTTAGTTATACATATATATACATTCTTTTTTATATTCTTTTCCATTGTGGTTTATCATAGGATACTGAATATAGTTCCCTGTGCTATACAATAGGACCTTGTTGTTTATCCATCCTTATGTAATAGTTTGCCTCTGCTAACCCCAAACTCCCAGTCCTTCCCTCCTCCATTTCCCCTCCCCCTTGGCAACCACAAATCTACTGTCTGTGTCTGTGATTCTGTTTCTGTTTTGTAGATATATTCATTTGTGTTGTATTTTAGATTCCACATATAAGTGATATCATATGGTATTTTTCTTTCTTTTAAGAAATCGCTGTTAATTTCACTTATAGAGATAAGCATTGTTAACATTTTTATGTATATATTTCTGCTTTTTCTCCATATATAAATATTTTTACATAGGATAAAGTATGTAAATTTTTTCGTAATTAAGAAAAGCAGTGTATTATAAACATAAATGTTTAAATATATGTTGAATCAATATGTACATTTAAAATCAATGAATGGCATTCTGTATGAATATATTATAGTTCATTTAATTTCCTACTAGATGTATTAATTGTTTACATTTTTCTGTTATTAAAAACAATAACACATTAAATATCCTTGTAGCTAAAAACCTATGAGAAGATCCATACTTGATGTATTTGCTGAGTTAATATTAGGTTTTGAAATAGTAAAATGCTAATGTCCAGAGAGAACTAGGGTTTTTCTTTAAACCATGTTTTCAGAATTTGCTAATCTCTAGCCCTATACTTGAAAAGTCACGTGGGTAGTAACTTGGATTCTGTAGAGGTTCATACAAAAAATGAAGACTTGCACTCCCAGGTGTCTCTGGTTGAGTTCTGCGGTTGACTGACCCCTGTTCTGGTGCTGGAGAGTGTTCCCAGGATAGATGCGCCTCTTGACGCTGAGTTCGTTGTATACTTAGTCATTAGTTTTGGGGAGCCTGTGTCTTGTTCAACCCTGATGAGTCACCGTAGTACGAGAGGAATCCACATGCTCTAGAATGAATAAGCTGCGATGGTACATCATCAAGTGAAATAGGAGTTCAGAGGAAGGGGAGAGGAGTAGCAGGAGAAGCTGACAGAGCACTGCAGAGGAGAAGCGGTCCTCCAGGCTTGGATTTGGATAGATGGAAAGGACAAGTGGTATAATCACAGGAAGGTTTGAACAAGAGCCTACACAGAGTAGCAAATATGGGAATAGGTAGCATGCAGAGAACAGGTAACATAGCAGGCCTGAGACTTCTGTCCTTAGATGGACTTGCTTGCAAGGTTGGCACTGGGCTGTTGTCTGGGAACTTAGATTTGGCGGGTCCCTACGAGTCTCTGATGAGTGGCCCTTTGTGCATGAACTGTTGGTGCAGACAGTGTGGTTTATGCTGAACACCTAATTTCCTTGTGGGGGTCTGGAATTTTGGTCTGTACTGGGAAGGTGTGATCCTGCCCCCTGAGCACTGAGTCTCTAAGGTATTGTTCATGTGCATTGCTGCAGTTCATTGTTAAGTATGTCCTGTGTGTCTCCGCTGGGAGAGGACCCTTGGAATCTTACACCTGGTTTCTTCTGGACCTTGCCTAGTGTGCTTTTCCCCCTTTGTATCCTTTTGTATCCTTTTGCTGTAATAAATCATTGCCATGAGTACAACTGTGCACCAAGTCCTGCGAGTCCTAGCCAACCACCAAGCCTGGGGATGGTCCTGGGGACTCCCAACACAAGTACAATAGTAACTTGACTACAAAGGCACAAAATTTAAACTTGATATTGGCAAGATACTGGCAGTATCACAGGACGTGACATGATGAAAATAATTCTTATATCTTCAGAGCTAGAGGGACTTTAAATTCTAGAACCAAATTCCTTCTCCTTTTTTAGGGACACCAAAGAGATTGAGTGGTATTAGAATGGCACCAGTGTTCAGGGTGGATTCAAAGATGTGGACAAGGAGACCAGTTTAGGTGACTTCAGCAGTAATTTAGCTTTGAGATGAGAAAAGGGTTTACTTAGGTAATGACATTTAAAATAAGGACCTTAAAGGGGACCCAAAAGACACATTAAAGAAAGAAATGATAGGGCTGTCTAGTGCCCTGACACAGGTTTGGGGAGAGAAGGGCAAAGGGTGCAACTACATTCCATACTTTTTTAGTGTTTGCAGTGGGTCACTAGTATTCCACCTTTTTCAGAACTGGAGTTCTTTCAGGGCATGTTTTTCTATTCCATGCTGTAAGCATATTTATCTTTTTTCTTCAATAAATCTGAATAGATATTTTAACCTTAAAATTAATTAATACTCTCATTTGTGTTTTCCCAAATTTCATTAATTTGTTTCCTTTTTTTTCTGGGAATCACTCATCCTATGCTGTTTTGCCCTCCCTTTTGCCGTCTCCCCGGGAAGTAAATTTATGATATTCAGCCTTCTGGGAAGCAATATGGTAAAACAGAACAAAGGCTTTCATGTCAGACAGACCTGGATTCCACTGTTACTTTTATTAGCTATGTGTTCTCACCAAGTTACAGCACATCTGTGAGCTTGGTTCTTCATCTCTAAAGTGGAATTGTTATACTTACATACAAGATTGTTGAGAGAAAACATAATACAATATAAAGCACTTATGGCCTGACATATAGTTTTTAATAAGAGCTCCTATTGCTTATTCTTTGGAATGTCTGTCACAAGGACTCGGAAGGAACCAGTCATTACGTATCTTAAATGAGCCAGAAGAGGTCGCTAGAAGATTGCATACCTGTGAATTCTGTTTCATAAAGATGATGTTCTTCAATGAAATTGTGAAACTGTCCACAATTTGCATTGTTTGCCTTGCTGCCCTTCCCTTTTCTTTTTATCTCCAGTTTCTTCTGTCTAGACTCATGCCTCTCAAACTTTAAAGTGCACACAGATCACTTGGGAGTCTTGTTAAAATGCAGGTTCTGACTCAGTAGATCTGATGTGGGGCCTTAGATTCAAGATTTCTAACAAGCTTCTAGGTGATGGCAGTGCTGCTGGTCTTTGAGTCATACTTTGAGTAGCAAGTGTCTAGTGTTTTTTGACATTCAAGCTATCCAGGGACTTCCCTCGTGGTCCAGCGGTTAAGACTCCGTGCTTCCACTGCAGGGGGCATGGGTTCGATCCCTAGTCCGATCGCACATGCCTCGCAGGATGGCCAAAAAAAAAAAAAAGACTGTCCAGTGGGTCTGTCACTGGGTAACTTCCTGTTTTTCTCCTTTTTGGTGCTGGTGGGGATGGTGGAGGATGTATCGTAAGCCCCAGGGTGTCTCAGTGTTACTTGTGGGTCGGTGGGCATTACAACTCTCTCTCATTCTGTTCCTAGGGCCATTCTGTCATTGAAGGTGACTCTTCCCCCTCCCCAGCCCGAGGCAACCAGTATACTACTTTCTGTCTCTGTGGTTTTTGCCTTTTCCAGACATTTCATTAAATGGAATCCTACAATATGTGGCCTTCTGCAAAAAGATTCTTTCACTTACCATGATGTTTTCAAGGCTTATGCATGTTGTGACATATGTCAGTACTTCATCCTTTTTATTGCCAAGTAATATTCCATTGTATGGACATATGCCACTTTCTGATTATCAGTTCAGTTAGTGGACACTTGGGTTGTTTTCACTTTTTGACTGTTGTGAATAATGCTAATATAAACAAATGTACAAGTCTTTGTGTGGTCATACTTTTTCACTTCTCTAATGAGTTAATTGTTGGGCCATATGGTTATCATCTTTAAGTTTTTGAAGAACTACCAAATTGTTATCCATCACAGTGTACCAGCTTAATTTCCCACCAACAATGTTCCAGTTTCTTCACATCCTTGCCAACACTTATTATCTGTCTTTTAAAATAGCCATCCTAGTGGGTACCTATGAAGTGGTATCTTATTGTGGTTCTACTTTTTTTATGTATACAAATTTGTATGTTGTGTTTTGATTTAATATAACTGGAAATATAATGGTAAAAAGGAATTGAGTACTTCCCAGACATCCTATTTCCCATTCCTTCCCCTAGTTTGTAGAAGTTATTTGCAAATATGCTATACTTTTGCAATAGGTATATTCCAATAAAATTTTATGTAGAATCACAGTTTTTGTTCTATTGAGCAAACAGTTTAAACAAGCTTATTTTGAATCCACTTATAACTCACAGTTGAACTAAAGCTTCTTAGAGTTCTTCAGGTAGGGGTCATTTGTATAAATTGGTTGGTAGTAAATGCTTTTAGTGCTCTTATTTGGAACCTTCTAATTGGAATGCAAAGTGTCATACTGGGTGTTATCTTCTGCATGGCTCTCACCAAAATAAAATGGGGTGAGGAGTAGTGGAAAGAGCATAGGATTTACCACCACAGCTATAAAGCTGGGTGTGGATGGTAGCTTTGTCTCTTCTGAGGGTACAACTTGGAGGGGAGTGATAATTTTGTTGACTTATGTAAACTTCAGTTTTCTCATTTGTAAATAATGAAAATAGTACTTCACGGGGTTATTGTAAGGATTAAGTGGAAAAGCACATTTGAACCATAAGGTGGTGCTTGACATATGCTCAGTATAAATGTAAATTTCCTATCCCTCCTCCTGTTGCATTTCATAAGCAACTACACAAACTATTTTGATATCCCTAATGTTAATGATAGTAAATTTAAGAAGACACAATACAACTTTTAAGGCTATTACTCTAAAGACCATTAACAAGAAGTTACATTATATTTATACGCAGCACACATACAGTTATACATACACATATAAATATACACTTAAAAATATTTCCGATTTGGGAATAGAGGAGATGTTAGCCAAGTTTGGAAACCTGGACTCTAGAAAAGACATACCTGTTTGTATCAGAATTTTAAGGTGACCATATACTAAATTAATAGATGTTTGATGAAGACTATTTGAGAAATGGAGGATGAGACAGAGTTAGTTTTGATAACAGAGAATGGATACAAGTTGACCAGAGGGGAAAAAACAAAAACAATCAAAACATGAGGCTGGAATGGAATAAGCAGTGCACAGAATTGTATGAATAAATGCTCACACTCACTAGTAGACAGGAAAGGCAAATTAACATAACACACATCTGTAAGACTGCAAACATAAAAATAAGATCTGTAATCGCTATTGTGCCAGACTCACTCAGTGCTAGAGAATCGGAATTCGTAGAGCCTTTTTGAGAAGCAGTTACACAATATCTTTTAATATTCAAATAATAAACCTTTTAACCCAATGCGGCCAATCCTGATAATGAGAGAAAAGCACTATTTAATGAGGATATATAGTCAACAATATTTACAAAACCATTGTTTACAGTGGCAAAAAAAAAAAAAAACGCCTGGAAATGAATAGTTGACTAAATCTCAGTAGATCCACACCATGGAGTAGTTTGTAGCCATTAAGAAGAATAAAGTAGAGCGACACCAGTTGATTTTTAGGGATTTCCATTAGTTATTGTGGAATAAGAAAACTAAGAGGCAGAAGAATCTGTAAGATGACAATATTTGATAAAACAATGGCAATTCCCCTTGTGTATTTATTTTTGTATGGAGAAATTTATGGAAGAATACATATTTGTAAACGTAGGTTATATTGCAGAGTAGAGTGAGCAAAGCAAAACATAAGAAAAAGTATATGTGATATGAAAACATTTATGCATTTATATAATATTGCATATAGATGTATATATAAAAAGAAAAATGTATAGAAAGCAAATGTACTTGTATGTTTATTGTCACAGAAAGATGGTAATAATTTGTTTTTAAGGAAATAATTTAAAATTTCATATATGGGACTTCATTATGACAAATCCACAGTTCACACTCAGGGAAGAAAAGTTTTCATGTTAAAAACTGATACAAAATATTCCAAATAAATAGGAAAATTTGAAAGTTGATTTAAGAAATTGAATATTGATTTTAGTTGTCTATAATAAAGCTTTGCCTTATATTTTAGGAAGCTGCAGATGATGGACATAAAAACAACCTTCTTCCTCAGATTATTCAGTGTTTTGCGTGTCCAAATTGCTTCCTTCTTTTTAGCAGCAAGGATGAGTGTTTGAAGCATATGTCTGAAAAGAATCATTTCCATCAGAGTTTTAAACTGGGTGGTATGTTAATACTCTCTTTTGCTGAAAATTATTAAACTACTTTAACCTTTGCTGATTTACCATACTTCTCAGATAATTCTTGAGGTAACTTATCTTCACATTAGTTTTGAGAACTATGAAAACAAAAGATTTTTATCACATTTTTTATTTTTCATAAAAGATTCTCATTATTTACCTGCACCTAAGGGTAAGGTTTACTTTGAGGAATGAAGAGAAACTTGGGAAGAAAACATTTATGCAGGATAATGTTTTTGTATATCCATTGGGAAGTTGGGTGTTTCTCTGCATTTAAGACTCAAATTTTAACTTGAGCATGAGTTCAGCATCCATTGCACTTAATTGAGGCTAGAAAACGACTTCTCTTAGATTTTTATCACATAAATAACCATCTTCTTTTACTTACCTCACCTGATGTTGAGAAAGGCAAAGGGGAGGAAGGCCGGGTCACTCTACTCAGATCTTTGCAAGTCATAGTTCATTTTGTCTTTCAGATGACAAGGGAATGGCACAGCCAATATCATTTCCATCTTTTGCAAAGAAACTTTTGATCTCTCTGTGCAAAGATGTTCCATTTCAAGTTAAGTGTGTGGCCTGCCACCAGACACTGCGTTCCCACATGGAGCTCACTGCCCATTTCAGGTTTGTACGGGGCTAGTCTTGGGCTGTAAGATTCCCGCCCAATAAGCTCCTCACCAGCCAGAGGACTCAACAAATACTTTTCTATTCTGTGTTTCTCTCCTTCTAAAATGAGAGTGTATATTTGCCTGGACATTACCCAAACTTAGCATAATGAAAGAAGTGAGAGGTGTGAGAAAAGTGGATATATTGATGTTGCTGTGAACATAAAACAAGCTAACAGTTCTAAGTTCTGCATGTGCTGTTGAGGGCTGTGCCTGGAGGAGGAGAGGGTTAAGATAGAACCTTGGCTTTGAGTCAACCAGCATGGAAAGTATCACAACCAAGTGAAAAATTACATGTCAGTGAAAGGCCAAGTTTGTCAAACGATCAAGTATCCTTTTTTTGTCTTTACAATGGAAATTATCAAGCACTATACAAAAGTAAGGAGAATCGTATAATGAACCCCAGTGTACCTTTCACCAGGCTTCAGTAGTTATCAACACATGACAGTCGTGTTTTATTTATACTCTCATCCCCACAAGTTCTTATTTTGAAGCAAATCTTGTCATTTTATCTGTAAATACTTCAATATATATCTATGAATGATAAGCACTCTTTTTTTTAAAAGAAAAATAACTAATACCATTATCACACTTTAAAAAACTAGTTTTTTAAATATCATCAAACACCTAGTCAGTTATCAAATTTCCCTGATTACTTCATGAAGTTTTTTACATTTGGTTTGTTGTAATCATAATTCAAAGTCTGTACTTTGCATTTAGATGCTCTGTCTCTTAGGTCTTTTTTTCCCCATTATTTCTTTAAAATGCATTAAAATTGTATCACACTACTAAGTGATACAATTGCATTTGTTTAAGTAGAACAATTGTTTTCACAAACCTTCAAGTAAAATATGTTCTCAAAAAACAGAAGCAGTGGAGTATAATCACTCTGTATATACTCAGTATAATTGTTGATGTTAACAGTCCTGGTTCTGACTTATATTTCATGAGTTCATATCCTGGTTCTGCCTTTTATTTTTATTCCTAATTTTTTTTATGGAAAATTTCAACTGTGTGAAAGTTAGCTGAATAGTATAATGAACCTCCATTTACCCGTCACCCAGTTTTAATAATAATCAACACTGCCATTCTTCTTTTATTTATATATCTGTATGCTCCTTACTGCCCTTAATTATTTTTTACAGTTCTTTGTTTCTGAGATACAATTTTGATTTATTGAAGTATACAAATCTTAACCTTTATGATTTTGACTACTGGATACATCTGTTAACCCACACTTTTACCATCCTTTGTTACCTCTCCATGGAAAGTTCCATTGTTCCCTTCCTGGTCACTTCCCACCCTCTCACCCCCAGGCAGTCTATTCTGATACTTTTTCCACCTTACATTGGTTTTATCTCCTCTAGGACTTTATGTAAATGGAGTCATATATAGTATGCACTCTTTTGTTTTTGTCATAATATCTGTAAGATTCATCCATATTGTTTAGTACATTGTTCCTTTTTATTTGTGAGTAGTATTCTATTGTATGAATATAGCACAATTTGTTTATTCATTCTTATGTTGATGGACAGATTTTAGCTAGTGTGAATAAAACTGCTGTGTACATTTTATACAAGCCTTTTTATAGACATAGGTTTCATTTCTCTTGGATGAATATCTAGGAGTGGAATTGCGGGATCAAAGAGTAGGTGTGTATTTAATTTTATAAGACACTACTAGACATTTTCTCAAAGCGTTTGCACCGGTGCACGTTCCTACCAGCCAGGTGTGAGAGTTCCAGTTCCTCCATATCCTTGCCAAGGTTTGCTGTTGCCAGTCTGTTTCATTTTAGTTGTTCTTTTGAGAGTCTCACTGTGGTTTTAATCTGGATTTCCCTAATGAACAATGATGTTGGACACTTTCTTTAGTATAAAAGCAACCATGGGCATGGCATTTTCCTGACGTAAAATCAGTTCGTTCTAGGTACAGGGTTGTTGAGAGGCTCACTGTAGTGCTCCTCTGTACTGTTTAATTACTGCAGAGAAGTTAATTACTTGCTTGTCTCATGACGTTCCTATCAGTGCATTTGATATAGTTTTTACTTGTCTAAAATTTGTCTGAATTTTTAAAAAATTTTTTGATTCTAGTTTTACCCTTTGGTATATGGATTAGAAACAGATAAAGTATAGGTAATGGTCAGGTAGATAGAATATTATTATATCATCTGCAACTTTATTTTTTTAAAATTTATTTTATTTATTTTTGGCTCTGTTGGGTCTTCGTTGCTGCACGCAGGCTTTCTCTAGTTGCCGCGAGTGGGGGCTACTCTTTGTTGAGGTGCACAGGCTTCTCATTGCAGTGGCTTCTCTTGTTGCGGAGCACGGGCTCTAGGAACGCGGGCTTCAGTAGTTGTGGCACGCAGGCTCTAGAGCGCAGGCTCAATAGTTGTGGTGCACAGGCTTAGTTGCTCCGTGGCATGTGGGATCTTCCTGGACCAGGGCTTGAACCCATGTCCCCTGCATTGGCAGGTGGATTCTTAACCACTGTGCCACCAGGGAAGCCCTGCAACTTTATTGAAAAACAATTTTTAGTGCTTATGTATACATTGTTTACTTTATAATTCCTACAATAAAAAGCAGAGATACTATATTTAGAAAATACTTATGAGTTTATTTTTTTGTCCAATTTAGAGTTCGTTGTCGAAACGCTGGTCCTGTAGCTCTAGCTGAGAAGAGCATTGCTCAGGTGGCAGAGAAATTCCTACCGAGAGGTTATTGTCCACATTGCAACCATGTCTTTGTGGATGAAACCAGTACCCGGAATCACAAGCAGAATTCAGGACACAAAGTCCGAGTCATTAACTCAATGGAAGAATCAGTCTTACTTTATTGCCACAGCAGTGAAGGGAACAAACCCCCTTCTGACTTGCACCTGTTGCAAGATCAGTCAAAATTTTCATCACTTAAAAGAAATATGTCCGTTCGGGAATCTAGGTCACAAGATTGCAGCACTGTTCCAAAAAAGAAGATTAATTTAGGAGATAAAAGCCATGGGGGTATGGTTTGTGTTCAGAAGGAAAAGTCACTTGTTAAAACCTGGTTTTGTGAATGCCAGCAACGCTTCCCAAGTGAAGAAGCAGTAGAAAAGCACGTTTTCTCAGCAAACACAATGTGTTATAAGTGTGTGGTCTGTGGGAAGGTGTGTGAAGATTCAGGAGTCATCCGTTTACATATGAGCCGCGTTCATGGAGGGGCACATTTAAATAACTTTCTTTTCTGGTGTCGGACGTGCAAAAAGGAGTTGGCAAGGAAAGAGGCTATAATGGGCCATGTGACTGAGTTTCATAACGGACACAGGTATTTTTATGAGACAGATGAGGTAGAAGGTGACACTTTGCCGTCATCCTCTACAACTTTGGTGAATGATCTGACTGCTGATAATCCTTCTTCAACTATTACTATTCTTGATCATTCCCTAGCAACCAGTCCTCCAAGCGGTAAATGGCAATGCCGAATTTGTGAAGATATGTTTGACTCCCAAGAATGTGTAAAACAACACTGCATGTCTTTAGCAAGTCACCAGTTTCATAGGTATAGCTGCGCCCATTGCAAAAAGACTTTTCACAAGATGGAAACACTGTATCGGCATTGCCAAGATAAGCATGACAACGAAATAAAGATGAAGTATTTCTGTGGGCTTTGTGATCTGATCTTTAATGTGGAAGAAGCGTTTTTGAGTCATTATAAGGAGCACCACAGCATAGACTATGTATTTGTGTCAGAAAAAACGGAAACTTCCATTAAAACCGAGAGTGATTTTCCGGTTATAGAGACCGGTAACCTGATGACGTGCGGCTGCCGGGAGAGCTACCTCTGCAAAGTCAACAGAAGGGAGGACCACGCTCGCTGTCTGCAGACCCTTCTGGGCCAGGGCCGCCTGTGGTTCCGCTGCGGCGCATGCTCGGCCACGGCGCAGGCCACGGATGACATGCTGGCACACGTGCGCCAGGCGCACGCAGAGCAGGAGGTCGCGGGGGGCGCGCCGTGGTGCCTGATCAAGTGCGGCACCTGCACCAAAGCCTTCCAGGACCCCGAGAGCGCGCAGCAGCACTTTCACGGGAAACACTGCTTCCTGCGGGAGCCCAGCGTGGCCCGCTTCGGGCCTGAGCAGACGAGCCCGTACACGTTTGCTGCCAGTTCTTCCCGTGCAGAGAGAAAGCTGAGACAGGCAGCAAGCTGTCCACAAACTTCAGACCCGGAGAGAGGAGCCGAGACTGACGTGAGCTGTCAGAGTGCAGGTACGGCTCTACAACCCTGACATCCGTACACGTTTCCCGTTTCCGTTTAGAAGCACGCGCATGTGTAGCCACCCTCTTTGCTCCTAGGGAGCCAGTGTTGAAGCCCGGACGTGATGGGCTGATGCGTTAGCCAGTTAGTTACCGCGGCGTGCACTTTACCGGGAGGGATCTGTATTCCCGCTGCTTCAGGCAGCCACTCTAAACCTAAGGGCACAAGGAATATCTGTTACGCTAAATAATAGGTACTTTAGATAACATTTTCTTTTCTTCTCCAAAAGACATGGGAATTTTGAAAGATGAGGGAAATAGATGGTCTTTCTCAAAGTCAGATTTGAAAGTTATCCTGCACCGTACTGTCATTTAGATTTAAGTTCAATAAAAAGATAAATCAGGTGAATTCTTTTTATTTCTATTTTGACCTTATTCTATAAGTATGAGAAGTTTTAAAGGTCACTTGAGAATTTGTATTTTTTTGTTACCGTCTTCGGAAGCAAAGCTTTTACTTAGAGTTAAAATAGCAATTAGAAGTCGAGTTGTTAAGTGGTAGCAAGAAACCAGGCAGAAAACTGAGGTATGGATTCCCTTGTCTGTGCTTACTCTAGTCTTCCCTTCTTCTATGATAAGATTAAGGAAGTCTAGAAGAGTGCAGTGTTTTCATTTTGTTTAGAAGTAAATTGTTTTCTTTAGAGTATAATTTTAAGTGTATATTCTTTTAAAGATTAACTCTTCATAAGTTATACAATGTCGAGTGGAAAAAATGAAGATATGTGAATATTTTGGTTCATAAAATATGTTTATGAACTACTGAGTTTTTATAGGCTTGCTCTGTAGCACATGTAGATCTCAGCATTGCCTTTAGTCACGGCATGTTTTATGTGAGAAATGATTAAATGACATACTATTGATCCATTCAACTTGATGTCAAACAGTGAAACTGTGGTCACACTATTTTATGCTCTGTTGTTTTCCTTTTGCTCTTGTGATTGCTTTTGGGGGATTTGTGTTGGTCTGTGTCTGATAGGAGGTCATTGTCGTATCTATTACTTAGTATTTTAAGAAGAGATAAGAAGATGGGTGGTTTGGAAATGGGAAGATGGCAGTCTCTTTCTGAGGGAGTCTCTAGTAGGTGGAGTAGAAGCTATCCATTTTAAAAATAGTATAAACATTTAAGGCTTGCATTGCTGCCACTCGAAACTGTAAGGCCCTGTCAAGGTGGAAGGTATGAAAGAAGGGAAGAGGAGGGAGTGGAAGAGGAGGGAGAACAAGAGTTGCAGATGGTGGGAGGTGAGAGGCCCTGAGTTGACTGAGGAAGAGGTGTCCTTGGCGGGAGGAGCACCGGGCCCTGTTTTGCACGAGTCACAGGAGCAGCTTGTGGGCTGTCTCGTGTCTGCTCTCGGGTGTGTGAGCACAGAGCCAGAGGGCTGCTGGTGAAGCAGTTTACATTAGGAAAAGAACAAACTCCTGGTGGCGAGAAAGTTCTTAGCAAGTAACCTGAAAGTTTATTTTGATGGATGGTGCAAGTTTTTAGTTATTTAGCCTTAAAACTTGGTCTTCCATATCTTCCAGTACACTAATTTTTTAAAAACTTCCTTTTATAAGTGACTTTTAAAGAAAGCCAGGATCAATGGTACATATTTGTAGAAAGGATAATCATTTCTGAAATATTCAAAATATTTCTTATCTGATATAAATGTATTGTGTCATATACAGGTTTGGATTTCACGACATGGTTTAGATAGAAGTAAATAACATGCAAGATTAATGTTAAGTTGATAAATTAAAAAGTTTTTAGCTAATTCTTATCAAATTCATGTTGATGTTTCTCTCTTCTCAGATGAAGAGGTTGTTGAGCTCCCAGACTTGGATTACCTGCGAACCATGACTCACATAGTCTTTGTAGACTTTGATAACTGGTCCAACTTTTTTGGTCATCTACCAGGGAATCTTAACCAAGGAACATTTATTTGGGGCTTTCAAGGTATGGTTAATAAGGAACACATTTGAGACAACCTCCCTTTTTTTCCCCCTTAGAATATGATTTGCTTTAAAAGGACTCCTTTTGAACCTTCCTGAATAGAAGATAGGAACATAATTGGAATTTTGTCACTTTGCATTATAGTTACCCTGCTAGAATATTTTTCTCTTTACATTTCTCTGCGGTAAATATTCGCTCTATTTGGTGACCCACAGTTTGTGGATCTTTAGACACAGATTGAAAGAGCCTTTATTCAATACCTACAATGCGCCAGATACTGTACTTGGTACTAATGCATGCTTACTGATTGTTATAATTTTCTCCCTTTAAAATATAAGGAAGTAGGCTGAGAAGTTTATTTTTTACAAAGTACAGAAATAATAAATAGTAGAGTTAGCTTTCAAACTTGGGCCTCATGGCTACAGGAATAGTGTGTTTTCAACATAACTGTCTCCTCAGTTCATCCTTACTGTTCATAAATGTGCATCTTCACATAAATCTCCCTTCCAAGTACTAACCAGGCCCAACCCTGCTTAGCTTCCGAGATCAGATGAGATCGGGTGCATTCAGGGTGGTATGGCCGTAGTCTAAATCTCCTTACAAACCATTGACCAAACCTGGGAGAGAGACTCCTCTTTGATTAACTGAGGTTTAGTACAGTGAGCCTCTGATGTACAGGCATCCCTAGGAGATACTGCGGGTTCAGTTCTACACCACTGCAAGTCACATGAATTTTTTGGTTTTCCAGTGCATATAAAAGTTATGTTTATACTATACTGTGGTCTATTAAGTGAGCAACAACATTATGTCTAAAAGAAGTCTTAATTAAAACATACCTTGGGACTTGCCTGGTGGCACAGTGCTTAAGAATCCGCCTGCCAATGCAGGGAACACAGGTTCGAGCCCTGGTCCAGGAAGATCCCACATGCCGTGGAGCAATTAAGCCCATGTGCCACAACTACTGAGCCTGCACTCTAGAGCCTGCGAGCCACAACTGTTGAGCCCGAGTGCCACAACTACTGAAGCGTGCGCCTAGAGCTCATGCTCCGCAACAGGAGAAGCCACTGCAATGAGAAGCCCGCGCACTGCAACAAAGAGTAGCCCCCGCTCACCGCAGCCAGAGAAAGCCCGCACGCAGCAACGAAGACCCAACTCAGCCAAAAAAAAAAACACAAAGAAAAAAAACAAAAAAAAAACCCTTATTGCTAAAAAATGCTAACCATCACCTGAGACTTCAGTGAGTCGTAATCTTTCTGCTAGGGGAGGGTCTTGCCTCCATGCTGATGGCTGCTGACGGATCAGTCTGGGGGTTGTTGAAGGCTGGGGTGGCTGCAGCAGTTTCTTAAAATAAGACAACAATGAAGTTTGCTGCATCGGTTGACTCTTCCTTTCATGAACGATTTCTCTGTAGCATGCAATGGTGTTTGATAGCATTTTACCCACAGTAGAACTTCTTTCAGAATTGGAGTCAGTCTTCTCAAACCCTGCTCCTGTGTTATCAGCTAAGCTTATGTAATATTCTAAATCCTTTGTTGTCATTTCAACAATCTTCACAGCATCTTCACCAGGAGTGCGTTCCTTCTCAAAAGAAACCACTGTCTTTTGGCTCATCCTTAAGAAGCAACTCCTCATCCATTCAAGTTTTATCCTGAGATTGCAGCAATTCAGTCACATCTTCAGGCTCCAGTTCTAATTCTAGTTCTCTTGCTGTTTCCACCACATTTGCAGTTCCTTTGTCTACTGAATTCTTGAACCCCTCAAAGTCATCCATGAGGGTTGGAATCAACTTCTTCCAAACTCCTGTGGATGTTGATATTTTGCCTTCTTCCCATCTTCCCAATCATGAATGTCCTTCATGGCATCTAGAATGGTGAATCCTTTCTAGAAGATTTTCAATTTACTTTGCCCAGATCCATCAGAGGAATCACTATCTATGGCAGCTGTAGCCTTACAAAATTTATTTCTTAAATAATAAGACTTGAAAGTCAAAATTGCTCCTTGGTCCATGGGCTACAGAATGAATATTGCATTAGGAGACATAAAAACAAAATGAATCTCATTGTACATCTGCATCAGAGCTCTTGGGTGACCAGGTGCATTGTCAATGAGTAATATTTTGAAAGGATTCTTCTGAGCAGTAGGTCTGAAAAGTAGGCGTAAAATATTCAAGAAACCATATTATAAACAGGTGTGCTGTCATCCAGGCTTTGTTGTTCCATTTATAGCGCATAAGCAGGGTCAATTTAGCTTAATTCTTTTTCTTTCTTTTTTTAAAAAATAAATTTATTTATTTATTTGTTTATTTATTTTTGGCTGCATCGGGTCTTTGTTGCTGCGTGCGGGCTTTCTCCAGTTGTGGTGAGCAGGGGCTACTCTTCGTTGCAGTGCATGGGCTTCTCATTACAGTGGCTTCTCTTGTTGCAGAGCACAGGCTCTAGGCACACGGGCTTCAGTAGTTGTGGCATGCGGCTCAGTAGTTGTGGTTCGCGGGCTCTAGAGCACGGGCTCAGTAGTTGTGGCTCATGGGCTTAGTTGCTCCGCAGCATGTGGGATCTTCCGGACCGGGGATCGAACCCGTGTCCCCTGCATTGGTAGGCGGATTCTTAACCACTGCACCACCAGGTAAGTCCTAGCTTAATTCTTAAGGGCCCTAGGATTTTCAGAATGGTAAATGAGCATTGGCTTCAAGTTAAAGTCACCAGCTGCATTAGCCCCTAACAAAGAGAGTCAGCGTGTCCTTTGAAACATTGAAGCCAGGTATTGACTTCTCTCTATCTGTGAAACTGCTAGATGGCATCTTCTTCCAATAGAAGGCTGTTTTGTCCACACTGAAAATCTGTTGTTTAGTGCAGCCACCTTCATGAATTATCTTAGGAATTATCTTCTGGACAACTTGCTGCAGCTTCTACATCAGCACTTGCTGGTTCATCTTGCACTTTAATGTCATGGAGATGGCTTCTTTCCTTAAACCTCATGAACCAACCTCTGCTAGCTTCAGACTTTGCTTCTGCAGCTTCCTCACCTCTCTCAGTCTTCATAGAATTGAAGGCAGTTAGGGCCTGGCTGTGGATTGGGCTTTGGCTTAAGGGAATGTTGTGGTCGTTTGATTTTCTATCCAGAGACTCAGACTTTCTCCATATCAGCAATAATGTTGTTTCACTTTCTTATCATTCATTTGTTCACTGCAGTAGCACTTTTAATTTCCTTCAAGAACTTTTCCTTTGCATTCACAGCTTGGGTAACTTTGTGGTGCAAGAGGCCTAGCTTTCAGCCTGTCTTGGCTTTTTTTTTTTTTTTAAACTTTGGGTTTATTTATTTATTTATGGCTGTGTTGGGTCTTCGTTTCTGTGCGAGGGCTTTCTCTAGTTGCGGCAAGTGGGGGTCGTTCTTCATCGCGGTACGCAGGCCTCATTATCGCGGCCTTGTTGCGGAGCACAGGCTCCAGACGCGCAGGCTCAGTAGTTGTGGCTCACGGGCCCAGCTGCTCCGCAGCATGTGGGATCCTCCCAGACCAGGGCTCGAACCCGCGTCCCCTGCATTGGCAGGCAGATCCCCAACCACTGCGCCACCAGGGAAGCCCCTGTCTTGGCTTTTGACATGCCTTCCTCACTAAGCTTAATCATTGCTAGCTTTTGATTTTAAAAAGCGTGAGACTCTTCCTTTCACTTGAACACTTAGAGGCCATTGTAGGGTTATTAATTGGCCTAATTTCAATATTGTGTCTCTGGGAAAAGGGAGGCCGGAAGGGAGGGGAGAAAGACAGGGTAACGGCCAGTCGGTGTAGCAGTCAAGTCAGAACGCACACAACATTTATCAGTTAAGTTTGCCATCTTGTATGGGCATGGTTCATGGCACTCCCAAACAATTACAATAGTAACATCAAAGATCACCATAACAAATAAAATAATGATGGAAAAGTTTGAAATATTGCGAATATTAACAAAATGTGACACAAAGTTAACAAATGCTGTTGGAAAAATGACGTCGATGAGCTCCCTCAATGCAAGGTTGCCACAAACCTTCAATTTGTAAAAAACACAGTATCTGCAAAGCACAGTAAAGCAAAGCGCAGTGAAACAAGATACGCATTCCATGTTTGACAGTAAGCAGCATATAAAGAAGAGGATTAGGATTTAAGATAGAAACATGCTGACCTGGATAGGGTAGTCAGTACAACCTCTTAGTAAGTCCAACTTTCCTGATTGCCCATCATTTTTATTCACTGAGCAGCCTTGACATATTTGTAAAAAACCACTAATGCATACATTCGCATAGAACAACAGCAGTCAAAGAATTTTCACGCACATTACTTTTGATTCTTCTTAACATCCCTGTGAGTTTTCAGATTAATAGGCAGATTTGGGGAAGTCGGTCTACTTCCCCAAGATTTAAGCAACAACCTGGTGATACCTGCACGAGAACTGCCTTGTTCTGCCGTCTAATCTGGTACTTTTCCTCTAGAAACATTTTTTTCTAGTATTTGTTTTTCCTTATAGAGTTTTCAGTTGTATCTAGTGTTCTGTTCTTTTTCTCTTGTTTGACTCATCATTTATGCCTTTTCTAAACATAATAGGAGGAAACACCAACTGGAAGCCTCCTGTCAACTGTAAGATCTATAATTACCTGAACAGGATTGGATGCTTCTTCCTTCATCCTCGCTGTAGTAAAAGAAAAGATGCTGCTGATTTTGCCATATGTATGCATGTGAGTCATTGTTTTATTCAAAATCGAATGTGAAGCTAGGACCCATTTGGATTTTTTTCCCTCTTGAATCATAATGACACTGTAGATTCTTTTTCAGTGTTGTGCTTTTTGTTTAAAACCTTTTGCATCAGGCTCTACTTATGACTGTTGAGGGCAGGAACCCATAGCATGTGTTTACTGCTTCATCCCCAGTTCCAGCAGACTCTCAGCTACTCATAGTAGACCCTCAGCTATTTCTAGAATAAATTATCAGGAGATGACACTTCTTGACTCATGAGACACTTTCACATTTTAACATCTCGGAAATGGGGGGGCACCATAGCAGTCACTGTTGGCCCAGATGGAATTTGCATTTGCTTCTGTCTCTGCTAGTCACCTGGAGAAACAACCCACCTGAGACCCAGTTTAAATGAAATTCTCTGCTTAAGGGTTTCTGTGTCACACTGACACTCTGCAAACTTGTTGACTGCTGCTTATGTTTTAAACCACAAGATAGTTTCTTTTTCCATCTAGCCAGTGCTAAGATTGAGTTATGCCAATTACTTTGCGTACCTTTTCTCTATGGCAGATTCATTTTTTATTTACCCTCAGGTTGAGTGCGTAGCCCTATTAGTGTTCCACCTTTATGTGGGGGCCTCCTGTTATACTCCTTTCGGCTTTTTCTTTCTTTCTTTCTTAGTGGCATATAAAAGAGCTTATCTTATAATTGACAGCATTTTATATTTGATTAAATATGGTATATTTCATTTATGAACGAGATCTTTATATCATACTTTGGTGGGAGCAAGGGAACAAGCTAAATACGCGTTTCTAGGTATGTGTTCATTCTGAAATAGCTGTAACTTGACTGGAAGCTCAGATGCTGATTTTTATCAACTTGTGCCATTTTTTCCAACTTAGGCTGGCCGTCTGGATGAACAGCTGCCCAAGCAGATTCCTTTCACCATCCTCTCAGGAGATCAAGGTTTTCTGGAGCTAGAGAATCAATTTAAGAAGACTCAGAGGCCAGCACATATACTCAACCCTCACCACTTAGAGGGAGAGATGATGTGTGCCTTGTTAAATAGCATATCTGATACCACCAAAGGTATGCAGCTGCAGCCACAGTGCAAACTGCCCAAGAGGAAGAGACTTCACTGCTGAGAGAAACCAATAAACTGCTGTCCACTAGTGCCCTGCTGCCTGCTCACTAAACTGCCACGCGCTCATGCTTCTATCGTATTTTTTCTCTTATCTCACTTTCACTTTGAGTGTATTAGAAGGAGAATGAATTCATAATATTTTAGAGCCCTTTTTTAATCTAATGGATAAAATTTATATTCATATATTTAAAATATATACTTATGGTTTGAAATATGCTAGTACAGTTTTGCAAAGCTCAGAATTCAGATCTTCATTTCATTTCTAAAATTCTAAATTTATCTTCAGTTTTTCAGAAAGCAAAGTGCTTATAGGAGAAACCAGAAAGCAATAAATGCTAATATGGCAATGCCAAAAAATAAAAAAATTAAAATTCAAGAGGTTGACAGTGACAAAATGATGCCCTGAGAGATCTTTATTGCCTTGAAGGGCTAGGCACCCCCTGTCCTACACTCTTCTCTGCCTTTCTGAGATTGTTCAATGAAAGGGCATGCTGATGTCCAATTTCACTAACCAGTATTTAAGAAAGGATGTAATTCTAGGGATCCAGATGGGTTTTTGTTTTTGTTTTGGTTTTGGTTTTTGTAATTTCTGAAATGTGGGTAGGAGAGAATAGAAGAGTAATTTTTAAATATCCTAATAATTTGCAGCCATGAATATGGTTTGAAGGTATTGATGAATGACCTCAATGAAAAACTGACTACTTTTTGGAATTTTTATTATATGCCTTTAAGTTGTCCAAGTGTGCTCTCCTCCTAGCTATTTTCTTCTTTCTGCATATATAGAGCCACATTTTGATTGAAGATCTATTCTGAAGAACTTTGCTCTAACCACTCATTGTGTTGGATCAATTCACTTCTGCAAAGTTAGGAACCGTTAAGCTACTGGCACAATTGTGCTCTTTAAAGAAAAATCAGCTGTTTTGCAGATTTATGTCATGCTTTAGTACTGAATTTTGTCTTCCTATTCTGTAGTTTCTGTTTTCATTCACTTGCTTTTTCTGTCTGTGGCAGGTTTTTTTCTTTTCTTCCTTTTCTTAAATTTTTTAATTAATTTTTTTATTGGAGTATAGTTGATTTACAATGTTGTGTTAGTTTCTGCTGTACAACAAAGTAAGTCAGTTATACATATATCCACTCTTTTATTTATTTATTTATTATTTTAAAAATATTTATTTATTTGGCTGTGTGGGGTCTTCATTGCAGCGTACAGGCTTCTCTCTAGTTCTCTAGTTGCGGTGCGTGGGCTTCTCTCTAGTTGTGGCGTGCGGGTTTTCTCTCTCTAGTTGTGGCCCATGGGCTCCTGGGCGCGTGGGCTCTGTAGTTTGTGGCATGTGGGCTCTCTCGTTGAGGTGCGCAAGCTCAGTAGTTGTGGTGCGTGGGCTTAGTTGCCCCGTGACATGTGGAATCTTAGTTCCCCGACCAGGGATTGAACCTGCGTCCCCCACATTGGAAGGCGGATTCTTTACCATTGGACCACTGGGGAAGTCCCTATTCACTCTTTTTAAAATTCTGTTCCCATATAGGTCATTACAGAGTATTGAATGGAGTGCCCTGTGTGTCTGTGGCTTTTTTTAACCTCTTTTTCTCCCATTCTTTTACCATCCCTTCTCCTATCCTTAACAACATCTACTTAATATCTTGAAAAATATTTAAATTTTTACCTTTGCTACCTAGGCCAACCCCCTTTTCTTCCTCCTATGCTGCTGCTCTGGGGAGCATTTCTTTTGTAATTTAGAACATGAGACCTGTAATGGATTTGCCTTTCTTTCAACTTTATTTGGAATGAAAGCTGCATATGAGTAGGTCTGCATGGGTATACTAGGGTTGGAGGTAAAGTATAGGTTATTGTTATATACCGATGTTCTTTGCTGAATGTCTCTTATGCTCTAGCCTTTCTTTTTTTTTTTTGACATATACTTTAATTTCCTTTTTCACTCATCAGTGTCAAACCTCTCTCTATGTCAGAATATAGAATTCTCTAGGTATTTTTTTTTAATCATTCATTTGTAATCAGTGCTTGTTTGAACTTACTGCTCTTTGGGGACACATGTATACTTTATTCTGAATTTTTGTGAAATACAGAGACCGTGCAGTGCATAAAGAAGAGCATGGTCTTTGATTCGAATACTGACTTTGCTGCTTCTTAGCTGTGCGATTTCAGGCAAGTTACTCAACTTTTTCTGAGTCTCACTTTTCATATCTATAAGGTTGTAAGCATTAGTGATATGTATAGTGTCTAGCATAGCATAGGAGAGAGCACAGGTGCTCAGTGAATAGCAGCTATTATTAATTATTATTACTGTAAAAAGGAAATATGGTTCCTAGCCACTATATATTTTTTTAGTTTTTCTTTACATTTTTTTCATTGTAGTAAAATATACATAAGATCTACCATCTTAACCATTTTGAAGTCTCCAGTTGAGTGGTATTAACTGCATTTACATTGTTGTGCAGCCATCACCGCCATCCATCCCCAGAACTCTTTTCATCTTTCAAAACTGAAACTCCATACCCATTAAACAACAACTCTGCACTCCCCTTCCCCCAGCTCCTGGCAGCCACCATTCTGTTTCCTGTCTATGAATTTGACTACTCTGAGTATGTCGTGTAAGTGAAATCATGCAGCCCTTGTATTTTTGTGACTGGCTTATTTCACTGAGCAAAATGTCCTCAGGTTTCACCCATGTCGTAGCCTATGTCAAAATGTCCTTCCTTTTTAAGGCTGAATAATACTCCGTTGTATGTATATACCCCCTTTTGCTTATCCATTTATCCATTGATGGACACTTGGGTTGCGTCCATGCTTCAGCTATTGTGAATCATGCTGTTGTGAACATGGGGGTACAGACATCTCTTCGAGATCCTCCTTTCAGTTCTTATGAGTATATATACAGAAGTGGAATTGCTGGATTATATGGTAATTCTATTTCTAATTTATTCATTCATTTATTCATTCATTCATTCATTCATTTATGGCTGTGTGGGTCTTCGTTGCTGCGTAAGGGCTTTCTCTAATTGCGGCGAGTGGGGTCTTACTCTTTGTTGCGGGGCACGGGCTTCTCACTGTGGTGGCTTTTCTTGCTGCAGTGCATGGGCTCTAGGCGCGCAAGCTTCAGTAGTTGTGGCACGCAGGCTCAGTAGTTGTGGCTTGTGGGCTCTAGAGTGCAGGCTCAGTAGTTGTGGCTCACGGGCTTAGTTGCTCCATGGCATGTGGGATCTTCCCAGACCAGGACTCGAACCCGTGTCCCCTGCATTGGCAGGTGGATTCTTAACCACTGCGCCACCAGGGAAGTCCTATTTCTAATTTTTTGAGAAATCTCCATACTAATTTTCCACATGGACTGTACCATTTTACATTCTCACCAGTAGTGCATAAGGATTCCATTTTCTCTGCATCCTTGCCAACAATTGTTATTTTCTGATTTTTGTTTGTTTTTATAGTAGCCATCCTAATGGGTGCAAAGTGGTATCTCATTTTGTTTTTGATTTCCATTTCCCTAATGGTTAGTGACGTTGAGCATCTTTTCATGTGCTATAGCCACTACATTTTAAAAGTAATGAAAATTATTAAAATTAAATGGCCAAAGAAGTGTAGTCTTTAAGTCACATATTTTATTTAGGTCTGGATTTAAAGATGCTTTTATAACTAAAATTTAAAAAAATGTTATGCTGAATCACAGTATGTTCAGATTCAGTTTAAGACAAATTTTTTTCTTCATGGAAGACTGAAAGGCATCAAATTGCCTGCTAATAAACTTTATAATAAGAAAAATCAAAGAACAGTGACTTTCTTGGGTAACTTTATTCCTTCACCTTTCCTAATAAATGGCTTTGTGAATAGTAAAGTAATAGTCTTTGTTAAGAAATGATATTTAATATGTATTGGGACTGAGAAACATCTCTCAGTGTCCACAAATACTGCAGTTCGTGTTGGGCCTGTAGTGTAGTTTTGGTCACCACGAGAATGCCAGGGTAACTCCTTTCATCTAGCTTAACCCAGTGTCCTATCTTCAGATCTGACAACCAGTTATTTTAAGGCAGTGTGGTTTGGGGGTAGGCGTTGATGGACCTTTTTGGGAATCTGAAAAAAGCTTTCCAAACCTCTTTCCCCCATATGGACATGTACAGTAAGTCCCCTACATATGAACCTTCAAGTTGCAAACTTTCAAAGATACAAACGTGCGTTCGCATGTCCAATCACGTAAGTTAGTTCACGTGTCTGGCGTACCTTGTCACATGCGTGCATCCTCTACAAGTGGTTGTGTTTTTGTGTACTTTACTGTACAGTACTGTATAGAGTACAGTAGTACAGTGTCTTTATTTCAAGCCCAGGATGTCCAGAAGCAAGCGTAAAAGCAGCGGTGATGTAGCTGGTACTACTGTACTTTTCAAGGTACTGTATTGTAAGATTAAAAATGCTTTCTTTATTTTTTGTGTTTGTTGTTTATGTATTATTTGTGTGAAAAGTATTATAAACCTATTACAGTACAGTATTATATAGCTGATTGTGTTAGTTGGGTACCTAGGCTAATTTTGTTGGACTTAATGAACGTGCTCTCGGAACGGAACTTGTTTGTATGTAGGGGACTTACTGTACATACAATATCACGTACAGCTTCGGGGATCTGTCTTTTCAAGGCTCCTAGTTACCAACCAGCCACCCCACAAACTCTTTTACAAGTAACACACAGTGAGAAGTTCTCTCATGTCTTATAAGCAGTGTGATGATTTTTCACGTTTTTAAAATCTCTGCCATAGCATAGACAAATGATATAAGCTTGAACCTCTTATTTCTTTCTAACTTTTCAGAAATTTTCCATTATTAGGACCATAAAGTGGTTTTATTACTCCTATGTAAACAGGAAGAATCTGTTGAATAGTGTTGTCAGAATCAATAATCACATGGTATCTTATACTTTCTTTTTTGCCAGTTTTTCAGTTAATTGAAAGTTTTTTCAGGAGATAACTTATTTCAGTAGAAATAGAGGTATTGGGAAGTTGCTGGCTCCGTGTATGAATGTCACTCATTTGGTCATAAGGTCTTACATCTATGCTTGGTAGGGAGAGGACAGGTAAGTAGTGCTACTGCTGCTACTTTGTTAGATCTCTGACTTGGTTGGGTTAAGTCAGTTACCCTCTCTAGCAAGGTGAGCCGTTATACTAAGTTTGAGATTTGAATGTGTCATGGTTTTTGCCCTTTAAACTCACTCTTCTATGCATTAGGTTCCAGCACCAACGTTTTGATTACAGCTATGATATATGTGTAAATCCCTGTAGAGATGTGTAAAAATATTAATCTGTCCTGAATTGACACCCTTGGGCCACTTATCCTTCATCAGTTCAATTTTATATTGTACTCATTTTCACTTTTTAAAAATTTGCCGAGATACATGGATCCTTTCTAGTGATCCTAGTCAGAGGAGCCAGGTAGACTTTTTCTTCTTTTATGCTTTTCACATTTTATTCACAAATATGTGTTCATTCTAACTCAAGCCTCATGTTTCAAAGATGCAGATATATCACTTGTCACTTCAATGTTGTTTTAAAGAAGTAAAAGGAACTAACCTTGATTGAGGACCTACTGTGTGCCAGCCACCATGCTAGCTGCTTTTTGTATTTGTAGTGTTTGAAGATGTTTAAACATGTTCAAAGAACTTCTGCGTGTTGTTTAATCCTCTTTTCAACACTGTGAGTTAGGATATATTAGATCGCCCCCTTTCATAGATGAGGGAGCAGAGGCCCAGGAAGGTTAAAATAGCTGCCTGAGGCCACACAGCCATCACCTGTGAAGGCTGAGGCTTTCGCTGACACAAAGCCCTGATTTTATTATGTAGAGAATCCATTGTGCATTGTTCGCTCTTACCATGTTCTTGAGGAATGAAGATGAGACGCTCTGTTGCAGTCTAACGACATTGCAGGGTGTGTATAGATAAAAATAACATTTAGGAAGAGGCTTTTTTTTTTTTTTTTGTAGAAGGTAAAAAGATTTGATTGTGGGTTCTGGTACTTTAAAAAGTAAGCTGATTATGTGTCAAGCATAGCCAACTTATCATTGTAAGTTCCCTGGGATCTTTTGTAAGTAAACCAAGAAGCCCCATTTTCTTTTCTTCAGACTGTAGAAATGCAGTCTCAGCGTGAGGGCAGGCTGAGTTAAAGGGACCATGCTAGCACCATTTTTATTTACCCCGTGTGACATTGCTCCTGGCTTGTAGTATGCTCTTTGTAAAATAAAATAACTATGCTACTTGTTTTTACTGTCTTGACCATACATTTTAAGATTTTGTTTGTTTGTTTGCTTTTACTTTCCAGAGTGTTGTGTTATTGCACCTACTCCAACCACATTCTTGATGACTGAATTTCTGAGCTGCCATTTTCTACTATTTCATTAGTCACCACCATGGCTTATATAAAAAAATTCTCTGGGCTCTTAAAGATCTGTTTATGTAATAGAACTTGCCTATATCTTGTAGGTTAGTTCAAGAACATTGTTTGCTTTATGTAAACACAGTTTTTAAAAACACAGTTTTGTATATTCAGTTGTTTATAGTTCTTCAGTAAACATCTTCCTTCCAGTTTTATGTAAAGTTTGAACTTTCCTAGAATATTTTTTCTTAGGTAATGCAAGGAGGGACTTCAGCATAGGCTGTTATGAATTAGTGAATTTAAAATGAAAACAGACTTTACTGTGCTTTGACATGATTTTTGTTGAATCTGAACACCGTCCTTGGGCTGTCTGGTTTATGGCCCTGGGACTTTGTTGTGTCTGTTTGGTTTGTGTCTTCATTTTGGAATGAATGGGATGGAGGCATTAAGTATGGTTGGTACCAATTATACAGATTTTTAATCCATCTTAAAAATTGAACATACTAGTTCTCCCATGCTGTGAAAGTGTAGGTGATTGAAGCAGTGGCATGCCCTATGTGAAATAGTTGTTGAACCTAATTCTAAGCATCTGTCTGCCTGCTCGCTCAGCCTGTTGATGAGACTATATAGGTTGTTGCTTTGGGCACCATCCTAAAAATCTATATGATACAGTTAATTCTGTGCAAGGTACTGAAAAATAGGGGAAAAAATTCATGATTTTCTCTGTTCTACAGATGGGGCTGATTGAGGCAAATGAAACCTTTAAAAATTTTTACAACCTAATGTCAAGCTAAACCTTATGATTCAAACCTGCAGTTTTGCCTTGGGTCTTGGTTGCCATGATGAATTGTTTAGACCAGTTACCACATGCTGCTTTTGACTGGCCTTGACTTTGAATTGTAATAAAAGAAACCTTGGGTATTTTCTCTTTGTTCCTAATGTTTTAAGACTAAATTTTTTGTTCTTCAAATTGTAAATGTAATGTTTTATTTCACTAAAACACAGCTTGAAATATTTGAAGTAGTAGGTGTATATAACATATTGTAGAAAAAGCAATAGTTTTTTTGCTGGAATAGCAAAAGGTGACTCGTAATAAATTTTTGCAGCAAAGGAATATAAGAGAAATATAGTGGTTTTTATTTATAAACAATGATACATTGATAAATTTTTAAATGTATATTTTAAGTTTTTATATATTTTCACAGAAGCAAATATGTCCATGTGATTTGTATTGACTACACAATCAGGGTTATTTAAACCCTGATTCAGTCACTCTGATAGAAATTGATTTAAATGTAGTTAAAGTGAAAAGCCAAATACTGGGTCCCTGATGGTACCACGTTCATATTTTAAGTGACTTTTGTAATACCCGGTCAGTCATATCATTATTTTAAAGCCTTAGGTCTCTCAGTAAGCATATAAGGCGTCAAGTGAGTTTGTGCCATGCAGAGACACTGTTAATATAAATCTATGGTCTCTATAGAGATTAATGCATATGATTTTCAAAATACAGGGGAATTTTATCTGTCATCATTAAAAATCTTTTAAAGATGATTTCATGCAAATGAAACTTTGGAGTTTATTTGCTAGATCCAAATAAACATACTAGCTTTTTAAAATTTACAGTTTTTTAAATATACTAGGATTTTATATTTCCTCAACATGCAAAAAGAACTTTTTCAAATAATTGTTTGAATATGGAGCCAAAATCAAATTGCCTATTTCATTCATTTTTATTTTTTTCTCAATTTAAGTAATATTATTTGGTAAGCATTAAAAACCACACAAACCTCTAGGGAAAGTTCTGTAATACTAATGGATTATAATTAGTAAGCTTGGGTATGGGAGAAATCATTGAAAGTCATATTGTCTTAGAATACATAAATTATGGCACAATAACTTTTTCAGAAGTACATTTGCATTTATTGATTCTTCCTTACAGAATGTGACAGTGATGATAACCTGAGTGTGAAGAGTACTTCAATGGGAGAAGAATTCAGATCCACAGAAGGTAACCTAATCCCTTGCTGACTGTATCTGTGTGTTTTTTTAAAATTTCTCCCTCTTTCACTTCATCCCTCCTACTCCCTCCTACCACTGAGTATAAAAAAAAAAAATTTGTTCTCTCATTTAAAGGATAGTTTGCATTTCCTCGTGTAAGATGATTTAGGGGCTAGAACAGGAATCAGCCAGTCGACTGCCTGGTTTTGTAAATAAGGTTTTATTGGAGCCCAGCCACACTCTGTTGTATAAGTATTGTCTGTGCTGTCGCTTTGATGCCGCAAGAGCAAGGGTGAGTAGTTGTGATACAAATGGTATAGCTCCTCCCCAACCCCGCAACCAAGCCTAAAATAAGTATTTTCTGACCCTTTGCAGAAAAAGTTGCTGTCCCAGGGATAGGAGAAGATTTTGGTGTCCTAATTTTTATTTATTTTGAGTAGTATTAAATTAAGAATATTAAAGTTATGCAGTAGAACTATGAAAGCAAGCACTTACATCTGAATATTAATGGACTTTTAAAATAATTATGTTTCCCTCCTCTTAAAGGAAAAGGTATTTCCTTCCATAGGTTAAAGAGAACTTTTTATATTACTTCACATCAGATCATTTACTTGTTGTACCACTATTTGGTTGTGACATAAGTCCAGTTTTTACTGTGGTTTTTCCATAACAGACTGTGCTTTTTAATAACCCTGGGGCGAAATGAAACAACAGATTTTGGAAAATACTTGAAGCTTCACTAAAGTAGTTGAAACTTTTATATTGGCATCTTTGACATTCAAGGACGACAGTAGGAGTTATAGTATAGTTCCAGTGTAGTATTTGTTGGTGGGGATTTGAGAGTGGAAATGTGTAATTAGGGAGGGAAACGTGGCAAAACAAGCACACACAGAATGGCCACCTGGTTTGCTTCTGCGCGTCTCCTTGTGCTCTCCTAGAGTGCAATTAGTCTGACTAGGAGCACACTGGATCTTCGTGCTATCTGGGGTTGGAAATTTGAGTGTGGCAGTGGAACTGTTTCATCCATTCAGTGAAGTAGAAGACTGATCTTTCTCTCTTATAGTCAAAATTCACTGGTTAAACAAAGTTGGCAGTAAATCTACAGCCTAATTGGAAGCAAGTTTTCTGACCAACTTGTTTTCCCAACATGGTCTTGCAAGGTCTGGCTCAGTGCTTAGCAGCCACATAATGATGAGTTAAACAGGTGAAAGAACATTTTGTGAGTTTTAAACAAAAACTGCCAGCTAAGTTGTTTATCAAGGCCATGAAAAGATAAACACCATTGAGCATCTAAGTAGTTCAGACTTTGCAACCTTCATTTACTACCCATGACTAATCCCATGGAAAATGCCAAACAAAATTATAACTTTTAAATAACCACACTTGAGAAACCTCCACAGTTCTGTGGGCTCCTAGCTAACCCAGGAAATCTGAGATGTGTATAAATGAATATGTACCAGAATTTCAAGTGTTTTGTTTTATATGTAATACATTTTATGGTTGGGAGATTTTGAGAGTTTTTACATCTTTATCATGTCTTAGTTTGGAAAAAGGATTACCATTAATGGATTCAAGAAAAGATACTTCACACTTTTAACTAGTTGTTCTAGGAAGTAAGGATATAATGCTCTAATTTCAAGAAAAATCAAAGTGGTGGTACGTGTGTGTTTTCTTTCATTTCCTGATGCTTTATGTAAAATGAGCGTGAGAAGCACATAGTGTTCCACTTGTAAGTTAGGGAGTGTGGCCTCCTCTGTACTTGCCTCTAATACCTTCCTTTCCCCCTTCTTTTCACCCAACAAGAACTAGCTCAAATATCGTCTCTTAGGTTGAACTGTATAGAATTACCAATTTTGTAGACAATTTTGTTTGATCAGTGCCTCTTAGATCTTCCATTTTTAGAGAGAGCTACCCACAACCACTCCTAGACTCCCTCCAATTTAAACATTTTTTTTGTTTGCATCTCTCATCCCCACCAGACTATGAGCTCCTCAGGGAGTAGGATCATGTTTCATTTATCTTTATTTCAACAACACGTAGCACAGTGTTTAGCACTAAATGATTGTTGAATGAATAAACTTATAACATATTAGAGCTACCAGGACCCATCTCCCTATAACTGAATAAAGGAAATTAAGACAGAGGCCATTTGGCTGGGAGAATATTGGGTGATTTTGTTGACCCTGCACCATGGAAGCAAAGTGATGTTCTAGTCTAGACCTAATAGCAAAACTCAAAAAAGTATAAATAACTTCTCAAATCTCTTCTCATTCCTTCCCTTCCCAACACAACACTTTAAAAGCCTGACAGATGGGTGGCAAAAAGCAGGATCAATTTGCTTGTGATTTTTTTGCCTTGAGGAAAGGCAGTTTCTCTTGTCGCCCCATCTCCCCCCACCACGATTTATCTCCGGTCTTCTGTGTCATTCTTTGTTGTTCTCTGTAGACCAGTATCAGATTGTAACTACCCAAGTCAATCATAAAGGTCCTATTTTATCTCAGCTCTGCTGCTTACAAGTTATATAATATTGTGCAAGTCCCTTAACTTCACTGTGTGTCAGTTTCCTCAGGAATACTAGTATACCTACCTTACTAGTGTAGCCTAGCACATGGTAAGCAGTGTATGTATTGGTTGCTGCTGCTGTTATTGTGATTGATTGATTTATTTATTTTTGGCCACACAGCTTGCAGGATCTTAGTTCCCCAACCAGGGATTGAACCTGTGCCTTTGGCAGTGAAAGTGCAGAGTCCTAACCACTAACAAGAGAATTCCCTATGATTTTGATCATTATCATTTGTCACTGTTACCTGCATCTAAGGTGTGCTCTGGAAGTATACACACTTAACAGAGGTATTCTGACTCAAATCCCTGGAAAAGAAAGAAGACAGCATTATGTGGATGGTTGCCAATGCAAAACAATCTTTCTGTAAATGTCAGCAATTTGCCTTAGAGTTCCTTCAATTAATAGCAGTCATCAATATAATTATTAATCTTATAATATAACATAAACAGTAAAACTCTATACTGTTTATAGAACAGTTTAAAGAACAAAGGATAAGAGACTAGTGTGTTCAGTTTTTACTTCAATTATTTATTTATTTATTTTTTAAACTTTGGGTTTATTTATTTATTTATTTATTTATTTATTTATGGCTGTGTTGAGTCTTCGTTTCTGTGCGAGGGCTTTCTCTAGTTGCGGCAAGTGGGGGCCACTCTTCATCGCGGTGCGCGGGCCTCTCATTATCACGGCCTCTCTTGCTGCGGAGCACAGGCTCCAGACGCGCAGGCTCAGTAATTGTGGCTCACGGGCCTAGTTGCTCCACGGCATGTGGGATCTTCCCAGACCAGGGCCCGAACCCGTGTCCCCTGCATTAGCAGGCAGATTCTCAACCACTGCGCCACCACGGAAGCCCCCACTTAAATTAATGCTTATGAAAAATCTAATACTTTCAAAACTACTCTTAATCTTAACAACGTATGAGAGTCAGAATATTCTCCTTATTTTACATAAAAACGTAGTCTTCCAAGCATTAAGTAATTTGTCTTAAGATTCACAGTCTCAAAATGATTGGAGCATGGTTCGATTTAGGTCTTCTAACTCCTATTACTGGGTTCTTTCTTATTTTGTCATATTACCTCTCTTTCAAAGAGAGTGAAATTAAGGCAGAGAGAAAAGAGAATAAGAGAAACATAGACTTAGCCATATAAAAGAAAAACAAGAACATATTTGCCATAAATGTTCTTTATTTCTTCATATAGATTTGAGTCACTGTCTAATGTCCTTTCAGTTCAACCTGAAGGATTCCCTTAGCATTTCTTGCAGGGCAGATCTGCTAGTAACAAACTCCTTTAGCTTTGTCTTGATTTCTTCTCCATTCTTTCTGGATATAGAACTCTTGCTTGACAGTTTTGTTTTTTGTTTTTTGTTTTTTGTTTTCCCTTTCAGCACTTTAAATATATCTCACTGCTTTCTGGTCTCCATGATTTCTGATGAGAAATAAGCTATTAGTGTTATTAAAAATTTTGCATGTGATGAGTTGCTTCTCTCTTGCTGGTTCTGTTGATTTTGGCCTTTGACAGTTTGACTATAATTTGTCTCAGTGTGGATCTCTTTGAGTTTCTCCTGTTTGGAGTTTGTTGGGCTTCTTGGATGTGTAGGTTCATATCTTTCATCAAATTTGGGACATTTAAAATTTGCTGATTCTTTTTTCTGTCTGCTTAATTTTGTTAAACTCCTGTAATGAATTTTTCATTTTAGTTGTACTTTTCAGCTCCAGAATTTCTATTTGGTGGCCTTTCATAATTCCAATCTCTTTATGATATTCTCATTTTATTCATACATTGTTTTACTGGTTTCCTTTACTTCCTTGTCCATGGTTTACTCTAGCTCCTAGAACGTATGTAAGACAGTTGGATTAAAGTCTTTGTTTAGTAAATTCAATGTCTTGGTGTCCTCAGTGACAATTTGACTCAATTTTTTTCACTTTGAATGGGCCATACTTTCCTGTTTCTTTGTATTATCTGTGTTTTTGTTGTTATTGAAAATTGGATGTGCAAATATTATAATGTAGTACCTCTGGAAATCAGATTCTATCTCTTCCCCAGAGTTTGCTGTTCGTGATTGTCAAAGGCTGCAGTTGTCCATTTGTTTAGTTACTTTTCCAAACCATTTTTGCAATAACTGTATTCCTTTTCACATCTGGTCATTGAAGTCTCTGTTCCTTTAAGCTTTTGTTCAATTAGTGTTTTAACAGAGATTTTCTTGAATACCAGAAGCTAAAAAAAACAAAACAAAACAAAAAACAACCTCTCTCTGGTTTTGCAGATTGGCTGTGTGCTAGGCCCCTTCAACATTTAGCCAGGCTTGCACTGAGCCTACAGATCAGCCAGTGGTGAAGGCTTGGTGTCTTCTGAGGTATTTTCTGAGCATGCATCCTGTCCTGGGTCTGTGCCTGGTTTCTAAATTCCCCAATACACATAGGTGCTTTTGAATGCCCTGATTTCCCAAGGAAATTCTCTTCATGGCTTTTCCTCTCAGATATTAAGTGTTCTATTGTATGTCTCAACCATAATCTTTTACCCCAGGCTGTGGACTTTTTGTTTGTCTTACAGTGTTTCTGAGCAATGCAGCCTGCTTTTCTGCCCTGAGTGGGTTCTGAGCTTCGTAAAATAGAGATGAATGCCTTGTTTCGGTCCTTCAGGTAGCCCCCAGATAGATTAGAACAAACACAATAATTTGTGAGTTCTGCTCTGCTCTGTTTGGAACCAGGCACCAGGGTCCCACACTAGGAGTATGGGCTGCCATCTTCGAGACTGCTGCGGAGGCACAGGGAGGTGGTGAGGAAAGGGCAAGTGAAAATACCATGAGGCTTTTCTACTGCTTTTATTTGTCTTTTTCTTGATTCAGTGTTTGCTTGGTTGCTGTGAACCTTTGAATATTTTCCAGACTTCTGACAAAGTCGTTTCTGACAGTTTCTGCTTGTGTTTCAGTGTTTCTGTGGAAGGATGGGTGTTTGGAGCTGCCTACTCCACCATTTTGTTGTATATTCACTCTAAGACCAATTTTATTTCTTCTTTAAATGTTTCGGAGAATTCACTGGTAAAACTATTTGGGCCTGGAGTTTTCTTTCTGGGGAGTCTTTTAATAATAAATTTACTGTGCTCACTTCGGCAGCACATATACTAAAATTGGAACAATACAGAGAAGATTAGCGTGGCCCCTGTGCAAGGGTAACATGCAAATTCGTGAAGCATTCCATATTTTTAAAACTCTTAGAGGAACACATAGGCAGAACACTCTATGACATAAATCACAGCAAGATCTTTTTTGGCCCACCTCCTAGAGTAATGGAAGTAAAATCAAAAATAAACAAACGGGACCTAATGAAACTTAACAGCTTTTGCACAACAAAGGAAACCATAAATAAGACGAAAAGACAACCTTCAGAATGGGAGAAAATATTTGCAAACGAAGCAACCAACAAAGGATTAATCTCCAAAATATACAAGCAACTCATGAAGCTCAATATCAAAAAATCAAACATCCCAATCCAAAAATGGGCGGAAGACCTAAACAGACATTTCTCCAAAGAAGACATACAGATTGCCAACAAACACGTGAAAAGATGCTCAGCACCACTAATCATTAGAGAAATTCAAATTAAAACCACAATGAGGGACTTCCCTGGTGGTGCAATGGTTAAGAATCTGCCTCCCAATGCAGGGGACATGGGTTTGAGCCCTGGTCCGGGAAGATCCTACATGTTGCAGAGCAACTAAGCCTGTGCGCCACAACTACTGAGCCTGCGCTCTAGAGCCCGCAAGCCACACATACTGAAGCCCGTGTGTCTAGAGCCCGTGCTCCACAAAAGAGAAGCCACCGCGATGAGAAGCCCGTGCACCGCAACGAAGAGTAGCCCCCACTCGCTGCAACTAGAGGAAGCCTGCATGCAGCAACAAAGACCCAATGCAGCCAAAATAAAATAAATTTATTTTTTAAAAATGCAATGAGGTATCACCTCACACCGGTCAGAATGGCCATCATCAAAAAAATCTACAAACAACAAATGCTGGAGAAGGTGTGGAGAAAAGGGAACCCTCCTGCACTGTTGGTGGGAATGTGAATGGATACAGCCACTATGGAGAACAGTATGGAGTTTCCTTAAAAAACTAAAAATAGAACTACCATATGACCCAGCAATCCCACTACTGGACATATACCCTGAGAAAACCATAATTCAAAAAGATACATGTACCACAGTGTTCATTGCAGTACTATTTACAGTAGGCAGGACATGGAAGCAACCTAAGTGTCCATCAACAGATGAATGGATAAAGAAGATGTGGCACATATACACAATGGAATATTACTCAGCGCTTAAAAGGAATGAAGTTGAGTTATTTGTAATGAGGTAGATGGACCTAGGGTCTGTCATACAGAGTGAAGTAAGTCAGAAAGAGAAAAACAAATACCATATGCTAACACACATATATGGAATCTAAGAAAACAGTACTGATGCACCTAGCGGCAAGGCAGAAATAAAGACACAAACATAAAGAATGGACTTGAGGACACAGGGTGGGAAGGGGAAGCTGGGACAAAGTGAGAGTAGCATTGACATATATACAGTACCAAATGTAAAATGGATGGCTAGTGGGAAGCTGCTGCATAGCACAGGGAGATCAGCTTGATGCTTTGTGATGACCTAGAGAGGTGGGATAGGGAGGGTGGGAGGGAGGCTCAAGAGGGAGGGGATATGGGGATATATGTATACATGTAGCTGATTCACTTTGTTGTACAGCAGAAACTAACACAACATTGTAAAGCAATTATACTCCAAATAAAGATATTAAATAAATAAATAAAAATTTTAAAAAATAATAACTTTACTTTCTTTAATATATTTATAGGTAGATTTTGTTTCATTTTGTGTTAGTGTTCGAGAATAGTGTTTTTCAAGAAATTTGTCCATTTTACCTAGATTGTCAAATGTACCAATGTAAAGTTGTTCATAATAATATTCCTTTATTACATATTTTTTTATTTCTGTAGGATCTCTGGTGATATCTTCTCATTTTTTCCTGATATTGGTAATTTTTGTTTTCTCTCTTTTTTGATCACTAACTAGAAGTTTATCAGTTTATTTGGTCTTTTCA
Organism: Balaenoptera borealis; assembly: GCF_965194805.1. Classification (NCBI taxonomy): domain Eukaryota; kingdom Metazoa; phylum Chordata; class Mammalia; order Artiodactyla; family Balaenopteridae; genus Balaenoptera; species Balaenoptera borealis. The sequence continues at coordinate 64,964,284 of NC_138869.1, read as the reverse complement.
AGGAATGAACTTTTTTTAGTTGGTAATTTCTCTCTTTTTGGTCTGCTTTCCATTTCACTGATTTCTGCTCTTTATTATTTCCTTTCTTCTACTTTGGGTTTAATTTTCTCATCTTTTATAGCTTCTTAATGTGACACTTAGATTGTTGACTTAAATTTTTTCTTGTTTTCTAATGTAAACATTTAAAGGTGTTTATTTTCCTCTAAACCAGGGTGAACAAGCTTTTCCTGTAAAATACCAGCTAGTAAACATTTTAGGCTTTGTGGTGTCTGTTACAATTACTCAACTCTGCTATTACAGCATGAAAACAGTCCTAAACAATACATAAATGAGTGTGGATGTATCCAATAAAACTTTATTTACAAAAATTGGTAGTGGACTGGATTTGGCCCACAGACTGTAGTTTGTTAATTCTCTACTTATTGCCGTGTTCCACACCTTTTCATATTGTATTTTTGCTATCAGTTTAAAATATTTTCTGATTTTCCTTATATTTTCTCCTTTGATCTCTTGGCTCTTTAGAAGTATATTGTTTAATTTCCAAATATTTGAATGTCTTATTTTTCATTCCTAATTTAATTTTGTTGTGGTAAGAGAGTATACTCTGTGAAATTTAAATCTTTTGAAATTTATTGAGACTTTTATGGCCCAACATCTGGGCTGTCTTGGTGAACATTCCATACGCACTTGAAAAGAATGTATTTTCTGTGTTTACTAAGTAAAGTATTTTATACATGTCAATTAGGTCAAGGTGGTTGATAATATCAGATCTACTTTGATTTTTTTTTTTATCTAGTTGATCTCTCAGTTACTACAGTAGGAACAGTGAACTTCTTCATCAATGATTGTAGATTTATTTTTTCTCTTTAGTTCCATCATTTTATATTTTTGTATTTTCGAGTTCTGTTTTTAGTTGCATATACATTTCTGATGTGTCTTCCTAATGAAATAACCTGTTTATCATTATGATATTATGAAATGTTCTTTATCTCTGGTAATACCTTTTATCATGAAATCTTTTTTTCTGATATTAATATAGCTACTCAAGCTTTCTTGTGCTTAATGTTTTCACGGAATATATTTTTCCATCCTTTTACTTTCAATCTATTTATGTCTTTATTTTGAAACTACATCTCTTATAGACACCATAAAGTTCAATCTTACTTTTTGATTTACTCTAACAACCTCTACTTTTTAATAGTTGTTTAGTCCATTAACATTTAATGTAATTTCTCACATGATTGGATTCCTCTCTGCCATTTTATTTTCTTTTTGTTCCCTCTTTTACCTCTTAGTTCCCCCTTTCTTGCCTTCTTTTGGATTATTATATTATCTATATTTTACTCCATTATATTTATTTAATGTTTACTATTTTAATATACCTATTGATGTTTTAGCCCTTTAATTTTTATGGTTGCTCTAAAGGTTGCAATATATATTTTTTTGCTTTTGTTATAAATTCTACAAGAAAATGTTATTTTTTGCTTTAAACAGTGCCGTGAGTTTTAAAGAAAGAGAAGAAGAAATATATATTCTTTTATATTTACGTAGTCACCATTTCAAATGACCTTCATTCTTTCCAGTAGATTACAGTTTCCATCCGATGTCATTTTTCTTCAGCCTACATAACTTCCTTTCTATTTTATACAATGCAGTTTTGCTAATGTTGAATATTCTGTTTTCATCTATATGAAAATATCTTTATTTTCCCTTTAATTTTGAAGGATATTTTCTCTGGCTTTAGAATTCTGGTTGACTAGTATTTTTTCCCTTCAGCACTTTAAAGATGTTATTCCATTGTCTTATCACGTGGCCTCCATTGTTTGTCATGACAAGTGACTATAATTTGTATTATTGTTCCCTAATATGTAAAGTGTCATTTTTTTTTCTCTTGTTGCTCTTAATATTTCCTCTTTGTCCTTGGATTTTAGCAGTTTTTGATAATGGCCCTAGATGTGGTTGTCTTTGTAGCCTACTTGGAGTTTTCTTAGCTTCTTGTATCTGTAAGTTTATAGGTTCTCCCAATTATTTCTTCATAATTTTTTGCCCCACTCTCTGTCTCTCTTCTTTTCTTTTGGAACTCCAGTTATACATATGTTAGCTTAAATTTATCCACAGGTTTGTTCATTTTCTTCCAGTTTTTTTTTCTCTCTGTTCTTCATATTTGATAATTTCTATTGTTCAGACTTCAGGTTTATTGTTCAACCTTCTAACACCTCCAGTGTTAAGCTGACCTAGTAAATTTTCCATTTCAAATACTGTATTTCTCAGTTCTAGAATTTCCACTTAGTTTTTTTTTTGTAATAGTTTTCATTTCTCTGTTGAGATTTCCTATCCACTCAACCTTAAATCCTTGAAAATATTTATAACTTTTCTAAAATCCCTTTTCTGCTAATTCCAATGGCTTGATTATCTTGGGGGTTAGTTTCTTTTGACTGCTCTTCCTCATGACTGTGGGTCACATTTCTTGTTTCTTTGCAAGTCAAGTGATTTTTTTTTTTTTTTGAATAAGCTAATACATGGGAAAGCTCTTTTTTAAAAAAATATTTATTTATTTAATGGGTTGTGTCAGGTCTTAGTTGCACAGGCGGGCTCCTTAGTTGCGGCTCGCCGGCTCCAGTTGCGGCATGCATGTGGGATCTAGTTCCCGGACCAGGGCTCGAACCTGGGCCCCCTGCATTGGGAACACAGTGTCTTAACCACTGCACCACCAGGGAAGTCCCACAAGTCAAGTGATTTTTGATGTATACTGGATGTTTGTGGATGTAAGTTATAGATTCTCTGAATTCTGTTAACTCTACCTGAGGAACGTTAGTTGTTTTTTTCCCCTTGTAGGTAGTTAACTTGCTAGACTCAAACTCCAAACTCTGCCTCCTCCACAGCAGGCGACAGCTACAGTTGCTTGCTTCTTTTAGCTTTCCAACTGTTGCTTTTCATTGAGAATCTTGGCTCCTGTCCTGTGTAAGCACACACAAGTCAACCAAGGATTTGTAGGATCCTCTTCTGTTACTTTCTCACTTCTGCTGGGAGCTCTTCTTTCTCTCGTCCTACCCCCGCTTCCCCCGTCCCCGCCCTCCTCCTGCCGCCAACTCCACTTTCCAGCTTCTCTGTCAGACTCAGACTCTGTCTTTGACTCCTCAAGCCACAAAGAGGTTGGCTTTCTGGGTGAAGTTCTGCCATTTTGTTTCACAAGGATTGAGGCATGCCATAAGGCAAAAAATAAACCAAAACAAAACCATAAAGCTGCAAATTTAACCCCATGCAATTCACTTCTTTCAGTGATCAACTTTTGTCCTGTTCGTACCTGATTTTTGTTGCTCTTCAGTGCCTTAAAATACTTTATAATTGTTATCTATTGAAGAGTTAATCCAATATAAGCTACTCCACTATTATTAGAAGTGGAACCATTTAGAAATTGGTTTTGTTTTTATCCAGTCTTTTAACTGGCAAGTTTAATTCATATAAGTTCATTGCAGATATTAATGTTTTTGTATTTACTCTTGCTATTTCATTCTTAGCTTCCTCTTTTTGTTTTTTCAAATTGTTTTATAAGCTATGTATGGGTTGGCCCCAAAATTCGTGTTTCTATTCTTTTTGTGGTCACCTTGGCATTTTACCACATTTTTTATATATAACTTAAAGACTAAAGTACAGGTATATGTTGTCTACCTCTATGCAATGTAAAAGGACTCTGGAACACTTCAACTCTGATCCTTTCCCCCAACTTATATGCTGGTATTCTCCAGAATTTTGGTTCTCTGTGTGTGTAAATGTGTATGTAATGCACACAAAAATTGTACAAACATCTCACAAAGCAGGTGACCATCTTTCAGGTTAAAAAAAAACAGAATATTGCCAGTGTATTGATTTCCTAGGGCTCCTCAACTAAGTACTACAAACTAGGTGGCTTAAAACAACAGAAATTGTCTGACAGTTCTAAAGTTTAGACATCTAAGGTCAAGCTGTTGGTAGGGTCGTTGTCCCACACACAGCTTCTGATTGTTAATGGCAATTGTAGGCATTCCTTGGCTTTTAGATGCATCCATCCCTCTAATCTGCCTCCATCATCATGGAGCCATCTTCTACCTATGTGTCTATCTTCACATAGCATTTTCTTCCAATAAGGACACCAGTCATATTGAATTAGGGCTCACCCTAGCGACCTCATCTTAACTTATTTACACCCACAAAGACCCTATTTCCAAATTAGGTCACATTTATAGGTACCAGGGGTAAGGACATATCTTTTTGGTGGGGGGGGCACAATTCAACCCATAACAACTAGTACCCTAGAAGCATCCCCCTCATTTAATTTTAATTAATTAAAATACAAATAGCCACATATAGTCAGTGGCCATCATACTGGACAGCACAGGCATAGTCTATATTCTTTTGGGTCTGCATGCCTTCAGTCAACATTGTTTTACAGATTCATCTGATTGTTAGCATATAGCTTTGGTTCATTTCCAATACCTCTATAATAACTTTACACATATATCACAACTCATGTATTATTTATAGACATTTGGTTGGCTGTTACAAGTAATTCCCACACTTCTGGGAATGTATACTGAGGCGGGGACTTGCTGACATTCAGCTTTAGTAGGTTATGCCAAGTTTTTTTTCCAAAGTGGTTGTTCCAATTTCTTTCCAGTACTGAATGTGAGTTCCTGTTGATCTACTGATACATCTTCACTAATCATTCAATTATTGGCCTTTTTAATTTTAGCTAGTGATGGTCATTTCTTTGTGGTTTGAGTTTACATTTTTCTGAAGAGTAATGTTTATTGACCATTTTCACATCTTTTGCCAGTGCCTTTCCAGATTTCTTGACAGTTTTCTTTTGGATGATCTTTTTTTTTTTTTTTAATTTATTTATTTTTTGGCTGTGTTGTGTCTTCGTTGCTGTGTGCAGGCTTTCTCTAGTTGTGGCGAGCGGGGGCTACTCTTTGTTGCAGTGCACGGGCTTCTCATTGTGGTGGCTTCTCTTGTTGCTGAGCACAGGCTCCAGACGCGCAGGCTCAGTAGTTGTGGCTCATGGGCTTAGTTGCTCCGCGGCATGTGGGATCTTCCCGGACCAGGGCTCGAACCCATGTCCCCTGCATTGGCAGGCGGATTCTTAACCACTGCGCCACCAGGGAAGCCCTGGATGATCTTTTCATTGATTTTTCTAGGTTGAAAATCTTTTAGTTCTTTCTGGGTACAAGCAAGATCCATGTATTGCAAATATTTTCTCTCACACTATGTCTTGTTTTTTTACTCACTTAATGGTGCTTTTGATGGATAAAAGTAATTTTAAGACATTCCAAAGTACGATTCTTTTTCATAATGTTTTTTGAATCCTATTTAATTAATCTTTCCCTACACTAAGGTCATGAAGATATTCCCATGTATTATCTTCTAGAAGCTTTGTTGTTTTGCCTTTCACGATTATATAGTAAATATACAGTAAATCTGAAATGTGTTTTTGTATATTCCATAAGGTAGAGGTAAATTTTATTTTTTTTTTCCATATGGCCTACCAATTGACCATTTGTTAAGAATATCATCTTTCCCCACCTTTCTGCAGTACCACCTTTGTCATCAATCAAGTTTCCATATATGCATGAGTCTGTTTCTGAGCTGTCTATGCTGTTCCTTTGATGTGTTCATCTGTCCTTACACTGGTACCACACTCTTAATTACTGTAACTTTGTAATAAGTTTTCATAAAAATAAATCTTGTCACCTTTTTCTTCTTCGCTAAGAGCATCTTGTCTTTTCTGCATATTTCTTCATCCCTTTGAATTCATCTTAGGGCAACTCACTGACCCAGAATCTAGCTTTAACTTAATACAGTGTAGAGTAGCTTGTAGTGTTTTAAATTGCCAACTATATAACACTAGTGCCCCAGCTCAGAGGAAGATGCAGCTATATCTTAGAAGAATTACCTGTGTCTGTGAACCAAGTAGGCTCTGGGAGACCGTGGACTGGACAGGATGAGATAAATCTGGTGTGAGAAGCTACTGAAGGCCAAGAAACTGACACCTAGTTCCACCCTCTTGGACCTTAGCATCATTCTTGGGAAATGGAGAAAAAGACCTGTGAACACAAGAATGTCAGTCTTGTTCACCGTTGTATTCTGTGCCTGGTATACAGTGGGCATTCAATAAATACTTGTTCAGTGAGTGCATATGTGTATATGCTTCTCAGAGGACATTATATAGCTGTGAGTTTGACTCTTTGCCTTAGATACTAGAAAGCTTAAAACTAAAATTTTAATAGCCTTTGAGATTTTGCCATTTCATGGTTTTGGCTTTCTATTTCTGCTTTAAGTCTTATATGCATTACCTCAAATCTTTTTGGAAATACATACTCATTTTCCACGTTGAGTCTGGTGATTACCTGTTAGTGATTCTAGAAGTTTGTTGACTTTCTACATCCCTAAATGGAAATTACTTACAAGTTTCTTAGCATAATTAAGCTCAGATATATTATAATTCAGTTTGAGATTATATCCAGATTCTCATATTTCAAAATAGTCTTATTTTATGATGAAGAAACTGTCAAGTTACCCTCAGTTTTTCCAATTTGTATTTCCTTTCCTTCCTGAAAATACAGATGTAGTTGATGAGACTTACATAAAGCACATCTTTATTAGTTTTCTGCCCTAAATATCAAAATTCTATGTTTTTTAATGCAGATGTGGAATTAGAAGAAGCGATTAGAAGAAGTCTTGAGGAAATGTAATTAAAGATATTACCACACAACATCAAGTGGCCTTGAAGAGACTCAGGATAATGAATTCTTGAGTTTGTTTTCTAAAGGAGATCAGAAATCTACTAGTACAAATGTATTTGAAAACTTTTTTTTGCTTTCATATGTTCAAAATCTGATATTGCTTTGTATTTTTGTGCTATTTTGCAAATATGTATAGAGGAATAAAATACATGTTAATGCAAATACAAATCATGTATTCTAATATAGGTGTCATGTTTCCCAGTTAACTTTGAATTCATATATTTACGTTACAAGAATTAAAAATTAGAAAAGCCCTTGACTATGGTTTATATGTTTCCGAAATAGAATTGGTTCTTTAATTTTATTTGTACTGTACAGATGATTCTAGTTTATTTTTTTAGGAGTGAAAATGAATATAAATAAAGCTGTCATAGCTCACTTTTTCTGTAAATTCTACTTCTTATGCGGCACTAATATATAATACCTTTGAGATCTTTGTTTATGATTATTGGGAGAGAGTAATGGAAACTGATCATGGAAAGAGATGAAAAATTTTATCAGCAGTGTTCTTTGTGAGTTTCACTCATATGTATATCCCTGCTTTAATTAGAGCTGCATATTGCTGGAATAAAAAAAAAATTTTCTTTGAAAGTAGTAGAAAGAAACTTTTGCCATTCCTTTTACCTGCTTAGACTTTTATGTGACTTGTATTATCTACTGTTTAAAGGGAATGATGTAAAAAATATTTGCATAGAATTAGGCATATTTTTAATAATATTAGTCCTTTTATATATATATTTGTGTAAACATAGTATTCTTCAGAAAATAACGTTGAAAGTCTACTCAGGAGTAATCTTCCTTAACCCTTTAAAATTTTTATTTCATATGGAGGTATCTTCATTTTAGTTATTCCTCAAAATGTCAGTTTCCTACAGTTGGTATTAAATACTTAATTTTTAAATGTTGAGGCCACATTGTGAATAATAAAAAACGTTACCTAATTAGGAGACTAAGAAGGGGCTTGTCGTACAATCTTTGTGTATATGCTTCATGTTATTTGACCCAGAAACGTCATCCCTAAAAATTTCGAGTAGTAATTACTTACCAAACTTAAAATTTTCTGTAAATATAAATTTTTCTTTAAGACAGAAAAAAAAATATATCATGGCTAGAACTTTGGTCTTTCTCTGCAACTAGATAGTTTAGTGTGAAATAGTATTACTGTTTTTTTTTTATTATTATTATATAGTCTTTTCAATCCACATTGGAAACCAATTTGTGTTTTTATTTCTTAAGCTGTCAGTTCTGTCCTACCTGCTTGCATTTTTTTTTTTAAGTACACATCATAGCTTGAGAATGTACTAGTCATTTTTCCAAAGTATTTTTAATTTATTTGTTAGAGTAGTTAAGGCGTTGGGTGGTAGTCATGGAGCCGGACCTTAAAGACATCTGCCGGAGCTTGCTCAGTAGTGAGGAGCAGAAAGGGTGTCAGAAAGAAGAGCGGTCCAGCAGATGTAGGGGAGGTGCCACACACAGGTGGGATGCAGCCTGTGTTCTATTAGGACGCTTGTGTGGTGTCTATGGTCAAGAGTAACCGAGGCTTTTCATATGACGGGAAAGGGATAATTCATCATGATCCTTTAAATAAGGTAACTGGGTTGTCTAATGTTTTAATTAATAATTGTCACTGATTCTATTTCTACTTACTAAGCAATTAAAAATCACTTTTAAATTACTTCATAATTTGAACTTAATTCAGACACAAGGAGGAGAGGTAGTCTGGATGTTACAGAAAGTTATGGGGAATATTATCAAGAGTAAATGTTTCTAACATTGACAATGATGCTTGCCTGTTTGTTTTTATTCATTTTTTATTTTATTGTGATTTTTTTTCTTTTAAAAAGTTTTTGTTGTGATTCCTTATTTTTATACCTGAATAACAACTTTTGTCGAAGCAATGATGGATAACATAATGTTTATTTTAAAAAGGATATGTAGATAATGTACTGATAGTATCTGGTTGGTGGTATCATTGATTGTCTTAAATAAAAATATCTCGGTTAAGAAGCTTTTTTTTTCTTTTTGGATGCTTGGTATCCTACCAGACCAGCCCTTTCTCCTACTCCTTGTCCCCCTGACGACCTGGCCCTCCACTCTGGCCTCTCCCAAGAACAAGGTACAGGGACTGCTCTGGACACCGTTGGGCAAGTGCAGCTGGGAGACTCAATCGGCTGGGCCTCAATTTAAAGAGCTTTTTTTTTCCATCATTTTTTTCTTTTAAATTTCTTTGAAACAATTCATTTATTCATTCACTCACAAAGTATTTATTGAGTACTTACCATGTGGCTGTTCTAAGCACTTGAGATACACCAGTGAGTGAAACAAAGCCTACACCTCTCTGGAGCACAGCTGGGGGAGAGGTGACAAGATGGGGAAGGAAAACGGGGAAGGGAAAGATAGTATGGGGGTGGGGCGAGGCGGGAGTGCTTGCTATTTGTAATAGGGAGGTCAGGGTCTTTCTGGTGAACTTGAGCAGAGACCTGAAGGCGAGAGAGTGAGCCAAGCAAATGTGTATGGGGAGGAGCTGTAGGTGGAGGTGAAAAGTCTGGAAGTGAGCTTGATACATCCATGGAAAAGCAAGAAGGCTAGTATAGCCGAGTGAGCGGGATGAGCTCAGAGAGCAATAGGAGACGGAATCCTTTGAGGCCTCTTCTGAAGACCTTGGCTTTTACCCATTTCACAAATGAGGGGCCGCTGAAGGTTTCTGAGAAGTGGTGTGATGTGCCTTATTTAGAAGGATGACTGGAGCTGCTGTGCTGAGCATAGACCTGAGAGCAGAAGCAGGAAGACCAGGTGAGAGGGTATTGCGGTGATGCAGGAGAGAAGTGATGCTGGCCGAGACCTGAGTAGGGGAGTGGGGACAGGCAAGTGGGAGTGGGCCTGGGTGTTCTCTGAAGGTGGAGCCCACTGGGTCCAGGGTGTGAGAGAAAGAGAGTCCAGCACGTTTCCAAAGCTACGTGATAGACTTTCAGACCATTCACAAAATGTCTAAAGATTCCAGGTGTCATGATAGGGCAAAACATTTAATGAGGTCAGATAATCTCCTACAGCAAAAGTTTATTAGTATTTAGAGTTCAGAGGAATTGGGATCCAGCCTTAAAGGCCTCATCTCTGTTCAAGTATTTCAATGGCTTTGATCTCAGATTAAAGGTTGTGATGCAGCTTTAAACTGTTATTATCTCCATTTCAGGTGTCCTGTACATTCTCATCCTTGGAGGCAGAGAGCTATAATGAGATGGGAGCAAAGCGCAAGTATTTACGTCGATACATCTTTGTACTCCCGGCCCCATTCCACTCACTGACCTTTGTAGTGTCTGACCAAGTGGTCTAGTGCGTCTTTTCATAACTGGAGATTTAAATAAGTGGGGTGTGAAACGGCCTTAAATAATAATTATTTCACTCAAATTCCAACCAATAACTTTTTTTAAACATGTGTGGGTGCTTTACCAAAATTCCTTTCTTAATCATCTTTTCTTTTGGTACTTTATTTTATTTATTTTGGCTGCCCCCGGTCTTAATTGCAGCAGGCGGGATCTTTCTTGCAGCATGCGGACTCTTAGTTGCGGCATGCATGGGGATCTAGTTACCCCACCAGGCGTCAAACCCGGGCCCCCTGCACTGGGATCACAGAGTCTTACCCACTGGACCACCAGGGAAGTCCCAACCAGTAACTTTTTAATAGAAAAGAAAGTCATTAAAAATGCCTTCATGAGAGCGGGTGTAAAAAAAAGAGGTTCAGCTTGGTCCCTACATCTATCAGCTTCAGTTGTGGCCTCCAGGCTCCTTGTTCTCATCTCGGCAAAGTGCCCAGGAGCCGCGGTTGCATGAAGGGCCCTTTCCACCCCAGCACAGCCCAAGCCCGCTCCCCTTGGAGCCCCTGCGGGGCGGGGCCGGGGGCGCGGGCTCCGCCTCGGGCGGTGTTCGGGGCGGAGACGCGTCCCCGCGCCCAGCAAGGCCTCCCCGCCGCGCCGCCCACAAGGCCGCCCGCGCCGGACAGAGCAGCGGCCGGCTCTCGTGCACCCGCGCCCGGTTCCCGGTTCCCCGGTTCGCGGGCGGCGCGTCAGAGGAGGCGGGTGGAGCGCGGGGAAGGCAGTGATCTCGGGCCGCCCGCCGGACACCGATGGCTCAGGCGAGGATCAGCGCCAAGGCCAACGAGGGCCGTTTCTGCCGCTCCTCGTCCATGGCCGACCGCTCCAGCCGCCTGCTGGAGAGCCTGGACCAGCTGGAGCTCAGGTGCGCGGGCCGGCCCTCCGAGCCTGCGGAGGGCGCGCGGGGACCGAGAGCAGGGAGCGCGCGGGCAGCGGGGAGCGGCTGGCAGGGGAGCTGGGCAGCCCCAGGCCCCGCGGAGGGCCGCGCTGGGTCGGCGGGTCCCTTCACAGGAGCGGCCGTGTTCTGGGTCAGCGGCCCCGCACGCTCCGGCGGCCACGCTCCTTCGCGGCTCCAGACCCGAGCGCCGGGAGCGTGAGAACCGAGAAGGGAAAGTTACGGGTACGTTACTCGACATGGGGCTGTGACACTGCGGGTCCGCAGAGCTCCTGGAACGTTCCGTGTGGGGGCCAGGTGTTTCCGGCCCAGTCTTTTCCCATAGTGTATTTTTAGGACAGGCGGCAGTTCAATGGTCCCCGTTGTGAATGACTGATCTCTTTGCAAAATATAAAAATCCATCTGATCCCAGGACGGGAGAGGAGCAGGACCCGTGTCCCCTCCCCCTGCCACTTTCAGCCCGGGTGTGTGTGTGTGGCGGGGGTGGGGGTGGGGGGCTCCTTCTCCAGGTCGCCGCTCACACCTTCCAAATGCTGGTCTCTGGCCCGAGAACACGAGTCAGTTTTCCCTTCTTAACTAATGACGGTGTTATTAAGTAATCAGTGTGTCCATTGCGATAAACACGTGCAAGGTGAGAGTCTGAGTTGTTCTACTGGGGGAAGGTGGGGGGGCGGTCCCGGCGCTGAGGTCCCGGGAATGTGACTTTAGAGAAGGACCCGCGCACTCAGGCGCGCATTTGGGTGACAGGTTACTGCTGACCAGGAGGAGCAGATGTCTCCCTTAATGGTTTGAGTGTTTTTCTGAGTTTGGGAAGATGCAAGAATGTGTTCCTAAGATTTTTCCTGAAAATCTCTCCGAGTGCCTGTTTTGCCGGTTTTCCCAGAGCTCTGAGTGTCTCATTCCTGCTCTTCTCCTGAATTCTTTCCAGGCTGTGCTGTCAATTCCTGTAGAACCGGGCACCACGGGCACTCCTTAGTGGCAAATGTAGTGGCTGGCTTGTATGGAATTCCTAAATAATTTCTAAGAAATTTGGGAAATACTTTTTTTCCTTTAACAGTGAATGAAAACTTGCATGTACTTCCTGTAACTGTTTATGTCACTAAAGTTACTGTGTAAGTTGTGTGCAAGTGTAGTTACAGGAAAATCATATTGAGGCGCCCACAACTCCCTGAAACCACAAGGAATTTTTTTCGCATAGTTTTCACCAGGTTCTGGGTGAGCAAGGGAGTATGTAAGACAAAAATTTTAAGAAGCATTGCATATATGTCTTTATCTCCCTGGATTAATATACCAAAACAAGGGGTCTGTTTGCCAATAAAGTACATTAATAACCAAGTGAATAATTTATTATCATTTATTAATACATATGTTTAAATTGTCATTTATTATTATATATGTGTTTATTATTATTATTATTATCATCATGGGAAGAAACGATGTCTTCTCAGAAAATAAGTTCTCCACCACCATGATTTCATGGAGAGTAATAGAGGGGTCCTGCTTGGAATGAGGCAGATGGAACAAGCTGGACCAGATGGAGCAAAACTAGAGCTCCTGAGTGTCCCTGGGAAGATTATGATTTCTTTTTATGTAGCAGCGAAACAAGTGCCTCAGCGTCTCCTCCAGTCTTTAGAACTTTGAGGGCATGTTCTCAGCCATTTCAGGGGTCTCTCTCCCCTAGTTAGAAAGAAAGGATGTTTTCTTAAAGGAACAGGTGGGACGCTGCCCGTCCTTTCTTCAAGCTGATGCACTGTCCTCAAACCTGGTGCCTCACGTAGGGTGGGTACAGAAGCAGTCAGGTACTCATCTTTAAAAGGAGGCCTCTGGTTTTGAATATTATTCTAATGCTTCATTAATGTAAAGTGAATTCTGATTACCATGTGCAAGTGATTAAATAGTAACTTGCTGAATTAACCCTTGAGCTAAGAAAGATTAATATGTGTCTAATTGTTCATTTTAGGGCCTTTTCTAGTAATTTTAGACTTTTGTGAGCTTTGTTTCTTCCTTTTAAAAAAAAAAGTGATGCCGGGCTTCCCTGGTGGTGCAGTGGTTAAGAATCCACCTGCCAATGCAGGGGACACGGGTTCGAGCCCTGGTCCAGGATGATCCCACATGCCGCGGAGCAGCTAAGCCTGTGTGCCACAACTACTGAAGCCCGTGCACCTAGAGCCCATGCTCTGCAACAGGAGAAGCCACCGCAATGAGAAGCCCGTGCACCACAAAGAAGAGTAGCCCCCGCTCGCCACAACTAGAGAAAGCCTGTGCACAGCAACAAAGACCCAACGCAGGCAAAAATAAATAAATAAATAAATAAATAAATAAAATTTTAAAAAAAGAAACTATTGATAGAATCATGCCTATAAGATCAAGTTTAAAAAGAAAATGTGACATTCATGTGTCATCTTATCTAATAGTTTAATTTCATATTGAGGATGGCAGGGTACTAAGTAGGGTGAAAATTACAGGCTGTACCTAGAAGCTGGTGTTTACTGTTCCCCCACTGTACTAGTTTTGTCAATTGTGGCAGAACATTTTCCATGTGAAACTGAAAATAGAATTATGCTCAGTGCTTTATGACCTGCCTTGTGAACTGGTGTCCATGGTGTTTAAAGTGCTTTCAGGTGTTTGGCAGCATCTGACAAATCATTAAAGAAACTCCATTTGTTTCTATATGTTAGCACGACACTAGCCTTTCTTTTTAGACGCCGGCTCACCTCCTTTTTTGCTTCCTCCTAAAAAGGTGATGCCTTTCTCTCCTGGTTTTCATGACCAATTCAAATGGTGTCTGATTTTTCCATTCGTCAGTGGCTCTAAACACTTTGCTTATGATTGTTAACTAATTTAACAGTGATCATAATTCATAAATGATACCCACTAACAGTTATTTAGTTAATGAGCGCTGACTCTGCAGGCCCTGTGCCTTTGTGGAAATTACCGTCACCTCTGTTCTTCAGGCAGGAAACTGAGGCTTGAGAAGTTAAATGACCCATCCAAGGTCACACAGCTGGAACCCAGGAAGACTGGCTGTAGAGCTTAATACATTATGCCTGAATTTTCTTAGAGTTAAGTATGTCGTGTTTCAAAAATGTAGGAATAGTATATGATTTTACTGAAAGAGGTGAAAATTCCACTTAGATTGGTGTCCCTGAGACCCTGATCTCAGGGACTATTGAACACCTGCTCTGTGCAGGGTGTTGAGTGGCCCCTGAAGGCTCTGGGTGGTGGTGAAGATGCTTGGGACGTGGGGTGTGGAGAACAGCCGAGGGGAACGACAGGACTGGGAGACTAGCTGTTCACAGATGTCCCCAAACTCGTCCTATTGTGGCTCCCTCCCCCGCCATCAGCCAGTCACCATGGCTTCCATGGCAGCCAAGGAATGAAGGATGGGGCAAGGGCGGATGTGGTCATTTAGCTGACAGTTTCACTGCACCAACGTCCCAGGAGCCACAAGACAAGATGGCACCATAGTTAATATTGTATAAGAGCCTGTAATTTAAAAGATCACTGCTTGTAGACATTGTCATGTGAATCTTCCAAAACCCTCTGAGGCAGGAGGAGGACATATGTTCCCTCCTTTAGAAGCGAGCGAATCCAGTCCAGAGGGACTGAGTGGCCGGTCTGAGGCCATCCTGCTCATGCGTAGCTCCTGACACTAAAGCCTAGACACTTTTTTACACCAGAGTGTCTCAGTAGTGAATGTAATTTATCATTTTGGTGATGATTAGGGAGCCCTTCAAAATCTTAACCTTGCCTAAAATATAAGTGATCTTTGTAGTATTCTTTCTTCTTCCCCTCCCCTCCCCTGCCCTCCCCTCCCCTCTCCTCCCCTCCTGTCCCCTCCCCTCTCCTCTCCATGTTGGGTCTTCGTTGCTGTGCGCGGGCTTTCTCTGGTTGCAGCGAGCAGGGGCTACTCTTTGTTGCTGTGCGCGGGCTTCTTGTCGCGGTGGCTTCTCTAGTTGTGGAGCACAGGCTCTAGGCGCGCGGGCTCAATAGTTGTGGCTTGCGGGCTCTGGCGCGCAGGCTCAGTAGTTGTGGCGCCTGGGCTTAATTGTTCTGCGGCATGTGGGATCTTCCCGGACCAGGGCTCGAACCCGTGTCTTCTGCATTGGAGACCACTGCGCCACCAGGGAAGTCCCTGTAGTATTCTTTTGATACAAGAATTTTGAATAAGAAACAGGACTATGATTTTAAGAACCTGTTTTAGAAGTAATTTCTTTGAAATAAGTCCATTTGCCATTTCCCCTTTTGATGAAAGCACAATTTCTTGTTATTTACAAGCCTGAGTTCATAATGGTAAGCATGTAATAACGACCAGGAAGCTAGCATTCAAGGCACCAGTTCTGGGCATGGACTGCATGCAGTGGTCCCTCAGTGTCTGCAGGGATTGGTTCCAGGGCCCGTGGGGTACCAGAAGCCACAGATGCTCAAATCTTTTCTATAAAATGGTGTAGGAGTTGGCCATCCGTATCCATGGGTACTGCATCTCTATTAACTCATAGCTTGTTTAGTCAATGCTGTCAGTCACTGTGTTAAACTCTACCTGCTTTACTTCATTCAGTCACACCCACCGTCTCATTATCCCCGTTTTGTAAATGAGGAAACTGAGGCAAAGAGAATGTAAGTAACTACTCGAGGTCACTCAGCTAGTAAGTGGCAGCAGCTCTGGCTCGAGTGGCAGGACTGAGGCCCTTGCAGTCCCTGCACATGGCACAGAGCACGTGCCGGGGTGGCTGGCCTGGGAGACCACCTCCCAGCACCTTGTCCCTTGGTCCCAGGCTGCCATCTCCGGGCCCCGGGGACCAGCCGAGGATGCGTGCGCTCCACATTTGTCCTCGCAGGAACATTCTGAGCACAGGTTCTGTTAAAGCTTAGCTGTGATTTCATGCAGAGAGTTTTCCAGGAGCACAGCCCGGGCCAGCCTTACCGTGAGGATCAGTTCTTTCCCAATTTGGACATGTAGCTCTTGCAGGATCTGCTGGTAAAAACAGAGCTGCCCCCCTCTGCCAAGGAGTGTTGTCAAGTGATGTGTTAAGAATGTGAAGGATAAAGTGAGATGGTCCAACACGCCTCTGAACAGAGTTCCAGGAGAAATCACAGAAGGGCAGGTGGAAAATATTTGAAGGTTTAATGGCTAACAGTTTTCTAGAACTAATGTAGACAAAAAGATGTGTATATGAATTGAATTTAAGGAGACCAATAGCTGATAAATATGACTTAAGCAAACTAAGTAGAGAAGTAGGTTCAGCTTTTTAAAAGAAAAAACTAAGCATGTGATGTCCATACACTAGACAGATGTACAGTATTGACGACCTCAAGGGAGGGGAAGGAGGAAGTTGCTAAGGAGACAGTTCCTGCCAGAAGGATTGGGTTTTGAAAAAGGATCACTCAGTAGACGTGGGCCAGGGATAAAGAATGTTCAGGAAGCGGGGGACAGAAGATGAAAGGGCCAAGATGCCAAAAAACCCCTGGGAATCTTTACATCCTGAAGAATGAAATTTTACCTTTGCTATGAAATGAAAAAGGTTTACATAAAATCATATATAAGAAGTTCTATAAAAGATGAAATCTGTTTTTCACAGGGAAAATGCCCTGGCAATTTCTAGCCTTGTGGGATAAAAAATAAAAGTTCCATCTAATTGCCTCTATGTTTGGTCTCATTTAATGAAAAAATATCTTCTTTATATGACAGATTTATTATATTTTTTTCTAGAGGGTCTCCTTTCAAACAATTTTCTTGTTAACAACTTCATGAACTTACTAGTATAACTTATTATCATAAATGGAGTGTTCTTCTTTAGAGTAACAATTCTCTCTTTATCATCTTACATTTGAATATAAACTCAGGAGTGCTGGAAAATTAATCTCTTCTTTCAGCATCATCTCATTTACCAATCAAATGACTCATCTGTGCCATTTAAATACTAGAGTCACGTTTGTGTTTTTGCACAAATGTTTCTTGTTAGTGACAACCTGACCACTTTCATGTGTCCCGGGCCCTGAGAGTCTGCTCGTGTGAAATGTGTAAGCACATAATGAATGGGGCTGGAAGGCAGCCTGATGCTGTGTGTTTACTATTTTATAGAATATTGGTTTTGATTGTGTTTTCCAGCCAAATTTGTCACATAAGATTCTTACGAGCTCTTTGCTTCTACTGGCTCTTATAAACACAGAGTCCAACAATGTATTTAGTATCTTGAGAATCGAGACCCTGTGACTGTACAGTGTGTCGGTGCTATTTTGGGGGATAACAGGTGGGTGCCTGTAGGGGAAAAGGCGCGTGTGTGGTTGGGGTGAGGGCCTCCTCCTGTGGCAGGAACACATGCTAGAACACGTGCCCAGGAAGAGAGAAGGGATTAGATCTCCTTGTGATCTGTGTTTCCAAGAGCATCTGAGTACTGGAGGTAGGTCTGTCACTATTTATTTTGCAACAGTTGGCAACTTATCTAGTTGTGGTGTAATAAAAAAAACAAGAGGGGCTTCCCTGGTGGCGCAGTGGTTAAGAATCCACCTGCCAATGCAGGGGACATGGGTTCGAGCCCTAATCCGGGAAGATCCCACATGCCGCGGAGCAACTAAGCCTGTGTGCCACAATTGCTGAGCCTGCGCTCTAGAGCCCGTGAGCCACAACTACTGAGCCCACGTGCCACAACTACTGAAGCCCACGCACCTAGAGCCCGTGCTCCACAACAAGAGAAGCCACCGCAATGAGAAGCCCACACTGCAACGAAGAGTAGCCCCCGCTCGCCGCAACTACAGAAAACCCGGGCAGCAATGAAGACCCAACACAGCCAAAAAATAAATAAATAAATAAATGTTTTAAAAAAAAAAAAAAAATCAAGACTGGATGCTACATTTAAAAAAAAAAAACAAAAAAAAAACCAAGAAAGTGCCCTGGAAACAGCACTTTAAACACACAGGATTTTGTTTTCTTTCACTCTCATAATTACACAGCCTCGTTCTTTAGTCACTGGTTGTGTTCGTGCGTGTGTGTAGTAAGTGCATGTGTGTATAGTTGCGGGGTTATCAGGGCTTTACACCAAAAACCTACAGAAGCGTTCTCTTTAAATTCGGGAAAAGACAAAGATGCCCTCTCTTAGCGCCACTGTTTAATATAGCACAGGAGGACTTTAGTCAGTGCTATAAAGAAAGAAAAATAGGAGCTGATAGGATTGAAAAGGAAGAGATGAGAATTTTCATTTTTTGTAGATGAAATGATCATCAATCCAGAAGAATAGAAATTAAAAAACCATTAAAAATGAATAAGTGTAAATGAAGGTTGCCAGTTATGACATGAACCTACCAAAAACAGCATTTCTCTAATCAACAATAGCCAACTATAAAATGTAGTATATATGTAAATATATTATTCACAATAGTAACAATATCCAAAATATTCAAAACACTTAAAAGAGTCTGTAAGACTACCATCAAGAATACTTCAAAACTCTAATAAAGAATGTAGAGGAGGGTCTGGATGAAGGAGACACCCTTGGAGGAACTGACAAATGTTCTAAAGGTATCTAATTTATTCCAGTTTTTTGAGAAACCCAATAAACTTACTTTAGAGTTTATGGAGGGATAAAAGTCGAAATAGCTATGTTATTTTTAAAGGTTAGAGGACTGGGGACTTCCCTGGTGGTGCAGTGGTTAAGAATCTGCCTGCCAATGCAGGGGACACGGGTTCGAGCCCTAGCCCGAGAAGATCCCATGTGCCACGGAGCAACTAAGCCCGTGCGCCACAACTACTGAGCCTGCGCTCTAGAGCCCACGAGCCACAACTACTGAGCCCATGTGCCACAACTACTGAAGCCCGTGCGCCTACAGCCTGTGCTCCGCAACAAGAGAAGCCACCGCAGTGAGAAGCCTGCACACTGCAACCAAGAGTAGCCCCCGCTCACCACAACTAGAGAAAGCCCACGCTCAGCAATGAAGACCCAACGCAGCCAAAAATAAAAAAAAAAAGATTAGAGGACTGGTCTACCAGATACTAAGGCATATCACAAACAAAGCTGGTGCTATTTTTAAGAAATGGGTGTTGGTGTAAGAACAGTCAAAATACTACTGGATGGAATAGAGATTTCAGAGGCAGACAATCTACAAATCATTGAGGGAAAGATGGATTTGGGGTGCATAATGTTGGGGAAAATGGTTAAATCCTTACCTAACCATATACAGAGGTGGATTCTAGATGAATTACGACATAAGTATGAGAAAAGTGAAACAATCAAGATAATAGAAGGAGATGTAGGAAAGTATGTCCTGACCTAGGGATGGGAGGACCCTGAAACAAAACTTCACAGCATAAGTCAAGGTAAAACAAAACCAAGAAAAGATGGATCTTTTTATTTTTCACTTCAAAATAAGGCTCTCTGTTCAGTGAAGGACCTCCCAGACACAGATCATATAGGATAGGATGGGAGAAGATGGTCACAGTGTCTGTCACCAAATCACCAAGAGGACAGTAACCCCAGTTTAAAAAAGAAAAAATAGGCAAAGGTTGTGAACAAGCTCACAAGTATACAAAGAGATGTCCAAAATTATTAGCAATGAAAGAAATGCAGATTAAGTACTGACATATCACTTGTTAGCCTGGCAAGAGATGGTTAGAAAGTTGGGAGATGCTGAGTGCTGGTAGGGCTGTTGGGACACAGGGACTCCTGGTCCAGCCATTCTGGAGAACAATCCAGGGTGGAGTCAGATGACAGTCCACACACCCTGTGTCTCAGCCGTTCCACGCTGGGATGGATCCTCTTATCAGGGCCATAAGGGGAAGGGTACTCGTGGACGCGTTGTGAGCGGAAGCTGGGGGACAGGGCATGTCTCCGCTAGGCCAGGGAGGGCAGATCAGGTGAGGGACACGGGAACCTGGTGATTCATAATAAAGTATGCTGCTGAGTGAAGAAAGAAACAGTGAGATATAAATAAATTGAAAATAGACAAGTACGTGAGTACAGATTTTTTTTGTAAAAACGAATACAAATAGATAGACACTAAATAGAATGATTGCCCTGTGAGTGGGGAGGAAACTGGAAGCCACAGAGCAAGTGGATTAAAAAGAAAAAAATTACAGAATAAAAAATAAAAAGGAATACGTTTTCGGAAAGTGTTCCTTCCTAATCGTCGTTACCCTTGAGCTGGACTGAGCAGTGGAGAGATGAGGAAGACGCAGCTTCCCTCCAGTAACTGTCCTGTCCCCCGCACTCCGCAGGGTGGAGGCTCTTCGGGAAGCGGCCACGGCTGTGGAGCAGGAGAAGGAGGTCCTCCTGGAGATGATCCACAGCATCCAGAACAGCCAGGACATGCGGCAGATCAGCGACGGTGAGGGCCCCTCCCGGGGCCGAGGGGGGCGGCGGGGGTGCCGCAGAGCCGCTCCTCCAGCCCAGCAGAGACGGGCCAGGCAGGATGTGACAGCAGAGGAAACGGGCACAAGGTCGGCAGCAGAGAAGACAAAAGGAGATGAATGGAGGTGTAACGTAAAGAGGGGAAGGGGAGAAAGGCAGAGAACACAGATCATGGACCCACTAAACCCGGTTCCACAGGAGGGCCGGGTGGCCTGATGCTCTGCACCAGCGGGCGGTGCTCCTGCTAACCGGGCTCCCCTGGGGCCGCACAGGACCGGCCTGTGGGCCGAGCAGCTGGTGCGGTCAAGTGTGCATCCAGGCCCAGACCCACACTGTCACACATCCTCAGAGGGGTCAAGATCTAGTCTGTCTCTTCACTGTCCTGGCCATAGAACAGTGAATTGGGAAGGAGGTTACAGAGCAGGACAGGTTGCTGATTTCCATATAAATAGTGAAATGATAACCCAGCACCCTCTTCATGCTGGCCAAGACTCAGACTGAATTACTGGCCTGAATTAGTCTGGAGGGGATGAAGTCAGTGCCTCATTTTGAGGCCAGCTTTTCCTCCAGTGTCATGGCTTTTTTTCAGCCAGAATCGGGGCATTGTATTCTGATACACACACAGAATGTGAGGCCCCAAAATATGCCTCTCTGGCCTAAGGATTATTCCGAACTGACTATTTTTGAGAAACTGCAGACACAGGAGGAGGAGCTCTGAAAACAATAGAAGTCACCGTTTTGTAAGGGAAATTTACATTTACATTTTGTAAAGGAAATCATTTGTAAGGGTGTCTCCCTCTCTACCAGGAAGAGGAGGATGACTAAATTACAAGAAACTTTCACCAGTGGAGAAGGCACCTACTGAATCTACATAAGAACCTTACCTTTGTCTATTGTGCCTTTTCTGGGAACCTCCAGAACTTGCCTCCCTCCCTCCTCACCTTCTCTAGCTGAGGGTATTTTGGGTGGAGGCTGGGCCATCTCAGGGAGTTACTCAGTTTCCCTGGGGATCTCCCATGTATACATGGGGTATACATGTCAATAAGCTTCTGGGTTTTTTTCTTGTTAGTCTGTCTTATTACAGGAGGGTCTCAGCCAAAAGCTCAGAAAGGTAAAGGGAAAGTTATCTCCCTCCTCTAATGCACATCCTCATGTAGATCCAGGACATCCAATCTCCTGCTCTAACCAGCACAAAGCCCCAGTTACAGACGCACACCTGCCCCAGCTTCTGCAGACGTGACAACCGCAGAGTCATCTGGCGTCCAATCTGATACTCTTTATAAATTAATCTTATTGCTGTAGTTTTAACTTTTATCTTTAAGAAATTCATAGGTGCTCACAGAATAGATTCAGCCACACAAAAATGCCTTAGTGTTCTTGACATAGATGCGTGTATGTCTCATACTGACTGATATTTCAAACTTTTCATGATTAGGAGAAAGAGAAGAATTAAATCTGACTGCAAACCGTCTGATGGGACGAACCCTGACTGTGGAAGTTTCAGTAGAAACAATTAGGAACCCCCAGCAGCAGGAGTCCCTCAAGCATGCCACCAGGGTCATTGACGAGGTGGTCAGTAAGTTTCTGGATGATCTGGGAAACGCCAGGAGTCACCTGATGTCTCTGTACAGCGCGTGTTCCTCCGAGGTGCCTGCGGGGCCGGTGGATCAGAAGTTCCAGTCCATCGTGATTGGCTGTGCTCTCGAGGATCAGAAGAAAATTAAGAGAAGACTAGAGACCCTGCTTAGGAACATTGAAAACTCTGACAAGGCCATCAAGCTGCTGGAGCATTCTAAAGGGGCTGCTTCCAAAACCCTGCTACAAAACACTGAAAGCAGATTCAACTAGTGTTCCAACCTAAGAGCCCTTATAAATAATCACATAAAAATGATAACATACTATCTTAAGTGATAACTAGTTCTGTTTGTTAGACATAACAACTCATTTGATACTGATAGTTGTTTCCGATGAGGAAAATATCTGTGTTTGTTAGTTTGTGAATAACAATTAAAACTAGAAATATTTTGATTACCTTTCTAGAAGTTTTTAGATTGAATTCTTGTCTTGTACTAGGATCTAGCACCTCATATATATATATATCTATATTTTACTATTCTGTGGATGAACACTTAGTATGTGGGGGAAATAAGTGCTCGGCTAGGGGTAAAAGCATCACGGTTCTCTCCTGGGCTTTGTCTGCAAAGACACACGGGCACACACTGACCACGCATCTGCTGTGAGCCAAGCAGTGAGCTTGGAATTATGGAAGGGAACCTTCCCTGTGTCTTCTCTTTCATTCAGCAGGTTTTTTAGACATCTATATCAAATTATTTTGAACTTAAACATTTATGCATCTCATAATCTGAATGTTATTTCTTGATAACACGTGAAAACCTGACATAAAATGTGAGAAACTTCACCTCTAATTTTACCACTCTGAACTGTATATGGTATATCCACTTCATCTTTTTCCAAATGCATCATTTCTTTAAATTTTTAATCATTACAGAAATACAATGTTGTAACTTGCCTTTAAAAGGAAAAATTAAATACTGTTTTAAAGTCTGCTTTTAATTCTCAACTTAAGAACCTCTATTCCATGTAGTTGTACAATTTACCCATTCCCCTTACTGGACATTTAGGTTGTTTCCAGTTTGTTGCTTATTACTGCAACATACTTGTGTACGTAGAGCTTTTTCCTTCTTTCCTTTGTTTTTGATTTTCTTTGTATAAATAATTCCCAGCAATGGGTTTTACTGGGTCAAAGGGTATATACATTTTCATGGCCTGATATGTTTCCAAAGTTTTTTTGTATAAGAGTTATATCAATTTATACTGTCTTAAATAATTAAAAAGTAGCTGTTTCACTGAGAGCTTTTCAGCATTGAGCATTTTTTTCTAATATTAAATATGAAATACCTTAATTTAGATTGCATTTTGTTCACTAACAAGGTTGACCAGTGTATTGATTGATTATTCTTTTATCTGTGATAAATGCAGCAACTATAGAACACTTTTATTTGTTCAAAATAACTAGTGCTACTGATACACAAAAACTTCAGCTTCCCCAAATACTACTTCAGAATGAATATATCAGATTCAATTTTCATTAAAAGATAGGTATTCTTTCACACTGCAAGAAAAAAAACAAGTCAAGCTGCAGATTGGTTTTATATTTTTATATGTCTCTTCATAAAAAGCAATTACAATCTGAGGACATTCATGATAGTTTTGATGCCAGCCCAAGTTCACCTTATTTAAATCTATTCTTTCATGGGAAACATTAATTCTCACTGATAACTGGCAAAAGCCTCTTGATTTGTCAGACTAATTTGCTATCATTAGGTTCACTGTGAGATAGAAGATTTTCTTTTTGTGCCATCTTTTTCTTTATCAGCTTTTTGAAAATTCAGCAGACAACCAAGTTTTTCTCACGTTCCCAAAGACCGTCAGCATCTGGAAATCCTCCCCTTCCTGTTCACTCCACATCAGCCCAGACTTTCTCTGTTCATTAGATGACTGCAGTGTGGGACAGATTTTCACCTGTCAGTTCATTTTGTTTTCAGAGAAACAGATACCCCAGTGATACAGTAACGAGAGCACTTTAGCAAGTTACCAGTAACTATTTCAAAGGTTTTAAAAAGGAAGGGAAAAATTAACAATATTTTACATTAAAGTAGTTCCCTTTAAGTTGGGATGTCAGGTCCTGAGGCCACTTCCCCATCCCAGGATCTCCAGAGGAGACCCCAGCCCTGGAGCCCTGGACACGGTGGAGCCCATCAGTGAGTTCTTCCCAAGCACTGCGCTGCCAGCGTCTGAGGCACCCAGACAGCACAGGACTGCGGCCACAATGGGGAGGGGCTCTTCTGATAGTGTTAGTTTTACTTTATTTTGAAGAAGTACATGAGTGCTGTCAACTCTGGGCAGATAAAAAGGAAACCATTTAGTCTGGTTTTATTTAATTATATCGCCTTATGTAGCCTATTCTGTACGCTATCAATTCGAGAGGCAGACTGAAAGAGGAAAAGGAATCCTGAGGACTCTGAGACACGGCAGCCACGCCACAGCCAAAAATGAGCCACGACATAGGAAAGCTATTACTGCACAAATGCACAACGTCCCGGGGTCTTAGTATTTCTTCAGCATCCACGGTTCATTAGAAATTAGTAGTTAAGTTATTTAAAAGAATTAAAGGCCTCAAGGTGAAAGAATATAATGTCAATTTTGAAGGTTTTTAGAATTGAGAAAGTATTTAACATATCACTTGTGGCTGATTTTCAGGCCTACTTAATTATTTAAAATGACTAATTATGGTTAGGTAAAATACAGAATTGCAAATTAAAAATTCAAATGTGTAACAAAGATCTCTCTTCAGTTCTTGTTTTAAAAAAAAAGGACAAAACTAAGTACATAAAATTATATTACAAATATCAGGGGAACTGCAACCATCATCAGATTTTTTTTAATATAGAAAAATAACAAACTTTCACCCACACACATTTACTTCATGTGAAATAGAACTACAACATTTTATATAACGTGGTTTTTCTGCTACTAAAGACTATTTGATGCAAAATATATTTTGTGCAAAAATTAAAGGGACTGTATTTCCAGAGAGTAGAAAAGGGAATCACTAGCGGGTACCCATTGTTAGGAACAGAGTTTTTCCCCAACACCTATCCCACTGCCAGCAATGGGAGTGGTGACAACTGGTGACATAAAAATAAACATATTACTTTGAAATAGATAATGCCAGATTATTTCAATATTATGAAAAGCAAATCTTCACTCCTGACCACTTAAAAGACATGCCCTACAAAATTCTATTATGTTTTCAACATTAATCTGGACAGGGGATGAGGGTGGTGCAGATGGAAGACTTAAAAAAAAAAAAGAACGAGAGAGAGAGAAAACATACAAAAGGAATATATAAAACATTATGCATTTAGTAGAAATAATGAAAAATGACTTTGTGACACATTTTCCAAGAAAAGTTATTTTTACATATATTTAAATCCTGTAAAAACCAGGTATTGCAAGGGGTTAAAAACAAGTCATTGATGAATGATAACCAGTTTTACCAGAGTTCATGCAATTAATTATCTGAGTTGGAAAGCTACTGTCCCAAGTCACAAAATGTATGCTCTGCCACATGATTACATGTTAAAATCACTTATTAAAAGAAATTATTTTGTATTTGGTGCTGACAGAGCTCTTGAGAAAGTGCTATACAAACTGAAGTTGACAGAAATTTTTAAATGATAATCTCAAAATACCATACAAAAAATGTGTAAACAAAAAGATGCTTTAGAGTTGCAGGGCATTATAAAATCCATAATGTGGTTTAAGACAAAAGATCACCTCTTGTGTATTTAAAAAAATTGTTAGCATAATCCTAAAAGTTCAGAATCGCGTTGTCAACAGCAAAAGGCACTGGGTACAGGGCGGCCACGCTGCACAGGGTGGGGGTCCTGCAGCCGCCAGCTCGAGCCCACCACGCATGTGCAGGGACACGAAAAGATTCCGCACGCAACCAGTGCCACCTGGGAGGGGCTCTAGCACTAAGACACTCTTTCATCTACCCTGTCAGAGAGGAAAACTGCTTTTAAAAGAGATTATCAACAGTATAAATTCTGGTAAAGCACTGAAAATTAGGTATGGTATTTTTGGCACAAAAGCATTTTTTAAATCTGAGCTCATTTTGCAAAATATCTGTCTAGAATTTCTCATTTGAAAATAGAAACTTATAACATACACATAAATGTGTAAATGGTTTCATGAATGAATGAGTTAGAGTCTATGTTTCCTTAAACACTGCACACACCTTCTGTTTACTCCAGAACCAGGGATCTGCGTGCACACGTACCTCCACATTCCACATCTACAGATATTGCACAAGTAACATTGCCAAAGTACACACTAATGCAGTCTGGCAAGATTAGGGTTCGCCTTTCAATATTATTCTTTTCAGTATTCAGATTCAATACTACTTCCTAGAAAAGCCAGATGACCAATTTCAGAGAAAGAACGGTTGGCTACCTTTCCTTGACCCATAATATTAAAATCTGTACCGGTATATTTAGGCATTTCATTTACGTTTTCCAGCATTTCAAATTCAGCAAAACCTGTTTTTGATGTTTCTTATAGCATTCCTTCAAAAACAGGAGAAGCTTCGTCTAATGTAAAAAAATTAAAATAAGTCCAGAGGGCAGTAATTTTTCCACCAGAGATCTTGCTTCATTCTGAAAAGCACTGCAGAACAGTGCTGTTTAAGTCTGTCAGCTTTCAGAGAGCCATTAGGTGCAAAGTCTGCGAAAAAATTGTGTAACATACCGTGACAGCTGGATGTATCTTACTGCACAATATAATTCATTTCTTGCTCCCTGAAGCGTTTTAGGGTATGCTACAGCTGCTAAAAGGATTTCGGTTTTTCTTGGTCCTCTGTCTGTTGGGCCTGAGGTTGATGACATCTCCACCATTAAGGGTACTTGAATTCTGACCCAAGTGACTCCCAGCAGACGTGCTAAAGACACCTGGATAAGTTGAGGGAAAACACAGAGGTTAACACTTACGGACCTCAGGGTCACCTACTGCAGACTGTGCACCCAGCTTCTTAGTAAATCAGCAACATATGCAAGTATTTACAATTTTAAGCTTTTGTTTTCATTTCATTTAATAGCCAATACACAGGGTTCAAAGTTCAAAGGGAACCAAAGGGGTCACAGTGAAGTCTCTCACTCACCCCAGCCCCTCGCCTAAGGCACACGTGTTTAGAGTTCCCACGCATCCCTGCAGTGATGTTGTACACACATGTAGGCTGAAGTGCACATATGGTCTTCTTTCCTCCCTTTGTGTGCTTCTCTACACACTCTTTTCACTAACAATCATTTTTGAAATTTGGAATCTGTAAATATGATAATTTTAATAACTTCACTTACTAATTTTACATCATAGAACTTCCTCAACAGTACCTGCCTGTAGTTAACAACAGAATTTGTGATATGTCATGTTGATAAAGATACTGCATATGTAAGAGCCAGTAGTGATGTCAGATGTTCTTATCCAGGCTAAAACAACAGCAAAATGGTCTGCAGATACTCAAAGTGGTGAGCAGACAAAAGGGATGAACTAAAGAAAAACTTTCAACTGTTAGAGTTTTCATTTTGAACAATGTTGGTTCTAAAATGTAATCTCCAGTTTATGGGCTATTTATCGTCCACGATACACAAGACTCTGGGCCAGAGACACTATGAGCGACACAAAGACTACTAAGACTGATTCCTGCCCCCAAGAAGCTTACAATCTGATGAGTGAGGTGAGGCACTACAAACAGGCAGTGATGCTACAGGACACTCTATGTTAAGTGTCACAAAAGAGACAAGATCCCACAGATGGTATAGGAAGGGTCAACCACATCTAATTCATAAGAAAGGACAAACTACATGGAGGGACTGGACCCCTGGCAATGCCCTGCACTCAGGTCTCTGTTCATTTAAGAGAAGTGAAGGCTGTGCTTCAGCCAGACAGATAGCCAAGAGCTTTCTCCATAGACCTTGAGGGATGCACAGTTCTCAACAGAAGGTGGGAAGGGGAGGCCATTCTTAATGGAAGAGCCAAAATGAGCAAAGGGATAAGTAAGACAGCCCTAGGCAGGCTCAAGAAACAGCGGGCCCTGTGGTGGAACCGTAAACAGGGTACATTACAAAAGTGGGGCACAAGGCCGCACAGGAAGGATGGACCAAACTGTCTTTAAATGCTGGGATGAAGAGAGCCTGCACTGAATGTGTTCCACAACCAGAATCTATCAAAGGGCTTTAATCAGCAGACTGGAAGGAGACCAGACCAGACAGCGGCTTATCACAACTGCCCTGTCGTTTCTCAGAGCATGTGAGGTGTCTGACAGTAGGAACATACGCAATAAAAAGGGCAAAGTAAGAAAAGTTTAAAACAGGCCAAGAAAATGCTGTGTGTGTGTGTGTGTGTGTGTTTGTGTGTGTAGTGAGGAGTGGGATGCAGGCAGGAGGTCCTTAGGACAAAGGACCGGCGCCCATCCTCCCAGAAGCCATGGCCAAAAGTAAGACACGGACAGGTGCTTCCTGTTCTCCAGGAAATACTAAACTCTGCTGGCATCTCACGTTAAAAATCAGGATGGGTGCTCAGCAAGGTGGCAGGAAAGAGGAAAGGTGTGGAGATGGTGCAAGTGTCAAGTCAGAGAAACAAGTGTTCAAAAAGGACAGACCTTTAGAAAATTCATCAGTTAAAAAATCTTTTAACTCAATATACCTTTTAATGAGAGCTGATACTACTAAATTTAATAATCACTCATCTCATGATTTCCAGTCACATTTCTTAAAGAAATGAGCATACTGTATTTAAAAAAAACCCAGTAAATATGATAATAATGAATGGAAAATAAATTTACCAGGTAAACATGGGGCTAAAACTTCCTGGGTACTTACCAATTTTGTTACTACTTGAATGCATTGATTCAGGATCCTCAGCTATTTGTTGTTTAAGCTTCTGAAGATATTTTTCAGCCAAATATTTAAAAACTGGAATGAAAACAAAACCAAAAACCTTGCCAGGTTAGTATAATTATGCACGTAAAACCTGTTCTTTCACATCACTTACTATAATATTTATACTTACAAAACAAATTTAAAATTAGAAGTATACAATCTAGTTGAAAAAATTCAACTTCTAAAAATTATCTGAGTAATACCTAATTACAATGGTAATACTAATAAATATATAGCGGCATTTTATTAGTCAAGAAATAAAATATTACTTGTAGACTAATATTCAGCAACACTAAACTGACTCAGTCTTAAAAAGACTCTTTCTCTAGCTGAAAAGCACTATTCAGGGGACACTGGAGCAACAGCTGAGCTGCAATCTAATAAAATGAGCAGCAATTCCGGAATGAGAAGAATAACCACCATCTTTCTCTAATCTCACTTTCTTAAACTAGGAAACACTATTAAACAAGTTAAGGTCACTGTAGCTACCCAGAGGGGTGTCCACCGCTGTGGGGTTCTAACGCAGCAATTTCAGAAGGTACGCTTGAAAAGCACACACACATACACGCACACACATAGCCAGTTGTATTTTTAAAGATTAAAAAACAAAACAAAAGCCCACCAGAGTTTTGCTGTAGAGTAACAGCTGTTCAAAGACATTAGTAAATAATCAAGGACTCAAACTCAGAGCAGCATCAGCCTTTAAACTTTACTTAATGATACATGGCAAAGAGAAAATTCTATTCTCGTTACAAATACGATTTCTAAACAACAAAAAGAAAAGGCATAAGAAGAATAAACAAACTTCCTGCTGTTAACTGTTAAGAAGGCACTTTACCTTCCGTCACGTTGAGATCCTCCTTCACTGAAGTCCTGTAGAATCTCAGCTTCAACTTTTTTGCCAGTGCCTCAGCTTCCTCACTACACATCAATTTGAAAAAAATGCATGTAAAGGTACTTTCTGAGAGCTTGTTTTATTATATTTACTGCATACAGCCTGAGGACGGCGGTCAGCCCTTCCAGAACCATTGAGAGCTACACTCAGTGCTTGAGCAGGGTTTTCAGTCGTCACTGCTCTTGGGGGGGTAAACACCAGCCATCTCACTGTAACTGCAAGACACTTTTCTGTAAAGTCACTTACTCTAGCCTTAAAATGACTAAATGTCACTTTTCTTTATATAATACTTTAATTTTCTCTCTTCGGTTATTAAAAACACTTGAATTTAATTACACTCTGAAAGTCTTATACTGCATTACCTATTTTACTCTTATTGGCTACAAAACTACTTTGCTGCCAAAGCCGAAGTCAGTATATTGATGTGTCTAGAACAGTGGACTCCTAATTTTAGTTTCATTATGACTCCCAATTCTCTAAAATATTTCCCAATGATTCTACCACATGCCTCCCCCACCACTGTAATCAAGTTGGCCTGTGTCATCAATGACATACATAAGTGATGGCGTGTGACTTTGAGACTCCTATAAGAGGCACTGAGGTTTCCGCCTTGCCCCCTCTGGGATCACGTGCCTGGGGAAGCGGCTGCCACACGCTGAGGACACTTGCAGCCCGAAGGAGAGGCCACCTGCCCATGGCCAAGCGAGGGCGCCATCCCGGAAGCAGACCCCCCCCAGCCCCAGTCAAAAGCCTTCCTGTGGGGCTTCCCTGGTGGCGCAGTGGTTGAGAATCTGCCTGCTAATGCAGGGCACACGGGTTCGAGCCCTGGTCTGGGAAGATCCCACATGCCGCGGAGCAGCTGGTTCCTTGAGCCACAATTACTGAGCCTGCGCGTCTGGAGCCTGTGCTCCGCAACAAGAGAGGCCGCGAGAGTGAGAGGCCCGCGCACCGCGATGAAGAGTGGCCCGCGCTTGCCACAACTAGAGAAAGCCCTCGCACAGAAACGAAGACCCAACACAGCCATAAATAAATAAATAATGTGAGAAAAAAAAAAAAAAAAAAAAAGCCTTCCTGTGACCACAGGCCCCGGCAACATATTGACAGCAACCTCATGAAAACCCAGAACCAAGCCACCCAACTAAGCCACTCCCAAATTCCTGACCCACAAAAACTGTGACATAATAAATGTCTGTTGTTTTAAACTACTAAGTTTTGGGCTAATATGTTATATGGCAACAGACAACTAATACAAGAACTTATAAAAAAATAAGGTTAAAAACCAAGTAAGTATTTTCAAAGCCAGCAAAACGTTAATAATGTAGTAAACAAATACTTATACAGAGAAATTATCTGGATGCCAAACTCTGTTCACAAATATGGGCATAATGGTTCTGGGTATATAAAACAATATGAATCTGAACTGCTTACCTATTTAAACTCATCAACATACTTATGCTAGACATTAAAACATCTAGGGATGTCTTCCTTTTTAAATTTACTCATTTATTTATTTTTGGCTGCGTTGGGTCTTTGTTGCTGCACGCGAGCTTTCTCTAGTTGAGGTGAGCGGGGGCTACTCTTCGTTGCGGTGCGTGGGCTTCTCATTGAGGTGGCTTCTCTTTGCTGCAGAGCATGGGCTCTAGACATGCGGGCTTCAGTAGTTGTGGCTCGTGGGCCCTAGAGCGCAGGCTCAGTAGTTGTGGCGCATGGGCTTAGTTGCTCCGCAGCATGTGGGATCTTCCCGGACCAGGGATTGAATCCATGTCCCCTGCACTGGCAGGTGGATTCTTAACCACTGCGCCACCAGGGAAGTTCCGGGATGTTTCTCTTAACATTCTTACTCTGTCTAGATTTGACTTCGCATGAGGAGTTGGATTTGAGCTGCAAGGACCTGGAATTCTAAAAGGGCTTTCAAAATGTACTCCTTTAATTTTCTTTACTTCTGATTCAGTGTGAACGTTTTTTAACCCAAACCAATCACACAATAGCTCACAGAAATTTTTAAGTATAAGGCAGTCTTTTTTAAAACTTTCCTAAATTTTTTAAGTGTATGCAAAAACTAAAATAGGTTTTAGCTTTACAGAATTACAGCCACCCCGTCAACAGTAGCCACCTTACTTCTTTATACAAGAGTCATCAAGGAGATCGATCTTGTTTTGTACAAGTACAGTTGGTATATCTCCAACTTCAGCCACCACCTTCTCTCTCCAACTGGAAATCGCTTCAAAAGATTCCCTGTCTGTGGTGGAAAATACAAGCACACAAGCCTGGGCTCCTGTAAGTTCACAAAATAAAAATGTTATTTACATTAATGAAACAATCCTATGCAGGGTGAAGGAAACTTTTACGTATTCAAAACAATTTTTATGTAAATAAATGTTGAACTCATCTTTGTAGCACTTTTTTTTTTTAATTTAATTTATTTTATTTTTGGATGTGTTGGGTGTTCGTTGCTGCGCGGGCTTTTCTCTAGTTGCAGTGTGCGGGGGCTACTCTTCATTGTGGTGCACGGACTTCTCATTTCAGTGGCTTCTCTTGTTGCAGAGCATGGGCTCTAGGCTTAGTAGTTGTGGCACGTGGGCTCAGTAGCCGTGGCTGGCGGGCTCTAGAGCTCAGGCTCAGTAGTTGTGGCACAGGGGCTTAGTTGCTCCGTGGCATGTGGGATCTTCCCAGACCAGGACTCGAACCCGTGTCTCCTGCATTGGCAGGTGGATTCTTAACCACTGTGCCACCAGGGAAGCCCTATTTTTTAACATATAAACTCTATTTTCTAATTCAAAGAACCAATTTTTACCAAGAACAGTGGTTCTCAAATTTGTGCAAGTGCCAAAGTACCCTCAAAATTATACACATTCCTTGTGGAACACCACAAAATACTGATATATTTAATAACACTGTAAAAGCCAGAGAGAACAGTAAACTAGGCATGAATGACAGAGTTGCTGAGTTCTTCTCGTTAATATCTGTCACCTGCTTCTTAATTTCTTTTGGCACAGATTTAAGAAAAGTCTATGAGAAAAAAAAATCATAATTTTCTCATTCTATTTACTTTTTTAAAAAAATCTATATTATTTTATTTTAGTAGCAGAATACCAGCAATGCTAAAGAATGTAATTTAGGAACCAGTGCCAAGAGTAAAATATTTATATATAGTAGAGAGGAAAAGAGTTTAATTTAGTTTTTCATTCTCTTTAACTGCATAATTCCCATACCATACTCACTGACAATATTTTAACTATCAACTATCACATTAGGTTGATAATATCTCATTTTAAAAATAAGCATCAACCTTCTGTAAGAGGGTTTTTACCAATGATTTGCTGTTGAATCAGGCAGCATAGTGACAAAAACAGGTGAGAAGAGAAAATCATCCTGGAGTCAAGAGGGTTCCTCACTGCTACTCCTTCCTTACAGATACCCCAGGTGTAAGAGTTTCCTAGTAAGACTCAAGACACACATACCTGGGCTACCTAAGACACTCTAGGGCCAAAAACGGTTTGTTTATCACCTGAGGGAATATGGCAGAAACCCAAAGAACAATTACTGAAGGAAAAAACCAGCAGTTCACTATGACTGTAAAAGCAGAGGCTTCTCTCCTCTAGAGCAGGCTTTGGACCAAAGAATAAATTAATTATGCAAAACTGAGGGGTGGGGGACAGGCAGATTGACAGACACAGCCTGAGACTTGCTCAGAATTGAAGGAGAAGTAAAACTGAAGAGATCACACTAGCATACTGGACAACAAATTTATATTTACTTGAACTCTAACATTTACTTAAACTACAAATAAAACATTACTTAATCATACTTTAAGAAACTGTTTTGTGGGGACCTCCCTGGCGGTCCAGTGGTTAAGACTCCGCCTTCCAATGCAGGGGGTGTGGATTCGATCCCTGGTCGGGGAGCTAAGTAATCCCACATACCTCGGGGCCAAAAAACCAAAAACATAAAACAGAAGCACTATTGTAACAAATTCAATAAAGGCTTTAAAACACGGTCCACATCAAAACAAACAAAAATCTTAAAAAAAAAACAAAAACTTTTTTGTTATAAAATTGTTAGCTTTAAACCTAGAATTTTATATCAGTCAAGTGTCATTTAAATTTGAGGGTCCAATAAGGTATTTCCAAGTATACAAGGTCTCAGACACACAAAAAAACACTTATTAGAGAAGATGTTAAAAAAAACAAAACAAAAACAGCTAACAAACAACAAAAAAAACTAAGCAGATGGTGCCAGACATATGGGCAGTAAGAATGATTAACTAAGAGAAGTACAATTTTGTTTGAAAAATCAAGGATCAAAGGATAAAAGAAAAAGTCTGTCCACAAAACCCAAAATTATTTAGTGGGGGACTGGGTGGAGAGACCACACTGGGTGGGATAGGCCGTAGTGCCCTCTGAGGAGGAGGAGGAGGGACCTGGATTCAGTTAAGCCACCAGGGAGGCGAGCATGGTGCCCCCTCCCCAGAGGTGCCCTGTGTGTTCCCCGCCCCGACCCTCCAGCACGGGCTGCAGGGGGCGCTCTGCTCTTCTGCCAGGGGTGGTCTAGCACACCCCCTAAGGGGACTGGATGCCTGGGGAGGGGTGAGGGGGGATAAAAACCTCAGCTTCCCTGGGGTGGGGTCACCCTGAGGCGCGTCTCCCCACCCGCAGTAGTAACTGGCTCATTACTGCACTCTTTATGCACGGTTCTCCCTTCTTTCCCTGGCCTCTCACTTCTACATCCCACACCCACCCAGCTGCGTGTGTGTGCGTGTGGGGGAGGTGTAAAATGACCCTAAAAAAATAATAAAATAAATTAAAATGACCCCACACTGCTCTCCCTTCTTTTTCTTCCTTGGACCTCTAGCTCTGTGTTAGTACCAGCCATCTTTGGGAAAGTTGTTTTAATTTCTCTGTTGTTAATATTGAAAGGCAGCTAGTGTTTTCTACCCATATATTTTACAAAGACCTTCATTTTCCTACTATTCAATCTTCCTTCAATACTACCTACCCTAAAAATTGCACCATTGGAAAAGTTTCTTCATTATCATAGATAACAGTAAGTCACCCATAAATGGATCACTTCTAACAGTTAATAAACTACCTCACTTGTCCATGCATCAGAAATACAGAGCTCTGAATAAATTTTTGGTGTCAATGATAAGATCACCAATAGCAAGTATTTATTCCTCCTTAATAAGATCATTCCCCAAAAGTCACTATATTTTAATGCAATTCAGAAAATACTCTCTAAGACACATAATGTGCAGAGAGTAATTCTATCCTCAAATCACTGACAGATCCTACAAGATCGTCTGTAGGCTGGTCCTGAGTGTGGCTGACAGCAGCATCAGTGTCACCTGGGAGGCTGTAGAAATGCAGACTCTCAGAGCCACCCACAGATCTACAGAATTCAGTTTGCATTTTAATGAGCTCCCCAGGGGATTCCTGTGCACAGCCAAGTTTAAGAAACACTGCTCTAGCGTACACTGGCAAAGGCTTTAAAAATACTATTATAGATACTACTCAGGATTTAAAATGCTGTTCCTTATTCTTTTTGACATTCTATACAGTCTAAAGCACATAAATTATTCAATGAACCAATCTGTCACAGATTCCATGCTCACATAATTTCAAAACAAACCTCAGACTTGCATAGTCTAATTCTGTTGTTCCTTAATTCTTGCATTTATAATTATAACTTATAACTAGCTTCTTGTCCAGAGCTATTTCATTTCCAACAATTTATATTCATTTATATTTGTGAAAAAAAATTATTTTTTAAGAAAATAAGGGTTTCCTTCTACTTATGTGCATGATCTCAAATAATAGGTCTCAAGTCTATAACCTAATTTACATATACTTAGAAGCATTTTTTTTCTGAGAACCAAGTCACAGTAAAAAACTGTAATAAAAATCTACTTCATGTTGTATGTAACTTTCTGTACTAAGTACAGTTTCTGCTGCCTAGGATGGACTTTCTTAAGGGTTTAACAGGAGTCATCTGGGCTCCCAAAGGCTTCCTAATATGAACTGTGCTCTGTTCTAACCTACTAATAAGGGGATCATGTTTCCACATGTCTCACTGTACAATGAAGCCAGCATTCTAAGAACATAATGATGCCTTGGAGCAATGGTCTTGCTATAATAGGTCTTTTAAATGAATTACAATAAATTTTTTCTTTTTTAAATATATTTTTTATGCATCTTGAATAACACATTTTTAGGACATAAGTCAGTAGGTCATAATTTTATAAGGCATAGTGTTTCTATCACTAAATCTCTATCTCAACTCATTCTGCCCACCTTACCTTTTCTTCCTACTCTTTATTTAATTATATCGTCATCTGAATCTATACTACTAGCAGATATTACCTGGTGCCTAGCCGCCATCCAGTGCCCCGTCCCCAAGAACACCTCTCCCCCTCTGTACGGTAGCCTATGGTTTAGGCAGCTAAACTTCCCTCTGCCTTGGGGGAGCCCCAAGTGCGCCAAGCCCATTAGGGCAATCACCTTCCTCTGACTACTCACTGTAATCTGATCAAAGGTGGTCTAATCAGATAAAAGCTCTGGACTTCTGGTCCACTGTTGTGGGAAGTAACCCTCGGTCCCCAAGAATGTGAACAAAAAGCACTGCCGATGGTAGCAAACTTGCAGACAAGAGGAAAATCGGCATGAGGACGAACCCCACACGGGGAGGCAGGCAGCCAGGAGAATCAGCAAGGTTAGAGTCCCAACAAACCACAAATGAAAGCTACTCCCAGTAACAAGTCAACAGACGCTAAATAAG
This sequence comes from Balaenoptera borealis, assembly GCF_965194805.1. Lineage (NCBI taxonomy): Eukaryota > Metazoa > Chordata > Mammalia > Artiodactyla > Balaenopteridae > Balaenoptera > Balaenoptera borealis. The sequence continues at coordinate 64,927,713 of NC_138869.1, read as the reverse complement.
TCGGTTTGAAATTGCTTTTCTGCTGTCAGCAACCAAAAGCACTCTGATAGAACCTCAAAAAAAAAAAGCATATTAAGTCCAATATGCCATTTCTCAAATTCATGTAACATTGCCACTGTTTGTTCCTTAATTCAAATAGGGATGTGAGGGAAAAAGCTGAAGCTGAAGACCTGTCTAAGTATCCACCCTCTTTGCCATTTTAACATAGTTGGCTAAAAAACGTTACATTTTAAGAAAAACTTTTAACAGATCTATTTATACACTTAAGATTGCTTTAAGTTAAAATGTTAAACACAGGGAACTCAATGCTGTTTAAAGCCTTTTAGTCCAAATGAAACAAGGTGAAAAGAAATTTGAACATCACCCATATAAATTAAGATGTAAATACTAACAATTATGGGCTCTCTTTTTAGTTTCTGGCAAAGAATGTTTTTTGTAAACATATGAAAGAGAAACGGTATGATTCATGGACATCTAACAAGTTAAAACAAGAAGTCTGCAACAAATTGGATGAGTCAAGTTAAAAAAATTAGAAGATAATAATGTTGAACAAAGTCTTATGGCAGTGGGTATTAAAATATGTTTAGCTACCTGGTCTTTTTCTTTAAATTAGGGACCCAAATGAGCTACTTAACTGTACAGTTCCAACATTTTCTCCTTTTTATTCATATACGAATCAAATCATTTTGACATTTGACCAGTTTTGTCTTTTTTTAAGTTAAACTTTATTTTGAGATAATTGTAGACTCACACAGTTTTGTCCTTTTAAGTTAGAGAGACATAATGATAATATTTTCTCCAAAAAGAACCATATTAGTTAAAAAGTAATACTGCCACATCACATTGTCAAAAGCTTAAAAAGAAATAACCCAACCTATTTTTTTCCACACAAAAAGAACATATATTTTATGCTGAGAATTTAGAGAAGAAAGCTAGGTAGGTAAAAAGAGGCATTTCCCCCAGTTTATTTAAGTCTTAGATCCTATCATTGTAGCTCTTCCCTTTCACATGTATGTCATACTTCCCTGAACTCGTATAGCCTAGAGAAGGCTTTACCCACATTAAATATCATAACAAAATGCCATCTTGTCTGCCAGGGCTTTACTTTTTCTTATGTTAGTTTCCACTCAGACTATGTAGTCATTTCCCTGTAGTCAGAGGTAACTATTCACAACTTCTGACTTATTAGGTCTGGGAATGCCTATATGAGTCATGTAATTCTAAGGCAGAGATAAACAGTCTATAGCACAGAGTATTATTTACCACCCAACAAGATCTTTAGAAGAATAATAGCCTGGGGTTTTAAAAAATACTTTGGAATTAATTTAAATATTCTTAAAGAGAAATCCTTCTATGGGAAACAAGAAAAGCAAAGTTCTTTGTTCAGCTAAAAGAACATGTCAAAACAAACTAAAGACACCCATGATTTACCTCGATAGTAGGCCTTTGTTATTGCATCAAACTCCTCTTGACCTGCTGTATCCCATAACATGAGCCTGACGTCTTCATCATTAACTCTGAAACAAGAGATGAATGTATTTCATATGCAAAGGAAATGTCTGTATTTTATTTTTCAAATCTGGAGGTATTAAAATTACATTGTTGGGCTTCCCTGGTGGTGCAGTGATTAAGAATCCACTTGCCTATGCAGGGGACACGGGTTCGAGTCCTGATCCGGGAAGATCCCACATGCCGCAGAACAACTAAGCCCGTGTGCCACAACTACTGAGACTGCGCTCTAGAGCCTGTGAGCCACAACTACTGAGCCCATGTGCCACAACTACTGAAGCCCATGCACCTAGAGTCCGTGCTCCGCAACAGGAGAAGTGACCGCAATGAGAAGCCCGCGCACCGCAACAAAGAGTAGCCCCTGCTCGCCACAACTAGAGAAAACCCGTGTACAGCAACAAAGACCCAACGCAGCCAAAAATAAACAAACAAATAAATAAATAAATACATTTATTTATTTATTTTTAAAAAACAACTACATTGCTGGTTTCACTCTGAAAAAGTCTGAGTGCTTTTAAATGCTGATACCATTACCAACAGTGCGAGTAAAGGGTGAAAGACACTCCCCTAAAGCTGTAATTTTACACGATTTGGATTCATCTGTCATGTTTTTTCCTTCAACCACAGTCACAGATAGTGGTGGCTCTAAGACTAGCATCCGAGGGGCCCACACCTGAGGATTCAACCAACTGAAGATAGAAAATATTTGGGAAAAAAATTCTAGAAAGTTCCAAAAAGCAGAACTTGAATTTACTGTGTGCCTGGCAACTATTTACACAGTATTTACATTATATTAGATAGTATAAGTAATCTGGAGATGACTGAAAGTCTATGGGAGCACGTGTGTAGGTTAAATGCAAATACTATGCCATTTTATACAAGGGACTGAGTGCCTGTGGGATCCTGGACACCCAGGGTCAGCTGTCCTGGGAAAGGGTTCCCCTTAGGTCAGTGCTTGCCCTCCTCCTGCTACCTTATTCTAATGGGGGTAGAATAGTAAGAAAGTAAAGAAGCAGCTTACCACTTGGTTGTCCTTTAACCCCCAAATTAACTCTGTTCTGTCACACCTGTTGCCTTATTCGCAGCCAGTGGTTCTGTTCTACAGAGTCACTGCCAACAATGAATTAGCAAATCCTGAACCATTCCTCTGAGGGAAAATAGCAGGCGGGCAAGGTGCTTGTGAGCCCCTGGTTACAATTTCATCAACTGATCAATATATAACCTTGTTTTTTGCATTGTTCTGTTTAAACACACCTTATTTAATATACACTGTTGATTCACTAACATTGAACCCATGGCCAACAGTACTATAACTGGTGCCTGAACGAAGCTTATCTAATACATGTGTTTTCTCCATAAGGCACGTCACAGCTCACCAGAGGGCACTTCAGCTCTAGGCTTGGGGCCATTTTAAACAGCGAAACTACCAACAAAAAGCACAAAAATGTGGCACAAAAACAGAACATGAAAAGGCCACTCATGTACGGTATGAGAGATGAAACAAAAACGCAGAGGGTCGCCTTGTTCAACCTCAGCCGGACGTGTCTGTATAAATGACTCAAATTTTTTGCTGCTCTGTGCATGTCCACAAATGACCACCAGAGTACTGGGAGTACTGAGTCTGGGGTTACAAATAAATTTTAGCATGCAGTGAATTTGCAAATATGAAATCCACAAATAATGAGAAGTAACTGCACACTTAAACTATAAATATGGAATCTATGAATAATAAGGGTCAACTGTATACTTAAAATATTAATTTGGTCCAGATAGCAAGTGCAAAAAATAAACATCATCAAGATTTAAAATGAATCCCCTTAAAATATCTAAGAAAGGAAGCAAATAGAGAAGTATTTTTAAAAAGAGGGTAACAGAATACAGATTATAAATTCAACAATCTTTAAAACAATGAACACAATTATCTTTGATGCTAGTGTCTGGGATAGTTAAATCAGACTTGTTTAATGTTTCTTATTTCTTTGTGATACATTTGAGCTTGTCTCCTACAATTTAAAACATCCTTAAAAGTTCTCAGGACTAATGACAAAAAGTGTTACTTTGATGTGTTTTAGAATTCAATTGGATTTCCTTTTCCCAGGAGTATTTAATCCTCTCAAATCTTTCTCTTATTTCTTTAAAGTAAAAACAAATTATTAATTCTCTAACTTCTATATGCCCAGTTTTAAAAAGAGAAGAGACATTTTACACAAACAGATCCCATAATATAAGAGATGAAAATTATTCTGCGAGACAGGTAACTTTCCTTCCAAATAAAATAGTGGACAGAAATCTCAGTAGAATCAAGCGTCAGTTTGTGTTTAAGAAGTACCCAGGGTGCCACCAATAAATATAAAACAGATGTAAGATAGAAAAAGAGAGAAGGGAGAAGTGTAGGAAAAAAAGAATAAAAAATGAGAGAGGAAGGGAAGAGATGGGGGAGGGGGAAAAAAGAAGGCAAAGACACACAAAGGAGTGAATAACTGAAAACCCGCTGCCACTAGACGCCTAGCCTTGGATTGTATTGTACTCAGTTACTATTATTCTGAGCAAACTCTTGGACACAGGTCACAAATCAAAACCGAGAGGATAAAACAGCCAAGTACATACTGTATCTGTCGCTCCAAAAAATCAACTCCGATGGTTTTCTTGTAGTCTTTTGTAAAAATGCCTTTGCAATACCGCTGAATCATACTTGATTTTCCAACTGCGCCATTCCCTACAACCACCATCTTTATGGCCACTTCCATATCTTCCTCCAACATTTTTGGAGTTGAAAAGGTTTCTGTGCCAAATTTAATTCCAGGTGATCCGATCTTCTCTCTCAAATCTGTGGTTTAAAATGAAATTATTTTCTCATGACATAAAAACTATATAAAATAAAATAAGCTATAATTGTTTTATCAAGAAATAATCATAATGAATTGCAAGAATTTTTTTCCGTGATGAAGGCCCTCTCCCCACCCTGTTCAGATAATGTAAATTCTTTGAAAAGAGAGACAATAATACCATTCACTTTTGCATCCTTAACAACAGCAGAATGTATGACTTCCAGGTACCAATAAATGCCTAGATTACATAGTTCCGCCTTTCACTGAGGCTAGAGTATGGGCGTTAAGAGTCGAGGCCTGACTTACTAGTTGCTATTTACTACTGGTTCTGTGCTCTTAGTGAAGTTATTGCTTAACCTCTTGAAGCTTCAGTTTCCTGAGGATATTTACCTCACAGGATTGTTGATCAGTGATAGATACAAAGCACTTAGCACAGTGAAAGTTAAGCGTTCAAAAAAATGGTAGTTTCCTATACCATAATAAATCCTCCATGGATAGTTACCACCAAATGGGCAACAAATACAAAATCTAAGGAAACTGCTCTTCATCCTCACAGGTAATAATTAATGTCCCTAGAACAGCACCCTAAGGAAGGGTTTTGTATCATGCTATGCAACCACGTGATAGCATCGGGCTCTTAGTTACAGTGCTTTAGTGTTTAGATTACAATGGATCCTCTACACATCATCTTATACCATGCATTGTTTTCATTAGTTTCAGACTAGTTACAGTTACTCATATAATGAAAGTAACAGAATGTGTACTGTCTGCATTTTAGACTGGAAAGAACAGAAAGCCAACTTCTTCATATTTCTTCTTAAAATTACTAGTTAAGTTCCTGCCTACTTAGCTATTATATTCCAGCTACCTTAACCAAAAATCCATTTATACAACCACTACACAAAACATGTCTGAAATGTGAAGAGCATTCCTTTCTTTGCCCCTAATGGAGTCTCAGTAATTGTCCCTAATGCTTCACAAACTTGCACAATTATAAGAAGCATCTAGGAGCACTTGTTAAAGTACAGGTTTTAGTCTCCACTTCAGACATAATTAAATGATTAAAACAACAAAAAGTATTGGAACAAGAGAAAGAAGATGACAGAAGCAAAAATATGGGTAAATATAGCAGACTTCTCTTAAATGTTCTACGTTACATTTGACAGTTGAAAGAAAAATTATAATACTGTTCAATACGGTTTTCAATATACGTAGAAAAAACATTTAAGACAAGTAATTATATGTGGAAGAGGGGACTTCCCTGGTGGTCTAGTGGTTAAGACTCTGTGCTCCCAATGCAGGGGGCCCGGGTTCTATCCCTGGTCAGGGAACTAGATCCTGCATGCCACGAGCCCGCATGCTGCAACTAAAAAAAGATCCTGCATGCTGCAACAAAGATCCCACATGCTGCAACTAAGACCTGGCACAGCCAAAAAAAAAAAAAAAAAATTATACATGGAAGCGGACAAAAGGGAGGTAAGGTTTCTTTACTTCACTTGAACTGGTAAAATGTTGACACCAACAGACTGTGATAATTACCTATGCAGCTAAACAAGTTACACAAAGAGATACTCAAAAACACTATAAAACACAATAAAACAAAACGAAATTCTAAAAACAGAAAACTATCAGAATCCAATCAACATTTATAGAGCTGTCCACGCAACAACAGCAGAATATACTTCAAGCACCCACTGAACATATACCAAGATAGAACATATTCTAGGCCATCAAACAACCCTCAACAAAAGCAAAATAAAGGGACCACAATGAAATCAAACTAGAAATCAGTAATGGAAAGATAACAGGAAAATCTCCAAACATTTGGAAATTAAAAACACAGATTTCTCAACAACCCATGGGCCAAAGAAGACACTCAAGAGAAATTTTAAAAATAAGTGAATTGAATTAAAATGAAAATATAATATGTCAAAATTTATGGGACACAGCTAACATACTGCTGAGAGGGAAAATTTATGGCACTAAATGCTTACCTTAGAAAAGAAGAAAAGTCTCAAATCAATAATCTAAGCCCCCACCTCAAAAAACTAGAAAAAGAATCGCAAAATAAACCCAAAGCAAGCAAAAGGATGGGAATAATAAAGAGCAGAAATCAATGAAATTGATATAACCATTAGGAAAATTGAATTTATAACTTTAAAAACTCAAAAAGAACTCTCCAGGCTCAGGTGATTTCACTGGAGAATTCTAACAAACTTTTCAAGAATGATACATACTCTCCCCCAGAATACAGAAGAGGAGAAAACACTCCCTAACTTATTTTATAAAGCCAGCATTATCTTGATACCAGCACCACACCAAGACAGTACAAAAAAGAAAACTAGACAAATAACCCCTCATGAACACAAATGCAAAAATCCTCAACAAAATATTAGTAAATCGCATCCAGCAATATATAAAAAGAATAACCGGGACCAAATGGGCTTTATTTGGGAATGCAAGGCTGGTTCAATACTCAAAAATCAATCAGTGTAATCCACCATATTAACAGGGTAAAGAAGAAAAACCACATCAACATCCATTTGTGAAAAAAACTCTCAGCAAACTAGAAACAGAAGAGGACTTCTTCAACCTGATAAAGGGCATCTATTAAAAAAAAAAAATCTACAGCTAACATCACACTTAATTCTGAAAGACAGATTGAATTCCCCCTTAGACTGAGAACAAGGTAAGGATGTCCACTCTCATTACTCCTGTTTATCATTAGGCCTAGCCAGAGAAACGGGCAACTAAAATACATAAAACGCTTATAGATTAGGGAAAAAACTATCTCTATTCACAGATGACATGATTGTCTATCTAGAAAATTCCAAGGACTCAAACAAACAATCCTGCAACTAATAAGTGAGTTTAGCAAGGACACAGGATACAAGAGCAACACACAACACTCAACTGTATTTCTAATATCCTAACAATGTACAATTTGAAGCCAAAAATTTTTTAAATGATATTTACAATAGTTTCCTCCCAAAATGAAATACTTTGGCATAAATCTAACAAAACATGTACAGGATCTGTATACTGAAAACTACAAAACACTAATGAAACAAAGAAATAAATGGAAAGATATATCATGTTCATAGATTGAAAGATTCAACAAAGTAAAAATAGCAATTCTCCCCAAATTGATCTACGGTTTGATATAATTCCAAAGTACCAGCAGAATATTTCGTAGTTAGAGACAAGCTGATTCTAAACTTCTTATGGAAAGGCAAATGAACTAGCATAGCTAAAACAATTTTGAAAAAGAATAAAGTTGGAGAAGATCATGCTACCCAATTTTAAGACACTATAAAACTACATCCATCAAGAAAGTTTGATACTGGCAAAGAGAAAGATACAGAAATCAATGGAACACAACAGAGGGCCAAAACAGAGCCACACAAATACAGCCAATTGATTTTTGACAAAGGTGCAAAACTATTAAATGGAGAAAAGACAGTCTTTTCAACAAATGGTGATGGAACAACTGGACATTCATATGCAAAAAAGTAAACCTTCCCCTAAATCTTACACCTTATATAAATAATTTTAAATAGATTATAGATCTAAATATAAAACTATAATATCTAGAAGATGAAAATCTTCTTGACCTGGGATTAGGCAAAGTTCTTAGACATGCTACCAAAAGATGTACAAAAGGAAATATGGATAAATTAGATTTCATCAAAATTAAAAACATTAGCTCTGTGAAAGACACTGTTAAAATAATGAAAAGAAGCTATAGACTGCAAGAAACTTTTGCAAAACATATCTAACAACTTGTATCCAGAACATATAGAGAACCCTCAAAACTCAACAAAGAAACTACTGAATTTAAAAATAGGCAAAAGTCTTGGCCAGATACTCACCCAAGATTATATATGCCAATTAAGTACATGAAAAGATATTCAACATCTTTAGCCATTAGTTAAAGACACATTAAGACCATGGGATACCACTACATGCCTATTAGAATGGCTAAATTAAAAAATCCGACAATACAAAGTGCTAAGAGAGGAGGTGGAGCAACTGGAACTCTCACATGTTGCTGGTGAGAATGCAAAATGATAGACCCACTCTGGAAATCAGTGTGACGGTGTCTTACAAAGTTAAACATACTTTATATGATCATGTAATCCCAATCTTAGCAGTACCCTAGAGAAATGAAAACTTATGTTCACACAAAAACCTGTATAGCAATGTTTATAGTAGCTATAGTCATAATCACCAAAAACTGGAAGCGATCCAAATGTCCTTCATTGGGAGCACATCCATCTAATAGAATACTACTCAGCAATAAAAAAGAATAAACTGTTGATACATCCGACAACTCGAAGGAATCTCAAAGGCATTATGCTGAGTGAAAGAAGGCTACATGTTGCATGATTCCATTTCTATGACATTCTGGAAAAGATCAGTAATTGCTAGGGGTTGGGGTAAGGGAGAGGATAGCATGAATGTTTTGGAGGTGACAGAACTGTTCTAAATTCTGTTATGGTGGTTACATATATCTAAAATTCACAGAACTGCACACCCCCCAACAAAGTCAATTTTACCATATAATAATTTTTAAAATAATAAAATGTAAAGAAAAGTAAGTGGAATCAGCTTTTAACACAGGCAGTCTGACTCCTGTGATTATCAGCCACTACTCTACAGCCTTAAAGAACAATACCAAAACAATTAAATTCTTAGAAAGTAAGCATAATTCTGAGTACAATACTTTAAAAGCTTGACAGTAACACTTTACATGTGTTCTTTTTCCAAGTTTAATGTTAAAGATTTTGCCAACCAACAGCCGTCCAATACATTAGAAAAGTAAAGGATGAGTTAACTCGCTGATCAAAAGGGTGGCTTTTTCATCACAGCCTGTACTTCAGCACAGGTATGATTATAAAAACACTGAAAAACTTCTCAAGTTCAATGAAGTTACCTAGAAGATGTAAGGAGTTACATAAAACCTGGAGAAGTAGACAGCCCTTTTCTGACTGTACTGCCACTGGGATCCCCGAGTGAAGTGACTCTGCGGTAGCCAGTGTCAAGGAGACCGCGTAGTCAGGCTCATTCATATTCGAGCGGAACCCGAGCAACACCGGGGCTGGGTGGGGCCGCAGGCAGAGAAGGGGCCCGCCGCCTAGGACGGGGTCTGGAAGCCAGGGTGGGGCTTGGGCCCTTTCCCCGCCAGCCCCAACCCACACCTAATGCCCCGTCCCCACCGCCCCGCTGCATCTCCCCGCCCGAGGGCCACCCCAGGGAGGCGGGGGCGCGGGGAGGGGAAGGGGCGCCGGGGGTTGCGCCCACCGCCTGCCGCGGGTACCCGGGCCCCGCACTCGAAGTGCGCGCGCGGCGGTCGGGCCGGGGAGGGGCGCCCGGCCTGGATGCCCCCGCCGAGACCCTGTCCGGCCCCCGGTGGGCACATCCCGGGCCGCGGGGACGGGCGGGTCCTCCGCAGCCAGACCCGGTCGAGGGCGATGAGTGCGGCCAGCCGCCCCGGGCGCGAGCCGCTACTCACCGTCCCCGCGCCGCCCGCCGCCCGCCGCCCGGCGCGACCGCTCCTCCTGGTCGCGGTGTAACCGCCGTCTCCGCCGCCCGGTGCGCCAGCCCCCCGGCAGGGCCTCCGGCCGGCTCGCGCCCTCTTTTGCTCTTTTAAGAATGACTGTGATTTTTTTTCAGGAACTTTATTGGCAGAAGGAATTGGAACCAGCAGATCGCTGCGGCCCCGCTGCTGAGGGTAGGGCGCGGGAGACTCGCCTCCCCTCAGCTGCGGACGCCGGGCACTCTGAGCATGCGCCGGACTTTCAGTGCGCACGCGCGCGCCGCCGGCCTCGCCCCGCTGCCCCGCCCCCGAGCTGGCTGAGGCTGAGGGGTGCGGCGTTCCCTGTGAGGCAGCTGGGGGCTGGTGGGGTTCCAGGAGGTGGCGGGAGAGGACGCTGCCGAGCAAGGGCCGCAAACGCTTCGCTTACCCAGTGGTCAGCTTTCAGAGTCCTCACGGGACGTGCCCGCCCTGGATAGACCTTATAGTCTTGACCGGAGGACATCCAAGTGGCGGAGTGAGCAAAACTGGAGCAAAGTCGAAAACGCACTCGGTCCGTACTCTGTGACTGGACCAAGTGCAAGTCTGCGATGCTTAATAATTCAGAGAACCAAACAGAAATCCAAAAGTTGGCCCCCAAAGCAACCTAAACTTTGCTAAAGTTGTTTTAATACTGTAAAATAGAATAAAAAAAAAAAAAAAGGAAAATACCAAGTGTTGGCGAGGTTGTGGAGTAGCTGAATTCTTCCGTCCTGCTGCTGGAATGTAAATTAGAATAACTTTAAAAAACAATTTGGTGTGCTAGTAAAGAAGCATACCCTATGACCTAGTAGTTCCATGTCTATGTGTTCAGCCAAGAGAAGCGGTGTGCTTACGGGGGCACCAACAATTATCAGAATGTTCACAGGAGCATTTGTTTTAATAATCCCAAATGGAAATATCGCAAAAGACCATCAACAATAGAATAAATTAATACATTCACAGTGCTCATATACTGGAATACTACTCAGCAATGAGAAAAGTGACCTGCAACTACAGGCGACAACATGGATGAACTGCAGAAACATAAAGTTGAGCATAAAAAGTCAGACACGAAAGTGTTACTGACCAGGGTTCTTGGCCTTCCCTAATCAATAGAAATTGACTAGAGGCCAGATAAGAAATTCAGGCAAGGGCTTCCCTGGTGGCGCAGTGGTTGGGAGTCTGCCTGCTAATGCAGGGGACATGGGTTCGAGCCCTGGTCTGGGAGGATCCCACATGCCGCGGAGCAACTAGGCCCGTGAGCCACAACTACTGAGCCTGCGCATCTGGAGCCTGCGCCCCACAACAAGAGAGGCCGCAATAGTGAGAGGCCTGCGCACCGCGATGAAGAGTGGCCCCCCCCTTGTCACAGCTGGGGAAAGCCCTCGCGCAGAAACGAAGACCCAACACAGCCAAAAATAAAAATAAATAAAACAAATGTGGGGTTTAAAATGTTCTGATTAAAAAAAAAAAAAAAAAAGAAATTCAGGCAAGGCTTTATTGGGACCCCTGCTGTAGCATGGGGGAGAGAACAAGCAACATGTTCCCTTGCTTGCTGGCTTGCTCGCCCGGGGTGCGGGGGTGGGTGGCGGGGAGCAAGCTTGTTCCTTATACGGGGTGAGGGTAGGGGTGTATCCAAGGGTTGGGCCGGAGGGGTGGCTTAGGTGGTCTGCCCACCCCTTAGGTGGTGTTGTGAGCAGGGGGCATGCGCAGTACCCTGCTTTTGCTCCAGGCTCTTCAAAAGTGGCAGTTGGGTTTTTTGGTCTCTTTGTATTTTTTGGGTCCAGAATTTGCCCCAACGTCGCAGACACGCAGTTATTTTTAGTCCCATACAGTTTCTTTGTATTTTATTGCTCGAGGAGAAGTGTGTCCATGTGCAAGCACTGCAGCAAAGGGACCCTGGTCCCAGCCTGTCTCATTCCCCCCTAGAGACTCTACACCCTTATTCTTAAGGGTAAGGGGCCGAAGGTCTCTTCTTCTTAAACTTCTTCCTGCTGGACAGGGGCCGCAGACCCTAGCCTGCCCTAGATGTCTCTCACTGACTGTTTCAACGACCTGTAGGGACCTGGGCCACTTTCCGCTGGAATGGGCTGAATTCCTTGAGCCATCATGAGCTTACTTCAAACCCTTGGAGCCTGAAAGACACAAACTTAACCAAAAGGTTAAACAAACAAGGGCTAAAAAGGAGAAGAACAATGATAGCCATTAAAGGGCCTAGTAAGGGAAGGAACCAGGGTTAACTTTGGGCTTCCTTAACTGTTGACCAGACAAGGGAGGCAATATCGTCCCTGCCAAAATTATGAAGCCACTCTGCCTTGTTCTGCCAGAAGGTAATCAAGGAACAGAAAATTGTCAAGAACCACATCAGCCAAGGAAAGAAGAGAGGTCCCAAGTCCTGTTAAGGGTTCAAATAGGAGCCAACCCACTACATCATTTTTACTTATCTGTTGATGGTGCCTGTCTTTTGAATAGGTATCTCGGATTGTCCACTGGCTCACAGGTGTATTGTTCTTCTGTTGTGACCTGCGGGGTTTCTGGAGGTAAAAGCTTTAGTCTGGACAAATGTACCTAACTAGATATCCCTTGAAGTTTGACAGCAGTGGGGGTGGCTAAAATTACTTTATAGAGGCCCTTCCATTTTGGCATTAGTTGGTCTTGGGGGGACCCCTCTTTCCAGGTTTTAAGAAGAACTTGGTCCCCAGGGTTTATTTGTGAAGGAACTGCTCCTTCCTCTGTAATTTTAGTGGGAGTCGGCAGTGCCTTGTGGGCATAGTCCTGAATTGCCTTCTGAACTTGTCCTACATTAATAATATATCTCAGGGCCTGGTTCACTTCCTCATCTAGTAGAATGTCAGTAGTAAGAAGAGGCCTCCATAGGTCATTTCAAATGGGCTAAGCCTCAGACCACTCCTGGGGGCTACATGGACCCTGAGGAGGGCAATAGGAAGCAAGTTGGTCCAGGGTGCATGAGTTTTTTGGCAGAGCTTTGCTAGGTTTTCTTTAAAGTATGGTTCATTTTCTCTACCTTCCCTGAGGACCGGGGGTGCCAAGAGGTGTGTAGCTTGTAGTCTATCCCTAGGGCCGTTGTGAGTCTCTGTGTGATTTTGGCTATAAAAGAGGGCCCGTTATCACTCTGGAGGGACTTTGGAAGTTCAAACCAAGGAATTACTTCCTTTAAAAGGGACTTACAGACATCCATAGCCTTTTCAGATCAGGTGGGGAAGGCTTCAACCCATCCTGTGAAAATATCAACAAACACCAGAAGATATTTATATCCTGATCATGGGGGCATTTGGGTGAAATCTAACTGCCAGTCTTTCCCTGGATATGTCCCTTGGCGTTGGATTGGCCTGAGTAACGAAGGGGGAATTGGATGGGTCTGTGGGTTATTATGGGCTCATAAATCACAGGCAAGTGTTACTTGTTTTACTGTTCTTTTAAGCCCCTTCCCTGAAAAAGCCTTTTGCACCAAGTCCCATAGTGCCTCCCTCCCATAGTGGGTGGCATCATGTAAGCTCTTAGTGAGTTTCCATTGTTGGGCCTCAGGGATTAGAACCTTATCCCTTTTTATACCAGCCTGTGCTTCCCTTCTCATAGCCCCACTTCTCAGCATTTTCATGTTCCTGTGGGGAATACTGGGGAAGGCTAGAGAGTTCAGGGGGGCCAATCACTAGAGCCATAACTTGTTTGGGTTCCTGCAGCCAAGCTGCCTGTTTTGCAATTTGATCAGCTTTGCTGTTCCCTTAGCTCACAAAAGAGCCATCCTTCTGATGGCCCTTGCAGAGGATTACTGCTACCTGTGTTGGAAGCTGCACTACTTCTAAAAGAGCCAGAATCAAATCTTTATGTCTTATGGGGGAATTTTTAGCAGTTAACATTCCTCTTTTTTTTCCAAATGGCAGCATGAGCATGTAGCACATGGAACCCATATTTAGAGTTAGTAAAAATATTTAATTTCTTATCCTTCCCTAATTGCAAAGCACTCATTAATGCAGTTAGTTCAGCCTTCTGGGCTGATGTCTGGGGTGGCAGAGCCTTGGCTTCTATGACTTCATCTAGACCAGCGGTCCCCAACCTTTTTGGCACCAGGCACCAGTTTCGTGGAACACAATTTTTCCATAGACTGGGGCAGGGGAGGGGGGTGGGATTGGGATGACTCAAGTGCATTACATTTATTGTGCACTTTATTTCTATTATTATTACATTGTAATATATAATGAAATAATTATACACCTCACCATAACGCAGAATCAGTGGGAGCCCTGAGCTTGTTTTCACTTGCCACTCACTGATAGGGTTTTGATATGAGTCTGCAAGCAGTTGATTTATTATGGTCTCTGTGCAGTCAAACCTCTCTGCTAATGATAATCTGTATTTGCAGCCAGTCCCCAGCGCTAGCATCACAGCCTCAGCTCCACCTCAGATCATCATGCATTAGATTCTCATAAGGAGCGCGCAACCTAGATCCCTCGCATGCGCAGTTCACAGTAGGTTTCACGCTCCTATGAGAATCTAATGCGGTCTCTGATCTGACAGGAGGCGGAGCTCAGGTGGTAATGTGACGATGGGGAGCAACTGTAAATACAGATAAAGCTTCGCTCGCTCGCCCGCCGCTCACCTCTTGCTGTGCAACCCGGTACCTAGCGGGCCACGGACGGCTACTTGTCTGTGGCTGGGGGATTGGGCACCCCTGATCTAGACTAACTATGGCACACCCCGCCTTTTGGGTTCCCATTTCCACAAAACGGCTCCCATCTGTAAACCATTCGACCTCAGGGCTGTCAAGAGGCTCATCTAGAAGATCAGGCCTGCTGGAGTAAGTTTGTTCTATGGTCTCTATACACTGATGCAGTAGGTCTCCACTCTCAACCACTTGGAAGCAGAGTTGCTGGGTTCAGTGTTTGGCACACCTTTAAGGGGATGTCGGGGGTGTCCGTTAGAAGGGCCTGATAACTTGTTAAACTTCCTCCAGTCAACCAATGATGTCCTTTGACTTCCAGCACAGATTGTACCTGATGAGGGGTTAACACATCTAAGAGTTGTCCCAGGGTGAGCTTGGAAGTCTCATTAACCAACAGGGCTGTGGCTGCTACTGCCCAAAGGCAGCTTGGCCATCACAGGGCCACTGAGTCCAGTTGTTTTGAAAAGTAAGCCACTGGTCTCTGATCTGGTCCCAGCTTTTGGGTCAGGGCCCCTAGAGCTATCCCTGACCTCTCGTGAATGTATAGGCTTGTCCAAATTTGGAAGCCCTAGTGCTGGTGCTCTGCTCAACTCTGTCTTTAGAGTCTCAAAGGCCTGCTGTGGTCCCTATTCCATTAAAGGGGTTCCCTTTTTTCTCCCTCTGGAGCCTCATACAGGGGTTTGGCAATAAGGCCATAATTTGGAATCCAGATACGACAGAACCCAGCCATCCTGAGAAAGCCTCGGAGTTGTCTCTTTGTGGTTGGAGATGGTAATGCACTAGTTGCTATTTTTTGATCTATTGCCAGGGGTTGCGCCCCTGGGGTCAAAACAAATCCTAAATATTGAACCCATTGTTGTGAGATCTGAGCCTTGGTTGGAGAGACTTTATATCCCCTTTTTGCCAGAAAATTTAGGATCCTAACGGTATTTTGATCTGAATCTTGTTTGGTCTCACTACTTGTCAATAAATCATCAACATATTGTAGCAAAGTTCCCTTCTCAAGGCTCTGTTCCCTCAGTTCCCTTGCTAATGCATTTCCAAAAAGATGGGGGCTGTCCCAAAACCCTGGGGAAGCACTGTCCATGTATATTGGGTAGCTTCCAGGGTGTCAGCGTCCCTCCATTCAAAGGCAAAAAGGTATTGAGAGTCTAGATGTAGAGGAATACAAAAAAGTGCATCTTTGAGGTCCAAAACACAGAAATACGGAGTGCTTCCTGGCACTTGGGTGAGGAGTGTAGATGGGTTTGGCACTAGTGGGTGAATAGGCATGATGGCCTCATTCACTGCTCGTAAGTCTTACACGAACCAATACTCCCTGTTAGGCTTCTGAACAGGGAGGATCGGGGTGTTGCAAGGGGATTGGCAGGGCCTAATGAGTCCGTGTTTTAGGAATTTGCTGAGCAGCGGTTGGATTCACCTCAGCAGTGGTTGGATTCACCTTCAGGCTGTAAAGGATATTGTCTCTTCCAGGGGTATTCATCCCCAGGCCTTAACCTTCTTTTTATTGGGGGAACACATTTTGCCCTTCCTGGTACCAAGGTATCCCAAACTGCAGGATCTACCTGTTCTCTAATTTCTTGTAGGATGTCTTGGGAATATTTTGATGCCCAACAGGTGTGTCATCTGGGGCTACTAATAGATGCATTCTCTGTTCAGGTTCTTTACCTCCTTGGACTTCACCCTGTCCAAGAATATACTAGCTCCTAACTTATTTAGCAAATCTCTTCCGAGGAGGGGGACAGGGCATTCTGACATATACAAAAAGGAGTGAGTAATAATAATGGATCCGATTCTGCAGGCAAGGGGAGATGTAAATCGCCTTACCTTTGGATGTCTATCAACTCCTGTCACAGCACAGTCACGGTTGGAGAGGGGGACGGCTGCCCAAGTCAGAACAGAGCAGGCGGCTCCAGCGTCTACAAGAAATTCAGTTCTCCTACCTGCCACATTGAGGGTGACCCGAGGCTCTGCTGGAGTAATGAGGATGGATCAAGTGGGATCTGGAGCTGGGCAGGAGCTCAGGCCCATCAGTCGGTGTGTGGGAATCTCTCATCTGAGAGATTCTCAAGGAACTGGAGTGGGTCGGGTTTGCCCTTTGGGCATCCCACAGGAGGGAGCTCAGGACATTCCCCCTTCCAGTGCCCCCCTTACCGACAAAAGGCACACTGGTTCCAGCCCAGGCAGCTTCTTGGTGGTCTGTCCAGCCTCTTGGCCCTCCAGGGTCCACGTGAGGTGGTGGGTGAATCAGAGCAGCCAAAAGCTGCGTTATAATGTTGTGTTAATTTCTGCTGTATAACAAAGTGAATCGGCTATATGTATACATATATCCCCATATCCCCTCCCTCTTGAGCCTCCCTCCCATGCTCCCTATCCCGTCCCTCTAGGTCATCACAAAGCATCGAGCTGATCTCCCTGTGCTATGCAGCAGCTTCCGACTAGCCATCCATTTTACATTTGGTAGTGTATATATGTCAGTGCTACTCTCTCACTTCTTCCCAGCTTCCCCTTCCACCCCTGTGTCCTCAAGGCCGTTCTCTACGTCTGTCTTTATTCCTGCCTTGACACTATGTTCATCAGTACTGTTTTTTTAGATTCCATATACGTGCGTTAGCATATAGTATGTTTTTCTCTTTCTGACTTACTTCACCCTGTGTGACAGACTCTAGGTCCATCCACCTCATTACAAATAACTCAATTCCATTCCTTTTTATAGCTGAGTAATATTCCATTGTGTATATGTGCCATGTCGTCTTTATCCATTCATCTGTCAGTGGACATTTAGGTTACTTCCATATCCTGGCTATTGTAAATAGTACTGCAGTGAACATTGTGGTACATGTATCTTTTTGAATTATGGTTTTCTCAGGGTATATATATGCCAGTAGTGGGATTGCTGGGTCATATGGTAGTTCTATTTTTAGTTTTTTTTTTTTAAATATAAACATTTATTTAGTTAGTTAGTTTTGGTTGTGTTGGGTCTTTGTTGCTGTGCGTGGGCTTTCTCTAGTTGTGGTGAGCGGGGGCTACTCTTTGTTGTGGTGTGCGGGTTTCTCATTGTGGTGGCTTCTCTTTTTGTGGAGCACAGGCTCTAGATGCGTGGGCTTCAGTAGTTGCAACACACGGGCTCAGTAGCTGCAGCACGCGGGTTCAGTAGCTGTGGCTCTCAAGCTCTAGAGGGCAGGCTAAGTAGTTGTGGCACATGGGCTTAGTTGCTCTGCGGCATGTGGGATCTTCCTGGACCAGGGCTCGAACTCGTGTCCCCTGCATTGGCAAGCAGATTCCTAACCACTGCACCACCAGGGAAGTCCCTATTTTTACTTTTTAAAGGAACCTCCATACTGTTCTCCATAGTGACTGTATCAATTTACATTCCCACCAACAGTGCAGGAGGGTTCCCTTTTTTCCACACCCTCTCCAGCATTTATTGTTTGTAGATTTTTTGATGATGGCCATTCTGACTGGTGTGAGCTGATACCACATTGTGGTTTTGATTTGCATTTCTCTAATGATTAGTGATGTTGAGCATCTTTTCATGTGTTTGTTGGCAATCTGTATGTCTTCTTTGGAGAAATGTCTACTTAGGCCTTCTGCCCATTTTTGGTTTGGTTTTTTTTTTTTTTATATTAAGCTGCATGAACTGCTTGTATATTTTGGAGATTAATCCTTTGTCAGTTGCTTCATTTGCAAATATTTTCTCCCATTCTGAGGGTTGTCTTTTTGTCTTGTTTACGGTTTCCTTTGCTGAGCAAAAGCATTTAAGTTTCATTAGGTCCTATTTGTTTATTTATTTATTTTTATTTCCATCACTCTAGGATGTGGGTCAAAAAGGATCTTGCTGTGATTTATGTCATATAGTGTTCTGCCTATGTTTTCCTCTAAGAGTTTGATAGTGTCTGGCCTTACATTTAGGTCTTTAATCCATTTTGAGTTTATTTTTGTGTATGGTGTCAGGAAGTGTTCTAATTTCATTCCTTTACATGTAGCTGTCCAGTTTTCCCAGCATCATTTATTGAAAAGGCTGTCTTTTCTCCATTGTATATTCCTGCCTCCTTTGTCAAAGATAAGGTGACCATATGTTCATGGGTTTATCTCTGGGCTGTCTATCCTGTTCCATTGATCTATATTTCTGTTTTTGTGCCAGTACCATACTGTCTTGATTACTGTAGCTTTGTAGTGTAGTTTGAAGTCACGGAGCCTGATTCCTCCAGCTCTGTTTTTCTTTCTCAAGATTGCTTTGGCTATTCAGGGTCTTTTGTGTTTCCATACAAATTGTAAATTTTTTTGTTCTAGTTCTGTGAAAAATGCCATTGGTAATTTGATAGGGATTGCATTGAATCTGTCAATTGCTTTGGGAAATACAGTCATTTTCACAATGTTTATTCTTGCAATCCAAGAACATGGCATATCTTTCCATCTGTTTGTGTCATCTTTGATTTCTTTCATCAGTTTCTTATACTTTTCTGCATACAGGTCTTTGCCTCCTTAGGTAGGTTTATTCCTAGGTATTTTTTTCTTTTTGTTGCAATGGTAAATGGGAGTGTTTTCTTAATTTCTCTTTCTGATTTTTCATTGTTAGCATATAGGAATGCAAGAGATTTCTGTGCATTAATTTTCTATCCTGCTACTTGACCAAATTCATTGATTAACTCTAGTAGCTTTCTGGTGGCATCTTTAGGATTTTCTATGTATAGTAGCATGTCATCTGCAAACAGTGACAGTTTTACTTCTTTTTTTCCAATTTGTATTCCCTTTATTTCTTTTTCATTTCTGATTGCCATGGCTAAAACTTCCAAATCTATGTTAAATAATAGTGGTGAGAGTGCGTACCCTTGTCTTGTTCCTGATCTTAGAGGAAATGTTTTCAGTTTTTCACCATTGAGAATGATGTTGGCTGTGCGTTTGTCATATATGGCTTTTATTATGTTGAGGTAGGTTCCCTCCATGCCCACTTTCTGGAGAGTTTTTATCATAAATGGGTGTTGAATTTTGAGAAAAGTTTTTCTTCATCTGTTGAGATGATCATCTGGATTTTATCCTTCAATTTGTTAATATGGTGTATCACACTGATTGATTTGCATATATTAAAGAATCCTTGCATTCCTGGGATAAGCCCCACTTGATCATGATGTACAATCCATTTAATTTGCTGTTGAATTCTGTTTGCTAGTATTTTGTTGAGGATTTTTGTATCTATGTTCATCAGTGACATTGGCCTGTTATTTTCTTTTTATGTGACATCTTTGTCTGGTTTTGGTATCAGGGTGATGGTGGCCTCATAGAATGAGTTTGGGAGTGTTCCTCCCTCTGCTATATTTTGGAAGAGTTTGAGAAGGATAGGTGTTAGCTCTTCTCTAAATGTCTGATAGAATTCACCTGTGAAGCCATCTGGCCCTGGGCTTTTGTTTGTTGGAAGATTTTTAATCACAGTTTCAATATCAGTGCTAGTGATTTGTCTGTTCACATTTTCTATTTCTTCCAGGTTCAGTCTTGGAAGGTTGTACTTTTCTAAGAATTTGTCCGTTTCTTCTAGGTTGTCCATTTTATTAGCATATAATTGCTTGTAGTAATCTCTCTTGATCCTTTGTATTTCTGTGGTGTCAGTTGTTACTTCTCCTTTTTCATTTCTAATTCTTTTGATTTGAATCTTCTCCCTTTTTTGCCTGGTGACTCTGGCTAATGGTTTATCAATTTTGTTTATCCTCTTAAAGAACCAGCTGTTAGTTTTATTGATCTTTGCTATTGCTTCCTTCGTATCTTATTCATTTATTTCTGAGCTGATCTTTATGATTTCTTTCCTTCTGCTAACTTTGGGGTTTTTTTGTTCTTCTTTCTCTAATTGCTTTAGGTGTAAGGTTAAGTTGTTTATTTGAGATTTTTCTTGTTTCTTGAGATAGGATTATATTGCTATAAACTTCCCTCTTAGAACTCCTTTGGCTGCATCCCATAGGTTTTGGGTCGTCAGGTTTTCGTTGTCATTTGTTTCTAGGTATTTTTTGATTTCCTCAGTGATCTGTTGGTTGTTTAGTAGAGTATTGTTTAGCCTCCACGTGTCTATATTTTTTACTATTTGTTTCCTGTAATTGATACTAGTCTCATGGAATTGTAGTCAGAAAAGATGGGTGATATGATTTCAATTTTCTTAAATTTACTGAGGCTTGATTTGTGACCCGAGATGTGATCTATCCTGGAGAATGTTCTGTGTGCACTTGAGAAGAAAGTGTATTCTATTGTTTTTGGATGGAATGTCCTATAAATATCAATTAGGTCCATCTGTTCTAATGTGTCATTTAAAGCTTGTGTTTCCTTATTTATTTTCTGTTTGGGTGATCTGTCCATTGGTGTAAGTGGGGTGTTAAAGTCCCCTACTATTATTGTGTTACTGTCGATTTCCCTTTTTATGGCTGTTAGCATTTGCCTTATGTATTGAGGTGCTCCTATGTTGGGTGCATAGATATTTACAATTGTTATATCTTCTTCTTAGATTGGTCCTTTGATCATTATGTAGTGTTCTTCTTTGTCTCTTGTAATAGTCTTTATTTTAAAGTCTATTTTGTCTGATATGAGTACTGCTACTCCAGCTTTCTTCTGACTTCCATTTGCATGGAATATCTTTTTCCATCCCCTCACTTTCAGTCTGTATGTGTCCCTAGGTCTGAAGTGGGTCTCTTGTAGACAGCATATATACAGGTCCTGTTTTTGTATCCATTCAGCCAGCCTATGTCTTTTGGTTCAGTCATTTAATACATTTACATTCAAAGTTATTATAGATATGTTATGTTTCTATTATCATTTTCTTAATCGTTTTGGGTTTGTTTTTGTAGGTCTTTTCTTTCTCTTGTGTTTCCCACCTAGAGAAGTTCCTTTAGCATTTGTTGTAAAACTGGTTTGGTGGTGCTGAATTCTCTTAACTTTTGCTTGTCTGTAAAGCTTTTGATTTCTCTGTCGAATCTGAATGAGATCCTTGCTGGGTAGAGGAATCTTGGTTGTAGGTTTTCCCCTTTCATCACTTTAAATATATCCTGCCACTCCCTTCTGGCCTGTAGAGTTTCTGCTGAAAGATCAGCTGTTAACCTTATGGGGTTTCCTTTGTATGTTATTTGTTGCTTTTTGCCTTGCTGCTTTTAATATTTTTTCTTTGTATTTAATTTTTGTTAGTTTGATTAATATGTGTCTTGCTGTGTTTCTCCTTGGGTTTACCCTGTATGGGACTCTCTGCGCTTCCTGGACTTGATTGACTATTTCCGTTCCCATGTTGGGAAAGTTTTTGAGTATAATCTCTTCAAATATTTTCTCAACCATTTCTTTTTTTCTTCTTCTTCTGGGATGCCTATAATTTGAATGTTGGTGTGCTTATTGTTGTCCCAGTGGTCTCTGAGACTGTCCTCCATTCTTTTCATTCTTTTTTCTTTACTTTGCTCTGTGGCAGTTATTTCCACCATTCTATCTTCCAGCTCTTATCCGTTCTTCTGCCTCATTTATTCTACTGTTGATTCCTTCTAGAGTATTTTTAATTTCAGTTATTCTGTTGTTCATTATTGTTTGTTTGCTCTTTAGTTCTTCTAGGTCCTTGTTAAATGTTTCTTGTATTTATTCTATTTCCGAGATTTTGGATCATCTTTACTATCATTACTCTGAATTCTTTTTCAGGTAGTTTGCCTATTTCCTCTTCATTTATTTGTTCTTGTGGGTTTTTATCTTGCTCCTTCACCTGCAAGATAGTTCTCTGTATTCTCATTTTGTCTAATTTACAGTATTTGAGGTCTCCTTTCCCCAGGCTGCGGGGTCGTAGTTCCTCTTGCTTCTTTTCTCTGTCCCCGGTGGTGAGGTTTGTTCAGTGGCTTGTGTAGGCTTCCTGATGGGAGGAACTGGTGCCTGCATTCTGGTGGGTGGAGCTGAGTTTTTTCCCTCTGATGAGCAGGGCCGTATCAGGTGGTGTGTTTTGGGATGTCTGTGAGCTTAGTATGACTTTAGGTAGTCTGTGTGCTTATGGGTGGGTTTGTGTTCCTGTCTTGTTTGTTGTTTGGTGTGAGGCATCCAGTGCTGGGAGCTGCTGGCAGTTGGGTGGAGCCAGGTCTTGGATTCAGATGTAGGCCTCTGTGAGAGCTCTCAGTGATTAATCTTCCCTGGGGCCAGGAAGTCTCTAGTGGTCCAGCATCCTGGACTCAGTGCTCCCACCCCAGAGCCTCAGGCCCGACTTCTGGTCGAGGAACCAAGAGCCAGCAATTTCGCTCGTCCCAGCAATAAAGGGGATTAAAAAAAAAAGACTAAGAGAACCCAGACAAATGGTAAAAAGTAAAATCAAACAAACAAAAACAGAAACAAGGAAACATGCACACCCACAAAAGAAACAAAAACAGAACCAAATAAATCAAAAAGCAAGAGAACAGCCAGACAAGCAAAAGAACCCAAGAATGAAATCAAACAATTAAAAACACAAAACCAATAAACAAAATGAAAGCAGAGTGCCAAGTGAAGAATAAAGCAAACAAACAGACAAAAATGATTGAAAAAGAAGAAGAAGAGAAAGGGGGAAAAAAGACAGAACAACAGAAAAGCAATGTAGAAAGAGAAATATAAAAAAATTAAAATAGAAAATATATTAAAGAAAAAATAAAAAGGCAAACAAAATCCCAGAGAAGTGGTAAAAACAAAATCAAACAAACAAAAACAGAAACAAGGAAATGCACACATAAAAGAACCAAAAACAGAAACAAATAAAACAAAAAGCAAGAGAACAACCGGACAAATAGAAGAACTCAAAAACGAAATTAAACAATTTGGATTAAAACTAACAAAAACACCTAACCTAAAAACAAAACCAAAGCAGTGTGCCAATGAAGAATAAAGCAAGGAAACAGAACAAACGGATAAAAATGATTTAAAAAAAAAAAAAGAAAATAAAATGGGAAAAAACACAGGACAACAGAAAAGAAAAGTAGAAATGGAAATATTAAAAAATACATATTAAAGATAAAGAAGAAAAAATAAGGGAAAAGAACATGGAACAACAGAAATGCAAAGTAAAACTAGAAATATATTTAAAAATAAATATAAAAAATAAGAAATATGTTATAAAACACGGAGATCCCAAAAGACTAAATAAAAAATACGAAAATAACAAACAAACAAATAAAAGAAAGAAAGAAAAAGAAACAAACAAAAGCCAGAACCAACAACAGAATGAATCAAAACATAATAAAATTGATAGTAATAATTATGTTTCCCTGGAGTCTCCTCTGTAAGTGTCTTTGCACACACCGTGAGCCACAGCCCACCTTCGCCTCCCCAAGAGACCCTTCTCTGTCTCTGGGCTGGGGTCTGGACCTGCTCTGGGCCCTGGGGGACCACTCAGACTCTGATCTGGCCCAATTCCTTTGCTTGCCCCCAAAGTCCACAGCTGCCAGAGCTAGACCATTTTCATTTGTGGGAACACTCCATTGTCTGCTCAGATATTCCATAGACGCAGGGTCTACCTAGCTGGTCATGGGATTTAATCTGCAGCTTGTACAGCCGATGGAAAGATTTTTGATCTTCTTCCTTAGTCACCCCGTCCCTGGGGTTCAGCTTTAGGTTTTGTCGCCACCTCTGCATATGGTCCACCCACAGGAGTCTGGTCCTGAGGCTGCCTTGGAGCTCTTGGGTCTGGCCCTGTGAGGACAGGGTGCAGAGGTGATATGACTGCTTGGACGGTGGGATCCCCAGCAGTGCCAAATGTGCAGGGAAGCCGGTGGCCATGGGTGCAAGAGATATGGCCCTAGCAAGGGCCTTTTGTGGTGCCCAGCATAAGGCACATGAGGGCCGGCCCTGACCATGCTTTTTCTGGTGCCCTGTAGCAGGTGCTCAAAGTCCAGCTCTGAGGGGGTTTTTTTGTATTGTCTATAGGCTGGCGCTGGCGTGTGGGGAGAGAGAGGCTACAATAGTGGCTCCTCCCCCTGCATGTGACTCAGCAGTAGCACCCTGCTTCCATGGCAGTCCGGTCTTCCTCCATAGGCATTCCCTGCTATGGATTTCCTCCCTCCTGTCCCCTCAGTCCGTCTCCCCACAGCCAACAGCAGTTCTCACTCCGGGCCTGTTTTCCAATCCCCACGCTCCAGCTCCCAGCCCCCTTGCACACCTGTGAACACACGTCCCAGTCCAGGGCACGTAGGGCTGCGGTATGGGCCATCTGTGTATTTCTCACTCTGTCCCATCTGCCACAGATTGGCTGCTTCACCCTCATCCAATAGCCTCAAATGCTTCCCTTCTGTCCCAATCGATTTCCCCATCAGAGAGGGGGTTTCCCCAAGTTCAGGAATCTCAGCTCCCCTGCCCTGGGGTGCAGGTCCTACCCTGCTTCCTCTCCTCCTCCTTCTCCCTTCTTTTCTCTGTCCTACCCAGTTATGCAGGGATCTTTATAGTCCTTTCTGGTGTCCATGGTCTTCTGCTAGTTTTCAGCTGGTGTTCTGTGAGAATTGTTGCACCTATAGATGTATTCCTGATGCATCCGTGGAGAGAGATGAACTCCACGTCCTCCTACTCATCCGCCATCTTGAATCCCATGATCTTCATAGTCCCAGCATGGGTTGTGTTCTGAGATTGCATCCCCACCCACCTGATAAATTTGGTGGTGTGGATTGGTGACCAGTAGGCCCTCTGTGTGTTCCCTGGCCTTTCTCAATATATGCTCCTTTTCATCCAGGGTGCAACAGTGGGCCAGAATAACCATGATGTATTTGGGAAGTCTATCAAAAATTTTAAAAAGTTTAAAAACACCCGGTCAGATAGGATCATAGGTTGCTGTGAAACAATACTTATTCCTTGAGCTAAGGTGGGAAAAAAATCAAAAGTAAATACAGATCACTTGAAGGCACAGAAACTCACACAATCTGATATCAAAAGGAGTATTCCAGGAAAACTTTGTTCTCTTATGAGAGAGACAAACCAAATCCAGTCCTGCATTAGTCTATTCTTAATAAAATCCATTTACCTAATCAAAGTTAATCCAACCTTAGAAGACCCTGACCACATACAAAATTCTTTTCTCAGTGTTCCTCTTCTGCAAACTGTCTATAAATTTCTGTAGCCATACTTGTCCCTTATTCTTTCCCCATTCAGAAATAACAAGCTTTAGGATAAAATCACCCTTTTTTCTTTAACCAAATATATTTCCATTCCTCATACCTTCTTTTCTGAAAACAAACACTTTTCCTTAAGCAACCATGAACTGTCATTTACATTAGTGTTCCATAGATTGGTAAAGAACATCTCAAGGTGGCACCAAACATCTTTAGTTTCTCTCTCACAAGAAGACAAAAGTAGATAAATTTAGACCTGTTTAGCAATTAATGTTCCCAATATTTTACCTTATTTGAAATGGCCTGGATATTCAGTGAATTCCTATCATTTAACTTAATTTAGTTTCAAATTTACCAAAATTTGGAGAGACTGTTTTAGATGGATATTTCCAAAACACAACCATTCCTATAGACTTTACCAAAAAGCTCTTATCCCGGTTACATCTACTTAAAAATTTAATCATATTAGGTTGTCTTCCCTGTTGACAGATTTTATAACAGAAACACGTGCACTTATGGACTTCCAGTAACCCTAGGTACAATAAAAGTATTATACTTAGTGTTGATAACTCTGAAGACAGGTCTGTATTAACTAAACCCACAAGCTTACGCTAGACAAGCCAATTTCTACAGAGCCAGAGATCTCATAGTTTTCCTGCTTGAATTTAAAATGGCCCTTTTTTTTTGCCTCAGTCTGGAGGACTACAGATGAAACAGGTAGTTCCTGAGAGCCCAGGCAGAGTAGTTACGTTGCAAAGGGAGAGGAGAGAAAAATGCAAGCTCCTTTCTTTTCTTTTTGTTCTCTAAAATCCCACCAGGTAACCCAGGGCTGGAATCTCAGGCAATGTGGGCTGTTTGTATTTATTTATTTATTTTTAATTAATTAATTAATTAATTTTTATTTTTGGCTGTGTTGGGTCTTTATTGCAGTGCACAGGCTTCTTATTGTGGTGGCTTCTCTTGTTGTGGAGCACAGGCTCTAGGCACATGGGCTTCAGTAGCTGTGGCACATGGGCTCAGTAGTTGTGGCTCATGGGCTCTAGAGCACAGGCTCAGTAGTTGTGGCCCACAGGCTTAGTTGCTCTGTGGCATGTGGGATCTTCTTGGACCAGGGCTCGAACCTGTGTCCCCTGCATTGGCAGGCAGATTCTTAACCACTGCACCACCAGGGAAGCCCAGCTGTTTGTATTTCAAGGCTTAAGTGCTACACCGTACCCACAATGTCGGCAAAGACTTGCAGGAGCAGCTGGACAGACAAAACTGCATCACAAACAAAAATACCAATCACAAAACTTGAAGACACATACAAGAAGTTTTCAGGATAAAGGGGACAGGAGTGCAGGGGTGAGGACCAAGGGAGAAGTAAAGCGAGGAGGGACAGAAAAGACTGAAAAAGAGAAAGAGACAGAAAGAGAGAGAGAGATTGCTGTTTCAACCCGCCCCCTGTGGGTGTCTATTCAGGCACCAACCTGCATGCTTCCAGAAAGGGCCAGTGAAGGAGGGAGCACCCTGTCTACTGCCCACCAGGGTGATCAAGCCCGGAAACCAGCCAGTTGTACGTTGTCTGTGGGACTGCAACCCACAGTTGGGACTCTCACCCATGCATACAATTTGTACTTCATCTGTGGGTCCCCAACCCACAGGTGGGACTCTTACCCACACGTACACCAGTATGTAGAAATCTGCCTCTTCAGCCTGTTCCATACGGGACTTCTCTTGGTGTCAGGAAAATAAAGATGAGAATACTGGGATGATCAGACTTCTAGCCACTACATGATATGAGGTTTGAACCCCTATCACTCTCATAAATCTCCAGTCAGGGAGAGCCTGCTGGACCAAGGTCTGCACAGTGTGAAGCGAGTCTCTCCCACCTCTGCTTGTCACCCATCAAGGTGAGCCATTGCTGGCCAGAGGAAGCAGGTCTCACAAGCTGAGAGGAATGAGGCTGTAGCTGCCTGACGTCCACTCTCTTGGAAGGAGGGGACGGAAGTAGGAGAGGACACAGAGAGGAGAGGACAGAAAAAGAAGTAGAGAGATTTCAGGAGAGGGAAAGGGACAAAGGGGAAAGGGAAAGTGGTAAGGGAAAAAGGACAAAGGGGAGGGGGAAAGTGTTGCCTGAATGAAGGTACTGGGGCCCTCAGGGGCCAGGAAGGCAGACTTACCAAATGCGGTGACTTTGAAGCAAGAGGTTCAAGTGGCCGCTTGTCACCCGTGGGGAAGCTGAGTTCAGTGGTCCCAGAGGTGCCCAGATCCTCTCCCCAGAAGGGAACAAGTGCCCCACGTTGGGTGCCACAAATATGTTACCGACCAGGGTTCTTGGCCTTCCCCAATCAATAGAAATTGACTAGAGGCCAGACAAGAAATTCAGGCAAGGCTTTATTGGGATCCCTGCTGCAGCAGGGAGGAGTGAAAATAAGTAATAGGTTTCCTTGCTCACTCCCCAAGAGGGGGTGAGCTGGTTCCTTATATGGGGTAAGGGTAGGGGTGTATCCAGGTGTTGGGCCAGAGGTGGGGCTTAGGTGGTTTGCCTACTCCTTGGGTGGTGGTGTGTGCAGGGGGCATGCGCGGTACCCTGTTTTTGCTTCTGACGTCCTGTTTTTGCTCCAGGCTCTTCAAAAGTGGCAGTTGGGTTTTTTGGTCTCCTTGTATGTTTTGGGTCCAGAATTTGCCCCAACTGCACATGCACGCAGTTATTTTTAGTCCCATACAGTTTCTTTGTATTTTGTTGCTCGAGGAGAGGTGTGTCCATGTGCAAGCACTGCAGCAAAGGGTCCCAGGTCCCAGCAAAGGGTCCCAGGTCCCAGCCTGTCTCAAAATGACATATGAGTAAGTCCATTTCTGTAAAGCATAAAAACAGGAAAAATAATCTGCTAAAAGTTAGGTTAGTGGTTACCTTTGTTGGGGGGTGGATAGTGAATGGGAGGGGGGTTCCAATGGGCTCTATTTGTTGATCTTGGTGCTAGTTACACAGGTGTGTCCCATTCATGAAAAATCCACCAAACTGTACCCTTATGGACACTTTTACGTATGTGAATTATACTTCACTTGCAGTAATTTAAAAAATTAATTTAATTAAAAAATTTAGGAATTGTTTTACCTATAATTTCGATATAGCTTTGTAAATGTAAGCATAGTGATTATTTTGCAAGAAATTTAATGTCAGATAGCTACCTTATCTCTAGGATTTGTTTAGTATTGTCTCTTAAACTTGAGTAATGTAGTGACACCCTTTAAAAAAAAAACCCCGATTAAGAAATGGACAAAAGACTTGAATAGACATTTCTCCAAAGAAGATACACAAATGTCTAATAATTACATGAAAAGAGGCTCAATATCACTGATCATTAGTGAAATGCAAATCAAAACCACAGTGAGATACCACTTCACACTCATTAGGATGGCTATTACAAAACAAACAAAAACCAGAAAATAACAAGTGTTGGCAAGGATGTTGAGAAATTATAACCCTTATGCACTGCTTGATGGTAGGAATGTAAAATGGGGCAGCCACTATGGAAAACATTATGGCAGTTCGTAAAAAAAAAATTAAAAATAGAATTTATCATATGATCCAGAAATTCCACTTCTGGGTGTGTGGTGAAAGGAATTGAAAGCAAGAACTCAAACAGATCTTTGCACAACCATGTCCACAGCAACATTGTTCACAAAAGCCAAAAAGTGGCAGTGACCCAAGTGTCCATCTATAGATGAAATGATGAGGAAAATGTGATACAGACATACAATGGACTATTATTCAGTCTTAAAAAGGAAGGAAATTCTTACACATGCTACACCATGTATGAACCTTGAAGACATTATGCTGAGTCATAATAGGACAAATGCTGTATGATTCCACTTATATAAGGTACCTAAAGCAATCAAATTCATAGAGACACAAAGTAGAATGGTGGTTGCCAGAGACAGAGGGGAGGTGAGAATAGGGAGTTAGTGTTCAATGAGTACAGTTTCAGTTTTGTAAGATGAAAAAAGTTCTGGGGATGGATAGTGGTGGTGGTTGTGCAACAAAGTGAATGTACTTAATGCCCCTGAACTGTACACTTAAAAATGGGCAAAATGGTAAATTTTATGTTAAGTGTATTTTACCACAATTTTTATTAAAGGGGAAAAGAAAAAATCCTAGTGGGTCTCAGAGAATAAATCTGCTGATTAAAATTTGAGAGAAACTTCTTTTTAGTAAAACATCTTGAAGGGAATCCTCCCCAAATCATTCTTTTTCTCCTCCACCCCCACCCTGCTTTTCACTTCCATGGGATTGTTGGACATTTTCAGTGCAATTACGTCCACCTTTTATTTGACTCAAGTCTACCCAAGGAAACAGCAGAGATTTGTTTTTTTAATGATGGCCATTCTGACGGGTGTGAGGTGGTACCTCATTGGAGTTTTGATTTGCATTTCTCTAATAATTAGTAATGATGAGCATCTTTTCATATGTCTGTTGGCCTCTCTATGTCTTCTTTGAAGAAATGTCTACTTACTGACCAGCTACTTTTTTTTGTTTTGTTTTGTTTTAATTTTTTAGTTTACATTGGAGTATAGTTGATTTACAATGTTGTGTTAGTTTCAGGTGATTTAGCAAAGTGATTTAGTTTGCTGTTTAGTTAGTTTAGTTTTTACACATGTCTATTCTTTTTCAGATTCTTTTCCCATATAGGTTATTACAGAGAAAGATACTGTTTTTTTAAAAATTTATTTTCTTTTTTTTGAATTTTATTTATTTTTATTTTTTTATACAGCACGTTCTTATTAGTTATCAATTTTATACATGTAAGTGTATATATGTCAATCCCCACCTCCCAGTTCATCCCACCCCCCCACCACTTTCCCCCTTTGGTGTCCATATGTTTGTTCGCTACATCTCTGTCTCTATTTCTGCCTTGCAAACTGGTTCATCTGTACCATTTTTCCAGATTCCACATATGTGTGTTAATATACGATATTTGTTTTTCTCTTTCTGACTTACTTCACTCTGTATGATAGTCTCTAGGTCCATCCACGTCTCTACAAATGACCCAATTTTGTTCCTTTTTATGGCTGAGTAATATTCCATTGTATATATGTGCCACATCTTCTTTATCCAATCATCTGTCGATGGGCATTCAGGTTGCTTCAATGACCTGGCTATTGTAAATAGTGCTGCAATGAACATGGGGGTGCGTGTGTCTTTTTGAATTATGGTTTTCTCTGGGTATATACCCAGTAGTGGGATTGCTGGGTCATATGGTAATTCTATTTTTAGTTTTTTAAGGAGCCTCCATACTGGTCTCCATAGTGGCTGTTATCAGTTTACCTTCCCACAAACAGTGCAAGAGTGTTCCCTTTTCTCCACACCCTCTCCAGCATTTGTTGTTTGTAGATTTTCTGATGATGCCCATTCTAACTGGTGTGAGGTGATTCCTCATTGTAGTTTTGATTTGCACTTCTCTAATAATTAGTGACGTTGAGTAGCTTTTCATGTGCCTATTCGCCATCTGTAATGTCTTCTTTGGAAAAATGTCTATTTAAGTCTTCTACCCATTTTTGACTGGGCTGTTTGTTTTTTTAATATTGAGCTGCATGAGCTGTTTATATAATTTGGAGATTAATCCTTTTTCCGTTGATTCATTTCCAAGTGTTTTCTCTCATTCTGAGGGTTGTCTTTTCATCTTGTTTATAGTTTCCTTTGCTGTGCAAAAGCTTTTAAGTTTCATTAGGTCCCATTTGTTTATTTTTGGTTTTATTTCCATTACTCTAGGAGGTGGATAAAAAAAGACCTTGCTGTGGTTTATGTCAGAGTGTTCCTCCTATGTTTTCCTCTAAGCATTTTATAGTGTCCGGTCTTACATTTAAGTCTTTAATCCATTTTGAGTTTATTTTTGTGTATGGTGTTAGGGAGTGTTCTAATTTCATTCTTTTACATGTAGCTGTTTTTCCAGTTTTCCCAGCACTACTTACTGAAGAGACTGTCTTTTCTCCATTCTATATCCTTGCCTCCTTTGTCATAGATTAGTTGACCATAGGTGCATGGGTTTATCTCTGGACTGTCTATCCTGTTCCACAGATCTATATTTCTGTTTTTGTGCCAGTACCATATTGTCTTGATTACTGTAGCTTTGTAGTATCATCTGAAGTCAGGGAGTCTGATTCCTCCAGCTCTGTGTTTTCCCCTCAGGACTACTTTGGCTATTCGGGGTCCTTTGTGTCTCCATACAAATTTTAAGATTTTTTGTTCTAGCTCTGTAAAAGATGCCACTGATAATTTGATAAGGATTGCATTAAATCTGTAGATTGTTTTGGGTATTATAGACATTTTCACAATATTGATTCTTCCAATCCAAGAACATGGTATATCTCTCCATCTGTCTGTGTCATCTTTGATTTCTTTCATCAGTGTCTTATAGTTTTCTGAGTACAGGTCTTTTACCTTTTTAGGTAGGTTTATTCCTAGGTATTTTATTCTTTTTGTTGCAATGGTGAATGGGATTGTTTCCTTCATTTCTCTTTCTGATCTTTTGTTGTTAGTGTATAAGAATGCAAGAGATTTCTCTGCATTAATTTTTTATCCTGCAACTTTACCAAATTCATTGATTAGCTCTAGTAGTTTTCTGGTGGCATCTTTAGGATTCTCTATGTATAGTGTCATGTCATCTGCAAACAGTGACAATTTTTCTTCTTCTTTTCCAATTTGTATTCCTTTTATTTCTTTTTCTTCTCTGATTGCCATGGCTAGGACTTCCAAAACTATGTTGAATAATAATGGTGAGAGTGGACATCCTTGTCTTGCTCCTGATCTTAGAGGAAATGATTTCAGTTTTTCACCATTGAGAATGATGTTTGCTGTGGGTTTGTCATATATGGCCTTTATTATGTTGAGGTATGTTCCTTCTATGCCCACTTTCTGGAGAGTTTTTTATCATAAATGGGTGTTGAATTTTGTCAAAAGTTTTTCTTCATCTTTTGAGATGATCATGTGGTTTTTATTCTTCAATTTGTTAATTGTGTATATTGAAGAACGCTTGCATCCCTGGGATAAATCCCACTTGATCATTGACCAGCTACTTTTAATTAAAGTAACACATCAAATTTGAAGGACTTAGCTTGGTTATGTTGATTATTAAATGCTGAAATGTCTAATGAAGTAAAGATGAGCAGTCTCTATAAAGGAAAATATTAAATTAAAAAAATAGATTGTTATCCATGCTGAATGCCAACTTGGATGTAGAAGTTGTATAAAAAGCTTTTTTATTTTTCCAATTCTTGGGTCTTTCAGAATTCAGTTTTTCATATATTTAAGTGACAGATTCACTTAAGTATGTTTTTATTATTTTTCACTAGTTAAGAGAAATCAAAGGCTGAATTGGCTTTCTCCTTGGCTTTTGTATTGTAGTGTGTAACTCTTTTATAACTCTTATCAAATTCTATCTTTGTGCTATTATTAAATGTGTGCATATTTCATCTCTTCAATTAAAAATTTTATTCAAATTTTTCTACTTCTAAAACAGTAATGAAGCTAGTTTGCTCCTTTATTAGATTGTGGGCAAAAATATGTCATACCATCTTGAAATTTTCCATTATGGCTTTTACACAGATTACAAATTACAGTAATTAGAGCAGATTATAAACAAACGTTTTAAATTAAAATATGTGATACTTATTGCTGAGATAAATTAAAGAAGACTTAAATAACTGGAGAGATATATTATGTACATGATTGGAACTCAATACTGTTTAGTTGTCAGTTCTCTCCAATTGATCTATAGATTCAGGGCAGTTCCAAGCAAAATCCAGCAGACTTTTGGGCTGAAAATTTCATGCTGATCTAAAAATTATGCAAAGACACTAAGATAGCCAAAACAATTTTGAAAAAACACAAAATTTAAGAACTGAGACTCTCTGATTTTAAGACTTTCAATAAAAGTACAATAAACAAGATACATAGACCACTGAAACAGAATAGAATCCAAAAATAGACCCACACGAATAAAGTCAATTGATTTTTTTCTACTTTAAAAAAAAACTTCAAAAAAAATTTATTTATTTAATTTATTTATTTTTGGCTGCATTGTGTCTTCGTTGCTGCGCACAGGCTTTCTCTGGTTGTGGCGAGTGGGGGTTACTCTTCATTGTGGTGCGTGGGCTTCTCATTGCGGTGGCTTCTCTGTTGTGGAGCATGGGCCCTAGGCACATGGGCTTCAGTAGTTGTGGCACATGGGCTCAGTATTTGTGGCTTATGAGCTCTAGAGTGCAGGCTCAGTAGTTGTGGCACATGGGCTTAGTTGCTCCATGGCATGTGGGATCTTCCCTGACCAGGGCTTGAACCCGTGTCCCCTGCATTGGCAGGCGGATTCCTAACCACTGTGCCACCAGGGAAGACCCTGTTTGATTGATTTTTAACATAAACTCCAAAAAAATTCTCTGGAGAAAGAGAAAATGGTGCTGGAATAACCGGATATCTATATTTTTAAAAAATTTCAGTCCCTACCTCACACTGTAGTCAAAAAGTCATCGGTGATGGACTATTAACCGAGGTGTAAAAGCTAAAAGTCTAAGGCTTCTAGAAGAAAGCAAAGAAGAATAGCTTCATGTCCTTAGGGTAAGCAAATATTTCTTAGAACCCAGAAAGAACTTACTGTAAAAGAAAATACTGATAAGTTGGACATAGTAAAAATTTAAAACTTCTACTCATCAAAAGACATGGTTAAGAAAATGAATAGACAAGTCACAGAGTGGGAGAAAATGTTTTGTAATAATCACATCTGATGAAGGACTTATATCAGAAAAATAACTTATATTAAAAACATGTAAAACTCATTTATAGAAAGGCAAACAACACAAGTAGAAATGCGCAAAATACTTTAATGGCCACTTCACAAGGAAAGGTATATGAATAGGCAATAAGTGCATGAAAATGTGCTCAACATCATTAGTCATCAGAGAAATGCAAATTAATACAACAATGAGATACCTTCACACCTCTAGAATGCCCACAATTAATGACTGACAACACCAAATACTTGCATAGATGCAAAGCAACTGGGACTCTAGTCCAACCACTTTGGAAAAGTGTTTGACAATTTCTTGTACAATTAAAGAGATATCCTCTCTATGACTCAGCAATTCACTTCCATGTGAATTCCTAACCCTAACCCAAGAGAAATAAAACCTTATGTGTATGAGTTATACAAGAATGTTCAAAGCAGCTTTGTTTGTGCTAATCCAAAGCTGGAAACGATCCAAACAACCACTAACAGATGAATAGTTATTAAACTATATTATATTCATAAAATGAAATACTACTCATAATTAAAAGGAACAAAATATACAAAGCAACATGAATCAATCTAAAAAATTTTATGCTGAACAAAAGAAGTCTAGCACATAAGAGTAGGTGTTTATAATTTCATTTATATGAAGTTCTGGAGTAGGCGAATCTAATCTAAGATGAAAAAAATCAAAACATTGGTTCCCTCTGGGAACATGCCTTGACAAGGAAAAGGCACAAGGGAATGTTCTGAGGTGAGGGACATATTCTATACCTTGATACGGGTATGTGTTACACAGCTGTATGCATGCACCAAAACTCACTGAATTATTACACTTAAGACCGTTTATGTCACTGAATGTAAATTATACCTCAATAAAAAATTAGAATAGCAATGTTGTGCTTCTTTTCTGGGAAACACCACTTTAGTTAATATGAGTTGTAATTTCATTAATAATTCTTTGAGACTACTTCTAAGAAGGGAGATGGCTTAAGTGCTGACATTTGGATATCTTTTATGGAAACTGATCAAAATGGTCAATGAAATATAAAATTGAGGAGCAACCTAAGTAGTAAATACTCTATAAAGATGGCCCCCATGTGATTCCGCCCGTCCCTGTCCGTGTATGCAGGTCCTTCCATCAGGTGGGAGATCTTACATCTCCTCTTGAGTTTGACCTGGGCCTGGAGCTGCTTTGTCCAGGTGAATGCAGAGAAGTGACATTCTGGGATCTCTGAGCCCAGGCATTAGTGAACCTCTGCTTCTTTTCTCTGAAACCCAGTAGCCATACTGTGAGAAACGTCAGCAGTCAAGTGGGAAGGCCACGTGGCCAAGAATAAAGGCCTCCGCAGGCCCTGCTGAGCTCCCACATGACAGCCTGGAGCTGCCTTAGAAATGAACTCCCAGCCTCAGTCCCACCAGCCTCGCCAGTGCCATGTGGAGCAGAGAGGAGCTGCCCATGGAGCCGGCCCAGATTGCAAAATCACAAGCAAATAAATGATTGTTGTTTTAAATTACTAAATTTTGGGGTTGTGTGTTACATAGCAATTGATAATCAAAACAACTTGCATTAGTACTGGAATATGAAGAAAAATACCGTCTACACGCCACAAATGTCGAGGAATTTCTCTCAGTATATGTGGAATCAGATCAAAGGAAGATGTGTAGTGCTTGCTCATAATTCCTTTCCTGAGGAATGAATTCCTCAGAGCAGAGGAAATTCTGATGAAATGCTCCATACAATCCCTTTCGGGTTTTAGTTGGGATTGCATGAACAAACACTCGAGATGAATTTGGGGCAAACTCTCTTCTTTGTCATATTGGGTCTTCCTATTCATATTCCTGTCATAGCGACACTTTATACGTTCAAGTCTTTGTGTGTGTGCATGTGCGTGTGTGTGTGTGTTTGTCAATAAACTTTTTGAAATTTGTTAACTTTTCTGTTTATTCATCCAAACAAAGAGTATCTTTATTGGTCCAGTATTGGGATTTGAGATGGCTTGTGTTGGAGATTATCTGAGTCCTTGGGCAATTCTTTTGGTCCCCAAAAATGAAGGGGTAAAATTTTATTTTTTCTGTGGTGATTTGGCAAGATTTCGAGTATAAATAGCCTGTTTGAGGTATTGCGGAAGCTATCTGAGAAATTCACTGATGTGCCAACTGGTTGCTTCTGCAAGTCTTATTCTTTGGCGCTGGTCCCACCTTGCCTTCCCGTGCCCACCTGGCAACAGGCCCCAGTGCCCATGGTGGAGTCCACAGCATCAGTCCCCTTCCTGCTCATTGCACAAGGGCAGGCGTGGGGAGCGCTGTTCTCCTGGCGGGGCCTCCTCTGCCAGCCCTGAGCTCTGCTACTTCCGCTCATCGCGTGGGGATTTGGGTTCAGTAATGGACACCATTTACTCATTTCCCAAGCAGGTTTCTTCTTTTCCGTTTATTAAATTACAGACTGCTCAATTTCCCCCCCCAATCTGATCCTGTTTGCACTTTGTCTTTTAGAACTGGCTCTGTCCTATACCTCCTCTTTTTCTGTCCCTGAAACAGAATTATTCCCATTTTTATATTACACTGGTTATTTCAATGGCATTTGAAAGGGTGAAAATCACCGCCCTGAAATGGCAAGTTTCAGAATTATCTTTCTTAAAGGAGATATCTGATTATAAACAAATCTCTCCATAACATCCAAATGTCTCAGCCTAGCATTCAGGGTCCCCAAAGCTCACCTTCTCACTATGTATCTGAGATTTTGACCATGACCATTTTTAGAACATACCCACAGTTTGCCATCCTTGGGCTAATTACATTGATTTCCTGACCTGAAGAGTCTATTCGTTTATCATATAGTTATTGAGTGCCTTCCATATACCAAACACTGTAAATAGTAACATTAATTTAAATCAGTCATGCTTAAAACCTTGGAGGAAAATATTGTCTTTGATCAAAACTATATATTATTTGTCTAGATGTTTAAAAGTATCAAATTTTAAACTGTGACAAAGTAATATTTAGAGTCCATCTATTGACACACGAGCTGAATTAGTGCCATTGGTTCACATGTAAGGAAGCTAAACTGTCTGTCATCCTGAACTAGGTCATGTTGTACTGGGAGGTGAAGGCATAAGTAGTGTCAGCTAATGGTAAGTGAAGTCAGGGCAATAACACGGAAGGAGTCTGTAGGTTTGTAATGAAGAATCATTCCATGCATAATAACTGAAAACAGCATGGCAAGAGGTATGGTGGGTTCTTCTTTGACCAATTATAGATGCCAGGTGCTATAGACTGAACGTTTGTGTCCCCCCACTCTCCCCCAAATTCATCTGTTGAAATCCTAACCTCCAGTGTGATGGCATTAGGAGGTGGGGGCTTTGGTGGGTGATCGGGTCATAAGAGCAGGGCCCTCATTAATGAGATTGGTGCCATTATAGACAAGACCCCAGAGAGCTCTCTTGCCCTTTCTGCCACATGAGGACACTATGAGAAGATGACCATCCATGAACCAGGAAGGGGGCCTCACCAGACACTAAATCTGCCAGTGCCTTGATCTTGGACTTCCAGCCTTCAGAGCTGTAGGAAATAAATTTCTGTGGTTTACAAGCCATCCATTCTATGGTGTTTTGTTATAGCAGTCTGAACAGACTATGACAGAAAATTGGTACTGGGAAGTGGAGTGCTACAGTAACAAACACCTAAACATGTGGAAGTGGCTTTGGAACTGGGTGATGGGTAGAGGCTGAAGAGTTTTGAGGTGCCTAATGGAAAAAGTGTACATTGGCATGAACAGATGGTGAAGGGTGATTCTGGGAGAGCTCAGAAAGAAATTCAGAGGGCTGTAGAGAAAGCCACAATCTTCTTAGAGGATACCTGAGAATATTGTTGGAAATATGACAGTGAAGGCCATTCTGGGGAGATCTCAGACAGAAATGAGGTTATTTCTTGGAAACTGGAGGAAGGGCGATTCTTGTTATCAAGTGGCAAAGAACTTGGATGAATTGTTCACGTTCTAGTGTTTTGTTCTAGTTTCCGCATTCCCAACTGGTCCTGTGCCTCTAGCCTTCACCTTTCATCCATCCTACACATTGATGCCAGGATGACCTTTCCAAACTGAATTGTAAGACTTTCTCGGCTTCAGAGCCTTGAGCAACTCTTCACTGCCATTATTGTCAAACCCTTAGTATGACTTTGCCCTGGTCTTGTGCTCTAGTCTCCTCTCTTTCCATATCCCTCAATGTTTTCCTTGTTATCCTGCTATTTTGAATAAGTTCTCAGAATGCATCACGTTATCTGTCTCTGCGACTTTGATCATGCTGTTTCCTCTCCTAGAATTCTCTTCCCCTCCTTCCTTGCCTTACTAACTCTTTTATGTTCTTTAAGAATTCATTTAAATGCCACCACCCTCAGGAATTCCTCCCTTATCATCCCACACTGAATTAAGTATCTTTGCTTGGTTCTATTTCTTCTAGAATTCTCTTCTAGTGCCATGATTACATTTATATCATACTACTTCTTGATCTGCTATGTAAATACTGTTTTTTTCAGAGCACCTACAATGTATCAGGCACCATGCTAGACATAACTGGTAAAGTGGTGATTAATAAAAATAGTTATTGCCCATATGCTCATAGACTAAAGAGAAGACAGACATGGAGAAATTGTAAGTGCTCCAAAAGAGAACTAACAGGAAGACCTAGGGGGTCAGGAATCTTTAGGCGCAGACATTTCTGTATACTCCATTTCCATGAGTTCCATGATGGAAAGCTCTTTATTTCATGAGGCAGCAGATTAAATTTTTAGACTTTTATATTTTTTCTTTTATTTATCTGGAAAATCTCTCTCTAAAATTTTTACTCATTGTTCCTAGATATGCTCTGGAGGTGCTCAGGATAAGCTCACTCTTTCTTCTATATAGGAGCCCTTCAAATATTTTAAGATAAGTTATATGGCCATGTGTATATCCTGTTTTGGGCAGGAGTGGATGGGGTGGAGTGAGGTGGTTAAATATTCTCATTCCTTCAAAGTAAGAAGAAAAAAGCATTTGTACAAGAGGTAGTATCTAACTACCAGTTAAAGGTGGTAGATTGAACACAAGCACTCACCTTTGCTACCTCCTCAAACCTCACTCAAATGACCATAAAGAATTTTTAAAAAGGCATAAATATCTCATATTCAAACAGAATGAGGGAGAAGACAACAACAAAGGACTTTGGAAGCTGGAGAGTAGATGGATGATAAGTCCTCACTTGTCATAATCAGATTATATCCACGAAAGCAGAACCATGAACAGGAAGTGGAGGAAGCCTAGAAGTGAGCCATCTTGCACACAGACCTCCGTCTCAGAGGCTCAGGAATTGGCAGTATCATGAATATTAAGCACACCTTTCTATTCCAATGTTTTGATATCTGGGGCCTTACTGATCATGGGGAGGCTGTACCTCCCAGAACCAGCCAATTCCTGGAGATAATAAAATCCCCTTTTGGTGTGCCTTTCATGTGCAAACCAACCATTCCGGAGCCCACACCACCACCCACCCTTCTATTATCCCAGGGCCAGGTACCAAGCAACTAGGAACAGCCCCTATGCCACAAAGCCTGCTGAAATTATTCAAACTACCCACTCCTTAGCCTGCTCACCTTGCCTCTCCCATTCCTCCCATGAAAACCACAATAAAGGCTCTGCCTATATTTCCCCATCACTCCCTCTGCCTTCTGACCAACCTGGTACTTCCCTGTGAGGCTCTGTAGGGTGTGGCCTGCTCCTCCTCTCAGGAACTGTGAGTAACAAACTAACTTTCCTATGGCAGTTGCCTCCTGAGATGTTGGCCTCACAATATATATTAATAATAATAAAACCTAAATTTTAAAACGCCAGGAATCTCTGAAAAAGAAGGTAAAACAGGAGGATTTTTGGAGTTTGTATAAGAAGCAGTTAGATACTCCAGTTCTCCTTTGCTGTTCCCCCACCCCTTGCCTGCCACCATGCATAGCTGGTCAACTGCCCCTCCCCCATGACAGTGGAAACTTTGTTTACTTTCTTTTTTAAAAAAATTTTATTTATTTATTTTTATTTTTGGCTGCGTTGGGTCTTTGTTCCTGCGCGTGGGTTTTTCTCCAGTTGTGGTGAGCAGGAGCTACTCTTCACTGCGGTGCGTGGGCTTCTCATTGGTTGGCTTCTCTTGTTGCAGAGCATGGGCTCTAGGCACGCGGGCTTCAGTAGTTGTGGCACTCGGGCTCAGTAGTTGTGGCTCACGGGCTCTAGAGCACAGGCTCAGTAGTTGTGGTGCACGGGCTTAGCTGCTCCGCGGCATGCGGGATCTTCCTGGAGCAGGGCTTGAACCCGTGTCCCCTGCATTGGCAGGAAGATTCTTAACCACTGCGCCACAAGGGAAGTCCCCTGTTTACTTTCTGAGCAAAGGTGAACTAAAGAGAGCACAAGGCCTTGCCAGGAGTGAGAATACCACACCAAAAACAAGAGTAACAAGTGCAAGTCTACATATGAAGAGAGAAATCCTAGGTCCACTCAGCTCCAAGATCAGTAGCAAACAGGCTTAGAGCCCCCAAGTAGAACATTCGATACATTTTCTCTGGAACTCTAAGAAGCCCAAAAGAAAGCCCTAAATATACTGATAATTGGGGGTCTCTCCCAAGTCTCCTCAGCTGGATCACCCTATAGTGAAGCCCACCAGTTGACAAGTCCTGCCCATGCACACAGAGCTTCAACTTGGGCTTGAATGCTTCACTCTTAGATGGCGGGAATAGACAAGGATTCCAAACATGAGTAAAGTCTCCAACATCAAAGACAGAGACAGAAGCCATGTTTAAGCTAGAATTTAGAGAAAATAGAAATTAAGAGGAAAAGTTAAAAAAAAGCCAACTCATTAAAATCTACAGAGATATAAGGAAAAAATAATACATCCATGAAATAAGACTAGATACATAAAAAAAGGAAAATTATGAGAACAAAAAAGAATTCTTGGAAACTTAAAATATGGTAATGGAAAATAAAAATCCCAGTAAAAGGATTGAAAGATAAAGTTGAGGAAAACTCCTAGAAAGTAGAATAAAAATGGAAAGAGATATAAAATGGGAGAGAACAGATAAGGAAATTAGAGGATCAATCCAGGTTCAATCCAACATCCATAAAACAAGAGTTCCAGAAAGACTGGAGAAAGAGACTAGAGGTGAAGAAATTACCACAGAAATAACCCAAGAAAAGTTTCCATAATGGAAGGATCTGATATTACAGATTTCTCGTCAATTGTGCCATGTCTCCAGCACAGTTGATGAGAAAAGCCTATCATCATGAAATTTCAGAACATTTGGGACAAAGAGACCTTAAAGGTTTTCAGAAAGAAAAACCATCACATACAAAGGATCAGGGATGAGAATGGCCTCAGGCTTCTCAGCAGAAACACAGGGAACCAGACAACAATGAAGAAGGATCTTTAAACTTCTGAAGGTAAATAATTACTGACCCAGGATTTTTCACCAAGCCAAACCATCTAATAAACATGAAGGTAAAATCAAAACATTTTTATTCATTTATTTTTTAATTTATTTTGTTGAAGTATAGTTGATTTACAATATCATGTTAATTTCTGCTATACAGCAAAGTGATTCAGTTATACATATATATACATTCTTTTATATATTCTCTTCCATTATGGTTTATCACAGGATATTGAATAGAGTTCTCTGTGTTATACAGTAGAACCTTGTTGTTTATCCATCCTATATATAATAGCATGCATCTGCTAACCCCAAACTCTGAATCCATCCCTCCCCTACCCCCTCCCCACCCTGGTAACCACAAGTCTGTTCTCTATGTCTATGAGTTTGTTTTGCAGATAAGTTCATTTGTGTCATATTTTAGATTCCACATATAGGTGATATCATATGGGGTTTTTTTCTCTTTCTGACTTACTTCACTTAGTATGATCATCTCTAGGTCCATCCATGTTGCTGCAAATGGCATTATTTCATTCTTTTTTATGACTGAGTAGTATTCCATTGTATATATATACCACTACTTCTTTATCCATTTATCTGTTGATGGACATTTATGTTGTTTCTGTGTCTTGGCTATTGTAAATAGTGCTGCTATGAACATAGGGGTGCATATCCTTTTTGAATTGATATGACAACTCTATTTTTAGTTTTTCTGATGAGCTTCCATACTGTTTTCCATAGTGGCTGCATCAATTTACATTCCCACGAACAATGCAGGAGGGTTTCCTTTTCTCCACACCCTCTCCAACGTTCGTTATTTGTAGACTTTTTAATGATGGCCAGTCTGACTGGTGTGAGGTGGTACCTCATTATAGTTTTGATTTGTATTTCTCTAATAATTAGTGATGTTGAGCATCTTTTTGTGTGCCTATTGGCCATCTGTATGTCTTCTTTGGAGAAATGTCTATTTAGGTCTTCTGCCCACTTTTCTATTGGCTTTTTGTTTTTTTCTTATTGAGTTGTATGAGCTGTTTGTATATTTTGGAAATTAAGCTCTTGTTGGTAGCATCATTTGCAAATATTTTCTCCCAGTCCGTAGGTTATATGTTTGTTTTGTTTATGATTTCTTTTGCTGTACAAAAGCTTGTATGTTTGATTAGGTCCCATTTGTTTTTAAATCAAAACATTTATAGGCATACAAGGTCTCAAAAAATTATCTTCTATACACATTTGCTCAGGAAGCTAATGGAGAAGATACTTTATGAAAATGAAAGAGTAAGCAAAGAAAGGGGAACATGCAGAATCCAGGAAATGGAGATCAGCACAGGTGAGAGGTAAGGAAGAGCCCAGGCCAGCAGCTGTGGGGCAGAGAGAGCAGCCGAACTGGTAGAAGAGGGAGAGGCAAGAAGGGCTGTCTCCAAGGAGATAAAACTGATGGAGTACAAAACAAGTCTGAAAAGCATGTTGAGAGAGGACATATTTCTAGAAAAGGGTTTAGGATAAATTAATATAAGATATGTAGAAAACTAAGCAAATGACAAAACAAATACCAGAAAAATGAAAAGTTGTGAAAGAAAGGAAACATAATCATACTACATG
The DNA here is from genome assembly GCF_965194805.1 of Balaenoptera borealis. NCBI lineage: Eukaryota > Metazoa > Chordata > Mammalia > Artiodactyla > Balaenopteridae > Balaenoptera > Balaenoptera borealis. The sequence goes on along the minus strand of NC_138869.1, from coordinate 64,884,283 downwards.
TCTCAGCAATGAAAAACATTTCACAGTCATGGCAATGTAAATACTGAATACTGATCTAATCAAAAGATGAGACGATAATACATTATATTATGAGGAAGGAGGAGACATATAAATGAATATGTGTGGGTGTAGGGGGCAGTAAATGTATAAGAGAACCATGTTCTCACCTTCCATAAGAGGAAGTTGACAGATATGTAAAACTGAAAAATTTTTTTTAAAGTAATTGACCAAGTACAGAAATATAGCTATAAGTACTAAAAGAAACAGAGAAAAGGATTGAAAATTAGTCCTTTGGGAACAAGAATTGGGAAGAAAGCACATGAAGCTTTCTTTTTTTTCTATTAGTATTTATTTATTTATTTATTTTTAAAAATCTTTATTGGAGTATAATTGCTTTACAATGGTGTGTTAGTTTCTGCTTTATAACAAAGTGAATCAGTTCTACATATACATATGTTCCCATATCTCTTCCCTCTGCGTCTCCCTCCCTCTCACCCTCCCTATCCCACCCCTCTAGGTGGCCACAAAGCACGAGCTAATCTCCCTGTGCTATGTGGCTGCTTCCCACTAGCTATCTATTTTACGTTTGGTAGTGTATATATGTCCATGCCACTCTCTCAGTTTGTCACATCTTACCCTTCCCCCTCCCCATATCCTCAAGCCCATTCTCTAGTAGGTCTCTGTCCTAATTCCCGTCTTGCCCCTAGGTTCTTCACGACCATTTTTTTCCCCTTAGATTCCATATATATGTGTTAGCATACGGTATTTGTTTTTCTCTTTCTAACTTACTTCACTCTGTATGACAGACTTTAGGTCCATCCACCTCACTACAAATAACTCAATTTCGTTTCTTTTTATGGCTGAGTAATATTCCATTGTATATATGTGCCACATCTTCTTTATCCATTCATCTGTTGATGGACACTTAGGTTGCTTCCATGTTCTGGCTATTGTAAATAGAGCTGCAGTGAACATTTTGGTACATGACTCTTTCTGAATTATGGTTTTCTCAGGGTGTATGCCCAGTAGTGGGATTGCTGGGTCGTATGGTAGTTCTACTTTTAGTTTTTTAAGGAACCTTCATACTGTTCTCCATAGTGGCTGTATCAATTTATATTCTCACCAACAGTGCAAGAGGGTTCCTTTTTCTCCACACCCTCTCCAGCATTGATTGTTTGTAGATTTTTTGATGATGGCCATTCTGACGGGTGTGAGATGATATCTCATTGTAGTTTTGATTTGCATTTCTCTAATGATTAATGATGTTGAGCATTCTTTCATGTGTTTGTTGGCAATCTATATATCTTCTTTGGAGAAATGTCTGTTTAGGTCTTCTGCCCATTTTTGGATTGGGTTGTTTGTTTTTTTGATATTGAGCTGCATGAGCTGCTTGTAAATTTTGGAGATTAATCCTTTGTCAGTTGCTTCATTTGCAAATATTTTCTCCCATTCTGAGGGTTGTCTTTTCGTCTTGTTTATGGTTTCCTTTGCTGTGCAAAAGCTTTTAAGTTTCATTAGGTCCCATTTGTTTATTTGTGTTTTTATTTCCATTTCTCTAGGAGGTGAGTCAAAAAGGATCTTGCTGTGATTTATGTCATAGAGTGTTCTGCCTATGTTTTCCTCTAAGAGTTTGATAGTGTCTGGCCTTACATTTAGGTCTTTAATCCATTTTGAGTTTATTTTTGTGTATGGTGTTAGGGAGTGTTCTATTTTCATACTTTTACATGTACCTGTCCAGTTTTCCCAGCACCTCTTATTGAAGAGGCTGTCTTTTCTCCACTGTATATTCTTGCCTCCTTTATCAAAAATAAGGTGACCATATGTGCGTGGGTTTATCTCTGGGCTTTCTATCCTGTTCCATTGATCTATATTTCTGTTTTTGTGCCAGTACCAAACTGTCTTGATTACAGTAGCTTTGTAATATAGTCTGAAGTCAGGGAGCCTGATTCTTCCAGCTCCGTTTTTCTTTCTCAAGATTGCTTTGGCTATTCGGGGATTTTTGTGTTTCCATACAAATTGTAAAATTTTTCGTTCTAGTTCTGTGAGAAATGCCGTTGGTAGTTTGATAGGGATTGCATTGAATCTGTAGATTGCTTTGGGTAGTAGAGTCATTTTCACAATGTTGATTCTTCCAATCCAAGAACATGGTATATCTTTCCATCTATTTGTATCATCTTCAATTTCTTTCATCAGTGTCTTATAATTTTCTGCATACAGGTCTTTTGTCTCCTTAGGTAGGTTTATTCCTAGATATTTTATTCTTTTTGTTGCAGTGGTAAAGGGGAGGGTTTTCCTAATTTCACTTTCAGATTTTTCATCATTAGTATATAGGAATGCTAGAGATTTCTGTGCATTAATTTTGTATCCTGCTACTTTACCAAATTCGTTGATTAACTCTAGTAGTTTTCTGGTAGCATCTTTAGGATTCTCTATGTATAGTATCATGTCATCTGCAAACAGTGACAGCTTTACTTCTTCTTTTCTGATTTAGATTCCTCTTATTTCTTTTTCTTCTCTGATTGCTGTGGCTAACACTTCCAAAACTATGTTGAATAATAGTGGTGAGAGTGGGCAACCTTGTCTTGTTCCTGATCTTAATGGAAATGGTTTCAGTTTTTCACCATTGAGGACGATGTTGGCTGTGGGTTTGTCATATATGGCCTTTATTCTGTTGAGGAAAGTTCCCTCTATGCCTACTTTCTGGAGGGTTTTTATCATAAATGGGTGAATTTTGTTGAAAACTTTCTCTGCATCTGTTGAGACGATCATATGGTTTTTCTCCTTCAATTTGTCAATATGGTGTATCACATTGATTGATTTGCATATATTGAAGAATCCTTGCATTCCTAGGATAAACCCCACTTGATCATGGTGTATGATCCTTTTAATGTGCTGTTGGATTCTGTTTGCCAGTATTTTGTTGAGGATTTTTGCATCTATGTTCATCAGTGATATTGGCCTGTAGTTTTCTTTCTTTGTGACATCTTTGTCTGGTTTTGGTATCAGGGTGATGGTGGCCTCCTAGAATGAGTTTGGGAGTGTTCCTCTTTCTGCTATATTTTGGAAGAGTTTGAGAAGGATAGGTGTTAGCTCTTCTCTAAATGTTTGATAGAATTCGCCTGTGAAGCCATCTGGTCCTGGGCTTTTGTTTGTTGGAAGATTTTAAATCACAGTTTCAATTTCAGTGTTTGTGATTGGTCTGTTCATATTTTCTATTTCTTCCTGGTTCAGTCTCGGAACATTGTGCATTTCTAAGAATTTGTCCATTTCTTCCAGGTTGTCCATTTTATTGGCATACAGTTGCTTGTAGTAATCTCTCATGATCCTTTGTATTTCTGCAGTGTCAGTTGTTACTTCTTTATCATTTGTAATTCTATTGATTTGAGTCTTCTCCCTTTTTTTCTTGAAGAGTCTGGCTAATGGTTTATCAATTTTGTTTATCTTCTCAAAGAACCAGCTTTTAGTTTGATTGATCTTTGGTATCATTTCCTTTATTTCTTTTTTCATTTATTTCTGATCTGATCTTTATGATTTCTTTCCTTCTGCTAACTTTGGGGATTTTTGTTCTTCTTTCTCTAATTTCTTTAGGTGTAAGGTTAGGTTGTTTATTTGAGATGTTTCTTGTTTCTCAAGGTAGGGTTGTATTGCTATAAACTTCTCTCTTAGAACTGCTATTGCTGCATCCCATAGGTTTTGGGTCGTCGTGTTTTCATTGTCAGTTGTTTCTAGGCATTTTTTGATTTCCTCAGTGATCTCTTGGTTATTAAGTAGTGTATTGTTTAGCCTCCATGTGTTTGTATTTTTTACAGATTTTTTTCCTGTAATTGATATCTAGTCTCATAGTGTTGTGGTCAGAAAAGATACTTGATACGATTTCAATTTTCTTAAATTTACCAAGGCTTGATTTGTGACCCAAGATATGATCTGTCCTGGTGAATGTTCCATGACCACTTGAGAAGAATGTGTATTTTGTTGTTTTTGGATGGAATGTCCTATAAATATCAATTAAGTCCATCTTGTTTAATGTATCATTTAAAGCTTGTGTTTCCTTATTTATTTTCATTTTGGATGATCTGTTCATTGGTGAAAGTGGGGTGTTAAAGTCCCCTAATATGATTGTGTTACTGTCATTTTCCCCTTTTATGGCTGTTAGTATTTGCCTTATGTATTGAGGTGCTCCGATGTTGGGTGCATTAATATTTACAATTGTTATATCTTCTTCTTGGACTGATCCCTTGATCATTATGTAGTGTCCTTCTTTGTCTCTTGTAATAGTCTTTATTTTAAAGTCTATTTTGTCTGATATGAGAATTGCTACTCCAGCTTTCTTTTGATTTCCATTTGCATGGAATATCTTTTTCCATCCCCTCACTTTCAGTCTGTATGTGTCCCTAGGTCTGAAGTGGGTTTCTTGTAGACAGCATATATACGGGTCTTGTTTTTGTATCCATTCAGCCAGCCTATGTCTTTTGGTTGGAGCATTTAATCTATTTACATTTTAGGTAGTTATCAGTATGTATGTTCCTATTACCATTTTCTTAATTGTTTTGGGTTTGTTATTGTAGATCTTTTCCTTCTCTTGTGTTTCCTACCTAGAGAAGTTCCTTTAGCATTTGTTGTAGAGCTGGTTTGGTGGTGCTGAATTCTCTTAGCTTTTGCTTGTCTGTAAAGGTTTTAATTTCTCCATCAAATCTGAATGAGATCCTTGCTGGGCAGAGTAATCTTGGTTGTAGGTTTTTCTCCTTCATCACTTTAAATATGTCCTGCCACTCCCTTCTGGCTTGCAGAGTTTCTGCTGAAAGATCAGCTGTTAACCTTATGGGGATTCCCTTGTATGTTATTTGTTGTTTTACCCTCGCTGCTTTTAATATTTTTTCTTTGTATTTAATTTTTGATAGTTTGATTAATATGTGTCTTGGTGTGTTTGTCCTTTGATTTATCCTGTATGGGACTCTCTGTGCTTCCAGGACTTGATTAACTATTTCCTTTCCCATATTAGGGAAGTTTTCAACTATAATCTCTTCAAATATTTTCTCAGTCCCTTTCTTTTTCTCTTCTTCTTCTGGGACCCCTATAATTCGAATGTTGGTGCATTTAATGTTGTCCCAGAGGTCTCTGAGACTGTCCTCAATTCTTTTCATTCTTTTTTCTTTATTCTGCTCTGCAGTAGTTATTTCCACTATTTTATCTTCCAGGTCACTTATCCATTCTTCTGCCTCACTTATTCTGCTATTGGTCCCTTCTAGAGAATTTTTAATTTCATTTATTGTGTTGTTCATCACTGTTTGTTTGCTCTTTAGTTCTTCGAGGTCCTTGTTAAACGTTTCTTGTATTTTCTCTATTCTATTTCCAGGATTTTGGGTCATCTTTACTATAATTATTCTGAATTCTTTTTCAGGTAGACTGCCTATTTTCTCTTCATTTGTTAGGTGTGGTGGGTTTTTGCCTTGCTCCTTCATCTGCTGTGTGTTTTTCAGTCTTCTCATGTTGCTTAACTTACTGTGTTTGGGGTCTCCTTTTTGCAGGTTGCAGGTTCATAGTTCCCGTTGTTTCTGGTGTCTGTTCCCAGTGGCTAAGGTTGGTTCAGTGGGTTGTGTAGGCTTCCTGGTGGAGGGGACTGGTGCCTGTGTTCTGGTGGATGAGGCTGGATCTTGTTTTCTGGTGGGCAGGTCCACGTCTGGTTGTGTGTTTTGGGGTGTCTGTGGCCTTATTATGATTATAGGCAGCCTCTTCGCTAATGGATGGGTTTGTGTTCCTGTCTTGCTAGTTGTTTGGTATAGGGTGTCCAGCACTGTACCTTGCTGGTCGTTGAGTGAAGCTGGGTCTTGGCATTGAGATGGAGATCTCTGGGAGATTTTTGCCATTTGATATTACATGGAGCTGGGAGGTCTCTTGTGGACCAGTGTCCTGAACTTGGCTCTCCCACCTCAGAAGTACAGCCCTGATACCTGGCTGGAGCACCAAGAGCCTTTCATCCACATGGCTCAGAATAAAAGGGAGAAAGAAAGAAAGAAAGAGAGAGAGAGAGAGAGAGAAAAGGAAGGAAGGAAAGAAAGAAAGAAAGAAAAGAAAGAAAGAAGATAAAATAAAATAAAGTAAAATAAAATAAAGTAAAATAAAATAAAGTTATTAAAATAAAAAATAATTATTAAGAAAAAAAATTTTTAAAGAACAAAACAACAAGAAAAAAAAACGGACAGAGAGAACCCTAGGACAAATGGTAAAAGCAAAGCTAAGCTACACAGACAAAATCACACACAGAAACATACACATACATACTCACACAAAAGGAAAAAGGGAAAAAGAAATATATAACTTTGCTCCTAAAGTCCACCTTCTCAATTTGGGATGATTCATTGTCTATTCAGGTATTCCACAGGTGCAGAGTACATCAAGTTGATTGTGGAGATTTAATCCTCTGCTCCTGAGGCTGTTGGGAGAAATTTCCCTTTCTCTTCTTTCTTCACACAGCTCCCAGGGTTCAGCTTTGGATTTGGACCCGCCTCTGCCTGTAGGTCGCCTGAGGGCGTCTGTTTTTCGCTCAGACAGGACAGGGTTGAAGGAGCAGCTGATTCTGGGGCTCTGGCTCACTCAGGCTGGGGGGAGGGAGGGGTACGGATGTGGGGCCAGCCTGCGGCAGCAGAGCCCAGCATGACATTGCAATAGCCTGAGGTGTGCCATGTGTTCTCCTGGGGAAGTTGTCCCTGGATCACGGGACCCTGGCAGTGGCGGGCTGCACAGGCTCCGGGGAGGGGAGGTGTGGATAGTGACCTGTGCTTGCACACAGGCTTCTTAGTGGCTGCAGCAGCAGCCTTTGCGTCCCATGCCCGTCTCTGGGGTCCGCGCTGATCTGATAGCCATGGCTTGCGCCCGTCTCAGAGCTCCTTTAAGTGGCGCTGTTAATCTCCTCTCCTCCTGCACCAGGAAACAAAGAGGCAAGAAAAAGTCTCTTGCCTCTTCGGCAGCTCCAGACCTTTTCCCGGACTCCCTCCCAGCTAGCTGTGGCACACTAGCCCCCTTCAGGCTGTGTTCACGCAGCCAACCCCGGTCCTCTCCCTGGGATCCGACTGAAGCCTGAGCCTCAGCTCCCAGCCCCCGCCCGTCCCGGCGGGTGAGCAGACAAGCCTCTCGGGCTGGTGAGTGCTGGTCAGCACCGATCCTCTGTGCGCGAATCTCTCCGCTTTGCCCTCCACACCCCTGTTGCTGCGCTCTCCTCTGCGGCTCTGAAGCTCCCCACCTCCGCCACCCGCAGTCTCCGCCCACGAAGGGGCTTCCTAGTGTGTGGAAACCTTTCCTCCTTCACAGCTCCCTCCCACTGGTGCAGGCCCCGTCCCTATTCTTTTGTCTCTGTTTTTTCTTTTGCCCTACCCAGGTACGTGGGGAGTTTCTAGCCTTTTGGGAGGTCTGAGGCCTTCTGCCAGCGTTCAGTAGGTGTTCTGTAGTAGCTGTTCCACATGTAGATGTATTTCTGATGTATTTGTGGAGAGGAAGGTGATCTCTGCGTCTTACTCTTCCGCCATCTTGAAGCTCCTCCTCTCTATTTGTATACCACATGAAGCTTTTGCATTACTATTTTTCACAGTAAACTTTGTGGAACTATTTAATTTTTAGAACTATGACTATGTAAGCTCATAAAGATAAAATTACATTAAAAGTTCTTTGTAAACTGTAAAGCAACAGATATAGGCTATCATTATTATTAATCATAATATTAACAATAAACTGTTTCTTCAGTTGGTTTGAGACAATAATTATGCTGATTAAATGAGATCATATACATTAACATCTAGAACACTGCTTGGCACATAATACAAGATCAATAAATAGAGATTTCTTTCTTCTATACCTCTAAATGAAAGTACCTAAAAACTTTCCTCATTTCAAAATATATTAAAAGCCTCTATTAAAGCTGTAGTAATTTCCTGCCTGTAAAATATAGTTGTGTTAACAAATACAAAATTTTAAAAAGAAAAGAGAAAAAATTGAGATGTTTTAATTTTTTTTGATCTACCAACAAATATTCCTTGAGAGAATTATCATAATATAAATCGCTATTTTTAAAAGCAATAACTTAATACTGAAAAATTATAGTTCTGTAGATACAAAATGGAAATCAAATAACTTACAATTGACTTAAATTGTTTCATGTTTTCCCAAACCAATATGATGGTTACCAAATCAAAGGGAAAAACATCAAATCAAAAGGAAAAACATGCCAGTTAATCATAGCATAAGTTTTTTCCTAATATGGTATAAACAATTTTAAAGTTCTTATTGTATGACATCTTAGGGTGTGTATTTTCCAACTCTCAGAGGAAGATTAATAGCATATCATGTGCCTGTTTTTGTTTTTAACCAAGTTGCTACCCAGACTTTGTTTAGAGCCCTGAAAAGTCCAGGCTCCTTACACTGCAATTAAGCAATGATGTGATCTGACCTGGATTTGTATAGGAAGTAATCACAAGCCATCTCATAGATAGAGTTTTGTGTTTCAGGAATGAATTCTCATGGAAAAGAAGACCTTTCTAGAAATTCTGTTTTAAATGGTTTTGGGGAATTTCATAGACATCCTCAAACAATATGGTATTACTTGTTCCCCAATTTGGTATCAACTATCAATACCACTTATCAAGGCTAGGCACCTGTAATATACATACAAGAGAGTCTTAGATGGTTCCTAATGTCAGCCCACTCTCATCTGCTTTCTACAATTCATCATTTCACATTTTCACACATTCCGAATATTACACAGCTTCTTAAAATAGATAGTGAAAAATGCAAATAATGATGGGAGATTGAGACCTTGATTCAGTTTTTAGGCTCATAATCTATTTCTTTCTATATCATTTGAATCTAGCTAATATAATGTGGAAACACAGATGCCTCGATTGCCTAAAAAGGCTTTCCCAGCCTCCCCAATCCTCCCAGTTATATTCTTTTCTTCCACGTGTTTATTAAGGTTGAATGTTACACATATTTATGTGATTCTTTTATTTCATTATTCTCACCCATTAGACTATAAGTTCCCTAAAGAGAAGCACCTCATCTTTTTTTTTGGTTCAGAATTGTAACCCAGTGTTTGGCAATGTGCCTGGCACATGGTTAGATTTTCCACAAATGTTTATTGAATGAATCAATAGGGTACACTGTAATTGGAAAAGTCACTTCACTCTAACAGAAATCACTGTCATGGAAACAAACAAACAAACAAACCGATTCTACCACTAAAATTCTCCCACGCTGACTTTGGACTTTGTTGCCAAGAGGCATGTTTGCCCCCGAGCATAGTGGGGTCTACCTGTGGCTGGTACACTTTGGTGGAATAATTGCATAGGGGCTGATGAATAGGACTAAGAAGGTTGCTCCGGGACCATTGCCAAGCACCCCACACCCTGAAGACAGCTTCCACACCCGGACTGTGATATATGCACCCCCAGGGCTTACTAGGCATTGGCTCAAAGACAACACATAACCCCACTTCCTTCCAGCCCATCTGAGCAGAAGGGGGGGAGGAGGGAGAGGGGCCGTGGGGTCAGGGGTGGCACCCTAGTGAGAGGACACCCTTTCTGTGCCGGGGGAGATGCTGCTCAGCCTCCCTCCCAAACAAGGCAGTTGGAGGGCTAACAAAATGGTTCAGAAAGATCGAGGGCACCTGCAAAGAAGGGAGGGTACTGTTGATGTGCCCTGCGCCCAGCTGAAGGAGAAAAGGGAAGTGGGGGTGAGTTTGAGGGAGGAGAGATGGAAGGGCAGAGGTGCAGCCTGCATGCCTATCATCTGGTGTTGCAAGGATTCATGGTTTTACAACAGGTGAAGTGAACAATGCTGAAGGGGGCTGGGCTGGAGCCACCTTGCTGGTACCCTGCCCCCTGCCTCACCCACCACCCCCACACCAGAGGACAGCTGGTTGGTAAGGGGGCTGTAGCAGCCAATTAATATCACGAGAGGGGTGCGGGGGTGCAGGCAGGGATGATAAACCGGAGCCAGGCCTCACACCTCACACATCTTTTGGGAATCCTGTAGCCAGAGGTCTCCTGGAGCGCTACAAATAATTCACACTGAGGACACAATGAGTCAGCGCTAGTTTGAGAAAAAAGTTAGTAAAAACCCAGGCTCCCAATATCATATTCAGTTCAGATCTTGTAAATCCTGAGAAGTAAGGTTGTACAAACAGAAAAGCAATTGTGGAATAAGCTTCTTGTAAATACGACCTGCCCGAGACCCTCCAACCTACTCCTTAGCAGCTCTGTTGAGGAATTTACTGGAAGGCAAATTGAACTCACCATGATGACCAGCCACAATTCCATCCTCACCCATTCTGGTGCAGCAGCTGTACAGGTGTGCCTTGCTCTTGGCTATAGTAGTAATCATGAATAACTGCTGGTAAGTAAAATTTATTAAATCATATCATAATTTCAGTATAACAAAGGAGTTTTTTCTTTACTAGAAACCTGTAATGAATTCATTGTTTAAAGTTTATCATAATCACACTAATTTATAACCAGAGCCTGGATTTTCTTATATTTTAGGATTAGTGTGATAACCAGCATGAGATTCCTACTACATTACTTTACAACTGATCACTGGACTTGTTTCTTGCAACTGTTTTAAATTTCTTAGCAATATTAGTGGAAAAGAGGTTGTTAACTTGAGGATAAATTGCCTTGTATAAGTCAGGATTCTTAGCTGCAAGCAACAGATACTTTAAGATCTGATTTAAGAAAAACGATTCATTCAATGAACATTAAGTAGTTCTTAGAATCTCTGAGAGGTTGTGGAAGCAAGGTTTGGAGTCTACAAAGCCAGAAAACAAACCCTGTAGATCATGTAAGAAATGGGCATCATGAAGGTATACTCTCCCTTCTGGGCAGACATTGCAAATTCCACTGCTGATCTTATCAGGACGCAGAACTAGACGCAGTTTCCAGCACTGCTGCTGTTGCTCACATTAGTGTCCTGACCAACTGTGGCCACTGCTGTCGCCACATCTGTCACTGGAATGGACCCGATGTGGACACTGCCTCTAGTTGTCCTTAGCTGTGGATTCAAAGTCTGGGGGAAGTAGATCTGGTTGGCAGAGCCTAGCTCACGTACTTGTGCTCTAGCAGCAAGAGAGGCTGGGAAAGTGGAACGCAGCAATTTTAGCTTCTATAGTGGGAGTGGCTCTACCCTGTAAGGGGGGGGCGGGACTCCCAACCCACAGAAGGAGAACCGGCAGAATATGTATGGTGCACGTGTTGGGCTTGAGATGTGTATTGGAAATTCAGGTGGAGTTATTGAATAGACAGTTGTGTCCAGAGTTCAGGGGAGAGATAGGGGGTGAGAAATATGAGAGTCATCATGGTGTAGATGCTATTTAAAGTCATGGGATGGGGCAAGATGACCTAAGGAGTGTGTCTGGATAGAGAAGACGGTGGAAATGGGGTTCAGTTCTTGGGGATGAGAGAAAGAACCTGCAAAGGAGCCTATCATCCTGGACTCACATCTCAAGAGCCCTGGAAGCCACTTCAATGTTTCACGAGGAGGAAATGATCAACCATCAAATGTTGGTGAAAAGAGAACTGACAACAGGGTTACTCCCTAGACTAGGATCTCAGAAGAACAGAGCCACGCAGCGAGCAGCAGAAGCTAGTGCATCAGTGCCCTGCCTCGTCCCTACCCCCGCAGACGCTGACAGCCCACATGGCTACATCTGCAGGGTGTCTGGGAAATACTCTTATCGACTGGAGCAATTTTCCGCAACCTGGGGAATGATGTTGCTTTGTGTGACATTTCCCCCTTTATCTGGCAACACAAATTCGATTGGCCAGTGACACAGAACATTCAATTAAGAGTGTGCTTTTCTAGCTAGGAGGGCGGTACCGAGGGATGATCTTTGAAGAGCATGGCAGGAGTCTGAGGAAAAATGACACTATTTAAATGGATTTTTTTTCTTGTTTAGTTAGAAAAGGTAATGAAGCTTTTTGTCTTGTTTTATTTTATACACCACAACCACTGATAAATTTGTCTAAAGGGTCACATTTATAATACGAAGAGAATGAGTGAAGATAGAAATAACTCACCCAATTAATATTAATAATTAAGAATTGATATAATTAACAAACCATCAAAATCTGTATTTTTAGCTTTCTTGTCACTAACAAGATGGCCCCCTAACTGGGTAAACATTTAGCTGATCAGGAGGGTTTCTCAAAGTCTTGGTGTTGGTTAGTACTTCCAAAATTATATATATCAAGAGAGTAGCCAAGATGTCTCGAGCTCACCTCCTCCCCTGGGCACAACCAAATCACAACTACATACACAAAAATAGCAACTATTGATGAGAAAGACCTGAAGACTAGCAGAAAAGATCTACAACAAAAGACATAAAGAAGGAACCACAACAAGATGGGTAGGAGTGGCAGATACACAGTTATAGTCAAGACCCACAGCCCCAGGATAATCATGATTGCAGAGGTTCTCCCCAAGGAGTGAGGGGTCCCAGTCCCACATCGAGTTCCCCAGCCTGGGGTCCTTCACTGGGGAGACAAGCCCCAAGAATGTCTGGCTTTGAAGGTCAGTCGGACATGCACACAGGAGAGCCAGAGGGCTGTGCATGCAGAATCTCACACACTCCACGATCCGGGGCAGAAGCAGTAATTTGAAAGGAGCCTGCGTCAGACCCACCTGGTGATCTTGGAGAGCCTCCCAGAGAGGCAGGAGGCAACTGCAGCTCACCCGGGTACACAGACCCTGGCGGCAGCCATTTTTGGGAGCCCTGGTCAAAGGTCCTGGGCCCCATGTGGATTCAGCAGGAATCCAGGCCATGACTGATGAACACTGTCTGCCAGGGCCACCAGGAGCATGTTATTAACCTTAGCAGTAGCTTCATTTACCTCGGAGTATAACGAATGGGATGAATTAGATTATTTACATAGTATCTTTCAACTCTAATGTCTTATTAGGTAAAGAGAAATTATAGTGGACATTTTCAGGAATGTTTTAAAATGTAGGTTTATTATTACTTAGATATGGCAAGTCCATTAGATCAGGAGGTGACTGCCAGTGAAGAGATAGTTTGTTATACTCACAGATCCCGAAAGGAAGGGGCACGCCCCACCACAGAGGCCACATGGTAAAGTATCAGGGTCCGTTAGGAGGCAGAGGGAGTAGGGAGAAACCATGGGTAGCTGTCTCTGCGGTGATTGGGGCAGGTGGACAGTGACCCTGAGTGTGGATGGGCAAGTTGATTACCATCTCTAGGAACAGGCCAGCCCAGGGGGGCAGCCCCTCCAGTGTCGGCACCGTCCCAGATTTCAAAGCAATAAAATACAGAAAATAAAAAGACATGGTTGATGCAAGGAATTTTTTGGGAAATTAATTCTCTTTTGCATTTTATTTGGGTAAATACAGTGTCTCTTACTGCTGTGAATCTCCTTTAGATTTTAGGGAGAAAATGTGAGCAACAAGCAATAAACTGTTCTTTTCCAAATGGAAGCGTGCTCAGGCATCTGAAAGAGATCTCCCCTGAGACTCCCATATTGTTTTGGCTGTAATAACAGCATTTGGGGGCTGGTTGTCTACTGTTAACAGCAAGTTATTGAATATTTTTAGGATATTACTTACAGCTCATTGATGAGACTGCCAAATCTGACCAATCAGTTTATAGCTGCCCATCCGGTGATTAGACACCACTATGATCTTCCCTAAAGGGAAAGACAGATAATATCATAGATTATTGCGTCTTATTGCTAGCTTTGTGTGACTTTAAAAAAAAAGGTTCTTTTACAAAGAAAATCGATCCTTGTTTAACATGGCATCTCCCTCCTTGTTTTTTGAACAACCACATGGAGCAATACCTTGTCCTAGTTCTGATTTTGTCTTTAAAATCTCTCAAGACTCATATTCATGGTAGAGAGCATCTGATGGACCTAGTTTGGCTCACCTTGTCCCGTCACTGTGATCAGATGAGGAGGAAGTTAGTTCCTCTACATACATCAAAGTTTCATGTCACATACAGATCAATACCATTAAAATGAAAATGGAAATATTAAAATCAGAAAGAGAGCAGTAAATGTAAGAAACTAATACGGTTACTGGGAAGGAGCTTTAAATTAAGCACTGGGATTTCTAGGATCCGACATAAGAAAGAATGTGTGGTAGATAATTAGCTTCAACTTTGTAGTAGTAGCAAGGAAAGAATTGACACTGAATAATTGTCCCTTAGGGCATCCTATCACCTGGGCTGCTTCCTGGTACCTGAAAGTGAGGAAAGCTTAAGCAGAAGCTCATGTGGGTCCTCATATCCACCTCAAGCCACATCCTAAAGCCTGACCTCTACCTCCTTTTAAATATTTTTAAAACTTACTTTATATTCCACACACCTTTGACATGGTGACATTGAGTAAATACTTTGTTGAATTAAGTAATTAAATATGACAACAACTGCTAAAACCTAAGCATAATTGTCAATGAATTATTCTTCCATATTTTGAATATTAATTTTGTTCTCTTTTTAACCATACATATGAATAAGGTCACCAGGAACGAATCATGAATAAGCAGAGCAGGTGTTTAGTTATTTTATTATGTAACTTTACAGACACTGTGAAAGCTTTCCTGTTCCACCTCTTTTCAAAAGAATAAAAAATTACTCCCACAGTTCTGGGATGATGTAGAAAATTAAACTGTTAGACATCCAGTTCTTTGGTTTAATCCTACCTCCAGGCTGGCTACACAATCAGCAGGGCCGAGTGCAAAATAAGACTGTGGAGCCCCTTGTTCAAAAAGCAGGGGAAAAGCGCCACTAAAGGAACTAAAATATAATGCTTTTTCCTTTAAAAATGCTTTTTATTACTAAAGATGAGCAGGGAAATAGTGATTCCTGAGTAACAACATAACTTACAAACTGAAAAATAATGTTTTTGATGTCATAATTTTGTATTTTTTTAATTTAAAAAATTTTTAAATTTAAATTTATTTTTATTTGTTTATTTATTTATTTATTTTAAACACTATTTTATTTATTTTATTTATTTATGGCTGTGTTGGATCTTCGTTTCTGTGCGAGGACTTTCTCTAGTTGTGGCAAGTGGCGGCCACTCTTCATCGCGGTGCGCGGGGCCTCTCATTATCGCGGCCTCTCTTGTTGCGGAGCACAGGCTCCAGACGCACAGGCTCAGTAATTGTGGCTCACGGGCCTAGTTGCTCCGCGGCATGTGGGATCCTCCCAGACCAGGGCTCGAACCCGTGTCCCCTGCATTGGCAGGCAGATTCTCAACCACTGCGCCACCAGGGAAGCCCCCATAATTTTTTAATACAATAAATAATAACACTTGATCAAATAATATCTTGAATGATCATAAGACTTCTGGCTTGGATTTCTGCAAGTTAATTTATTAGGTAATCAAAATTTACACTTTTACAAACTTCATTTTCAACTGGTATAACTGAAAGTAATGTCAGTCACACTCAGGAAATGCAAGATCACACATGATTATTTTATGATTAAAAATTTTGAGGGCTTCCCTGGTGGCGCAGTGGTTGAGAATCTGCCTGCCAATGCAGGGGACACAGGTTCGAGCCCTGGTCTGGGAAGATCCCACATGCCACAGAGCAACTGGGCCCGTGAGCCACAACTACTGAGCCTGCGCGTCTGGAGCCTGTGCTCCGCAACAAGAGAGGCCGCGACAGTGAGAGGCCCGCGCACCGCGATGAAGAGTGGCCCCCGCTTGCCACAACTAGAGAGAGCCCTCGCACAGAAATGAAGACCCAACACAGCCATAAATAAATAAATTTAACAACAAAAAAAAAATTTTGAGATCTGCTGATGCAACAGTTACTGGAGCTCTTAAGAGTATTTTATAAGCTGTGACAATGTTGGGATACATTTCTGATGAATTATTTTGAAATACAAATTTCAACACATACAGATCTCATCCTTCTCATGGAAAAATTTTTCTAGAAAGAAGAATGTATTTGTATTCATACCAGTACATTTTGTGTAAGCCTGAGTGGGAATTTAATTTTCAATGAGAATTTACGCAATGGCATTTAAAAAAATTTTTTTTCTTTTTTTTTTTTTAATTTAATTTGATTTATTTATTTATTTTTGGCTGTGTTGGGTCTTTGTTTCTGTGTAAGGGCTTTCTCTAGTTGAGGCGAGTGGGGGCCACTCTTCATCGTGGTGCACGGGCCTCTCACTGTCGCAGCCTCTCTTGTTGCGGAACTCAAGCTTCAGACGTGCAGGCTCAGTAATTGTGGCTCACGGGCCTAGTTGCTCCGCGGCATGTGGGATCTTCCCAGACCAGGGCTCGAACCCGTGTCCCCTGCATTGGCAGGCAGATTCTCAACCACTGCACCACCAGGGAAGCCCCTAAAAAATTTTTTTTATTGAAGTATAGTTGTTTTAAAATGTTGTGTTAGGGACTTCCCTGGTGGTGCAGTGGTTAAGAATCTGCCTGCCAATGTAGGGGACACGGGTTTGATCCCTGGTCCAGGAAGATCCCACCTGCTGTGGAGCAATTAAGCCCGTGCACCACAGCCACTGAGCCTGCACTCTAGAGCCTGCGAACCACAACTACTGAGCCTGCGTGCCACAACTACTGAAGCCCACGCTCCTAGAGCCCATGCTCTGTAACAAGAGAAGCCACTGCAATGAGAAGACTGCGTACCGCAACGAAGAGTAGCCCCCCGCTCACCGCAACTAGAGAAAGCCCATGCGCAGCAACAAAGACCCAACGCAGCCAAAAATAATAAATAAAATAAAATTTATTAAAAAAAAAATAAAAAAATAAAATGAGCTAGTTTCTGCTGTACAGCAAGTGATTCAGTTATACATATATATTCTTTTTCATATTCTCTTCTATTATGGTTTATCACACGACATTGAATATAGTTCCCTGTGCTATACAGTAGGACCTTGTTGTTTATCCATTCTCTATATAATAGTTTGCATCTACTAACCCCAAACTCCCAGTCCTTCCCTCTCCCACACCCCTCCCCCTTGGCAACCACCAGTCTGTTCTCTATGTCTGATTCTATTTCTGTTTTGTAGATAAGTTCATTTGTGTCATATTTTAGATTCCATACCTCACACCTCGTTTACAAAGCACGAGTTCAAAAATAAATTATTAATAGTTTCAAGACAGTGTGAGTCCTTCTGAGAGCATAGGCCAGGTCCACAACCATGAAGCCCAGCTGGCCGACCTCCTATTATGCTCTATAGATTATTCTAGCTGTCCTCTCTGGAAGTGTGCCCGATAACTCATGGGGCTGACTTTGCCTGGGGTGTGGTAACCAATTAACTAAGTAATCTCAAGAAGCTGCAAGAAAGCTCCATTTTCCACCCCCTTAGTCCTGCTCTCCCTGGTTTCAGTTTTGCAGGTTTTTACCTAGATTTTCCTTCTCTAGCTCCGAGAGATTGGCCAGTCTAGTTTCCTGGTTTAGCACAACTGCTGGGATCTCAGAGCTCCGAGGGATCAAACAATAACTCAGCAAGAACATAACGATCAGGTCCCGTGCCCCTGCATGTGTATGGAGGGGGTGGGGGTGGGGGAAAGAGGAGGCACCTGTAGTGCTTGATGATAAATGGTAGGACATGAATATTCCTGTTTACAGAATGCGATGGAACAGAGCACTGAATTTTTAATCCATAATTACAATTTTCAAATTATTGAGAAAGACTAGGTGATTATTTAGAGTGTCAAGGTAGTCACAGAAAACATACAAATCTAGTTCTGGTTTTGTATCAAAGGAGTCCTATTACATCAGCAGTTGCTCACTTACTGTATCACATCTATGGCTATTTATCCTTATATGATATAACTGAACTCTAAAATTTAAAAATTTCTCATAAATTTTTATTTTCTCTTTTTCTTTTATTCTAAGATTTTTTTCCAATAACTCATTTAAATGTTAAATTGTGTTGCAGAAACCTGCGTTGTTTGTTTGATAGGCCACTTATGCATGAAAAGGTATGACAAGTGTTAAAAAATGATCAAAGTAGACAATTTAGGTGATACAAACTTTAATGCTTCATGAGGAGAACAGTCTCCATTCAAAGAACTGCAAAATGGGTGGGTGGGGGTGAAGGCTAGAAGCTTTTATGGGATAAAGAATAGAGAACAAGGAAGAGATGACTAGAAAATATCTGGTTGTCTGGGGTGGGAAGGCCCAGGTTGGCTTGGCCTTTGGGTATTGGCTGACCGGATGCACTGTGTTTCTGGTCACGTGGTGCATTTGCAGGGATGCGGGAAAATTATTGAAGTTTCAATTTGCTGACCTTGCCTTTGGCAGGAGCGGCTCTGTCTTGGGCCTAGAAATGTATTTCAACCCAAGTTTTCTTGGTCTGTATTTCAAAGGCATCAATTCTTTTTATTTCTGTATAACTTATTCCCTCTTCAAGTGACAAACAGTAGGAAATTATATGATTTTCTTTCTCCCAGAGGCCAATAGAAAGTGGCTGTGAAACTAGAGATAATGCCATTCTACCTTCATTAGTGCCTGGGTGGCCTAGGATGTTCATGAGATACAGCTGAAGAGATGCTTCACCCGTGAAGAAAAAGCAACCACTCATTCCTCTTCTGACCCAACTGCTACCAACAACTTGCCCCCTCCAGTCTCTGCCCACCTATGTGATACTTGTTTGGCAAAAGCGCAGGAGCAAGAGCTGAAGGTGGGGCGGTGTTACACAAGCTCAGAAACCAGGAGCACAATTAACCGTGATGCAGTGGTGCTCATTTACTCAGCCTGTTCCATGCATCATGCCAGTGCCCAGGAGGATGGGGAATAGAGGGAGAGAGAGGCAGCCCCTGCCCAACCACCAGGCTGGAGCAAGGAGGGGTCGCTCACCACTGCAGGGAGTGCTGGTGTCACCAAACCAAACTCGGGTCTGCTCATCTGCATACAGTAAAGCCAATCCACTGAAACCAGGTTGTGGTGAAGGAAAGTGCAGTGTTTATTGCAGGAGCCAAGCAAGGAGTCCGGGCAGCTAGTGCTCAAATGCCCGAAGTCCCTGAAGGCTTTCAGGGAAAGGTTTTTAAAGATGGGGTGAGGAGGGGGGTTGTGGGGTGTGTGATCAGATCCTGGACTTTCTTCTGACTTGTTGGTGGTGAGGTAATCAGGAGTCAACATCATCAACCTTCTGGTTCCAACTGGTCTGGGGTCTATGTGCTTGTGGTCAGCATGCAGTTAACTTCTCCCACCTGGTGGGGGTTTCAGTTCTGCAAAACAGCTGAAAGGACATGGCTCAGAATATTCTCTACAGCCCTTGAGGAGGAACTAAAGGTCTTTGGGTTTGTTTAATGGCTAAACTATTATTATTTTATTTTGTCTTGTTTGACTCTTTTCCTTTCTTTCTGCATTTTCTCACTTGTCTGATTAAATTTACTCTTTGGAATTCGGGGAAGGCCTAGGAGGCTAAGATTTTTCTGCAGATAAGAGGCAGGCAGAGGACATGGTTGGGGGGGAGGGGGTCTGTTCTGGGAAGGGTCCTGCTCAGTGGTCCTGCTCAGTGACACTAGGGAGACACATAACAAGGTAGCATTCCCGTGGATTCCCTCACCTGCTAGTTTCTGCTTCTGCCCTTATTGTCTTCATGTGCTCCTTCCTCTCCAGCTGACATCTCTGGACACGATTTCTTGATGGCCTGGAGCCAGGGTATCCACCGTCTTTCCCACTGTGCTGGAAAAGTAACCCTAGGCTTTCAGGCCAGCCCTCCTTCATTGCCATCACATCCAGGGGTGACTTTGGTTGAGGGTGGAAGATTATTCATCACTTCTCTGGCCTGAATACATTGTAATGAGTTTAGGATTTGTCAAATTTCAAGGCTCTGTTTCGTACCACACATAGTGTTAGGAATTTGAAAAGTGCTTAATAATTACCCATCAATGAGTAAGCTTTGAAGGAAGATAAAAAGTGTTATGAAATAAATAGCAAAGTTATAATTGAGGCTTATTCAGGGCAAAATTATTTCTGGTATATTTTGAGTACCAGATAAACATCAAGGAAACCAATGAGAAATAGCAAAAACTGCTGAAGTAGCATAAATTCACATTAGTAGCTGCTGCAGATGAAACAGAAATGCTCTCTACATGATCTGTGTGAGAAAGTGTTTCATGGGGCTATCAAAATTATGTCTTAAAATGTAGTTTAGATGTGGAATCTAAAATATGACACAAATGAACTTATCTACCAAACAGAAACAGACTCACAGACATAGAGAACAGACTTGTGGTTGCTAAGGGGTGAGGGAGGGATGGAGTTGGAGGTTGGGGTTAGCAGATGTTATTATATATAGAATACATAAACAACAAAGTCCTACCTTATAGCACAGAGAACTATATTCAATACCCTGTGATGAACCATAATGAAAAACAATGTGAAAAAGAATGTCTGCACATGTATAACTGGATCACTTTGCTGTACAGCAGGAATTAACACAATATAGTAAATCAACTATACTTCAATTAAAAAACATATATAGTTTAGGATCCTAACATTTTCAAGTAGTGATTTGAAGAATCTTGGGGTTTTCTTTTGACATAGCCTAGAAACCTCTGGCAAGTAATTTCTGTATGACTCAAAGGATATCCCCTAGCAGGGGAAGCCGCTATTTGAGCTTTTAAAAAATAAACTCTCACTTTGGATGTATTTGTAGCCCTAGCTAGTGAGTGAGAATGAGATTATTTCTGAAATCCTTAGAGAATAGTGAGATTAAGGAAAAATTAAGACACTGGGTGCAATAACACTAGTCAACATAGTATGTCATTCAATCTGTGCTTGAGAATTTTGAATTTAACCAGAAAAGAATTGGATCTATTACAGGTGCCAATGGTAGAATGAGACAAAGGGGGAAGTTAAGGAATGTACATAAAATCTTGGAGTATATAGATCACATCGAGTGGCATATCCAAATCATATATCGTGTATGTCACAGGGCATAACCATATGTATCTGCACCTGGCTTTGAAGTGTGACTGCAGAGCTGGTCAGGAAAGCACAGCACCCAGGCACTTGGCAAATTAACACTGGGAACAGATGGTGGGAGCAGTCTGAACTTGAGGCAAGCTCTTTGGGTTACAAAGCGATTTTCAAATTCATTTTGCTATCCATGGAGAGAGGTAAATCACACCTATTAACTTACCTAATTGTCCTTAGCTAGCAATATTAGATTCAGCCTTGTAACCCTTTAACTTTCATTTAACAGCCATTTGAGAGGGAATACAATATTTCAAAAGTGCCTTACAGTGGGGGTAGTGATACTCCTCAATACCCTTAAGTTATTACTTCAAAACACCAATATTCATTGGCTGGCACTGTGTCAATTTTCTCAGCATGTTATTTCTGGAGAACTGATGGCCACCTCTCCCCTCCCCCACTTTTTTGAAGCCATGTTAATATACTGGGGAAACAGACTCAGTTCCCTTTGAACAATGGTCAGAGGACAATTATGAAACATGTGAATCTGAAAGGCTAGAATATGATGCCACAAATTAAAAAAAATTGTCCTCCAAAAACATTTTCTTCTTGAATGTGACATGCCTGTTTCAGTGAACATTTCATAAGGAGAGAAATATTCTAGGAAAATCTAAACTAGCTTTTTTCCCCCTCCTTCGCTTCTGCAAAGAACATATTTTCCCCATGAATTTGCAAGCACTTTTTCCCTATTATGAAAAATAGGCCAGCTGTGGAAGAAAGAAGTCTTTTTCTAATTGGATACTGGGAGTAAGACTAGCACCAGTCTGCCTGGTCAGAGTGAGGTGAGCCTTCCTAAGACGGGACATAGGTTCTCTATTGAGGGATAAGGGATACCCAGGTTAAAGTGCTGGCTGAAGCCTCGGAGCCAAAAGGTTGTGCAGACAGGCGAGCTGGCACACTGACCTTGACAGCCTGGACCTGGGGAGGCTTTAAGTGGAGTCTTGGTCAGTGCCAAGGTGGAGTGTTGCTCTGTTATGGGCCTGAAGCTCCTAAAGTTACTACATCCACGTGGACTAGATTTTGGCCTTCCTGGATTTAGGAAAACCAGTATCGAAAAGCCCATCTTTCTTGTTCCAGTGCAAGTCCCACTGAGGCAGGTGGTTCATCTGGACATGAGCCCTAAGAGATGAAGGAAGGAACTGATATTTGTTGACTGACCACTCTGGTGCACTGGACACTACGTCAGACTGTTGACCTTTCCTGGCTCACTCATTATTTATTTATTTATTTATTTATTTATTTATTTATTTATTCATTTATTTATTTTTGGCTGTGTTGTGTCTTCGTTTCTGTGCGAGGGCTTTCTCTAGTTGTGGCAAGCAGGGGCCACTCTTCATCGCGGTGCGTGGGCCTCTCATTATCGCGGCCTCTCTTGTTGCGGAGCACAGGCTCCAGACGCGCAGGCTCAGTAATTGTGGCTCACGGGCCTAGTTGCTCCGCGGCATGTGGGATCTTCCCAGATCAGGTCTCGAACCTGTGTCCCCTGCACTGGCAGGCAAACTCTCAACCACTGCGCCACCAGGGAAGCCTCCTGGCTCACTCATTTTTATTCCCTATTCCCTAAGTCTTTAATTATTTGATTCTGCAAATATTGCTATTTTTTCAGTATGTGAATACTGACTCAGACAATGTGTATAATTTCTCCAGTGTTTCAGATTAGAAATCTGAGAATTTGTTCATTCACTCAGCAAATATTTATTGGGTATTTACTAGTGTCAGGTATGATGTTGGGCATTGGGTATAAAGGAGTGAAATGAAAGAGACACGGCTGCTGTCTTCATGACATTAACCATCCAGGGGGACAGATTGACTGTAAGTAAATAAACGCCTACAGATATTTGTAATCACAAATTAAACAGTGATTTGTGGTAAATACTGTGAAAGAAAAAAATTCAGGGAACTATGAAAGACGATAAAGAGGATTGAGGAGACTAGGAAAGCCTCACATGAAAGTGACATTTGAACAGAGACCTGAGGACAGTCAGGAGAGAGTTTGCCACATGAAGAGAGAGGATAAGAAAATTCCAAGCAGATAATCAACAAGGACCTACTGTACAGCACAGGGAACTCTATTCAATATTCTGTAATAACCTGTATGGGAAAAGAATTTGAAGAAGAATAGACACATGTATAACTGAATCACTTTGCTGTACACCTGAAACGAACACAACATTGTCAATGAACTATGCTCCAATATAAGATAACAATTAAAAAAAAGAAAATTCTGAGCAGAAGGAAGGGCTGAGGCTGGAAACAGCTCATGTGATCAAGATGCTGAAAGGCCACTAACGACAGTGGGCAGGTGGAGAGGGCTGCAAGATCAGGTAGCACTTGACTCTTTCTCACCCATCACACCCAATTAGTGTTTTTGGATGTAAATTTTATTATTATTTAGGCATGGTGAGGCCAACAGGTTGGGAGACCACTGCCATTGAAAAGATAGGTTGTTACTCACAGTTACAAGAAGAGGGGCACACGAGGCCACCCAGGGCCATGTGGGGAAGCACCAGGGTGGTCGGAGGCAGAGGGAGCGAGGGGAGGATTGGGCCGGAGCCTTTGTCGTTGCTCATGGAGAGGAAGGAGTGAGGCAGAGGGAGCAGGGTTAGGGCTGGCTCGTTTGGGTGATTTCAGTGGGCTCTGGGGCATCAGGGGCATCTCTAGTTGTCCGTACCTGGCCCTTGGGTGATTAGGGTGGGTGGGTAGCAGGTAGTTAGAGTGCGGGGTCTGGAAAACTCGGTTTACATAGGAAAGGCGTGCTGACAAGCCAGACTTCACCATCTCTAGGGATTGGTTAGCCTTTGGAGGGCCAATCTCCCCAGGGTCAGAATGACCCCGGATGCCAAAGCATCAGAAATACAGGCTATGCACAGGCATGATTAATACAATTAGTTATTTTGATTTATCTCTTGTAATCTTCCTCTCAGCCACATCTTATTTTCTTCCTTATTCCCAAATTCAGGCCCTATTATGTGGATTCTAAATTTCTGTGTTGGGTTTGTAACTGATCTCTCTGCTTCCAATTTCTCTTTCCCTTTGATCCATCTTTCAGGTCATCTATAGATTAGAGTTTTTAAAAAAATCTTACTTTCATTAACAAGCCCAAGTGTTCAAAGGAATTATTTAGGGGTGAGATAGTCTAACTTACTGTATTAGTCAAGATAAGTGAAACACTGTTACAAACAGCCCCCAAGTCTTGGTGGCCTAACAGAATACAGGTTGTTTTCTGCTGGGTCACGTCCAGTGTAGGTTGGCAGGGGCTGCTCTGCTCCAGGCAGTCATTCTGTGGCTCAGGTCACTTCCTCTCAGTGGGTCAGTCACCCCTAGGTTTTTGACTCCTCTGCTGGACCAGTCTCAAATTTCCAGAAGAGACAATCTGAATGCCTTGCTTGGATTAGAGACTTTCTTTGGTCCAATCAACTGAGGCTGTGGAGGGGGGTGGTTAAGTCCTTCACACATGGGTGTAGTGGTTATTTTTGTGGATTGGGACTATTTATACAGAAGGGGGAAGGAGCTGGGCAGATACCATCAAACTAGGTGATCCTCAGGCAGCCACTTTTACTTCATATAATAGATCTTCATATAGTTGAAGAAAATCATCTAGGCTTCTGCTTTCCCACCAGCTTCATTATTTTCTCATCAGAGGAAACATTGTCTGCTTTCTAGAGCCTGCACAATCTAGGTTATTTAGACCAGCTCATCAACATCCTTCCCAAAATTCCAGTTAAATATTTCCTTCAAACTTCACCTCCTTTAAGAAGAGGTCCTTAATTAACTCCTTTCCTTACTAATTAGTCTGTGGTTCTCAATTCCTACATGACTCAATCCACCCAATCAAGCAACCCTTAACCTTGCTTGTACAGTCACTTAGCATTAATCTTTAGCTTTTAAAGTTCCATATGTTGCCTTAAAACTTCACAAAAATTAGCCCAAAATGAATCATAGAAATAAATGTAAAATGCAACACTGTCAAACTCCTAGAAGAAAACATAGGAGAAAACCTACATGGCCTTAGGTAAGGTGATGCTTTTTTAGATACAACAGCAAAGGCACAATCCATGAAAGAAAAAATTGTGAAATTGGACTTCATTAAAATAAAAAAATGTCTGCTCTGTGAAAAAGAATGTCAAGACAATTAGAAGGTAAGCCACAGACTGGGAGAAAATATTTGCAAAAGACACATCTGATAAAAGATTGTTATCCAAAATGTAAAAGGACTCAAAACTCAACAATAAGAAAACAAACCACCCAATTAAAATATGGGCCAGTGACCTAAACAGACATCTCACCAAGGAAGATATACAGATGGCAAATAGGCATATGAGAACCTCCACATCGTATGTCATCACTGAAATGCAAATTAAAACAACAATGAGATAGCACTACATACCTATTAGAAGGGCCAAAATGCGGACCATGACAACATCAAATGCTGATGAGGATGCAAAGCAATAACTCTCATGTATTGGTGATGGGAATGCAAATTGGTCCAGCCACTTTGGAAGACAATTTGGCAGTTTCTTACAAAACTAAACCTACTCTTACCATACAATTCAGCTATTGCTTGGTATTTACCCTTGATATTTGCCCAAAGGAGTTGAAAACTTTTGCCCACACAAAAACCTACACATAGTTGTTTATAGAAGCTTTATTCATAACTGGCAAACTTGGAGGCAACCAAGATATCCTTCAGTAGGTGAATGGATAAATAAACTTTGATACATCCAGACAGTGGAAATATTACTCAGCACTAAAAAGAAATGAGCTATCAAGCCATGAAAAAACATGGAGGAACTTTAAATGCACATTACTAAGTGAAAGAAGCAATTAGCAAATGTTGTATATTGTATGATTCCAACTATAAGGAATTTTGGAAAAGGCAAAACTATGAAGATGATGAAAAGATCAGCAGTTGCCAGGGTGCAAGTGGGGAGGGAGAAATAGGCAGAGCATAGAGAATTTTTAGGACAGTGAAAATTCTTTGTATGATATTTTAATGATGGATATATGCCATTATACTTTTGTCCAAATTTGTAGAATATACAACACCAAGAGTTAACTGTAAACGATGAACTGTGGGTAATTATGTTGTATCAATGTAGGTTCATCCTTGGTAAAAAAAATCCTTCTGGTGAGTTTTGTTGATAATGGGGGAGGCTATGCATGTGTGGGGGCAGAGAGTATATGGGAAATTTCCATACCTCTCAATTTTGTTGTAAACCCAAAACTCCTCTAAAAAAATTAAGTTTTAAAAAATTCCATGTCTTCCCCACTGAGGATGAAGACATGTCTTCTTCTCACTTTGGATTCATCACAACATAGTGCTGACTATATTCCTTCCTGAATCTTATTCAGAAGACTTAATAGTATCTCCCTCCTTAGGAATATTTTTATGTTTATAGAAAGCAGTAAATACTCGATTATCACTTGATTCTGCATTGTGCATTGTCTCTTAACTGGCCTGCAGGATGGTGTTGTTTATTTATAAGAAATGCAAACTCAAGTTACCATTTATTGAGGTTCCCCATCTACTGGGAATTCTGCACTTTTATATGCATTATCACTTAACCTTTAACACTATCGTTATTTCCAGGATCACACAGCTAATAACTGGCTTATCTCATTCTGGAACCCGAGTCTGTCTAAGTTTCCAAGCTCTCGCCTTAAGCACGTTCCCACTGCGGCTCTGTACTTTCTCAGACCCCACACTCCTCACTATGGATGCCTAATCCTACCTTCCTGCCTTGTCCATTGGGGGTTGTATTGATTAGAAAGGAGATCTATTTTATTGAAGGAAAGAAATGTATTGGGTTAATAGTTATTTGAAATAGATCAGTAAATTCAGGGGGCCATTGGAAGTTTCAGACAAGATAAAGAGGGTGAGGTTTCCCAGTGTTTGCACTCCTGGGATTCAGAAGTGCAGTGAGCCAAGAGCAATGCTGCAGTGCACCAGGACAGGGGGAGGGTCCAACTATAATGAACTCTGCAGGTGCTGCCTCGTGGTCTGGGTTTCAGGACCCCTCCTCAATTTCCTAAGAAAACAACATGCAAATGACATAAACAGCAGTGAAGGAACCTGTGTAATTAGGGCCAAAGCAACCTGAAGTGTATTTAGTTCCGTTTGGGGAATGATCCCGGTGGTGGTTCAGGAGGGGTTTGTATCACAACAAAGGAGGAGGCCGTGAGTACAAGACTTGGCATATAAATCACTCCATGAACTTGAGTGCTTCTTAGGTACCACAGGCTGCTGGACTGAGGCTAAGCTGAGAAATCATTAGTCCATGTGGCTGTACCTGTTCCATCTGACAAAGCAATGCCCCACCCTTCAGCACTGGGGGACCAGGAGCCTATCCACCTGCTGGTTTTATGATTGCACCTGGGTTAATAGTTACTAATTATGTATAGTTATATATAATTATATATAGTAATTATATATAGTTAGTAGTATAACTATGGTCACTATAAAGCATTGACATTATAGTTATTCATCCAGCTAATCCCTAATTTCCATCGTGGACGGCTGAGCTCACGCAAGGGCTGAGGATAAGAAGGAGTAGGGTCCACATTCAGGCTGTCTCTGGAAACCTGTTCCACTGTAACTGTCTCTTCTCTCCCCACCAGACTTTCTCCACGATGCTCCCTCCTCCATTTCTTGGCTTTCATTGGAATCTAAACTTCACAGGTGACTCAAGAGATGGCTGTGATGGTCAGTGGGTGGTGCTGACTCATCCTTCAGTCCTCCCCATGGCCACTTCGAGACAAGCGGCTGTCACAAGGGCTTGTCCAAACACCAATTTCTGAGCCCTACCCTCAGTTTCTGATTCTGTCAATCTGGAGTGGAGACTAGAATGTGCGTTTTTAACAAGTTTCTAGGTGATGCTGATACTGAGGCTCAGGAACCACACTTTGAGAACCACTGTAAGAAATCATTACGCTTTCATCCTGGTGAAAATGCTCCTCTTCCTTTGCTACACTGAGCTATGCCACGCACTCTCCAACCTGTGGCTGTGGTCCACGGACATACACACACTCTCAGAAGATCTAATGGCATCAAGCTCACTGTTGTCCCTGCTACTTTAACTTCTGAATTTGTCCTGGGTGTTTCAACATCCATGGACCTTCTAGCGTCCCAGCTTTTAGAACGTATTTACCACCTCAGTTCAGTAGATTTTCACCTCAACTCTTGAATCTTATTTCCATTATCCACTTGGAGAGTCATAACAGAACCTTATCATCACTCTGAACTTCTCTCCCATGTGACAATATAAATGTCCCTTTTCTTCTCTGTAGTTCTCAATCCCACTCCTTCCAATTCTCACATCTCACTGAAGCTGCACCTAGTCTTGAGCACAAGGAAAGCTTGATCACCTCGATCCCTTTATTTAATTCATCTTTCAGTGCCTTGGCTTCTAGCCCTTCGCTATATGGCCTAGAACCCATGGCTGGTCGTTAGAATCACTCTTCATTTATTTGCAATCTTATCTTTCCACTGCTCTTTCCAGTGACCAGTGCTGGGTCATGGCCACAGCCTGTCATGTCTATTTTTTCAATGTGTTGGGAGAGGTGACAAGATATAAACATAAATAACCACCGTATGCTGTGTTGCATAAAAATGATAAGCATAATACAGAAATCCATAAACTTGTAAAGGTGGGAAAGACTATCTAATTAGGATGATTGGAAAAAGCTTCAAGACACAAATATAAGAAAGACATTACTAGTCTCTAAAGCTCTTTAAGTATAAGAATGGTGTAATTTATATTTATTTCACCGATAGTACCTAACACTTTTAAAAAGAGAATTAATGAGTTGTGTCTCCTCTAATGTCATTCTTTATCTGTTATGTAGTGCAGTGCTCAAGTGAATAAATTTTAAAAAACGATTTATCACTGTCTTTGTGTGTGTAGATACTCACACACATACATTTGTTCTATAAATATTGAACAATCTGGGGAGGAAGATAAATGCTGTCTTGCTTTATCCATCAGCATATTGTTTTCATTTGTGATAAGGTGAATGCCCTCTTTTGTAACTTAAGCTTTTGTAGTAAAAATTAAATTATTCTGAAGAAGGAAATCAACTTGCTTTTGGCAAAAAGGGGTAGAAATAATAATCACCTTATGTTTCCTGAGGACCTACTATGTGTTAGGCATATGTTACCTCGTTTATCCTTCACCATCACCCTGCAAGGCTGTAATATATATTATCTTCATTTTGCAAATGGGATTCAGATAAATGATGGTATTTCATTAATTCCATGATGAAATTTTTTAAAAACGTTTTTGATCTTTGAAATTTGAAGGAATCTTGTAACTGATCATGTTTTAGATTTGATAAAATAAGTTGCACTCATTAAGTATTACATACAATGTTCTCATTCATGGTTGAATTTGCTCTAAATCTTCTACTTTTTCCCCCATTAAATTGCAATAACTTTTATAACAAAAGCAGACTTAGAACTCCTTCTCCAAATTTTCTCTCTCCCTCTTACACACACACACACACACACATGCACGCACACACACATTCTTCCTCTCTCTCTTTCACATGTCCTTATATCTCGGTCCAAACTAAAAATATCCTGCTCATAAGATGCTCTGCCTTATGTCAAGTCTTATGTTTATTTTGAGTTTAGCCATGGTGAGCCTCATTTAACTCACGTGTTAGCCTCCTTTCTCCTGCTAAATTACTGTTAATCTATTTTGTTCAATTCCATTTTACCCACAACCCTTTAGAATTAGTTGCTTTGACTTTGGGGAAGAAACTAATCTTTCTTATATATTTGGTTAATTGGACACATTATTAATCATGACTGCTACAATAAAGGTATTTTTATTTTTGTGGGGCAAGTTACCTACCCTGGGCCAGTGCTCCTCAAACTGAGCACACCACCTCAAATGCTTGGTGTATCTTCTTGGGGCATATTTTACTTAGAAGCGAAGTAGGACATTGGAAAATGTAGATAAAAACCTTTGAAAGAAGTATTTTTAGCTTAAAGCAAACGTGTAAATATCATGGACTAGAATGAAGTATCCATATGCATTTTTGATTATATCACAAGTGTACCCCTCTTACTGTCTCATTGTGGTTTCTTTTTTGTCTTTGGATGTAGAATACATTTTTTGGTAGGTTCCAGTCTTTTTTATTGATGGTTGTTCAGCCATTAGTTGTGATTTTGGTGTGCTCATGAGAGGAGGCGAGCTCAAGTCCTTCTACCCTGCATCTTTGTCTCCTATCCTCCATGCGCATTTTTAAGCTGGTGACAGACCATTCATGGCGACTCATGGTTGAAACCACAGGCTTTGGAGCAAGACTTTGAATCTCAGCTCTACCGTTTTCTAGCTGCGGGCCTTGGGAACTTGCTTAACCTCTTTGTGTATCAGTTTCTCAATCTTCTCATCTGTAAAATGGGAGTAATAGTGTCACCTGCCTCATGGGGTTATCGTGAGAATAAAGGACAAGCACATGTTAAATGTGGGGAGAGCGGCTGGCATAGTGAGCTCTCACTGATGTGAGGAATTTTCACTTTTATTTATACTCTGCCTGTCGCAGGGGCCATTCTCCTCTCCTCTTTCGCTGGGGTGTTGGTGTAAATGTCTGAGACGCCCTTCCCCAGGATTCTCTCCAGTGTGCTGCCCTTGCTTGTCTTCTGTTGGTCTTTTGTAATGTTTCAGGAATGCACTGTTTTCTTTTCTCTTTTCTTTTTTTTTTTTTTTGCAGCACCATTAAAAACAACAAGTAGCTGTTTTAGGAATTTGGGAAGTGAAGGGGGATGACTCTCAGTTTCTCTCATGTTTAAAATGAAATAACCTAATAATTAGGAATAGTGTGCCATAGTTAAGATTTCAGAGCTAGAGACGTGAACAATTTCAAAGTCTCAACTCCCTTTGGACCCCCTGTTCATAAAATATGAAGTCTGCAATTAGAACTTTCTCTTGTAAGACTTGGGGTATGTATAGTCTCATCTGGTTATGGCTCATTTGGGAATGGCTTTTCTGACGCAAATGAGGTTTTAAAAAAAAGCATAGTATCTCTTTATTTGGTCAACATTATTTCTGCACTTTGTTTCTCCTTGTCAGCTTTAAAAGGAAGAGGAAAAAAGCAAAGCACGCTGCCAAAACCTGGCAGTAGAATTTCAGGGAACAAAATCTCTCCGGCTATAGCAGCATTTGAAGTGGCTGCACAAGGAGGGCCCCACAGACCATTCTTGATGCCTCAGAACATGACGTGATGCAAAGTGAAGAAAGCCCCAGAGCCCGGAAGCCATGGGGCAAGACCAGTGTAGGACCAGAGACACCTGCCCCTGTTCTTTCTTGCCTCTTCCATCTGATATTGTCTTTGGCTCAAGGGTCCAGGGACCCACAGGGAGACACTCCAGTTTACCATTGGCTCTGCTGCACCCAACTCCAGCTCCTCCTCCATGGCCAGAACCTACACATGCGGAGAGCAGAGGGCAGGACAGGGGCAGCCTAGGGGGCTGGAGGGAAGTGGGGACTGGCCCATCCTCTGCTGCCCCCCTTCATCCACAGTATCTTCCAGGGGCATTATTTGTGCACCTAGAAATAAAAGCATGTGTATATGGACCATAACTCATAGTGATCAAGTGCTTCTGACTCGCCTTGTGGAAATTTATTATGAGGAATTGTGGAGCCTGAGAAGTCCCCTAAGAAGGTGGTATCTGCTGTCTGCACACTGGAGCCCAGGAAAGCCAGTGGTGTGATTCAGTCCAAGTCCAAAGGCCTACAAGGCAGGGGAGCTGATGGTGTAAATCCCAGTCCAAGGGCAGGAGAAGATAAGGTGAGATGTCCAGCTCAAGTAGTGAGGTTGGGGGAAAAATGATGAATTCCCCCTTCCTCTGCCTTTTGTGCTATTTAAGGGCCTCAAAAGTAGATGCTGTCCACTCACACTGAGGGGAACAAGTTAGTCCACTGATTCAAATGTGAATCTCACCTGGAAACACCCTCACAGACACACCCAGGACTCATGTTGAATCTGGGCACCCACAGCCAGTCACGGTGACACATAGATTTAACTGTCACAAGTACTGGACACTGGACCAGATCTGCTGAGCCAGAGCCTGTCCTAGGGACTTGCTATCAATGCATAGAAAACCACATCATACAAACAAGCACTTATTTCTGTGGTGACTATGGGCCACCCTGGGGTTTGGTAGGTCTACACTGAGCTTGGCCTGGTGGCTGGTCTGGTCTGGTAGCTGTGCTCTAAGTGCCTCTCACCTTCTGCCTGCACCCAGCAGGTCAGCCTGCACGTGTATAAGAAGGAGATTGGAAATATGCAAGGTCTCTTGGAACTGCACACTCACTTCTGTCTCATTCCACTGGGCAAGGCAAGTCACACAGGCAGAGCCCGATGTCAAGAAGCAAAGACACATCCTCTGCCTCTCTAGGGTGGAGTGGACACTGTGCTGTTCCTCCTGATCCCTGGTGAGAACCAAGGCTTTGATTCCCTCAGCAGCTGGAAGCAGTGCTTGCTGATGACAGCCCCCAGACAGCCCCACCCCGACTCCCACCCTCTTACTTCCATCCTCACCCCTGGCCCCCCATCCCCACTGCCTACCAGGCATGGCCCTTGGCTGAAGCACACAGCCTGGCCCAAGGGTGCCCCCCATGGCAGCCCACACTCTGGGCTGAGCGGTCAGATGCGGGAAGATAAAGACCCGACCCCTTGCCTCAATTCAGAACATATCTGAAGGGCCACCCTGGCTCCAGAGCTTCCCATGGGATTGGCCAAAGCCTTAGTTGCATCTAAGTTAGCTCCATTTTTCTTTCTGCCCTATCTTGCTTCCTCACTCTGTAAAAAGTGCCGTTCCTAACAGCACTCCTCAATAATGACCACATGTGGGACTTCCCTGGTGCCACAGTGGTTAAGAATCTGCCTGCCAATGCAGGGGACGTGGGTTTGATCCCTGGTCCAGGAAGATCCCACATGCTGCGGAGCAACTAAGCCTGTGCACAACTACTGAGCCTGCACTCTAGAACCCGTGAGCCACAACTACTGAAGCCCACGTGCCCTAGAGCCGGAGTGCCGTAACTACTGAGCCTGTATGCTGCAACTACTGAAGCCCGCAAGCCTAGAGCCTGTGCTCCACAGCAAGAGAAGCGACTGCAATGAGAAGCCCGCGCACCACAACAAAGAGTAGCCCCCACTTGCCGCAACTAGAGAAGCCCACGCACAGCAACAAAGGCCCAACGCAGCCCAAAAATAAATTTAAAAAAATAATAATAACCACATGCACATCTAGCCTTTGGCATGGGAGGAATTCCAAAGACAGTGGCAGAGGGCATGGATGGAGCATAGGAAAGAATCACACCAAGAATGTGGTTTCCCGCAAACCACACCTCAGCATTCAACAACTAAAGTGCATCCCAGCTTAGAACAAAAAGTGTGTGTTAGAGAAACACTGAACCTCTGTCTGAAATGTCCTAATAAGTGTTTGGACCCTTGATTGGAGCTGGAACTCAGTTTGCAAAGGCAGGTGGTCCTGAAGAGTCGTGGGCAAATGGAAACTTTGTAAATGGAATCAAATTTCAAGTGCATGGTGGGAGTTTGGTATTCTAAAGTGAAAAAGGCACTGAACTGTTTTGTGGCTAATCACTTTAATAACGTATTGATTTTTCTATGTCAGGTTTTCTAGATCAGCATTTATTTCATTTTTTAAAACCCATTCCAGTTTTTTTCTAATTCCATGTATGAAATTATAGCATGTTGTCATAAATTTGGGGGCTTTGATTCTTAGTAGATTTCCTTTATATCAACTGATAGAAACCTTAGTGGATTCAAGGGACTCTGGGGAAAGACATGGGTGTAGGATTGTTGGAAATACGGGCTATGGATATAGTGAACAGAGCAGACAAACATCCCAGGAGAAGAGATTTTTGGCCAAGTAGTTATTTCTCTGGTAAACAAGCAGGAACAGAGAAAGTAGAGAATTTGCTCGCTTCAGGGATGGTGTTGATAAGATAGCTGCAGCAGGAGGACAAGTCAGCAAGAAAACCAAGAATTCTGATAGGATAGTTCCTACAAGGCTGTTTGCGACCCCCAGGGGTGAGAAGGTCTCATTGGCGTGACCTCCACTGAGAGGAAGGGACCGGCTCACAATAGTGATTTACTCAGTGCTTTCATGATATGCAAGTCGTGCTTACATTCATTTCCCCCCCACTTTCTGGGAAGATTGAAGTTTCTGATGTGAGTTTCCTATGTCAGTCAGGGTCCAGCAAATAGTCTTGATATTTTAAATAGACAGAATTTAGTATAAGGGATTCGTTACACGGGAGATGACAGAGCAGAGAGGACTGAAGTGGGACAGAGAGGCATCCTTGAGGTCATTCAGAGCAAGACGCTGCTGCCACTGCCTAGAGCTTAAGGGACAAAAGGACCTGGGGCGGCCAGGAAGAAGCTGGAACCACAGCAGGTCTTGCAGCAAGAGTTGGGTCCATGGGAGAGGCAGCCGCTGCTGTAGACAGCACCCGAGGCACCAAGAGAGGAGAAAATGCCCTGGCTTCTCCTCTCCTGCCCCAGAGTCTCTGTCAGGGCCTCCCTCTGGCTGAACTAATGCAGAAAACAGAGGGCAAAGGAGGCTGGGAGCAGTGATCCTCTGTGACATAGGACAGGGCAGAGTAGGGCAGGGAACGGCCCAGCCCAGCATGTGGCCTCAATGTCCCTTCTCTCCATGGAAATGTCTTCCTTCTCCTCCGTCTCTGTGAGTCTCCCATCCCTGCCGCTGCCTGCCTCTCCCAGGCTCCCCGACAGCGGGTTTCCAGGGGGCACAGATGGTAGGTGGCAGGGGCAGATGGGGAGTGAGAGGAGAGATCAGATTATCCTTCCCCACTCTCCCTGCTTTGCTGCTGCATCTCTGGCGGGGCCATGTCCTTCCAGGATTATGGATGTGGCTGGTGGCCTTTCTTCCGTGGCTCCACGTCCCACTAGGACCCACTAGGACTGTAATGGCTTCCATCTACTGCAGGCCTCTGGCTGACTGACTATCCCCTGTTGGTTCTCTTAATCCTGCCCACAGCTGTGTCAGTAGTATCTTTATTTGTCTCTTCATTCAAACAACTTGGGTTGCATTCTGTTTCTTGCCAGGACCCTGGCTGGTGTCCTGACCTACTGCAGTCTTTTCCAAACTCCTTGCAAGTGTCATGCTTTCCCCCTGCCTAGATCAGCAACTGTGGAATAGCCGCAATAGCACAGACCCTAGTGGCAGACAGACATGGTTTTTTGTTTTTGTTTTAACGTTTTACTTATTTATTTATTAATAATATTTATTTAGTGGCACCCGGTCTTAGTTGCCACACGTGGGCTCCTTAATTGAGGCATGCATGTGGGATCTAGCTCCCTGACCAGGGATCGAACCTGGGCCCCTTGCATTGGGAGGTCCACCGCGCCACCAGGGAAGTCCCGGTTTTATTTCTGATTCAGTCACTTAGTGACTGGGTAACAGGGTGGGAAGGTTATTTAACCTCCTAAGCCTCAGTTTTCTGACCTGTAAAGTGGGGATAATGATGGGTTTCGGTTGAATTAAGTGGGAAAATCTGTCCTAAGCAGTGTGTTCCGAGCCTCATCAGCCTGCTATCTCCAAACAAGGTCTCACATTCTATTCATATTCTAATTTTTATGGCACGAATTCTTATCATACTTGGCTGCAGGCAGTTAACTCCCTTCAAAGTATTTCCAGCTAGTTCTAGAAGTTCCCAAAGATGCTCACTTGCCGACCTGCCTCTGTCGCAGTTGCCATGGGCCTCTGCCCTCCTCTGTCCTCCTGCCCCAGCTCCCATACATCCACCATCTGCTTGCAAGGCCACCAGCTGTGTCTCTGCCAAGGCTGGAGTGTCTCCAGGGTCACTGTCCACTGTGAGAACACAGCTCACGCCCAGGATGCTGACTCCTGCTGCTCCCAGAGAGCCTGCTCCTTGGATACCTCCTCGTGGCCCGGTGCTTTGGGAGGAAAGGACAGTGGCTTCCCTGGCTTGAAGCTGTCTCAGCCCCAAATGCAGAGCCTCCGGAGCCTCTGACTGCTTCCTCACCGGGTTTCAAGTCAAAACAAAACAGCTCACAGAGGTTCTGGAACTTGCTTCCATCCTCTCTTCTACAGGGGGCTCATGGCCAGGGCTAGGATGGGAACAGATACTTTGCCATCTGCTCCATTTCCGCCCCCTCCCTCCACAGCCCTCCCCAAACCCCACCCCTCCTTCCTCTTCCATTTACCAAACTGAAGCTTCTATGTGTATCAACCATTGTGGGGTGGAGCGAAGGGTCAGTTAGGGAGGTGAGGTCTACATGTCCACGCCAGTTACATACGAATGATTCCTGGTACAATACTTGGCACATGGTGGGTCCTCAAGAAATGGTAGATGCTATGATCATATAAATAGGAAATCCCATTTCCTACCATCCAGTTGCTACAAGTTCTTCAAGGTTCAGTTTAGATGTACTTCTTACAAGAATCTGTTTAGTAGGAAGTGTTCTCTCCCTCCGTATTAGTTTTCTAGGGCTGCAGTTACAAAGTACTAATAACTAGGGGGCTTAAAACAACAGAAATTTATTCTCACAGTTCTAGAGTCTAGAAGTCTGAAATCAACGTGTCTTCTCCCTGGTCTGCTCCAGGGACGGATGCATCCTTGCCTCTCCCTGGCTTCTGCTACTTCTCTCAACCCTGAGCACTCCTTGGCTTGTAGCCGCACCCCTCCAGTCTCTGCCTCTGCCGCCTCGCGGCTGTCCTCTCCCTGCGTCTCCATCTCCCACGGCATTCTCCTCTCCTATAAGGACACCAGTCATAGCGGATTAGGGCCACACTGATGACCTCATTTTAACTTCACTGTATTTGCAAAGACCCTATTTGTAAATAAGGTCGCATTCTGAGGTACTAAGGGTTAGGATATTTTAACAT
Source organism: Balaenoptera borealis (assembly GCF_965194805.1). Classification (NCBI taxonomy): domain Eukaryota; kingdom Metazoa; phylum Chordata; class Mammalia; order Artiodactyla; family Balaenopteridae; genus Balaenoptera; species Balaenoptera borealis. The sequence continues at coordinate 64,847,424 of NC_138869.1, read as the reverse complement.
ATTTTTTTGGGGGGACACAATTTAGCCCGTAAGACCCTCCAATAATCTAAAATCTAATAGCAATAATCTTATTTCTCTTTTGATATCTGTCACATTCTAGCTTATTTTATAGTATTTATCTTTTATTTCTCCTTACAACACTGAACACTCTGAAGACAGAATCTATTCACTTCTCTGTCCCTGACAATACCTGCCTGACTATAATAGTTTTGATAGTTAATAAGTGACTGGGCTGCTCTCCTGACTCATGACCAATCCATCAGACTAGAGCCTGTTGCCACATGCTTGGGACATGCGTTTCTGAGTTCCTTGTGTTTTCCACCCTTTGGTTGATTTCTTTTCTTAAAAGCACATAGGTCAGGGAGTTCTCTGGTGGACTAGTGGTTAGGATTTGGCACTTTCACTGCTGTGGCCTGGGTTTAATCCCTGCTTGGGGAACCGAGATCCCGCAAGCTGCACGGTTCAGCCAAAAAAAAAAAAAAAAAAAAGGAATATAAATAAGGAGGATGGCTTTGGCCAGCTGAAATAGCTGGTTACAGCCTGCCTTGGGTGGTTAAATATTTATGTTTTCCAGGAGTGAACAGTGGGCTTCACGCTACCAGGAAACAATCTTGTTTGTCCCCAGTTTATGACTCTTTTTTCTTCTTTTGCATTTTCAATGTCCTAATGATGTCCTTAGTTACAGTTGCTATAGAAGTATTTTGGTGTTTCCCGCAGTGCTGGGTGGGGCAGTGCCTGGCGCCTCTTTAGTGAGGGTTCCTGACGACGCCCGAGCCAGGGGCTTCATTTGCTAGTTTTCTGGCCTAGTAACTGGTTGTCACGAGGGGAGTGATGCATGTTTATTTTGGTCCCCTGATTTATCACACTGATTTTTTTTCTTCTTCATTGGTTCTGGAGTGCTCATCATCTTCTTGAATAATCAACCCATCATTTCATAGACTGTTATGACAGAAACAGACTCATGTTCTTGACATTGAATAAACCGGTAAACGGATACAGTCCCTCTGATATCAGTGTGGTGAGAGGCAATCTAAGTGAAAGCACTTGAAATCTCTTAGGGACGTACAGTTTAAGAGTTGAGCTTGAGGAATGGTTAGAGGAGAGAAAACTGAGCTATCTGGAGACTTGGACTCTAGTCTCTTCTGTAAAATGGGAACAGTAATAGTGATACACGTCCACCTGCTTGACAGGATTGTTATAAGGGTCACGTGATTAATGTCTGTGAAAGCGATCTGTAAGCTATACAGTGCTATAAATGCTCACAAATGTCATTGTGTGTCACAAGTAGAATCTTGACAGTCTTGGCTCTGCCTTTGAACTGGGTGACCATGGGAAGCAACTTAATCTCCCGTGAAGACCTGAGTTGGCCTCTTTCCTAAACCATCCAGGCAAACAGGCCATTTTGCAGCATTTCAAGGTCATTTTGTGTGTTAACCTTGTCTATTCTTTCCTCATTTTTTATTTTGGGGAGGGAAGGGATAATGTGACTTTAATTATTAGGTGGAAAAGGAGGAAAAATTGTGATACTTTGGATATCTTTTTTCAAGTTAGTTGTTTAATATACAGTCTCTGTGATGCATCTGTTGCTTGTTTGGCATGTTGGCATATGCCATTATAATTTTGCTCCTCTAAAAAGGTGGTTTGTTTTTTTATTTCATGTACTTTGTTTTAGCAGAGACACTCAGCAACTTACCAGAACACATTTAGGGCATGCAGACGCTGACATTTCTAGGGAAAAGTTCTGAATGCATTTAGTGATATATTTTAGTTTAAAAAAAATCTATCAATTTAGTCTAGAGATGCTCCAGAAATTGAGCATCTCTTTATAAATTCTTTATAAAGAATTTCCTGCCTGACAACTCTAGATATATTTATTATGCAGCTTCTCTTGACGCATTTTCAATTTGCTCCTTTGGAGCAAATCTTGTGTGTTGAATGCAGTTTGTTCCTAGACACTGACTCATTTTCCAAATATGAGTACACTTTTTTTTTTCCAATTGACTTTCTCCTGCCAGTATGTCATCCAGCTCTTTTTAAAATACTGTCAGAATATGGTCAACTCATCATCAACAGGGAACAGGCTTTCTGCCCACTTTTACAAAAGTAGGATGAAGTCAGATAATTTGATTTTTAAATTATAAGAAAAAAAAAAAAGAAAAAGAACAGCCAGAAACCTAAGTAATTTCCAGGCTCGGGACTACTATTCTAAGAAGACTGAACAAATGAGACACCCAGAAACAAAAGGAAAATCTGCCATTTGCATGGTTTTGAGTAGAATACAGCAAATTTTCCATTTTATTTTAAATATCAAGTAGCTGTAATGTGAGTCAATATAAATAAACCAAGGAACCAAGGCTTCATGGAAGACAACAGCAATTTCATGTGGGCAGACAAGTGTTTAAGCATCTTGACATGAAAACTTGGCCATACACTCAGGACTATTTCTCTATATTTAGAATTTTGGTGCAAATTCCATCTCTGTATCTAGAAAACAAACCCAGAAGTCGTACAAAGTCAAGAATAAACAACTCACTTTATTAAAATTCCAATAACGTCAGCTCTAAAAATACCCGAATTTTCTGTTCTACTTAATCAAATAATCACCTTGACAGTTTTTGCAGCCACAGTTGCTTATGGGACTGATCACAGCGACCATTTGTTTAAGATGAAGTTCAAAGTTAGCTAAAAATAAAATATATAGTGAAGATTTGATTCAACCACGTGGATAATTCACCCCCAAAATGTTCTCAAGTTGCGGAGGAAAGGGATAATTTGTCACTGTTGAATTATCAGGTTACCTGCCCCCATCTTCCTCTTCACTTCAGGTGTGTATTGTAGCCTTCATTAGAATAATATTTTGTAGGGTAAAAATAGTTTATCCTGCCAAAGCTTCTCTCCATTTGCCAGTTCAGAACTTTGAAATGGGTATAGTAACACCTCTAAAATAATATAAGGTTGTTGCAATGGTTAGCGGGATGATGCAAAGCACTTAACACAGGGCCTGACATATAGTAAATGGTCAATAAATCTTAACTATTTGTACCTTTACTGTTAAAGATGGGAACTTTAGTGAGGGTTCATTGCAGAACCCTCACTAAACCCTTTTTCAATGCAGAAGTCATTAAATCTTCTGCAAACTTGTTCTTTAGCTATGAAAGATAGTGTCTCGATATAAGTCAGGAAATGCCCTTAAAATGAATATAGTACCTCCACATGCAAAGTGAAGTGTAGAATTTAAGCAATTGCCTTCATTAACTAATCAAGACACTGTTTACCTTAGTGGTTGTTACATGCTTTGGAGAAGGGCTTAATACACAAAGGTTTACTTTGATATTATTTTTATTACCATTTTGCCAGTTATTTTGGTATTCATTATTTACTAGGATGTGAAAAGAATTTGGGTGCAAGTAGCTTATTTGGGCGGTAATCCCAGCTAACGTGATCAGAGAGTGGGAAGTGAGACTGGCAGGAGAGGAATGTCATCAAGGGCACCTTGGTGAGCAGTCACTGCAGTGGGCAGGTGGGCCCAACCCCACTGGGGTCCCTCTGAGAGAGTGCAATACATGAACCTGTGGGCTTTGAGCAGTCTCGTCCATCTAGCCCAGCGCTGTGCAAATCTCATCCCGTCCCATGAGTGCTACCACGTGAAGAAGTTTGGGAAGCGTTGATATAAAGAATGGCTGAGAGAGATGTAGAGCCCTAACTGGGAGAGGGGAAAATCTGTGTTAAGTGGGGGGTCAGAAGGTGTGAGGTCAAAGGTGGAGGATTATGGTCTTTGTCTATTTGGAAAACTGTCTGGGAAAGAGGAATTAGGGTAAAAACAGTGTCAACTGGTGGAAAACACAGGGAAGCAAATACAAGTTCCTATCAGAGCCGTCTCAAAGTGAAACGGACTGCTTGTGAAGGGCAGTGTGCTAGCTCATTTGATTCTATAACAATCATGGCGATTGGGATCTTTACTTTTTCCCTCAACCCCCAATCAAACTATACTATAGATGAGAAAAAGGACGTTTCAGAGGTTTTGTTGTTCACCCACGGTCACAAAGCTAGTAACAGCAAGTGCACAGCTTAGGACTTGAGTTTGTCTGTGTTGGAGCCCATTCCCTTTTCTTTATTTGAGACTAAACTTGTTCTCTCTCCCAGGAAGTGTTCAGGCAGAGACTGGTTGACTACCTGGAAATTAGGAGGGGTTGCTACCATGGTAGAGAACCAGATGACTTCCAAGCTTTCTGCCATTAACTATTCCGTAAATTGGTGAAATAGCTGTCATATGCTAAGCCCTCAAAATTCCTTCCTTTAATTTAAGAATTGTTTATTTCTTAAGAATTTAAGTTCTTGTTTATTTTAGTGGATATTAAGGATTTTTGAATTATCTTTGATTTGATACTAATAACACCTGTTTTGTTAATTGTTTACTGCAACCATTATTAACATCTCTTTTTAATTAGACTGAAATATGCTGTTTGAATCAGTTTAGGGAACCAGAGGTGATTACAAATAATCAAGCAAGAAAAGGTTGTAAATTAATAAAGGCTAGAAATGGAAACACAAGAGAAGTCCAGACAGAAAATGCAGAAGGACAGATCACGTTGAACTGTGTCTCAGAAAAGACGTGAGAGTCACACAAAACAAGCCCGATGTGAAGAGAGACAGCTGAGCTGTAGGAGGTGGGCGTGTGGGGACAGAAACACCATCCTGTTAGTGGACTCTGTGCTGTTTAGACTTGAAAAGAATGACGGCTCTTGTTTCTGGCTTTGCAGTTTAAACGAGATAGGTTTAGAAGAGCCCAACGAAGGTTATAAAAGTGTTGCGGTGGGTGGAAAGTTCTGTGAATCAAGTAAGCTGTTACTCTGTCTCCAGCGGTTGGGAGGGGGGGCATCTTCCTCCTTGGTCCAAAGAAACTACTTTATTACTATTCCCTCAGTGCCCGCTGCATGGTGCTCCAATTACTGCAGAGAATTCGGTGCCATCTAGTGGGATCTAAGGATGTTACATGTTAGAACCAAAGGCAGGACGTATTCTTTTGAGCTCATGTGAGGATTTAATCTATTGAGAGGACTATCAAGGCTTTTAAAATACCATGTGACATTAAAATGTCTATGCATAAAAGGTGAAAAAAACGCTACCTCAGAGTCAAGGTTAACATTGTGGGTAGAAAAGTGGATTTCATTCAATATTTTTTTCTACTGAGCTTTAAGAAGAATTCTAATACACCAGGTTCTGGGGCATTTAAGAGGATTTTAACTTACATTAGTATATCTTTTGGCTACCAACACTGCTAAGGAGTTGTTTTTCCATGTTTATACATAGTCTTTCAATGTCATCTCCAAAATGGATAAGTCGTGGATCAGTAATTCTGTCAAATGCAATGATTTGGAGGAAAAAGAGAAAAAGGCAAGCAGAATGAAATTCCAGTTGCAGAACTAAGAAGAGAAGCCTAGAGTTAAAAGTAGACAGTGTTACTATTAGAGTCCAAGTTCGTACTGCTTGCTGCTTGACAGGCCAGTAAATGGAGAGATGAGGTGTTGGGGAAAGGATTAGTGACTTTATTTGGAAAGCCTGCAGACCAAGATGGTGGACTCGTGTCCCAGAGAAACATCTTACCTGAGTTAGAATTCAGGCTTCTTTTATACTAAAAGGGGAGAAGGTGTGGCTGGTTGTTGCAAACTTCTTGGTGCTGGCCAGACCCCGGAGGATATGTGATAATTCTTTGTTCTTGCAGCTGTCCCCATAGGTCAGGTCATGATGTTCCTGTAAACCTCCAACAAGACAACTGTTATTATCTGTTCTGCAACTTTTTATCTCTATATGAATGAAAAGTGTTAGACCTTTAAAGATTAGAGCCCTGAGAATAGGCTATCCTGTATATTTCAGGCTATAAGCAGCATTCTTTTACAAAACCTGCAGAGCCAGCATGACTAAGCACAGGTAACAGAGCACAAGGGTTAGAGCTAAGGGAATAGATCCAATGTGGAGTCAGGTTTGTTCTTCTCTGTTATATTACTACTGGATGGTTTCAGACTACTTGAGGCACAATCTTAAAATAATTTTTTTCTCCGAAACCCAATCCTGGGCCAATCCAAATATTTGCTTTCTCCAGTCCTACACTTGAACTGCCAGGCTGCTAGAAAGGCATCTCATAGCAGGGTAGCTTGGTGCCATGACAAAGTCAAAGTTTTGTATAGAGGGTTGGAAACATGACAACTTGAATGCATTCCTCCTTACTGTCACTGCCACCCCAGCACATCTCCCTCTGAGCCACTGAGTTCCTGGGTCTGAGGTGGCTGGAGGGTGCCGGCTCTTTCTGAGTCCTCATGAAAAAGCCAACTGGACTTTCTCCCCAGGGGCCAACTGGAACCCCCTCTTTGCTCCCACCTAAGGGTAGCAAAAATGTGCATAGCAAAAGTGTTCCTAATAGCAAAATTGAAAACCACCTACACGTCAATTAGTAACAAAGTGAATTGATCAGCTGTGATATATTTGTACAATGGAATGTTATATTATACAGTAGTGACAAAGAAACATGAAAACAAGCAAGTATTACTTATACAATAAGTTAATAACTGTGAAATAATACTATATACATATACATATATATGTAGTAAAAAATAAAGGATAGCAGCTACTTTTAGGAAGGGAAAAGCATTTGGGGGTAGATACATACAGGGGCTTCAATTATAACCATAAACCTTGATTTGTGAGCTGAGTGGTGGGTGGAGACAGGATCACTAAGATATAGTTTATGATTTTTTGCATGTCTCAAATAATTAAAAGGAGAAAGGGGAGAAGAAGAAAGAGGAGAGGAGGATGAGGGAAGATGAGGAGGACATTAAGAGGGGAGAAGAGGAGAGGAAAGGAAGAGGAAGAAGACCAACTCGGAAGGACCAGGAATAGGAACTAGCAGGCCAGTGAGTTCCAGGAAGTTTATGGTTTAGTCAGGAAGTCATCATCACAGAGACTCAGCACAGAAAGAGGGACTACTGAGAGGATGAGTCTGCGGTCAGAGTGTGTGACTGCTAGGAAATCAGATGAAATAGGAAGGGTAAGAAGGCAGTCTTTCAAATGGAGCAGATTCACTCATTCAACATGTATTTGTTAACTCTGTGGGGTCTGCCCTGTTTCAGGATACAGCAGTGGACAAAACAGCCAAGAATGTACCCTGATGGGGCCGAGATGTTGCAGACAAATTCATTCTGTGTCCAACCTGTTGTGAACTTCCCAGCTAGGCACCCAGGAAAGGAAGGAGATTTATTCATTCTACAAATATGTACTGAACACTTCAGAGATGGCAAACATTGCTGGGTACTGGGGAGATGGGATGTCCTTGTCTTCAAGGAGCTCACAGTGCACTGGGGAGAGCCAGGTATGTACTAACACGTTGAAGTTCTGGGTGCTGGAGGAATACACGAAGTACCCTGGGAACTCAAAGATTGGGGGTGGGGGTGTTGGGAGTCAGCTTCTGCTTCAAAATAGAGTTGATGATCTTGTGGAATCATGATGGGAATTGAGTCAGTTCATTAGCATGGATTAAAGATTCTGCCTGTGGAGTATATAGGTAAGGTTAGCTGTATGCACCAGGGCACTGGGAGAATCTGTTACCCAAAACCTGTTCCCTTACCCTCATGTCTGCTCTCTTAACACCAGAACTTCACTCCATTGCCTCAAGATATTTCTCCCTCTCTCTTCCAGTTTTATTGAGATATAATTGACATATGGGACTGTATAAGTTTAAGGTGTACACATAATGATTTGACTTACATACATCATGAAATGATTACAATAGGTTTAGTGAACATCCATCATCTTATATAGATATAACATTTAAGAAATAGAAAAAATATATATTTTTTTCCTTGTAATGAGAATTCAGGGTTTACTCTCTTGACAACTTTCATATATAACGTACAGCAGTGTTAATTATATTGATCATCTTGTACATTATATCCCTAGTACTTCTCTATCTTATAATTGGAAATTTTTACCTTTTGGCTGCCTTCATCTAATTCCCCCTCTCCCCACCCCCCACCTCTGGTAACCACAAATCTGACCTCTTTTTCTCTGAGTGTGTTTGTTTGTTTGGTTTTGAAGTATAATTGACCTACAACACTATGTTAGTTCCTGGTACACAACAGCAAAAATAAACAAATGAGAAAATGCTTTTGTTTTGCAAATGCTTCCCATTTGTTTATTTTTGGGTTTTTTTGTACATGGTGTGAGAAAGTAGTCCAGTTTGATTCTTTTGCATGTACCTGTCCAGTTTTCCCAACACCACTTATTAAAGAGACTATCTTTCCCCCCCATTGTAATATTCTTGCCTCCTTTGTTTTAGATTAATTGACCATGTAAGTGTGGGGTCTTCTGGGCGCTCTATTCTGTTCCATTGATCTATGTGTCTGTTTTTGTGCAAGTATCATACTGTTTTGGTTACTGTAGCTTTGTAGTATAGCTGGAAATCAGGGAGCATGATGCCTCCAGTTTTGTTCTTCTTTCTTAAGATTATTTTGGCTATTTGGGATCTTTTGTGTTTCCATACAAATTTTAGAATTATTTGTTCTAGTTCTGTGAAAAATGTCATTGGTATTTTGATAGGTATTGCATTGAATCTGTAGATTGCCTTGGCTTGTATGGTCATTTTAACAATTTTAATTCTCCCAATCCATGAGCATGATATATCTTTCCATTTATTTATGTCATTTTCAATGCCTTTTTATCAGTGTCTTATAGTTTTCTGAGTACAGGCCTTTTACCTCCTTAATTAGATTTATTCCCAGGTATTTGATTCTTATGGATGGAATTGTAAATGAGATTGTTTCCTTGATTTCTCTTTCTGACAGTTCATTGTTAGTGTATAAAATTGCAACAGATGTCTGTATATTAATTTTATATTCTGCAACTTTACTGAATTCATTGATGAGCTCTAGTAGCTTTTAGGTGACATCTTTGGGATTGTCTATGTATAGTATCATGCCATCTGCAAACAGTGACAGTTTTTCAATACATTTTTATTATTTTGAATGCAAGCTATTGTATTGAAAGATATTTTATAAAATAAAGTCTTTATATTCTAGCTTGTAACTTTAATATTTTGACAAGAACTATGCCCTAAAATGTCTCATTAACAAAATCACATAAATATATGTGACATTCTGAGAAATACACTATAATATAAAATATGGACACGATGTGTGTTTGCTCTTGTTTTCTTGGGAGCTGTGGATGAGGGAGTGGCTTCAGCTGGGAAAGGATCCATGATGGAGGTGGGAAAGGGTATCAGCAGTTGGGGAAGGAAAAGGGACCTAGTTGTGAACCATGATGGAAAGGAGACCCTTTCCATCAACATTGCTCTAGAACTCTGTAGAGTGTTTTTTCCTCCCTGAGTGACAATTGTTTTGATACATGAAGCAAATAAGAAAAAACCCTCTATGCATGCATTCAGTGATGATTTTTTGTGCTTACTACTTGCCAGGTATGTTCAGGTCCCTGTGATAGGCCCAAGGGGCAGGGCCCAAAGAACTTTAGAAACAGTAGGTAGTTACCACCTATAGTGTCTGTTCTGCTGCAGGAGTGAAGTCGTGGTCTGTGAAAACCTAAGCCCAACTCATCAAAGCCATAGTACTAGACATTTGGCTTCCAAAATCGTTTAAAATCCTGTTTCCAAGTCCCGTCTTAAGAAGGACTTGAGTTCGTAAAGGTTTTTGTATGGGGGAAACCACCCATTAGAGCTGGAAAGTCTTACTGCTTCCTTTACTGGTTTCTCTCTCTCACTCGTTTTTTAAAAACTTCTGGAAACTGCATTTTGTAGGTCTGAGAGGAAAAGTTAATCTCTGCTTCACTCCTCTGCAATTCTCAGATGGGATAGTTTGCTTTTAAGCTGCAGGGAAATAGCTTAGGGAACTATTGGAGAAGTTTCTCTCAGCACTTTGAACACAGAAACATTTTGTGGATGAGTAACTGCAGTGCCCTTGGGAGAATTTCCAGGAATTCATGACTGCTGGATTTATCTACCCCAGGCAAGATGCAGTCATCCCCTTTTTGGAGAACTATAAGACTAGATCCAGGCAAGTTCCTCTTTGCATATAGGGACTTAGAGGAAAGCAGGGTGGGGTGGGCTAGAGGGGAAATAATGAATACAGTGAATGAAATTCGTGTCATTCACAAAACGTTTGAGGCCCTCCTCTTTGCCAGCACTGTGCTAAGCTCCAAAATGGAAAGTAACACTGAGTCTTGTCCTCAGGGAGCTCATAGACAAGTGGGTAAGACATTTCATGTGAAGCTTGAGTTGACTGCATGTCAGGGAAGGCCTGAGCCGAGTCCTGAGGGAGGGGTCTTTGACCGGGGGAGGTGTGGGGAAAGGGCTTTCCAGCTTGCAGACATCCTGCACATACAAGGGTGGCTGGGGCCTGTGAGCGACCAGAGGAAAGAGGAAGAGGAGGCTGAAGGGCGAGGCGGAGCCTCGGTACCACCTCTGCTGTGCTGAGAAATCTGACAGCCTCCTCGGTACCACCTCTGCTGTGCTGAGAAATCTGACAGCCTCCTCGGTATTCCACAGAGATGCAGGGATCCTGAGTGAGACGATGAACTTTCAGAGGAGGCTTATTTCTTTAGTTTTTGTATTTTCTGTTACAAAATTTTAAAATCTCATTGGAGAAAATGTGGAGGTTAGAAAGGTGTCAAGAGAAAATATAAAACCAACTCTAATGCCACCACACAGAGATAACCATTGCTACTATTTTGATATATTTGATATAGAAATTTTTACATGTATGTTTGTGATCATTTTATATAAAACTGTATTTTTCTTTTTTCATTAATACTAATTCCTGGACATTTTCTTACTTTCTATTTTTTTTATTAATAAAATTTAAAATGTGAAATGGGAATTCCCTGGTGGTCCAGTGATTAGGACTCTGTGATCTCCCTGGTGAAGGCCTGGGTTGGATCCCTGGTGGGGGAACTAAGATCCCTCAAGCCGTGGGTCATGGCCTAAATAAATAAATAAAAATGTGAGATTATTTTAGGTTTACAGAAGCGTTCCAAAGGCCATGCAAAAGTTCCTGTATGTCTTTCACCAGCTATCCCTAATGTTAGCTTTTAACTTTCTAACTCTCATCTCTGTCAAAATGTACTTATCTCCCTCATATTTCCCCTGAGAGTTCTAAAGTGACAGATAACTAGCCTGGAACACTGACCCGTAGTCCTGTGAGTCAACGGACACACCCGGCCTGAAACACAACTGCAGTTGGACAGGGCACTGCTGGAGTCACCAGGCATTGACCTGGAGGAGGGGATTCTGGTTGGAAGCAGTGCTGGGCGGGGAGGTGCTGCTGAGCAGATGGGACCCCAGGACCCTCAGCTTGGCCTGGCGGGAGCAGCTGCCAGCACAACTTCTAGATAAATCCTCACTCGCTAAGATATTAAGTGATCTGCTCATGTTTCTTCTGATATTTTATTATAGAAAAGTAATAAAACAGAGTTTCTGCATGATCTTGACCAGCTTAGACCCCAAGTCTGATCCAACATTTACCTGCGTTGCTCAAAGCCAATACTAAATGATTTCCGATCTGTTCTAAAGTCCTGGGGTAAATCACTCTGTCCTCATAGATCATCCAAGGAAAACATCAAGTACTGGCAAAAGTCATCACTCATGATGGAAATAAACCATCCCCAAGCCCCAGTCCTGGACTCTGTCTGTACCTTTCACCATCCAGTGTGAGCTCTTCCTTTTAAAAACACTCTTAGTACTTATTTGTTCTCTCTTAGGATCATTTTTATGTTATGCGGTGTGTGTTTGTGTGTGTGTGTGTGTGTGTGTGTGTGTGTGTGCGTGTGTGTGTGTATTTCTTATTATTGTCTTCATTTTTGCATATTGCACAGTGCTCAGAACAGTACCTAGCTATTACATGCTAAATAAAACATTTTTTCATTTAAATTTATCATCTCTATACCCTTTCCCTTGGAGAAGTGATGGAGTCTCACAGCTTCAATGAATACATTTTAATATGTACATTTTAGTACATAAATTCTGGGCTCTCCAACTGCTTCCTAACTGGTTCTACTTTAATAATCTAATTTAATTGTAAATTATAAAAGACTAAAATTGGGATAATCCCCTCTTTCAGTCTCTTCCTGTGATGGGCTGAATTGTGTCCCCTACCCCAAATTCAAATGTTGAAGTCCTAACCCCTAGTGCCTTAGAATGTGACTATATTTGGAGATGGGGTCCTTGAAGAGGTGAATGAGGTAGAATAAGGTCACCTGGGTGGGCCTTAATCTACTGTGACTGGGTGTTCCTGTAAGAAGAGTAGATTAGGACACAGACAAGCACAGAGGGAAGACAGCCGTCTACAAACCAAGGAGAGGGGCCTTGGAAGAACCAACGCAAGCGACACCTTGATTTTGGACTTCTTGCCTACAGAACTGTGTGGAAATACCTCTCTTATTTAAGCCACACACTCTATGGTACGGCAGCCCAAGCAAACGAGTACACTTCCGTCACCCGAACTCTGAACTGGCTTTCCCGGTGAACTTCCGTATTTCTGTCACCTGCCATCCTTCTCTCAGGCACACGTATTTGAAGTCTCTTTTCCAGCTCTCAGCTCATTTGATCATCACTAAACGTGTGCTGTGCATTCTTTCTCCCCTTCATTGGCACTGCTGTTGTTCTAGGCCAGCTCAGTGTCGACCCTTACTTAATAGCCTTTATACATTTCTCTTCATACACAGATCTTGGTCTCTGATTTCTCTTTTATGATATGGGCCCAAATGTACTCTGAGTGCAGCTCACACTGAATGATTGACGTTGGACCACATCTTCGCCCACGTCGTTGCCTCTGCTGGGGATGCTCTTTTCTCTCTCCTCCAGGGCTTGGTCATCTGTGGTTCTGGACGTGTAAGTCCACGCCTTCTTGCTCACCTCTCATCTGACCTCTACTCCTGACTTTGGTGTATGTCCTTAACATCCCTAGTCTCAGCCTCCTAATCTGTCTTTCTGCTCTTTTTCCATACCAGCTAATAGTTTAGAATATTAAATTAACATTGAATACCCCCTGTAATCGACGAGGTACTTTTCCTTATATTCTATCATATGTACAGGAAGCAGACACTAACAATTCATGTGGGGTCATGTTAGAGGTTTTGCTTTAGCCTCAGTGTTTTATTAGTTTGGAGTCTTCGGGAGAGTCCTATGACTTTTTAAAAATCTCAGCTCTAAAGCAAAGCTAATAGTATTTAATTTCACTTGAGCATTATGAAGAAAAATAGATTAAATGTATTAAAGATTTGTAAGGCACTAAGAAAGCAATATTCAGGTTATTTGCTGTAGTTGGCTTTCTTGAAATTTCCCATATTGCTTTTTATTGCCACTGGCCCTGTCTTCAAGTGCCTGGTAACCTCTTTGCAAGCTGATTTTGTGTGTCATGTATTCTTTCTGATTTCTACAGCACCTAGTTGTTTCTTAATAAATACTGAAAAAATTTAAAAAGCTAACTCCTAAAATCACAGAAGTTGAAAAGCCTTATAAGGAGGGTGATTATTCAATCCACTCTGCATGAGATGGTTCTGTTTCCCCAGCCTGATTATTATAGCACCTCCCTCCACTCTCAAAAGTGTGCTTATTGGACAATAAATTATACAGTCACCCTCCCCATGAATGACTCTGCTTAAACAGAATTGTGGTAGTTTATTTCACAAAGATAAAAGGGGCACAGGGCAAACTTCCTAAAAGGAAGAAAAGCCTGAAGATAAAGACAGTTGAAGCCAAAAGTAAAAGTTCTACTTGGGAGACTATTTCAGCTAATGGACATTATAAACCCCATGGGTAAGTGGATTTTCCTTAAATGTTTGACTGTCAGATGAGATAAACCAGCTGCACTTCTCTGCAATATTGCCAAGTTTAGTCTTTGAGTTAACTCTTGGCAGATACACTTGGAGTCTGTACATCTCAAAAGCTATTAATCAAACTGCTAAAGCGTGTGTTGTTAAAAGTTAAATATGTTGTCTATACCTGATTTTAATAGTTTTTGTTTGTTTTTAATTACCCAAGTAATCCGTGTATACATTTTTGTTATTAGTTAAAATGTCAAAATATAGAGTAAAAAAAAAAGTCTCCCCTCCATTACCTCTCACCTAACCAATCTCACGTTTCCACATGTAAGCCAATTTTAACCAGAAATGATACAAAATAAAGATTGAGTACAAGTAAATTATAAATATTAAATATTCTATAAATATAAAAAATTAGTAATTTAAAATAAATAGTCCAACTTCAAGAAGACAATTTGGCAAAAACATGCTACTAAACAAACAATGGGTCACTGAAAAAATCAAAGTAGAAATCAAAAATTGGAGAAAAATGAAAATGGAGACTCAACAATCCAAAAACTATGCGACACAGCAAAAGCAGTTCTAAGAGCAAAGTTTATAGTGATACGAGTCTATTTCTGGAAACAAGAAAATTTTCAAATAAAAAAATCTTTACACCTTAAGGAACTAGAAAAAGAAGAACAAACAAAACCCAAGGTTAGTAGAAGGAAAGAAATAATAAAGATTAGAGTAGAAATAAATAAAATACAGACTAAAAAAATAGCAGAATAGATCAATGAAGTATGAGCTGGTTCTTTAAAAAGATAAACAAAATTGACAAACCTTTAGCCAGACTTAACAAGAAAAAAAGAGAGAGGGCCCAAATAAAATCAGAAATGAAGAGAAAGTTACAACTGACACCACAGAAGCACAAAGGATTATAAGAGACTACTACAAACAATAATATGCCAATAAAATGGGCGACCTAGAAGAAACGGATAAATTCCTAGAAAAGTACCATCTCCTAAGACTGAATCAGGAAGAAATAGAAAATACGACAGACTGATTACCAGTAATGAAATTGAATCAGTAATCAAAAAACACCCAGCAAACAAAAGTCCAGGACTGGATGGTTTCATGAGTGAATTCTAGAAACATTCAAAGAGTTAACACATATATTTCTCAGACTATTCCAAAAATTGAAGAGGAGGGATTGCTTCCAAACTCATTCTAGGAGTACGTTACCTTGAACCCAAACTGGATAAAGACACCACAGAAAAACAAAATTACAGGCCAATATCACTGATGAACATAGATGCAAACAATCCTCAACAAAATATTAGCAAATGAATTCAACAATACATTAAAAGGATCATACACCATGATCAAGTGAGATTTAGTCTAGGGATGCAAGGATGTTTCAACATGTGCAATTCAACCAACATGATACACCACACTGACTAATAAAAATCATATGATCGGACTTCCCTGGTGGTGCAGTGGTTAAGAATTCGCCTGCCAATGCAGGGGGCACGGGTTCGATCCCCGGCCCAGGAAGATCCCACATGCCGCGGAGCAGCTAAGCCCGTGCACCACAACTACTGAGCCTGCGCTCTAGAGCCCACGAGCCACAACTACTGAGCCCATGTGCCACAACTACTGAAGCCCATGTGCCTAGAGCCTGTGCTCCACAACAAGAGAAGCCACTGCAATGAGAAGCCTGCATACCGCAGCGAAGAGTAGCCCCCACTTGCCACAACTAGAGAAAGCCCGCACGCAGCAACGAAGACCCAACACAGCCAAAAACAAATAAATAAAAAATAAATAAATTTCTAAAAAATAAAAAATAAAAAAATCATATGATCATCTCAATACATGGAATAAAAGTTGATTACAAAATTCAACATGCACTCATGATAAAAACTCTCAAAAAAGAGGGTAGAGAGGGAACATACTTCAACATAATAAAGGCCGTATATTACAAACCTACAGCCAGTATTACACTCAATGGTGAAAAGCTGAAAGCATTTCATCTAAGATCAAGACAAGGGTACCCACTCTTGTCACCTTTATTCAGTATCTTAGTGTGAGCCCTAAATCTCTCTTGTGCCAAAGGAAATAATTGGCATGAGGAAAGGCCAGTTATATATTTGGTTCATGGCATACTGTGGTTAGAATTACGATCTTTAGCTTTGTTCTTAATGAACTGACTGATTTTAGGGAAATAAAAAGAAAGTGCATGGAGGGGATAAAAGAAGATACAAAATTTCCAGACACTAGCAGAAGGACTGTTTTTCTCCTGGCTTTCCACTTGGTTGGCAACTCTTATTTGCCAAAATCCTGGTGCTCGTCCTCACGTGAACAGGTCCACAGGCACCTTGACTCCTCATTTAAAAATCAAATGCATCACTTTCTTCCCACAAATCTGCCGTCTATTATTTGATTCCTCAACATACCTAAGAGAAAACCATCCTCTCCAGCACCCAGATTAAGTAACCTCTAAATCTGGATGGATAGAATAGAGGAGTGGGCATAACATCTTTTGTGGAAGGACATAATCCTGCCCAAAGTGTACAACTTGAATTCAATCATGAGGAAACCTGGGCGAGGAACAGAATCACTGGCTAGTCCTCTTCAGAAGTACCAAGGACGTGAAGGACAAGAAATGGCTCAGGAGTTGTCCCGTGTAAAGGAGACGGAGGAAGCAGGACAACTGAATGGAATGTGGGATCCTGGATGGGAAAGGCAGACAGCAGCGGGAAAATGTCTTTGGGGTCAGCTGATGAAGGTCGATAGGTAATTTTCGGTGTTATTTTGTACTTTTTAATAAGCCTGAATTATTTCAGACTGAAAAGTTTAAATTGAAGTATCAGTTTAAACTATGTATCAGTTTGCAGACTGGCACTCAGTGCTGACAGAATGACAAGACTGGAGAGCTGAGTGGAAGTGTGGAGTGGCTGTGGGTATGCTGGGTGCCTGAAGGAGGTGGTCCTGGAAGCAGGGCTGGACCAGATGCGAGAGGGGTGAAATATCACACTGGGGAGCAGAGTTTTAACAGAGACAAAACTGGGCCTTCCTGCAAAGCAGTGGACTTCTCTTCATTCTCCTCTCCCTCCAAATTATGAGAAGCATTTTCTTCTTTTATTTTTTACTTATTTTTAAAAATAAATTTATTTATTTTATTTTTGGCTACGTTGGGTCTTCGTTGCTGCGTGTGGACTTTCTCTAGTCGTGGTGAGTGGGGGCTACTCTTTGTTGGGGTCCGCAGGCTTCTCATTGCGGTGGCTTCTCTTGTTGTAGAGCAGGGGCTCTAGGCACGCAGGCTTCAGTAGTTGTGGCACATGGGCTCAGTACTTGTGGCGCATGGGCTTAGTTGCTCCATGGCATGTGGGATCCTCCCGGACAAGGGCTTGAACCTGCGTCCCCTGCATTGGCAGGTGGATTCTTAACCACTGCGCCACCAGAGAAGTCCCCTATTTTCTTCTTTTAAAAATTGTCATTTTATTAAGTTACTTTCATTTGTGTAAGATGATTGTCAAGCCCAAACTCACACATTGCTATGGAAGTTAAAGATAACACACAGAAAATGTAAAAATAATGTTCAGAAAGTGCATTTTATAATAAAGCATAGGAATAGTGAAAAACAACACCAAACAAACAAATCTGAATCATCTGGACTCTGCACTCTCTTCCCTGCCTCTCTGTCCTGGTCTCCCTCATCCCATCTGTCACTAGGAGCTGCCAACTCTGCCTTCACACTAGTTCTTGCGCTGGGATTGGAATCAGAAGGTTTGGGTTCTCGTCCTGACAATTCCATGCCTGAGTGTCCCCATGTGCTGGATTTGGGGACTGGGCCGTAGATGGGGTCCAGTCCCTGTGTGTGGGGTAACACGTATCTACTTGTTTGAGTTCAACCTTCCTTCCAGTAAGAGTAAGGAGGCTGTTGGTTTTTTGATGAGTTGACAATAAGTGAGCACATTTCTCAAACAGAGACGTTAGTTTTTCTGGATAAATCTTGGTTTAAACTTGTCTTGCTATTTTCCCTCCTGGCAGAGTTCTGGTCCTACCTTTAGAAACAACAGTCCTCATCCTCAAGCTGAGATGCAAAGTTGGACATCTTCCAACTTCACCCCAGGTAAGGCAGCAGCAGAAACAGGGACCCTTAATGGTTGCTCTCTGCCTCATCTTGTACAAGGTACTGATCTGTATTAAAGTACCTCAATTAAAAGGATTTCCCTCTTATCAAAAGGGGATAGGGAGGGTTGCCAGTTATCTTTGCCATCCAACTATTAATGTTGGTGAGGCTAGCTGATTTTGGAGAAGTAGGTAGGTGGTTTCAAACACGTGATGTTTTAGGTATTTTGTTTGTTTGTTTGTTTTAGTTTGTTTTTTTTTGTGAGTAAAGGTATTCGTTGCAAGAGACAGAAGCGATGTCTGTCTACCCCAAGCAAAGGATAGCCATTGTTTTGGTACCTGGTCTGGGTAAGACCCCTTTTCTTCTGGATTTCATTACCCTCTCCTTTTAAAGACTGCTGCCAGTGCTGAAATTCACGTTGGTCCTGAGCTCAAATCATCGACTGGTATGGTAGTCCTAAGAATGGGAGAAACAGCCCTGGAAACATCATACCTGATGATTTGAAAAATCAGTATTAAGAATGAAGTGTAGGGGCTTCCCTGGTGGCACAGTGGTTAAGAATCCACCTGCCAATGCAGGGGACGTGGGTTCAAGCCATGGTCTGGGAAGATCCCACATGCCGCGGAGCAACTAAGCCTGTGTGCCACAACTACTGAGCCTGTGCTCTAGAGCCCGTGAACCACAACTACTGAGCCTGCGTACCACAACTACTGAAGCCCGTGTGCCTAGAGCCCGTGCTCCGCAACAAGAGAAGCCACCACAATGAGAAGCCCGCACACTGCAACAAAGAGTAGACCCCGCTCGCTGCAACTAGAGATAGCCCACGCACAGCAGTGAAGACCCAATGCAGCCAAAAGTAAATTAAAAAAAAAAAAAAAAAAAGAATGAAGTGTAGAGGGACTTCCCTGATGGTCCAGTGGTAAGAAATGCGCCTTACAATGCAGGGGATCGGGGTTCAAGCCCTGGTTAGGGAACTAAGATCCCACGTGCCACGGGACAACTAAGCCTGTGTACCACAACTACTGAGCTCACTCGCCTCAACGAGAGAGCCCGCGTGCTGCAAGCTACAGAGCCCACGCTCTCTGGAACCCGGACAGCACAACTACAGAGCCCACATGCCTGGAGCCTGCCCGCCACAACTAGAGAAGAGAAAACCCACATGCCACAACTAGAGAGAAGCCCGCACACCACGAGGAAGAACCTGTGCGGCCACAACGAAAGATCCCGCATGCCTCGATGAAGGTTGTGTGTGCCGCAACTAAGACCTGATGCAGCCAAAAAAAAAAATAAATAAATAAATAAATAAATAAAATAATAAATAAATCTTAAAAAAAAAAAAAAAAAGAATGAAGCGTAGAAACCTGCCAGCCAGAGTCTGATCTCCTGCAGGTGGGTGCTATCAGGGAGGAGTTTACCTAAAAAGACTCCTGTGGATTATTTGTTTTACGAGTGTTGAATCAAGGCTGAGTTAAGACTGCATCCTGACGCAATTCTGGTTCTATTTTCCTTTACCTTCTCCGTGGCAACCACTCAAGACAGACACTTCAGAAGACACTCCCAGTTACTGGCTGGGATAGAACCTTCTAGCACTACGATAGTACCTTCAGCCTCCACCCTCAGAGGGACACAAGATTCTTGCTTCCAAATTTGAACTGACTTCACTTCCAAATTTGAGACACCAAATATGAAACATTGCCTCTCCTGGGCCTTTTATGATGACAATATAAAAATTTTTTTAGGTAAAAAAACCTTTAAATATGAATATCTGTTAAATAATTTAGTTAGTATTTAGTTCATTTTTTTTAGCAGATTACATTTTAATATATATAAAAGTAGAATTTATTTATATATATATATATTCTTTCCAAGCTGTTTAACTCCTGAATTTTTAAGTATTCCATTTAAGTACATCCTTGAATCATTAGCAAACATTTTTGGTTTTTGAATGTTTTCTCAGAGTTTCATTGATTTCAAGGTAGCTGTTGAATTTTAAGCAGTATGTTAAAAATTATATGTCCATAAGAGATATGAAAATTGTTGCTTGGTTATTCATATATGGCTAAGAGATAAAGATATAAAATCTCTTAGCAATGAAGGTATTATCTTTATCTCTCAAAGACACAACTACTGAAACGCATTTCTCTTCCTTAATATTTTGTAAATGCATTAAGGTTAATGGATGTTCTAAACAACCTTGAGCCTTTTGGAAGAGTGCTTTTAAACAACGTTGTTTATCTCCCACAAAATTAACACTCCAAAGGCCTAGTACGTCTATCCCTAAGCCAATACATTCTGGAAATAACTCAGTCATAAAATTCTATTATCCTTCATTCAAATAAAATAATCTCTGGAGCAGAAAGGAATAACTGACTTTTAAAATTTTTTAAAATTTTAAATTTAAATTGATTTTACATTTCTAAATTTGTTGAAAATTGTTTTAAATCACTGTGGGAAAGTTATCCTAAGTAGCATAAATCAAAAGGTTTACTGTTAATCTAATTTATGATTAGGCTGGATTTCTCAAACTTGAGTAACGTAAAGAAGCCCTTAAGAGGAAGAAAAATTTTGAGGATACCCAGAGTTGATGTATACCATTTTGATGTCACTGTTCTTGTTATGATAGTTTTTATATGTGCATAGCTAAGATACCCCCGAAAAACCTAAATGCATTTACATGTTAGACACAAACAAAATTATAAAGCTGATAGAATTCCAGTGAACAATATTAATTTAATTTGCTGGCTGAGGTTTTGAGAAAATTAAAGAGCATATGATAAGGTTAATGATAGAAACATTTTGTCACTTTTTTACTAGATGATTTTTATTTTGAGCACAGTGGGTCGTCATCTAAACCATTGTCATTACCGTAGTTGGTTATTTATTTATTTTTTAAAAATGAGTTTGTTTTTAGTCACTACAATTGATTGGAGGACTGATCAAGTTAATTGTTCACTGCAAAATGCAGGAGAGAAAAATTTAGAAGTACAACTAACTGAACATCCTTCATTGTAGATTGACTTTTCTTTTTCTTTCTTTCTCTTTTTTTTTTTTTTTTTATTGAAGTATAGTTGATTTACAATGTTGTGTTACTTTCAGGTATACAGCAAGGTGATTCAGTTACACATATAAATTTTTTTTCAGATTCTTTTCCCTTATAGGTTATTACAAAATATTGAGTAGAGTTCCTTGCGCTATACAGTAGGTCCTTGTTGGTTATCTATTTTGTAATTATGTTAATCCCAAACTCCTAATTTATCCCTCCCCCGCCCCCCTTTCCCCTTTGGTAAGCATACGTTTGCTATGTCATTGTAGATTGACTTTTCTATATATTGCATGTACACTGCTGCAGTTGATCCGTACAAAGGCCGAATCAGAGCAATACTTCTACTTGCAATACTGATGGAGCACTGGCTGGAGGAGCGGGGTGTGTTCTTTGGAATCACTAAGTGTCTTTTGAATTATAAACCCTGTGGAAACCCAAGTGTCTCACCACAAATCTCTATTCCAAATGCTGTGAAATCTTCCTTTGTTCAGTGAACTAAAGTATCATTTACCTTATTTGGCACCAATGAATCCTCTTCATGTTTAAGTTCACCTCTATTATGCTTTCAATAGTACTTGACTTTTCTACACTGGTTTGTTTTCACAGTATCAAACTAAACCTCGACTTGTTGAATATCTTAAGAAACTAAAGGCTTTTTCATGAGAATGTCTTACAATTGCAAATAATGACTGCAAGACAGAAGCTAGTTTTGTCTGTATAACTGTTGATAAAAATCTAAATTAAGAACAATGATGATGCAGGGTGATGACTAGTATTTTGACTTTAGAACCTGCTAATAATCTAAGAGCAGCTGGACATGCTTACCAATACAGTCATCCCTCTGTATCCGTGGAGGGCTGGTTCCAGGACCCCCAGTGGATACCAAAGTCCGAGCATGCTCAAGTTCCTTGTATAAGATGGCGTGATATTTGCATATAACCTGTGCACATCCTCCCATATACTTTAAATCATCTCTAGATTACTTATAATACCTAATACAATGGAAATGCTATGTAAATAGTTGCCAGCATGTGACAAATTCAAGTTTTGCATTTTGGAACTTTCTGGAAAATTTTCCCTCCAAATATTTTCCATCCTCAGTTGGTTGAATCCAAGGATGCAGAACCATGGATATGGAGGGCTGACAGTACATGGCAAGCCAAACTGTGTCATTTCAGATGATCACATGACACCAACGGGATTGATGTCACAAGCAACGGCTGGACTGAGGGCTATTTGGAAATAACACAGGCTTCCAGATGACTCAGAATATGCTTTTAAAAAAGTCCTTTAAAGCTTATTGTAAACCCATCTAACATGATTCAAAATGGAGTAACACCTGTCAAGGACCCCTATTAAGTCTCTTTCAGACACCCAAGAACTGGAAAATTACTGAAGACTGCAGGTCTGTTCTCCAAAAAGCACATCCTATAGAGACACAGCCAGCCCCGGGTACTGCTGTGGACCAGAATAGACATAAACCCACCC
This sequence comes from Balaenoptera borealis, assembly GCF_965194805.1. Lineage (NCBI taxonomy): Eukaryota > Metazoa > Chordata > Mammalia > Artiodactyla > Balaenopteridae > Balaenoptera > Balaenoptera borealis. The sequence goes on along the minus strand of NC_138869.1, from coordinate 64,824,958 downwards.
TCTTTTCCTGCACCTTGCCCTTTGAAGCCCAATAAAAGACTCAAACCCCCACCCTTCAAGTGCCAATGCCATTCTATGCGTCTGGCCCCTTTCCTCCCTTGGAAAGTGAATAAAAACTTTCTTTTCTTCCTTTGCTAATATTTCTATGAATTCTTTCACAACCTGGGTCAGCTCACCTAACACTTATCATAAAAAAATGTGAGGAGAAAATGGAAAGAAAAAAATGGAAATTATATTTGAATGAAAGGACCCCAGAAATTCAATGGGTTTGAGAAATCCTGGGTTAGATCATATAAATGAAATTGCTGTGAAAACAATAATGTGTTCCACAAATGCCCATACTGTGATTGTTAGGAAACAAATATATTGGAAAAGTCTGGAGTTAATATAACATAAAAAAGATCGGATAAAGTCTACATAGCAGACAGAAAATTCCCACGGTGAAGGTCATTAAACTGAGTTTCCAGGAAAACAGCTGCTCCTATCACTCCCCTGGAAAAAGGACAAAATAACCTAATTCCTTCATAAATGTACTCTGGGAAACACTGACCTTGGTTCTGAGCATAGCCTGTGTGGCCTGAGTGTGTGTGTGGGTCGGGTGAGGAGAAAGTGGTGGTGAGTGTCCCTGAGGAAGAGGCTGAAGCCTTTGATTTGGGGCCATTGTCTGGCACCTTGTGGGGTAGAGAGGCTGGAAAGAGAGCAGTGAGAAGACAATTCTGGGTCCCAAGTACACACCACACTGCTTCGGGGGCACTGGTCCTGAAATATTAACCTCATAAGAAATAACCATGTTCCCTGTAGATGGATGAAGTTTTTACCCCACAGGCCCTTGGCTGACAGATTGTTTTGTTGCTCAAAGAGAAGAAAATGCAGACGAGGTGATCACACGTGTGCCCGGTAGGCCCCTTCTCTTTCCTCACAGAGGATAACCCTGAGCATTTCTCCTCAAGTGTCCAGATTAGCCAGAGTAAAGGAAGATTTATTTTTATTTTTACATTTCCATTTTCTGAAATGTTAAAATCATTTTCTAGCTGAGGAGGCTAACTTTTGGACGTGATTATCAGTCAGCCTGTCAAGCTGGAATTAAATCTTGGCATCACAGCAGGATCATATTTACAACTACTTCAGTTTCCAAAAACCAACCAATGGAGAGAAAATATTTTGTTCAGGAATTTCAATGGGAAAGCCAAAGTCTAGAGTGAAAACACATCTCCTGTGAATGATTACATCATAAGGCATATGAGAGCCCATCTGGAATCAGGAATAAATACAGAAGAGTTCAGTTCAGTTCAGCAGACACTCTGGAATCTCTGCTGTGTGCCGGGAGCTGGTTGGCTTGGCCTCGAGGAGCTCATGGTCTAATCATCAGTCTCATATTAAAAATTCATATATTCAGAAGAGCTTGGGCCCAAAGAACAATGGATGTTGCCAAGACCTAGTTGAATTCATGTAAAATAACCAATTCACTTCAGAAGTTCACATTTAGCAGGTTGAATAGACAGTACATTGAAAATGACATCAGTTATAAAGCATAAGACAAAATTGTGTCTGAGGTGCGCTCCTTGATTATTTAGATTCTTTTCTTATCTCCCCTTCCTTCAACTACATTCATTTTAATACCAAAAGATGATTCTAAGTAGACGGGTCTAGCACAGTGATTCCAATCAGCTTAAATTTAAATAGGGGAAGAAAAATAATACTAAATTGTTAGGCTCCAAATTGGGTTGTGTGCTGACCTAAGATAAGTATTTCTTGCCTTTGGATGGTCTGAGCTGGCATGAATAATAAGTACTGTGGTAAAATAAATTCTGCCAAAAAATTAATCTGACACAGAGTAATCAAATGCCTAAAGTTATGGTCCATAAGTAATTATCCATAACTGGTAAGTGGAGCTCATAAATACCAGTATTGAAAACACTTCCATGTGGCTAAACCAAGGTCACATCTTTTCCTGTGCTCTTTGTTAGTCTCCTGGTTGTATAAACAGCACCAAGAGTGAACAGCTTTACTGGATACTATGTTCATTGTGAGTTCATTTCATGCCCATGTCCCGCTAGCCGCCACACTTACCAGACAGATAAACTCGAAGCAGAGGTGTTGGATTAGACCCCATATAGTTCCCATCCCATCTCTCTTCCTTCCATCCCAGGCCCAGGTTCAGGATTCTGTGCTCTGGTCCACACAATGTTACCCCAAGTGAGAGGGTCAGACTAGTAATCTACCTCTCCTGCCCCCTGCAGATGTGTCCAGATGCTGAGAAGCTCCTGGCAGGACGAGCTGCTTGGGGGGCTCAGGCAATCCCCCTCCCAGGTCATTACAGGAAGGGGTGAATTACACTAGCAAGTGGGGGTGAGAATTTAGGCAAGGCTGGTGACTCTCAGTGAAAAGGACTCTGGATGTGGGCACCTGAGCGGTTCAGAGACAGAGAGACAGGTAGGCAGGAGGAGGACCTGTGTTGCCAGGGTGAGCACCTGGTGCCAGGACCCTGGACAGAAGACAAGGGACATCAGGTATGAATGGTTGTCTGCAGGAAACCCACACCAGGCCTTCAATGGTCCCTGCTCTAAAACCGCAGTCCCTCCTGCCATGTCAGCCCTGTCTTGGGGCTAATAAGAGAGAAGGGAGAGAACTTATGGGTTTGGAGGGATAGGAAGTGGGGATGAGGTGTGGGGTGGAGGGAGCAGAAAATAAGAGTGAAAACTACTGTACTCCCAATGGAATCCCACGAGGAGGATGACTGACTGTGCTCCCCTATTTCTTGGGCTGTCCCTTTTCCTTTTTAGATGTCCACTCTACATATATGTACTGCTTGAAGAAGAATATTAAAAGGAATGTTCGTGTGCCCAGTATTGAGCATAAGCCCCAGAACCATACCAGAACCTTCGAAGGCCCATGTGCCTCCAACGGTGCATCCTCTCCCTCCCCCCAGAGTCAACTACTATCTTGAATTTGGTGTTAATTTCTCTCTTGCATTTTTGACAATTTCCACCTGCAGTATGGATCCCTGAACAATATATTATTTCACCTTTTTTAAGCTTTCACATGAATGTTGATATGTATCCATCAGGTTCCAAGAAGAGACAGATGGCACACTCAAAATAGGCTGATTCAAAGATGATTTTTTGCAGAGACCATTTGTGAAGGTGTGGAGGTAGGGAACCATGAGGGTCGATAGTTCAATCAGGTAGGGCCTCACCAAAGTCAACATGTTATGGTGTGGAGACCTGAAAGGTGGAGGAAGGGAGTCCTTTCAAGGCGGTCACCTTGAGGGGCACAGTGACAGGCGGAGGGACATAGGCAGCCTTGCGGGAAGGCAGCTAGGGGAACAGATACGTTGTCTCACTTCCTTCTCTCCTTCCCACATCCTGTTGGGGCTCTTAATTGCCTTCAGAAGGTCTGGAAGCAGAAGGCACAGGAGGACGATTCACACGAACCAGGAGCAGAGAGCAGGAGGGAGGGTGAGGGGTGGTGTGGAAGGTACCAGCACCTATGGATTCTCCTATGACTTGCTTTTTCAGTTAACATTATCTTTTTGAGATTCATCTGTGTTGATGTGTTTAATTGTAGTTCATTCAGTTTTGCTGTTGTTTTTTATATTCCACTGTGTGAACTGACTACAATTTATTTGCCATTTTCTTGATGATGGGTACTTACCAGTGTTTATCATGATGTTGCTATGAACATTCTTGTCAGTGTTTTTTGATGTCTATGTACAAAAATCTCTCCAGAGAGTATACTTGCAGTAGAATTACAATACTGGGACAAAGGGTCAAATTTGCCAGAAGATGTCAAATTGTTTTCAAAGTAGTTTCATCAATTAACACTTCTACTGGCAGTATATGAGTTCTTTGTCAACCCAATATTTTCAGACTTAAAAAAATATTTGTTCATCTGGTGGGCTTACAATATTTATCTCATTGTGGTTTTAATTTGCATTTCCCCAATTACTAATGTGGTTGAACATATTTTCACACTTTTATTGGTCATTTATGTTTCCTCTGTTGTGAAACATCTGTTTAGGTGTTTTTTTTTTCCCCCTCTTTTCTACTGTGTTTTTACTTTTCTCTTATTGATTATAGTTGGACACTAACTCTCATGTTAATTATTTCTTACAACTTTCTTTTCCCAACTTGCAGATGCTTTAAAAAATGTATGTTTATGTATTTTTAAAGTTAAATTCTTAATTTTAGTGGTTAATATTATCAATCTTTCTTTTGTGCTTGTGCTTTTTAAAAAGAAATTGTGTTATAATTGTGTTAAGATATACATAACACAAAATTTACCATTTTAAAGTGTACAATGCAGTGGCATCATTGTGCAACGATCACCACCATCCATCTCCCTAACTGCTGGTGCTTTTTCTTAATGACTTGTTTAAGAAATTCTTTGCTGGGAATTCCCTGGCCGTCCAGTGGTTAGGACTCACTGCTGAGGGCCCAGGTTCAATCCCTGGTGGGGGGACTAAGATCCTCCCAAAAGCCAAGTGGCTCGGCCAAAAAAAAATTCTTTGCTACATCAAGACTATCTATACACTTGTTCTAAATTCTTAGTTTTGCCATTCACAATTAAGTCATTAAATCATCTGGAATTGATTTTTGTGTACAGAGGGAGGTAGGAAGTATAATTTCCCCCCATAGCCAATTGTTCCAGCACCATTTAGAACTGTCCATATTTTCTCCATTGATTTGTACAGTGGACCTGTCAGATGCCAGGTTTCTTCATAGGTGTTGGCCCATTTCTGGGTTCTCTGTTCTGTTCCAGTGGTTGATTTGTCTATCCCTATACCAATATCACATTGTCTTAAATACTATGGAGTTATGACAAGCCTTCCATCTGCCTGAAATGCTATTCTCTTAAAGATACGCATGACTAAATCCCTAATTTTCTTCTGGTCTCTCCTTCCTGGTCACATTCTTAGCTAGCATTTCCTGGCTACCCTTTCTAAAATTTCAATGCCTCCTCCAAAAACTTAATATCCTCTTCCTCTGCTTTATGTTCCAGCTTAGAATTTCTTATTTAACATAGCAATGTGTACAATTCTCTTGTTTATTATTTCTCTTTCCCACTAGAATATAAGGTTTATGAGGGCAGGGATTTTGGCAGTTTCATCACTCTTGTATTCCCAGCAGAGAAAACATTGCCTGGCACTTAGCAGGTGCTCTGTTAGTATTTCTGAAACAAATCATGCAATGTTGATATATGGAAGAGTAACCTGCCCTCTGTGTACTTTCTTTTAAGATATGTTTTTTCTTTAGTTCTCTTGCTTCTTGATGCTAGGCTAATAAAAGCAATCTGAAACAAAGGGAGAAAGAAAGAGGTTTTAGGTTTCTTCCCAGAGCTGGGCAGTGAAATGGAAAGGGTGGAGGGACCAGGATGGAAAGGGCTGGATTGGTACAATGCTTAGCCCTGGCAACCAAGATACATATAAATTACAGACCCCGACCTCACAACCTACGTCTGGCTAAGTGTGCATTAACTTTCATGGGTCAGCTGTCCTGCTGGGAATGCCTCCTGTTCCTCTGCTTTCCATGGCAAGTGGAGCTGAAAGGACCCAGAGTTTATAGCATCCTCACTGGGTAAAGAAACTTACCAGGCCTTTGGTTTTTAGGGCAACACACCCTGCACAGGGAAAGAATGAACATTCGCTTTGATTCACCAAGCATGGCAACTAAAATCTCAGCTGTAAGTGTGACATACGACAGGACAGAACTCCTGGAGATGGAGTCGTAAGGGTGAAAGCTCTGTGGGACAGCCTGTCAGTAGCTGGGTAATGCCCAGGGCAGGCAATGAATTGAGCAGTGATGATTCATGGAAATTCCATCAGACAAGGTACTCTGTGCTTTATTGCAGGCTAGACTAGGAGCCAAGTCATTCTGGAAGGAATGTGTACAAAGTTTTCAGATGAGGACTTGAAGTTTTATAGGTTGGAGTCCCATTTGATTCAAACCATCTGTTGAATATCCAGCTGAACACATCACTTTTTTCATACATCTCTCATATTTACATCATCTCAGGATAATAAATATTTGTTGAGGGCCCATGGAGGGTTATAAAGATGAATGACACAGACACCAGGGTTACAAAGATGAATGACACAGTAGTCCCTGTTTTGGGGATGGTTATGGTCTAGTGGAAGTAAAAGTTATATGTTTATATGTGTTTTCTTCTCCCTGATTGTGAGGTTGGGGTCTGTAATTTATATTCACCACAGTTGCCAGAGCTGAGCATTGGGTCAATCCATTTGGTTGGTGAAATAAACACAGGAAGAGCTCACAGTGATTTACCAAGTATGGCTGACTGAAATGTATCATTCTCGTGCATTATTGGTCCTGTGATACGTAGATTCATATTGCAATTGCCAAAAACACTGTCCACAGTGAGATAGTGACCAAAACCGTGGCATGGGAAAACAATAAAGATGCTAAAACAGTTGGAACAGACACAGGCTATTTTGTACTCTGAAGTTTAAAGCGTCTTTAACACTGTGAAAAGGCAGCTCTTATGTGATATGTTTAGTAAGTTGTTGGTAATGTGAAACGTGAGCATATTTTTCCAGCTCTCTCTGAAATGGTCATAAAAGGACATTAATTACTTCATCTTTTAATTTGGAAGATACTCTGGTAGGCACTTTAGGGATCACAAAGACAAAAAAAGGGGCCTGTCCCAAAAGAGCTGAAAATCTGGTAGTGCTACACAGTCAGCCACACATGTGTTCACAAACCTTTTGAAAGAGTGAACAAAGTTGGTGTGTAGGTGCATTTTTCTGAGGAGTGCATTCATTAAATCATCCAGCGGTTCCTGTTCCCCAAAGACGAAGACCTTCTATAGTAGAGGGGTAGAGTTGGAGAAGGAATTATACAATTCGGAAGTACTGGGGGTTTAAACCATGCGCCATAAGCAAAGGCTCAGCAGGACAGAGGAAGGTAGTATTTGACAACTGAAGTGCTGAAGGACAGGCAGGATTCCAACAGGAGGGAAGGTTAGGGCTCTTGAAGAGGGGAGATCACCACAAAGAGACATGGGTAGGGAATGCAAGGCCTTCTTTGGGGAAGAGCTGGTAGTTCAGCTTATAAGCTGGGGGCAGCCATAGGCAAGAAAGTCATCGAATCCTGGGGCCATGCTGTGAGAAGCTTTCAAATGTTTCTTGAATTAAAATGAATATAGAACTTTATATAAAATTAAAATAGAACTTTAAAAATACTGTCAAATGTTCCATTGCCAGTGTCTTAGTTCCCACTTATGTAAGCATTTTTCTGTTTGCAATAGACTAATTTTTTAAATTGTCCAAAGAAGTATTTAATATCACCTATTGTAGAAAAAGGGTCATTGACATTTAAGTTAAAAGAGGGCCAGTTTAAGACCAGGCCAAAGATGAAGCCAATAAAAGTGAAATAAAAACAAGACTAGCACAGAGGGGCGGTCTTGCACATAAAATTCTGATTGCAACGGATAACACATGTCTGGATTGTAAGACGAGGATAGGAGTTGCAGAGGGCAGCCTATTCGTAGTAGTCAGAAATGCTGCAGAAAATTGTAATGCTGTGCTCTTGCAAAATTGGGATCATATGGCATATGTGGTTTTACGTATTCTGCTCTGTTAACTTCATAGTATCCTGAACATTTTCCCAGGTCAATGGTGTTCAAAAAATATGTATTTTAAAAGTCTGTGTAATGTCTCATGATATGAACATACCATCATTTATTTAGTTTCCTGGGTTTTCATCCTTATAATGGTGCAATGACATTCCTTGGACACAAATTTTTGTGTCTATTTCTGGACAGATTCATGTAAGTGAAATACTTTGGTCAAACTGTATAAATTCTTTTAGGGCTCATAATACATATAACTATAGTATACTCCACAATTGTAGCACAGCAGTCAATTCCTATGTGAGCCCATCGTATTGTGCTTTGCCCGATACTGAGTGTTTTCATTGTAAAATCTTTGCCAGTTTTGTAGGGGAAATTTTCTTTGCTGCCAATGATAAACATTTTTTCACACTTTATCATTAGTTGTTTTGTCTATGAATTATCTATTGCTATTCTTTTTCCATTTGTATCTTATGATTTTTTTCCCAATTAATTTACATAAGTTCTTTACATCTTGATGGTATTAGTCTTTTTTATATTATTTTTATTTATTTATTTTTTTAATTTTAATTTTTTAAATATTCATTTATTTATTTATTTGGCTGCATCGGGTCTTAGTTGCGGCAGGCGGGATCTCTCGTTGTGGTGTGCAGGCTCTTTGTTGTGGCGGGCGGGCTTCTCTCTAATTGTGACGTGGGCTCAATAGTTGCAGCGTGGGCTCTAGAGCCCAACCGGCTTAGTTACCCTGTGGCATGTGGGACCTCAGTTCCCCCACCAGGGATGGAACCTGCGTCCCCTGCATTAGAAGGCTCATTCTTAACCACTGGACCACCAGGGAAGTCCCTGATGTTATTTTTATAGTGAACTTTTCCCCTATTGTTATGACTGAAAAAATTTTTGTGATTTTTTTTTTTAGATGCACAATTATATATTTGTATAGTCAAGTCTTTAGGTATTTTTCTTTGTAAGTTGTTATATTTAAATTCCTTCCCTATCCGGAGATCAGCTAAACATTCATATAAATGTTCTTATGGTCTGTGCTCCAGGTTTCTTCAGGCAGTCCTTAGGCTTCAGGTGTCTTTTTCAGGCCAGGTGATATTAGTTATGTGTTGAATAAGGAATTAAGGGGAGGCGCTGATATATTAGTGGAATTGGTACAGTGTGGTGGTTAGCACTGTGGTGCTTGGCATGTCTCCCAGACTTTGAACCTGGCTTTGCCATTTACTATGCGATCTTTGAAGTCACTTAACTTCTCTGTTGCACGGTTTCTTATCTGTAAAGCGGGTTAATAATAGAACCTACCTTAAATGGTTATGGAAATAAAATGAACTTATGTGTAAGTCACTTAGAACACGTCCTGGTACAAGGTCAGTGCCAGCCACAGTTTGGTCCATGCTGGGTAAGTGCTCTGAAGATTTACGTTATTTCAGTGCAGTTTGCATCTCTAAAACCTTGAGCATTTCAGAGGGCTCTTCACCTCCCATCTTTACTAGAGCCTCCCGCGGCCTCTTTTGTAAGCGAGACACGCCTCCTGGAGGCCACAGGCGAAGTTTATTTCCAGCTCTGAAAACCTTACGGCCCGCAGTCGGGAGCCGGTGTGGCTCCGGGTCCGCAGCCCTAGGGCACCTTCTCCCCAGCGCTCTGCACGTGCTCGCCGCTATGCCCCTCTGGGCCTGCTCTACTTTAGACGCCGAGCGATTTCTGGGTGCACGTGTGCATGATGCATGCGTTCTAGTTACTGCAGATCTTCTGCGGGCGCCCTGCACCAGGTGTGTGTAGGGGGTGCACTGGACGTAAATCTTTCCCCAGGGGAGGGCCTGCCGTCTAGGAGAAAACCCGACTAGGCATTGTACGTAGATGACCTAGGCATTGTACGTAGATGACCTAGAGTCTGCCTCCCCATCTGTAAGACGCGGGCCGTGCAGCTCCAAACCCTCAGAGATTACCCAGAGTCCCTAGCGGGGAGCCAGTGCCGGGCCTGCTCTCCGCCCACCGCCCCAGACAGCGCGGCTCCATGCACAGGAACTGCAGCTTACAAAGTGGACACAAATCCCGCGGCCCCTAGAGCGCCCCACTGAGCAAGCGCGGGCCCGCGCAGGTGGGCGGGACCTCTGGGGCGGGTTTGGTGATCCAGCCACTTCCGCTTCCGGTCCTGTACGAACTCTCCCGCCACCCGGGGAAAGCGCTTGCCGGGGTTTGTGTGTTTTCACGTCTGGTGTGGCTGGAGGTAGGAGAAGCCCCTGCGGGTTTGGGACGGACAGTAATCCTGGTTTTGAGGCTTGCGAGTCCAGAGAAGGGGGAGAGCACTTTGGGGCTCCGGGCGCAGAGGGTGGGTATCGCGTATTGGTGGCTTGTCCGGGCAGAGCCGCCGGTGCCGGGGCTGACAGACCGCACTGCGTGGGGGGCGGGAGGGCGGGAGCGGGGTGTCACTAGGCACCTGTGGACGCTCCTGAGAGGAGCTCCGACAGACGGGACCTGAAAGACAGTTGTCTGTTTCCCGGGGATGTAAGGGAGGAAGCGAGTAACTGGACCCTGCCCATGGAGTCTCTTATCTAGCCGGAATCTCCCGCGCTGTCCTCCAAATTCAGGATTGCTGCCCGTGTGAAATCTTAAATTGACTCTTGGGACTGCAGAGACCTAAGGGCGAAGGCACACAGACCTCTAGTGAGCAGGCAGCATCGCCTGCCGTTGATGTTGCAGGAGGCTAGGACCACTGCCTGCGTCTCCTCCAGCGCACACCTCTCCCCACCCCCTTTGCACAATTGTTACAGGTGTATTGTCGAAAGTCTGGAAGATACAGAAGACATCACTCAGGGACACTACTGTTAACACTTCGTGCGTGCTCTTCAACCTCAGTTTTTTTTCCCTTTACATGTGGAATTATTTTTTTGCATTTTTTTTTTAAAACTCCACTTTCCATCATTTCAACCATTTTATGTGCTTCCTTCCAAGGTAACAAGATGCAGTTTCTTGGAGGAAATCGGAGGAAACTGAGGTTGGCAGATGACCAGAGGAATGCTTGCTACCCACATAGCCTTCAGTTTTACTTGCAGCCGCCTTCTGGAAACATATCTTTAATAGAATTTGAAAACTTGGCTATCGATAGAGTTAAATGTGAGTGATTTGAATTAGAATTTGTATATTCTTGAGAACCTCACTTATACTTTGTGGGAATGAATTAGAGTAATTTATTTCCTTCATTCAACAAATATTTACTGAGGGTTTTCTGTTGAGATTTTGCTATTCATTCATTTATTCCTTGTACAGTGCCTGTTTATTGAGTGCCACTTTATTCTAGGTGGTAGGGATTTTGAGCTGAATAATGTAATTCTCATTTTCGTTGAAGCTGTATTCTAGTACATGGAGACAGATGCCCAAAATAATAATTATAGTTTAGTATTTTAAGTGCTCTAGTAGAGGTAACTAATAGTGCTACTGAAACATAGAGATGGGAGTGATTGTCCTAGTCTGATTAAGTAAAACTGAAGAGAAGTTGAAATGTGATCTGGACCTTGAAGGATGAGTAGCAATTTCTCAACAGAGAAGACGTGAAGGGTTTTTGAAAGCTGGGATAATGGCCTGTACAAAGGCTTGGAGGCATGAGAGAGAGTGTCATATTGGAGGGAACAGTGACAAGTTCAGGGTAGATGGAGAAGTATGGGCAAGCAAGGGCATTTTGTGCCAAGCTAATGGTGTAATATTGGGGTGTAAGAAGGATGTAGCAATTTTACTGGGGACCTACTTCTGTGTGTTGGTGGAAGAAAGAAATAAGTTAGGTGTAAACGGAAACAAATAACAGCACTATCTGTAGAGTTTATGTTCCACGATATCCTGGTGGGAAGATCAGAAGTAGAGGTGAGATACTGTTAATCATTCTTAGAGGAGCAGGGTGAGAACTGCTAGTACAGAATATCTGTATTACCTGTTTGTTGAATGAAAGGGAAGGCAAGGGAGAACGGGTTCTGGGAAGCTTAGCAGTGTCATATGCCTCATTGAGATTAAGGTGATGATTGAAAAGCGTCCCTTGGGTTTGGCACTTAGGAGGTGAGGTGGTAAGGCAGTGACAGGAAGGGAGAGATTGAAGGGATACTAAAGAGGTGTAATTGACAGGGTTTGGTGACTCTTGGGTATGAGGAGTGGTGGAACAGCGGGGGGTGGCTGAAGTTCCAGTGTGGATGATCTGGTGGATAGAAATTCTGCGGATGGAGGTGGGGTGGCAGGAAGAGGAGTGGGATTGAGGGGCAGAGAATGAGTTTGGTTCGTGATACCGTAATACGGAGGTACCTGGGGGACATGGGTTTATGTTCAGTATTCATTTTAGAAGTTTTTCGTTCTTGGATTAAAAAAAGTCTCTTTTCGGGCTTCCCTGGTGGCGCAGTGGTTGAGAATCCGCCTGCCAATGCAGGGAACACGGGTTCGAGCCCTGATCTGGAAAGATCCCACATGCCGCGGAGCAACTAGGCCCGTGAGCCACAACTACTGAGCCTGTGCGTCTGGAGCCTGTGCTCCGCAACAAGAGAGGCCGCGGTAGTGAGAGGCCCGCGCACCGCGATGAAGAGTGGCCCCCGCTCGCCGCAACTAGAGAAAGCCCTCGCACAGAAACGAAGACCCAACACAGCCAAAAAAAAAAAAAAAAGTCTCTTTTCATACCGATGGCAGAAGAATTCATCTGAGGAAGGGTTGACAGAGGCTTCAGGAACCTTTGGCCAGTGTGTAGCGTCTAGTCACGGTGGCTTGTTTGCTTCTTCACTGCTGTGTCTTCTCCTTTTCCATTTCATCAGGAAGGGAAGGGCTGTCTTCTGAGGAGCCTGTGCTGAGTCAGTGAAGCAGACTGTCTCACAGATGGCTCCACACGAGGGCTGCACATGCAGACACACTTCTGCATCCCTCAGCAGTGGTGCTCAGTCCATCAGTGATCTCCCCCCACCCCTCTCTCCCTTCTGGTTGAGAATCCCTGGTGTGAGATTATGCTGTGGGATGTGGGTATTTTCTGCACATGGTGGAGATTATCCTCTGGTAAACATGTATAACTTATATAATGTACTTGCAGAAAATAAAGCTTAAATATTGTCATCTTTTATAAACAAGTAATTATGGAATTGGTAGCCATAGATTTTATTTGTCTTGGATTTAGTTTTTTAAAATTATCTTGCATTTATACGTTTTATACATTTCTTCTGTTTTTAAAAATTTTTCTAGTGCTAAAAGCAGTCGAGAATCTTGGTGTGAGCTATGTGAAAGGAAGTGAGCAGTACCAGAGTAAGCTAGAGATCGAGCTTCGGAAGCTTAAGTTTTCCTACAGAGTAAGTAAAAGAGGGAAAAAGATGTTTCTTTGGTTTGTGTATATTCATGTACTGGGTATCAGTTGTGGGAAAGGTCTTGTATTAGGCATAGGGCTTTAAAAAAGACTCTTCTGAAGGAACCTACTGTCCACTACGGGTGATTGACATGCAGTCAGACTACAGTGCCGCAGGGTTTCTTGACCTCGGGACTGTGGACATTTGGGGTCTGATGATTCCTTGGTGCATTTAGGGGGCTCGCTGGCATCTCTGGCTTCTACACAGTCCATGTCTCCAGACATTGCCAGATGTGCTTTGTGCATTACAGGGTGACAAACTCCCAAGAGCACAGAGAATTAGCTCAGGTTGGGGAGGTTTGGGAGGGCTTCCCAGACCAGGTGGTGCTGGAACTGAATCTTGATGGATGTGATACAATTTTTATTTTGGGAAGATGACTGCCAACAGCAGATGGACAGGGTCATCTTTGGTGGGGAAAACTAGTTAGGAACTTGGAGATGACGAGAGTGAATTGAATGGAGGGAAGAGGACTGATTGGAGAGATAGTGAGAGGGTAGAATCGGAAGATCTTAGCGACTGCAGAGAGAAGGGAGAGAAGAGTTCTGAATGACGCCCGGGTTTCTGGTGAGACAGCTGGCTGGATGGTGATGATATACAGGAGGGGAGGCAAGTCTTTTTAGAGGGAAGACACTGAGTTTAGTTCTCGACATGACTTTGAGGTGCTTGTGGAGCTGTCTGAGGCCAGCAGGGTGTGCACACGGATCTGGACTTGGGGACCCCTGGGGTGGGGGTGCACATTCAGGAGGAAGGTTGGCATCATCAGGGGTAGGTGAGGCACCCAGGGAAACATTTGAGTAAGAAGAGAAGGGGATGGAGGCCAGGATGTGAGGAATACAACATTCAGGTGGAGTGGAATGGGGGAAGTCTGGGAGGGCAATTGAGGAGGAGTTGCCTTGGGGTGGAGATCAGCCACCCTGGCAGCCAGGGAAGTCTCAGTACTGATGATCATGATACACAGGTAATGATACAACAGCACACATTCATATTCTTAACCATGTCCCAGAGTCTGTTCTAAGTGCAGCACGTATATTAACTCATGTAATCCAGACAGCAGTCTTAGGAGGGTGGGTTCTGTCATCATCCCTCTTTATAGACAAGGAAACTGATATTGATAGGCTAGTAACTTGCCCAATCTCATAAGATGGAAAACGGTGCAGCCAAGATCTGAATCTAGATCTCTTGTCTTCATGGTGGAACAATTTCAGACACTTAGAACCAATAAGATGAGTTGTATAGAATCATCGGATTTATCAGCGGGGTGGAACCTTGTAGGTAGAGGCAGAAGCTGGAACAGTGGCGGTGTTTGGAGGAGAGAAGTGAGAGCTTGATGTGGAATACATCCTCTTCTAACGTGTAGCTGAAAAGATGGGGGAAGTAAGTCTGAGTGTAGAAAAAATTGAGGGAAAAAGAGAAGATACACACACAACAGCGGTTACTTGAACACGTTTATAAGCTGAGCAGAAAGATCTAGAAGAGAAAGAAGAGGAGGGAGCTTGAAGATACTTCGAGAGAGCATTTGATAAGTCAGGGTCCTTAGGAGGCAAGAGCAGATGGGCCATGGGGTTTCAGTGTAGGGATTAGCTTTATGTAGGAGGAAGGAGAGAGATTTGTCCACAGAGATGGAAGGGAAGGCAGTACAGCACGTGGCGGCAGGAGCTTGGGGCTGAAGGAGTTGGCCTGGGGGCCTTTATCTCCTATAAAGTAGGTGAGGTCATGTGATGAGAGAGAAGAAGGTGGTGTGGCGGGGAGCGCTGGCCACCTAGTGAAGATGGAAACAGCTTTCCTAAGACGTGGGGAAAGAGATGGTTACGGGCCAGATCCCAGCTCTGCTGCTTACAAGCTTTGTGACCTGGACAAAATTATATAACTTCTTTCTGCCTCAGTTTCCTCATCTTTAAAATAGGGATATAGTGGTGCCCACCTCATAGGGGTTTTCAAAGGATTATATGGGTTAATGGATTAAAAATGCTTATAACAGTGCCTGGTACCTTGGAAGTGCTCAGGACGTGTTTGCTCTGACTGTTGAGCTTGAATAAAGATGCCTTGGTGTTGGTAAAGGTCCAGTCGAGGTTAGAGGCTGTGAAATTTTAATGTTCCAAATTCCTGTAGTTGTATATATCTTTACCAGAGGTTCTCAGCATTTGGGAACAGGACTGCAGAGTGTAGCTTTGGATTTATTTAGAATCTAGGTTTTGCCAAATGGTTGAAGTGAAAGCAGTTGAGGGTTGATGTGAGAAGTAGTGGAAGAGGTGAGTGCCTGGGTGTAGGCTGGATGAGAAGGAAAGTTAAGAAGAGGAAGAAAATAGTGGGGTCCAAACCCAGGAGGTATTGTTGTTCAGTTCTGTTTCATCTGATTGCTAACCTAAGTAAAATGGTACTCATACTGGGGAGCATATTATGAAATCTGTGTTATTGAAACTCCTGCTTTACCATTGGCTTATGCTGACTCAGTATTTCTTTACACCTTTTACTGTTCCGATGCATTTATTTTCTTCATGTGCCATTGTTTTTAAGGAAAACTTGGAAGATGAATATGAACCCCGAAGAAGAGATCACATTTCTCACTTTATTTTACGCCTTGCTTACTGCCAGTCGTGAGTATACCTTTGTCCTCCATGGTCAAGTCTGACATCTTGGGTTGTAAACTGGTTCAGGAGGGCTGACAGGTATTGTACTGATCATAGGAAATCCCAGAATAACGTCAGAAACCAGTGGCTCATGGGCGGAACACTGTTGCAGAGAATTGTTTGAAACAAGTTGTTTACTAAAAAATAAAAAAAAAATTATTTTGCAGGTTTTGCCTGTTAAAACACTTTTTACTTTATGGGAGAGACTCTTCATTTAGGATTTAAAATTAGAGGGGATTTCATTAGGAAGGAATTTTGATATTTTTTTTCCCCAGAAAAAAAGTGGTAGTATTTATAAGAAATAATGAATCAAACACATACTTGAATCTGCACAGGTTTTTAGATGTTGACATGTATGGGCTGGTGCCCATTAGATTAAGACCTTTTCTTTGGTAGTTGGTTTCTTATAAGTCAATAGCACCACTCAGAGGGAGAAGGAGTTAGTTGCTTTTTTTTTTAACTTTTTTTCCTGTATTAATTTTGGCTAAATTACATACTTATTATTATGTTTCTTTTCTGTTTCTTTTTGGTAATAGGCTTATCAAATGGGAATCTTGAATTGGTGACTATCCCAAGATAATTGAGAAATTATTGACCAGCTTTAGTCCCAGAGTTTTTCTTTTGTAAAAAATCACATGCAGTGTATGCAATTTATGCAGTAAATGAATTGCTGACAATGTGAAAGTCATTTGGGGAAAGAAAATTAAATCATATTTTACATGAAGTAGCATAATTATTTTACAACAACAATAATGCCCATCTGTCTTATAAATTAATGTTGTATGTTGACTTAAAAAATTGAGATATCCTAGTGCATATTAAATTTTGTGAAATTATAAACTATAAAGCTGTAAGCAAAGTTTACTTTGCATAGTTTATCTGATCATAATCCATTCAGAGATAAAGTTACCTTTAAAAACTTTTGATGTTTATTTGGCATTGACCGAAGGGATACCCCATTTTCTGATGTAAATGACTATTTTGCAGTTACGTAAAAAGAAGTGCACTGTTTTATGTTAGTTGATAATAATGCAGCTAGGCCCGAAGTATTCTGTATTTAATTCTTTTAATTTTATGTTTATAACACCTTTCTCCCCCATATTCTACTTATTCTAGGGAGATTGTGGCATGTGATATGTATTCACACTCTTATCATAATAGAGGACTTGATGCTTTTAACTTCAGTCTTTTGGCATCTTGCTCATGTTTGAATATTGTTTCATAGAAATTTCTTGGATTTAATAATCAGTGGACTTTTAAAATAGCCAGTGGACTTTTCACTTATAATTTTCTTGTCTCCATTTTAGTGAAGAGCTTAGGCGCTGGTTCATTCAACAAGAAATGGATCTCCTTCGATTTCGATTCAGTATTTTACCCAAGGACAAAATTCAGAGTTTCTTAAAGGATAGCCATTTGCAGTTTGAGGCTGTAAGTATATTTTTAGTCATTCCTGATTGTTATCACCATTCGTCCCTCCATTAAGTGTTGGTGTTAATGTGTGGGGTTTGTTCTCTTTACATTTTCTTCCTAAGTACCCACCTGAAACAATAGCTATTGGCTTTGCACAACAGTGAACCTCTCCCTTCCATAACTGGAAGAAAAGAGGCTCCTTAGTACCAGAGCTGCACATTTATTCAGTTGCTGTATTAAATATGTGATTTATGAAAGCACAAAAAGGTTTAATTTATAAAAGTTTATCTTTAACCAGAATCTTCCAGGCCAAAAATTTAAAGCTAATAATGTTCTAAAGAAAACAGAGAAGTGGTAGTACTTATTTCCAGCAATGAGGTTTGGGCGATAGTACTTTATTTTAGAAGTCAGTTGTCGGTAAAATATCTGAATAGTTTTAAGGTATAATTTTGTAGACAAATCTGAATGAGTTACATGTAGTAATTAAACAAAATAGAAGAAATGTTGGGCACATATTTAGCAGGGATAATTATTGTGGGTGGAAATAGAATTTATGTCTTTTAGGTGAGTGTGCTGCAGTGGGAAGGGAGAAAAATTCTGTTTGGAAAACTTAGAGCAGTCAGATGGCAGTAGGATGGCTTGGGACTCTATTTGGGTGTTAGAATGGGTGTCTTGAGGCCAAATAAAGTAAAAAAAGAAGTTGGAGTAGGTGAAGGACATTGTCCTGCTGAGAAGTGGATGTGCCCACTGCAGCAAGAACCAGCGTGGGTTATTTCTTTGGGGAAAGGAGATTGTGTGAAGGGAAGTAAATAAACCTTTGGTGGACATTGAGTGTCTGTCATATGCCAGCAAGGCACTTTCCACAGTTTGTATCACTTCTGTGAACCCTGTGAGGTTTCTGAGTAACATCTACCTGGGCAGAGAAAAGTGCTGGTCGCAGAACCGTCTCACCCAAACCTCCTGCGTTTTCCACTTGGCTTAGAATGCTGATCCTTAGTGAGTCCGTTATTGCTAATATCAGTTATAGTCCATTTGTCCTCTCATATTAAAAATAATTTTTTTCGCTGTTGTTGAAATTATGGTTTTATTAGGTCGAGAAAAAGTGTTTGTGAGATTTATTCTTTACTCTAGATTGTCTCAATAGATCAGGTACATTTTTTAAAGCAAAAACCATGATGTTTCTTTCTTTTTTTAAAAAACTTTTTTATTGAAGTATAACATATATAGAAAAGTGCACAAATCATAACTGTCCAGCTCTGTGAAGTATCACAAAGATTAAGAAAGAGAACATTGCTGTCACCCTGTGCTACCTTGTGCCTCCTCCCATTACTAACCCAGTCTCCCTCCTGATAACCACTATCCTGATTTTTAATATCATAAGTAATTCTGCCTGTCTTTGAACTTTACGTAAATAGTATTACATGGTATGTTTTTTTCCCCCAGCTTTATTGAGATATAATGGACATACTAATGTTGTGTCACTTTAAGTGCACAGTGTGATGATACACGTATATGTTGTGAAATGTTTACCACAATAAGGTTAGTTAACACATCTTTCACCTCACGTCATTACCATTTTGTTGTTGTGGTGAGAACCTTTAGAATCAACTCTCATAGTAGCTGTACGTGAGATCCCTAGAGCTTATTCCTCTTATAACTGGACGTTTGTGCCCTGTGAGCAGCATCTCCTTGTCTGCTCTGCCGCCCAGCCCCTGGCAACCACTGCTTTACTCTCTGAGTTGGACTTTTTTAGATTCCACATATAAGTGAGATCACAAGTATAATTTTTTATAATCGCCTTATTGAGATAGAATTTACATACCTTGAACTTCACTCTTTTAAAACGTACAATTTGTTGGTTTTTAGTATAGTCATAGAGTTGTGCAACCATCACCATCTAATTTTAGAATATTTTAGTTACCTTAAAAAAGAAACCTGTGCCCGATAGTCGTCCCTCTTGATTTCTCACTCTGTCATCCCTTGGCAACAGCTAATCTGCTTTCTGTCTCTGTGAATTTGCCTATTCTGGACATTTCATATAAGTGGACATTTCATATAACTTGCGATCTTTTGTTACTGGCTTCTTTCACTTAGCCTAATATTTTCAAGTTTCATCTATGTTGTATATGTAGCATGTATCAGTACTTCATTTTATATTCATTTCTCTATTCAATAGTTGATGGGCATTGGGTTATTTCTACATTTTAGCTATTATGAATAATGCTGCAGTGAATATTTGCATACACATATTTGTGTGGATATCTTTTTATTTGTTTCAGATATATATAATACTTGGGAGTGGGATTGCTAGGTTATAGGGTAATTCTGTATTTAAACTTTCGAGGAACTGCCAAACTGTTTTCCAGAGTGCCTGCACTATTGTACATCTCACTAGTGTGTGAGGAGGGTTCTAGTTGCTTCACATTCTCCAGCAATTGTTGCTGTCTTTTTTTTTTTTTTGAATATAGTCATCCTGGTGGGTGTGAAGTGATACTTCATTGTGGTTTTGATTTTCATTTCCCTAGTGACTGATGACGTTGAACATCTTTTCATGTGCTATTTGATTATTTGTATATTTTCTTTGGAGAAATATCTATTCATATCCTTTGTCTGTTTTTTATTTGAGTTATCTTTTTATTGTTGAGTGTTACATATTCTTTCCATATTCTGGATACAAGTCCACTATAAGATATGTGATTTACAGATTTTTTCCTCCCATTCTGAGGGTTGTCATTTCATTTTCTTGGTAAGATCATTTTTTAAAAAAACATTTTATTTATTTATTTATTTATATTTTTGGCTGTGTTGGGTCTTCGCTGCCGCGCACAGGCTCTCTCTAGTTGTGGTGAGTGGGGGCTATTTTTTGTTGCAGCGCACAGGCTTCTCATTGCGGAGCTCAGGCTCTAGGCACGAGGGCTTCAGTAGTTGTGGCACTCAGACTTCAGTAGCTGTGGCTCGCAGGCTCTAGAGTGCAGGTTCAATAGTTGTGGCTCACGGCTTAGTTGCCCCGTGGCATGTGGGATCTTCCCGGACCAGGACTCTAACCCATGTTTCCTGCATTGGCAGGCAGATTTTTAACCACTGTGCCACCAGGGAAGTCCCTGTTTTTATCTTTTGTTACTTGTGTTTTTATTGTCGGATCTAAAAAGGATTTGCCTAATGGAAGGTCGTGAAGATTTACTCCTATGGTTTTTCTCTAAGAATTTTATAGTTTTGGTCTTTATATTTAGGTCTGTTTAGGTCTATTTACATTTTGAGTTAATTTCTGTGTATGGTGTGAAGTAGGGGCCCAACTTCATTCTTTTGCATGTGGATATCGAGTTGTCCCAGCATCATTTGTTGAAATGGCTATTCTTTTCTCTTTGAATTGTTTTTTTCACTCTTGTCAAAAGTCATTTGACCATAAATGGACTCAGTTTTGTTAGTTAGAGCTGTGTGTCTCTCCTATGTCGGTACTGTGTGCTCTTGAATATTGATTCCTGTAGTTTTGTAATAAGATTTTTTTTTTTTCACACACACACACTGTATTTTATTTTTACAAGAGATAAATAGACTGACACGAAGCATTGTACATGGATGACCACAACAAAAGCAACAATGATTGCAATAACCAAACCTGAAACACACTCATACTATGTCATAATATTGACATTCAGTCCAGTAATCCTCCACTGTAACAGCTCCTTTACTTTGCAGTGAAAATTGATTTGTATATTCTTTGCCTCTGAGTCCTTGTGGGATTTTTTTTTTTTTAATTCAGACAGAAAGTCACAAAAATTATACTAATCCTCATCAGTTCACTCAGTCCCATGTAATTAAAAATTTTTTTTTTTTCATCTTGATCTTTTGTTAGCACTTTTTTGAGTTCATCAGTTTTTCATTAGAGTTCTGAAAATGCTTATTCATTCAGTTCAGCAGTACAGTTAGTTACCAGAAACCTGTACTTGTCAGAGTCTTTTCCATGAATTTCTTGAAGATGAAACCCTTTTATAGGAACATATTTGCAAAAGCATCAGAGTACACCCAGAACTGTCTGTAAATGACAAAAGACTTAAAAATGACCACAGTTAAAGATTTGATGAAAGTTCATAATAATGCAGTTGACAAGAAAATTAGTTATTTCTGAGATATACATTTTAAAGTAATAACTAGGATTATTACTTATAACATTATACCAGAACATATAAGATTTTTAGAAATTTCATGTAATGTCTGAAACATTTATATTAACATATTTCCATACATATTTCCATACAAATACAAATATAAGATTTTTAGAAATTTCATGTAATGTCTGAAACATTTATATTAACATATTTCCATACAAATAACCCAATGAAAGTTTAGTATTAGTTGTTTTGTTTGTTTTTTTATACTGCAGGTTCTTATTAGCCATCAATTTTATACACATCAGTGTATACATGTCAATCCCAATCGCCCAATTCAGCACACCACCATCCCCACCCCACCGCAGTTTTCCCCCCTTGGTGTCCATCTGTCCATTCTCTACATCTGTGTCTCAACTTCTGCCCTGCAAACCGGCTCATCTGTACCATTTTTCTAGGTTCCACATACATGCATTAATATACGATATTTGTTTTTCTCTTTCTGACTTACTTCACTCTGTATGACGGTCTCTAGATCCATCCACTTCTCAACAAATGACTCAATTTCGTTCCTTTTTATGGCTGAGTAATATTCCATTGTATATATGTACCACAACTTCTTTATCCATTCGTCTGTTGATGGGCATTTAGGTTGCTTCCATGACCTGGCTATTGTAAATAGTGCTGCAATGAACATTCGGGTGCATGTGTCTTTTTGAATTACGGTTTTCTCTGGGTATATGCCCAGTAGTGGGATTGCTGGGTCATATGGTAATTCTATTTTTAGTTTTTTAAGGAACCTCCATATTGTTCTCCATAGTGGCTGTATCAATTTACATTCCATGTAAATTTACATTACATTACATTACATGTAATAAGATTTGAAATTGAGAAGTGTGAATCTTCTCACCTTGTTCTTCTTTTTCAAGATTATTTTGGCTCTTCTGGGTTCCTTGCATTTTATGAGTTTTAGGATCAACTTGTCAGGTTCTACCAATAAACCAGCTGAGGTTCAGGTTTAGGATTATGAAGACTATGTGGATCAATTTGGGGAGCAGTGCTATCTTAATATTAAGTCTTCTGATCCATGAACATGGAAATTTTTTCTGTTTCTTCATATCTTTAATTTTTTTCAACAAAATTGTGTTCTTTTGTTAAATTTATACCTAAGTATTTTATTCTTTAATGTCATTGTAAGTGGAGTTGTTTTATTTATTTCATTTTTGAAATGTTCATTGCTAGTGTATAGAAATCCAATTGATTTTTGTATATTGATCTGGTATCTTGCACCCTTACAAAATCATTTATTCTAATAGTTTTTAGTGGATTCCTTAGGAGATTACGTCTCTTATAAAGAAATAATCCTTACTTTTCAATCTGGAGGCTTTTTATTTATTTTTGCTTATTTTCTTAGGCTAGGATCTCCAGTACAGTGTTGAATAGAAGTGGCAATAGTGGACATGCTTGTCTTGTTCCTGATTTTAGGGGGAAAGCATTCAGTCTTTTTTTACCAGGACATATGATGTTAGCTGTGGGGTTTTTGTAGATGCCCTTTACCAGATTGAGGAAATCTCTTGCTAATTTTAGTTGAACATTTTCATCATGAAAGGGTGTTGGATTTTGTGCTTTTTCTGCACCTTTTGAAAAGATCATAGGGCTTTGTCCTTTATTTTATTAATATGGGGTGTTAACATTAATTGAGTTTTGGATGTTAAACCAACCTTGTTGGGATATTCCTGGGATAAATCCCCCTTGGCTGTATTGTATGATCCTTTTAATATGTTGCTGCATTTGATTTGCTAGTCATTTGTGGAAGATTGTGTTTATTGGTAAGGGATATTAGTCTGTAGTTTTCCTATGATGTCTTTGTCTGGTTTTGGTATCAGGGTAACATGGGTCTCATATAGTGAATTGAGAAGTGTCTCTTTCTGTTCTATTTTTGGGAAGAAGTTGTGAAAGATTGGTGTTAATTTTTTAAAAACGTTTGCTAGAATTTACCAGTGATCTGTCTAGGTATAGGCTTCTCTTTGTGGGGTGTTTTAAAATTGCTGATTCATTCTCTACTTGTTGTCGATCTGTTCAAATTTTCTAATTCTTTAGACAGTTGTGGTAATTCCTGTTTTCTAGAAATTTGTCCATTTCATCTGTTATCTAATTGATGCATACAGTTGTTCATAGTGTTCCCTTATAATCCTTTTCATTTCTAAAGATTGGTTATGATATCCTCTCTTTCATTCTTGATTTTACCCATTTAAATCTTTTTTTTTTGATCGTTTAAGTACAGGTTTGTCAATTTTGTTGATATTTTCAAATAACTTTTGGTTTTGTTTTTTTCTCTATTGTTTTTCTATTCCTTATTTCTTTAATTACTCTTTATTATTATCAATTAACAATTTTCATTATTTCCTTCCTTCTGCTTGCTTAGGGTTTAGTTTGCTCTTCACATCTAGTTTCTTAAGGTGGAAGTTTAAGTTACTGATTCAAGGTGTTCTTTTTTTTCTTTTTAATTGTAATATAGTTGACGTACAATATTAGGTTAGTTTCAGGAGTCCTACATAATGATTTGGCGTTTGCATATATTATGAAATGATCACCACAATGTCTAGTAACCATCTGTTCCCATAGAAAGTTACTACAACATTATTGACTATATTCCTTAATCACATCCCCATGACTTATTTGTTATCTCTTAATCCCTTTTACCTATTTCACCCACCTCCTGCCCCCTGCATTTTGGCAAACAGGTGTTTGTTCTCTGTATCTATGAGTCTGTTTTCATTTTACTTTCTTTGTTAGTTTTGTTATTTTAGATTGCACATGTAAATAAGATCATACCATATTTGTTTTTCTCTGTTTGACTTATATCACTTAGCATAATACCCTCTAGATCCGTCTGTGTTGTCGTAAATGGCAGTGGCTGAGTAATATTCCATTGTGTATACATATGCATACACACCGTATCTTCTTTATTCATTCCTCTCTCAATGGATACTTAGGTTGCTTCCATATCTAGATTAAGGTAAATAATGCTGCAATAAACATTGGAATGCATATATCTTTTCAAACTAGTGTTTTTGCTTTCTTCAGGTGACTACCCAGAAGTTAAATTGCTGGATGATGGAAGTTCTATTTTTAATTTATTGAGGAATCTCCATACTGTTTTCCATAGTGGCTGCACCAACTTATAATCCCATTAAGAGTGCACAAGGACTCCCTTTTCTGCACATCCTCACCAACACTTGTTACTTGTCTTTTTAATGGTACCAATTTTGACAAGTATGAGGTGATATCTCCTTGTGGTTTTGATATGCATTTCCCTGATGAGTAGTGATGTTGAGCATCTTCTCATGTGCCTGTTGGCCATCCGTGTGTCTTCTTTGGAAGCATGTCTATTCAGCTTGTCTTTTCATTTTTTAATCTGGTTGTTTGTTTGCTTGTTTGTTTCTGTGATGTTGAATTGTGTGAATTCTTTGTATATTTTGGATATTAACCTTTATCAGCTATATTGTTAAAATATCTTCTCCCATTCAGTAAGTTACCTTTCTGTTTTCTTGATAGTTTCCTTTGTTGTCCAAAAGCTTTTAAGTTTAATGTCACATTTGTTTATTTTTGCTTTTGTTTCACCTTGCTTGAGGAGACATATTCAAAAAAATATTGCTAAGACCAACGTCAAAGAATGTACTGCCTATGTTTTCTTCCTGGAGTTTTATGGTTTCAGATCTGACATTTAAGTCTTATTCCATTTTGAGTTTATTTTTGTGCATGGTGTGAGAAAGTAGTCCAGTTTGATTCTTTTGCATGTACCTGTCCAGTTTTCTCAACACCACTTATTGAAGAGGCTATATTTTCCGCATTGTATATTCTTGAAACCTTTGTTTTAGATTAATTGACCACATAAGTGTGGGTTTATTTCTGGACACTCTATTCTGTCCCATTGATCTATGTATCTGCTTTTGTGCCAGTACCATACTGTTTTGATTACTGTAGCTTTGTAATATAGCTTGAAATCAGGGAGCATGATACCTCCAGTTTTGTTTTACTTTTTTAAGATTGTTTTGGCTATTTGGGATCTTTTGTGTTTCCATACAAACTTTAGAATTATTTGTTTTAGTGCTGTGAAAAATACCACTGGTATTTTGGTAGAGATTGCTTTGACTCTGTAAGTTGCCTTAGGTAGTATGGTCATTTTAACAATATTAATTCTTCCACTCCATCAGCATGCTTTATCATTCCATTTGTTTGTGTCATCTTTAGTTTCTTTCATCTGTGTCTTAATAGTTTTCTGAGTACAGGTCTTTTACATTCTTGGTTAGATTTACTCTCTTAGGTATTTTATTCTTATGGATGCAATTGTAAGTGAGATTGTTTTCTTAATTTCTCTTTCTGATAGTTCATTGTTAGTGTATAGAAATGCAATAGATTTCTGTGTATTAATCTTGTATTCCACAACTTTACTGGATTCATTTATTAGTTCTAACAGTTTTTCAGTGGCATCTTTAGGATTTTCTGTATATGCATCACGTCATCTGTCAACAGTGACAGTTTTACTTCTTCCTTTACAATTTGAATTCCTTTTATTTCTTTTTTTTGTCTGATTGCTGTGGCTAGGACTTCCAATACTATGTACAATGAAGGTGGCGAGAGTGGACGCCTTTTCTTGTTCCTGATCTTAAAGGAAATGCTTTCAGCTTTTCACTGTTGAGTATGATGTCGGCTGTAGGTTTGTCATATCGGGCCTTTATTATGTTGAGGTATATTCCTTCTATACCCTCTTTGTTGAGCGTTTTTATCATAAATCGTTGTTGAATTTTGTCAAAAGCCTTTTCAGCATCCACTGAGATGATCATACAATTTTTATTCTTTGTTAGTTGCACATCACATTAATTGATTTGCAGATACTGCAGCATCCTTGCATATCTGGGGTAAATCCCATTTGATCATAGTGTATGCTCCTTTTACTGTATTGTTGAATTTGTTTTGCTAATATTTTGTTGAGGATATTTGTATCTGTGTTCATCACTGATTTTTTTTTTTTATTTGTGGTGTCTTTGTCTTGTTTTGCTATCATGGTAATGCTGGCCTCATTGAATGAGTTCAGAAATATTCCTTCCTCTTCAGTTATTTGGAGTAGTTTGAGAAGGATAGGTTTTAGGTCTTCTTTAAATCTTTGGTAGAGTTCACCTGTGTTGCCATCAGGTCCTGGACATTTGTTTGCTGGGAGATTTTTGATTACTGATTCAATTTTAATACTGATAATTGGTCTGTTCACATTTTCTATTTTTTCCTGATTCAGTCTTGGGAGATTGTACATTTCTAGAAATTTATCCATTCTTTCTACGTTGTCCATTTTATTGGTGTATAATTGTTTGTAGTAATCACTTATGATCCTTTGTATTTCTGTGAAGTTGTAACTTTTCCTCTTTTGTTTAATATTTTATTTATTTGGGTCCTCTCTTTCTATCTTGATGAGTCTGGCTAGAGGTTTGTCAATTTTGTTTATATTTTCAAAGAACTAGTTCTTAGTTTCATTGATCTTTTCTAATTTTTTAGTTAGTCTCTATTTCATTTATTTTTGCTCTGATTTTTATTATTTCTTTCTTTCTACTAATTGAGCTTTGTTTGTTTTTCTACTTCCTTTAGGTGTAAGGTTAAATTGTTTTGAGATTTTTCTTGTTTCTTGAGGTAGATTTATATCACTATAAACTTCCCTCTTAGAGCTGCTTTTGCAGTATCCCATAGATTTTGAATTGTTTTGTTTCCCTTTCACTTGTCTCCATGTAATTTAACTTTCTCTTTGATTTCTTCAGGGACCCATTGGTTGTTTAGTAGCATGTTGTTTAGACTCCATGTATTTGGGGTTTTTGGTATTTTTTTTCTTATACTTGATTTCTAGTCTCATAGTGTTGTGGTCGGAAAAGATGCTTGATATGAGTTCAGTCTTCTTAAATTTTTTGGAACTATTTTGTTGCCTAGCATGTGATCTGTCCTGGGGAATGTTTTATGTGCACTTGAAAAGAATGTATTCTGCTTTTGGATGGATTGCTCTCTATATATCTGTTAAGTTCATCTGTTCTTATGTGTCATTGAATGCCAGTGTTTCCTTAATGAGTTTCTGTATGGATGATCTGTCCCTTAATGTGAGTGTTAAAGTCCCCTACTATTATTTTGTTACTGTCTCTTTATGTTTATTAATACTTGCTTTTTTGTATTTAGGTGCTCCCACGTGGGGTGTATATGTATTTACAGTTGTTATATCTTCTTACTGCATTGATCCCTTGATCGTTATGTAATGTTCTTCTTTGTCTCTTGTTACCGTCTTTGTTTTAAAGTCTATTTTGTCTGATATAAGTATTGCTACCCTAGCTTTCTTTTTGTTTCCATTTGAACTGTGTCTCACTTTCTGTAGTTTGGCCCTCCCACCGTTTGTGAAATTTCATGATGATGTCTGAATTGTTTTTCGTTCTTGGATGGGAACGCCATGGGCCCTTTAATCTGAATACTTGGCTTCTTCTGTTTAGAACATTTCTTTTTGTTATGGATTTGATCATTTCTTCCCTTTTGTTTTTCATTGCTCTTTCTTTATAATTTCTTGTTTGTTAGAATTTGGACCTCCTGGATTTCTCCTCTTATTTTCTTTTTTGTTTTAACATCCAGTTTATCTTTTTATTTTATTTTCTAGGAAAGTTCTTCAACTGTTTTATAAATCTCTTTTTTTCCCCCTGCTCTCCTGTCTTTAATTTCTATATATTTATTTTTTATTTTTATTTTAAATTTTTTATACAATTTTTAAAGGTTACTTTCCATTTACAGTTATTACAAAATATTGGTTGAATTCCTTGTGTTGTACAATACATCCTTGAGCCTATCTTATACTCAATAATTTATGTCTCCCACTCCCCCACTCCTATATTGTCCCTCACACCCCCCCCACCCCCCTTGCTGGTAACCATGTATAAATGATATCATAACAGTATTTGTCTTTCTCTGTCTGACTTATTTCACTTAGCATAATGTCCTCCAAGTCCATGCATGTTGCTGCAAATGGCAAAATTTCATTCTTTTTCATGGCTGAGTAGTATTCCATTGTGTGTATCCATTCATGTGTTGATGGGCACTTAGATTGCTTCCATATCTTGGCAATTCTAAATAATGTTGCTATGAACATTAGGGTGCATGTATCATTTTGAATGAGTGTTTTTGTTTTTTTCAGATATATACCCAGGGGTGGAATTGCCAGGTCATCTGGTAGTTCTATTTTTAGTTTTTTCAGAAATCTCCATACTGTTTTCCCCAGCGGCTGCACCAATTTGCATTCCCATCAACAGTGTACAAGGGTTCTCTTTTCTCCGCATCCTTGCCAACATTTATTGTGGTTTTATTTTTGATGTCCTGTCTTTAATTTCTTTTTTTTTATGCTTTCATTTTATTTTTTTATACAGCAGGTTCTTATTAGTCATTGATTTTATACACATCAGTGTATACATGCCAATTCCAATCTCCGAATTCATCACACCACTACCCCACCCCCCCAGCCGCTTTCCCCCCTTGGTGTCCATACGTTTTTCTCTACATCTGTGTCTCAATTTCTGCCCTGCAAACCCGTTCATCTGTACCATTTTTCTAGGTTCCACATATATGCGTTAATATACGATATTTGTTTTTCTCTTTCTGACTTACTTCACTCTGTATGACAGTCTAGATCCATCCACGTTTCAACAAATGACCCAATTTTGTTCCTTTTTATGGCTGAGTAATATTCCATTGTATATATGTACCACATCTTCTTTATCCATTCGTCTGTCGATGGGCATTTAGGTTGCTTGCATGTTCTGGCTGTTGTAAATAGTGCTGCAGTGACTATTGGGGTACATGACTCTTTTTGAATTATGGTTTTCTCTGGGTATATGCCCAGTAGTGGGATTGCTGGGTGGTATGGTAGTTCTATTTTTAGTTTTTTAAGGAACCTCCGTACTGTTTTCCATAGTGGCTGTGTCAATTTACATTCCCACCAGCAGAGCAAGAGGGTTCCCTTTTCTCTACACCCTCCAGCATTTGTTGTTTGTAGATTTTCTGATGATGGCCATTCTACTGGTGTGAGGTGATACCTCTTTGTAGTTTTGATTTGCATTTCTCTAATAATTAGTGATGTTGAGCAGCTTTTCATGTGCCTATTCGCCATCTGTATGTCTTCTTTGGAGAAATGTCTATTTAGGTCTTCTGCCCATTTTTGGATTGGGTTGTTTGTTTTTTTAATATTGAGCTGCATGAGCTGTTTATGTATTTTGGAGATTAATCCTTTGTCCGTTGATTTGTTTGCAAATATTTTCTCCCATTCTGAAGGTTGTCTTTTCGTCTTGTTTATGGTTTCCTTTGCTGTGCAAAAGCTTTGAAGTTTCATTAGGTCCCATTTGTTTATTTTTGTTTTTATCTCCATTACTCTAGGAGGTGGATCAAAAAAGATCTTGCTGTGATTTATGTCAAAAAGTGTTCTTCCTATGTTTTCCTCTAAGAGTTTTATAGTGTCCGATCTTACATTTAGGTCTGTAATCCATTTTGAGTTTATTTTTGTGTATGGTGTTAGGGAGTGTTCCAATTTCATTCTTTTACATGTAGCTGTCCAGTTTTCCCAACACCACTTATTGAAGAGACTGTCTTTTCTCCATTGTATATCCTTGCCTCCTTTGTCATAGATTAGTTGACCATATGTGTGTGGGTTTATCTCTGGGTTTTCTATCTTGTTCCATTGATCTGTGTTTCTGTTTTTGTGCCAATACCATATTGTCTTGATTACTGTAGCTTTGTAGTAGAGTCTGAAGTCAGGGAGTCTGATTCCTCCAGCTCCGTTTTCTTCCCTCAAGACTGCTTTGGCTATTCAGAGTCTTTTGTGTCTCCATACAAATTTTAAGATTTTTTTGTTCTAGTTCTATAAAAAATACCATTGGTAATTTGATAAGGATTGCATTGAATCTGTAGATTGCTTTGGGCAGTATAGTCATTTTCACAATATTGATTCTTCCAATCTAAGAATATGGTATATCTCTCCATCTGTTGGTATCATCTTTCATTTCTTTCATCAGTGTCTTATATTTTTATGCATACAGGTCTTTTGTCTCCCTAGGTAGGTTTATTCCTAGGTATTTTATTCTTTTTGTTGCAGTGGTAAATGGGAGTGTTTCCTTAATTTCTCTTTCAGATTTTTCATCATTAGTGTAGAGGAATGCAAGAGATTTCTGTGCATTAATTTTGTATCCTGCAACTTTACCAAATTCATTGATTAGCTCTAGTAGTTTTCTGGTGGCATCTTTAGGATTCTCTATGTATAGTATCATGTCATCTGCAAACAGTGACAGTTTTACTTCTTCTTTTCCAATTTGTATTCCTTTTATTTCTTCTTCTTCTCTGATTGCCATGGCTAGGACTTCCAAAACGATGTTGAATAATGGTGGTGAGAGTGGACATCCTTGTGTTGTTCCTGATCTTAGAGGAAATGCTTTCAGTTTTTCACCATTGAGAATGATGTTTGCTGTGGGTTTGTCATATATGGCCTTGATTATGTTGAGGTAGGTTCCCTCTGTGCCCACTTTCTGGAGAGTTTTTATCATAAATGGATGTTGAATTTTGTCGAAAGCTTTTTCTGCATCTATTGAGATGATCATATGGTTTTTATTCTTCAGTGTGTTAATATGGTGTATCACATTGATTGATTTGCGTATATTGAAGAATCCTTGCATCCTTGGGATAAATCCCACTTGGTCATGGTGTATGATCCTTTTAATGTGCTGTTGGATTTTGTTTGGTAGTATTTTGTTGAGGATTTTTGCATTTGTATTCATCACTGATATTGGTTTGTAATTTTCTTTTTTTGTAGTATCTTTGTCTGGTTTTGGTATCAGGGTGATGGTGGCCTCATAGAATGAGTTTTGGAGTGTTCCTTCCTCTGCAATATTTTGGAAGAGTTTGAGAAGGCTGGGTGTTAGCTCTTCTCTAAATGTTTGAAGCCATCTGGTTCTGGACTTTTGTTTGTTGGAAGATTTTTAATCACAGTTTCAATTTCATTACTTGTGATTGGTCTGTTCATATTTTGTATTTCTTCCTGGTTCAGTCTTGGAAGGTTATACCTTTCTAAGAATTTGTCCATTTCTTCCAGGTTGTCCATTTTTTTGGCATAGCGTTGCTTGTAGTAATCTCTGAGGATGCTTTGTATTTCTGCGGTGTCTTTTGTAACTTCTCGTTTTTCATTTCGAATTTTATTGATTTGAGTCCTCTCCCTCTTTTTCTTGATGAGTCTGGCTAATGTTTTATCAATTTTGTTTATCTTCTCAAAGAACCAGCTTTTAGTTTGATTGATCTTTGCTATTGTTTTCTTTGTTTCTATTTCATTTATTTCTGCTCTGAACTTTATGATTTCTTTCCTTCTGCTAACTTTGGGTTTTGTTTGTCCTTCTTTCTCTAGGTATAAGGTTAGATTGTTTATTTGAGATTTTTCTTGTTTCTTGAGGTAGGCTTGTATAGCTATAAACGTCCCTCTTAGAACTGCTTTTGCTGCATCCCATAGGTTTTGGATCATCGTGTTTTCATTGTCATTTGTCTCTAGGTATTTTTTGATTTCCTCTTTGATTTCTTCAGTGATCTATTGGTTATTTAGTAACGTATCGTTTAGCTTCCATGTGTTTGTGTTTTTTACGTTTTTTTCCCTGTAATTCTTCTAATCTCACAGCGTTGTGGTGAGATATGTGCTTGATATGATTTCAATTTTCTTAAATTTACTGAGGCTTGATTTGTGACCCAAGATGTGATCTATCCTGGAGAATGTTCCATGTGCACTTGAGAAGAAAGTGTAATCTGCTGTTTTTGGATGAAATGTCCTATATATATCAATTAAATCTATCTGGTCTCCTGTGTCATTTAAACCTTCTGTTTTCTTATTTATTTTCATTTTGGCTGATCTGTCCATTGATATAAGTGAGGTGTTAAAGTCCTCCACTATTATTGTGTTACTGTCAATTTTCTCTTTTATAGCTGTTAGCAGTTGCCTTATGTATTGAGGTGCTCCTATGTTGGATGCATAGATATTTATAATTGTTATATCTTCTTCTTTAATTGATCCCTTGATCATTATGTAGTGTCCTTCCTTGTCTCTGGTAGCATTCTCTATTTTAAAGTCTATTTTTTCTGATATGAGTATTGCTACTCCAGCTTTCTTTTGATTTCCATTTGCATGGAATATCTTTTTCAGTCCCCTCACTTTCAGTCTGTATGTGTGCCTAGGTCTGAAGTGGGTGTCTTGTAGACAGCATATATATGGGTCTTGTTTTTGTATCCATTCAGCAAGCCTGTGTCTTTTGGTTGGAGCATTTAATCCATTCATGTTTAAGGTAATTATCGATATATATGTTCCTATGACCATTTTCTTAATCATTTTGGGTTTGTTTTTGTAGGTCTTTTTCTTTTCTTGTATTTTCCACTTAGAGAAATTCCTTTAGCGTTTGTTGTGGAGCTTGTTTGGTGGTGCTGAATTCTCTTAGCTTTTGCTTGTCTGTAAAGCTTTTGATTTCTACACTGAATCTGAATGAGATCCTTGCTGGGTAGAGTAATCTTGGTTGTAGGTTCTTCCCTTTCATCACTTTAAGTATATCATGCCACTCCCTTCTGGCTTGTAGAGTTTCTGCTGAGAAATCAGCTGTTAACCTTATGGGAGTTCCCTTGTATATTATTTGTCGTTTTTCCCTTGCTGCTTTCAATAATTTTTCATTGCCTTTAGTTTTTGCCAGTTTGATTACTGTGTGTCTCAGTGTGTTTCTCCTTGGATTTATCCTGTATGGGACTCGCTGCGTTTCCTGGACTTGGGTGGCTATTTCCTTTCCCATGTTAGGGAAGTTTTCCACTATAATCTCTTCAAGTATTTTCTCTGGTTCTTTCTCTCTCTCTTCTCCTTCTGGGACCCCTGTAATGCGAATTTTGTTGCGCTTTATGTTGTCCCAGAGGTCTCTTAGGCTGTCTTCATTTCTTTTCATTCTTTTTTCTTTAGTCTGTTCCGCAGCAGTGAATTCCACCATTCTGTCTTCCAGGTCACTTATCCGTTCTTCTGCCTCAGTTATCTGCTATTGATTCCTTCTAGTGTATTTTTCATTTCAGTTACTGTATTGTTCATCTCCGTTTGTTTGTTCTTTAATTCTTCTAGGTCTCTGTTAAACATTTCTTGCATCTTCTCGATCTTTGCCTCCATTCTTTTTCCGAGGTCCTGGATCGTCTTCACTATCATTATTCTGAATTCCTTTTCTGGAAAGTTGCCTATCTCCACTTCATTTAGTTGTTTTTCTGGGGTTTTATCTTGTTCCTTCATCTGGTACATAGCCCTCTGCCTTTTCATCTTGTCTATCTTTCTGTGAATGTGGTTTCTTTTCCACAGGCTGCAGGATTGTAGTTCTTTTTGCTTCTGCTGTATGCCGTCCTCCTGTCTTTAGTTTCGAATAGTCCTTTCTGGTTCTCCTTTTTATAGCCTTCTGTTTTTGCTTCATGAATATATTTTCTCCTTTCTTTTAAAGATTATTAGTTTTCTTCTGCCCCATTAATTGTCTGTTTACCTCTCATTCCTTTATTCAGTCATCCGTTTTAGATAGTCCTTCATGTTGAATTTTTCCTTGAATGTTTAATGATCCTTGACTATTTGTTTTTATTTAAGATTTATTTTTTTTAAATTTTAGTTCACTTTAATTTTTTTTTTTTTTACTTTTAATTATTTTATTTATTTATTTATGGCTATTGTTGGGTCTTCGTTTCTGTGCGAGGGCTTTCTCTAATTGCGGCAAGCGGGGACCACTCTGCATCGCGGTGCGTGGGCCTCTCACTATTGCAGCCTCTCTTGTTGCGGAGCACAGGCTCCAGACACGCAGGCTCAGTAGTTGTGGCTCACGGGCCTAGTTGCTCCGCGGCATGTGGGATCTTCCCAGACCAGGGCTTGAACCTGTGTCCCCTGCATTGGCAGGCAGATTCTCAACCGCTGCACCACCAGGGAAGCCCCCTTTATTTAAGATTGAGATATGAAAAAGTAAATTGAAAGATTGGGTTTTATGTGCTCATGCAGGTGTATATGATGCTTATTTACTATTGGATCTCACTTGATCTATCTTTTTTTAATATTTGATTGTTGGATGAGCCCTGCCAAAGTCAGTGTTTTAGAGGAAGCCTCCAGTGTTCTTCCACAGTGATTTATGTTTTAGTGCTGATGTTCTTGTATCTGAGAGCAGGAGCCCACTGCTCACTGTGGTGACTTTTCTTTATTTTTTTTGCATTCCCTGACTTACATCTTTCCTCTTTTATATATGGTGCTTCTAATTCATGATTTTTTCTACTCTCTGCAGTCATATTGGCTTTCTTCTTTTCAGTATAATTTTCTCCAGGGATTAAGTTGTAGGTTCCTCTTTTTTTCTAAATCTGTTAATGCACTTTCATCTGTTTTCCAAAAATATGTAGACCTTTCTCTTCCACTATTTTGTTTGTCCTTTGTGGTTTATATTCTTTTTACACTTTTATTGTCACATTTTAATTTTGTTGTGGAGGTAGTGGAAATAAATATTTATGTTCAGTTTACCATTTTTAACCAGAAGCCTCAGCAATCTCAACAATTATAATTTTAAATTTAGGGAAAAAAGTTAAACTTTTGGAATGTATTTTATTAATGATAGTTAGCAGTCCAGCACATATCGGTGTCGGGAAAAACCCTCCTCCACGGGTCTCTCCTGCTCTTGCACATCTTGCTGGGTATGTTAGGAATGCAGGGTCCTGAGCAGTCTTTACCTGGGCCATTTCTCACAGCTGTGTTTTTAGCAGGCAACCTTGAGGGATGAGGTAATGCCTTCCTGGTACATAGAGGAGGCTCGCTTACTGCCTGCTGTGAAAGTGACTGGTTCCCAGGGCTCCTTAGCTGCAGTGCAACCTCACTGTACTCCGAGCATCTATCTGTGCTGTGTCATGTTGCCCCTGGGGGAAGGAGAACCACACAAACATGCTGGTTCTTTTGCTGCTTCCTGCACTGTGGATAATAAAGGTCTCTGTCTCTAATGCAGGCGTCTGTGTCTTCTGCCTGCCTGCATTAAACAGTAATTGGCAAACTTATTGGTTTATAAGTAGCATAAAATTCAGTCCAGACTTGACAGTCAGCTATGTAATTTTGAATCTGTATTTCAGTTTCCTCATCTTCAAAATGGGAATAATCACAATCCCCACTTCACAGATTTGTGAGGTTTAAAGGAGATAGAGTGTATGGTGTATTTAGTACTGTGCCTGACATGTATGTTCTCTAGTGATGTTAAGGAGGACACAGAGGCAATAAATGCCTATATGTTGGAGAACTTTGAGGTTATTAGATTGGTATGTTTTGTTGCAATTAAAAAAAAAATCTATTGGATTTTTATTTTAGGAAACAATAATTTATGGAAAATATATGCATACTTTTAACAAGTGTGTTGGCAGTCATGATTGGTTTTTAATACTACTCTGGTTGTTTCTAATCTGCTTGCTATAATTATTTATTGTTTCATTCTCCATGTCATTTGAGGTGCATCTTAATAAACATATACATTAAAGTAAGATGTAGAAATATGTATAAAATTAGAAGATTGACTGAAGGGAACATTACTGTCCACATTTGTACTGTCCATCATGATGGATGGGCATCCCGTATAGTTTCTAAAAAGAACAGTAACTTTGGCTTCTTTGGTGACTGTTTTGGTTTTTCTAGTTCAGTGATTCTAGGTGGGGGGATAAGATAGAGCTAGTTGTCTGAGGGGATTTATCAGAACCTTGGATGAAGGTGTGGAGAGTTTGAAAAACATTATGCCTTTTCTTTTTGAAATAAACACTATAGATAAAACTTGATCAAGTGGTTGTAGCTGTTGGGGATTCATGGCAGGTAGAGTGAGAAAGTGTTGTAGGGTGCCTGGCAGAAAAGTCATTCCTGGGGCAGACGTAATCACTTTCCTGGCAGAGACCTGTTCCCCTCTTCTGGTACTCTCCCATGGCACCTCATCCTGGCAAGTAAGGCACTTGAATTCAGGTGCTGTTGATTAGCTTGCCCCTTGATCCCTGTAGTCCTTCCAATTTCCAAACTTTTATAATTAGTAGGAACACGCACATTTCCTTCACTTTGGTTAGCATATTTGGTTTGCTTTGAGAACTATTATGTTAAAACAGGTGTCAGTGATGCTTTTAGGCTTAGGACCCATGTTTTAGACTCAGGACAAAGCAAGGTGTAGGGAAAAGTTACTAGCATTTGTCACATAAGCTGGTCTCGGATGTATAATAGGCCCTGCCGCCTAAGCCGAGGCAGAAGGAAACAGCAGCAGGTGGAGAGTCACAGGCCATCTTGGTTTTCATGTCACAGAAGCTGGACCACTGACATACACATCTTAGAGTCTGTCTGGTCTTCAAGTGCTTGTGTGCTGTGTTTGTGTGCATTTTTCCATCTTTTCAGTTTCATTAATGCTGCAGTGACATTTAAAAAAAATATTTATTTATTTATTTGGCTGCGCCGGGTCTTTGTTGTGGCATGTGGGCTCTTAGTTGCGGCATGCGGGATCTAGTTCCCTGACCAGGGATTGAACCAGGGCCCCCCGCATTGGGAGCATGGAGTCTTAACCACCGGACCACCAGGGAAGTGCCTGCAATGACATTTTTACATTAGGAGGACATGCAGTGTTATAACTAAATTGCATTATGTTTGCTTTCATGGAGAAATATGTATGGATAAAGGGATAATTAATTTCTTTGCATAGCTTTTTCTTTTAAATTTTGTTTTTGTTCAGTTTGCCATGGCTGATGTAATTTTATTGGATACAAATTTGGAGGAGGTGAAAATGGGGCCAGTTATCAGATGTGGGACTCTTGTGTTCTCTTTCTGGCTCTGGCAGTCCTTTGATACTTTGGCTCATTTAGTCTATTTTTGGGTTTCTAATATCTGGTAGATTTTGAATCTTCATGACATACAACAGAAAGCCTTAATATGAAGTATTCAAAAAGGAAAAAATGGTATTTTTCATTCTTGGACTTATGTGTAAATAACTTGGATTTTAAAACAAATTTCTTGGAAGGATAAGAAATGAGTAGATATTGCTGTCTGTGGGGACTGTTTTGGACCTCTCATTGCTGAGTTGATTGACTTGACCTTGTGTCACGTTAAAGATGAATGGGAGAGGTTAAACAGATTGTGTTAATGCTTCCTCAGCTGACCAGTTAGGCAAAGGTCAGGCTTTGACAGCTGACAGCCTCCCAGACAAAGGGTCTCTGTGCTGCTGCAGTTCAGAGTCTGACAGAAGCTCCTAATTTACCTTGATGTTTTTAAAAACCTACTCAGGACAGTCACATATTTTTTTATTTGATTTGAAATGCCAGTGGCTAATGGCAGGATGCTTTTCACGAGGATAGTACTGAATGGCAGGGACAGTGAAGCTGAGCATCCAGGTTGGAGAGGATTTTGTGTGTCACAGATGAAAACTCCACTGCGTGTTAAATAGAACAAGTGTTGGTCAGTTGCCAAATGTGTTCAGGGAGTGAGGGTTTTGAGAGAAGGCAAGCGTGGTTGGTAGCCTTATTGCCTGGCTCACTGAAAATGAGTATGTGTAAACTTTGAACTGCTTATTTTTGCTTATTTTAAAATAGCTTTCCTTATCGTGAACCTGACATTTATAATTTGTTTCTTATCCCCTGTAGTTTGAAATCTGAATTTCATCTATCTTAGAAGTTATTTTATGTCATTTTTGGCTGGTAACTTCTTTTCAGTGAACATGAATTAAAGTTTAAGTTGTCATTTGTTATTGAAAATGTCAGTTATACGAATTTACTAGGAACTTTTGGTTGCTTTTTTCCAGTTAACATTGGAACATTGATTTTTACATTGATTTAATAGTTTTATGTGTGTAGAATTTTAAAATAGTTTTTGGTGTTCCCTTGTGTGTGATTATGTCTTAGATATTTGCAAGGTGGCCTTGAGGTGGACATGGTTTTCTGATCATTTTGACCCTTACACTGTTTCCATTGTTAGTTGATCTCATTTGGGTTGCTGAAGCTGTTTTGGAATCTGCATCCATCATGTGGTCAACTCTATTCCTATTACTTAAAATATGAAAATGTCGTTTCTGTGATGTACATGAATGTCTTTATACCTTACCCTCTGTGACATGTCTACAAATTATTATAAGCCTATCAGTAAGTCACAAAGTGATTTTAATATGGTGCCTGCAAAGTGGAGAAATATGTGTACCTTTAATCTCTCTCTTTGACACAGAATAAATTTTAACCAATAGGGAGTGTGATGGTACAGCTGAGGCAGGACGCACAGACATAAGAACAGAACACACTAGAGAACACGTGTGTAATAAGCCTGGATGCCTTCCACAGGACTTCTGATGGGGCATTGCCTGTGATGGGAGTGGAGAGGGGCCTGGAGGAGGGTGTAACGGTGGTTGGACACACTCTCAGCACTCGGTGGACGTCCAGGTCTAAAGGGGACTGAGGAGGGAAAGGATTAGTAACCAGATGAAGGGGCATGTTTGTCTTCAGAGTGGGGAAGTAAGTTGTATGTTCCAAGAGCGTGAAGTAGGCAACTTGGAGTTGAATTGCCTAAGGGTTCCAAGCATGGTGTTCTCTTTGAGAGTTGAGTAAACATATGAGTCGATTTTGAGAGAAATAGTAGTCATTTCAAAAGATTTGCCTCTGTTCTGTTTCATGAATACGGGGTAATCTTTAAGATCAGTACAGTAACATGGAGTACTTATCCTTTCTCAGGGTTAGTGTTATTATAAATCACCATATATATATTATATATTAAATGAACTTTTTGTGTTGAACTGAATTTGAGGGATTATGCTGGTTAGCAGATTTCAATTTGTACTCTTTTTTATTTAGAAAAATTTGTGATTGAGACAGAGCTCTTTGTGTTTCTGTTATAATTGTACCTTTAACTTCTTTCCAAATGATTTAAATGAAGGCATTAACGCAGGGCTTCCTTTATATAGGCAGACTCCACAAATATGATACTTTTATTATTCTCACAGTGGTTCTTTTTTTTTTTCTAACATCTTTATTGGAGTATAACTGCTTTACAATGGTGTGTTAGTTTCTGCTTTATAACAAAGTGAATCAGTTACACATATACATATATCCCCATATCTCTTCCCTCTTGCATCTCCCTCCCTCCCACCCTCCCTATCCCACCCCTCTAGGTGGTCACAAAGCACTGAGCTGATCTCCCTGTGCTATGCGGCTGCTTCCCACTAGCTATCTGTTTTACATTTGGTAGTGTATATATGTCCATGCCACTCTCACTTTGTCCCAGCTTACCCTTCCCCCTCCGCAGTCCTCAAGTCCATTCTCTAGTAGGTCTGCGTCTTTATTCCCGTCTTGCCCCTAGGTTCTTCATGACCATTTTTTTTTTTTTTAGATTCCATATATATGTGTTAGCATACAGTATTTGTTTTTCTCTTTCTGACATACTTCACTCTGTATGACAGACTCTACGTCCATCCACCTCACTACAAATAACTCAATTTCGTTTCTTTTTATGGCTGAATAATATTCCATTGTATATATGTGCCACATCTTCTTTATCCATTCATCTGTTGATGGACACTTAGGTTGCTTCCATGTCCTGGCTGTTGTAAATAGAGCTGCAGTGAACATTGTGGTACATGACTCTTTTTGAATTATGGTTTTCTCAGGGTATATGCCCAGTAGTGGGATTGCTGGGTCGTATGGTAGTTCTATTTTTAGTTTTTTAAGGAACCTCCATATTGTTCTCCATAGTGGCTGTATCAATTTATATTCCCACCAACAGTGCAAGAGGGTTCCCTTTTCTCCACACCCTCTCAAGCATTTATTGTTTGTAGATTTTTTGATGATGGCCACTCTGACCGGTGTGAGATGATATCTCATTGTAGTTTTGATTTGCATTTCTCTAATGATTAATGATGTTGAGCATTCTTTCATGTGTTTGTTGGCAATCTGTATATCTTCTTTGGAGAAATGTCTATTTAGGTCTTCTGCCCATTTTTGGATTGGGTTGTTTGTTTTTTTGATATTGAGCTGCATGAGCTGCTTGTAAATTTTGGAGATTAATCCTTTGTCAGTTTCATTTGCAAATATTTTCTCCCATTCTGAGGGTTGTCTTTTCATCTTGTTTATGGTTTCCTTTGCTGTGCAAAAGCTTTTAAGTTTCATTAGGTCCCATTTGTTTATTTTTGTTTTTATTTCCATTTCTCTAGGAGGTGGGTCAAAAAGGATCTTGCTGTGATTTATGTCATAGAGTGTTCTGCCTATGTTTTCCTCTAAGAGTTTGATAGTGTCTGGCCTTACATTTAGGTCTTTAATCCATTTTGAGTTTATTTTTGTGTATGGTGTTAGGGAGTGTTCTAATTTCATTCTTTTACATGTACCTGTCCAGTTTTCCCAGCCCCACTTATTGAAGAGCCTGTCTTTTCTCCATTGTATATTCTTGCCTCCTTTATCAAAGATAAGGTGACCATATGTGCGTGGGTTTATCTCTGGGCTTTCTATCCTGTTCCATTGATCTATATTTCTGTTTTTGTGCCAGTACCATACTGTCTTGATTACAGTAGCTTTGTAGTATAGTCTGAAGTCAGGGAGCCTGATTCCTCCAGCTGCATTTTTCTTTCTCAAGATTGCTATGGCTATTCGAGGTCTTTTGTGTTTCCATACAAATTGTGAAATTTTTTGTTTTAGTTCTGTGAAAAATGCCAGTGGTAGTTTGATAGGGATTGCATTGAATCTGTAGATTGCTTTGTGTAGTAGAGTCATTTTCACAATGTTGATTCTTCCAATCCAAGAACATGGTATATCTCTCCATCTATTTGTATCATCTTTAATTTCTTTCATCAGTGTCTTATAATTTTATGCATACAGGTCTTTTGTCTCCTTAGGTAGGTTTATTTCTAGGTTTTTTGTTCTTTTTGTTGCAGTGGTAAATGGGAGTGTTTTCTTAATTTCACTTTCAGATTTTTCATCATTAATGTATAGGAATGCAAGAGATTTCTGTGCATTAATTTTGTATCCTGCTACTTTGCCAAATTCATTGATTAGCTCTAGTAGTTTTCTGGTAGCATCTTTAGGATTCTCTACGTAGAGTATCATGTCATCTGCGAACAGTGACAGCCTTACTTCTTCTTTTCTGATTTGGATTCCTTTTATTTCTTTTTCTTCTCTGATTGATGTGGCTAACACTTCCAAAACTATGTTGAATAATAGTGGTGAGAGTGGGCAACCGTGTCTTGTTCCTGATCTTAGTGGAAATGGTTTCAGTTTTTCACCATTGAGGATGATGTTGGCTGTGGGTTTGTCATATATGGCCTTTATTATGTTGAGGTAAGTTCCCTCTGTGCCTACTTTCTGGAGGGTTTTTATCATAAATAGGTGTTGAATTTTGTCGAAAGCTTTCTCTGCATCTATTGAAATGATCATATGGTTTTTCTCCTTCAATTTGTTAATATGGTGTATCACATTGATTGATTTGCATATATTGAAGAATCCTTGCATTCCTGGGATAAACCCCACTTGATCATGGTGTATGATGCTTTTAATGTGCTGTTGGATTCTGTTTGCTAGTATTTTGTTGAGAATTTTTGCATCTATGTTCATCAGTGATATTGGCCTGTAGTTTTCTTTCTTTGTGACATCTTTGTCTGGGTTTGGTATCAGGGTGATGGTGGCCTCGTAGAATGAGTTGGGTGTGTTCCTCCCTCTGCTATATTTTGGAAGAGTTTAAGAAGGATAGGTGTTAGCTCTTTAAATGTTTGATAGAATTTGCCTGTGAAGCCATCTGGTCCTGGGCTTTTGTTTGTTGGAAGATTTTTAATCACAGTTTCAATGTCAGTGCTTGTGATTGGTCTGTTCATACTTTCTATTTCTTCCTGGTTCAGTCACGGAAGGTTGCGCATTTCTAAGAATTTGTCTATTTCTTGCACGTTGTCCATTTTATTGGTATACAGTTGCTTGTAGTAATCTCTCATGATCCTTGGTATGTCTGCAGTGTCAGTTGTTACTTCTCCTTTTTCATTTCTAATTCTGTTGATCTGAGTCTTCTCCCTTTTTTTCTTGCTGAGTCTGGCTAATGGTTTATCAATTTTGTTTATCTTCTCAAAGAACCAGCTTTTAGTTTTATTGATCTTTGCTATTGTTTCCTTCATTTCTTTTTCATTTATTTCTGATCCGATCTTTATGATTTCTTTCCTTCTGCTAACTTTGGGGTTTTTTTGTTCTTCTTTATCTAATTACTTTATGTGTAAGGTTAGGTTGTTTATTTGAGATGTTTCTTGTTTCTTAAGGTAGGATTGTATTGCTGCTGTAAACTTCTCTCTTAGAACTGCCTTTGCTGCATCCCATAGGTTTTGGCTCGTCGTGTTTT
Organism: Balaenoptera borealis; assembly: GCF_965194805.1. Taxonomy (NCBI): domain Eukaryota; kingdom Metazoa; phylum Chordata; class Mammalia; order Artiodactyla; family Balaenopteridae; genus Balaenoptera; species Balaenoptera borealis. Next base: position 64,782,456 of record NC_138869.1, on the reverse strand, counting down.
CATTGTCATTTGTTTCCAGGTATTTTTTGATTTTCTCTTTGTTTTCTTCAGTGATCTCTTGGTTATTAAGTTGTGTATTGTTTAGCCTCCATGTGTTTGTTTTTTTACAGAAATTTTCCTGTAATTGATATCTAGTTTTATAGCGTTGTGGTTGGAAAAGGTACTTGATACGATTTCAGTTTTCTTAAATTTACCAAGACTTGCTTTGTGACCCAAGATATGATCCATCCCGGAGAATGTTCCATGAACACTTGAGAAGAAACTGTATTCTCTTGTTTTTGGATGGAATGTCCTATAAATATTAATTAAGTCTATCTTGTTTAATGTATAATTTAAAGCTTGTGTTTCCTTATTTATTTTCATTTTGGATGATCTGTCCATTGGTAAAAATGGGGTGTTAAAGTCCCATACTATGATTGTGTTACTGTCGATTTCCCCTTTTATGGCTGTTAGTATTTGCCTTATTATTGAGGTGCTCCTATGTTGGGTGCATAAATATTTACAATTGTTATATCTTCTTCTTGGATTGACCCCTTGATCATTATGTTGTATCCTTCTTTGTCTCTTGTAATAGTCTTTGTTTTAAAGTCTATATTGTCTGATATGAGAATTGGTACTCCAGGTTTCTTTCGATTTTCATTTGCGTGGAATATCTTTTTCCATCCCCTCACTTTCAGTCTGTATGTGTCCTAGGTCTGAAGTGGGTCTCTTGTAGACAGCATATATATGGGTCTTGTTTTTGTATCCATTCAGCCAGTCTGTGTCTTTTGGTTGGAGCATTTAATCCATTTACATTTAAGGTAATTATCGATATGTATGTTCCTATTACCATTTTCTTAATTGTTTTGGGTTTGTTATTGTAGGTCTTTTCCTTCTCTTGTGTTTCCTGCCTAGAGACGTTCCTTTAGCATTTGTTGTAAAGCTGATTTGGTGGTGCTGAATTCTCTTAGCTTTTGCTTGTCTGTAAAGGTTTTAATTTCTCTGTCAAATCTGAATGAGATCCTTGCTGGGTAGAATAATCTTGGTTGTAGGTTTTTCCCTTTCATCACTTTAAATATGTCCTGTCCCTCCCTTCAGGCTTGCAGAGTTTGTGCTAAAAGATCAGCTGTTAACCTTGTGGGGATTCCCTTGTATGTTATTTGTTGTTTTTCCCTTGCTGCTTTTAATATATTTTCTTTGTATTTAATTTTTGATAGTTTGATTAATATGTGCCTTGGCGTGTTTCTCCTTTGATTTATCCTGTATGGGATTCTCTGTGCTTCCTGGACTTGATTAACTATTTCCTTTCCCATATTAGGGAAGTTTTCAAGTATAATATTTTCAAATCTTTTCTCAATCCCTTTTTCTCTTCTTCTTCTGGGACCCCTATAATTCGAATGTTGGTGCGTTTAATGTTGTCCCAGAGGTCTCTGAGACTGTCCTCAATTCTTTTCATTCTTTTTTTCCTTATTCTGCTCTGCAGTAGTTATTTCCACTATTTTATCTTCCAGGTCACTTATCTGTTCTTCTGCCTCAGTTATTCTGCTATTGATCCCTTCTAGAGAATTTTTAGTTTCATTTATTGTGTTGTTCATCACTGTTTGTTTGCTCTTTAGTTCTTTGAGGTCCTTGTTAAACTTTTCTTGTATTTTCTCCATTTTATTTCCAAGATTTTGGATCATCTTTACTATCATTATTCTGAATTCTTTTTCAGGTAGACTGCCTATTTCCTCTTCATTTGTTAGGTCTGGTGGGTTTTTGCCTTGCTCCTTCATCTGCTGTGTGTTTCTCTGTCTTCTCATTTTGCTTACCTTGCTGTGTTTGGGGTCTCCTTTTCGCAGGCTGCAGGTTTGTAGTTCCCGTTGTTTTTGGTGTCTGCCCCCAGTGGCTAAGATTGGTTCAGTGGGTTGTGTAGGCTTCCTGGTGGAGGGGACTAGTGCCTGTGTTCTGGTGGATGAGGCTGGATCTTGTCTTTCTGGTGGGCAGATCCATGTCTGGTGGTGTGTTTTGGGGTGTCTGTGACCTTATTATGATTTTAGGCAGCCTCTCTACTAATGGGTGGGGTCATGTTCCTGTCTTGCTAGTTGTTTGGCATAGGGTGTCCAGCATTGTAGCTTGCTGATCGTTGAGTGGAGCTGGGTCTTGGCGTTGAGATGGAGATCTCTGGGGGCGTTCTTGCCGATTGATATTACGTGCAGCTGGGAGGTCTCTGGTGGACCAATGTCCTGAACTTGGCTCTCCCACCTCACAGGCACTGCCCTGACGCCTGGCTGGAGCACCAAGAGCCTTTCATCCACACGGCTCAGAATAAAAGGGAGAAAAAAAAAAGAAAGAAAGAAAAAGATAAAATAAACTTAAAGTTATTAAAATAAAAAATAAAAAATAATTATTAAAAAATTAAAAAGATAATTAAAAAAAAAGAAAGAAAGACAGAAGAGAGCAACCAAACCAATAAACAAATCCACCAATGATAACAAGCGCTAAAAACTATGCAAAAAAAAAAGAAGAAAAGAAACGGACAGACAGAACCCTAGGACAAATGGTGAAAGCAAAGCTATACAGAGAAAATCACACACAGAAGCATACACATACACACTCACAGAAAGAGAATAAGGGAAAAAATATATATATATCGTTGCTCCCAAAGTCCACCTCCTCATTTTGGGATGATTCGTTGTCTATTCAGGTATTCCACAGGTTCAGGGTACATCAGGTTGACTGTGGAGATTTAATCTGCTGCTCCTGAGGCAGCTGGGAGAGATTTCCCTTTCTCTTCTTTGTTTACACAGCTCCCAGGGTTCAGCTTTGGATTTGGCCCCGCCTCTGCATGTAGGTCGCCTGAGGGCGTCTGTTCTTCTCTCAGACAGGACGGGGTTAAAGGAGCAGCTGCTTCGGGGGGCTCTGGCTCACTCAGGCCGGGGGGAGGGAGGGGTACGGATGTGGGGCGAGCATGCCGCGGCAGAGGCTGGCGTGACATTGCACCAGGCTGAGGCGCACTGTGTGTTCTCCCGGGGGAGTTGTCCCTGGATCAGGGGACCCCAGCAGTGGCGGGCTGCACAGGTTCCTGGGAGGCGAGGTGTGGATAGTGACCTGTGCTTGCACACAGGCTGCTTGGTGGCTGCAGCAGCAGCCTTTGCATCTCATGCCCATCTCTGGGGTCCATGCTTATAGCAGCGGCTCGCGCTTGTCTCTGGGGCTTGTTTAGGCGGCACTGTTAATCCCCTCTCCTCGCACACCGAGAAACGAAGAGGCAAGAAAAAGTCTCTTGCCTCTTTGGCAGCTCCAGACTTTTTCCTGGACTCCCTTCTGGCTAGCTGTGGTGCACTAGCCCCCTTCAAGCTGTGTTCATGCAGCCAACCCCAGTCCTCTCCCTGGGATCCGACCTCTGAAGCCCGAGCCTCAGCTCCCAGCCCCCACCCGTCCCAGTGGGTGAGCAGACAAGCCTCTCGGGCTGGTGACTGCTGGTCGGCACCGATCCTCCGTGCGGGAATCTCTCCGCTTTGCCCTCCGCACCCCTGTTGCTGCTCTCTCCGCTGTGGGTCCGAAGCTTCTCCACTCCGCCACCCACAGTCTCTGCCCGCAAAGGGGCTTCCTAGTGTGTGGAAACCTTTCCTCCTTCACAGCTCTCTCCCACTGGTGCAGGTCCCAGCCCTATTCTTTTTTCTCTGTTGTTTCTTTTTTCTTTTGCCCTACCCAGGTACGTGGGGAGTTTCTTGCCTTTTGGGAGGTCTGAGGTCTCCTGCCAGTGTTCAGTACATGTTCTGTAGGAGCTGTTCCACACGTAGATGTATTTCTGATGTATTTGTGGGGAGGAAGGTGATCTCCACGTCTTACTCTTATGCCATCTTGAAGCTCCCCCTTGCAGTGGTTTTTTTAAAATTAATTAATTAATTTATTTTTGGTTGTGTTGGGTCTTTGTTGCTGTGCCTGGGCTTTTTCTAGTTGCGGAGAGCGGAGGCTACTCTTTGTTGCGGTGCTCAGGCTTCTCATTGCGGTGGCTTCCTTTGTTGTGGAACACGGGCTCTATGCGCGCAGGCTTCAGTAGTTGTGGCACGTGGACTCAGTAGTTGTGGCTCGCGGGCTCTAGAGTGCAGGCTCAGTAGCTGTGGCGCATTGGCTTAGTTGCTCCACAGCATGTGGGATCCTCCTGGACCAGGACTCGAACCCGTGTTCCCTGCATTGGCAGGTGGATTCTTAACCATTGCGCCACCAGGGAAGTCCTCTCCCAGTGTTTTTTGACATCAAATAATTATGGACGCCAACATTGTATTATTTTATAGATATTTGTTGGGTAGCTATAGTATTATATTTGGAGAATTAGGAAAAGTTTCACTGAATTTTCTAGTTAATTGAGGCCTATCCGTTATGTATATATTTGTAAAAATACACCTTGTCAGTTGGTCTTTAGTGGCAGTATTTTAGAAGTTCACAGAATTTGGATTTTCCTTATCAAGCTACAAAATTAGATTCTGCTCATCATGAGATAGTTTAAACCTAAAGATACTATGACTAAATGTGAAGCTGAATTACCCTTGAAGGCTAAAATTAATATATGAAAACATTTTTTAAATAACTTGGGGAAGTCATTTTTTAAAAAAATTTCCTGTGGCTTTTGAATCTAGAATTCCTTGTTTTCTCATTGTTGATGACTCCATGCCTGTGACTTTGCCCTTGAAAAAAATGTATGATTGTAAATTAGCTGAAGTTTCCACATGTAGAGCTATGCCCTAATTGTCTTACAGTATTATATATATAACATATGTTAGTATTTAGATCTTAAAAGAATGAAATTAATTTTATTAAATATCATCTTTAGTGTTCTAATATTTTCTGTAGTTAAACATTTAAATTGTAAAGTGTTACTCATGTTTTCTGAAGGTGTTACAAAAAAGATACTTAGTTTTTTAATGTTTACATTATTTTTTCATTCCATAATCTTTCTAACCTGTTCCTGTTACCCCCAAGTTCCCTGAAAATTTAGTACTTTTCAGTTGAAGTCATGTTCTGGATTAGTTCAGAGCCTAGGTCAGATTGCTTTGTCTTAGTCTGTGGATGAGAATAAGAACTAGGGATGTGGAAGGCTAGTGGAGTTGCCAAAAGAATCATTGTGTTCCCAGTCATTGTGTGGCTAGATCTGAGTTACAAAGGTAGGAGGAAGTAGTTGCAGTAATGACAGTTACCCAGTTAGCCCAGGCCCTGTCAGTGTGTCCATCCTGCTGCTCCCTCCTCCACCTCCCCACCCCCCACCAAGGCATACTGAAAGAGCGTTAAACCCCTTATTTCTGGGCTTCTCTCCATCCACTCTCTCCCTGCCCCTGATTGCTAATTTCCTTGGCTTTCAGACTACTGGTGCCATACTTCAGCTGTTGATACCTGCCAGCTGTCTGGCTTTTTTCCCTATTCATCTCTGGTTAAAGTGTGCTCTCCCAATTTCAGAGTCCCATGCAGCTTTTGGGCAAGAGAATCTTTCTGTCGTCTGTATTGAAGCCTAATAGCCACATATGTTGCAGCTTCCTTTAGTTGATCCGAGGAGTAAGGCCTCTGCATGCGTGCTAGAAAATCAGGAGGACTGTTTCAGAACTCGCACAGGGTCCTTGCTCCCTAAGGAAGGAATACTCGTTGATGACTGGATGGACAGTGAACTTAATAAGGTTTTGTTCTGCCTGGTGATGTAAGGAGACAGAGGAAAAGAGTTAGTCACTAAGAGGTGACTTTTGTTATGTGTTTACTGAGTGGCAGTCACTAAGCTATATGCTTTCCATGCTTTATGTTATTTAATGCTCACAACAGCTCCATGAGGAAACTGAAGCTCAGAGAGGTTAGGTGACCTCCCCAGAATGGAGTGATAGAACTGGAATGCAAAAATCAGACCTCTAGTTTTTTGAAATGTGTAAATCACAAAGCTTCTTACTAAATATATGTGAGCAGGTGTCTTCCCAGCTAGTCCTTCACTGGCAGTGAAATGAAGTAGAGTAGATGCTGACATGGCCCATCAAAGGCATATACAAACACAGGTGTGAGGTGAGAGATTTACAACCTAGGAAATTAAGGCATTAACCTTAATTTACTAAGATGTTTTATTTTAGCTGCCAGTTTTTGGCAGAAATGGAAACCAAATATTGTGTGTTAAATATACCATAAGTGGTTTTCCCAGTGTAATATGAGTGCTGCCTCTTGGGGAACATCATATTCCTGCAGCCCCCTTATCCAGCCCATGGCTTTTCTATACCCTTTGTTGCTTTTCTTCTTTGGGATGTTTTAAAAAACATTTCTTTGATCACATCGCGTGTTTTAGTTCATGTTTCACAGTAGACTCATGTAACATTCAAAGATGAGTGTAAACCAAAATCCAAGAGCAGATTTTACACTGAGGTGGGAGTGATTGAATTGAACCGGTCAGGAGAAGTTACGGAGGCCACTGGTTGTTTCACGTCGGGCCTTAGGAGGACAGCTTCTTGGTCCAGCCTTGGGGTTCTGGACTGTAGGGGCTGTGTTCCCTATCTGGATATTCTGGACGCCTTTGTGAAACTGTGGCAGTTGTGACAATGAGGGGTGGGTGCAGAGCGCCTGTGATGCACAGTGACTTGTCCACGTCCTTCTCGACTCTTTAATGTTCCTTTTTATGTTTATTTGGACCACAAAAAAAAAAAACCTGTTTCTGATGATCTGAATCTAGAACCAAACATGTTTTATAAATAAACACAGAATGTTGTTTCTCCCGTGGTGTTTGTACGCCCGGATTGTTCCTGGAATCCCAGACAGAGAGGAGAAAGAATGCTCCTCACTGGTGTGGTGTTCGTGGCCCCCCACACGCCTGTCTGCAAACGGGGCTGCCTGCACGAGCTTCTAGGAGTGGGTGCAGCATCTGACCACCTGCTTGTGTCGCTTAGTGCACAGGACCTCATCATTTATCTATGTCAGTGTTATTTTGTTTTAAATTACTTTGCTTTTCTTGTTATTTTAGTTATGGTATTACCCCACTTTAAAAAGTACATTGTTTACCTTGCTAATACCAAAGTAGCTATCATCCCAGACACATTGTTTCCATAACTAAAGTTATATCTGGATGTCTTCCTATTTTTTGTAAAAAATAATCTTCTTAAATTAAACCCACAGGGTTGCATATTTCTAGGACTCACATCAACTTGTGAGCATTGCAGATGCAGGAACCGGCCAAAAGCAGCATCTCAGTCGTGCTGCTTTGTAGTTCCCTCACAGCAGAGTGCAGAGCTCTGCGCACAGGGCTTCCTGGTCTCCCAGTGGGCCGGGCAAGCTCACTCCTCGGATGGGGAGGACTAGGGCTGGCTGGCTGGCTGCTCACAGGTCCTCTGGGGGGCCTGGGTCAGGACATTCAGTTCTTTCTGTTCCTCGCTTCATGGAACATACAGTGAAGGTGTCTTTTCCTTGGGATTGTGCTGTCCATATAGTGAGGTTTCTGGTCTTTGGATCACTCTTGAAATGATTCCTAGAAATTATAAATTTATGATTATGACTTAAAGTAGCCAGTCTTGAGGAATGTTAATCCCAAAAAGAATTCTAATTTTTTCAAAAATATATTTATATTTTAATTCATGATGATAATGGTGGTGTGTGTAAACAGCACCGCAGAGGAATTCCAAGCATCATAAACCATTGAGAGAATGTCGCCTTTGGACCTAGGACCTCTGAAATTCATTCAGCTTGTCAGCCTACAGGTCCTGAAGATAGACCTGAGGGATGCCTGGGGATGGGTTGGGTGGTTAGGGTCGTCTCTTTTTTTCTCTTGCTCCCTTGTGGAGGCTCAGTGGCTGCTGGACCTGTGTTCTGAGGACTGGTTGGTGGTGGAGGCCTCGGTCCCTTCCTTTCTCTCTCTAGCGCCATCAGCCTGCTGTTCCTTCATGCAGGGGACTTCTTCCTCCCCTTTCCAGCTGGAACACAGACATGGCTCCATCATCTCACTTTTCTAATCATAGCGGAACCCCTACCCTCTGGAGGTCTAGATGTCACATACTCTGTTCATTTAATGTTATTTTAATGATTTCTTCCCCCTTTTTATTTCAAGGAAATACATTCATGTATTTCCCATATTAATCTTGGTTTTGGTTGTATGTTTTTACAACAAGGAAGTTTGTCATTAAATTATGGGGAAGAGTGGAAGACGAGGCTAGCCAGATAGGGTAAGGGCAGGAGGACATTGGTGAAGGGTTTTGAGGCGTGGGCTGACATGTTATAATCTAGTATGATGAGGATGACTGAGTGAATAAGGAAGTGGAGAGATGGGACCCCAATTGAGATTGCAGATTGCCAAGTAATACTGACACCACTTCACTTATCCTATAGTGAAGCTGCCTGCTAACTGAACGTGAGTATGAGTCTTTTAAAGGCTTAATGAGATTAATTAGTTAGCACTAAGACCCTCGGGGTAAAATAATTAGTTGTGGTTGTTTCACAAATGTACAGGTGTGATGAAATGGCATGGAGCTGTGCACATGTGTTGTGCTGAAGTCGCCTGTCCTGCTTTAGATGCTGTACTGCAGTTATGTGAGATGGGGCCATTGAGGCCCTGGGTGAACTGTACGTGGGGCCTCTCTGTGCTACCTTTGCAACTTCTTGTGAGTCTATAATTATTTTAAAATTAAAAGTTGAAAAAAAAAGGATTGCCAAGTAGTAGGGTGTTGAGACTTATGGTAGAGTTCTGTTAGGATATTGCCAGTTTCTTTGTTAATGATGAGAGTTTGTTGAGTGAATGACTGACCTGCTGAAGGCCTGATGAGGGTCTGAACCGTAGCCAGGCTGTGGCAGTGGACAGAGTGGGCAGGGATGGCAAGAGTGGGCAGGGATGGTAGTCGTTAGGGAAGGAACCTGAGGGCTTGACGACTAATGGCCTGTGAGGTGAGGACGAGGCCAAGCTTTTGGTATGTAGAATACACGGATAGTGTGAGGTTATTGATGGTGGGGAGTATAGAAATAGGAGTATGTTTTTAGGCAGGATAGTACTTTTGGTTCTGAAAATATTGCCTGTGAGTGTTGGTTGGCCAATTAAGATAGGCAGTGGACAGTTCGAAATGTTAAGGTGTGTTCAGGAGGTCGTGGTTGGAAATATATAATCAAAATACCATATGACAATACTATTTGAAATGGTGGAAAAGAAGATTGCTAAGGGAGAAAGTGTGAGTGAGAAGACCTGGGAAGAGTAATCTCATAGTGGATTTCTTATGTCTCTGGGTAAGTTACCTAACCTGTCAGTGCCTCATTTTCTTCCTCATAAAATAGAGAACATCCTAGTATATCCCTTGTAGGATTGGTGTGAAACCAAATGAAATTACCTATGTAAGTTGCATAATGCTTGACATGTAGTAACTATTTACTAAAGGTTATCTATATTATTATTTATTAAGCACTTTGGTTATGCATGTAAAAACAAAACTAAATAATACTTCTAACTTTAGAAGTTGAATGTTTCAAATTAAGCAAGTGATCTAATTAGCTGTTATGTTTGGTTTTTGAAGGTCTGGTTGGTTGTAATCGTGGAACTAATTTTTATGATAATTACAGTTGACCCTTGAACAATGCTGGGGTCAGGGGCGATGACATCTCCCCCCTTCTCACAGTCAGAAATCCACATGTAACTTTACAGTTGGCCGTAGTTCTCCATCCTCGGATTCAACAAACAGTAGATTGTGTAGAAATGTAGTACACATTTATTGGGAAAAAAATTCCCATATAAGTGGAACCACACAGTTCAAACCCATGTTGTTCAAGGGTCAACTGTATATAATTTACTTTAAGGTATTTTTTAAAAAAATAATATCAGCTTTCTTATTTATTTATTTATTTTTGGCTGTGTTCGGTCTTCGTTTAGTGCGAGGGCTTTCTCTAGTTGTGGCAAGCGGGGGCCACTCTTCATTGCGGTGCGTGGGCCTTTCACTATCGCGGCCTCTCTTGTTGCGGGGCACAGGCTCCAGATGCGCAGGCTCAGTAGTTGTGGCTCACGGGCCTAGTTGCTCCGCGGCATGTGGGATCTTCCCAGACCAGGGCTCAAACCCGTGTTCCCTGCACTGGCAGGCAGATTCTCAACCACTGCGCCACCAGGGAAGCCCACTTTAAGGTATTTTTATAAAAAGAGTTCCCATTTTTCTTGACTGTTAAAACCTCTGTGATGCAACCTTTGGTGTAGTAGTTTCACCTTCACTTTTCTTCTCTGTTTTTTATTATATAATTCCTTCACCTTTTGGGACTTAAAGATAAACTCTTGATCCTATATATTGGTTGATAGTTGGGTAAATGAGGGAATGATCATACTAAAATTGAATCGAGTACTTGACAGGTTTCTTCTGATGCAGATGGGCTGCAGGAACCCAGTTGCATTTGGCATCTGTTTCTTTTCTTTGTGGCAGGATTATTATGCTCTAGAAGTGTCATTTGGGGGAGCCAAAGCACTGTGCTTTAACTTCCAACAGTCCGTTCAGTGTAAAAGGGAAGCAAATAGTGAAATGAAGTCCATGCTTTGCAGGTGTTTATATGTTTCTTCCTTCTGCCTTAATAGTAAGTGATTAGAGGGGTTTATTAAATAGTAAACACATATGACTCAATGTTAGGCACTTACATACCTAGAGTTTTAACTTTTTACACTTGCATTTTAGTTGTCCAGTTGATATATTAGGGGTTAAGAGAAATTAGTATTTTTCAGTTGGATGTGTGTCATATTACGTCAGAGCTCTAGTTACTCTGAATTAGGCTGTTGATTCCTTGCCTAATTGAGACCTACCATGAAATGCCTAAAAAAAAGCAGCCCTTGGAATATAGACTTGATTTTTCTAGTCAATGAACCTACTAATGTTTTCTGAGGGCCTCTAGATGCAAAACACTGTAAATTATATCAAAAATATTGCCACTTGAGTAAGTCTGTAAAGAAACAATTTTGGTACTGTTCGGTTGATTAGTATATATCAGAGCTATTGTTTGGATTTTCTAGATACAGGGTATTCAGAGATGCAAAGGATCTGTGTACAAGTGGATTGGAATTTGGATTTGGAAAGGATAGCTTCTTGTTTGTTTTATTCTATCTGTCTTGGTTTTTGTTAGTTTGTTGTATACCCTTTAAAATGGATTAGAATTCATTTTAGTATCCCTTTTTAATATAACCTTGGCATGATTTTTTTTTTCCTCCTCTTTTTATTTACCACTTCCTCTGACACACAGGCATGTGTACACACACACATAAAAGAGCTACAGTTTGGGTAGAATTTGTAGCAGGATAAAGATGATTTATTTGAAGTTTTCAGTAGGTTGCTATCTGTAGTCATGAGAAAAGTCTACTTTTGAATTTTGCTGCCTCTTTTTTTTTTTGCAAGAGGATTAATTCTAGAACAGAGGGGCTGTCTCTAAGACCATGTCTTCATCAAAAGCTGGGGTTCCATATATGTTAGAAATGATATATGCTCCCTCCACCATCCCTCAAGTGCTGGGTATTTATTATGTGACTATTGTTTATCAAATCCGAGTTGCTTACTTTTGTTAGCCAATGGGGTGTTTTGGGTCAGTTAAGAGAGGAAATAGCTTTTTAAAAAAGTCAGCATTGGGGCTTCCCTGGTGGCGCAGTGGTTAAGACTCTGCCTGCCAATGCAGGGGACACGGGTTCGAGCCCTGGTCTGGGAGGATCCCACATGCCGCGGAGCAACTGGGCCCATGAGCCACGATTACTGAGCCTGCGCGTCTGGAGCCTGTGCTCCGCAGCAAGAGAGGCCGCGATAGTGAGAGGCCCATGCACCGCAATGAGTGCCTCCATTTGCCACAACTAGAGAAAGCCCTCGCACAGAAACGAAGACCCAACACAGCCAAAAATAAATAATAAATAAATAAATTAAAAAAAAATGAATAAGCACAGATTTTAGTCCAAATCTTGCTTTTCTATGTGTAGTGTGAGGGATTAGTGATACATACAGGTAAGTGTTGGACAGACAACTAGACGATTCCGACCATGAGTACTTTTTACATTTAAATTGAAGGGGTAAAAGGAGAAGTTACTTTAAAATTCAGTTGTTTTCTAACTCTTGGAGATTAGAAACAAGTTATTATGCAATAGGATAAAGGGGTTTTGTTACTACAGGGACTTTGATCAGTAGAATATGGTGGCAGTGGTGCTCTGCCAGGGTCTGGGGGCAGCCCCTAAGAACCTGGCAGCTTCCCCCTCCTGCGTCCTGAGGTGCCATGTAAGAAGTCCAACCAGACTTGCTGAGACCAGCCTGCGGGAGAGATCTGTTCTGAAACCAGCATAAACCAGCAGCTGCCATGGGGGAGAGGCCGTGTCTCAATGCCTTGACAGTCCCAGCTGAGCCCAACCCTGGAGCCACCACCCAACCAGGGGCCGGACATGGGAGCGAAGCCTCCTGGCCTCTTCAGATCTGGCTGCTCACTAGCTCTGTACCCCTGTTGATCTCATGTGATGCCACACGGAGCAGAGGAATTGCCAGCTGCATCCTTTTAAAAAAAAAAAAAATTTATTTATTTGGCTGTGCCGGGTCTTACTTATGGCGTGCGGGATATTTTAGTTGTGACATGTGGGATCTAGTTCCCTGACCAGGGATCAAATCCGGGCCCCCTGCATTGGGAGCATGGAGTCTTAGCCACTGGACCATCAGGGAAGTCCCCTTTTCTTAATTTTTGACCAAAAAAATTGGGAGATGGAATGAAATGGTTACTGTTTTAAGCTGCTAAGTTTTGGGGTAACTTGTTTTGCAGTAATAGGTAACTGATATCCAGAGCTAAATTCAGGCTTCTGGCTTCTTGAATTTGAGCTGAAAACAAAACAAAATAGTGTGCCCCAAATAGGTACTCAAACAACCCTACCATGATTTGGAAAGACTTTATGAAATGTAGTCAAAATAATATAATTCAAAACTATGGTTAGTAGTATGGAAAATGAAATTCTGATAATTAGGTGAGTAGAGAAAATTCTGAGGGAGAGCAGATTACTCAGAAGGGACAGAAATGGGGGACTTCACTGGTGGCACAGTGGTTAAGAATCCACCTGCCAATGCAGGGGACACAGGTTTGAGCCCTGGTCTGGGAAGATCCCACATGCTGTGGAGCAACTAAGCCTGTGCGCCACAACTACTGAGCCTGCACTCTAGAGCCTGCGAGCCACAACTACTGAGCCCGCATGCCACAACTACTGAAGCCCGTGCGCCTAGAGCCCGTGCTCCGTAACAAGAGAAGCCACCGCAACGAGAAGCCCGCACACCGCAACGAAGAGCAGCCCCCGCTCGCCGCAACTAGATAAAGCCTGCGTGCAGCAATGAAGACCCAATGCAGCCAAAAATAAATAAAATAAATAAATTTATTTTAAAAAAAGGGGGCAGAAATAGGAAAGTTGTTGATAGATGCTTTCTACCTTTCAGAAATGTGATTGGTGAAACTGCTTAAAAAGAATTCATTGAGAAGTTTACGGCTTTTTAGTTTTGAGGAAGAGAGGCTTGCCACATCCCTGAGATCTGCCAGGAGTGTCAGGATCCTTTGAGGTCTTCTTTATTTCCAAAGATACCTTTTTATTATACAGTGCTCTTACCTGTCAGAGTTTGCTAAAATTTAAAGTAGACTGAATTAATTGTGTTTATTTCATAGCATAGATTGTGGATAGCCATTTCTTCTTGCTAATAAATTCAGTACAGCTAAGAGGTAGTGAGCTAAGAGATATATTCAGGGTACTTCCTATGGGGGATTTAAAAGCACTTTCTTAAATAGAAAGGGACATTCATAAATGAATAAAAGCAATCTTAAGTTACTATAGACACCATACCATACAGCTCCTTGATTTTTGTGTGCCCTTTTGAAATGGTTCCAGATTTTTACTTTCTTCTTTATTTTTAGCAATAGCCTTCTATTGGCTCTTCATATTATGGAGTTTGGATTGTGGTAGGTAAGGGGGAGGGTTTAATTTCTGTGGAAAATCTATTGAAATTATTTCTTATTGAAAAACTGAAAATAGATTAAAAAACTATTTCGTAAGTCCAGGGAAGCAGGACAGTTGAGACCTATTAAAACCCGTCTGTGTGTTGGCAGACACATTTGCTGCTATTATAACACTTTGCTTAAGGAACAGGAGAATCGTAGATGTATGCAAACACATACACAGCTGTTTGAATTTGCTGCTTAGCTCTCTGGATTCATTAAGCTGTATCACTTTAGGATTGTAATGATCTTACTGGAGGCAAGATACAAAGTGAAGGAAATGCAGCATAAAATTCTCTTGTAAGTTTCCAAGGCTGCTCTTCTTTATTTCTATAAAATTGAAGTAATAATAATTTTGCCTTTTTTGGGGATAACTTGAAACTAACAGTAGCAAGGAAAATATAGTTAAGGAACCAAGTGACTGATATTTCAAATAAAAGATCAATGTCAAGTTTACAACAGAGAACAATATAATGTATGAATTCAATGTGTTCTCTTTCTTTTTACAATTTTGAGGACATAGAATGAAAATGGCTCCGTTTAGGTGGGTAGGAGTTCAGGCTTTGGAGAGAGACTAATTATAATACAATGTGGATGAGATACGTAATTACAATATTACAAGAATGATGGCTGTTACAGGGAGGGTCACATTAATGTCACAGTTTCCTCAGGGCTGACATGAGCTCTTTTTTTGGATTTCTGATGTAGAGGAGTAGAAGGAGGGCTGTGAATTGCTGGGGCCCAGAAGAGGGCCCCTGGGCGGTGCAGGCAGGGTGCTTCCCATTGTACTCCACTGTTGAAGCCCTGGAGAACTGGAAGACTGGATGTCCCTGAGTAAACCCGCTCTGTTGGTGGCGTCACGGCTTCATCCTGTGTTTGAATCCATGTCTTAAGTGCAGATGGAGCGCTTGAACATTTTAGGACTGTAATGAGGGACGGAACTGTGAGTTGGGAAGGGATATAACCAAGGGGAGGACTTGGAAGTAAGATCGATGGGAGAGCAGCATCTGCAGGACACCTGTGTGAGATGGTGGGGAACACTTGTCAGCATCTCCATCAGCATCAGGAGGTGGCTTGGAAGGGTTTGACTCTATAGCTCCTTTCCTACCAAGGTTCTCAGATTCACACACAGTTTATAAGAAGTGTGCTTGCAAGGCAACTGTGTCTGTAAGATAAGTCCCCTAGCTACCAGAGTTCATTCCTGAGTCCATCCCACATAGAATACTTTATATTAATTTGTAACCAATATTTAATAAAGGCTTTATGTATATCCAGCAGTATGCTGTGTGATGGAGGATTTGCATTAACATGCTTATAGTTTGGGAGAGCAGGGAGAAACTTCTCAAGAAACAGAACAAGGTAAAATGTTTGATGCTG
The DNA here is from genome assembly GCF_965194805.1 of Balaenoptera borealis. Lineage (NCBI taxonomy): Eukaryota > Metazoa > Chordata > Mammalia > Artiodactyla > Balaenopteridae > Balaenoptera > Balaenoptera borealis. The sequence goes on along the minus strand of NC_138869.1, from coordinate 64,767,171 downwards.
TCAGTAAGAGTTATGAAAAAGTAAAGAGGGTATTGCTGTGGGCTGGATTAATCTAGGAAGGCATCATTGAGCTAATGGTATTTCATCTGAATCTTAAAAGAAGGCAGAAAGGAGGTAGCAGAGACGCTCTGATGGTGGATTTCTGTGCCAGCTGCAGCCTCAAATGTCTGGGTAATTTTCTGAAGAATGAAAATTGTTGAATTGGGTCACCAAATAGGACACATTTTTCGAAGCCGTAAAACTGATTTCTAATATTTTCAGTTACAAATATATGTATCTGAGTATCTCTTGGAATAAACACCTCTTTTTCCTTCACCAAGACACAAAAAATATCTAGTATTCTACTGTCTGCTTGAATTTGAAATACATGATAGACATATAAATTTAATAACACCTAACTTCTTAAAAAACTTAAATTTCCAATGATTTGATTTCCCATGGCCTATAAGAGAAAATGTAACAAATCAGTTCTTTTTTGAACCTTATTTTCCCCTACTCTTTTATTTCATTCTCCATTTGCTTGAATAAACATGACTTTACCAATAATCTGTATTGACTCTAAGCAAGTTTCATCCTTTCCTCCCCAGCTAAGTAAAGCCTTATTTTTGTAATATCCTACTGTTAGCTGCTTATGTTGGAAAGCTTCTGTCTTATCCTGTCTTTCATGAATCAGAGTTTGGCTGCCTTTCTTCCAGTGATCTTGAAAATGTCCAAAATGCTGCCTAGTTAAAAAACTTAGAACTAAGTAAAGTTGAACAATTTTCTATTGGGCTACATTGAAAAAGTGGGAAGGAAAATTACTTTCCTTTGTTTTTTTGGAAGACATTTGCCAGTTGGAGCCCCAACAAAGATGGAGTTTGGAGGCCTTTAATTGTGCACCAAAAAGTTATTGCAGAAGATAACATAAGGGAGATGTCATAAAGTGGAAAATTTGAAGCTCAGTAGTAGAAAGCTGTGTGAAGATATAGGAATTCTGCCAGTTAACTGGGTGCTTTAAATAAATAGTTTAGAATTAAAGAAACAGTTGCAGATTTCATAGACTTGATTAACTTAGTTCACAGGAAAACTGGAGAAGGGGAACACACTTCAGATTACTTTAGTTGTAAAGTCTCCTTAGCATTCATTAAAATTTTGCTTTAAAATATTCAGTGATTATAAAGTTTAATAATGCAAAATCAGAACAATTGTTAATCTAATATTTTATGTTAAACCATTGAAATAAAATTCCACATATATTTGGGTGAAAATAAATTGTGATGGTAGGAGTTCAGTCCTGAACTATTGACTGTGTCAGCAGCCAGTAAATATTTCCCAGGCTGGGCACAGTAGTTGTGAGTGTATATGAGGGACACCCAGTGAAGCCTGTAAATGGTGCCTGACCCTTGGGTCTTCTGATCTGTTGAAGAACCATGACACAATTATATAAGTAACCAATTAGTAACAACAGAAAATGTGATTGTATATATTGAAGAGATGTGCAGGAACACATTAAATATTCATCTTCCCATAAATGTCCACCTGTTCCCATGTTGCATTAGCTTGAGGTAAAGTACAGCTGTTTAGATTTTATTATTCTTCTTTTGTTTGAATGAAAATGCCTCTCTCCCAAACAAAAACAAGAAAGGAGATTACATTTGTTATTGAAGGATATTTTTGTTGGATGAAGAATTCTAGATTCTTGGCAGATACTTTTAGCACATTGAAAATATATGACTCTGCTGTCTTCTGGCTTCTGCTTTTGCTGCTGAGAAGTCAGCTGATGGTCTAACTAACTCCTTTGAGGGTAAGATCACCAGCCTGCTTATTGTATCCTTTTAAGATACTCTGTTTGATTCACTTCTGTTTAATTTTAACATTCTCAGTTTGACTAGGAGTGAAATTCTTTAGTTTATCCTGCTAGGGTTTCACTCGGCTTCTTGGATCTGTAGACTGGTGTCTTATACTAATTCTGGACATTCTCAACCGTATTGATTTAAAATTTCCCTCCATGCAGTCATTCTCCTCTCTGTCTGGGATTCCAATCAGTGTATTTGAGACCTTCTTAGTCAGTCCTTCACATCTCATTCTCATATCTGCGTTTTCCTTTTTTATTCTTTCTCTCTGCTGAATTACAGATGATTTCTCTTGAACTGTTTCCCAGTTTGTTATTTCTCTATTCTGTTTTGTCTGTTTTGCTGCTGTTGTGTTTTAAATTTTGGCTATTGTAATTTCTCGAAGTTCTTCTAAAGAACTGCTATGTTACTTTTTATGGATTCTTGTTCCATGCTGATATTTTAAAATTTGTTTTTCTGTTCTCTAAATGTTGTACGTTGTGTTTTAACCTGCTTCTGATAATTCTAAGACTCAAAATCTGTGTAGTCCTTTCCTGCTGTTGTTGTGCTTGTTTCTAACTCATGCTGCCTTGCTTCCTGTGTGCCTGGTTATCTGTGACGGGTTATTGTCCTCACACAGTTTTGGGGGTTCCCAGGGTGAATGTGCTCTCTCTGAAAGGCAGTGTGTGGCCTCTGCTGGGCTTCTGGAGTATAACCAGTCAGGGACTCTTTTTAAACCATCTTTAGCACCATGACTCCTGGGCCTGTGCGCACTGTGGATGTGTGCCTGGGATGCTGCACGGGGTGGCTACAGCTTCTCAAAGACTTTGTTATTCCTGCCTTTTTCTTTTCCTCTTTGTCCAGTGCTGGGAGAGCCTGCTCTTTATTCTTGTGTAGCTGGGGGAGAGATGGTGAGTCACTTCTAGTTCATTCTTCCCCTGGGGATGTCGTCCTTTGGGAGGGTCTCCTTTAGGATCCCATGGTTGGTGGGTGTTAATCCTTGGCTTTTGCTGCCTTTGCCCCTTGAGGCCGTGGATCTGAAGCACAAGCAGGTGGCACTGGCTGATGCCTTCAGGGCAAAAGTGGCTTTGGTTCTCCTGGGTTTAGGTTGTCCTCAAAATTTGGCCTGGCAGTTTCCCTTGTTCTGTCAATTTTTTAGTGCTCTTAAACTAATTATATTTTTAATGGTTTATCCAGCATTCTTCATTGTTTTCAGTGGGAAGTAGATCCGAATAACTAAGAAATTGGAAACTGCCTAATGGCCCAGGGCTGCTGTGCTGTTGGAATGTTGTTGTAAACCACACCCCCTCCCCCCTCCTCCCCAGCATGTGCTGTGCAGCCTCTGTGCAGGCTGGGCTGCAGAGAGGATGGCTCTTAGGGGTGCTGTTGCTTTAGTTTGCTGAACTGTCCATGTGCTCATCTGGAGTAACTGTGTCAGGTAAAACCATCTTTATTAAAGGTGCTGTTGTTCATGCTTTCACCCAGGCACAATCCTGTCATCTTTCACTTCTTGGTGTTTCCTTTCATCTTTCTTATTGCTTATCTTTTTCTTCCATTTCTTTCACAATGTCCTAATTCTAGGATTACCTTACTACTGCTTGTTGGTCTACTGCAGTAACCTCTTAACTGGTCTTTGATTACTACCAGAATTGAACATCCTTTTGCATTTATGAATTCTTATGACTCCTTGTATAAATTATCTGCTTTTTTCATTTGATGAATTATTTTATCATATGCTCTCAATAACAATTTTTAGTCTCTTGGAGTTTTACCATACAGAATATTTATTTTTTTTTCTTCTCTTTTTCTGTGTTTCTTCAGTTTGAACATTGTTGCCTTTTGTAGTTCGTATATTCCAGTCTGTAAACGTTTCACCAGGTATTATGACAAAATCTGGGAATATAAAAATAAATATAAGTAAATATAACACATTTATCTATGCTTAGGTTCATATTATGGTGCGGGAGATAACACATATACATGCTTATGGTACAGTGTGTAAATACTGTAATGCTGCATATAAGAGAGAGTAACTATTGTTGAGGAAATCTGGGGAAACTTTGTGGAGATAATGTGTTAGCTGCATAGCCATTTTCCTGTAGAAACACAGGGTACGGGAGGAAATTTCAGATATGGAAAATGTGTGCAAAATCATAGCGATGAAAGTCATGGTGTGCTACAGGGAATGCATATAGGTTGGTATCATTGGAGAACAGAGTATTTGGGGAATGAAAATTGAAACCAGGAAGAGTTTCAAGGCCTGGGTTAAACAAGACTTTGATGGGCCCACAGAGCTTGTGTGGTGGGGATGATGGAGTGGGTGAGCGGCGGGGTGAGGCATCCGGCTGGGGAGAGTGTGTGGGCTGTGGCTGTGCTGTGGCCGTGGGAGTGGGCTGCTGAGGTGGGGTGGGGGTGGGTGGCGGGCCAGGGCTGTGAGCATAGTGTGGACCAGTCTTCACATGGATACAGCAGTTACTTTGGAGAGTGGCAAGAAGGGAGACATTACCGTGTCAGGAAGATTTGGGTTTGGACTGCCTCGGTCCCAGTTTTAGCCCTGAAAGTCCCATGTCCTGAGACACCCTAAGTCCTGTGAGAACTGGGATGGTGGGTCACCCTGGGGAGGAGCCAGAGGGGCTGATGCATCTGGGGCTGTGAATGGTGTGGGGGAGGTGCTGGCCAGAGTTGGGGGAGGGAGGAAATGAGTCTGTGCTGACGTAGGCCAGAGCAGTGTCCTCAGGAGGCTGCAGAGGTCCAGGAGGACGGGGAAGAGGGCAACCTGTGGACCGGGCTGGATAGGAGGGCAAAGTGGGAAATATTTTGGAATGAGCTCAGAGGGAGTATACATATGAGTGAGGGGGTAGATGGGGCAGGGCTGGAAGAAATGAGAATGGCTAGGAGCACTGCTGGGGCTCCAGAGGGGTCTAAATTTTAGGTACTGACTGAGGGCAAGGACGAGGGACATGCATGAAAATAATTGAGCAAAAGATTCATTGAGATCTTTGGTGCAAAGTTGTTTCAGTTCTGACTCTAGGGTTTTCGACTCAGGCTTTTAGCCTCTTGGTTAGGATTGAATAATATAAACAGTCTGATTTTTCTCAGCCACTTACTTCTCTAAGGTTCTATATTTTTATATTTAACCTATTGTCTTTTATAATATAGTTTTACATTTGCTCTTAGGAATAGATATGAGTTTTTAAATAAATTTTCTTAATATTGCTTTCTATATATTCAGCATCATTTATTACATAATGTGTTGTTTACATATTGTTACTTTATGTTTTGCTATGTTACTGGCATTTTTCTAGGGCACACCAGCTTGGGAGTCATTCAGCCTATAAATTGGCCACTGTTGAGTCCTGCTCCCCAATTCAGACCTGGGGTGGGATGTGGGTGTGTGTGTGTGTGTCTCTCTCTCTGAGAGAGAGCGAGAGAGAGAGATTGACTGATTGAGATTGATTAATTGAAGTGACTTTCTTCCGTCTTCTGTGCCCCATGTGGCTTCCTAGGTTTCCGGCCTCTGGGGTGGTATCAAGCTATTCTCAGTAAATCATAATGTTTAATGCTGTTAAGTGCTGCCTGGCTACCCTGTTAGTGCTGATCTATAAGCCTCAGGCAAAGCCACTGCCCTAGTGGTGCCATTGGTGACTTGCAGCTTTATCCATGGCTCTTTGAGTGAACGGTCTCTGAGCTGGACTCTAAACGTAGGTTCCTGGGATGGATCCCTTGTTGCCTCTCTTCCACTGTGCTGAGTGTGCTTCCTTCCATCTGCCCACCTCTCGCTCCTGTGAGCCAAGGCTGAGCGCCGGGTCATGTGGCGTCCTGCCTACCCTGGGTGGTTTGGAGGGTGTCCCCACCTCACCCCGGCAGCCCTGGGGTATGTGCTCCACTCCCGCTCTCCCCAGGGCTGGCGGGCACTCAGGTCCTCGCAAGACCTCTGCTCTCCTGCTGCTGCAGGAGGTCACACCTTCTCCTCTCAGAGTGGCTGCTGCTTTCAGATTTCATTGTTGGTGGAGTCAATTTATCCTCTCCTATAAACTTTTGCTATGGTTGAATAATACAGTTAGTTTATAAGTAGCACCTTACTTTTGCTTGTGTTATCTGCTGGCACTGTCCCTGGCTTCTAGAAGGTGCTGAAGGAATGTTTGCTGAGTGGGGTGGGATGGGGGGAATGCTTTCCTGATGTGTCCTGTCAGATTGTAATGTTCTCATGTGTATCTGGGCCTGTTATGCACAGCTCAGGAATTACTGCTGTTTTGATTTATTTAGGAGACTTAGAAGAACTTTTGTATAAATTACCCAGCTCTTTTTAAAAAGAGGCTTGTTTTCTTGTAGGAGAGGAGAAATGTGCTTGAGTATAAGTGATTAATCTTTCCTTTTTGGTGTTAAATTTTACTGTATTCCGAATGTGCCTATGCTATTAAAAAAGCAGTAATAAAATAACCAGACGATTGATTTTTACATTGATCATGTTGGCAGAGTTACTGAGACATCAGCATACTAATTAGAATGTCAGGATATTAACTTATTGTTCATTTTTCTAACTTTGAATGTTTTGGGTGACTGTAAATGACAAAGAATTTGTAAGTAAAGTAAAGATTTCCCCTAGAGATTTACCAATTATTAACAGTTTAATTTTTTTCCCCTTTATTTGGCTCTCTTCTGTACATTTAAAGGAAGGAAGTATTTTGTAAGAATTGGATTATTAGTAGAAAAAATGTTTTAAACTAACTTTTAGATAGATAAGTGTTCTGGTTGTTTATTATTGTGTAACATCTGTCTCCAAACCTAAAACAACAATTCTGAAACCTAACATTAAAACTTTAAAACCATAGTCTAACCCTAATGTTTTAAAACAATACCATTTTATTATATCTCACAATTTTGAGGGTCAGGGATTCAGACTGGGCTCAACAGGGCAGTTCTTTTGCTCCACATGGTGTTGCATGGGGCTCCTTGGTTGGTAGCTAGTCTGGTCTAGGATGTCCAAGACAGCTTCACTCACATTCCTCTTGCTGGGTGAGGACTTCTAGAAGGCTGGACTCTGCGGGGATCCTCTCCATGGCATCCCGCAAACAAGGGGGCTGGACTTCTTTTCTTGTGACCCAGAACTCCAAGAGAACAAGGGTGGAAGCTGTCAGTCCCCTCAAAGATGAGGCATGGGATGGCCTGGTGTCCCTTGCACCATACTTTGTTGGTCAAGCAGTCACAGGCCAGCTCAGTCATGGGGAGAGCGAATAGCTCTCAGCTCTCAGTGGACAGAGTGTCAGGGAATTTGCCGCCATCCTAAATCCCCACAGTAGGATTAATGATTGGGTCACAGGGCATTTGGCAAACATGTGCCCTTTACAGATCACAATATTTACTACAGATATAGCACCGATGTTTATTAAAAATAGTGATAACAGTATTAAAAATCATGAAAATTGCTTTCAGTATTTGCTTTACCCACAGATTTTTAATTTCATTATAAAATGATTCCTAATTGTTTCATTATACATTGGATATTTTAAACAGTCTTCCCATTAATTACTTGTTTTAATTAGCTTTTTACTATTAATATTTTAAATTAATTTTGTAGTAAATAATAAAATTTTAATATTTAATATTAATAAAATTAGAAGTTTAATATTGTTGGTATTATTACTTTTTACCTGCTATACAGATGTGTTTAATTTTACTTGAAATCATTTATTTGTATTTATTGATGCCATGCCCCTTTCTACAAAGGATTAGAGGTGACTTGCAACAAGACACATATGATAAATATGTATAGAAGTAAAATATAAATGGCAGTGGGGATGAGGATCAAGGAAAAGATGAGTCAGTAAATGGTGTCACCATCTGTCCAGTGGCTGAAGCCCCAGACCTAGGAGTCTTTTTCTCCACCCCTTCATTTGCAGTCCATCAGCCCATGTTACCTCCTAAACATATCCCAAATCTGTCCACTTGTTTTTTTCCTACCTGTACTTCTCTAGTTCAGGCCTCTGTCATCTTTTCCCTAAACTGCCCACTGAGAGTAGATCTCTTTCTTTCTCTCCAGTACAATTCCTTACAACACAATCCTTTCTCCATTCAGCACTAGAACAAGCTTAAAATCACAGTATAAATCAGATCGGAACTTTCCTCTGCCTAAAATTTTAGTTTACTGTACCATTCTTAGTACAAAACCCTATCTCAGCAGGCCTCAGAGCCCTGTCTGCCCCCCTCCCGCCCCTGCTCCATCGCCTCTTTCTGTTCCTCCAGCGCACTAGCCTTTTTTCTCTCTAGCACCTTAGCACTAACTGTTACCTCTGCTTGGGATGCTCTTATCATTCAGGTTTCCAATTAAATGTCACTTCTCCAGAGAGGCTTTAATTGACTATACAACTGAAGTATAAATCTGTCCCATCCGTAGTACATCCCTTTGTTTTATTTTCACCATAGATCACTACTGATAGTTTATTGTTTTTTTTTTTTTTTTTTTTTAGTTTATTGTTTATTGTCTGTCTCACGCCATTAAAATATAATCTTCATGACAGCAGCGGTTTTTTGTTTTTTTGGGGTTTTTTTTGGCTTGTTTATAGCTGGATCCCATCTGCTGGAAATAGTGCTTGGCATATAGTAGGTTCTCAGTGTTTCAGAAAGAAACATTCTCCAAAAAAAAAAAAATCAAATGTTAGAATTGATGGTAGTATTTCTAGGACATGGTAAATTTATTTTAGAAAAGAGGATTCTTTCCCTGGGATTTACTGTATTTTAGACTAGTGGTGTGTTTCAGAGTCATTAATGGACTTTTTAAAGAAATATACACCTCTGGGCTTCAATCCATAGGTCCAAGTGGCACCAGGGATCTGTAATTTTGAAAAGCTCCACTGCAAATCTGATGGACAGCCATGTTTAAGGACCAGGCCTTGAAAGAGAGAGCTGGGTGGATTCAAGGAGAAAACTGGCCAAAGTGTATATAAACGTGAATGAATATTGTTGATTGGAAGTTTATGGAATAAATCTCTGGGAAGCATTGTTTATATCTTTACTTCAGAGGCCAGGGCAATAGACGTGGTTTCAAACTGGTGTGCCCAAGATGATCATTTGGGAATGTGGGAAGAATGTAAGTAATACAACTTATATATTTTTAATCTCATTCCTTTTTCATTTTTTTTGGGGGGGGGAGGCATGTTATCAGTACCTAATATACAGTGATATGTGTATGTAATTTATAAACATACTGGAATTATGTGCTCAAAATAATTTATTGATGAAAATGTGTGATCCAAAGAGGAGGGAGATCACTCTATCAGTCAGGATAGGCGATGCAGTGGTAACAAATGACCCCTAAGCCTCAGAGACTGCTAAAAGGTTTGTTTCTTGTTCATGCTTTATGTCTCCTGTGGGCCAGCGGTAGCCCTGCTCTGTGTCATTTTGGCACCATGATTCAGGCGGATCGAGCAGCCTTCATCTGGAACTTTACCAGTTGCTGTGGTGGAAGGAGGAGAGAACTGGGTAAACCACGTGCTTGTAAATTGTTGGCTTGGTAGTGACATGTGTCACCTCTACTCACATCACACTGACTGAAGCAAGTCACATGGCTACATGTGAGTTCAGCAGGTAGAGGATGTGTAATCCCTCCTCAGTGAGGGACTCTGCACAGGGTGAACAGCAGGGCAGTCTACACAGACAGCCTCCAACACCTGCTCAGTGTGGGGACGTTTGCCACGCCAGACCTCGCTCTTAATCCCCTTTCAGGATTGCTGGCAGAGGGAGTCTGCTCTCCCCATTCTTGGTCTGATGAAGAATACCAAAAAGAAAAAGATGCACACAGCCCAGATCCTTAATTCTTTTACTAAGGAGCATGTAAAATAACATGATTATAAAATAAGGAAGTATAACTTTACCAAAACTGTTAGAGCTCTGTGTGATTTTTGCTTGAAAAAAGATTATACCATTACTGCATATACCATTTGAAACATTCAGGTACTTACTATTTGGTGGGTGGGTGTGGAAAATAGAGGTTGAGGTAGGGGAATTGTGAGTAGTGGTGGAAAGAGAACTTCAAGGCTCAAATGTTCAGGGTCTTTGCTGATTGAAATTTAACCAGACTGAAGATGGAGCATCTCTGGAATAATAATAATATAAGTCATTTGGAAAATGCGATTCCATTTAGAGCAGTTTGTTATATACTTCTTTTCAGGAAGATGTTAATTTGGGAAGCATATAATATGCCTTGATTTTAAGGTGCTGTAGTGATAACCTAGCTAACTTTATTAGTTATTTTGTATACCCCCTAAAGACCAGTCCTATGTTAGTTTAACTAATAAAATGGCAAATTCATAGAAACCAGTTTAGTTTCAGGAAACATTTCACTTTATTTACTTAATTGAAATACAGTTGACTTACAACATCATTTTAGTTTCAGGTGTACAACGTAATGATTTAATGTTTTTATACATTACAAAGTGATCACCACTATGCGTCTTCTTACCATCTGTCACCATACACAGTTATTACAGTACTATTGACTGTATTCCCTATGCTGTACATTATATCCCTGTGACTTACTTATTTTATAACTAGAAGTTTGTACCTCTTAATCACCTTCACCTATTTGCCCTTCCCCCTGTCCCCCTCCCCTCTGGCAAAAACTAGTTTGTTTTCTGTATCTGTGAGTCTGCTTCTGTTCTTTGTTTGTTCTTTTGTTTGGGTTTTTAGATTCCACATACAGGTAAATCATATGGTATTTGTTTTTCTCTGTCTGACTTATTTCACTTAGCATAATACACTCTAGGTCAGTCCATGTTGTCACAAGTAGCAAGATGTCATTCATGGCTGAATAATATTCCATTGTGTATATATATATACCACATCTTCTTTATCCATTTGTCTATCAATAGAGACAGATTGCTTCCATATCTTGGCTATTGTAAATAATGCTGCAGTGAACATAGGGGTGCATATATCTTTTTGAATTAATGTTTTTGTTTTCTTTCCAGGAGTGGAATTGCTGTATTGTATGGTTGTTTTATTTTTAATTTTTTGAGGCATCTCCATACTGTTTTCCACAGTGGCTGCACCAATTTACAATTTAATACACTAACAGTGTATTAGGGTTCCCTTTTCTCCACACACTCCGCAAAATTTATCTTTTCGATAATAGCCATTCTGACAGGTGTGAGGTGATATCTCATTGTGGTTTTGATTTGCATTTCCCTGGTGAGTAGTGATGTTCAGCATCTCTTCATGTGCCTGTTGGCCATCTGTTTGTCTTCTTTGGAAAAAATGTCTATTCATCTCCTCTGCCCAGTTTTTAATCAGATTGTTTGTTTTTTGATATTAAGTTATATGAGTTGTTCATATATTTTGGATATTAACCCCAATATCAATTATCATTTGCAAATGTTTTCTCCCATTCAGTAGGTGGCCATTTTGTTTTGTTGATAGTTTTCTTCATTCTGCAAAAGCTTTTTAGTTTGATATAGTCCTGTTTATTTTTGCTTTTGTTTTTCTTGACTGGGGTGACAGATCCAAAAAGAAGAAATTGCTGAGACTGATGTCAGACAACATACTACTTATGTTCTCTTCTATGAGTTTTATGCTTTCAGGTCTTACATTTAAGTCTTTAACCCATTTTGAGTTTATTTTTGTATATGGTGTTAGAAAATGGCCATTTCACTCTTTTGCATGTAGCTGTTCAGTTTTCCCAACACCATTTATTGAAGAGACTGTCTTTTCCCTATTGTAAATTCTTGGCTCCTTTGTGGTAAATTAGTTGACTAAAAAAGTATGGGTTTATTTCTGGACTCTTAATTCTGTTCCACTGATCTATGTGTTTGTTTTTGTGGCAGTACCATACTATTTTGATTACTGTAGCTTTGTAGTATAGTTGGAAATCAGGAGCATGATATTTCCAAGTTTGTTTTTCTTTCTCAAGATTGCTTTGAGTATTTGGGGTCTTTTGTGGTTTCATACAAATTTTAGGCTATTCTAGTTAGGACTGTTTAGGAGTCTTCTAGTGCTGTGAAAAATGCCATGGATATTTTGATAGAGATTGCATGAACTGTAGATTTTTTGGGGTAGTATGGGCATTTTAACAATATTTATTCTTTCATTCCATGAGCATGGTATGTATTTCCAATTATTTGTATTGTCTTCACTTTCTTTCATCACTGTCTTATAGTTTTCAGAGTACAGGTTTTTAGCCTCCTTGGTTAAATTTATTTCTAGGTATCTTATTTATTTTGATGCATTTGTAATTGGGATTTACTTAATTTCTCTTTCTGAGAGTTGTTAGTGTACAGAAATGCAACAGATTTCTGTAAGTTAATTTTATATTCTGCAACTTTACTGCATGAATTTATTAGTTCTAATAGTTATTTTGGTGGAGTCTTACGTTTTTCTATATGTAGTATGTCATCTGCAAATAGTAACAGTTTTACTTCTTCCCTCCAATTTGGATGCCTTTGATTTCTTTTTCTTGTCTGATTGCTGTGGCTAGGATTCTAGTACTATGTTGAATAAAAGTGGTGAGGATGGGCATCCATGTCTTTCAACTTTTCAGCATCGAGCATAGTGTTAGCTGTGGGTTTGTTGTATATAGTCTTTATTATGTTGAAATATGTTCCCTCTATACACACTTTGTTAGGAGTTTTTTTTATCATAAATGGATGTTGGATTTTGTCAGATGCTTTTTCTGCATCTATTGAGATGATCATGTGATTGTTTTCCTTTGTTTTATTATTGTGGTTTAGCACATTGATTTGCAGATATTGAACCATCCTTGTATCCTGAGACTAAATCTCCGTCATGGTATATAATCCTTTTAATGTATTGTTGAATTTGTTTTGCTAATATTTTGTTGAGGATTTTTTGCATTCTATGTTCATCAGAGACAGTGGCTTGTCATTTTCTTTTTTTGTAGTGTCTTTGTCTGGTTTTATATATTGATATTGGACTGTAGAATAAGTTTGGCAACATTTCTTTCCTCTTCAATTTTTGGAATAGTTTGAGAAGGATAACTCTTCTTTAAATATTTGATACAGTTCCTCTGTGAAGCCATCTGATCCTGGACTTTTGTTTGCTGGATTTTTTTTTTTTTTATTACTGATTCAATTTCATTACTGGTAATTGGTCTGTTCAGATTTTCTATTTCTTCCTGATTCAGTTTTGGAAGATTGTGTGTTTCTAGGAATTTATCCATTATTACTAGGTTGTCCAATTTGTGGGCATGTAATTGTTTGTAGTAGTCTTTTATGGATGTGTTTCTGTGGTATTGGTTGTAAATTCTCTTTCATTTGTGATTTTATTTATTTGGGCCCTCTCTTTTTTTTCTTTCCCTTGATGAGTCTGGCTACAGGTTTGTCTATTTTCTTTATGTTTTCAAAGAACCAGCTTTTGGTTTCATTGATCTTTTCTATTTTTTTTTTTAAGTCTCTATTTCATTTATATCCACTCTGGTCTTTTAATTTCCTTCCTTCTACTAATTTTAGGTTTTGTTGGCTCTTCTTTTTCTAGTTCCTTTAGGTGTAAAGTTAGATTGTTTATTTCAGTTGTTTTTGTTTCTTGAGGTAGGCCTGTATCGCTATGAGCTTTTTTCTTAGAATTGCTTTTGCTGCATCCCATAGTTTTTGGATCATTGGGTTTCCATTTTCATATGTCTCTAGGTATTTTTTAATTTCCTTTTTGATTTATTTGTTCACTGATTGGTTGTTTAGTAGCATGTTGTTCAGCCTCCACATGTTTTTGTTTTTCCAATTTTCTTCTTGTAATTGATTTCAAGTTTCATATTGTTGTGATTAGAAGAGGTGCTTGATATGATTTCAGTCTTCTTTAATTTATTGAGACTTGTTTTGTGGCCTAGCATGTGATCTGTCCTGGAGAATGTCACATGTGCACTTGAAAAGAATGTGAGTTCTGCTGCTTTTGGATGGAACGTTCTGCACACACACACACACCTATTAAGTCCATCTGGTCTAGTGCGTTGATTAAGGTCAGTGTTTACTTATTGATTTTCTCTCTATCCATTAATGTAAGTGGGATATTAAAGTCCCCTACTATTATTTTATTACTGTCAGTTTGTCCCTTTATGTCTGTTAATGTTTGCTTTATATATTTATATGCTCCTATGTTGGGTGCATAAGGATTTACAAACATTATATCCTTTTGTTAGATTGACCTCTTTATCGTTATGTAATGTCCTTCTTTATCTTTTGTTACAGTCTTTGTTTTAAAAAACCTTTTATCTGATACAAGTATTTCTATCCCAGCTTTATTTTCATTTTCATGGAATATCTTTTTTCATTTCTTCACTTTCAGCCTATGTGTGTCTTTACATCCGAAGTGAGTGTCTTGTAGGCAGGCTATAAATAGGTCTTATTTTTTTTACTCATTCAGCTACCCTATATCTTTTTATTTGTGAGTTTAGTCCATTTACATTTAAAGCAATTTCTGATAGCTATGTACTTATTGCCATTTTGCTATTGTTTTCTGGTTGTTTTTGTAGTTCTTTTCTGTTCCTTTCTTCTTCTCTTGTTCTCTTCCCTTGTGGTTTGATGATTTTCTTTAGTGCTATGTTTGGATTCCTTTATCTTTACTTTTTGTGTATCTCTTGTAGGGTTTTGGTTTTTGGTTACCATGAGGTTCGTACATGTATATATATATGTGTGTGTGTATATATATATATGTATGTATATGTTTTAACCTGATGTTTGCTTAAGTTTGAATGCATTCTAAAAGCATTACTTTTTTACTCCTCCCATCTACATTTAGTGTTTTTGGTGTCATATTTTACATCTTTTTACTTTGTGTGTCTCTTAATTGCTTATTGTAATTATAGTTGATTTTATGACTTTTTTCTTTTAATGTTCATACTAGCTTTTTAAATGGATGATCCACTGTCTTTACTATGTATTTGCCTTTAGCTGTGAGGTTTTTTTCTTTCATATATTTTCTTATTTCTAGTTACAGCCTTTTCTGCTTAAGGACCCTTTAACATTTGTAAGGCTGGTTTAGTGGTGATGAACTCTTAGTTTTTGCTTGTCTGGGAATCTCTTTAACTCTCCTTTGATTCTGAACAATAGCCTTCCTGGGTGTTCTTGGTTGTAAGTTTTTTTCTTTCGTTACTTTAAATGCAACATGCCACTCCCCTGTGGTCTGCAAAGTTTCTGCTGAAAAGTCAGCCTTTTGGGGGTTCCTTTGTATGTGACTCACTGTTTTTCTCTTGCTGCCTTAAAATTTCTCTCCCTATCTTTAACTTTTCCCATTTTAATTATGATATGTCTTGGTATGGATCTCTTGGGTTCATCTTGTTTGGGATTTTATGCTTCCTGGACCAGCATGTGTGTTTTTTTCCCAGTCTGGGGAAGTTGTCAGCCATTATTTTATTGAATAGGTTTTCTGCCCCTTTCTCCTTCTGGGCCCATAATGTGAATGTTAGTGCACTTGATGTTGTCCTAGAGTTCCCTTAAATTATTCCCATTTTTAAGAATTCGTTTTTCTTTTTTCTGTTCTGATTGGTTGAGTTTCACTATTCTCTCTTCCTTGTTGCTTATGTGGTCTTATGTATCATCTAAAATGCTGTGTATTTCCTCTAATGTATTTTTCATTTCAGTTGTTGTATTCTTTAGCTCTGATTGGTTTTTTCTTATGTATTCTAACTCTTTGTGAAGTTCTCATTGTGTTCCTCCATTCTTCTCTTGAGTTCTGCGAGCATCTTTGTGACCATTGCTTTGAACTCTTTATCAGGTAAATTACTTATCTCCATTTCATTAGGATTTTCCTCTGGGATTTTATTTTGTTCTTTTGTTTGGAACAAATTTCTCTGTCTCCTCATTTTGTTTGACTTTCTGTGTTTGTTTCTGTGAATTAGGTGAAATGTTATGTCTCTTGGTTTTGGAGGTGTGGTCTTGTATAGGAGTATCCCCAGTGTAGACTGTATGTGCTGGTCAGCTTTGGCAGGCCAGGTGGAGTTGTAGTGGGGATGGGCTGGGGCTTTTCCAGGACATGTTGGGGCTGCTGCCTTGGTGGAATGGTTGATGCTGGAGTGGACCTGGGGTTTGCTGGGGTGGCCTTGGCAAGCTGTCTAGAGCACCAGGCTCTTTTTAAACTGCAGCCTCTGTGCTGGGACTCCCAGTGAGTGAGTTTGTGTGTGAGCCCTTTAAGAGTGGAATTTCAGTTTCCTTCAGCTCTCCTGTGCATAAGCCCTGCTGGTTTTCAAAGCTAGTTAAGTGGGCTCACCTACTCGGTGCCAGTCCCTGGGTCTGGTGTGCCCAATATGGGACTCAAACCCTTTGCTCCTGAGGGAGGACCTCTGAGTTTGTGATATCTCCTCCTGCTTGTGGCTTGCTGCTCTGGGGATGTGGGTGTTGACTAGATAGTGTCTCTGCCCCTCCTACCCTACTCAGTGTGTTTTTTTCTTTATATCCTTAATTGTACAAGAGCTCTTCTGCTAGTCTTCAGGTCATTCTCAGAGAGAGTTGTTCTATATATAGGTGTAGTTTTGGTGTGTTTGTAGGAGGAGGTGAGCTCAGGATCTTCCAACTTTGCCATCTTATCATGATCATGTGGATCAAAAATGTTTCACTGTGTTCCTGGAAAACAAGCTAATCAAAATGTACATTACTGATAGTAATAATAAATATTTACCATTTATTAAAGGCATGCTATATGTTAGGCCTATTCTAGACACTTTACATACTTTATTTTACTTAATTCTGACAAAAAAGTTCATGAAACAGGTATTATTTTCTTCCTTTTACCAATGGAGAAACTGAGGTATGAAGAGGTTAATTCACTTTTTTAAGATTTGAACTTAGGTTTCTGCAGTTACAAAAACTATATACTTTCTACTCAGTTCCTCTGCTTTTATAATTGTTCCACTGTAGCTGTTTTTAACTCTTACATGAGATCCTTTGTTAGTAGAAGCAGGAAGCTGTTTAATTTTGTCTTGCTCTTTTAGAGAATGAGTTTTTTCTAGGCATCCAGTAGTTAACCTCATTAGGGGAGCCTGAGAAAGTGAAATATGCTCATATTTTTCCCAGTAGTTTTTATACCAGAAGCAGAAGAGAATACTCAAGATTATTTTAGAAATTTGAAATAATGAAGTCAGTAGAAGTTTGTACTAATTAATAAAGTTTCAGACAGACATCCAACATTTTTCAGTGACAATTCTCTTATTTTGTTTATTATTAAATAGCTAAATGAAGGTTTAGATGTGTGTGGCAAATGGATGAACTTTTTAATTCGCCAAGGAAAAACAATATTTACTGAAAGGCTATCATGTAGGAAATGACATTAATTTCAGCTAGAACGTGCATTATTCGGAATGCACCCAGTTACTTTGGGTGAACAGTTTAGAAACACATTGAATCCCTTAGAATTTTATTCATTATTTCTAATCTAAGTAAAGTCTAGATAATTTTTTTTCTTTTTTTTTGGGGGGGGTGGGGGAAGATTTCAATGAAAGACAGTCTTACCACATTCTTTAATAATCTACTCTAGTTTTCATTCAAGACCTTGAATTTTGTTTAAATTGAGCCTTGACTGTATACCTAAGGCAGAAGAGTGTTTGGAGCATTAAGTCTCTTGTAAGTAAAGTATTCTGTTATATGACAGTTGAGATGAACTGTGCTTCCCCTGCTTACCTGACAGTTACTTGGTGAGCAGTTAATTGCTTATAAACACCTGTGGTATTGTTAAAACAAATATTTGAGTTGAGTTTAGGGAAAGAGAGGTACTATATTCCCCTATATTCGTGGAGAAGTCTTAGTGGTTCTTATATATTGCTGTGGGATTTGTTCAGTTAAAACCCCAGATATTATCATGGCAAACATCTGTATGTTCAAAGTTATCTAATTCTTTGTTGCTATAATAAGTGACTGTAAAAGGGACGTGGTGGGTTAACACATTTGGCCTCAACTTCAGTATTGCCAGATCCAGTCAAAACCATTTGGGCAAAAAACAATCCATGCAATCCCCTATGATTATCCCCATTAATGGTGGGGAGAACAGGCATGTGTATTTAATTTTTATTTAATTTCAAATAAGTAAGTGTTCACTGCACAAATCTGAAATACTTTTTATATTTAAATTGGAAATCACTTAAAGATAGTGAAAGATCATCACGAGGATGTACAGATATCTTGTTCCCTTTCACCATGTCTCCCTGGTCAGTTTCTCACTCTATCAGTTGCTGTTTGAGAATTACAGCTTGGCTCTGAAACATACCTGCCTCTTCTCAAATAGTCTCTGCATTGTGTATCTGGTGGTATATTTGAGCTTCGAAGGATTTGTCCTATGGAATGCGAAGTAAAAGGTAAATAGTCAATTAAGTAGAGAAGTTACTGTCAACAGGTATATGTACACAAAGCCAATACTAAAGGAGAATAATCTGGTGTTAGCTCTTAGAGAAATATTTGCTATTGCTAAAACTCAATTTAAACACTCTAGAATGAGTGTTGATTATATATAATGTGTGCTGTGACACCCTTTAAAATTTTTGCCTATGAGACTTCTCATGACATCTAGTTATATTACATTTTTAGTTTTTGTATTTTTATCCTGTTCATTACCAAAAAGGAATTAAAGTGGTAGTTTTCAGTTGATGACTCTCTTGCACTGATTTTGATGATACATGTTTGTTTGTTCAGTGCTCTCAAATATAATAATAATGAAAATGTTTGAAATATTTTGAGAGTTACGAAAATGTGACAGAGACACGAAGTGAGCAAGTACTGTTGGAAAAATGGTGCCAATAGACTTCCTCAACACAGGGTTGCCACAAACCTTCAATTTGTTTAAAAAAAAAAAAAGTTATATCTGGGAGGCACAGTAAAGCAAAGTGCAATAAGACGAGATATGATCGTATTTATTGGCCCTTCAAATTTTCTCAGTTGTAAAGTGTGTGTTCATATCTTTTGCTCATTTTTCTATTGGGTTGACTGTCTTTTTCTGTCTTGGCTTTCCTTGGCACTTTGTGTGTCCCTATACATTCTAGAAGCAACAAAGACACATAAGCTATTGTGATTTTGCTTGAGAGTATATTGATTCTGCAGGTTAATTTGAGGAGAATTGGTACATTTATAGTATTACATCTTCTGGTGCATGTTTATGGATGTCTCTCGGTTATTTAGGTTTTCTCCAGTTTCCTTCAGTAAGGTTTCACATGTTTTTTTTTTTTTTCTAGAGGCCTTCAACATCTTTTGTTAGATTTATTCCTAAATACTTGATAGTTTTAATCCCATTATGAATGGTAGTTTTAAAAAAAATCCATTATTAAACTGGGCTGCTGGCAGATAGAAATACAATTGGTTTTTCTGTATATGACATTGTAGCCAGAATCCTTGCTTAATTGGGTCAGTAGGTCTAATAATTTATCTGTGGATTTTCTGGATTTTCTAAGGATTCTAATCACATAATATGTAAATAATGACAATTTTGTTTCTTTTTTCCAATCCTTATACTTTTCTTTTGGTTTTACCAATCTGGTTCCCACTGATGGAGTCTTGTTTCCTTGTGTGTGTGTTTTCTCTGTGTGCTAGAGATTGTATTTGGGGAGTTATTTGGAGGACTATACTGAGCCCTAGGAGAATTGTATATTTCTTTTTTTTAAACTTTGGGTTTATTTATTTATTTATTTATTTATTTATGGCTGTGTTGGGTCTTTGTTTCTGTGCGAGGGCTTTTTCTAGTTGCGGCAAGCGGGGGCCGCTCTTCATCGCAGTGCGCGGGCCTCTCATTATCGCGGCCTCTCTTGTTGCGGAACACAGGCTCCAGACGCGCAGGCTCAGTAATTGTGGCTCACGGGCCGAGTTGCTCCGTGGCATGTGGGATCTTGCCAGACCAGGGCTCGAACCCGTGTCCCCTGCACTGGCAGGCAGACTCTCAACCACTGCGCCACCAGGGAAGCCCAAGAATTGTATATTTCTTCAGAAGGGTTTTCATTTTCTCCTTTCATGAGTCTGTGGGTGCAGCTAGTCCAGGGTATTGTTTCTCTGCTACTGTTCTTTTGATATGTGTCCTCAGAAATTGGCAGAGTAGAAATTTGAAAGTATATTGAGTTTAAGTTTTCTTCCATATTTTGGCTTCATTAATGATAGTAATGACTTAATAATCATATTAGGAATGATTTGAGATATCAGGGTTTTAAAAGTTTTAAAAAAGTATAGAGTCTTCACTAGAACAGAAAAGTGCTTTACTGAAACTGAATGCAGAGTTTTAATTTTTAAACGTTATAAAATATGTTTCCTTTTAGATAAGTGATGAAGAGAAGACTCTCCGAGAACAGGATATTATGGCTTCATCACACAGTTTAGGTGGTGTTCAGTTGGAGCTGGAGTCAGTTTATAAGGTAGGTATGCTTTTAAAGTACTTCCTAGGTTTTGTTAAATGTATCACATTGAGCTTCTATCCGTGTTTTATTGACGTGTTTGTGTAGCCTCTTGTGGGTGCAGCCTCTCCCCCTCCTGTTCGGATGTTGTCTTCACCCCCCGGATGTGCTGCTCCCCGCCCCGGGCTGCGCTGCACCGACCCCTGGCGCTGCTCGGGTGCCGACCCGTTGCGGGCCACGCTCTCCTCAGTGTGCTCAGCCTTGGGCTGCGCTGGGGCTGGGAAGCCCTGCAACGCCCCTCTCCCCCGGCCCCTTGTTCCCTATGCCGCCCCCGCGAGGGAGCCTCTCCTCCCTCCCGGGTGCCTTGGGGCCCCGGCCTTCTTCCTCCTGCCCTGGTCCGGCCC
This sequence comes from Balaenoptera borealis, assembly GCF_965194805.1. Lineage (NCBI taxonomy): Eukaryota > Metazoa > Chordata > Mammalia > Artiodactyla > Balaenopteridae > Balaenoptera > Balaenoptera borealis. The sequence continues at coordinate 64,746,661 of NC_138869.1, read as the reverse complement.
CTGCCCCCTCACCGCCATCCGCGCACCCTCAGCACAGACTCCTGCCTGTGTGAGCCTGGTGCAGGGCTGTGGGGCTGTGGACCTCCCGAAGCAGGGGAGGGGCGGCTATGTGCCGCCCATGCCCGGCGTCTGGTGCGGGTCCTGCCACCACGGGCACTCCATCCCCACCTCCCCCGCTCCACCCCCGCCCCAGTCTGGCCACCGTCCTCCGGCAGGGCCAGGGAGCCACTGTCCACGTGAGTCCGTCTTGTGTTCTTCAACCAAGTGGTGAACTGCTTCAGGGCAAGGACTGTGGTGCTGGATGTAGAAATCTGTAAATTAATTAGAAACTTTCTGTAAAAACACATGATCTGATTATTGTGTGGTGTCATTGAATACATTGAAGAATTATGGGCGTGTAGATTTAACTCTTCCATAAAACTTGGGCAAATAGGGTATTTGGGGATTTTTTTTTTTTTTAACCTAGTTTTTTACCTCATTTTTAAGCAGTAGAAAAACTCTGTTGAAGAGTAAGGATGATTTTTGCAATTTATTAATACCATTACCATAATCTGCTCATCTCTTAAAATTTTACCATAGTTCATAGGACTTTAAAAAGTGTAAGTAGAATAGTATTTATTAGGTTTTTAAAAAAATATTTACTGGTAAGTACTTATTTTAAAGACAAAACTGGACATTTATTATTATTTCCATTTCTTAGTGTTGAGATTAGCTTTTCCAATATATTTCTCTGGAGAAAGAGTGGAAACATAGATGAAGAAATTTGGAATTACTTACTAGTAATTTTTAGCACTGAACGTACTGTATACACATTGGATTCCACTTGATGCAGAATAAAATGTGGACTATGTCATGTGAGGGGAATGCAGTGTACCTAGAGGGCTTGAGCTGGGAATTTGAAATCCTGGTGATTATAATTTGTAAATTGATGAGTTAAGAATGAAAATAAAGCATTTTAACTTGGCTTATTATTTTTTGAAAGATCTACTCTAAAACCAACACATTTTTGGCCTGCAACTCCTTCCTAATGCTATTGTTTACTTACAAGGAGGATAAATTGATCTTCTTGCTTTTTTTTTCTTTTGATCTGCTGGGACTAATGACTTTCTCATAGGAGGGATTTTGTTTAGCCTTAGTACTTACGAAGACGTAGGAGAATTTCGTAATGACAGGTACTGACTTATTTTCCCTGTTTCACACTGAATTCAGATCCCTTTTGCTGATGCTCTGGATTTGTTCCGAGGAAGGAAAGTCTATTTGGAAAATGGCTTTGCTTATGTACCACTCAAGGACATTGTGGCTATCATCCTAAATGAATTTAGAACCAAACTGTCCAAGGCTTTGGCTGTAAGTATTTTACTTTGTTTCCATATTTCCATGTTTACTTTATTTCCATATGTTCATGTTTTCAGTTACATACTCTTGATAGTTTTGTTCTGTACTTCTTAAAAAATAATTTAATTTTTATAATATTCAGATTGCTTATGATGCTGTACTGTTATTTGTAGAACTCCTAGGTTTTAATTTTTTTAAATTTATTTTATTGAAGTATAGTTGACTTACAAGGTTGTGTTAATTTCTGCTGTACAGCATAGTGACTCAGTTATGCATATATATACTCTTTTCTGTTATGGTTTATCACAGGGTATTGAATATAGTTCCCTGTGTAGGACCTTGTTGTTTATCCATTCTATAATAGTTTGTGTCTGCTAACCCCAAACTCCCAATCCATCCCTCCCCCTTGGCAACCACAAGTCCATTCTCTATATCTGTGAGTCTGTTTCTGTTTCATAGATAAGCTCATTTGTGTTATATTTTAGATTGCACATATAAGTGCTGTCATATGGTATTTATCTTTCTCTTTCTGACTTACTTCACTTAGTGTGATAATCTCTAGCAACCATCTATGTTGCTGCAAATGGCATTATTTCATTCCATTCCATTTTATATGTGTAACACATCTTCTTTATCCACTCATCTGTTGATGAACATTTAGGTTGTTTCCATGTCTTGGCTATTTTAGTAATGCTGCTATGAACATAGGGGTACATGTATCTTTTTGAATTATGGTTTGTCTGGCTATATGCGTAGGAGTGGGATTGCTGGATCATAAGGCAACTCTATTTTTAGTTTTTTAAGGAACCTCCAATACTGTTTTCCATAGTGGCTGCACCAGCTTAAATTCCCACCAACAGTGTAGGAGGGTTCACTTTTCTCCACACCCTCTCTAGCATTTGTTGTTTGTAGACTTTTTAATGATGGCCATTCTGACTGTTGTGAGGTGATACCTCACTGTAATTTTGATTTTCATTTTCCTAATAATTAGTGATGATGAGCATCCTTTTATGTGCCTATTGGCCATCTGTATGTCTTCTTTGGAGAAATGTCTATTTAGATCTTCTGCCTATTTTTTTATTGGGTTGTTTGTTTTTTTGTTATTGAGTTGTATGAGCTGTTTGTGTATTTTGGAAATTAAGCACTTGTTGGTCGCATCATTTGCAAATATTTTCTCCCAGTCCATAGGCTGTCTTTTTGTTTTGTTAATGGTTTCCTTTGCTGTGCAAGGATGGTTTTTCTTTCTTTTGCTTGTAAGGTTGATTAGGTCCCATTTGTTTATTTTTCCTTTTATTTCTATTGACTTGGGAGAATGACCTAATAAAACATTGGTATAATTTATGTATGAGAATGTTTTGCCTATGTTCTCTTCTAGGAGTTTTATGGTATCATGTCTTATATTTATGTCTTTAAGTAGGTTTTTTTTTAATTTATTTTTTTGGCTGTATTGGGTCTTCATTGCTGCACACAGGCTTTCTCTAGTTGCGTGAGGGCTACTCTTCGTTGTGCACAGACTTTCTCATTGCGGTGGCTTCTTGTTGCAGAGCATGGGCTCTAGGCACGTGGGCTTCAGTAGTTGCAGCACACGGGCTCAGTAGTTGTGGCACACGGGCCCTAGAACACGTGGGCTTCAGTAGTTGTGGTGCGTGGGCTCGGTAGTTGTGGTGCACGGGCTCTAGGGCATGCGGGCTTCAGTAGCTGTGGCACACGGGCTTAGTTGCTCCGCAGCATGTGGGATCTTCCCAGACCAGGGATCGAACCTGTGTCCCCTGCATTGGCAGGCGGATTCTTAATCACTGCGCCACCAGGAAAGTCCCTTTAAGTAGGTTTTTATTTGTTACTACTCATGGTTAATTTTGTCATTTTTTCTTTCTCCTAGTAATGCTATTGGTGAGATGATTAATTTTGTGAACAGCCTTTGTTTCTTCAAGGTTGTGTCTTTTTTTCCTTGGAGATGGATGTCATATGTGACCCTTAACAATTAGTGTGGCCTGTGGTAGATATAACCCCTAGATTTCTGTTCTAAATTGTTATTTTGTGTCAGTAGAGGGCAATGTAGAAGAAAGTCTTTATGTTTAATTAGGAAAAGCAGTACTAGGTTAGTGCTACAATAAACAGCCTGCTGCTGGGTGAAATTGGAGGTAGCTGAGTTAAATAAATGACATAATCAGTGCTTTTTAAGAGATTTGTTTAAAAGCAGACACTTAAGTGATAACATCTTAAAAATACAGTTTTCAGTGTTGTTCGTTAATCTGAGTGCAGTTTTCTTTTGTACTTTTTTGGGACACTTTTTTGGGTACTTAGTGTTTAGTACATAACTTCAAAGTTATGTGCTGTGGCTCTTTTTAAGCTGTACTGGTTACCGTATAAGCAAAGGCCAACCTTTCCTTTTGAGTTAAAACTTATAATTTTTTCTGGTATTGTTTTTATTCTGAAAACAATAACTTTTACTCAATCCTATTTTGTATTGGTGCTAAAAGCCTCATTTTCTAAAATACTGGGTTGGCCAAAAAGTGCTTGGCTTTCTCCTGGGTAGGTCAGGGCTGAGTCTGGTTGATAGGTTGTCCATAGAGCCCTTTGCCTTGCCGTGAAGGAGAGTGGATGGAGGGGGTTACCTGGGAAGCTGTCCTGACAGCTTTGGAGTCTGAAGCTCTGGGAGGAAGGGAAGGTATTGCTTTTAGGCTGTGGCAAAGGGGAAATTAAACCCATTGTGATGGTTTCTTGATTACTGTACTTTGCAGTGAGGAAGGTTTTGAACTTGGAGTATGTAATTGAAAGAATTTGAAAATATTCTTGTAGGATGAAAAGAATCGCCCTAAAGATTTAGAAAAAGGTACTCTAATTCGTGGTAGAGGAAGAAATAAATGGTGCTGGGGGAAGTCTAAGTTGATAGAAGAATTTTACCCCAGGTGACATCTACAAGCTTGTTGTTAGTCTTTGATCATATGATTTATATTATAAGATAACAAATCTGGCTTTTGAGCATGCTTTAGGACTAGTAAAAGATGGGCATTATGCTCTCATTTGATAAGAGCTCTTTTCTCACCCTGCTGATCCGTGAGACTCAGCTGTGGCACTGCTTCCTCCAGGAAGCCCCCCTGAGCCCCAGGATTGTACTGAGTTGGTCTCCTTTGTGCCCCCACAGCATTCTGCACACTACCAAACTGCAGTGAGATTACTCCAGTTAGCGTTTTTCTTCTCAACTACAATGTAAGCTTTTTGAGAGTAAGGGCTTGGTCTTAATTAAACTTTTCTCTCTACGTAACATAGGGTCAGTGCCCAATAACATTTTGTTGGACTGATAGATACTGAATAATGAAGATGACTCTTACTGTCTGCACATAGTTTATTGCTTGTGTGTGATCTCATTTGATCTTCACCACAAGCCTCTGAGATGGACGAGGATGACCGTCTGCATCACACAGGCCAGGAAAGTGCTGCTCAGAGAGGCCAGGTAGTTTGTCCAGTGTCTTGTTGGCCGGTAATTGCTGCAGCCATAACTGGATCTCGGGTTTTCTAATTGTGATTCTTAGGATCTTTTGATGAAAACTGTGCCTTTGTGAGTAGTTGTATTATCAGGGGATTTAGATCTTCAAACTCAGGAAATATTGAAAGGTAAGTGTATTAGGGTCCAGTTACAGAGCAGGCAAAAAGGGTGAATTTGGAGCTGAGATGCAATAAATTGATAACCATTTAGGGAAAAGAATGAGGGAAAGATATATTTCTTTGCTTCACATAACAGTTTTAGAACCTTTAGCCAGTTCTCTCAGTTAATGTTTTTTTTTTTCTTTTTTAATAACTTTTTATTTGTTCACCCACGTATTGTTTTCAGTACTAGGGATATAATACTTAATAGGATAGATGAAATTTCTTCTCTTATAAAACTTATACCAGTTACCAAAGAAATAAACAATAACAATATTACATGTGACATGAAGGAGCCAGCAGAGCAAAAGTAGAGGAAAGTACATTCCAGGCAGGAGCGGTCACTGATGCCAAGGCCCCAAGGAGAGAGGGGTGGCATTTTTGCACAATGCTGGAGTGTAGTGAGCTAGCAAGGAGCCGTACAGGATGAGACGGCAGCGATGCGGGACTTTGAATAAACCAGGGTAGAGAGATTGATTTTTAGCCTAATGTAGTGGAAAACCATTGGATGGTTTTGGAAAAGGGAGTGATATAATCTGATTTATATTTAAAATAGGTTACTGTGGCTGAAAACCACTTTGGAGAGTATAGAAAGAATGGCAGTAGGAAGACTAGTTCAGAAGTTTATCACTTTAATCTAGATGGTGGCTGGAAAGAGGCTGGTTGTGGTGGTGATGATTCAGAGAACTCGCTGGATTTCAGTTACTTTCTTGAAGTGCTGTTGACAGACTGGGTGTGAGAGAAAAAGAGGAAATCAGGATAAAAACAATAATGATAGCTTATACTTAATGAACATTTAATATTTGCCAGGTGCTGTTCTAAATGCTTCACATGAGCTTCACATGAGCTTCACATTTCATCTTCACAGTAATCCTGTTGGGTGGGTACCATTTTCACTCTCTGAGGCGTACAGTCTGCACAGCTAAGTGAGGAGCCAGGGCAGGGTTTGCATCCATGCAGCCTGGCTTCAGTCTTTACTCCTGACCACTGTGTTGCACTGCCCAGACTCTTGGCCAGAGTAACTGATTAGAGGGTGATGTCTTTTACCACGATGTGGAAGACTGTGTGAGAAGTCCACAGGCTAAAACCAGGAGTTCTGCTCTGATCATGTTAAGCGGGAGGTGCTTGTCAGTCATCCAGATGGTGATGGCAAGTGTGAAGTTGGGTTTAAGTCTAGATTTCTGGGGAGGATGAAGTGAAGCCCTGAGGCATAGGAGGTCACACAGCCGAGCTTGGGTTTTCACACACTTCCACTCTCTGACTGGTGGAGCGTGCTTGCTTTGTTTTTAGAAAACGGGCAGCTTCTTAAGTTGTAGCTGAATATCTTTAAGGCAGATTCTCTTTTTTCTCACATTATGTGACTAATTTCACTTTCTGTGGGTGAGATTCATCATTAGAAGGTGCTGGTAAAACTTTAGAAAATAGACTTTCAGAAAATATATTTATTCTAATTTAGAGATAGAAAGAGGACTTTTGAGAAGCTCCCTAGGAAATAACTGACAGCAAGTAAGCAGGTCTTTCTTGGAGTCACAGAGGAAAGTAAGGATTTTCTTTTTTTGAAAAGGATTTTCTTTTTCACATGTTTAGAATAGTAGATGGATCTGTGACCCACCAAGTGTTTGTTGCTTTGGAAGAATATTCTTTGTAGGCACTTGATCAAGTAATTTTTTTATTTCTACAGAGCTTAGAATCCTCTTAAATCTTTCATCCTCTTTTTAAAAGCAGTGTTCAGTTTAGTTCCTTAAGCTGTGCTTAAATATAATTAATTTTCTTGAATGGTTACTTACTTTGTAATCATATAAGAATTTTCCTTGTCTTATTTGTGTCTAGTTGATTTCCTTTGGTTTTGGATTGATCAATATGTCTTTTCCAATATTACTTCCTGGTTATTTAATATTATTTTAAAGTGATTGCAGTGGACCAGTCAGTGTAGCTGCTAATCCTTCACCTCTGCCTTTACTCTCAGGCATCAGCCCATTTATTCTCCACTGGTACTGAGCTCTAGGAAACAAAGCAGTGCAGTTAAAAGCCATGAAACTATCGATAACAGAAAAACCATTCATTTTGGGGGAAAAAATAAACATCCTCTTTTTATTTTGAGACACGCTTGTTGACTGAGGATGCTAAATTGAATGTTGCTCTTTAGATTGTAGAGGACCTAGTAACCAAAGTGAGTATTTCAAGGTAGGGTGCGGGGTCAGGCAGGCCCACTGGATCCCACAGACGAACAAGTCATTACAAGTGAGTCTTGGCATCTTTCTTCCTATGCATTGTATTGGGTTGGCCAAAAAGTTCGTTCGGGTTTTTCATAACATCTTACGGGAAAATCCAAATGAACTTTTTGGCCAACCCAGTATTTTAGAAAATGAGGCTTTTAGCACCATCACAAAATAGGATTGAGTAAAAGTTATTGTTCTAGTGAAATATTCTAGGTTTTTGATAGGCTAGCTTAGATTCGTTGGAAAAAAAAATCAGTTTTTTATATATATATATGTGTGTGTATATATATGTGTGTATATGTGTATATATATATATATGGTGCTTAAAAAATTCCAAAGTGCTATATATTTTTCATGTGTTCATTTGAAGGGGCTAGTTCATGTAAAGAATAGAATTTTAAGGGGTTTGGATTTTTCCTTTTATTTCTCCCTGTGGTGCTTAGTACAGTTTTGCACTTTGTGTTTATGGAAATTATTGGTGGCAAGAATTTTAATGATTCACTTATTTCTAGTTGCTAGCAAATGTTAGCAGCACATCGACATAGGACTTTTAGAGCAGCACAGAATTTTAGAGTTGTGTGATAATCATTTGTGTGTTATCTTTCCCTCATTCTTGGCGCCTAGAATCCAAACTTGAGGTTTATAGTTATCAGTGGACATGCTTGTTTGTCCTATTGTGTATGGTAGTGCCTTAGCTTTCTTTTATAAGGAGCTCTCAATAAAACTTACCAGTCAGGCCTCTTCATTTTGCCCATGAAAGTTTAGCCCCATAAAGGCTGGGTGGCTTACCAAAATTCTTGTGGCTGATCGGTGAAGGACTTGGGTTCTTCACTGTGGGTCTCCCATAACTCCTTAAAGTCAGTGCCTTTTTTTCATAGATTGTTGCCTCTCCCCAGGCGCAGTCAAATACCTCTGCCCCTCTACTGCTCTCTTATTCACCCTCAAGTGTTCCATGACACGTTTTACATGTACGCTTCTCCAGGTAGGGACTGAGCCCTGTTCAGCTTCTCCAGGGTGGGGACTAAGCTCTGTTCAGCTTCTCCAGGTAGGGACTGAGCCCTGTTTGGCTTCTGCAGGGTAGGGACTCAGCCCTGTTCAACTTCTTTCTCTCTGATGCTGAGCACAGTACCTTGAGAAGAGCAGGTGCTCAGGATCTGGTGAATTACCCTGTGAGAGCTGCATGTTTGTGTTTTCTCCAGATTTGTTGAGAAAAGTAAGTGAAACGATGTTGCACTTCAGTGTCCTGTTTATAAAAGGAAAGAGTGAAGCACCTCAGATGTGGGAAGGGCTGTGCATGCAGAATATTTCTGCAGTCTCTGTTGGGAACGTCTGTGGCCACAGTAGCCTGCTTCCTAAGAACCGCTGCAGTTGGCTGCAAGGGTTACAGTTGTTACTCTTTTGACAGGTTTTCTCTGGAGTATGTAATATGTGAGGTTATATTTTGTCTAGAAATATATGATGCAGCATCAGCCAGGTTTAAACTCTAGCTTGAGAACAGCAGCTTCTCTTTTCATGGTTGAACTAACTTTCCAGAGTAATTCTTAGGTTACTATTTCTGTGGTCACCTTTGTGTCCCCTGTGCACCCTTACCCCCACTCACAGAAGAATGCCTCTGTACTCCTCTATAAACACTCCTGTTCCCCAGATCATTTATCATATTTAACAATTATAATGACCCCTTTTAACACTTCAGCCCAGATTAGCTAGAAGATACTTAGTATTTTTACACACTATTTATAGTGTTTTTTTCCCACTGAGCTGCATTGACACCTGAGTGCACTGAAACACAGATTTTTATCTCTATTACTCACTTGTGACGAGAAAATATCTGCAGATTCAGTTGCTAGGAAACAGCTGAATACTGAAATAGTTTTTTGGGGGGGGGTCCTTGTAAATTCAGTTCTTTGACAGTTCTACTCTCATAGAGCAAAAATTTATTCAGTCTCTAGAAAGAAAGATGCATCACCTGTTAGTTTTCCAATTTAAAAATTTTGCACAGGGGGAGCTAGGAATACGAATACAGTTTTGTTCCAGGATTGATTAAATTTTGAGAGTGTAATTTTTCAGTGACTGGACATTGAGAAGTAATGATTATGTGTACATCTTTGAGTTTCAGTTTTTTTTCCCAAAGCTTTCTGATTCCTCATTAATGAGAAAGAATGAGGATAAGAGAGAGATACATACACACGACACAGAGGAATTTAAACCAAAGTAAAATATTATATTAATTAAACCAACTTTGTTTCATAGAAACAGGATTGACCACATCCTGTGTTAAATCCAGATCAGCTTTTTTTTATCTGTGACACTTAATAATGGTGTGCCAGAGAAAGAATAAATATTAAAAAGAAGTGTTTGGTTATATATAATATTTGGCTTTCTTTTATACCTGACTATCATTTTTGTCATAATTATATAACATTTAGAAAAAGATTTTCATTCAGGTTCAACATAGTAGTAACTCTTTGTGAGTATTCACTGCATGCCAGGCAAATATGCAGGGGCAGAGGTATGATTAAGCTTTCAGGGTGAATGGTGAGGGGGGCAGCAGTGGGCAGAGATGTAAACAGTCCTCCTGCACTGTGGTCTGTGAAAGAGCAGTGTGTCCTGGGTGCAGCGGTAGCACAGGAAAGAGGTGATGGACTTAGTCTGGGGACCTCAGAGAAGCCTTCAAGGAAGAGGTCAGCTCTGAGCTGAGTTTTGCAGGGCTCTTTTTGGATGTGAACAATCCCTTGACCTTGTCTTTTTTGGGGTGGGGGTTGGGGATGGGGAATAAGACCAGTATTAGTTGTCTTCATTTGTAAGTTGGCTCTTTGTTTCTTCCTTGTCCACACCCTTGGTTGATGTTTCTCTTCCCCACCCTGTCTGTACAGGCAGGTGAGTACTTACTGTCCAGATACCAGCTTCTAATTCTGTACCTTCAAATTTCACTGCTTGTCTATTTAATTGCACACATATATCTGAGGAACTTGGCAGGGAGTGCAGAATACATCTTCTGATTTACATGCATTGAGAATCTTGTGTCTCAGAAATAAATATCTTATTAAGGCTTAATGTCTTAATCCAGGTGACACAGAGAGAACTCTGTGAACTCAAGTAGGCAGCATATATAACATTGGAGTGGCATGGAGAATGTTATCTGAAATGAGAGTATGTGTGAGTTCAAAACAAAAATAAAAACAGCAAATGAAAATTGTCCTGGACTAGTTGATACTAGAAATAATCAAGGAATGATAGAATGATAGAATTGAGAATCACTAAATGCACAGGTTTGGTTGCCCCTAAATTTTTAAAAAGGCACTAAGAATAAGAGTAAATGTTTATGAGACTCTTGCTGTTTGTATAAAATTTTTTATTTTTAATAATTTTATACTTTTAGGGTGCATTTTGGAGCATGATATTAGGTGAATTTCAGTATTTTCAGGCCTGCATTTTAAATTAGAAACCTCGGGCTTCCCCGGTGGCGCAGTGGTTGAGAATCTGCCTGCCAATGCAGGGGACATGGGTTCGAGCCCTGGTCTGGGAAGATCCCACATGCTGCGGAGCAGCTGGGCCCGTGAGCCACAACTACTGAGCCTGCGCGTCTGCCGCTTGTGCTCCACAACAAGAGAGGCCGTGACAGTGAGAGGCCCGCGCACCGCGATGAAGAGCGGCCCCCGCTCGCCGCAACTAGAGAAAGCGCTCGCACAGAAACGAAGACCCAACACAGCTAAAAATAAATAAATAAATAAATAAATAAATAAATAAAAATTAAAAAAAAAAAAAGAAACCTATCATAGAGTTATGAGACTTTAGTAATATGGAAGGCACTTAAGCTCTGGTTTAAAAAAAAAATTATGGTTGTCCTTGGAGCAGCTATGATTTTGTCCGTATACAAGACTGTATTTGTTGAGTTGCTAAGCAGTTAAGAGAACCGTGTCAGTGAGCAACTAAATTGAGATGTGAATGGGGTGATAATCTAGAAAAAACAGACCTGAAAATGGAAAAAGATATAGAAGACAGATTTCTTTCTCATAAACTTGGAAACAGAAGAATCACAAACAAGATTGGTAATCAGGTAATCAGGTCCAGTTTTCACATTGACTATTAAAGGCTAAAATAATGGAGGGAAGATGAAATAACATTCAATCTTTGAGGAAAAAACTAACTAATACAGCTTTGGATTTTGGCAGGGTGGCTCTAATCCCAAAGAAAGAGAATAACAGTTTGCATTTACAGTCTTTTCTAAGTCTTTTGTAAGTACATTTTCATTAATCCTTCAGACTACTTTTGAGCTTCGTTTAAAATCTTAAGAAGGAAATCATCTCTACTTCCTAAGATGCCTGAAAAAAATTACATACTGAAAGTCATAGAAATTACTGCTTTACCTTGATGGCTTCAATTTTTTATGTATTTCTAACTCTCATTTTTTTTGTTTAACACTTTGGCCAAGGAATTTATCATTTGGCAAATATTTATCAATTGCATAATGAGGGTTGGGCCTGAGGCAGTATGTTACACGTGTAGGTGTGCATGTGCGCGTGCACGCGTGTGTGCACACACACACACACACAAGTAAATTTGAAAGTGTATTTTTCCCTTCAGTTCCAGGTGGTGCGGAATCATTCTTCTTAGGTCAGGAGCCTCTGAGCTTTATTTATTTTAGGTGGAGAATTGGCCTGCTCGGTGGTGGTGGTTGTGGTTATGGAGGCAGATTTCTGTTTATTAAGCACTTACTGGGTGCCAGACACTATTAAATTTGTTATACACATTGCTGATTTAATCCTGTCAGTAGTTACTGAGCTGGTTATTAGCATGATTTTTGCAAATGAGGGAACTGAGGCTTTGAAAGTTTAAACAATTCGTCCAAGATCACAGTGCTAGTTAGTTGCTGAGCCAGAATTCTACCAGTGCACCTGAATCCTTGGTGCCCTGCTTGTGATCCCTCTTTGTGGGAAGTGGCACAATGATTCCTTTTTCCTTTTCTTTTTGGGTTATCATTGATGAGCATAAATGTGTCAGTCAACACCTTACTGTAGAGCGATGGTAGGATTGGGAATTTTACTAGTTGGAAATATCTTAAACAAGTAGTTTCTTGCATGTTAGATCGCTCTGTTGACTGAGATCCTTTAATTCATTACTGTTTTAGAACAGGGACTTTGTAGTGTCTTTGTTTTTATTTTTATTTTTGTGACACAATATGATGTAATTTATACCAGCTCAGTCTTGGATGTGAAAATGTCAATAGATATTCTTAACTGTTCCAGCCTTCTCTCTCAGTTACACTCTGTATGCTCACTCCCACTTTCCTGCCCATCCCAAAGCCCACCCACCCATGTCTTATATTCCATATACTCATCTTCTTATTATCACTTACATATTGTATGAGGGTTCAGCTCCACATCTTGTGTCTTTGCTTCTCTCATCCGTATTTCTTCCCAGTATTTTTTATTGTGGTAAAATACATGTAACGTGAAATTTACTGTCTTAACCATGTTTAAGTGAGACAGTTGTACCTGGTTCTGAAAGTGCTGTGGAGAAAGCCCCCGTGCACTGCCCTTGCCGCTGTGGAACCCAGGTGGTTCTTTTTCTGCTTCTGGTGATGAACCACAGTTGTAGTTCTTAGTGCTTGATCACAACTTTTGTCTTTTGTTTTTGTGGCCAAATATAATTTATGGTTCCTCCAGTCCCTAGTTGTAATTTCTACATGTACCGTTGCTAAAAGTACATAATACATGAATGATTTTTTAAAAAATCTGTGAGTGGTGCTTGTTATTAGACTAGCCAACAATTTGACATTTATTTTGCCTTCAATAAGTTCTCAACTTCTAAGAATACCATATATTTGAACCCACTGTTTTACTTACAAAGAAAAAAAATCTGTGTTAAATAGACTAGCGTATCTTTTTGAAAAATATGGTATGGGACTTTTAAAGTTTCATATTGTAGTGTTAAATGATTCATCTACCTTCTTGGTTCATTGTTTATTATGTTACTAGAATACTTCAACACATTTCAGACTTAATTCATAATTCAGTGTGTCTTGGACGTGAATCCATGGTTAAGTGCAAACACACACACACACACACACATACACACACACACACACACACTCTTACATACACTCTTCAGTTTTATTTTTTAAACTTTTCCCCTCATAACTCTGCTAGTTTATCACAGTGTTATGGTAAGAAAGATTAACATCCTACCGGAAGATACAACTAGGCAGTAATAGGTAGTTTTTTTGTTTGTTTGTTTATTCATTCATTCCTTTATTTGCCTATGGATGTCCAACTGTTTCAGTATCATTTGTTGGAAAGGCTGTCTTTCCTTTGTTGCATTGCTTTTGCATCCTCATCAAAATCATATTTGTGTAGATTTATTTTTGGATTCTCTGTTCAGTTATAGTGATGTATGGATTTATCCTCTGCCTTTAACAGTCTTTATGACTGTACTTATATATAAGTCTTGAAATCAGGTAGTCTGATTCTTCCTACTTTTCTTCTTTTTCAAAATTGTTTCAGCTGTTCTAGTTCGTTTGCCTTTCCACATAAATTTTAAGATAATATTGTTTATGTCTTCAAAAAATCTTGCCATTATTTGGATAGAAATTGCACTAATCCTATATACCAACTTGAGAAGAATTGACATTTTTACTATGTTGCATCTTCCAATTCATGAACATGGTATGTCTCTCCATTTATTTGGATTGTATTTGATTTCCTTCATCAGAGTTTTGTAGCTTTCAGCTTACAAGTAATATACTTGCTTTGTTAGATTTACAATAGGTAGTTTAGAGTAGCTTAGGCCTAATGGACAAGCCTTATCTTCAGTTTAGATGATGTCTGTTATGTTAATATGTAGTTCTTCACTAAAGAAACATCAAATGTTGATTGTATTTTACTTTTGGTAGAGAACTTTGTTTAAGAATTAGGAGAAATTTGAATGCCGCAGTTCAAGTTAAGTACCCTTGTTGCTTCACTGTAAGTTTTGTTAGTAGAAAACTGTTCTGTCCTTTATATGCATTGCAGGCTATTTTCTCTTTCTAGGTAATCCTAAGGAAATTGTTAGAACTCCTTTCCCCAGGTGTGTGTGTATGTGCACGCGTGCATGCATGCATGCGTGTGTGTGTGTTTCCCTAAAGAAACAATGCTAGTGATCTTTGCTCTGACTAGTCTGTTTGCTCTAACTGTGCTTAGTATTTCTCTTTAAGGCCATCCTTGGCATCTGAGGCATTGAAACTGACATTTTGTTAAGAAATGCCTTACAATGGGGCCTCCTTTTCAGCAGCTGGGCCCTAATTCACTTAAGAATCCCTCACTCCTGATTTCACAATCTTCTTCTTTAAGGATCAGGTATACTTTTCCCATGACTATCAACCAGAAGCCATCAAACAGAATAGAAACTATTTGAAATAAGAGTGTAGGTTTTTTTTCACTTTTTAAAGATTTGCAGCATATTCTTGGAGAATAAGTGTAGTGAAGATTAGAATTACATATGCCTACATTATACCTTAGGTTAGTAATATATGCAGGTTATATTTTAATGTTTATGATCTCTGTTTTTTCTTTTTAATAATTATTCCTCTTTTCTGTGATTGGGACTCTGCTTTTTATAAGTATTATGTTTGAATGTTTAAACCGGCTTCATTGAGGTATAAATTACATAAAATTCATCAATTTAAAGTGTACAGTTGGATGAGTTTTTTTTTATTTTTTAATTAAAACAATTTTAACCTTTTCATTTTGAAATAATTTCCAACTTTCAAAAACATTGGAAGAATAGTACAAAGATGCTTGTATATCCTTCATCCAGCTTCCCCAAATGTTGACAACTTACATGACCACAGATCAATGATCAAAATCAGAAAATTAACATTGATTCAATACTACTAAATAATCTACATATCTTATTCAAATTTTGCTAATTGTCCCACTAATCTCCTTTTTCTGGTCCAGGATCCAGTCCAGGATCTTATCTGCATTCAGTTGTCATGTCTCCTTAGTCTGCTTCAGTTTAGAACAGTTAATCTTTCTTTCTTTCTTTTTTTTTTTTTAAATAATTGATAGATTTTATTTTATTTTGGCCCAAAATATATGCATTCTGTCTCACTGTGACTTCTCCTTTTGTGGGGTATCTTTTTTGGTGAGTTCCAGTGTCTTCCTGTTGATGATTGTTCAGCAGTTAGCTGTGATTCCAGTGCTCTCACAAGAGGGAGTGAGCACACCTCCTTCTACTCTGCCATCTTGAACCATTCTCCTCAATCTTTCTTTATCTTTCAGGACTTTGACAATTTTTAAAAAAATTAATTAATTAATTATTTATTTTTGGCTGTGTTGGGTCTGCGTTTCTGCACGAGGGCTTTCTCTAGTTGCGGCAAGCGGGGGCCACTCTTCATCGCGGTGCGCGGGCCTCTCACTATCGCGGCCTCTCTTGTTGCGGAGCATAGGCTCCAGACGCGCAGGCTCAGTAATTGTGGCTCATGGGCCCAGTTGCTCCGCGGCATGTGGGATCTTCCCAGACCAGGGCTCGAACCTGTGTCCCCTGCATTGGCAGGCAGATTCTCAACCACTGCGCCACCAGGGAAGCCCGACTTTGACAATTTTGAAGAGTCAGTTATTTTGTAGAATGCCCCTCAAATTGGGAAATCTATTCTTAAAGTATGGCCTCTCCCCTTCATACTTCTCCAACCCAAATTCTGGAAGCGTATTAGGGTTCTGCTCTTGTGAGCAAACATGTGCTAAGGGAAAAATGGTGAAACCATGCCAAATAGATATTAATTTCTTCTACACTTTAGGGATATCCTGAAATACAAGGCCTCATGCAATTCATCTCATAAAGCTTATATGGTTGAGTCTGAAATTCAGTCATTCTTTTCAAAGAAACAATCAAGTAGAATTTAATTAGCTGCAAACAACAGAAGCAGCAAACTCATACTGGTTCAAGCCATAGAGAAGATGTATTGGCCCATGTAACTGAGCAATCTGGAGGTAAGTTGAACTTCAGGCAAGGGCTGGCTGACCCAGGCCTTCTCGGGTCTTTCTTGACATGTGTGTGCGGCTGTGGGAACCATCACCACAGTCAAGGTATGTAATATTTCCATCACCCCCCAAAATTCCTTGTCCCTTAAGCATTTAATCTCCTCCTTCTACACCTGGCCTTTGGCAAACACTCATCTGCTTTCTGTCATGATAATTTTGTTGGTTTTAGAATTTTATATAAATTGAACCATATAAATATGTATTCTTCTGTGTTTGGCTTTTTTGATCTGTATAATGTTTTCAATATTCATCTATGTCAATTAATATTTTGGTAGTTCATTCTTTTTTTTATTATTGTGTGGTATTTCATTGTATGAATGTACCACAGTTTGTTTATCCCATCCCCATTTAATGGACATTTAGATTGCTTCTAGTTTTTGGCTACAGTGAATAAAACTGCTGTGAACATTTGGGTAAATACCTCTGAATGGGATTGCTGGGTTGTATGCTAAGTATGTACATGGTATGTTGAATTTTATGAGGCACTAGGCTAGAGTCTTTTGCATTTCCACCAGTAGTGTATGAGTTCCAGGTACTCTGCAACCTTGCCAAAAGTTGGTATTATCAGAATTAAAGATTTTAACAATCCTAATGGGTGTGTGATGACATTTCATTATGCTTTTAATTTCCCTAATGACTAATGATGTTGACCATCTTTTCAGCCCTTATTTGTGATTCATATATCTCCATTGATAAAGTGTTTGTTTATATCCTTTGCACATTTTAAAAATTGGGTTGTTTGTCTTTTTGTTGGGTTTTATGAGTTCCATATATATATATATATATATATATACACATATATACATATGTATATATACACACACACACACACACAATTCTGTATATTACATATATACAATTCTCTATAGAATTCTGTGTGTGTGTGTGTATATATATATATAAAATTATGTCTGTATACACACATTCATATATAAATATGTGTATGTGTATATGTGTGTTTTGTGAATATTTTCTCTCAGTCTATACTTGCCTTTTTTTGTTTGTTTTAACAATCTCTTTTGAAGAGCAAAAGTTTTAAGTTTTGATGAAGTCCATTTTATCAGTTTTTTCTTTTATGATTCATTTTCTATCTAAGAAATATTTGCCTACAACTATACCTCAATTATAAAAGAAAAAGTTGCCTAACTGAAGGACACAAAAGAATTTCTCCTATATTATCTTTTAGAAATTTTATGGTTTTACTCTTATTTAACTCTGTGATTCATTTTGGGTTGATTTTAAGATATGATGTAAGGTAAAGGTCAGTGTTCACTCTTTTCCATATTGATTTCCAGTTGTATTAGCACCATTAGTAGTCTTTTCTAGATTAGGTTACCTAATCTAGTTAGATTACCTTGGTACCTTGTTGAGAATCATTTGATCATGTAAGCATGGGTATATTTCTGTGCTTTATTCTGTTCCCTTGATGCATATGTCTGTCCTTGTAATAATACCACCCTGTCTTGATTACCATAGCTTTATAATAAGTTGTGAAATCAGGTAGTGCAAGTATTTCGACTTTGGTCTTTTTCAAAATTGTTTTGGCTCATCTAGGTCTCTCTAGACCATAGGTATTTTAGAATCAGCTTGCCAATTTCTACAAAGAAGTCTGACAGAATTTTGATTGGGATTGCATCAGATCTATGGATCAGTTGGTAGAGAATTGATATCTTAATGATATTGAGTCTTTTAATCCATGAACCTTGTATGTATCCAATTTATTAACGTCTTTTAAAAATTTCAGCAGTGTTTTCTAGTTTTCAGTGCAGAGCTTTTTCACATATTTTATTTCTAGGTGTTTTATGCTTTGATGCTTTAATAAAGAACATTATAGTTTTTTTCATTGTCAAATTTTTTGTTGCTAGTGTATAGAAATGGAATTGATTTTTAAATATTTGTATCTTGCGATTTTGCTAAATTCACTTATTAATTAAATAGCCTCTTGGTAGGTTCTTTAGTATTTTCTACATAGATGCCAATGTAGTCTATAAATAAAGACAGTTTTACTTCTTTGCTTCCAATCTCTATGCCTTTTATTTGTTTTTCTTGGCTATTACAGTGGCTAGGGCTTCTAGTACAGTGTTAAATAGAAGTGGTGAGAGTGGGCATCCTTGCCTTGTTCCTGATATTAGGAGGACACATTTAGTCTTGCACTATTAAGTAAGATATTAGCTGTAGGTTTTTCATAGATGTCCTTTTATCAGGTTAAGGAAGCTTCCTTCTGTTCCCAGTTGGCTGATTTTTTTTGGGGGGGGGTTGCTGGTGGTTATGAGTGGGTGTTGAATTTTGTCTAATGCTTTGAGCATTAATTCATTTATTGAGATATTTATTATTAATTCATTTATTGAGATGTGGCTTTAAAATATTTGTTTAGTATTATTGATAGAGTATTATTTTAAGAATATTAAATCAATCATATTCCTGGAATAAACCTACTATGTCAAGGTATATTATATTTTTTATATATTGCTGAAATCTGCTTAATTGCTTATAAGGGATATTGGTTTAGAGTGTCCTTTTTATATATTATCTGCCTGATTTTAGTATCGCATTAATCCTAACCTTATAAAATGAGTTGGGAAATATTTCCTCCTCTTTATGTAGTTTATATAACACTGTAATATAAAACATACAATTTAATTATTTTATATGTGGAATTATATAAATTATCCTCAACTTTTTCTCTCCTCTTTTTCCTTAAAGTAGATTTTAACTAAGTTTATGTTACAAGCTGGTTTAATATTTTATAATGAAAAATTAATATTTTTAATATTAGGGTTTTTTTTAACAGCAGAGGGAAAAAGCTCTGTGATTTAAAAAATAGGTGTCCAGGGACTTCCCTGGCAGTCCAGTGGTTAAGATTTTGTGCTTCCACTGCAGGGGGCTGGTGAGGGTTTGATCCCTGGTTGGGGAACTAAGATCCCATATGCTGTGCAGTACGGCCAAAAAAAAAAAAAAGCGCAAAGATTTCACACACACAAGAAAAATAGGTGTCCAATAATTTTAGGACAGTAAGCCTTTTCATAAAAAATTTGGCAAGTGTAGAATGTGTGAAGACACAATACTTACATAGTTATTTAACGTTTGGAATCCATTGTCTTCTCAATGTTATTTCACAGCATTTTCTCAAAATACTATAATTTTTATTAACAGCATTTTTAATGACTATGTGATCTATCATGTGAATTTATAATAATTATACCATTGATAATTGGAATTTTATTCTGTTTCTGATTTTTTAATGTAATTTTAATTTTTTTATGTAAACCTTTGTTTTCTGGTATCTTTTTTTAAAAGCTCTTGATGTATTTTATTGGAACTGCTTTTCCATATACTACCACAGTTTGTATTTCCTCATGCAGAAAGTCTTGGCTGATTTGATAGGTAAAAGTAGTGTCTTACTGCTCTTAATTCCATTTCTGTAATTACTTGGGAAATATTTTTAAAAATCTCTTGAAGTCTTTTAGACTAGTCACTCAGAAGAGTTATGCAACAGAAGTATTAAAGGGAAATAAATATATGGAAAATAAGTTCCTGAAGTAAACACAAATAGAAAAACAAAGGCATAAGGCAGTGGAATTTATATAACATAAGAAAAGGGAAAGGGGTTTTAGTTTGTATTAAATGGTCTTATTAGTTTACTAGGAAATGGATAGAGTGATATAAGAGCCATGAGTCTCATATTCTGATTTCTTCAAAATATACCAACACTTCATAAACTTAGTGAAAGAATCTCAGTACTTACAAGCTTGCTTTTTATGGCCTATGTTTGATGAAAGTTTTTTTGGGAATTAGCTACCTGTTAGCTAAAAATAGGTGTCTGGAACACAGAGACCACACTAAGCCTTATAACTACGATATTGATCCACTCAAAGGTAGTAATTTGAAAGAAATGAAAGAAAATGCAGTGAAACTCAAAACTGTGTGAAGGGACGGGCAGAAAATTTGGCCTTTATAGTAAATTTAATAGACAATACAATTTAAGAATGTGGATAATTGACAAAAACTTAGAGGAGAAGGAAAAGTGGAGGAGAATAAGTTTGAATTGATGTATGTTTTGGTGGACAAAAGAAAACGTGAACTTTTTTTTTAATACATTTATTTATTTATTTTTGGCTGCATTGGGTCTTCGTTGCTGCCCACGGGCTTTCTCTAGTTGCGGTGAATGGGGGCTTCTCTTCGTTGTGGTGCGTGGCCTTCTCGTTGCAGTGGCTTCTCTTGTTGCAGAACATGGGCTCTAGGCGCTCGGGCTTCAGTAGTTGTGGCACGTGGGCTCAGTAGTTGTGGCTCACGGGCTCCAGAGCACAGGCTCAGTAGTTGTGGTGCACGGGTTTAGTTGCTCTGTGGTATGTGGGATCATCCCAGACCAGGGATCGAACCCGTGTCCCCTGCATTGGCAGGCGAATTCTTAACCATGGCGCCACCAGGGAAGTCCCGAAAATGTGAACTTTCAAGTAGAACCTTGGTGTATATCTTTTTCATAGTAGGTAAATTCATTTATAACCTCTTTGTTCCCACAAAACATCTGAGGCAGCTTACACAAAACACATTGATTAAAATAGTTAAAAAAAGAAAAAGGAAAGAAAATCAGGACAAATGAACAAATCATAACTCTCAAGTGTCAATCATAGGATTAAGCTTTGTATTTGGCTATAAGCTTCCTGGGAATAAAGGCAAAAAGGAAACCAGTCATTTACATAGAAAGGAGGGGGCTGTACCATTTTCTGAAATCCGAGACATAAGAACTGTGCTGTACCAGATGAGTAAAAATTTTTACTGATTGAGGATGTATGAGTTAATATAAAAAATTTAAATCACCAAAATGATAAAATCTTTCAGTATATTTGAGACTCTAACGTTAAACACTATAGTAGGCATAAGTGATTTGAACTCTTTTTTTTCAATTTTTATTTATTTAATTTCTTGAAGTATAGCTGACTTATATTAGTTTTAAGTATACAACATAGTGATTTGATATTTTGAGAGATTATACATCATTCAAAGTTGTTATAAAATATTGACTGTATTCTCTGTGCTGTATATTATATCCCTGTGATTATTTATTTTATAACTGGTAGTTTGTACCTCTTAATCCGCTTCACCTAGTTTGCTTTTGCCTCCACCCATCTCCCCTCTGGTTTGTTCTCAATATCTGTGAGTCTGTTTCTCTTTTGTTACATTTGTTAGTTTTGTTTTTTAGATTCCACATATAAGTGAACACATATGGTATTTGTCTTTTTCTGTCTGACTTATTTCACTAAGCATAATACTCTTCAGGTCCATCCATGTTGTTTCAGGTGGCAAGGTTTCATTATTTTTTATGGCTGAGTAATATTTCATTATATATACAGTATATACCACATCTTTATCCATTCATCTGTCATTGGGCACTTCCATATCTTGGCTATTATAAATAATGCTTCTATGAACATAGGGGTGCATATATCTTTTCTAATTACTTTTTTGTTTTCTTTGAAAAAATACCCAGAAGTGGAATTGCTGGATCATATGGTAGTTTCATTTTTAATTTTTTGAGGAGTCTCCATACTGTTTTCCATAGTGGCTGCACCAATTTACATTCCTACCAACAGTACATGAGGGTTCCCTTTTCTCCACATCCTTACCAACACTTGTTATTTGTTGTATTTTTGATAATAGCCATTCTGACAGGTGTGATATGATATCTTATTGTGGTTTTGATTTGCATTTCCCTGATGATTGGTGACGTTGAGCATCTTTTGATGTGCCTTTTGGCCATCTGTATGTCTTCTTTGGAAAAATGCCTATTCAACATATGTATATGTATAACTGAACCACTTTGCTCTACACCTGAAACTAACACAACATTGTAAGTCAACTATACTCCAATGTAAAATAAAAATCAAGGGAAAACTAAAGAAAAAAAATGAAAAAAGAAAAAGAAAAAAGAAGAAAAATGCCTATTCAGGTTCTCTGCTCATTTTTAACCAGATAATTTTTTAAACTCTTTTTTATACATCTTGGTATTTATGTATTTATCCCATCTTTCTGTTGTTCATTGAGAAGATACTGTGCACTCAGCATTGTTGCCAGGGCTTTGAAAGGCTACAGAGGCACTTAATGTTGTCCCTGTAATGTGAAAGCTTAAGTTCTAGATGGAAAGGCAAATGAACAACAGGAAACACTTAGAAAATAATTACACATAAGCTCAAAGGTACTTGCTGTAAATACATTGATGTGGACTGTTACTGGACCTGGGTCTTGAAGTATTTGGCTGAGTGGGAAATAAGCTGTGGGGTTGGTAGGAGTTCTGCTGCTGCAAAGGTGAGGTGCACCTGGGCTTCATCCTTTCAGTTCAGTTCAGAGCCCAAACAACATTGGACTGGACAATCAGAGGCCACTTTCATACCCTCTGCAAAGGATGATCACCACTGATACCCATTAAAGAACATGAATATTACCTTGAATATTTTTATGACAGTTGAGAAACATAGATTGAAAAGATGAGATGGTTCTTTTTCATCTTTGAATTCTCAGTGTTTACCATATTACTTTGCGTATTATAAAGACTTAATAAACGTTTATTGAATGAATGACTAAAAAGAAAAATGGGGAGAGAGGTGTTCTATAACCATTTGTAAGAGAAGTAAAATATTAATCAATAAAAATAGAAACCTTTTTAAAGAGTTTTAAAGAAAGGATTGGATGATGAGGGCTGTTAATTTTTCTAATACAGTTATGGTGACAACTTGTCAGTATTGTGTTTGTTAGAATCTAGTTTATCTTTGGGACTTAAGTGAAACAATACTAATTTATAGGAAGTTGTATGTACTTACAAAATAATCCCATGTGTGAAGTCACTTGTCACTAACCTGGCAAAGAAACCACAGATTTCGAATAGCTGAATGTAGTTGCAGGTGAAGCATTGCTCCTTAATTATCAGAGTTCTTTTATTACCTTCTTTATTACCAGTCAACTTGCTGGACTGTTAAATATTTGATATTTCTGGCACCTAGTATAGTGTCCAACAGTATATATGCAGTGTGTAAACAAATGTTTCTTAAGTGTTTTCTACATATGGGATGTGGAGTAGAAGTGGTTTAAGACAGGATTCATTTTTTTTCTAATTTATTTTTAAAAAAATTAATTTTACTGAAATATAGTTGATTTACAGTGTTGCATTAATTTCTACTATACAGCAAAGTTATTCAGTTATACATATATATACATTCTTTTTCATATTCTTTTCCATTTTGGTTTATCATAAGATATTGAATATAATTCCCTGTGCTATACAGTAGGACCTTGTTGTTTATCCATTCTATGTATAATAGTTTGCAGCTGCTAATTCCGAACTCCCAGTCTCCCCACCCGCTTTGGCAACCACAAGTCTGTTCTCTATGTAAAACAGGATTCTTGATATGAGTAGCTTATGTACTCTTCCAGTTGACATGAATAGATACACAGATAACAATTAGTATAGCATTGTAAAAACATAATTCAACAGCTATGCCAGTTTGGAGAAGGAAAGGGATCTCTAATTTGTTAAAGGAAACACTGATTAATCTTTAAAACAAAGATAGAAATTCATTAATTTATTCAGTCACTTTTTACTGGTTATAGAAAGAAAAGGAAGCATGCATCGTTTTGCACTTCTTTTGACAAGTATGTGTGCAGCCATCTAACGCCTTGCTAATCTGTTTGAACACAAAAATTGTAAATCATTATTTTAACAGGAATTTAGCCGTTTGCAAATAGGTGAATATTTATAGCCAGAAGGTTGCTACAAGGCAGCTCTTATAGTGTCAAATAAATGCTAAAAAATCCTTCACCAAAGAATAGGAGGTATTTATAAATAAGAAGGCTTAAAAATGTCCATATACAAATGCCATAATAGTAAGATTGAATGGAGAAGATAACTGGGCAGAAGACCACATTTACATTAGACAAAATGTAGGGGAAATTTTAGGGAGGAAACTCATGTAGGGAAAATTTCTGTTAGTCAAAGGGGATTTTAGATAAGAAATCTAGGTCTAAATTAAAAAGATAAGGGATGAATTTAGAGGGAGGATAAGGACTGAACCTAGGGATAGTAATGGGATAAGGTCATGTTACCTATACTTTTAAAATAATTAATTAATTAATTAATTAATTAATTTTTGGCTGTGTTGGGTCTTCGTTGCTGCGTGTGGGCTTTCTCTAGTTGTGGCGAGTGGGGGCTACTCTTCGTTGCGGTGCACAGGCTTCTCATTGCGGTGGCTTCTCTTGTTGCTGTAGGCGCGCGGGCTTCAGTAGTTGCAGCACACGGGCTCAGTAGTTGTGGCTCATGGGCTCTAGAGCACAGGCTCAGTAGTTGTGGTGCATGGGCTTAGTTGCTCCACGGCATGTGGGATCATCCAGGACCAGGGCTCGAACCCGTGTCCCCTGCATTGGCAGGCGGATTCTTAACCACTGCACCACCAGGGAAGTCCCTCCTATACTTTTATATTCTTACTCATTCATTAATATTTCATGATTGCCGCCTCAATCCAGTCTGTAAAGAGCAATTTAGGAAGTATTTTTCGTACTTTAGTTTGCCTAGTTGTCAGAAAAGATATAAGTTATTTGCTCGCTAAACCTGGTTTTTTTTCCATGTATCTACTCATACTCACATGTAAAAGTGATGAGGATGATGGGGAGCCAGTTGTAGGTCTCCTTACTTCTGGGGATGTGCCTTAGGACACTGAGATGAACTGTTCTGGAGCACATTTTCCACAGTGCTTTCTGTTTTTTTACACAGTTTACTTCTCTGAGATGTTCAATTTTCCAAAGAATTAAATATTTGATATGAATTTTATATGCACATGAGATGGTGGAGGTGGCACAAGGTGGGCTTTGCCGTGGGAGAATTTGTGAGGACACGGGTGCAATATTCAGGTAAGAAGTTCTGAGAACCCAGAATGGATAGAAGGAGAGGGGGGAGTGTGAGCCACGTGCCCTTGAGCTTGGCCGTCGATGGGGAAAGGCTGGCCCAGGAGGACCGGGCAAGGAGAGTGTGGGGAGTTGCCATCAAAGTCTAGTGTCCAGAGGGTACATAGCACTCAGACTTACTCCAGACTGATGTCGGTGTCCAGGATGGTTCACTGGTGTATGGGATACAACAACATGAGTGTCTTCTTACTGCCAATGCTGCCAGGTCTGTGGTGACATTGATACAGTTTTGGGTGGTCTCCTTGTGTGGAGGAGGAAGTAGCTATGGCTGGGGGAGTGGGTGTTGGTCTCAGGAGCAAGGGGTGGTCTCTCTGGGCCTGGTGAATGGCAGTACCGAGGCAGGGAATTTGGGCTCCAGCCAAGCGATCTGGGCCCCAGAGTGGGTCCCATTCCAGCAAGTGCATTGAAGTGAGCTCACCCCAGTCTGGCAGGGTCTTGGACAGAACCACTGTGGTCCTGGAGCAGGGGCAGGAAGGACAGGTGGGACGTAGTAGTACTTGCGTTTATATTTAACCTTACCTTTTGAATAGTCTTTTTATATTTGGGCAAGTTTTCCCAATAAATCTAGCCTTGCTAATGTAGGAGTCAGTCTTGCCAATATGGAAAGCTGTACTCAAATTTTCATCCTCTTTTGTAGCCAGATTTATAGGCGTATGACTTAGACTTAACCTGTTAGACTCACTTCCCATGAGACTTCAATTAGAACTGAGGAAGCAGATTCTGCAGAGAGCTTCCACTTGTGCTGGTGGAGGTGGAGGGTGCAGCAGGGGCTTCCCAGTGGTTGATTGCAGTGATGGCCATTTTCTAATCACTCCTGTATTGTGACATGGTTGGGACTTTGTTCCTGGAAGCTTAACTTTGACCATATTTCTTAATCTTCCCAATAATTTTGTGAGATGCGCAGTAACCTCTTAAACTCCTTTTCTGCTAATCAACCAGGGTCAGCTTCTTTTGTGTTCAACTAAGGGCCATGGCTGGGCCTGGCTTACCTAGGAGAAAAGGCAGCAAATGAAGACAAGGCTTCATCAGAGTCCACCTAGTAACTGGCTGCAGCTGAGTGTGTGGGGTCAGCCAGTCAGTGCTTGCTGCTGAGTAGGAGTGAAGCTGGCTAGGGATTGACTCCCAGATCCACCAGGACTCATTTCAGATTGCGTTTTGGGGGTGAGTTGGAACAGAAATGGAAAACAACTGTGTTGATAATTGGTCTGTTTGGCTGTTCAGTGTATGAAACAGTGATTTTAGTTTTGGATATGTTTAGTTTGAGGTTCCAATAGAATTACTCATTTTTGGAGATATCTGGCATGTAACTGGAAATGCAGTTCTAACATTCAGAAAAGAGATAGGAGATAGAAGTGATTTATTCAACTCACAGTTCTTTCAAGGCTCTGTTGAAGTTGGATGAGAGCAACATGGAATGAGGAGAGGAGGGTTGAGGGCAGGCCTTGGGGAGTGTTCATACTTGTGGGGAAGATTGGGGAAAGAGAGCATGAAGAAGGCTGGAAAGAAGTGTTCTGAAAGGGTGGAAGGGAGCTCAGTGGGTGTGCTGTCGGGAAGCTGAAGGGAGGTAGAGAGCTCCCAGGAGCAGGTAGGAACCAGCTCCTACGAAGGGCGTAAAGACAGAGGAGAGGCCATCGGTATTTTTGTGACTTTGGAGAAAGTCATGGAAAATAGAATAAAACCTTACAGTAGCAGAGCGAAGGACTGAGGTAATATCTGGAACAATAGAGGTTAAGTGGAGATTCTGGTCAGATATTGTTAGATTTGGAATCTAAATCATAAAATAAACTATGAAACTAGGGAACAACCCATATCTTTGTCCTTAACAGTTTTTTATCAGGCTTTTTTAAAATCAGGTTATTAATAAGTTCATCTGAGTCATTGCACCGATGTATCAAATCCTTTTGTTTTAATGAGGCAACAGCTGTCTAGTGCGGAAAACTTGGGAAAATATTCTGCTTTACGATTTTAGTGTTCATTAAACATTATTATGTAAGCTGTAAACAAATGTTAGAGAACTTAAATGTTTGTGACATCTGTGTTTTTATCGTGAATGTTAGGTGTTCTCTTGTATTACAGTGACCATTGTTAACAGTTTGACATCGCTTTATATTTCTGCCAGACTATTCAATGATAGCTATTTGCATTCTGTCTTTTCTTCCTTTTATTCTAGTTTTTCCCCATCCTCATGAACAGTGACTTCATTATTATTGAATGAGAGGCTTGACTGCTGTGGTTGGTTAGAACCTCTGTGGCTCAGGATTTTCTTTTTTTCTGCATTTTGAAGTGCTGTCTTTTTATATTTTCATTTTCTCTATTTTAAAGAGCTGTCTCTTTATGTTTGATATTCTGATAGAATTATCTGCTGAAAATGAAAGTCTGTGCTCCTTGAATTCTGGGTTCAAAATAATCATCTAGAATAGATATGATACTAGAGCAAGATGAAAGATGCCAAGATGCCAGACTTCACTTACAAAGGTTTATTATCAACAAGACTGGATCTTGATTTGTACCAGTCTTAAAAATGTATCTTGCATTGTAATTTGAGCTACGGTATTTCATCAGACATACAGTTTAAATTTATAGGATCCTATTTTTTTGCCTTAATTTATGTAGTCAAATAGAAGACATTAAATTCAAAAAGTATGTCTTAAAATAAAGATATATTTATATGTTCTGTCATTATTTTTGTGCAAAGTGTTTTAAAATGAATTGTTCTTAATTTGTGGAAGATGATCTGAATATAATTACATATCATAGAACTTGTAAGGATTCTTCAGTGGTTGTCTAGTTCAGAATCTAAACCCTCATATAAATTATTCCCTTATGTAAACGAAAGCTTAAAGTATCTTTTAGTTATTAGTTTTGCCTGTGACCTGATCCTAGGCAGCATACACGGTGGTAGAGTTAACTCCTGGCCCGTCCCCAAGATGAAGGAGGTGAGGCCCGGCAAGGCTGACTTGCACCTGGGTGGCATCTGGTGAAGAATGGAGGTCTGCTAGGGATTTTGAATTCCTAGCCTGATATCTGTCTTGTTTTAATAAACTATTCTGACATAGATGTTTATAATTCATATGTCTAAAAATTAAATATTTTTAAAATGTTTTTTGTCAGTAGCTGTATTGAGTTTGCTAACTACTGAAATACAGAATTTTACTTAGACACCAAGTTGCTATACCAAAAAAACCCCACCTAACTTTTAAATCATTTTATTAGAACTCATATGTGTCAGAATTCAGTGGCAGTAATACCATTTACATTTTTTCTTGTTGGGATTTCCCTGTAGTGTATTGCTAGTCTACAAATGACAGCGTTTTATGCTAAACAGGTTTTTTTCTTAGATGCAGCAGAGCTCTGTTTACACTGTGACCTTTCAGAATAAATTGGCAAGCATGTCAAAGCTAAGAAGGGTTGGGAAAACAGTTTCTTGCCAATGAATCTTTGGGATGCTCCATTTACTTGAAATTTTAAACAATGAGCTAAAGGACCATGTTGAAGAGTGAATGTTGCAAAATGATGATTAATGAGGAGCTTGTCTCTTGGGATTCACTTCAGGTCCTGTTTACAGTGTTAGCCCAGAGTTACTCCTTGTAACACAAATGGATGATTTTTATAATATGAACACACAAGGTTAGTATAGTAAGGTAGTAATTAAGCAAGACATTAAAAGCCTCATGTCCTTTGCCTTTTTCACTTTGAAGTTGACTTGTTAGCCTATCAGAAAGCTTATTTTCATTTCTTCATTAGTATTGTACGGAGGATTTGAGGTATTCTTCTGACAATTTATATTTATTATATATATGTATATACTTTTTTTGTCTGAGAAGTTCTAGGTTTAGGGACATATTTTAATAGACTTTTATGTATTTTCACATAGTTCATCATTATTCAAATAAGCATGTGTATAAACTTCATTTTAAGCCAGTGAGCTGAGAAATGCTGCAGTTGATAATATATAAAATTAAGCAGGATCAATATGTTGATGGTTAACACGGAAGAGATCTAAAAGGCCCCAGTGCCAAATATGAGACAACACAAACTTTACATTAGACCCTGTTGTCCTGAATGGGGTTGAGGGTAGGAACCTTGACATTTGGAACAATGTGAATGTGGTGGGTGAGGCTGTGGTAAAGTCGGGAAACCTGAGGGCAGCAGAATTGGGTCTGGTATGATATCCACAGTCACTGGGCTGTAGGATTTAAGTTAAAGGTACAGGGCCTAAGTCCTTTTGAGAGAATTATGGTGAAGGAGCAAACTAAGCTTGGTACGTGCAAAGCCAGGGGAAGCTTCACGTTGCCTGAATGAACAGTTTAGTGCTGAAGGACCAGGGCTGTCGTGGAGTAGCTCCTGGAGCAGTGCTCACTGTGGGGAAGGGTGCAGGTTAGTTCAGTAATGATCCCACAAGCCGGTCAGTCAGCCAGTTAGTGGAGGAGCTTGAAGAGTCTGTGTCTGAAGGTGGTCTTAGACATTTTGGCTCTGTTTGGAGGTCCTTCTTGTGTGTGCCTGCGTGTGTGTGTGCCGTAGGCATGCCTGTGGGTGCACATGGGGGGTGTGTGTGTATCCCACAAGGTTTTGGCTTGATTGAAGCCCCATCAGTTCTATTCAAACTATGTACTGAGCATTTGCTTTTTAATACCTTATTTCCTAGGAGTAGCATTCTTGTGTTTTGACTTTGGGCTGACCAGAAATCTTTGTCTATGAGGCCAGCTGTGGGTGGATGGATGCAGAGGTAGAGATGGGTGTGTTTTAAGCCAGCATGGATTGTGAAAAAGCACATTTATTTCAGTAAATTACGAGAAAAACAAAACAAACAAAACATAGATTTAACTTAAACATTAGATACTCCCAGAAAGTAGAGATTCTTTTCACTGTTTATTTACTCAGGTTAGCTCTCTGGAGTTTAACTAAAAGACCAACACAAATCAAATACTTGTTTGTCACAAAGACATCTTACAGTGCTTGAAGTAATGTACCTTATTAATGTAAGGATAGTAAAAGTTTTTTAAGCTGCATCAAAGGAGAGATTAAACAAAATTGAAAGTCTGGCCAGAGAAAAACAACCAGATTTTAAATATTTTGTTAATTATATGAGAACAGATGCAAAAGATATGAGCAATTGCCTGACTCCAGAAGATAACCTGAGAAAGTGCTAAAATAAAGGTATTTAAACTGTAAAGTAATTGGTAAATAGCAGATCAAGGGTAGAGATCTTTGCATTAGCTTCACTAAAAGACTCTATCAAATTTGGGAAACTCTTATATTAAGGAGATTAAATTACCATTAAATCAAAGAAATGCTTACACAGTAATTCTGGTCTGTAATTTAAGGGGATCTTATTTATGCAGAATAGTACATTAAAAAGACCATCAAGTTGGATAATTCAAATCAGAAGAGATTGGAACGTGCATTTCTCACTTAAGTTACTTCACCTGATGCTAAAATACTTTTTTCATCTGCAGTCTTTATGAAAAAGTTATTATTAATCTTGATGCAGACAGTATAATTTGAGACAACTAAGATATATTAATTATAAAATGAGCTAACAAGAGTCTCTTTGGATCTTTTATATATTTACAAACAAATGCTATTCAGATAACTAAAAAAAAAAACGCTTGAATGGTGTTCCCTCAAGCACGAGGTAGAGGAATAATGAATGAAGGAACAAACATACATACACATAAAACATTTTTTTCTTGGTTAAGTAAGTAACTATAGAATTATACTTAGGAATAGCTTTGACTTTTCAAACTTTTCTGACATAAAGTATGTACTGTATCTAGTTTTTTTGGTCTGATTGTATATTTAAATTATATTTTTATTTCCTTTCCTTTTTGAGCAAATAATATTTGTTCATTTGATTTGGATTCTAAACACATTTTTTTTTTCATGGAATTATTTAAAATTTTTCATCGTGTGGTCTAATTTATAATAACATTAGACATTTGACTCAAAGACTGGAAATCTCCTTCGAGCATGTGAAACATGTGGTCAACATAAGTTTAATGGTCTCTTTAAAAACCAGGTAATTCTCAGAAGCTAGAAGTTGTTAATAGTCTGGGTAACGATGAGGGTCATTTAGGAATACAACTCCAAGGTACTTTCAGGAGGCCAAGGATCGGACAGACAGAGAGTGGCAGAGACAACAGTAAATCATGCTTTTCAAAAATAGTGTACCTTCTTATTAATTCATTTTCTCTCCAGCGATCAGTTGAAGTGTTTTAAAATAGATGGAAATTCAGAATGACAGGGTCTTTTAGTCAAATATAAACCTTTTTGTGCCCAGAATGGACTCTGTACCTAGGCTTCAGAGTCAGATATCAGTTTTATGTTATGAAGGAGTTTTAAAACTTATGTATGTGTAGACAGCTGACTCAGCACTTCTCTTCACACAAACATTACAATTCAAGTATGATGTTTGAAGATAATGTAAAGTAGCTCATGTAGTATTTACTAGGATATAATTTACATATAATGAAAGTCATACATTTAAACTATACAAGTCTCTAACATTTGGCAAAAGTATACACTATGTAACCACTACCCTAAACACAGTATAGAACATTTCCATCTTCCCAGAAAGTGCCCATGTGCTCTTTGTAGTAATTCTTTTCCGGTTCTCTGCCACAAGCAACCACTGAGTGATTTTGAATGTTATTGATTAATTTTACCTATTTTAGGATTTTATGTGCATGGGGTCATATAGTATGTATTCTTTTGTGTCTGATTTCTTTTGCTCAGCAAGATGCCTCTATGGTTCATCATTTGTTGTGTTTTATTCCTCTTTATTGCTGAGTAACATTCCATCATGGGAATATCCTGAAATGGGGAAAAGATTTGAACAGGCATTTTACAAAGACATATATATTAATGGCCTATAAGTATGTGAAAAAGATCCTCAGCATCATGTGTCATCCAAGGAAGTGGAAATTAAAGCCAAAGTGCAATACAACTGCACACCCTCTAGAATGGCTAAAATTAAAAAACCGTTCACGCCAAGTATTGGTGATCAAATTGTATTCTCATGCATTCCTTTTGGGGGTATAGAATGGTGCAGCTACTTTGCAAAGTAACTTGGCAGTTTCTTACAAAGTTAAACATATACTTACCGTATGATGCTGCGATCTCACTCCTAGATATTTACCCAAAAGAAAGCAAACCACATCTGTACATAGTCTTGTTCATGAATATTCATAGCAGTTTTATACATAATATTGATAGCTCCAAACTAGAAACAACCCAGATGTCCACCAACAAGTCAGTAGATCAATACATTCTGATATAGATTTGCTTTTGTTTTTGTACCTGAGGTTTGTCCTTGGCTAACTTAGAAATGTGTAAAATTTTCAGAAATGTGATACTGCAAGATTCTTGAAAAAAAAATAGCCAGGTCTTTGTTATGTCAAAAACTACAATAGAATCCTATTTCATTTCATTTCTAACATATTAAAAAACAGTGGCTCTCTGCATAGTGTATGTGACCTATAGTAAGCTGGAGAACCTGATTGAAATTGTGGCTCAGCCATGTTCTGTCTATCTGAAAAGAGTTCCCTTCTCCTGGGTTAGAACTGAATCATCTACAAAATGAGATGGACTTCTGTATCCCCGGCACAAATTGGCTTAAATAATGAAGTAGTTTGTCTTGATTCCTCTCAGATTCTTTCAGTCTTAATTTTGTTACAAGCTTTCTGATTTTCCACATTTCTTAAGTTTTCAAGATGATTTGGAGAATGGGTGTGTCAAGAACTGTTAGATTGCTTTAAACCAAAAACTTTTCAATTGTATTTTAACTGTATCGTTCAATTCTTAGCCTTACTGAATTTATATCACTGTTGTCTGTATTGCAGTCATAATCATTTTTGGGTTTGTGGTTTATTTATAAATGAAATTAAGCTGTACTGTATGAATTCTTAAGGGTGATGAATTAAGAGCCTTATTAGGACTACTTACTCAGATGGTAGAAAACTGTAAGATCAGAAGTCAGAATTCCTGAATCTTTTACATATAGTTTGTGTATTGTAATGCTGCTTTTTCTTGAAATAAGAATACTATAAATTTGAACCTCATAAATGAAACTTTGCAGATTAACTGCAAATTTCAAGCTGTTTCAGTTAATTTAAATTTGTATGGAAAACTCAAATAGTGATTGTTTCTTAAGGGGACTCAGAGTTCTGTGGCTACATCTAGACAGTAGAGAAGCTAGATTAAAAACTAACTTAAAAAAAGCCACTTATTAAGTAGGTGGCTTAATTTAAGACAATTGGAACTGATATACATTTTTTTAAATCAAGGATTATTTATACCCTGGAAGTGGTTTTCTTAAAAAATTATACACACAACAGATGTGTTAAATTTGTCATTGTCATATTGCTGAAATGTAATCAATTACTCTCCAATAATTGAATATGAATCAATACCAAGACTTAAAGTTGTTTACTTTCCCTCTCCACCTTGCTTCATTGTTTCTAAAATTAAATCTAGGGAGAATAAAATTAACAAACAGAAATTGGTGTGAAATTGGTCTTAAAATCCTGGACTATATATTTCAAGGTAAATTAATCAATTCCTCATGTGAAGGTATTTTGAAGAAAGAAATAATAAAACCATTGATAATTTTTGCCTAAAACATTGATTCTCAAATTTTTTCTACGAGGGCTCCCTGTCCAGGTTTTCTCAGCCCCTTGACAGCATACCCATACTACTGTGGTGGGACTCCAGTGTTCGGGGTGGGGGGGTGGTGCAGCCTGATGTCACAGTTGTTTCTTTCGGGGTGTGTGGAGGGAGGGCATGAACTTGGCAGCACAGCCACTAAGCATGGTTCTCCAGTCCTCCCCCCGAGAGTCTAGTAGCTATGAATATTTATTTTTAAACTTTTTATTTAGGAATGATTTTAGACTCATAAAAGTTGCAAATATAGTGCAGAGAGTTTCTGCTGTACTCCTCACTTAACTGTCCCCAAAGATAACACCTGACCTAACCACAGTACTATTATCAACTAAACTACATACCTTTTTTCAGATTTCACTGGTTTTTACATGTACTCTTTGTATGTGTGTGTGTTTGTGTTCTATGAAGTTTTACCACATGCATTGATACTTGTAACCACCACATTCAGGATACAGAACTTTTCCATCAGGCTTAAGAAATTTTCTCATGCTACTCCTTGATAGTAATACCCTTCCTCCAACCCTGGCAACCACTGATCTGTTCTTTATCACTACAGCTTTGTCATATGGGGAATGTTATATAAATGGAAGCATACCATTGTAGGCTTTATTGTGTCTCCCCAGAATTCACATGTTGAAACCCTAGCACTCAGTACCTTGGGATGTGACCGTTTTTGGATACAGGGCCGTTAAAGGGGTGATTGCGTTAAAATGAGGCTGTTTGGATGGGCCCTGATCCAATCTGACCATTGTCCTTATAAGAAGAGAAAATTTGGGCACACAAAAACACACCTGGGGTGCATGTACGCAGAGAAAAGACCCTGTGAAGACAGAGAGGGCAGGCAGCCAGGAGAGGCCTCAGAACCAGCCCTGCTAACCTTGATCTTGAATTTTTAGTCTCCGGAACTGTGAGAAAATTGATTTCTGTTGTTTAAGCCACTCAGTCTGTGGTATTTTTTTTTTTTTTTTTTTCCCACACACACACACTGTATTTTATTTTTACAAGAGATAAATAGACTGACACCAAGCATTGTACATGGATGACCACAACAAAAGCAACAATGATTGCAATTACCAAACATGAAACACACTCATACTATGTCATAATATTGACATTCAGTCCAGTAATCCTCCACTGTAACAGCTCCTTTACTTTGCAGTGAAAATTGATTTGTATATTCTTTGCCTCTGAGTCCTTGTGGGATTTTTTTTTTTTTAAATTCAGACAGAAAGTCACAAAAATTATACTCATCCTCATCAATTCACTCAGTCCCATGTAATTCATTTTTTTTTTTTATCTTGATATTTTGTTAGCACTTTTATGAGTTCATCAGTTTTTCATTAGAGTTCTGAAAATGCTTATTCATTCAGTTCAGCAGTACAGTCAGTTACCAGAAACCTGTACTTGTCAGAGTCTTTTCCATGAATTTCTTGAAGATGAAACCCTTTTATAGGAGCATATTTGCAAAATCATCAGAGTACACCCAGAACTGTCTGTAAATGACAAAAGACTTAAAAATGACCATGGTTAAAGATTTGATGAAAGTTCATAATAATGCAGTTGACAAGAAAATTAGTTATTTCTGAGATATACATTTTAAAGTAATAACTAGGATTATTACTTATAACATTATACCAGAACATATAAGATTTTTAGAAATTTCATGTAATGTCTGAAACATTTATATTAACATATTTCCATACAAATAACCCAATGAAAGTTTAGTATTAGTTGTTTTGTTTGTTTTTTTATACTGCAGGTTCTTATTAGGCATCAATTTCATACACATCAGTGTATACATGTCAATCCCAATCGCCCAATTCAGCACACCACCATCCCAACCTCACCGCAGTTTTCCCCCCTTGGTGTCCACATGTCCATTCTCTACATCTGTGTCTCAACTTCTGCCCTGCAAACTGGCTCATCTGTACCATTTTTCTAGGTTCCACATACATGCATTAATATACGATATTTGTTTTTCTCTTTCTGACTTACTTCACTCTGTATGACACTCTCTAGATCCATCCACGTCTCAACAAATGACTCAATTTCGTTCCTTTTTATGGCTGAGTAATATTCCATTGTATATATGTACCACAACTTCTTTATCCATTCGTCTGTTGATGGGCATTTAGGTTGCTTCCATGACCTGGCTATTGTAAATAGTGCTGCAATGAACATTCGGGTGCATGTGTCTTTTTGAATTACGGTTTTCTCTGGGTATATGCCCAGTAGTGGGATTGCTGGGTCATATGGTAATTCTATTTTTAGTTTTTTAAGGAACCTCCATATTGTTCTCCATAGTGGCTGTATCAATTTACATTCCTACCAACAGTGCAAGAGGGTTCCCTTTTCTCCACACCCTCTCCAGCATTTGTTGTTTGTAGATTTTCTGATGATGCCCATTCTAACAGGAGTGAGGTGATACCTCATTGTAGTTTTGATTTGCATTTCTCTAATAATTAGTGATGTTGAGCATCTTTTCATGTGCTTCGTGGCCGTCTGTATGTCTTCTTTGGAGAAATGTCTATTTAGGTCTTCTGCCCATTTTTGGATTGGGGTGTTTGTTTCTTTGATATTGAGCTGAATGAGCTGTTTATATATTTTGGAGATTAAGTCTTTGTCCGTTGATTCATTTGCAAATATTTTCTCCCATTCTGAGGGTTGTCTTTTCGTCTTGTTTATGGTTTCCTTTGCTGTGCAAAAGCTTTGAAGTTTCATTAGGTCCCACTTGTTTATTTTTGTTTTTATTTCCATTACCCTAGGAGGTGGATCAAAAAAGATCTTGCTGTGATTTATGTCAAAGAGTGTTCTTCCTATGTTTTCCTCTAAGAGTTTTATAGTGTCCAGTCTTATATTTAGGTCTCTAATCCATTTTGAGTTTATTTTTGTGTATGGTGTTAGGGAGTATTCTAATTTCATTCTTTTACATGTAGCTGTCCAGTTTTCCCAGCACCACTTATTGAAGAGACTGTCTTTTCTCCATTGTATATCTTTGCCTCCTTTGTCATAGATTAGTTGACCATAGGTGCGTGGGTTAATCTCTGGGCTTTCTATCTTGTTCCATTGATCTATGTTTCTGTTTTTGTGCCAGTACTATATTGTCTTGATTACTGTAGCTTTGTAGTAGAGTCTGAAGTCAGGGAGTCTGATTCCTCCAGCTCCATTTTTTTGCCTCAAGACTGCTTTGGCTATTCGGGGTCTTTTGTGTCTCCATACAAATTTTAAGATGATTTGTTCTAGCTCCGTAAAAAATGCCATTGGTAATTTGATAGGGGTTGCATTGAATCTGTAGATTGCTTTGGGTAGTATACTCATTTTCACAATATTGATTCTTCCAATCCAAGAACATGGTATATCTCTCCATCTGTTGGTATTATCTTTAATTTCTTTCATCAGTGTCTTATAGTTTTCTGCATACAGGTCTTTTGTCTCCCTAGGTAGGTTTATTCCTAGGTATTTTATTCTTTTTGTTGCAATGGTAAATGGGAGTGTTTCCATAATTTCTCTTTCAGATTTTTCATCATTAGTGTATAGGAATGCAAGAGATTTCTGTGCATTAATTTTGTATCCTGCAACTTTACCATATTCATTAATTAGCTCTAGCAGTTTTCTGGTGGCAGTTTTAGGATTCTCTATGTATAGTATCATGTCATCCGCAAACAGTGACAGTTTTACTTCTTCTTTTCCAATTTGTATTCCTTTTATTTTGTTATAGCATTCCTAGAAAAACTAATACATACAGAGTCTATAACCTTTTAAGATTTTTTAAAATTCAACGTAATTCTCCATCCACTAGTGTATCAGCTGTTCTTTCCTTTAATTGCTGAGTAGAATTCCACTGTGTGGATGTCCCACAGCTTGTTTATCCACTTACTCGTTCAAGGACATTTAGGTTGCTTCTAGTTTTTGGCCTTTCTGAATAGAGCTGCTGTGAATACTCATGTATAGCTTTTTGTGGGAATGTACGTGTTTATTTCTCTAAACACGCAGGAATAAGATTCTTGGGTCATGTGGTAAGTGTATGTTTAACTTTATAAGAAGCTGCCTAGCACGTTTCCAGAGTAGCTCAACCATTTTGCATTTCCACCGGCAATGTGTGAGAATCCAGTTGCTCTGCATTCTTAGCAGCACTTGGTATTGGCAGTATTTTTTATCATTGCCATTCTACTGGGTGTGTACTTGTTTCTCATCATGGCTTTAATCTGCCTTTCTGTAATGGCTAATGATGTTGAGTATCTTTTCAGTTACTTGCCATCACTCTGTCCTCTTTGGTGAATAAGTTGTTTCTGATTTTAGTTCAGATGTAGAGCATTGCAAGCCTGGAGTCAGGGCCAGGAAGTTGACCTTGAGGATGGGGATGGAGATCATTTGGCATTAGGGGATGTGGGGCACTCTAGAGGCTGGTGAGTTGTTAGTTCAGCCACAATGAAGTAGCCCTTTGAATTGAGTTCTGCACCTTGGGTCTGTCCTTGGTGCTGTGCTTTGTGTTGTGGTAGGACAACTTAGTGCTTTAAGGAGAAATCCATCTTGCTGGAGACTGTTAAAGTGCATGAATGTTATTCATGAAGGGTAATCGGTGAGCTGATTCTACCCCTTCACCCATTTGCTCGTAGTGTTACAGGGGTTAGTTGGTAAGTAGCTGGGAAACTAGACTAGAGTCCTGAAGACACTGGATTGAAGTCTGAGTCTATAAATAAGTAGTGGAAAAACCAAAGCAATTTTATATGAACTGTTAGCTTCTGACGTGAGTTTCTCACATCTTGAAAAGCTCCTATTGAAAGAAGCAAGTTAGACTAAAGGAGTAATACATGTAATTAAATCCCGTAATGTAGGTTTTGAAGATTATTTGGATAATGAATAATTTAAAAATGTATCCTCTGTTGACTTCAGGCATTTTCTTCAAATAAGCGTATCCTAACTTTAATGGGACTGGTTGCAGAATCAAAACAGAAAAGCTTTTGCATGTTTTGAAGATAAACTGTTTCAAATCAGACCACTTTCTCACATAGTATTCATAATGTTGTGGATTTTGTAGATGGCAGTTTTAGGGACAGGTTTCAGAGTGAATGCTCCTGTGCTCGCACACACACATAACCACATGCAAATGCACACGTGCAAACACAGGTACACACAGAGGCAGCCCTCCTTCGGCCCCTTCACCTCCCTGTCCTCTGAATTGGATGCTTCTCCTCCTCGCCCTGCTCCCTTCTCTAATGTGTCCACATGGAAACTGGTCAGTTACTGTGCTTGTACCTGCGGTGCTGCGGGCCACACTCGGAGAAGCATTCACAGAGCCAGACCATCCTTCTCCACTTTATATAGCAACCATGAGCCACCGCTCACAGGCTGAATGTGCTTCCTGAGGGTCAGAGAAGCTCTGCCTGTTTCAGTCTTTAGTGAGTAGAATGTCTTGACATACACTGTTACAGAAAACTTGAGCTGTTTGTTTTGAGAGAGAAGCCTAGTATTTGATCACCGTGCATTTAATGATGTTTTCATATAAAAGCTGCTGAGTGTGTGTTGGTCTTGTGGCCCAGACCTGGCTGTGTGATAGCTGCGTTGTGCTCCTCTCAACTCTCTCCTTCCACTTCTGAGCATAACATGGGCACTTTCTTTTAAGTCAAGATTTAAAAAAATATATATGTGTGTGTGTGTGTGTGTGTGTGTGTGTGTGTGTGTAGGTTTTTATTTCTATGTCTATTTTGGACCTGAAATAATAGAATTGTATGAGTAGTTGTGGCTGAAAAGCAGCAAGACTAGAAGCATCTTTGTAGATGTGGGTTTACCGTAGGAACTGTAAGATATTAAAACATTTATTTTCTCCCTTAATATGGATATAGCCTATTCCAAGTAATGTGTTATCACCAACTTAACCTTTGTAGAGTTAAGTAAGATGAATGGAATACTGGCATTTGGGATTTCTTTTTTGTGTGGTCACTTTTGGCGTAAATGAACTTGAAAGTATGAGAAATGAGAAAAGCTTACATTTTGAGTGGTAGATTATACAGTTGCTTTCATGAAAGAAATTTGCTTAGATTCTAGTAAAAATACAGCTTTTCCTAAATTCTTCCACCATTAAGTGCCTGCTGACTCAGGGGTTGGCACACTATGGGGCCACAGACCAAATATAGCCAGCTGCTTATTTTTGTAAATAAAGTCGTATTGGAACACAGCCATGCCCATTTGTTATGTATTGTCTGTGGCTCTGGTGGCAGAATTTGAATAGTGACAGAGACCGTGTGGGCTTCAAAGACTAAAATATTTGCTATCAGACTGCTGACCCCAGTGCTAAATGATAGCACAAAAAATGCATATAAATGTTTGTTTTATTTTAAATTGTGTTGAAAGACTAGAACTCTTTTCTGGTTAAAAAGTTAAGCTATCGCTTACACTGAAGGGAGCAGGGCACATATGTTGGCAACTTTGGGGATCCTTTCTTTACCTTAACTAGTGATTATGTATAACCTTAAACAGCCGGAAGTTTTAATCATTGAATAAATGTGACAGACCAGTGTCTTTTAAGAAGTTAACAGTTAAATTATACAAGACCCTCAGAGCAGGTGGTTGGAACCATTTATTTTCACATTTTATTTTTCTTGCTCCACAGTTTATAGCAAATTATCTTATGTTTTATGATTTGGAAATCAATTTTTTCCCCCCAAAGTTTTTTTTCAAAAAATTTTTTTATTTTTTAAATATTTATTATATATTTATTTAATTTATTCATTTTTGGCTCCATCGAGTCCTAGCTGTGGCACGCAGGATCCTCGTTGAGGCATGCAGGATCTTCCGCTGCGGCTCACGGGCTTCTCTCTAGTTGTAGCATGCGGGTTTTCTCTTCTCTAGTTGTGGCGCGCAGGCTCCAGGGTGCACGAGCTCAGTAGTTGTGGAGGGCGGGCTTAGTTGACCTGCAGCATGTGGGATCTTAGTTCCCTGACCAGGGATCGAACCCGCGTCCCCTGCACTGTAAGGCGAACTCTTTACCACTGAACCACCAGGGAAGTCACTGGAAATCAATTTTTAATTTTTCCCTTATAGCCTGAATGAGCCTGTTTTGTGGCATATCTGGAGAGACTTGGGTTTGAATCCTGCTTTTTCTGCTTAATAGTTGTGTGGGCAAGTAACTTCTCTGTGCTCCCTTGTAAAATGGGGACAGCAGTAAGACCTACCTCATAGGGTTGTTGGTTTCATACATGTAAAGCACGTAGTACAGTGCCTTGCATATTGTAAGTGCTTACTGTATGTTGTTGTCAGTATGGTTTGCTTTTATAATACTTTATTGAAGCTTCTCCAGTCACAAGGGGGCAGCCTCTGTTATTGAAAGCAGTGTGCTTGGATGAAGGTAAAGCAATCACAGGAATTTTCCCTGAACCCTTAGCTCTTTCTGTAACAGCAGTAACTGTCAAATGATGCCGTTCCTATGAGTTATCAGAGTTGAAAACCAACGAAGCACCTGCATTTCTGAAGTAACATGAAGGTTATCCATACAGTACAATCAAATTTAATTATTGAGTGACAGATTAATTGAGGCAAATGCTTCTTTTAAACCCTTGATTTAATTTTTCTTTCTGTTGCCTGCTTTCTGCCATTTATATATTTTTCTCTACAGCTTGAGCTTCTGAAAGTGTGGTGTGCCTTTTAATATCTCAAATTCCTGGGTCTCTGCTCTGACCTTACTGAATCAAGATCTCTTGGGATGGGCCCCAGGTGATTCTTATGCACACTGAAGTCTGCGAACCAGATCCGGGGACAAAGTGATTTGAGATGCAAACTATTGAGTTCTTTCCAGTATTTTTGGCGCGAGGCTGCACTGTGGAGGAGAATGAATTTCTGTCAGCGTCTTAGGATTTGCTGAGCTTTGCACAGGGCCTGTGGAGGAAGGCCATCCAGGAGGCCATGGGGTCTGAACTGTGGACCGTTCTTCCTCTTTCTTGCTGTCCTGGCCTGGGACTCCCTCCTGTCCCTAGGATTACTCTTTCCCTTTGACCGCCAGATAACCCATGCTTACACTGAGCTGACCCTGTTAGGACAGCCTGATAATTTCTAGGGAATTTTGGAGACTAAGCAGAAAACAGATACTTAAAGGAAGAGACAAACATTGTGAAATGTGGGCTTCTGCTTCTAAGAATTCTAAGGAAGGATGTGAGGAACCTTCGGAGCCTCGGCTCCCTTTCTTCTAGCAGCTGGTGTAACGTGCATGGCTAGACTGTCTCCAGGCTTCGTCCCACGCTCCCGCCTTCTTTATTGCCACATGGAGGCTATCTACCTGCTCATTTTGCTTCACTTCAAGACAGTGCCTACTGTTGGTTTACTTTTACAATTTCCAGACTCCATAGATCTTCCCAATTTAGCTTCAAGATCCTCACCAAATTCAGTATTTCTTTGTCAGTCAGGAGTGATTAATACTTAAACAATCTTAATAAATACTAGATTTGCTACTTCTTTACTTTTCTGGAGCATTCCATTAGTATAACCCCCAAAATGAGTTTTCCTTTTCCTTCCCTTCATTAAGCCCTCCATATAGGGAAGCATCACAGTCTAACAGTACTTTATCTCATGTTATTTGTTGTGTAATGGTCTTCAGAATTGGGCCCAGAAGAGGAAGGGCGAGGTGGTTTCTCTGACTTGGGACTCCTGCCCCATGATTGCAGATGTTGAGTTACTCAGTGACTAGTGCTGTAGGATTTGCCTCTGTGGGAAGGTTACAGGTGTGGCCAGGGAACCTGCATGTTGGGGGGGCCTTTTCCATGTCCCCTGACTCTGGAGAGGCCCATGTGTAAACTATTCTATCCTATTTTTAAAGTCTCTAAGAAAGACAGTTTCACAACCTGTCATGATAATCTGTTC
The DNA here is from genome assembly GCF_965194805.1 of Balaenoptera borealis. Classification (NCBI taxonomy): domain Eukaryota; kingdom Metazoa; phylum Chordata; class Mammalia; order Artiodactyla; family Balaenopteridae; genus Balaenoptera; species Balaenoptera borealis. The sequence continues at coordinate 64,703,982 of NC_138869.1, read as the reverse complement.
CTTTTTCTTTCTTTTTAATTTTATTTGTTTTTTTGGCTGCGTTGTGTCTTTGTTGCTCCGTGTGGGCTTTCTCTTCATTGTGAGCGGGGGCTACTCTTCGTTGCGGTGCGAGGGCTTCTCATTGAGGTGGCTTCTCTTGTTGCGGAGCGCGGGCTCTAGGCACGCAGGCTTCCAGTATTTAATTTGCATTATAGATTTTAATGCACTTCTGTACCATCATCAAGCTGTTTTTTTGAAACACACATGAGGTTTCTTTTAAATAGTTTCTTAATGCTGATTGATTAAACTTTTGGTCCGCTCTGACTTTGAGATCTTTCACTGCTCCCATGTTTGTGTGACTAGACATTACCCATATCACTTTTGGGGCATTTAATCTTTTAATCCATCAGTGGGCTTTTTTATATTTCATGAGTATGGTGACTGATCATTTTTAATTTAGAATTCTCTGGAGCTGCTGATTGATTCTTCTTGGCAGCAATTGGCAAATTACATTCAGATTCTAGCAAAATTATGCCACCCTCTTTTCATTAATAAAATTGGGTCTAATTTCAACTTGTAAGTTTTAAATACTTCTCCCGTCTCCTCCTTTTGTTCTCTTCCCGTCTTCTCTTTTCATGTTTGTCTCTTCCTTGGATTCACTCTCTCTTCTCTTGTGTGTTAGAATGAGGAGGCTAATATTTGATTTCAGAGCTTTTGCTGAGTTTGCCAACGGTGGTATTGACTAGGTTGTAATTTTTAAGAACCGTAGGGACAGCTTTATTTCAGATGAAGAGGATTTGAATGAGTAAAGGTGTGAAAAAACCACATCATATCTTATAAATCCTTATAAGGTCCCTAAGTCTCTTGCAGAGCATAATGTGATTTGTCAGTTGTCACCCTTCGTGAGCTGCAGATGTCATTGATCATGAGAAAGAAAAATCCCTATTTAAAAGTTTGATCATTTGTCTTCAGAAAACGTGATTTTCAACTTTTTTTAGTCACAGAACTTATAAGCAGTAATGAGTTGGATTCCCCTTGGCAGGACTGACCGCTGGGGAATGTTCATGGGTGAAATATAGACTGACTTGCTTTAGATTGGATGCTGCTTCCCCAGCCCTTAGGGCTTTCGACTTGTGCCCTAGGCTTGAATGTTGATGGACAGAGGGCCTGTGATGGAATATATTTCTTCTTTTTTTTTTTTTTCTCTGTGAACCTTTTTTTTTTTTTTTAACATCTTTATTGGAGTATAATTGCTTTACAATGGTGTGCCAGTTTCTGCTTTATAACAAAGTCAATCAGCTACACATACACATATGTTCCCATATCTCTTACCTCTTGCATCTCCCTCCCTCCCACCCTCCCTATCCCACACCTCTAGGTGGTCACAAAGCACAGAGCTGATCTCCCTGTGCTATGTGGTTGCTTCCCACCAACCATCTATTTTACGTTTGGTAGTGTATATATGTCCATGCCACTCTCTCTGTTTGTCACATCTTACCCTTCCCCCTCCCCATATCCTCAAGTCCATTCTCTAGTAGGTCTGTGTCTTTATTCCCGTCTTGCCACTAGGTTCTTCTGACCTTTTTTGTTTTCCCCCTTAGATTCCATATATATGTGTTAGCATACTGTATTTGTTTTCTCTTTCTAACTTACTTCACTCTGTATGACAGACTCTAACTCCATCCACCTCACTACAGATAACTCCATTTCGTTTCTTTTTATGGCTGAGTAATATTCCATTGTATATATGTGCCACCACTTCTTCATCCATTCATCCGATGATGGACACTTAGGTTGCTTCCATGTCCTGGCTATTGTAAATAGAGCTGCAATGAACATTTTGGTACATGACTCTTTTTGAATTATGGTTTTCTCGGGGTATATGCCCAGTAGTGGGATTGCTGGGTCGTATGGTAGTTCTATTTGTAGTTTTTAAGGAACCTCCATATTGTTCTCCATAGTGGCTGTATCAATTTACATTCCCACCAACAGTGCAAGAGTGTTCCCTTTCCTCCACACCCTCTCCAGCATTTATTGTTTCTAGATTTTTTGATGATGGCCATTCTGACCGGTGTGAGATGATATCTCATTGTAGTTTTGATTTGCATTTCTCTAATGATTAATGATGTTGAGCATTCTTTCATGTGTTTGTTGGCAATCTGTATATCTTCTTTGGAGAAATGTCTATTTAGGTCTTCTGCCCATTTTTGGATTGGGTTGTTTGTTTTTTTGATATTGAGCTGCATGAGCTGCTTGTAAATTTTGGAGATTAATCCTTTGTCAGTTGCTTCATTTGCAAATATTTTCTCCCATTCTGAGGGTTGTTTTTTCGACTTGTTTATGGTTTCCTTTGCTGTGCAAAAGCTTTTAAGTTTCATTAGGTCCCATTTGTTTATTTTTGTTTTTATTTCCAATTCTCTAGGAGGTGGGTCAAAAAGGATTTTGCTGTGATTTATGTCATAGAGTGTTCTGCCTATGTTTTCCTCTAAGAGTTTGATAGTGTCTGGCCTTACATTTAGGTTTTTAATCCATTTTGAGTTTATTTTTGTGTATGGTGTTAGGGAGTGTTCTAATTTCATACTTTTACATGTAGCTGTCCAGTTTTCCCAGCACCACTTATTGAAGAGGCTGTCTTTTCTCCACTGTATATGCTTGCCTCCTTTATCAAAGATAAGGTGACCATATGTGCGTGGGTTTATCTCTGGGCTTTCTATCCTGTTCCATTGATCTGTATTTCTGTTTTTGTGCCAGTACCAAACTATCTTGATTACTGTAGCTTTGTAGTATAGTCTGAAGTCAGGGAGCCTGATTCCTCCAGCTCCATTGGAATATATTTCTGTGTGGTGCTTTTCATGTGAAGGTTTAACCCTTTTTCGTTGTTGTGGTAAACAGATTTATTTTACTATTGAGCAAGAATTTGTGTGAAAGAATAAAAACAGGACATTTTCTTCATAGATCCTTTTATTTAAAGTAAATTGCATGAGCTCTGGGAGTCTTGCGGGTGTGTACATACCTAACAAAAATTGTTGTGTGCACTGGTTTTGAAACTGGAAGGAAGTGATACTACTTTAGGATTCTCTATTTCTTGTTTTTGCAGTTTTTATAGAAAATAGTTATGCAGACTAGGCATTTTATTATTCTGCTTAAGGGTGAGGTTTTGGGATGCACATGTTATTTTATTCACTCTTTGTCTTCTTCACTTACTCTGTGTTCATCTGGTTGACTCATGTGTGTTTTGTTTAGACTTTCCCTAGCAGAGGTAGAGTGACAGAGGTGCACAAAATTGTTTGGAAGGGAGGGTTAAGACCTAGAATTCATTTTCAGTGTAGAGTTTTGAGATAATGTGATTGAAAGAGAGATGATCTGTACATTAGCAACTAACAACGATCCTTGGAAAGGATTTTTAAATACAGTTGACCTTTGAACTATACGGGTTTGAACTTTGTGGGTCCATTTATATGTGGATTTTTTCAATAAATGCTACAGTATCTGGTTGAATCCATGGATGCGGATCCCCTGATGTGGAGGGCCAAATGTAAAGTTACAGGCGGATTTTTGACTGGGGGGGTTGGTTTGGTGCCCCCATGTTGTTCAAGGGTCAACTGTAAATTCTTCTCTAATTCCACTCCCTATTTAAATGGTATTTGTCACTAAAAGAAGTTAAATGTTTTCCTAACAGCATTTTAAAAATTGGTTTAAGAACCAAGAGACTTAAAGTCTCTTTTCAGTTTTGAAATATCTTAAATGTAGTGTTTTGCCTAAATGCATAAATTAAAAATCCATTAGTTATTTTTTCAAATACATAACTTGCTCTTTAAGATTTTTTCCAAAACCCCAAAGAATTCTCTTGTTGGTAGTGTATCAGTGACCAAAGTCTTTCCTGTTGAAATGTTCAGTTTTACAAGCTTTGCTGCTTTGAAACTAAAAGTTCTTCAAGGAAGGGTTATTGTTTGGGCTGGGTTCAGGTACTCTTGGATCTCAAGGACTGTGTGGAGGGAAATGAAGAGAAGGAAAATTGTTGCTGAAATTGACATGGGAAGTGCTTTCCTGGCTCTTCAAACTCCAGTAAAGAGGTGCTGGCCTCTGGAGTCACCTACCACGCCTGGCCTGCAGCTGTAGCTCTCTTTGAGCTTGATGAATATGAGCATATTTTAAAATTATTTTAGAAATCATCCTAATTCTGGCTGGATATTGGTTCATAGAAGTCATACTACCTCAAGCATGAAGGAAATAGATTTAAATGCTCCTTGAGAGGTTTAGTTTAAAATGATCAGTTTCTGAAACTTGGATTTTACACAGTCTGTCTAACAGTCTTTGCTTCTTTGAGCAGAAATGTATACTAACTCTGGGAGCGGGGGCGTGGTGGTGGTCCTGCCTCTCTAGGTTGATTCCCCCAAGTTAATGAACCTTGCGTCTTGCTTTTGAGCTTTTTAAGGAAATGCTGCATCTTAGGATAGAAATCACTTAGTCACTGTTACATCAAACATTATAGTTGGATTTTTTTGAAGGTTTTTCTTTTTTTTTAAAGCTAATAACTAGATTATCAATTTAAAATTCAGGCTTATTTAATGTGGAAAACTTTTGAATGATCAGTGCTTATTTTAAAATATTTTAAATTACATATATATGCATATGTATATAAATGTGTGTATATATATGTATATACATATATACATGTGTGTGTATCTATATCTATATTTATCTGTTTCCTGATGACTAGAGTAATACATGTTTCCTTTGGAAATTCCAGAAAATACAGAAAAATGCCAGTAAGAAAATTAAAGTTACTTATAATCCCACCATTATAGAAATAACCACAATTTACATTCTGGTAAATAGCTTTCCCTTACTTTTTCTAGTTCAAATTTTATTTATCTTAGGAGAAAATTCTAAGCCAAACTTCCAACCAAGGCTCCCGTAGAGAGTATTGATTATTAGCTGACAACAAGAGAGAAATGTGAGAAAAGGAGTTAGAGATTGGTACTTGGTTTGGGATCATATTCCCCTTTAGTTCTCTCTTTTGAAAAAGTAGTTGTTTGCAGTCAGTTGATTTATTTTGAAGCACAGACATCTACTCCTCCATGCCCCGGACTCAAGAGCTTTCTCTGGGTTGCAGGGTATCCAGTGCTCTGACTAATCCGTCTTCGTGACCTCTCTTGTCATTTAGGGAATACGTCTGACTTTTGACTGCCAGCACTTTGAATGATTCCATCGACTAACAAGACTGTGCAGTAACCATATTTGTTGACCAAATTAAATTGCTTCCCAGTAGCCGTATTTGTTCATTTTCTGTGAAGCTCTCTGTCTAAATCTTTTCCCTATCGAAATGCCTGCAGAAAAGTCATAAAGTAAGACCTTACTTCTTGCCATTTAACAGCAAAATTCGAATAGTACTTTTGTGCAGAATAAATGTCTCAGAACAGAAATGATGCTGGTTTGGCACAAGTGGCAATAGAGCCTCTCTGACGTCAGGAAACGTCTGCATCTCTGATGTGGTGTCTCCGTGAAAGTGATGGAATTACAGGGGCTGGTTGCTCTTTGCTGAAGTCAAGTGCGTTTTGTCATTTAATGAGTCAGCAATGTGGTGCTGATTGTAGCTGCAAAGGTCCCATTGCTTATCAGCCCATGTATCTGTGTGGGCTTTCACATCTCTATGTGCTCTTTCATTCTCAGGGGTAACTTAAAGAGAAGCCCCATCAAAGAGAACCCCCTGCCCACTGCCAGAGCGGTAGCTGTCTTGGCTATGAATTGTTCATTCTGCCAGACTTAATGGTCAATATCTTTTTCTTTCTCGCTTTTCTGAGCTTACCAGAACAATTGCAGTAAACCTAATGGGAGAAAATAAACCAGTACATTAAAAAAAATTGGTTTTTTGTTTGTTTGTTTTTGTACACTGAAAATAATGATTCCTATAAGGGAAGTAATAATATATGATAGTATGTGAAAGGTTTTGATTTTCATCAGTATTTTGTTTAATCTAAGCAATCTAAGGAACAGTGGTTATGTAAACAGACCTGTCATACTTCCCTACAGAATTATGATAGGTTTCTGGTTTTACAAGTGTTAATGGATAATTTTCAAAAAATGTAAAATCATCAGTCTCAGGTAAATATAAAATGAATCTGTGTCAGGATTTTATTTAACTCATGAAATTAATGAGGAAATCAGTAAGATGTTATGGCTGGTTCAAAGAACATTTGAGACATCAGGCATATATAGGCAATTTAACAGAGAAATGCTTCTGGGTTAGATAGAAAATCGGTTAATGCCCATCAGAGACATCAACCTTTGTGGTTATCTGTTCCACCAGACAGACAGTTTTTGCATCTCATTTGGATAAATATCTGCAAGTTCACAAGCTCCTTCTCTCATCCTAGGAGTTTAATCCAGAGTAAACAATGAGTTGCATTAGATCCATTTGCTTGGTATGCCTTTTACCTCCCCGTTTGATATTAAAAACATGTGCCCAGATGTTTCCCAAGTTTGGATACCTTTTTTCTGATATGAAGAAAAGGAAAAAATAAAAATAAAAAAGAAGGGACATGATGTTTGCTTTTATTACAAGAAAACGAAGGGGGAAAGTTTAGGAAAAAAGAAGATGGATTAGGTAAGAAATTTTTACTTTGACAGTGTTTGATGTAAAAAATCAAACACGTCTCATGTTATAGAAGAAACAACTTTTTTCCTTTTCTCCTGATCTGTAATGTTGGTGCTCCTCTAAAAACCAGTGGAGAAGCTTAGCTGTTGTCAACTCATTCATGTTCTAGGGCCTGAGTTTGTCCCACAGCTGAGTAGAATGAACTCTTAGTAGAACATGATCCAGATAGCATTTGAGCAGTTGACTTACTGAGTCATTTTGTATTTTGATTCATTTGTGAGACCCAACTCTGTTGTAAGAAATAAAAATTGTTTAAAAAAAGTGTTAAGGGACTTCCCTGGTGGTCCAGTGGTTGGGACTCTGCGCTCCCAGTGCAGGGCGCCCAGGTTCAATCCCGGGTCAGGGAACTAGATCCCGCATGCTGCAACTAAAAAAAGATCCCTCATGCCACAACTAAGACCCAGTGCAGCTAAATAAATAAATATTAAAAATAAAATAAAATCAGTGTTAAAATGTCAAAAAAGGCCATGTAATGCCACTAAAATAATACTAAATAAACTTTGTATTAACTCTGTGATGTAGAATCTTAGACACTTAAAATGGGCGGGACTTAAGAGGTCATCGTTTCATGTGGATGAGGAGACTGAAGCCCAGTGAGGCTGAGTGACTCCACTGGCTTATTCTGGGAAGAACGAGAACTAAAATCTGTGCTTTCTACTGTTGATCCAAGACTGTGGCCTTTTAAATGTATGCATGATTGTGAAATACAGTGCTCAGAAAACTATAATCCTGGCTTAATACTTATTTTGTCCTTATTATTTTACTAACTCTGTGCAAGGTATTTAAACTACAAAAAAGACAATATACAGTCTGCACTCTTGAAGGGCTTAAGATCTAGCTGAAGAAACTGAATATTATTTTTTAAAGAATTCACAACACAAGGAATGATATGCACAATATTTAATGAGTGATTAATAGAAATAAGTGCTGCAGGAGTTTAGAAGGAAGGGGTCAGAGATGAAGATACTAAAGAGGTAAAAAGCCATGCAAAGTAGTACATGGAAATACCCAGAGGGCTGGAGAGTCACGATCAGGAAGCGTTTCTTTTCTCCAGGGCACACTTGGTGTAGCACCTCGCCCACTTTTGTCATCTTTTTTTTTTGGGGGGGGCCGCACCGAGGCTTGCAGTGTCTTAGTTCCCCGATCAGCCATCGAACCCATGCCCTCATCAGGGAAAGCGTGGAGTCCTAACCACTGGGCCGCCAGGGAATTCCCTGTCATCTCATTTAATCCTGGTGGTATCATTTTGGTTCTGCTGTTGGTGCAGTACTTTTACTTGCTGGTGCTAGTAAAAGTTAATTTAAATTGAATTTTGGTTACATTATTCATATATTTTAAAACTTTGGATGACCCTGACAATCCATTAAAGTACATTTGTTGATGATGTTAAGGGTGGTGGCCATACGTAATCCTGTCTAATCGTGTGGTAGGCACCGACTTACAAATATATGTTTCCTGAAAGAATCATTGAGTGGAGTAAGAATCCTGGTATTATGGTGTCTAAATTGGTTACTTGTGGGAGAGGCAAAGTTGTGAAACAGTGCAAAAGAATTCATAGACACGTGATCATTTTACAAGGGCATTTTGTACTTTAGTTTTAGCAGAAAAGTTAACATTTTGATTGATGCATTTATTAAGGTTATAGGAAGCAAAAGCTAAAATTAATATTTCACATTTCTAATTGCTTTTGCTTGGCTCCTCTCTGCATGTTATGTGTTCTGGTTTTTAAATATTTAAAATTCCATCTCTAGGGCAAAGTGGAAGTGAAATAACTTAGAGTGTAGCGTTTTGTCACTGATAGTCTTCCCTGCCCGCCTTTTAAAGCAGAATGATGTTCATGTTGTGTCTTTCTAGCATTAAGAGAAATTATTTGCTAAGGTGACAATTTTTCTGAATGCTAACAACACCTAGAGAGTGAACATTTATAAGGTGCGACTTCATGGTGTGTGTTGTGTGGTAGATATAATTGATAATTCTGTCTCCTCCTGTTGAATATCTAATTTCTAACTCTCGTGACATGTCTTTCTGAAGTATTATTTTTGGTAGGTTTAGGCAGATTGCAGAAAGATGGGCATTTTTGTGTTTGCCAACGTTCTAATGCTGGAAGGGATTCAGGATAACTCTAGTGTAGCCCTTCATTTTTGTAATTGAAGAAAATGAGACCCTACCTGGGGACAGAAAATATATATATATATATATATATACACACACACACACACACCCACATGTACATATATACACATCTGTAAATGTTTCCATATCTCTTTGTGTGTATGTGTGTGTATATGGTAAAATCATGGGTTCATATTGATACTTTCAGTTCTAACTCAGCGTCTTGGAGCTCTTTTTAAATACTGTCTCTGGCAGTGAGAAACACAGCACCTATTATCCTCAATATGGTTTCTTATTTGCTCAATCAAAAATAATTTGCTGTAGGTAGATCTGCCAACCGCACTGCTATCTTTGCTGCTCACCACCTCTATGCCAGCCCCTGCCACTGCCTCGATGGGTCCAGGCCTCTGCATCCACCCCCAGCCCTTCCCCACTGCTGTGCCTGTAGCCACCCAGCTGCTGTGCTACTGCTCTGTGCTGGCAACAGAAAGGAAGGCAAGCTGGGAAGAGAAGGGCAAGTTATAATTCTCTGACACTTCACAGATAGTACCCTCAGCCCTGCCACATTTTCTTGAGAACATATTTTCGAGATTGCTCTCTGTGTAATAGCCTCAGAATCCCCAGATGCTTGCTCATTCCTGTGGTTGGTCCTGGCTACCGTTTTCACAGAAGGGAAACATGAAGCTCTCATTATTTTACCAGAAGGGTTGTGTTTCCTGCAGCCCAGGGTAGGTTTTGTCCACTGGAGAGAAGAATGGGCATGGTTCTCCCCGCAGCCTCATACTCCACGGTGATGTTGCTGAGGGTCTGGCATTCATTTCTGTTGGTGGAGGGAGGCTCAGCCATGGTCATTACAGCTCTTTAGTTCAGCTCCTTCAGCAGGCACAGTCACAAGAGCCATTTCTTGCTTTTCATGCCCTCAGAGCTAGGGGCTGGCCGGGTCAGGAGGAGTTGCCCTAGCCAGCATTGTGTCTGAAAATTCCTCTTGTAAGAACTCCAACATCCTGACCCTTGAGGATAAGAGGAGTCCATTCTGCTCCTAAACCTATGGCCTTACTCTTTTTTTTTTTTTTTCAGCTGTTCAATTTAAGGCAAGTTTACTACTTCTTTTGAAGCTTCAGTTTCTTATCTTTTATACATGTATATATATATTTTAAATTATTTTTTTAATTGAAGTATAGTTAATTTACAATGTTGTGTTAGTTACAGGTGTATAGCACAGTGATTCAGTTTTATATATATTTATATACATATAAATATATATATATTCTTTTTCAGATTCTTTTCCCTTTTAAGTTATTACAAAATATTGAGTATAGTTCCCTGTGCTATACAGTAGGTCCTTGCTGGCTATCTATTTTATATACTGTAGTAGTGTGTATATGTTACTCCCAAACTCCTATCTTTTTTGTGCCTCAGAATGATAAGTGACATTTCTTTTTAGTTGCAGGTAATAGAACACTTGCCTCAGAATAGCTTGGACACGAAAGAGTGTATGTGCCCATATAACTGACAAAATCCAGAGCTCGGTGGGCTTTAGGCCTGGCAGGCTCTGGCTCTGTTTCTTTGTGGTTCTCTTGGCTGTATTCTCTCTGTATCAGCTTTGACCTTGGATAGCTTCCCTTATGGTAGCAAAATGGCTGCAGTGGTTCCAGGCTTCACATCCACATACCATATGGTCCAGAGGGAAAGAGAATAATAGCATTTTGGTTTTATGTTGATTGGACCAACTCAGGTCATGTGTTTATCCCTGAATCAAGGATTATAGCAAGCAGGATGGGATTATGCTGATTGGTTCAGGCCGGTTCAGACCTACCCTTAGAGCTGAGGGTGAAGTCGGTTTCATCCAGAACAGCAGAGGTGCCACAAAATAAAGTAGTCTTTGTGGAATAGTGATTGTAATTTCAGCTTTCATAGCATTTAGGGCAATATATTTATTCGTTAAAGATATCCTTAAGAAAAATTTTTTGTTTTTTAAATACTTGGATAAAAAAATGTTGAATTATATATATATATCTTAAGCTAATTTCTTTACCAGTGTTCTTAATTTTCAGTTCCAGGGTCCATCTTACTTTCATAGAGCAGTTGTGAATCATATGAAGTGGATAGTAACCATTTAAGCTGGAGGCTAGATGAAATCGAGGCTAAGATCAGATAAGATTTTACTCTACTTTCATGTATAATACTTTCATGAAAATATGTTTAAAGGTACAGTGTCTGAAGGGTAAATAGTAGAACATGTTGAGTGGGTGGTGGATTGTGTCAGTTTCTAGAGAGGTAAGAAATAACATACAGTCACTTATTTGGGCTTATAAGGGGGCAGCTTTGCTGGACACAGGCAATGAGGCGGGTAGGTGAGAACCATCAGAAATATCCATTCAGTTATTAACGATGACTCGGTCCAAGGCTATCAGTTAAGCAGCCCTTAAACTTAAAATTTCTGCACAGGACTTTGCTACTTTCCTGAAGGTAGGTATTTAGGAATAGGATCTGCTTACTCCCCCCTCAAGATGAGTGCAGACTCAGCCAGCCACCTCTATTTCTCATGTGTTATCCTGGCACCCACCAGGCTACCGTGTGCTTGTTCACCGTGCTGCACCTACACTCCTTGATGGAAGGGCAGTCAGATATTGGGGTGGAAGGAGATGTGGGTCCAGGTGTGGTTCCTCCAGGGAGCAGCGAGATCTCGGCCCTTGAGCCTCACCAGCAAGAACTCCTGGAGGCCTGTCCTGGCCAAGGTCTCACACAGCCACTAGACCACTGCTTGAAATCATCTTTCCACCGAATTCTGTAATATATACAAGTGTATGATATGTGACAGTTGAGAGTGGCTTTAGTGAATTTTTGTTATGGGGCTGGGCCTCTTTACCTTTATTCGGCTCTGACTGACATCTGGGTATATTCAGGTGTGTCCGTGCAGATTTATGGAGATAATGGCTCTGGATGTGGTGTATGGTGCTGACGCTGGTCCCAGTTGCTCTGAAGTAGCTCATCACAGAACTGACACATGTGACACAGTTGAAGAACAAAGTGACACCTTATGTGGCAGTGAGTTTCTAGAGATTCAAAGGAGAGTCAGGCCCTTATGGTCCAGAGCTGAGAGATGTGTTAAGCTGTGTCCTGAAGATGGGCAGGATCTGGGTAGCTGGAGAGGAAAAAGAGGACAGGCATTGCTGAGAGAGTGGGCACGAGGAAATGGGTGGGAAGGTGTGATGAATGAAATAAACACAGGAGATAATGATCACATTTATTTAACTGAAGGAGCACAGGTGGAAATAAAGTTGACTAGGATGAGATAGGGCGAGACATTGTAATACAGGGGTCCCCAACTCCCGGGCCGCGGACTGGTACTGATCTGCGACCTGTTAGGAACCAGGCCGCACAGCAGGAGGTGAGCGGCGGGCGAGTGAGCGAAGCATCATGTGCTGCTTGCTCCCCATCGCTCGCATTACTGCATGAACCCCCCACCCCCAATCCGTGGAAAAATTGTCTTCCACAAAACTGGTCCCTTGTGCCAAAAAGGTTGGGGACTGTTGTTCTTTTTTTAAAATATATTTTAGGTGTCTGTTTTTCTTTCTTTTTTTAAAATTTAATTTAATTTATTTATTTTTATACAGCAGGTTCTTATTAGTTATCGCTTCTAATAGGAGGCTAAAGAAGCAAGGCAGAGAGAAGTTGTAGGTTGAAAATATGGTATTTTAGGAGACTATTAAATTAAGCTTCTCAGCAGTAGCTTTCTTTAAGTAGAGAAAACATTTGTTTCAAATGATTTGTTCCAAATTAAGGAAATGTTAGGGAATTAGGAAAACCTTTTACCTTCTTATTAAAATGGCCCATAACTCAAAAATATGTATATATGTTTTGATAAAATAGTTTCATATATTAATCATTGAAGAAAAATAGTTGGAATGAGTAACTTTTGTTTTTTGGTGTTATCCTAATAGATAGCAAAACTAGTCCCAGGCTTCCAAGGTTAATTTTGGGAAGAGTTCATCTTGAAGTATTTATGTCATTTGTTTCTTTTTCTTCTGGAAAGTGAAATAACCAAATCGTCATTCAGTTTTCTGAAGTGAATTTGAAAGAATTAAAAAATACTGCCTTCAGATGTATAGCAAGCATTTTTGAAAGTACAAACCTCTAAGACTATTTTGAGACAATGCATTATGGAAGTTTCCATAGAAAAATCTAACACAAGATGTGTTCCTAGCAAGAGATTTTTATTTAATAGGTTACTTTTAAGTCCAGTAACTTATATAAGATATCTAAATTTTCAGATCAACAAGAGTTTCACGATATCATGTAATGAAAATAGAATGTCTGTTTAATACTTAGGGTTTCTTTTGGGCATCAGCGTTGTTTCTGAGAGTAAATTCTGAAATAGGGTGGCGGTTGGATGGGAAGAGGGATACACTTTTGTCTAACAGCACTTCTGAGGATGTTTTAAACCTGAGATAATGTGAAAAAAAAATTTAAACCATCTTTAAATCAAATTAAGGTTTATGTTTTCATTGTGATCAACAGGGATTAATTTGGAAAGTAAACAGTAATGAGCTGATATATATGTTAATTTCTGTCTAAGGGTTGACAGTTTAGCCTTAGGTGCTGAATTTGTATCAAAGAATTATGATCAAATAATTTCTCATTAAATTGGCAAACATTTGCTTTAAACAGTCCTCTAGAACAATTAAAATTACTTTATTGTTGTTCTTACGCTTGACTCTAAACTTGAGAAACTAAATTTCTAATTGCAAGGAGAATAAAATGACAAAATGTGTTAGGATTATTCAATTATTTTATGTAAATACAAACCCATTTACTTTAAGGAGAACCATCACACCTTTTAAAATATCAATCAACACCTTTCTTAGAATTGCTTTCATTGAGCTAATGACTAGATATTTTTATTCTTGAAATATTGCATTTTTATCCTCCTTATTAATGGCCCTCGCTGCAGAGGAGTAAATAAATCATGGGGCTGCTAGTAGTTCTAAGTGCTTTTCAGAGAACGTTTAAGTGCTTGTAATCACTAAGCAAAGGAGAACTATAGATTAAATGTGTTACAAACCACACGTGGAAGCAATGTCTTTTTTTATTATCTGTAACTTTAATGGAAAGAAAATGTTAATTTAGGGTAATGAAATAGACCTCCAAGTATGATCGGTGAATAGACCATTAGGTTAATTAAAATGAGGATATGTGTCACTGTTGTGCTAGAACTATCACTGTGGAAGAGACAGATTCATTTAGTGCTTGAATAGTAAAATTCAGAATGTGTCACTCCCAAACCGGATTTACTACACAACGGAGCAAGATTGATGACAAGGGTAATTCAGTTTTGTTTCATTTACTTTTACCTGTCACATTGCTTGTCAGTGTAGAGAGCTTGTCACTTAAAGGTGAAAATTTATCCAAGCTTTTAAAAATCAATTAAGTGTAAATTTTGTCACTTTCCTCTCTGCCTATCATCCTAGCTGAATTAAACACAAAAACAAGACTTAAGTAATAGGCAACGTACAGACTGTAATATAACTTTCAAAAAGTTAGCAACTTTACATTTATTAAATTGTAAAAAATGCAGTTGAAACAGCCGCTACAACTTTTTGGTTATTAGTTCTTTTCAGTGTCTAATATCCAAACCTGTTGGAAACTGATTTTTTTATAGCTATCTACTTGGCCAATTTACTATTTGAATTTACTAAAAAGACTTTTTGATGCTTTTTACGATTCTTTTTACTTCTTCCCTATGAAAAGTCTTAGCATTGTGCCAACCATAAGGTAGCTTTTCAGTAAGTGCTTCCTATTTTGATTTAAAAGGCTTGGCATGTGTTTAGACAGAAATGAAGTTCACTATACTCCTGAGCTTTGCAGTTTCCCCCATCATATGCCTCAGTCAACCTAGCATTTATTGAATTCTAGTACTGAGCCTTGTATTATAGTGGGTACTTTCATGTGCTTAAGGCTTTCTCTGGGAAAGTTGTACGTGTGCTTGTAAAAGAATCATCTTCTCTCCTTACCTTTAGAGATAAGGAGACACCTTTTTAGGAAGGTGACATTCTCTGTCTCTTTTGTTTCACCATCTTAATTCTGGGGAAGTCTTTTATTTTTGCCTTACGTCTCCATTTTCCTTAAATTTACCTAGATATTTAGTAGGAGATATTTAATGAGTTTATATACGTGTATGTATTTAATATTTTTGATTATTTGTGAACATTACCTTAAATAAGCTTGATATAGGAAAAAAAATAATGATTATATTAGGAAGTGAATCTTTATTCTGTGATCGGGTTTACCATAGAATTTTTCTGAATAATTGCCTTAGAGCGTCTGACAGGGACTTTTGTCCCACTTTTTTCATTGAAGACTTAATTTAATTTTGACTTGTCATAAAGTATCTTAGGTTCAACCTTGGCATTTGTCATGCATTGCTCACCACCCAATTCTTTCTCTTTCTTGGTTTCCATTCCTCAGGGAAATAATCTAATTGACGTAGATCAGTCAAAATAAGCAAATTCATGCTGAGGTAACAGAAATGACCCACATACCTTCTTGTTCATGCCATGTGGTCATCATGGATTGGTTGGGGGCTCTGTCCCATATTGTCCTTACTCAGGGACCCAAGCTGCACTCATCATTTGAAGCATTGTCAGAAATAAAGTGCCCACGTGTGCACCAGCCTATCCAGCTTTCACCCAGAAGTAACATCACTCTGGCTCATATTTCATTGACCAAAGCAAGTTGCTGGGCCACCCATGGCATTGATAGAATGAAGATGCACAGCCCCCCATGTGCCCTGGAAGAGAACTGCAGTTATCTGGGGGACAGACACTAATGACTACTGCAGTTGGCCCCTCCAGCTATCAGCCACTTACTTCACTTTTCTTGCCACATGGAATACATTCTCTCTTTTCCTGGGAAACAGTCTATGTCCTTGGCCAGGTGACTTCCACTAACTCCTAGTAGGCAAAGTATACTCTCTCCCCCCAAGGCAGGGCTTCCATGTGACTTGCTCTGGCCCATGGAGCATGTGCAGATGTGACGTATGCCAGCTCTGGGCAGGAGCTGTAGATGTGGTTTGTGTGATTTGGCTTGAATTCTTTCTAGATGGGAAATTCAAGCTCCTTATGCTTGAATCCCAGTGTGAGAAGACGTGTAGAGTAGACCTGCAGCCTGGAGCAGACCTTAACTCAGCCTTTACCTTCCAGTTACTATAAACCGTGTGATGTGGTCGGTCACCGACATTTTGGATATGTTACTACCAGCAAGAGCTTACTTAACACAGTGGAATTTAGAGTTAAGAAAACCTGGGCTTGAGTGTTAACTCTGCTAGTTGTGTGATTTGGAGTCAGTTATTTAAGTTCCCTTAGGCTGGGTTTCTTCATCTATGTAATGAAGATAATAATGCCTACCTTACAGTTTTGATGTGAGGATTAAATTGAATGACTTGTAAAATACTTAGAGTAGCGCTCAACACGCGAGAAGAGTCAATGAATGTCATTTCCCTTCCCTTTACCTTAGTCCCTGCCTGCCGCATTAGTGAAGTTGTTTCAGTACAGGATTGCTTGAAAGGAATTAATTAATTAATTGAAAAGAATCAATTATGAGATTAGAAATTGGATAAAATGCTCTTTTTAAGTGGATCTTTTTAGCCCCAATTTAAGAATTTCCTTCTGAAGAGAGTCCGAAATGCTCCCATACCTGATCTTTTTCACAAATGATGGGTTCCCATTACAGTGATAAGTCAGCTAGGTTTTTAACTGAGCTGAAAGGTTCCCACTACAGCAAGCCTACCAGCCCTGCAGGCATCTAAGAGACCCTCTGCCTGTTGAATAGTCAGGTACATCTAGAGCCCCACTGTCACCACCATCTCCCTCCTCCACAGAGGGTGACCCGCTGCACTGGGACCAGGACAGTTAGCCCAGTAGCTTGCGGGTGGCCTGTGGTTTGCCTGAGCTTGAGAAGGTGAGACAGCTGTATGAGATCATGGACCGAACGAACCTGTGCCTGAAGCGGAAGAGATTAACTAACACAGAACACTCATAGTGTGTGTGTTGGCTGGTTAAAAACAAGATGAAGTATCGAGTTCACAAATAGACAAAGAAGTATATAGAGAGTCTACACATTTTGAGCCTTGTAAGATAGAAAGAGACTAATTTTCAATCCCTACAATAAGGGTAAAACTGAGAAGGAGAGAGAGAGACCAGTCAAAGCTCAACTCTGGCAAGGATCAAATCAAGAGTATGGTTTCACGCCTTACAGTGTCCCTGCCGCTCTTTGATACTGTTTCCTTCAGAAGGTGGCGTGTGCTTGGCTAATGGCAGAGTGGGTGGATGTGATGGCACGTGACCTCCAGGGACGAGCTCACCCTGGGCGTTGTGCCACCCTCCTTGTTCTTGCTCCTACGTTGCTCACATTGAGAGAAGCCCGCCGCCGTGTTGTGAGGACACTCACGCAGCCCTTTGGAAGGGTTCACGTGTGGAAGAACTGAGGCTGCTCGCCAGCGTGAATGAACCGTCTTCACACAGCTCTCCAGCCCAACCAGCCACAGTCAGGTCCTCTGAAGATTGTGACTCTCACCACTGGGCTCACTGCAGCTTAAAGAGAGACCCTGAGCCCGAGCCACCGAGCTGAGGCACATCTTGTTTCCTGGCCCTCAGGAACTGTGAGACAGTACCTTTGAGAGTTACTACACAGCAGTAGATAACTAATGCTTAGTGAAATCTCTGAATAGATTAAACTATCTTTTCAGTGACGCCCAGTATAACCTTTCAATATACAGTATGTTCCTTCAATTGGACAGAATGACTCAGAAAAACAGTTGTTACACTATAATTTATGTTTCATTTGTTCTTGGTTAAAAATGATGTTTTTAATAAAACACTAAAAAGGGTACAGGGGTTAAAAAGTGTAGCCTATTTCGGAAAAAAAAGTATAACTGTTCAGCTTTATTTTTATCTGAAGACTTTTTTATTGTTGATATTTTCTTTTGTTTGATTTTCTACCTCAGTGATTTTCCAAATATCTCCTGAGCCTAAAACTTAAAACAGGTTGTATCAGGCTGGGTTCCTCAAACAGACTCAATAGAAGATAGAGGGAGGTGGGGAGGGGGAGAGAGATATTAAGAAATTGGTTCATGTGACTGGGAAGGCTGTCAGGTCTGAAATCTGTGGGTGGATCTGTCAGCTGGGCAGCTGGAAACTCAGGTAAGAATTGAAGTTGTTGTCTTGAGTCTGAAATATGTAGGGCAGGCCACTGTACTAGAAACTGGCAGGATTTCTAGATTATAATTTAGAGGCAGAATACTTTGTTTTCCAGGAAACTGGTTTTTGCTCTTAAGGCCTTCAACTGATTGAATAAGGCCTACCCCCATTAGCAGGGGTAATCTTAAAGTCCACTGATTGTAAACGTTGATCACATCTACAAAATACCTGCACAGCCATACCCAGATTAGTGTTTGCCCAAACAACTGGGCATCTAGCCTAGCCAGGTTGACACATAAAGTTAATCATCCTGCAAGTGAACAGGGTGGAAGGCGCGGAGACCTAGAGACACCTTCCATAACCCATTCGTATGACGGCTGTTGCCGCCCATTCTTCCTGCTTCTCTAGTACATTTGATGCCATGTGGTGGGGATGGTAACATATAAGCCAGCATAAACGGCTTTTGTGGTGGTCTTCAAACTGTCTGGGGGCTCTGTTTCTCAAATTTCCATTTAAAGAAAAAGTAAATTTTGTTCCTAATTAGAGCTAACAGTAGCTTGTTAGATATCAGAGGGAGGATGAGACTAGAAAAATTTTTCTACCGCTGGTCACTTGCTACCAGTAGAAAAGTTAGGAATGTGTTAAATTTATTGGAGTGTTCAATTCAGTGATAGTTTATGGCGGGCCCTTGTAGAGCCTTCTCAGGTATTCTGGAATATACACAAGTCTCAGTAAACTTCTCCTTTGAGAATCAGTCTCTGCGATTTCACAGACTGACAGTACTTGTGGAAGCCACCAGGGTATTACTCTGTAATGCTTGTTAAGTTCTGTCTTCTTTAGCATGTTAAATATTATATCTACTGGATTTTAAACCTCTGTCATTTTAAAGAGTGTCTTTTAAGAGTTAACTGATTTAAGTCTTTGGATAGGCAATTTGATTTTACTTTTTTTTTTTAATGCCTTTAAATTGAACTTTAAGGTTGACTTCTAGGTATAACTTATGCAATCTCTTTGTGGGTTCGATTTATTGCAAAAGTAATATTATTAATTTTATGAGACTGCTTCTAAGCTGTGTTTTCCTTGCTCTTGGATTTTCCCTGTGAAAAATGCAGAAGGATTCCTTAGCCAAGTTTTATTGGGGTATGATCAGTTTTATGAAGCCTGACGACTTCTTATTCTGAGTTTTACCTGAGCGATGCTCCAGCTTAGCTGAGGGGCTCATAATGTCGAGTGACTCTCTGGTCAGCGCCTTTATTGATTAATGACACAGATGAGAAAAATGTACCTTGTTGCAGCAGGATTAGACTCAAGGAAGCTAGGAGTCCCTCATCCCAAGATGGTTGAAAGTCAGTATTTAGGGTGATACGATCCATGAAAGATGGAAGAGTCAGAGCTAGTTAAGCAACGTGGGGTGGAGGGAAGCACAGAGGAGGCTCAGGTTGGGGTATAGTCTTGAAAATAACTTGTGGGAAGGTGAAGCCAGCAAAACGTTACGTGAAAACCCTGGTAAGTAAGCGGCTCTGCTGGCCTAGTGGGAGGATGAGCATTTCCCGATGGTCTCGGTATTTGGCTGTCAGGGAGCCGCTGCCGCTTCCTGCTTCCGCCCGCCCACTCCTTCCCTGCTGGTCTCCCTGAGATGGTTGGATCCTGTGGTTCAGGTCGGTCAAGGGCGCTGCAGTTACTGCTAAACAGTCCTTGCTCTGACAGGTTCTGGCCACAGAAGCTTCTGGCAGATGTGCAGGTGCGGCCTCAGTGTTTCCGAGGGCCTGACTGGTGTCACAGAGCCCTGGGCAGGCCCCGTAGCTGAATCCTGTAGTGAGTTCAGGGGGAATCAGCTATCAGAAGAGGAGAAATACTAGAAATCAGGGTGGGCTGTTGTGGTTATCTTTTGCTAATCACGGTCACCTTTGGTGAATTTTGAGGGTATGTGCCTTTAATAAGATAACAGGGAATTCATGCAAAAAGAATTTGCTGGCCTATCTCATGTGCAGTCAATGCCTGCTTTTCTCTCCTCGTAGAATTGCATTAGCCAGCTCTGGAATAGTGTGTACATAAAAATGATAGTGATTCAAATCAATTTACGTAGACTAGTACCTGGAAAATAAGAAAAGCTACCTGAGGAATTAAACCACTACAGAGTAAAGCAGTCTGACATGAAAGACAAGCTGTAGTGTAGTGTTTAAAAGCTTGGGCCCTGGGACCAGACTGTGTGGGTTCAGATCCCTCTCTTGCTCTTCAGGCATTCTTATCTACTGTTTCTTTTTCCGCAGTGTAATGACGGTAACAACAAAACCGTTTTAAATGAGGTATTAGTAAAAGGGTACCTGGCACGCCTGCTCCGTGCATGTTAGTTGTCTTGGTGGTGGTGGTAAAGATGACACTTCCGTTCTCTCTGCCCAGATAAGTTGGACAGCTGCAGAAGCTCGATACTTTGCTAAGCTTAGACTGCCATGACAAAACACCATAGATGGGGTGGCTTAAACAACAAAGATTAGTTCTCACAGACCTGGAGGCTAGGAACTCCAAGACCAAAGTGCAGGCCAGTTCGCTTTCTGATGAGGGTCCCCCTACCTGGCCTGGGGTAGGGTGGGGACATGAAAGATCTCTCTTCCTGTATGGCCAGTCAGTCCTGTCGGGTTAGGGCTCTCTCCGTAGGACCTCCATTAACCTTAATTACCTCCTAAGACCCTGTCTCCAGATACGTTACATTGGGCGGTACGGCTGCAAAACATGAATCTGGGGAGACAGTTTACTCCGTAGCACTGGATAAACATAGATTGTTTGTGACCATTTGGCAAAAATGAGAGAAGAATGTGGCAAAAGATTAAAATAAAACCCGTGGAGGTACTAAAAGATGAATGTTGTAGAAATCTTCTCTTTTTATGAAAAACAAAGGAACGAAGGAAAAATAATTGTGGGCTTTCAGAACAACTGATTTGTTAGCATTCTTAGTTCTATCCATTTGAAGATGTTACTGGCTTCACCAAACTATTGTCCTAAAATCTTTGAATTAATGTTATAATTTTGCACTAATGTTTTATCCTATTTGACAAAAAATGAAAGGACTTCATTGGTATTAGAAACATGAAATTAATTAGTCTCTTTGTTACCAGTTATCAAAACCATAAATGATCCTTTCGTACGTCCGGCCCAGCCCTGATATAGGGTTGTGTCAGGGGTTTACTCTCTTAGTTGTTTTCTCTGTGATCCAGTCTTGGCTTCTGGAGGCTGCTGCAGTAGAAGAAGAACTCAGTGTTATAGGGGTCTTTCCTTTGCCGCTTAAAAGACTCCTGCTTCCCGGCATTACCATCTTGACCATGACTTCTCCCTATGATGGCGTTAATGTACGAGGGTCACCCAGCATGCTGTACGGGTTTTTATTCCCTCTAATAATTATTTCTAACAAAAAATCTCTGATGTTGTTCTTTGCTTATAATCTGATTCCTCTTGAAAGTGAAGTCGTTAACAAAAAAGGGGAAGTTTCCAGTTAATCAAAATTTAACTGTTCTGGAGGAAAGCTGACAGCTGTTAAACACATGTAGTCCGACGTCCCTTGCTATGTGCCACTCTTGAGTTTCTGGTTTGTTATGTTGCATGTTAGTGTTGTTTATGTCGAGGCAGCTTGTGCTCAGTGGTGAGAAGGGAGCCAGCTTTCTCAGCGGGTTAAGACAGTTTTGGTTTTGGGGCAGATTAAGGACACGGTGTTTTCTGAGGGGCAGAGGAGTCATGCAAAGAGCGCTGGATATTGGAAATCTGGGACCAAGCTTTAGTCCTGGTTTTGTCACTGATGACCAGCACGGTTTCCTCAACTAGAAAACGAGGGAGATTAGACTGGATCATGTCTCTCAGTCCTTTCTGTCTTTAATTTAGCCTTTTTGGTTCTGTGGTTCAAAACTTTTTGGGTAGGTGGAGGGCAGGAGAGGTGCTAGCAGATGCCTTGTAAAGCATCTTCAGAGAGTCCAGACTGTTCAGGCCTCCGCAGCGATGCACGTTAAGTGTTGAGTATTAATAGGCTCTTAACCCCACGTGAGCCTCTTCCTCCGTGGGGGGGTGTCCCCTCTTCAGGGGGTGTCCCGTCTTCAGGGGGTGGTGGCTGTCAGTGCCCAGGGGCTTAGCTGGCTGGTTCAAGAGGAGGGACGTGGTGCTGTTGCCCCTCTCCCTGGCCTTGGGGTTGGGCGGGCGCCCCTGACGTGGTTTGGGAGCCTTTCCATGTCTGGCCCATGCCTCTTCCTCCCTGGTCACACTGCCTTCTTCTGGTGTGCCCCCCAGCAGGGACGCTCTGTGCTGCTCCTCCTCCGTCAGGCCACTCCCCTGACCAGCCTAACTGGTCACGTTTCCTTACACACAGTCACAGTGCCGTATGCTCTCCTTCGTTGTGATGTCTTTGGTTTGTGTGGTCATTTGATGACTCAATTCCTTCCCCTGTAGACTATAAGCCCCATGAGAATGCAGATCTTGCCCGCTTTTGCTGTCTTTATATTTATTTCTAGAGCCTGGCTCAGTATGTATTTGTTATGAATGCAGGAGCCAAAGCTCCAGGGCCTCTTGACGTGGGATGAGTGACGGTAACAACAGTAACTGAGGCTGCAGAGGCTGTTTGTGATGCGAGTCCAGCGCTCCAGGCAGTGTTCTCCTGCTTGTGTCCCCGTCCCCATCATCGTTAGTATTTTCACAGTCACCATTACCACTGTTTCTTGAGTCTTTTAACCCAGGCATGGACCCTAGAATCCACATCCTCGGCAGCTGTGCTCTACAAGTGGGAACATTATGGAAAAAGGCCAGAAGCTTCCTGTGGCCCTTGTTATCCAAACCAAGTCCTGCTCTTTGCTCTTCAGTCTTTTCTTTGCTGTGTTCACCGCTGCCTTCAGAGTGTAGGGCTTCTCCTGTAGTTGATTTTGGCACCACATCTCATTTCCCGGGATATTTCCGGGAAATTTCACGGAGACCCTTTCTTTATCCTGTGAGGACAGAGCCTACCTCTTTTTACATAAGCAGAGAATGTCACATACCCTCCTTCCCAGCTTTTCTTGAAGCTTGGGTGTGGGCATTAGATGCATTTGCCCCAGTTGCCAAATCAGAAGCAGGTGATGCATAGCAGGAGGTACCAGGTAGAGTCCATCTGCTGAGGGTTAGGCGGGAGCAGCAGCTGGGCTTTCAGAAGGATCACTGGCAGCCGTTCCAGAGACGGGGTCGAGGGCCTAGGTGCAAACTGCAGAGTCTGTGCCTGGAAACAGAGCAGTGGTTTCTCTGTGGGACCAGTGACTTGGAGCTTGTTCCTGACCTGCTGGTCTGTGAGAGGCAGCCTCAGGCACGGGCTCCACCGCCAGGCTGGCTGCTTTCAGATCCCAGACTGAAGCCCAGCTCCCCCCTTCCCTGCATCCCAGCTCTGCCCTTCCCTGCATCCCACCTCCCTCCTTCCTGCATCCCAGCTCCCCCCTTCCCTGCATCCCAGCTCCACCCTTCCCTGAAGCCCAGCTCCCCCCTTCCTGCATCCCAGCTCCCCGTTCCCTGCAGCCCAGCTCCCCCTTCCCTGCAGCCCAGCTCCCCCCTTCCCTGAAGCCCAGCTCCCCCCCTTCCTGCATCCCAGCTCCCCCCTTCCCTGAAGCCCAGCTCCCCCCCTTCCTGCAGCCCAGCTCCCCCCTTCCCTGCAGCCCAGCTCCCCCCTTCCCTGCAGCCCAGCTCCCCCCTTTCCTGCAGCCCAGCTCCCCCCTTCCTGCATCCCAGCTCCCACTTCCCTGCAGCCCAGCTCCCCCCTTCCCTGCAGCCCAGCTCCCCCCCTTCCTGCAGCCCAGCTCCCCCCTTCCCTGCAGCCCAGCTCCCCCCTTCCCTGCAGCCCAGCTCCCCCCTTCCCTGAAGCCCAGCTCCCCCCTTCCCTGCATCCCAGCTCCACCCTTCCCTGAAGCCCAGCTCCCCCCTTCCCTGCAGCCCAGCTCCCCCCTTCCCTGCAGCCCAGCTCCCCCCTTCCCTGCAGCCCAGCTCCCCACTTCCCTGCAGCCCAGCTCCCCCCTTCCCTGCAGCCCAGCTCCCCACTTCCCTGCAGCCCAGCTCCCCCCTTCCCTGCAGCCCAGCTCCACCCTTCCCTGCAGCCCAGCTCCACCCTTCCCTGCAGCCCAGCTCCCCCCTTCCCTGCAGCCCAGCTCCCCCTTCCCTGCAGCCCAGCTCCCCCCTTCCCTGCAGCCCAGCTCCCCCCTTCCCTGCAGCCCAGCTCCACCCTTCCCTGAAGCCCAGCTCCCCCCTTCCCTGCAGCCCAGCTCCCCCCTTCCCTGCAGCCCAGCTCCCCCCTTCCCTGCATCCCAGCTCCACCCTTCCCTGAAGCCCAGCTCCCCCCTTCCCTGCAGCCCAGCTCCCCCCTTCCCTGCAGCCCAGCTCCCCCCTTCCCTGCATCCCAGCTCCCCCCTTCCCTGCAGCCCAGCTCCCCCCTTCCCTGCAGCCCAGCTCCCCCCTTCCCTGCAGCCCAGCTCCCCACTTCCCTGCAGCCCAGCTCCCCCCTTCCCTGCAGCCCAGCTCCCCCCTTCCCTGCAGCCCAGCTCCCCCTTCCCTGCAGCCCAGCTCCACCCTTCCCTGAAGCCCAGCTCCCCCCTTCCCTGCAGCCCAGCTCCCCCCTTCCCTGAAGCCCAGCTCCCCCCTTCCCTGCATCCCAGCTCCACCCTTCCCTGAAGCCCAGCTCCCCCCTTCCCTGCAGCCCAGCTCCACCCTTCCCTGCAGCCCAGCTCCCCCCTTCCTGCAGCCCAGCTCCCCCCTTCCCTGCAGCCCAGCTCCACCCTTCCCTGCAGCCCAGCTCCCCCCTTCCTGCAGCCCAGCTCCACCCTTCCCTGCAGCCCAGCTCCCCCCTTCCCTGCAGCCCAGCTCCCCCCCTCCCCCCCAGTGTCAAAAGGGGAAACGACAGTGTGTACCTCATGAGGCTGTCATGAGGATTAGAGGAGCTAAAGTAAAACTCTTACAACAGTGTCTGGCGTGTTTATTGTTGTGTGCATTAGGGTTTTCCATCGTTCTTCTCTGACCCTCTGGGTAGTTTCTGAAAGCACATATCCTTTTTAACAGATTACTTTTTCTGCTTGAATGTGTTGGTTGGAATCTGTTGCTGACAACTTAGTACCCTGACTGATGCTATGACATACACTTGTTGAGTGATAACTGAGGGTGGGTCTTATAGAACCAGGCATTTCTTTTTTTACTGGGCAGTTATAGAACTGTTTCTTCATGCGTGTCTGGGGCCAAAGTGCACATTCTTTTTATCGAGATGCTGAACTCACTTGCTCTCTCGTTTCTTTTGGATTGACTTGCTTCGTTCAGGACCTCAGGCTTTGACCCCAGGCTTATGGCCGCATTTGGTCATAAACTGCTGCAGAGCCTCCCCGAGGGTGAAGCAGTTATGGGGGAGGCGGCTCTGCAGGGACATCTGGTGTGTGGGTGGGGATCTTATCCACTGCCACCATCGCAGGCCTCTCCGCATGGTCAAGGTCATCGCTGGTCCTGGTGCCCACTCCTGCCCAGGGAAGGACCATGGGCCGGCCTCCCCCTGCAGCCCCCTCTGCCCGGGAGACACTGCTTCCTGGACCATTAGCTCTGGGTCCCTGAAGCAGACACTTTCCAAAGGGAAGACGTTGTGCCAACTGAACTATTGGTATTCTCAACACCCTCCCTCCGTATAAAAACACTCCTGAATCACATTTGTGGTTTTTGTCAGCATTACAGTGAGAACTGAGAGTGACATTTAAACCTGGGAAAACTCAGCCCCGATATTGACTGTTCATGTGAAAAACTTGAAAAAGCAGGTAGAACACTGTGACCTGAGTGATGTGAGTTCTCTAACCAGTGTACAGAGCAGTCAAATATTTGACTTACTGATTTTTGGAGAATTAAGCTGTTTTGTATGCAAGGTATGAACATAGAATGAGTTTTTGTCCTTGATTCAGAGTGAGCACTGAGAGCCAGGGTCTGATGCTAGAGATTTGAATTCATGTTGAATATTTTAACAAATATTAGCAGAAGGGATACTCAGTTTCCATGTGTGTATAGCTATGTGTTTAAAACATAATAATTTGTACTTATATATTAATTTCTGTCTTGAAAATGTTACTAATTTATTATTAAATATATACTGTTATTAGGAACGTAGCAAAGTATCTTAAATCTTAAAAAGACTCCAGCTACACAGGGTTATAAACTTCTTCTGTCCACATTTGAACATACTTCATTCTGTACTCTCATCCTTTTAAATTTTGCTGTTTTGTAAAATTACCCATCAAGAGCTTTATCTGTCAATGTCTGGTACATTGGAAGCTAAAAATAAAGTAGGTTGAGTTACCCTGACCTGTTAAAGAAGGCATTTCATTTTAACTGAAGTTCACCTTTAGAAACATACATTATCTTTTGGACAAATAGTGTTCAGTAAATTCTCCTTCCTAAAACAATATTGTGGGTAGATTTGAGCATTGTGGCATCTTATCAGAAGTGCTTTCCATTTTCCCTTAATCTTTTCAGCCACATCTTACAAATATTTGAAAACACTTTTATTTCCTCACTCTGGATAACCCTCTTGTCCTTGCTGCCTTCTTTTCTCCATGGTGCTATGTTCTGAGAGCCAGGTGGCTCTTCATTTAAATTCCATCACAAATTAGTTGTCTTGGATTTTTAGTGGGCTCATTGCTTTAAATAAGATGTGGGGGGCAAAATTTTTTTCCTGACTGTTTAGGTAATTTCTAACAAAGCTAAAGACTAGAACATTGCTGCTTTGGTAGAATGATATGTAGAGAGTAAAGAATCATCATTTTTCAGAATGGCTTTGGAAACCTGAAATCCCAGGATTCTGCTTTAATCTTTAAATTCCATTGAGAATTTATACCGGAAAAGGTATTTATTAAATAATTGCAGGTAGCCTCCATGTTAGCAGACATTAATTCTAGTTTGGTGGAACTAATGTCCATTGTCTTTTAAAATCTTACTAGATTTTAGTTAAAATTAACTTTAGTTGCAACCTGTTATCTTGTGCTTTTGCTTTTATGGTCCAGTAGTGCCTGGATTCTAGGTTTTCATGAAGGCCATGCCACCTTCTTGGTGTTTGGCTCTTCACATATTCCTCCTCCCAACTCCCCTTCCTCATACCAACTTCCCAGAACGAGTCCCCGTGGTAGCTTCCAGGGTGCAGTTACAGAGATGAATAAATACCACCTACTTAATTCTGTGAGATCAGAACCTAATTCTCTGTACTCAATTTTTGTAAAAGTATTGGTGGAAAATTATAATGATAATAATAATTGAGTTGGTCCCATGTGACATTTGTATGGTGTGAGATATTAGCTTTTTTTAAAAAAAATCCAGAGTCTAATTTTTCTAGTCCCTTGGAATTTTAGATCTTGCCTTTCACCAGGGAGCACCTGGTTTGGGAAAGGTGCTTGGCTGTTGACATGGGTGTGAGCTCCTGGGAAGGACACCAGGATGGGTCACTGAGGGGCTACTGGAGGGAGATGCTAAGGCAGGGGGAGAGCAGGAGAGCCAAGGCAAGTAACAGGGCAGGAAGGCAGAACGGTTGGGTGGGGGTGGAAGAAGTGCCCCGGAGAAAGGGAGGAGGAGGTCAGAGAGAGAGAATCTAGAGAAAAGCGAGTAGTGAGAAAAAGAACGGAGGTAGAATGGGTTCAAAATAAGGTAGAAACACTGGTAATAAAAGCATGGTTAAAGGAGAGGAGGAGGTACAGAGTAGGCGAAACTGAGAATACAGATGAGAAGGGTGGGGAGAAGGGAAGGGATTGACTCTCTGTCTGGTGTTTCGCTGACATGGGTGTTGTCCCTGCCGAGGCTGTTCTTTCCGGTCGCATGGAAGGTGGAATCCCGCGGTGCAGGGCAGGCCAGTGGTGGTGCGTGCTTCACAGCTCCTGAAGGAGGCTGGAGAAACAATGGTGTGCATCCTTCCACGTTATAAAGTTAAACTGAACCAGGTGAATCATCAAATTACCTTCTTTTCCTTGGAACAAATTAAGCATAACACTTCGGTAAGAGAGCTTCTTTGTGTGATGATAATATTTATTACATACATGAAAAGTTGAATTTCACATATTTATTCAGGATAAGAGAGGAAGGGAAACTTAAGCCAGACGTTTGAAAAGATGCAAGTTATTATAAAGCAGCCTTTAGTAGTGTTTATTTGGGAACACTTGTTCTGGGATGCGCAGTTTTTCTGGAGAGCCATCACTGTTGACCAGCCAATAACTTAAAACCTGTAAACAAGGCCTGCCTTTAACTGGAGTCATTCTGGAGTCAGCCACCAGTTAGGTGACTTTGGTGGATGGATAGGACAGATAGATGGATAGGATGGAGGGAGAGACCTTGAGGGTGTACTTGGAGCTGTGTGAATTTTGCCCCAGAGGGCAGAGAGGGACCTCAAAAGAGGCCAAGTTTTGCCTAGGGCTGGCCTTCCCTGCTGAGTGGAGGTCAAGTGTGGAGTAGAGATTGCCAACCTGCTGGCCTTTAGTGGGTCCCTACCAGGGTACTCTGCTTGTTACATCCTAAAAATGGAGCCTTTCAAATCCTTCTTGATTTGAATTTTTATGGTGGGGCAGTTTTACGTGATGCATCATTCGATTGGGGGGAAGAGAGGAATTTAATCAGTATGAAATCTTAGAATGTTCAAGTCTTAGGGTAACTAATTAAATATATCATAGGCAAATGTGAAAATTTGGCCTTACTCTTCTATTAGATTAAACATAAAAAGGGGTAGTCGAAGAAAAATTATTTTGCTTAAAATAAAAGCATAACTTTTAAAAGTTTGCTTTGGAGAACAGGAAGCAATTGTATTGTAAGTGTGTGTAATTATCTGCATTCCTTTCCAACCTCTTTGGGATCAAATTGGTTTTCTCCAAGAAAGGCAATTATATGCAGGAGGCCACTTCTTGTTGAATTCCTGTGTGTTGCAGGCAGTGCAGCCCACAAACCTGAAATCACAGATGTACTGTGCTATGATTTATAATACCCATTAATTACAGCTTCGTATTAAAGGCTTTTGGTTTTCTGCTTCAGTAAACCTAAACTCTCCTTTTGAAGCAGAATTGCTTCCATTAGGCCTTATGCTAAATAGTGAGTTCTGTCTTTTATAATCTCATCAGGGGTACTTGATGCAGTAAGGACTTCTCAGTTGGCTTTAAATGTGCAGCGCTGAAGCTGGTTCCCTTTGTAGGGAGCTGAGGTAACTGGAGGAGCTTCTGGTCTGGTGATGAGGAGGTGCAGATGGGAAACTGCAGAGCCTTAATCAGATGTGTTTATCCACCGATGTCTACTACCCTCCGAGCACCGTGCCGTGCTGTACTATTCCAGGCACAGCTCGCTGGTCCTCACCGCAGCTGATGTTTAGGTTCACCTCCAACCAAAAACCAAAAACCAAAAACCCTCCAACCCCACCCACAGCAATTAAATACCGGGCCTGGATGGTTTCAAAGGGCTGGCTCCTTGTTGAATCTAATGTGTAGCCAAGAATGAAAACACATATCTGTTCAGTGCTATTTGGTGGCTTTTCCCTTGAAAAGTTAGTCTTTCTCTTTCCTTTGTTTTGGCTTCATATTCCCATATTCCTTCTGGAAGTAGAAAATATGATCAGGCAAAACAAATGAACAAAATCAGGCTGCGTTCTTTCCTCTTGGGCTTCTGTGATGGTCTAATTCTATTCAGGGACAGGCATTTCCCTGGCGACTCCCTTAATTTCTCGAACTTCACCATTTTTTCCCCATGTGAAGACTGTCTAATCCAAGGTTTCTTTGCTAAATTCAACCGGTTTCTAACCCTGTCAGGGACCTGCTTCTCAGTGAGGCTTTGTTGACTTTTTTCCCTGTGAATATTTAAGATTACATTTTGACCTAGAAAAGTTTTTAAAATATGGATTTCTAGTGTTTTTTATTGCATCTTTTTTGTAAATTACTCATTAAACTTCATTTTGTTTAGATTTCACACACCTGAGGAATTTATAAGTATTATCCACTCTGTTTATAAGGAAGGGAGGTGTAGTAAGTACAGATTCATCTTGAATTTGAAAATAGGGTTAGTGTTTGTCAACTACTAATGCTGCTTTGCTGTCTTTTATTTGGATGTATTTGGAAGTAATCTCGCTGTGGCAGGTGGTCTAAAATCCTCCTGTAAGCAGTTCTGAGGGGAGGATGTTTATTAGTAACCGTGGTAGTGGCAGCCGCAGCGTTAGGCAGGCCTGCACACGGTGCCCCATGTGCACACTAACACTGGGAGGAGGACACGCTGTTCCCGCCCCAGGTTTATGGGCGGGAGGAAAGTGGACGGTGGGGAAGAGCCAGGCCTGTGGCTTCTCACCCCATGGCTGCGAGGCTCGCTGCCGGCACCCCTTCCCTCCTAGGAGCTCTCAGACAGTTTGGCCTCCGCCTCTCTTGTTTTCTTTCCTCGCGAGCGCCAGGCAGCCTCCTGCCCTGGGCGTCCTTTCTTCACATCTGATGGACAAGGCACTGGGGTTGCAGGCTCTCTCGGGGCTTGGCAGAGGGAAGGGGCTCCAGAAAGGCTGCAGGGAGCGGTTACGACGGTTCCCTTACAGGCCTCAATGAGGTTTGGTTACTGTATTCTGGTTTTTGTTTTCTTTTTTTGCTAACACTCTTACTGAGATATAATTCACATACAACAAAATTCACCCGTAGAAAGTGTACAATTCATTGGTTTTTAATAGATTCATAAAGCTGTGCGTCCATCACCTCAGTCAGTCTCAGAACATTTCCATTGCTTGGTCCACCTGTCTCCCTGCTTCTAGGTGTGCCTACTCTGGGGACTTGGTGTAAATGCAATCGTACTGCACATGGTGTTTTGTGACGGGCTTCTCTCACACAGCATAGTGTTTTCAGGTTCATCCCTGCAGCAGCAGCCTCCGTACTTGGTCCCCTCTCATTGCCTAGTGACATTGCAGTGTGCATCTGTAGCGGTCGCTGAGTTAGTGTGGGGACATAACAGCCTGGGGACGGTGTTCTGGCTTCTGTGTCTCATCCCCTGACTCCCAGCCTTGTCCTGACAGCTGCAGCCGGGGCCGAGTCTGCAGTCACACCCATGAGGACAGGCCCATCTGCAAGCTCGCAGGGGTGAAATGGAACCAGTCATCTTGATCTCGGAGAGACAGCAGTGAGCGGTCCTGAAGAGAGATCTTAGTTCCCTGCCCAGGAATTGGAGCTGGGTAGCCTGGATGAAAATCAGGAATCCTAACTGCTAGGCCACCAGGGGCTAGAGGCTAGAAGCAAAGTGGCCCTAGCTCTTTCCCCCGTTTGAAAGCAAGAATGTTTCAAGGAGGCAGAAACTGTAAAAACAGGTACAAAGTTTATTATTAAAGACACAGCACAACGGGAGAGCACACAGAGAAGCAGTCTGTTTATTTAAGACAGAAGCAAGGCAGAGATACACACCCAGAGAGACAAGGTGTGGGCGTCCTCTAATGAGGAGGAGCGCAGTAAAGAGGTGATTTAAATCACTTACATAGGACAGTCCTGCCGGGTCTTTGACCAATTATCTCATTTCTTTTTTCACACCTGACTGGTCCCTGACTGGTCTCCCCAACATGCATGCACAACTTTTTGCTAAGATGGATCCCACCTCAGAGGCCTGTGGGTGCATGTCCACACTTATTATGGGGTGGCACCCCCTCCCTTTTTGACCTCCAAGGAGCCTTCCTGCACATGTGCAGACATGGAAGTTTTCCTTGACTTCAGGAGTGGGCACCTTATCTCTTTCCTTCAGCAGAGCTCAGCTTCTGCCACTAGCTTTGTCCTTGGAGTGTCTGGGTGAGAACAAAGCTTCACGTTTACTCCACTTGACAAGCACCAGATGTCTAGCCCAGGGGCCCATCTATCTCCTACCTCAATCTCTCCAGCATTTACTACTGAGTGCACAGAACTGGGCTAGATGTTTTTTTTTAACATTTATTTTTGGCTGCGTTGGGTCTTCGTTGCTGTGTGTGGGCTTTCTGTAGTTGTGGTGAGCGGGGGCTACTCTTCTTGCGGCGCATGGGCTTCTCACTGTGGTGGCTTTTCGTGTTTTGGAGCACTGACTCTAGGCTCACGGGCTTCAGTAGTTGTGGCTCGCAGGTTCTAGAGTGCAGGCTCAGTAGTTGTGGCACATGGGCTTAGTTGCTCCGTGGCATGTAGGATCTTCCCAGACCAGGGCTCAAACCTATGTCCCCTGCATTGGCAGGCAGATTCTTAACCACTGGGCCACCTGGGAAGTCCCTGGTCTAGATTTTTATCACACGTACGTGGAAACACATAGAAGACATGGCGTCGTGTGTGACCTGTGCTGTAACTCAAGTTCAGGGGAAGGAAAGTGTTGTTTCTGTGTGTGGGTTGTGACTGCCAGTTCTGGCCCCTCGGCCTTACTTTCCTTGCAGTGGCTTTGGGTGCTTTATTCAGCAAGTTCATCCCCTCCCTTGCATGAATTTAAATAGTAAAATATGAATCTGAGTTGTTTTGGAATTTTTTCAGTTTAAAACTAATAAATATTAAAATATTAGAATCTTGAAGGTCATGGGTCATAATGGATCTAAAAACTTAGAGTATCAAGTTTTACGGAAATGTTCAGAAATGGTACATTCGGCCACCAAAATTGCACAGTGATAATGTCCTATTTAATTCAGCTGGAATTCAAGTTAAAGGCAGGTTTAATGGATGGGAGACCTCGTAGCTTCTGCATATTCTGATAAGCGTTGCATAAATACCAGTTGTAGTGCTTGAGTGAACTACAATCCACAAGAGAAAGTCTCTTTCGGATGCTTTGAAATGCATTCATCTGCTTCAGTTAGATGTTCTAGCTAGCATGTCATCCTTTACTGTTGGTTAATGTTATATAATATTATACCATATAAAATAGTGACAACATCACTGTCATTGTATTTGTAATGCGGTGTCATTAGCTGTGGAAGATGAATGCTCAGCTGTGTACTTCTCTTGCTCTTTGCTAAAAATTGTGTAGGATGTCTTCATCCATTGATTTAAATATCATGTAGTTTAAATAATATGATTATGTGATTTAAAACTTTATAATAAACTGTAAGAAACTGGGAAGAGATCTTAGTTACTAATTTTGTGAAGGAGTTGGATTTTAAGAATTTTGCGAAATTTAATTCCTAGGTTTTGAAGTACGAATAGTACTATGTGGTTATAATTTGAAGCCTATATATTCGTTTAAAAGTAGTATAAAGATATCTTCAGAATTAACAGCATCAGAAATCAAAAATGTTCCTTAAAACTTGAAATCCATAGAAAGTAGCTTCTCTTCCACTCTTCAAAGGAAACTAAAATGCCTTCCATTTGTATAGCGTTTGTTTTAAAATTTTTAAATGAGTTATTTTATACTACATTCACATGTAATTTTTCACATTCACATGTCTCCTAGCTGTATTCTACCAACAGCAACAATAGTAGTCATAGATATTTAGTTAAACAGTAAATGACTGTGGGTTTTTAAGGGTAGAATGACAGACAGGAAGCTATAGTAGTGCAAGTGAGTGGTGATAGGGGATTTGTTTGTTTACAGCCAAGTAGTAACTTCTATGGAAGAAGTCAGCATAAAACAAATAGTGTGTATATGTGATTATAAGCAGTATTTTAAAAGTAAGTATCATACACCCCACTTAAGCTGTAAACTGTTTACGTTTTAGATAGTGTCATATTCCTTGCCCATAGCCATAGTAGATATTCAGTGCATCAGTGATAATTCAGAATCATGCACTACTCTGAAATATAAATAATAATCAACAATCAAATAACAGTAATGGCTATGGTTGTTTACTATACGCCAGATAATGTGCATATGTTTAACACCCACAGTCCTATGAGGTGTAGGGGTTTCTCGATTTACAGATTAAGAGCTGAGGCTCTGAGAGGCTAAGCAGCTTTCCAGAGGTCATGTAAACTTAATCCCATTATCTGTGTTCCTCACCACTGTCATACTGCTTTGTCTTGTTATTTTCTGTTAGATTCTTCTTCTTAAATTTTGAAATACTGTATGTCTGTTGTAACAAGTTGAACAAATAAGGGGTATATCACCTGTATATTTCTTGATACACACAAAAACACATAGAGATTAACCTGACTCTACTAATATTATTTAATTGTCCCTTTATAAGAATGTATCTTTTCTTACCTGTAAATTTGAAAGTGAACTTTAGTGGGGTGGGGGGTTGGAATTTGTATCTACTCTGGAGTCACAGACCTGAGTGTGAAGCTTGGCATTGCCAGTCTAACTGTTCCCTTGGGTAGGCTTCTCAGCATCTCCAAGCCTGTGTCCCTTTGGCTGTGACGTGGTTGTTCCTATTTTGTGGCTGTCTTACTGACTCTCCTGGAGAGTGAAGAGACTCGATTAAACTGTATTCTAGTTAAACATTTATTATTGTCATTCCGTATAAGTTTTAGTAGCTGGTCTGAAAATGGGAAGAAAGTGTATGCATTAAGAATAGAGCATCCTTTTTATAATGTATATAAATACCTGTTACTATATTGTGTAGCAGGAACTAACATAGTGTTGTAGGCCAATTACACTTCCAATAAACAAAGAAACAAACTCATAGAAAAAAAGATCAGATTTGTGGTTACCAGATGCAGGGGGTGGGGAGAAGGGGGCATTAGGTGAAGGTGGTCAAAGGTACAAACTTCCAGTTATAAGATGAATAAGTACTAGGGATGTAATGTAGCACATGATGAATATGATTAACACTGCTATATGTTATATATGAAAGTTAAGAGAGTAAATCCTAAGGGATCTCATTACAAGAAAAACGTGTTTTTTCTTTTATTTTGTATCTGTATGAGATGATGGATGTTCACTAAACTTATTGTGGTCATCACTTCATGATGTATATAAGACAAATCATTACACTGAACACCCTAAACTTATACAATGCTGCATGTCAGCTATGTCTCAATAAAACTGGAAGGAATGGAAAAGAATAGATCATCTGATTTATTTGAGTGTTGATAATTCTGAGCATTAAGTGGTTGTCTTTCTAATACGTGTGTGTGTGTGTGTATACACATACATACATATGTATAATAACACATTTGAAATTGCTTGATTGACCATAGTTACTTGGTTAATGTGTTTGTGAACTGCTCAAAAAAAAAATCAAAACTTAAAAAAATTCTTTCAAGAAGAATAGGAATTGGAAAAGTTACATGTCGACTGCTTTTATTCATACCCTTTTCATGATTCATCTTGTTTCTCAGGTCTTAACTTGAGTAGAGAGAGAACTAATGATTTTTTCTGTCTGAGCAGGAAATAATTTGCAGCTGTTCCTTGGAGATTTCTAAAAGATAGACTTTTAAGCATAATCTAAAATGCTGTTATTACTGTCTTGCAGGGGGCGAAAGCTTTTTTTTTCCTCTCTCACAGCTGGATATAGTGTCCCATATACATGTGACATTTAAAGAACATTCGAGTGTACCACAGTCCTCATAATGGTGCTTAGATGGCTAAGGGGATTGTAAATAAAGACCTGACAGCATATTTAAGTGTGTGTGTGTGTGTGTTTAAGATTTGAAAAATACTTTGCCTGTTGAAAATCTAGCCAATATGTATTGTGTACCATCTGCAAGGTCACCAGCTAGAGGCCAGGCAAGATGAAAAGATGAGTAATGTAGCCATGAATATGGAGACCATGTGGTGTGACAAGAAGCAAAAACAAATAACTACGCTATCAGCCTGAGCGTGGCATTTCCATTCTAGAAGGAGTAGTTACAGCATTCAGCAGAAGGAGAGGTGATACCCTGTTGAAGGAGGCAGGAAAGGTGTGATGGAAGAAGAGACCATCTGAAATGTGCCTTAAGGGGTGAGTAGGATTTCCTTAGCTGGAGATGAGGTGGAAGGATTGAGTTAGGCAGGTGATCCAGGTGGAGAGAACCTTGTGGGCTGAGAGTTGGAGTCATAGATGCATGATGTGTGTTTAAGAGCAGAGAGGGATGGTGGGAATGTCTGTGTGGATGTGTACAGTAAAGAACATGGAGGGAGAAAATGTAATGAAAACTTGGGTATTGGTGTTTGGTGATGAATGGTTGGGGTACTGTTGACAAAAGTAAATTCAGAATTTTGTTTTTAGTTTTGGGACAATGACGAATTTGGTTTCAATATGATCGTTTTGAGTGTACCTGGCATATTCAAGTGGAAGTGTCCAGAAGGAAGTTATAAATCTGAGTCTGTAGCTTTGAAAGGTTAGGGCTAGAACTATTTGAAGATCAAATACAGAGAGATGATACTTCGCCTTTTGCTTGGACATGGGCAGTAGTAAACCAAAGAAATACATGAACCAGCTTTAGAAGGAAGCGTAGGAGGGACCAGTTTAATAGATGTTGGTGGCTAGCAGGGTCCTGTCCCATGGAAGATGGAGGAAGATGCGGCTAGAAGAAAGGTATGGGAGGCAGTGCAGTCCACTGGGACGTGAAGGTGCCTGAGCTGGAGGGATTGAGGTGTAAATGTCAGCAGTAAGTTTGGGGATTTTTTTTTTTTTTTTTAAAAACACAGGAGAAATAAGCGTGCTTATATGAAGAGAAAAGAGGAACCAGTAGGACCTTGAATGATTTAAGATGCAGGTGAGAGCAAGTCATCTCAAAGCTGCAGAGCAAGGGTGCTGGAGAGGAAGAAGCAAGGTGAGAGGACACCACCCTAGGGACAGCGTCAAGAGACAGGAGGAGGCATTGTTTCTGCCTGGGTCCATCTTTCGTGGACCCAGGAGGAAAGGACGAGAAGGATGTGCCACATACAGAGATTTTTTGAGCAGGGAGATTGAGGCCCAGTCAGATGGCCACCTTGATCCTCTTAGGAAAGTAGATTGTTTTTTATAAGACATTTTGGATGATTCCAGATTATTCATTTTGTAAACTGTGGCTTTGATTAAAGCCTCAGGATATGAACACAATACAGTCTTTCATTAAAATGTTTAAACAGCAGCAGCAGCAGAAAAAGAAATGCCTGCAACATAATATATCTTATAATCCTATCAGTGGGCTGGTTTTAAAAGGGACACACAGATGTCTACCTATATATCTTAGAAATTATATTTAACAAAAATATTACGGTGAACATGAAAACACGCTAATCACATATGATCCATAGCTTAAAAAAACCCCACCTAAATCAAAATTTATGACTGTCAGATAAACCAGAAGCTAGGATTTCCTAGTGAAAATCCTGGGTGGAGGAAAGGATCGCTGGCGAAAGGCAGTGTTAATATTGACTGAATTCAGTGTAGATTATGACATTCTGTGGGCCTAGAAAGCAAAAGAAGGAACAGAACGGGATAAGAGAATGGGAGCAGTGAAGGCGATTCTGTTTGCTGTGTTGCATGTAGGGCTTTTCATTGGGGAGGCACTGGTTGTTGGCGGTACAGCATCATCCGTCACTGAGCCTTGGTGTTTCATCCAGCAGAAGTACCTTTGTTGTAAAGTGAAATATTTATTTTCTTTGAAACGTTACATAACTTACAATGCAGTGTGAGCCAGTATTGAACAGAGGCACAAGAAGACAATTTAATTGTGATGTAGAAATAGTAAAAAAAAAAAAAAAAAAGTAAATAAATGAAGTGGCCGGAGTTTGATGCTTAAGTGACTAAGATATTAAGTAGTTCTGGTGTCATTAAAATAGTATTAAGCTTTGTATCATTTTATTTACTGATTTAACAGCACCTTATGCTATTTCAAATACTCTATCCTATGATTGTTCGTCGCTATTAATAGTTAAAAATTTATTTACTTCATTCTGCTTATTCACAAACAATATTTTGACCTTGTTTGAATTTAAATAGATTTAAAAGCTTTAGAACATGGAAAATTAAAATCATGTTTTTTACTGGGATGATTGTACAAAATCTTTTTATAACAGATTCAGAAACCTGATGCATTATAGTATTTACACAGATGTTCAGAAAGTAAATAGAGGCAGGGATTGTTGTAGGGATTACGCTGCCATTAGCTGTTGTAGTTGCTTTGCTGTTCTTGTTGTTCTAGAACAAGAAGGCGTAGATACAAGTCTCAAGTAAAAGTAGTTTGTTTGGGATGAGAAGACACATGGCTTCTTATCACCCTCAAGATAAAGAATCCCGACTCCTAACCATGATCTAAAAGCACAGTGTGCTTCCCGTCTGTCTGCTCAGTGTCATTTTGTGAAATCCTGTTTCCTGACGGCTCACTAGCCGTTCCATCCTGTCCTTGTTTCAGGGCCGTTCTTGTTCTTCCTTCCCCTGGGACCGCTCCTTTCCAGCTTTCTGTGTTCACACTTGGACTTCAGGCGTTTGTTTTTCCCTCATCCTGTAATGTTTTCCCCCAGATGTTTAGATGGTTTGGGCCCTCACTGTATTCGGGTCTCTCTCCTCGGGTGTCATGTTCTAAGAAAAATTTTCCTGCCTACAATAGCCTGGACCTCCCAAGCCTTCCCCATCACCCCTCCCCTGGCCATTGTCATTACCGCACTTACTGTCCTGACCTTAAACTTTGTGTTTGTTTACTGTCTCCACCACCAGGGGCAGGGACTTTGCCTTATTCATGGTTCTGTCCTTAGCACCTAGAACAGTGACCCATTATTCATGAGTGGATGGATCCTTGCCAATGAAGTTGTAAAGACATTTACTGTGGAGCTGGTATTTGGGGATATTTGACTAGTGGTTTAGCTGTGTAGGGTGATTAGTAGAAGGAGGCCCAGGTTCTGCGACCCTGTCACATAGGCTGGGAAATCATAGCTTCACATCCTTCTGGCCACGGGAGTTAGTCTAGGATATCTTTCCCCGAACTGAGCTGATAGGCAGAGCCTGGGCTCTGTTCTGTGAGGCCTGCCACTGCCCTGTTTGCTGTAGCTCTTCCTGAGATTCTCTGAGGTGCTCCAGCCTGGACTTCTTTTAACAGTTGCTGTTTTCCTCCTCAGGTGGTTAGACTTTGGTGTCTGTTCCTTGCCTCTGAGAGTTCTGCCTAATGTAGGTGGACAGAGACAGGTCCTGTAAATTAGTTCAGCGTTTGATGTTTGTAACCATTAACGTAGATCTGAGCGGATATTGGTCGATGGAAAGGGCTGGTAAGTATAGTGCTGTATTTTCTTGTTCTTTGAGTTTTAGGTCTCCAAGGCAGAATAGAAGATAGGAAAATGTTTAATCTGTATTTTGAGAACTCTTAGGTTATAGGAAATAGGAATGTCTGTAGTGGTCCACACATTACCGATCGCTAGAGAATTATCCATTTATTTGTTTGTTTGGTAGGTTTTTAATGAGTGCTTACTGTGTGCAGGACAGTTTCCTTACATGCCGAGGCTAGTTCATTCGTTTGACAAAGTCGTTTATTGAGTGTAAACTCTATGTTGCATTTATGGGGGCAGAGATGAGCAGCCCTCAAGGAGCTTGGAGTCCAGGAGAGGGAGAGCGACAAGCAAATATACACGTGTGCGAAGCACAGGAGGGTGTCATCAACTGTCAGGTTATGGCTGGGACAGATAGGAGATGTTTCCTGGGAGGCTCGTAAGGAATGGAGCGGGGTGGAGTGTGTAGAGGGAGGACTGGAATCCACAGGACAGAGGCGTGGAGCTCCTGGAGCCTCCTGGACCAGTGCTGAGGATGGGGGTTCAGAGTGGCTGGAGCGCAAAGCCTCAGGGAGGAGGAGTGGGTGAGGGATGCTGCTGAACGAGAGGCAGGAAGAGGCAGACCAGGCTAAGGGTGGGGGTGTATCTTGAAGGCAGTGAGGAGTCACTTACAAGATTTATTCAAGGGAAAAGCAGAGCACATTTGTAGTTAGGCCTATTGCTGGCATGACAAAGGGGAGTATAGGGTGGAGATGCATGAGACTGGGGGCAGGAAGCAGGAGAGCAGACACCTGGAGCCTCCTGTTCTTAGACTCATCCTTAGGGAGAGATGATAATTAAGAGACCCGGCCTGAGCAGAGACGTGAGATTTGGCTTCCAGAGGACACTGGGCGCCGTGGACGTGTTCCTGATGTGTCCAGTGAATGTGACATGGCCAACTTCCCCAGCAGTTGTATTGTCTTTATAACCCAACCAGTCATATTTCACACTGAGTGACAAACCTGCGCAACAAACCTGCGCATCAGAAATGAGATCTTGGAAAACACTAGAACACCAGCATTATTTCACCGAGTGAAACAGCTTGGTCTGGTGAGGTGCATGTCAGGGGAAAGTGGATCAAAATTGAGTAGACACTCAACAGATATTTCTGTGGTTGATTATTTATATAAAAGTTGCAGGAGCCATAATCTCTTCTTCCCCCCACATAGAGGATACATTTAATTTCTTCTAGTTAGAAGCATAAGGATTTTATTCATATTCCCCAAATAAAGCATTTCAGAAAAACTTGTTTATTGAGTGGCAGAAGCATTTAATATTTATTTTTGTGATATTTATTTAGCCATTGAATTTTTAGTCACTGTTGCATCAGAAAAGCAAGGTAAAAGATCACTAGTGAAGTTCTGACAATTCCGCTAGAAAGTTACAACAAAAATGTCTTCTAATCAGTTTAATATTAAATTTTAATTGGAACAAACGTGCAACTTGGTTTTGAATCAGGGTCTTCAAGTCTGCCCTCTTCTATGAAATGTTCACATAGTAAAGATGGACAAGAAGGTGGAAACTAGTGTAAGAGAGACATAATCTAACGTGTTTCAAGGTGTCTGTGTGTATTTGTATTAATGAATGTATATGTATTTCTTTTTAAGGAATTGTCTACTTTGGGGATAATATTGTAGTAGAAATGTAGAAATGTGTATCATGTTTGGGGCTGAGTTTATTTGATCAATGAAATTTGGAACCTAAAGTAATTATTTTTATGGTACTATAAGCACTGTGTTCAGAAATAATGAGAAGCAGATGCTTTGTGGAGGTGGCATTTTACTAAAAACCATATAGTAATAAATAGTTTTTTTTTTTTTTTTAAGGAGTAGATTGGATCCATTGGGAATTGAAATAATTTGAGAAACCAGTAAATGTACTCTTAGGGTCATTGCCTCAAGAGTAAGCATATTAACTCTGAGTGAAGCTCGTCAATTTATTTGAAATAATAGAAGTAAT
Organism: Balaenoptera borealis; assembly: GCF_965194805.1. NCBI lineage: Eukaryota > Metazoa > Chordata > Mammalia > Artiodactyla > Balaenopteridae > Balaenoptera > Balaenoptera borealis. Next base: position 64,663,011 of record NC_138869.1, on the reverse strand, counting down.
AGTAATGGTGATGGTGGTAGTTTTAGTAGTGGTTAATAGTAGCAACAGCTAGTACTAGCTCCTAGCATGGAGCCTGTTGTTTTGCACAGTGCATATTTGCTGAATAAATAATTGAAGGCATTTATTATATATAACATACTATATTATATATCTATAAGTTTCTTTCATTTATTATTTTTAGTTCTTACAGTAGCCATGTGAAATAGGAACTAGTCCCCTCATTTTACAGATGAGGAAGTTGAGGCCCTAAGGAATTAAATAATCACTTCAAAGTCATAAGCTAGTGAGGGCTAGGATTTGAATCCAGGCATGTGTGAGTTGAAGCTCAGGTGCACACTGTTCACTACTGTGTTCCTCCTGCCTGATTTCCCCTTTCAGCCCCACACGCATTAAAGTCCTAGTGTGTAACCCTGAGGTTGGAAAGGAGGATCCACTAAGACAGAGGCCAGTGATGGTGTGGTGTTGCTACTGGTGGTGTTTGGAATCCTGGTGGCTCAGTGTTCCTGGGATTAATTGCCTTGGTGGCATTTCCTGTCTCTCCCCTTTCCCCCTCCCCACCCACCTCCCCTCCCCACACCCCGCCCCGTCATCTTCAGTGTAATGTGAATGGGGACAGTGGTTGTGGGTCATCTCCAGGGTTTATACAATAGGGTTTCAAGGCTGTGCCTTTTAAAGCAGAAACTGTGGTTAGCTAAAAAGTAGAATATAGGTTCAAGTCACCTGTAATTTTACTGAAAAATCTGTGATTTTGAGAGTATGTTTGTACTTGGAGCAAGTGACACATGTTACCACCTCAGAGGAGGAGTCCTGCCTGGTAGAGGGGAACACAGGCATCACCCAGGAGGTCAGCCCACTGTGGCCTGCAGGTGTCAGGGTCACCAAAAAGGCACTACTCTCACAGCTGGCATGAAACAGCACTTACTCACGTGGAGAGGACGCAGGGCAGGGACGGCTTCAACAGTGCACAGGGCCCCCCAGGCCAGCGGGGTTGCAGGGAGGTGGTTTGTTTGTGCCCCTCTGTGCTGCGGGCAAAGGACCTGGCCCCTCCTGCCCGCTGCAGTGGCAGTGGGCTTGGCCAGGTGTCACCTGACACACAGGCTTGAGCAGAATGAAAAAGTGCACCTCAGACCCAGAGCAGGGAGAGAGATTCCCAGGAGAGCGGTGAGCATCGCGGGCTGTGACAGCCATCCTCTCCTAAGGAGATGTTCCAGCCCGAGACTTAACTCTTACGTGGCTGCTCAAGGGGTGGCGGCTTCCCAGCGATGCTTACATTGTGCCAGAAAATCTCAGGGGTGGAGATGTGTTGGCATTAGTCTGACAACTGGATTAGAGGTTTGTTTGTATTTTTAGCTGAGCGTGTCCTGCTTTAAAAGCGTTAGATTTATGCTCAGTGTCATCAGTTATCCTTACAGATAATCCTGTTTTCTAGTATTTTACCAGTTTCCTAAACTGTAGCACAGGGAGCTCATTGCTTTGCTCAGTTACTTGATACTCTGTCAGGATGGAGAGGCAACGTGGGCTGTTGGCTCTGTTTCCCAAAACTAACCATGGAGACACTGCAGATGTAAGAGGGAAGCCTGGATCTCAGGAAATAACTAAAATAGTCATGAAAACTCCAGGGGTGGGGAGGCTACTATGGGTTGGTGTGCGTGTGTAGGTGGTTTATTTAGCGTTGGATATAGGGTGGCCTGAGGACTCAGGAGAAGATGCATTGTTTTACAATTTTTACTTTCAAGTTTTGTTTTTGACCTGACTTTTTCCAGTGGCTTGAAACAATGATTGCCTGCCCATCTGCTCCAGAAATTGATGTGGGTAGGGTCCTGTCAGGGCCGCACAGGGGCCCTGCTGGGGTGAGGAGCTGAGAAAAAACAGGTCCCAGCCAACCAGCAAGCCCAGGGCACTTGTTCCTCTTGGGGCTTGAGGATTGCTTGGAAATTGCCTCCTCCTGGTGCTGCTGCTTTTAGAGTTCAAAGGCTAAATAATCCTTTCCAGCAAACAAAAGTGGTCAAGAGTGGTTATTTGGTGCCTGTGGCTCATTCTTCCTCTCCCTTCCTTCTCAAATTCACAGGGAGGGATAGGACTTGAGTTTGGGCCATTTTTCACAGGTTTCCAGATCTATTAGCTCATATCCTTTGGTGAATATGACCTCACAGGCCAAAATAATTAGACACATGAAGATACAACTACTATTGAAAACATAAAAAGATAAACTGAATGGTGTATGCTTCATGAAGTAGAATCATTAGAACAGATGGATTAATAATGTAAAATAAACATAATATACATGTTCAGTGATAAAGGAGGATACTTAGTATTAAGAAGGAGCAAGAAGTCATAAAAAGAACTAAGTGGAAAAACTAGATATGACAAATACAGTAGTTGGAGTTACAGAACTTAATAAATCAGATAAACAAGATGGATACAAGTGAAAAATGAATTATTGAACTTGAAGATCACGTTAAGGAATTCTGAAGGCAGAGGAAAAGCAGGGATAGAAAATAGCAAGTAAGCTAAGAAATATGGAGGCGAGAGATAGTGGTGCCACCATTCAAAGAATAGAATTCCAGAGGGGAGAAAAGAAATTGGCAGAGAGAAGAATATTTGAAGAACTAATGATGGTTAATTATTCAGAATTAAGAAAGAACAAAGACTTCAGATTGAAAGGACTAATAGAATACCAAGGAGGAAAGATAAGAAAAACCCACATCTTGGTAGATTAGTGAAATTTAAGAATATCATAGCCAAAGAAACCTAAAAACTTTTGGAGCAAAAGAATAGATTATCCACAAATTAAGATGATTTAGAGTAAGTTATCTTTTAAGCCCTGAGGTTCTCGGTTATTCTGCATATGTGAGGTGAGGGAAATCACCTCTATAATATATAATTTAAAACTTTGAAAATAAATTCATTAATTCATACTGCATCTGATAAAGTATTTCTCAGTGTAATAAGGGACATATTTTCTCTATAACCTTCCTGCTTGAAAAAATATTTTCAATATGTAATTTTATGATTTTGTATAAATATTTGGGAGAAGTTGCTGTTGTTTTCATTAAAGAGATACATTTCTCTTTACCTTTTGTTTGTGGGGGGGTTATAGTTCTGATTTATCTCCTATTGGGGCATGCACAAAATGTGTTTTTGCGACCACAGATGTAAGATGGATGATTTTCTGTTTCTAATGATTGCTTGTGACACTAGTGATTTTCAGTTACTCTTCTTCATGCTCCAAGATTTAAAGTATTTAAATAGCATGTTATTACTGCTTGTGTTGGTACCAGAAAGAAGTCATATTCACCTTTGGTTCAGAAATCCTCTGTCCAGTAGAAATAAAATGTGATCCACATATGTAATTTAAAAATTTCTGGAATCCACAGTAAAAAGGTTTTAAAAGAATGAAATTAATTTTACTGTCTTTTATTGAACCAATATGTACAAAATATTATCATTTCAACATGTTACCAATATACAGAATTTTTAATGAGCTATTTTACATTCTTTTAGTTTTTAAAAATTTGGTATATGTTTTACAGCACATCTCAGTTTGGACTGGACACATTTCAAGGACTTAATACCACATGTAGCTGGTAGCTACCATCCTGTCAGTGCATCCCTACAGAAATGATGGTTAAATATTCTGAGAATTGTTGGGTGACTTCAGAGCTTCTTGCAAGGCTTCAGTTGTATTAAGGGATCTTAGACCTTGGTGGTCCTGTAGCAAGTGACACTTGTATCTGTTAATTGTAGCTGATAATAAAAAGGAGCACTAAAATTGCAAGACATCGATTGCTATAGTTTTCAGGGTAGAAATTTTGTTAAAATACAATCTACAGAATGTTCTGAGAATGGCTGACTAGTTCTTCAGCTTTATTTCCTAAGTCCAGGTAGCTCTACCTGGATGTCTAACAGGCAGTTCAAACTTAACACGGGCAAAACTGAACTCTGATCCTTCCTTCTAGATTTGCCCCTGCTGTATTAGTGACAAGCATCTCGGTTCTCTCCTGGCATAGGGGCCAACAGCTCTATCGTTGATTTCTAGCTAGAAAGTTGGTGAAAATTCATAGTCTACTGTTGCAGATGTCCAGTTGCCTTAAGTCCTTCATTGCCCATAATTTTATGATGATGTATCTTTAATGAAAAAAGTCTGCTGAGGACTTTTACGTAATGTTAATATCACTTAAAAAAATTAAACTCAGTGGAGATTTAAGACAAATATATGTGTTTTTCAGTCATTGACTTTTAAATTTGTCAGCTGTGTGGTAGTACACGTGCCAACACTATTGAAGCATCTTAGTAGGACTGATTATAGTTTATGCTGGCATTCATGAACATTCGATTAAAATGAACAAACTGAGGGGGAAATGTAAGCCAGGCACAAATAGCAGAACAGAAAAATACCAAGCTTTGCATTTGGTGAACTGTGCTTTGTCTAGGGGATCTTGTGGCTATTCATTCAGAACATTTTACTGGAGAAAGTAAACTTTAACTAAGAAATGTAAGAGGCAAATCTCTCTCTCACCCCAATTGTATAACTGTTGTTGACTCTTTAATTGCAGCAAAATGAGTTTTTACTTAAGCATTGACTGCTTCAAGATAATACTGATTTTGATTTGGACCTTTCTGTGTGTAGTGAATTTTTGTTTTTTTTTGGCTGCGTTGGGTCTTTGTTGCTGCGTGCGGGCTTTCTCTAGTTGTGGCGAGCAGGGGCTACTCTTTGTTGCGGTGTGTGGGCTTCTCATTGCAGTGGCTTCTCTTGTTGCGGAGCACGGGCTTTAGGCATGCGGGCTTCAGTAGTTGTGGCACGTGGGCTCTACAGCGCAGGCTCAGTAGTTGTGGCACACGGGCTTAGTTGCTCCGTGGCATGTGGGATCGTCCCGAACCAGGGCTCGAACCCGTGTCCCCTGCATTGGCAGGTAGATTCTTAACCACTCCACCACCGGGGAAGTCATGTAGTGAGATATTTTGGAACTAACATTGCCTACAGATTTTTGTTCCCTTTCCCCTTTCCTAAGATATGTAGTAAAGCGTGAAGATGTCAGATATAAAGGATGGCTGTTGCTCAGACTTGTCCTTTGCTTGTCTGGTTATCCATCAAACACTATCAACCTGTTCGTGCCAGAAAGTATGAAATAATGTTATTGGAAAGCTGTCGGTCAAATGTATGTCACGGTCTTTTAAAAGTCTCAACTAGCTGTTCTGATGTCAAAGGATGTTTTACAAATATGCTGTGCTAAAATGATTACTCTTAGGAGATGTATCTTTAAACATGCTTACTTTACCCCCCTCTTGATTTCATTCCTTGGTGCTTTGGGCTAGATTAAGGTGCACGTAATCACAGTATGTATGTCACCGTGGTCTGGAATCCACACCCTAGACAGCTTGCAGGGGAATGTCTATCACTCAAACGGCAGCTCATAATTTTGCCCTGTCAGAACAATAGGCGCTTGTTATGATAGCCACATTATTTTTAAAAACCTTCTCCAGCTAAACAAGCAGGGAAGGATTCTTTCAATTTTCAGACCAGCATTTCTTCTTTACCACAGAATCTACTTATTGTCTCCAATTTTTAAAATAATAGAAAAGGTCATAGCCTAGGAAGGAAATAAGGAGTAAAAACATTTTGACCTTTCTTAGGAAAATGGAGTTTTGCTTGCAATTTTCATTTACTGGTGATCTGAATTAACTATGAATGGCTTTATACTTTTCTATTAATAAATTAAATTTAGGGGTTTGGGTTGGTGTTCTTAAGGGGATTTGAAACGTCTGAGTTTAGAAATGAGAAGACATCAAGCATCTGGGTTGCTACTTGTGATAATTCTTAATTTTGAAAAAAAAAATACAAGGAAGAAAGAAAAGAAGAGGATTTGGGGTACTCTGTTGTGTTGGTTGAAACATTTCAAAATACATTTACTTCATTTTCCTTCATACTTCTTCAGTTGTAGTGAGTTTGGTCTCCAAATTTACAGTGAATTATTTTGAAAATCATCTTATCTGATGGTGGAGCGCTGAGATGGAAAGTCCAGTTGGCATTGTTTAAATGTCCTTATCACAGTAAAGACATTATACTTCTCTATTGTCTTCTAATAATGAGTGGTGGTTATTCGTATTTATGTCCTAGTAATGGAAAAAAATGTTTTCTGTTCTGATTTGTTTTAAATATAGTGATAAGAAATTTTATAATCATAGGGCAAGGCAAAACCTTCTTGTCTGTGCATTATTGAAAGCTGGTCAAATATTTTAAGAAACTCCTTTCAGAAGGGCTTAAGTGTAGAAATTCTTAAGTTCTTTTAATTTAAATTTAAATTCTTAAATTTGTTAAGTAGAGGAACAAAATTCTATAATAGTCCTACTTATTTTTAAAGGAAAAGTGTAAGACTGATTCATGGATAGAGAAAATAGCTTAAATTTCAACTGAATTGAATGAAGCCAACAATAGTGCAAAATTTGATTATTTCAGGTTAGGGAAGTAAACTGAGAACGAGATGTGGAGGCATGCTGGGCTGTTTGCACTGAACTGGAAACATTTACTGCATCTACAAAAGCAGGGTCTTTTGATCAAGTAAGGAGTCAAGGTGCTCTGAGCTGGCTGAGAGGAGTAGGTCACAGAAGCAAGGAGAGGCAGCTCTAGTGCTCAGGAGTGAATGCTTTCTGCAGCGCCTGTTAACATTCTCATTTGGAGGTATGCTGTGAGCCATCTGGGCTGCCATCCTAGAAACATACATGGAAGTTCAGCTGTGGGTAGAAGTAGAGTTGTTTTTAATCACCTCAGGCCCTCCGGGTCATCAAGTGCCTGCCCAGGGACTGTGTTCTGTCACACAACAGTCCCTGTCACTGAGGCTGTAATGACAATCCTTGTCCACCCCCGTCGCTCCACTCCTCCGGGCCCTGTCTCCATGTCCAAGTGCTCATGAAAGACCAAATCAAGGGAAGAAGAGTTGTCATAGAAAAATGAAAGTACTTACTCGTACATATCTTTTGTGTGTCTCTTCACCTGGTAGTTAAGTATAATTGTGGATCCTTTGACATTAATTTCAGATTATTTAATAAATTAATGTCAAAGGATTAAATACAACAAACAGAAAAGGAATAGTTTCATTCTGGAAAACCCAGATAAGTATACTTCTTACATTAAATAAGTTGACAAATGTAAATTTAGGTAAATGTGGTAGAGATGTTTTGGGAGACAAAAATGATGAATGAAAATATGGTAATAATGAATAAGGAACATTAGAACTTCAGTTATTGCCTCACAGATTTATTAAATGGATGGAAAATCTAGGAATTTAAATGATGTTTAGAGTCTTTGCACGTAAAGATATATGGCGGAAACAAATGTCCAGTCTATCCCTCTATAATTGTGATAGTTACATGAAGTGACACAGAACTTGGCCAGTGAAATGTAGCAGGAGCCAGAATCATCTCAGCCAATCCCCCCATCCCAAATGTACCAGCAGAGACTGCTTTCAGGGGGGCTATAAGGAGTAAAAGTGTGGTCATGTGTTTTCTAAAGCTATAAGGTGATGAAATCTATGGGATTATACATCTTCGGGCATATATAAAGTATGTATAGCACAATGGTGCTGTTTTACTCAGTGGTAAAATAAACATTATTTTTATAGTAAAACTAAGAAGGACATGTTCTGGAATCAAGTATAAATGTGGGGTGAATTTTTAAGATAAATACAAGAGACTAAAATATTAAGGCATAAAGGTCACTGGTTTCCTGGTGCCTTTGGCTGAATAGTTCTTGAAGCCCCTGATGTGCCTCAGGGGTAATAACCCTTTTAGAGAATGTTGTGGAATTGGAGTCTGTGTAGAACTCCTAGCAGAATGCTCTGCATTTAGTAAAAACACGAGGAATGCAGGCCGTGTTGCTGCCATTCTCATTCCCACACAAAAGAGCGGTCCTTTAAGAGGACAGAAGATCGACAATTCAATCTCTTGGGTGCCAACATGAAAAATAAAACATGTTGAATTCCACTTGCCAGATCTTGGTTTTGCTTGTGAGAAGTCTCATTGTGAAACTGCTTACTATAGTAGTTTAAGAACTTGGTACTCAAATTATCAGCGTATTCTAGAAGTAAAATGATTTTATGGGTGTTTAACTCTAAGGGAGAAAATTCAGCGATCTGTGTACATTTAGTACCGCGTATCTCTTCGTTCCTTTTTTCCCTTGCTCAAGTAATTGTTTTGCATTTTTAAATGATGCAGAGCATTGTTAAGGTGCTTAGCTTAGCCTTTGAATAACAAGCTTCTTTTCACACCATAGGTTTCATGATCAGAAATCAGCCCTGGGATGTCTGCTTGCACTGTTCCCAGGTTTACTCTCTCAGTTCTTTGTATCATCCAGACCCCTGAACTGGAAATACCTTGTTAACTCTGCATTACTTAATATTCTTTGTTAATTAAACTACTTGGGCATGTTTAGAGCTCAAGTGGAACGTATGCATTTTACTTGACAGGGTTGTTGGCTGGTGTTTAGAGCCCACGTACTAGAAATCATGTTTGTGGGCAGCTGGTAGAGAAAGGTCCATGTGCCAAAGCATTGCACGATGAAACCAGCTCTGTTGTGACGATCCAGTGAAATGATGTGTCTGAGCCCGAGGAAAACCAGAAAGTGCTGTAGGCGTCTGAACATGAAACCAAGGAACAAATTGGGTTCCAAGAGCAGGAGGAATAGAACGTGGATTCTCACTGTTTGGGATTTGTAATTGAGATCCATTGCTCTTATAAGAAAATGCAGTTCAGAAAGACTCAGGATTTTCGGTTGTTAAAATCAATGAAGTTAAAAGAGCAGCTGCTTGTAAAAGTTAATTTTACTTGACATCTGCCGGTCCAAGTAATAAAAGAGAGCATTCTGTGGAACATCCTGTTCTCTATAGAACTGTATCTTTTTGTTACTGTGAGGTCTTGGTTAAAATAAGTTGTTTCCTTTTGCTTTCAAAGGTTATTTTCTCAACCTATAAATTGTGTGTCTCTTAGAATATATGCATGCTAACGCATATATATGGAATCTAAAAAAAAAAAGTGGTACTGATGAACCTAGTGGCAGGGCGGGAATAAAGATGTAGACATAGAGAATGGACTTGAGGACACGGGGCGGGGAGAGGGAAGCTGGGGCGAAGTGAGAGTACCATTGACATATATACGCTGCCAAATGTAAAATAGCTAGCTAGTGAGAAGCAGCCGCATAGCACAGGGAGATCAGCTCGGTGCTTTGTGACCACCTGGAGGGGTGGGATAGGGAGGGTGGGAGGGAGGCTCAAGAGGAAGGGGATATGGGGATATATGTATGTATACGACTGATTCACTTTGTTGTACAACAGAAACTAACACAGTATTGTGAAGCAATTATACTCCAGTAAAGATGTATTAAAAAAACGAATATATGCATAAACATAAATTGTGCATCTTCAATTTAGTAGAAAAGGGTTGGTGTGCTTGATGTTAAGTTGATACTCCCTGGCAGTTAGGAAGTGCAGGAGGAGCCATCTCAGCTCCTGTATGAAGTGAGGAGAACGTAAAGACATTTTGAAAAGCATTCCCTACGTTTTTCATTAAAAAACACACCTATCAGAAACTTGTCGGCCACACAGAAACCTGCACACAAATGTTTTTAGCAGCTTTAATCATAATTGCTAAAACTTGGAAGCAACCAAGATGTCCTTCAGGTGGTGAATGGAAAAAAAACTGGTACATCCAGATGAAATGAGCTATCAAGCCATGAAAAACATGGAGGAAGCTTCAGTGTTCATTACTGAGTGAAAGAAGCCAGTCTAAAAAGGCTACATCCTGTATGATTCCAACTCTGTGACATTCTAGAAAAGGCAGAACTATGGAGACAGTAAAAAGATCAGTGGTTACCAGAAATTAGGGGGGAGGAAAGGATGAATGAGTGGAACACAGAGATTTTAGGGCAGTGAGACTGTTCTCTGTGATACTACAGCGGTGGGTAAATGTCATGATGTGTTTGTCCAAACCCATAGAATGTACAATAGCAAAAGTGAACCCTCTGTAACCCTAGGTAAACTCTGGACTTTGGGTGCTAATGATGTGTCAGTATAGGTTCATCAGTTGTAATAAACGTACCAATTTCATGGGGGTAATGGGGAGGCTATGCATGTGGGGGGCAGAGGGTATATGGGAAACCTTGTACCTTCCTCTCAGTTTTGCTGTGAACCTAAAACTGCTCCAAAAAATAAAGTCTGTTAAAAATAAAAAGGAAAAAAAAACCCAAACCAGAACAAAAACTACCTAATTTTGGAGGCTTTGTGAATGTATATGAATGCCCTGCCCTAATATCACCGGAAGAGTCTATTCTGCTTTGAGTGGAAGAAGATTATATGAAAAAAAGGGTCTGCCTTGTGCTGATCACCTATCTCGGATTTCTTTTAAGGCACAGCTTTGATAGGAGCGCACATGGTCATTCCTCCTGGGTTTGTAAGGAAGCTGAAGGGAGTGGTAGAGGGTGAAAACACCAGAGAACAAAATGGAGCAATATTTTCGAAGTGAGCATTGTTTTCCTGTCATTTTTATGTGTTTTAATTTAGCCAGTGTTGGGTGAGCAGTTCAGAGAGAAGGGATTTATTATTTTCAAATGAAGCCATTCTCTTGTTCTTCATTTTCAACTTATGGCATCACCCTTGTTTTCCACAGATCTGCTGACTCTTTAAAAGCCATTTAGTGTGTTCTTTACGTGCTTATTAACTCCTTGTGTATTCTCGTTCCCTCCCTTCATGCCCATCTTCTGAAGAGGGAAATCATGAAAAATTTTTTCTTTCTATAGGCCCTGTTCACAAATTTGACTTCACAGTCGCCACTGGCTGGCAGCAGACTCTCCTTAAGGATTTTAAGAGCAACAGTCAGCCTCACAACTGGTGGCAGAGTGCTTTCCTCAGGGAACGTTTTTTTCAATGTTGTTCCAAGTGTGCGAGAAAAGAGTTAAATTAGAGGAGCTGCTGGTTGTATTCTCATTCTCTCCCTTCCTCACCCTTCTCTCTTCCTCCCTCCCTTCCTGCCCCCACAAACCTGTAATTGCATAAAATCAGTATTATAAACTTTGAGGTCAATTGGCAGAATTCCTCATTTCTCTCTCCCAATGGGGAAGCACACACCCGGCAGGTCTCCAGGGCAGACATTGCCATGGGTCCTGTTCTCCCCTGGGTGGGGCTTGAACCCTGAGCTCGAAGCAGCACTGCCAGTGACATCCCTGCCTTATGCACATTCCCTGGGAAACCCAGCCCTTCCATGGTGTATCCGCTGCTTGCTTGCTGATCACGCCTAAATCTATACCCTCAGCTCCATACCCTCTCCTGGGCTCTAAATCCATATATGTTTAGTTGCCTCTTGGATATTCAAAGGCACCTCAAATTCAGCATGCCTAAAACTAGGAATTTTCTTTCCTCTCTTGATCCTCCTCTTCCTGTGGCCACTGTATTGCCATTAATAGAACAGTCTGCCCACCGGATGTCCTCTGTCACTCCTTCTGTTGTGGGCGTGAAGTTATGTGGAGGATTCCTCCTTATTTCCTTTCTTTTGCTGCTGCCTCGTTCTGGATCTTGGGTCCCTGGATGGCCCTCCTCCAAGCCATTCCTCTCCCTTTGAAAAAATCCCTCAGCCCTCCTTCCCTCCCTCCCCTGAACTATACTTCACACACAAATGTATGCAAAATAGTGTAACAAACGCCCTTGTACTGACCTCCAGGATCATAATTCTGAAGGTTACTTTTTCCATGCTGATCTGGTTTCAGCAGGACATCTAGACTTTGTTGTCTGTGTTTGCCTTGCTCTTGAACACATCTCAGAACCCAGCATGCTCTACAGCCAGGCTTTTCCATTCTTGAGTAGATTAATCTTCTAATTGCTATTAGGGTTTCGTTTTCAAAACTTTATGTCCTTTTTGGGGTAGGAGTGTTTCGAGACAAATATTTTGGACTCCTTTTCAAAATAACTTATCCACCAGAAACTGTAATAGTTAGTAGTAATATCTCAAAAAGCGTTTACCCCAGCACTTTAGTTTCAGCATTGTTATATAAACGACACAGGATGTTTCTTTACCAGCCTCCGACTGGTTTCTGTGTGGCTTGTGCAGCGGCAGGTAGCTGTCCCATGGGTCCTAGTCTCACATGGGCTCTGTGTGCAGTACCTCGTGCTCAGACCTGAGGATGCTGCTTCCTCAGGATGAAACTACGAGGTGGGCCAGACACCTCCAGACTCGCTTTTACTTTTTGTGCCTTTGCATCTGTGTGGTGTTTTTTTAAAATTTTATTTATTTTATTTATTTATTTTTGGCTGCATTGGTGTTCGTTGCTGCGCGGGCTTTCTCTAGTTGCGGAAAGTGGGGGCTACTCTTCGTTGGGTGCGCGGGCTTCTCATTCCAGTGGCTTCTTTTGTTGTGGAGCACGGGCTCTAGGTACGCGGGCTTCAGTAATTGTGGCACGTGTGCTCAATAGTTGTGGCTCACGGGCTCTAGAGCGCAGGCTCAGTAGTTGTGGAGCACAGGACTAGCTGCTCTGTGGCATGTGGGATCCTCCCGGACCAGGGATCAAACCCGTGTCCCCGGCATTGGCAGGTGGACTCTTAACCACTGCGCCACCAGGGAAGCCCCTCATCTGTGTGGTATTTAATGTCATTAAAAGAATTATTAGTTGGAAAAATGCATTATTATTTTTTGTACACAAATATATGGCAAAATGCAAGATTTACTCAATGATAGTAATCTTTGAAATGAGATTTATTTAAGAATGAGTAGTTTATAATGCTGAAAAACAGCACCTACCTTGCATTGATTAATTCAGTGTGCTAAATGTATTGTTAATAATGAAAAGACATCTTAAGAGCTCACCTCTGACCTCTCAACAATAAGAAATAAGGTACATGTTATGCCAACTTTTATTAATGTTACCATGAAACAGCCCTAACTCATACACTCCATTTAGGCTTTGCAGATGTAAACTCTGATAGATCTTCTTTCTCTTTCATTGTTGGTGATTTGTGTGTCAAGGACATTGTTGTATTTTCTATTAAAACAAACAAACAACTAAGACATATCTGGAAACCAAAGTCTATTTAAACTAGACAAATACTCATTTCAGGTTGTAGAGGAAAGTCCTTAATGCTGAAAATCTTGTCATGATTGTGTATTGCTTTCTTGGAAGGCTGACAGTTGTGATTTATTAGTTTTGATTTAGATTTAGTTTTGCTCAAAGCAGGAATTTGAAAAGCTTTAGCTATGAAAAGTATATAGATATATTTTTTTATGGTTATCAATTTTTTTTACTGAAGTCTAGTTGATTTACAATGTGTTAATTTCTGCTGTACAGCAGAGTGATTCAATTATATATACATACATTCTTTTTTAAAATATTTTTTTCCATTATGGTTTATCATAGAATATTGAATATAGTTATATGTGGAGTCTAAGATATGACACAAATGAACTTAGATATAATTTTTTTTCATCAATTAGTGGAATTTACACAGTTGCAAGTTTTTGGCCCCTCATAGCCCAGTGGATATAGTAGTAGCTACTTGGGCTCAGAGAGAAATTCCAGAAGAAATGATAGAGCCTGCAGTCCCTAAAATGAAGTTTATATTGTCAGCAAAAGGTCAGTAGACAGCTTTGCCACTTTAAAGAGCTTTGGAATAGCTTTATTATCTCATCTCCTTAACATGAAGAGATGTGTGCTCTTTTTGAAAATGCTGATTGTTTTACAAGTTGAAAGCAGAACCTTTGGAAATCTCAAAAATCTTCCTTGAGATAATTTTACACAGAACATTTAGGAATTATTCTTCTCAGTGATTCAAACTTGAAAATAAGGTGTGGGGGTTGGGAAGAGGTGGGGAGAGAATCAAATCGTTGAGCATATGTGTTCCAGAAACTGGGGTAGTGGCCCATTTCTACCTGATCTGCTGCCACTGTGTCTGTTGGAGATGGCTGAGCTGTCGTTCTGCACCGTGTTTCAGAAATTTGGCCCAAGAGGAGGATTTTAAGAACCTGTCTGATGAAAGAATTGGTGTGATGATGTTAGCCTGAGAGCCTGAGGGAATTTTAAGTGGTTTTAATTTTGGGAGTGGGTAACTTTCATTTTGAAAATTTCACTCTGGCCTTGGTTTAGAAAGACAAGAAGGGAGGGAGAAACATAGTGAGTGAAGATGCTATATCCACAGTTCAGGATAAAGGGAATGCAGGCTCAGATGGAGATAGGCGTACGATTGAGATATATTGCCTATGTGGAATGAAGAGACGTTTAGGAATATTTTGCTGGTGTTTCTGTTTGCTTGCTTTCATTCAGAAAACATGGGTTGATCAGAAATCATGCTACACAGATTGACAGAAGCAACTCCTAGTCTGTCTGCTCCAGTTTCAGAAAATTGACTTTTGAAATATCTAGATACGTTATTTTAATCTTTTTAGAGCATAGCTCTGTTTCTGAGCCATGAAACCTCTTGAACAATGAAAATGATATTTTGTAAAGGGATTTGACATTAGCCGATACAGGGTGTAGTAAAGTGTCTTGTTTATAAAAACTTTATAACGTATTATATGTCATGAAATACTAGACTTAACATTTCTTAGGGATACTGAGAATCTTTTGGTTGCACTAAAATGCAGCAGACTGTCTCACTTTATTGTATTTTAAATTAATAACTGTTCACATGTATTGACTCACAAAATTGGGAATGTTTCTCTGTTATTACTAGATATGATTTGATAAAAATGACTTCATATTTGGCATTTTGGTCAACATTTTTTCACAAATATAGTATTTATTAGATGTTTTTAAAGTGATAGTTGTATTTGCATAACATTGAAAGTTAAGTTTGAATTAAATTAATTGATGAATTACTTTTAATTAACAAAATAATTAGACAGGATACCCTATATAAAACCAAAGGATATCCTTCAGTTTCTTTTTTAGTCTTAGGAAGGTTCTCTTTTGTGAATTATCAAATGATTTATTAGTAGAATACAAGAACTATGTATTTGATATACTTGAATCCAGAAGAAATCTATCTTTTACATTTGTTTTGGTGTTTTATTTAGGTGACTTCAAGGTATCTAATTACTTTGACTGAATATTTTTAATTTCTTTGTTTCAAATTCTTATAGCATGAGAGGGCTTTCTCAAGAACAGAGAGAAATATAGAGATACACAGAGATATGATTTTAATATTATTGCACTAAAGTATATCAGAGGCTCACATTTCCATGATATACTGTCAACCTGACACACGGTACTTAGAAATAAGGCTTTGGCTCTTACATTTTGTTTCCTAGATCAACTGGGGGTCATATTTCAAAGTTAAGTACTTTGAGTTGCCTTGGTATGTTTATAAGATGTTCTTGGTTTCTTATAGTAACATGGTTGTTGAAATGAAGGAATGCATGTGTGTGTGTGTATATGTGTGTACATACACTTCCGTGTGTAACCGATTTCACAGTGACTTAGCTATAAATGAAATTCTCTCTCCCCAATTTCTTCATCATCCCAGGATTCATTGCTGTAAGGTTGGTTGTTGTAAATTTAGAAGTTTTTCCATTTTTATTTGCAAAGATAATATTTTCATGGCTAGAGGCTTTTTCATGAACTCAGGTAGATACTCCTCTCTTATTCTTTGTTTTGTCTCCTTTTTCTTTACTTCCAAACTCAGGGACATACTCTACAAACCTAGGGTCATATGGATAGCTTTTATCACAGAATGGATCAGATTTCTATACAATTCTTTGATTTAAAAAAGGAACAGTGGGGAGGACCTTCAAGATGGCAGAGGAGTAAGACTTGGAGATCACCTTCTTCCCACAAATATATAAAAAATACATCTATATGTGGAACAACTCCTACAGAACACCTACTGAATGCTGGCAGAAGACCTCAGACTTCCCAAAAGGGAAGAAACTCCCCACGTCCCTGGCCGTGTGGGTGACAGGGTCTTGGTGCTCCATCTGGCTGTCAGGCCTGAGCCTCTGAGGTGGGAGAGCCAAGTTCAGGACACTGGACCACGAGAGACCTCCCAGCCCCACGTAATATCAATCGGCAAGAACTCTCCCAGAGATCTCTGTCTCAATGCTAAGACCCAGCACACCCAATGGTCAGCAAACTCCAGTGCTGGACACCCCAGCCAAATAACTAGCAAGACAGGAACACAGCTGCACGCATTAGCAGAGTGGTTGCCTAAGATCATAATAAGTTCACAGACACCCCAAAACACACCACCAGATGTGGCCTAGCCCACCAGAAAGACAAGATCCACCTTCATCCACCAGAACACAGGCACCAGTCCCCTCCACCAGGAAGCCTACACAACTCACTGAACCAACCTTACCCACTGGGGGCAGACCCCAAAAACAACGGGAACTACGAACCTGCAGCCTGCGAAAAGGAGACCCCAAACACAGCAAGGTAAGCAAAATGAGAAGACAGAGAAACACACAGCAGATGAAGGAGCAAGGTGAAAACCCACCAGACCAAACAAATGAAGAGGAAATAGGCAGTCTACCTGGAAAAGAATTCAGAGTAATGATAGTAAAGATGATCGAAAATCTTGGAAAAAGAATGGAGAAAATACAAGAAACGTTTAACAAAGATCTCGAAGAACTAAAGAGCAAACAAACAATGATGAACAACACAATAAATGAAATTAAAAATTCTCTAGAAGGGCTCAACAGTAGAATAACTGAGGTAGAAGAATGGATAAGTGACCTGGAAGATAAAATAGTGGAAATAACTACCGCAGAGCAGAATAAAGAAAAAAGAATGAAAAGAACTGAGGATAGTCTCAGAGACCTCTGGGACAACATTAAACACACCAACATTCAAATTATAGGGGTCCCAGAAGAAGAAGAGAAAAAGAAAGGGACTGAGAAAATATTTGAAGAGATTATAGTTGAAAACCTCCCTAATATGGGAAAGAAAATAGTCAGTTAAGTCCAGGAAGCATAGAGAGTCCCATACAGGATAAATCCAAGGAGAAACACGCCAAGACACATATTAATCAAACTATCAAAAATTAAATACAAAGAAAAAATATTAAAAGCATCAAGGGAAAAGCAACAATTAACATACAAGGGAATCCCCATAAGGTTAACAGCTGATCTTTTAGCACAAACTCTGCAAGCCAGAAGGGAGTGTCAGGACATATTTAAAGGGATGAAAGGGAAAAACCTACAAACAAGATTACTCTACCCAGAAAGGATCTCATTCAGATTTGACGGAGAAATTAAAACCTTTACAGACAAGCAAAAGCTAAGAGAATTCAGCACCACCAATCCAGCTCTACAACAAATGCTAAAGGAACTTCTCTAAGTGGGAAACACAAGAGAAGAAAAGGACCTACAAAAACAAACCCAAAACAATTAAGAAAATGGTCATAGGAACATACATATCGATAATTACCTTAAACGTGAATGGATTAAATGCTCCAACCAAAAGACACAGACTTGCTGAATGGATACAAAAACAAGACCCATATATATGCTGTCTATAAGAGACCCACTTCAGACCTAGGGACACATACAGACTGAAAGTGAGGGGATGGAAAAAGATATTCCATGCAAATGGAAATCAAAAGAAGGCTGGAGTAGCGATTCTCATATCAGACAAAATAGACTTTAAAATAAAGACTATTACAAGAGACAAAGAAGGACACTATATAATGATCAAGGGATCAATCCAAGAAGAAGATAAAACAATTGTAAATATTTATGCACCCAACGTAGGAGCACCTCATTACATAAGGCAAATGCTAACAGCCATAAAAGGGGTAATTGACAGTAACACAATCATAGTAGGGAACTTTAACACCCCACTTTCACCAATGAACAGATCATCCAAAATGAAAATAAATAAGGAGACACAAGCTTTAAATGATACATTAAACAAGATGGACTTAATTAATATTTATAGGACATTCCATCCAAAAACAACAGAGTATACTTTCTTCTCAAGTGCTCATGGAACATTCTTCAGGATAGATCATATCTTGGGTCACAAATCAAGCCTTGGTAAATTTAAGAAAATTGAAATCGTATCAAGTATCTTCTCCAACCACAACACCATGAGACTAGTTATCAATTACAGGAAAAGATCTGTAAAATATACAAACACATGGAGGCTAAACAATACACTACCAAATAACCAAGAGATCACTGAGGAAATCAAAAAATACCTAGAAACACATGACAATGAAAACAAGACGACCCACAACCAATGGGATGTAGCAAAAGCAGTTCTAAGAGGGAACTTTATAGCAATACAATCCTACCTCAGGAAACAAGAAAAATCTCAAATAAACAACCTAACCTTACACCTAAAGCAGTTAGAGAAAGAAGAACGAAAAACCCCAAAGTTAGCAGAAGGAAAGAAATCATAAAAATCAGGTCAGAAATAAATAAAAAGAAATGAAGGAAACAATAGCAAAGATCAATATAACTAAAAGCTAGTTTTTTGAGAAGATAAACAAAATTGATAAACCATTAACCAGACTGTTCAAGAAAAAAAGGGAGAAGACTCAAATCAACAGAATTAGAAATGAAAAAGGAGAAGTAATAACTGACACTGCAGAAATACAAAGGATCATGAGAGACTACTACAAGCTGCTGTATGCCATTAAAATGGACAACCTGGAAGAAATGGAAAAATTCTTAGAAAAGCACAACCTTCCGAGACTGAACCAGGAAGAAATAGAAAATATAAACAGACGAATCACAAGCACTGAAATTGAAACTGTGATTAAAAATCTTCCAAGAAACAAAAACCCAGGGCCGGATGGCTTCACAGGCGAATTCCATCAAACGTTTAGAGAAGAGCTAACACCTATCCTTCTCAAACTCTTCCAAAATATAGCAAACTCATTCTACGAGGCCACCATCACCCTGATACCAAAACCAGACAAAGATGTCACAAAGAAAGAAAACTACAGGCCAGTATCACTGATGAACATAGATGCAAAAATTCCTCAACAAAATACTAGCAAACAGAATCCAACAGCACATTAAAAGGATCATACACCATGATCAAGTGGGGTTTATCCCAAGAATGCAAGGATTCCTCAATATACGCAAATCAATCAATGTGATACACCATATTAACAAATTGAAGGATAAAAACCATACGATCATCTCAGGAGATGCAGAAAAAGCTTTTGACAAAATTCAACACCCATTTGTGATAGAAACCATCCAGAAAGTAGTCATAGAGGGAACTTACCTCAACATAATAAAGGCCATATAAGACAAACCCACAGCCAACATCGTTCTCAATGGTGAAAAAGTGAAACCATTTCCACTAAGATCAGGAAACAAGACAAGGTTGCCCACTCTCACCACTATTATTCAACATAGTTTTGGAAGTGTTAGCCACAGCAATCAGAGAAAAAAAGAAATAAAAGGAATCCAAATTGGAAAAGAAGAAGTAAAGCTGTCACTGTTTACAGATGACATGATACTATACATAGAGAATCCTAAAGATGCTACCAGAAAACTACTAGACCTAATCAATGAATTTGGTAAAGTAGCAGGACGCAAAATTAATGCACAGAAATCTCTTGCATTCCTATACACTAATGATGAAAAATCTGAAAGTGAAATTAAGGAAACACTCCCATTTACCACTGCAACAAAAAGAATAAAATATCTAGGAATAAACCTACCTAAGGAGACAAAAGACCTGTATGCAGAGAATTATAAGACACTGATGAAAGAAATTAAAGATGTTATGAATAGATGGAGAGATATACCATGTTCTTGGATTGGAAAAATCAACATTGTGAAAATGACTCTACTACCCAAAGCAATCTACAGATTCAATGCAATCCCTATCAAACTACCACTGGCATTTCTCACAGAACTAGAACAAAAAATTTTACAATTTGTATGGAAACACAAAAATCCCCAAATAGCCAAAGCAATCTTGAGAAAGAAAAACGGAGCTGGAGGAATCAGGCTCACTGACTTCAGACTATACTACAGAGCTACTGTAATCAAGAGAGTATGGTACTGGCACAAAAGCAGAAATATAGATCAATGGAACAGGATAGAAAGCCCAGAGATAAACCCATGAACATATGGTCTGTCATACAGAGTGAAGTAAGTCAGAAAGAGAAAAACAAATGCCGTATGCTAACGCATATATATGGAATCTACAAAAAAAACTGGTTCTGATGAACCTAGGGGCAGGATAGGAATAAAGACACACGCAGAGAATGGACTTGAGGACACGGGGAGGGGGAAGGGTAAGCTGGGATGAAGTGAGGGAGGGCCATTGACATATATACACTACCAAATGTAAAATAGGTAGCTAGTGGGAAGCAGCTGCATAGCACAGGGAGATCAGCTCGGTGCTTTGTGACCACCTAGAGGGGTGGGATAGGGAGGGTGGGAGGGAGACACAAGAGGGAGGGGATATGGTGATATATGTATATGTATAGCTGATTCACTTTGTTAAACAGCAGAAACTAACACAACATTTTAAAGCAATTATACTCCAATAAAGATGTTAAAAAAAACAAAAAAAAAGAACAGTGTCCTTACATTTTAGGAACCCCCCATCTCCTTCTGCTCTCTGGGTCTCCATTTTGCATGTAGTTCAGATGAGTTCAGTCTGAGGCCTTTGCTGTGGTTACTCACCCCCTTCTCTGTTTTCAGTTAACAGCCAGGTCCTTGCCCGCTGTGCAGTCGGATGAGAGACTCCAGCCTCTGCTCAACCACCTCAGGTAATACAAAGGCCCAGCCTGTCAAACTTGTAAATCCACCTGCATTACGGTGGGTAAAGTACACCAATGTGGTTAAAGCCTCTTCGATGTCTAAAAACTTTACAAAGCCTTTCTTTTTCTTTTGTCTGTAATTCTCTGATTTAAGTTGAAGTTCTTAGTGCAATGCGCTTGTTACCCTTGACTTCAGGGTACTATAGAAAGTTCTTTTAATTCTATAAAAGTATGTAGAACTGGTTGATAAGTTGAAGTTAAAATGAGTTGTGATGACTGAGTTCAGAAAGATCTCAAAGGAATGAGCTATTTGCTTAACTGCGAGGCTAAGACAAACTATGGGAACCTGCACATATTTTGTTGGGGGTAGTTGAAATAAGTTATATTTGTTTTCTAAATACAAAAATAATTTATCCTCATTATTTAAAAACAAACTTAGAAAATACAGGAAAGGAGGAGGAAAAACCTATCATCACTACTCAGAAATAATACTGCTTTCCTCTGTGCTGTTTTAAAACTCAGTGTTGTAATTATACTTTTATATAATTCACTAATCTTTTCATTTTTTCTGTTACTAAAATCTCTCCACAAACATAGTTTTTCATGATTATACGATATTTTCTTGTATGGGTGTCCTATAGTATATTTATCATTCTTTGGGGAGCATTTAGACCATTTTTCATTCTTTTCACTAGTGTAAAAAATGCGGTATGTAAATCTTTATCTGTATTTTTGATTGTTTCCTTAGCATGGGTTTTCAGAAGTGGAATTTGTGAAAGCATATGAACCCTTTTAAAGATTTAAGTATATTTATTTCTTTTTCAAAAACCTTATTCTACTTGTATTTTCATACAAGATCCCCCATGTTGCTGTACCCTGAACAAGAGGGGGCAGCTAAAACAGTTGCTAATTTAATAGGTTTACCATAAAGATACTGTTGGTATCATGTACTTTGCACTGATTATTATTAAGAATGATTTTAAATCATGTTGTTATCCACTTTTTTTTGAGGTAGGATTAACTATCTGTATCTTTGCCCATTTATTGATAGCATCTTTTGATTATTTGATCTTACGTACTTTAGATATAAAGGATAGTGACTCTTTGTTGTATTTGTTACAATCGTTTTTTTTTTTTCTGAAAGTTTTTTATTATGTTGCATTATCCAACATACCTACATTTTCAAGTTTTATGCAGCCAAGCACCTTTAGTGTTTTCCTCTATGGTTTCTTTTTATTCTTTTGAAACCTAGAATGCTACTGCTCCTTCAGAAATTGGCATGGACGTTAATTTCCAGTGTCTTTCAGTGTTCTTCATTTTCCTCCTCCCCTGCCTCCCTGCTCCCTCTTTTCCTCCTCTCCTGTCCTCCTCTCCAGTTGCGGAGGGTGGGGTACAGACTAACACTTCACGAGGGACTGAGTAGCATGAATACTGTACAGAGTTGTTAAATTTCTGAGAGCTCTGTGTTAGTCACTCCCCTGCCCCCCTCTCCTCCCAATCCCAGCCTGAGCATCTCCCTCTGGTGGCCTCTTATCTTTGCCCAATTTGCCCTCTCTATTTCACATCACTGCTGCAGTGATTATATTATTCCTCGGTTTAAAAGCATTCTGTCTCCTGAATTTCCCCCGGGATGAAGTGAGAACTTCTCAGCCTGGCAGATGAGGTCCTTCTGGAAGGAGCTGGCCTGGCTCTTTGGACTTTCTGTCAGTACTGATGCCCTGACTTCTCCTGCCAGCAGGTGCCCTGAAGCTCCTCCAGTGTGACATGCCCTTGCTCTCCTCAGTGCCCTTGCAGATAATTTCCCGGAATGCTCTTTTCCCCTTCCTCCACCTCTGTGACTTGACTAATGTTGCTTGTTCTTGTTCGCCTCCTCTGATGAGCTCTCCCTGACCACTTGGTTCTCACCCTCCCTTCCTCGCACCCGGCTCCCTCTCAGGTGTTTATTTGTGTTCCCGTAATACTGCATGGCTCCCCATGTTACAGAACCTATGATACTGTAATCGCTTGTTTCCTTGCCTGATTTCTCCATTAGAGTATGAACTGCTCCAGAGCTGCAAAGTGCTTTTCATGATAGGTCTTCATTGTGTGTTTTGTTGAATGAATGAATACGTGTTATACCAGTGATATTTTGTTGGTTTTTTTCTGCATAAAGTTTTTATAATTTATAATAATCATATTGTTACAGTTCTTTTCCCTATAAAACCATTGAGTCAGAAGACATAGACCTAAAGGGCTGGATCTCACATCTAGTCAGTGCTTGATTCTGTGAGATAATGATGGATTCTCCTTCCTCCACCCCAGTGCGGTCATTGTCAACTAGAGTTTAGATTAACTACTGACACGTCTTCTTGAGTCCTTGAAACTTGCACAAACTGTACATTCATTTAGGGTTTTCATTCTCTGTGGAAGTCACTTGTGGCTGTTTGCTAAGCAACCAGGGCTAGATGCTACATGTAATATGCACCAACTGATGTTGCTTTTTAAAAAATTATTATTATTATTAAACCAAATGGTTTCTTGTTTTATTACCATGTCAGAGACATCTGTATGTAGGGTGGCAGCTGATGTGCATAGTTGGACACTTCCTGTTACACAAGGTAACCTTGTGGAAAGCCTTTCCAATGTATTGAATTGTCTCTTGGCTGTCTAAATGTAATGTTTTTCTTTTACCTTCCTTTTGCTTAGGTCAAAATAAGAAAGAATACTGTTTGGATTGAAAGATGCTAATGATAATCTTGTTAGGAAAAAATAATCATCATTGATTTGCATGAACTGTATAGTTTAAGTATAACCGAGAAGGGGAGGTGGACATTAGGAGGTTGAAACTGAAATCATTATTAGGTCTAATTTTGTTTAGTGCCTCTAATGATCAAAGAGGAATGATGAGTAGTGTTTTAATTAAGTTTGTCAATAAAACTAATTTGGGAGATGATAACAATATCCGCAAAAATTGAAGTAGCAATACAGAGAAATTCCCAAGTCATTTTACGGGACTTAGACATTCAAAGAGAATTAGTATAACACTTTGCCAACCTAATAATTTAGTATATTGCTTAACAATATATATCATTCTGAGAATGTAGAAGCGATGTGTCCAGATTTTCTTAGTTGAACCTAGTTATATAGTTAAAAGTTAAATTAACCACAGAAAGCATTTTGCTTCAATCTCTTATGGAAATGCAAGCTATTCGTTAGTAGCATCCATCAGTAACTGAGCACCTATTATGTGCCGGGGATTACAAAAAAAAAAAAAAGACAATTTCTGTTCTCAAGGAATTTACAGTTTTGATTTCATTTGAGGGATAGGCATTTAAACACATTACAACATTTGTAAACCTTTTGAATGGAATTAAACACAAAGTACATTTCCTTAAGTGATGAGGCCATGAAGTGGTTGTTTGGATTCCACACCCCCTAGCACAGTGGTGGCTCACAGTGGCTGCTCAGATTGGACTGAACTTTGATCTCACTTGGGGGAGGATGTTGTCAGTGACCGTGAAGGAGAGTAAAGGAGGACAAGGGGGTGAATTGGACTGCTGGGATCGTAGGTTCAGTGGGTTCAGACATTTTAAAGTTGAGATGCTGGTGGAGCATATGGGGAATGTTTAGTAAGTAGCTGAATATAGACCCAGAGTTTGAGAGCCAGGTTTATAGAGAGACATTTGCTAATCTCCACTATATAGGGGTGGTTAAAATCGGGGGGATGGTTGAGATCACTCAGGGAGAGAATATAGAGTGATAAGAAAAGGGGAAATGGCCCTGAATAGAACCCATAGAAGTTAGTGTTTAAGTGACCTGTGATGGGCAGTGATGGAGGGAGGAGATGAGTTAAAAGAGAAGCCGGTAAAGACACCAGGGAGGAATCTCTAGTGAAACAGGAGCACAGCAAGGTGTGGTGGCATCAACAATGCTAAGGGAAAGCTTTCAGAAAGGTGAACACTGTTAAATGCGTAGGGAAGTCAGGTCAGAATCTCCTCACGTCAGTTGGATTAGGTGCATGGGAGCCACGGGTGGCTCAGCCCCCGCCTTGCAGTGGTACAGATGCAAGTCTATCCCTGGGATGGGGGTCGAGGAGGAAATGAGGAATGAGGCTGTGGGCATACAGGGAGCGTAGACTGATCTTGGCAGAGTGAGGAGGAAAGGGGACTGTACCCATGAGTGTCATGGTTAAACAAGTGTTTGATTTTTCCCCGAAGGCTGGAAAGATGAGCAATGTTTATCGGTCAGGGAGAAACGAGGTTTATGGGAATAAGAGGAAATAATTGAAGGGGCAAGTAATTAGAAGAGGGAGGAGGACATGGGACCCAGAAATCAAACTGGCTAGTTTACAAAGTACTGTCCAAACTGGCTTTTTAGTTCATACTCAGAACACCCCAGTGAGGATGGTAGACGGTTGTTTGTCATTATCCCTATTTTAAAGTTTAGTGATGGAGCCTCAGGAAGTTCGTGTTAAATTCCGAAATGCCAGAGAGAATTTGTGTAAATCATAATTTCTGCTCTCCTCAAGTCACATATCATTATATACATCATCTAATGAGTCCACATCTCAAGGTGACCTTACACATCCTCACACATCACTGCATTTTCTAGGGTGAATTATATCATGTACTGATTTTCTAATTTGGAGATATATAAAGGCCTTGGGATATGTTCCTGTAAATGTAGAAGTTTATTGTGTATAAGTGTCTTTGCTACCCTAATGTTGGAACCTATGGGATAATATTTATAAAAATGTATTAGACTACCAAGGGTGTTTATGTTAAAGATTGTTATTTTTATTTATTGTATCATTTACAAATGCTAGGTGTAAATAGGTGAGACTACAGAAGAAAAGTTGTAGCCCACAATCTACATGTGATTACTTGGATATGATTTTTTTTTCCCTTAAAAATAAGGCCTTTCCCCACAGTGTGTCTTCCTCCTTCACCTCTCCACCTCAAGATATGAAGTGAATATTGTTCTCATTTAATATTTTGCCAATAAATTTAATGATTTTCCAACTCTTTAATTAAAAATTAAAGAATAATTTCAAAACCATGTATTTGTTACACTATTTTTCCTAATTTTATTAGCATATTTCAACCTAATAATAAAACAGAAATCAAGTAAAGATAAGAGAAGCTAGCAAAGAGAAGCATTACCTGTAGTAAATACTTGAACTGTATCACATGGATTAACTTGTAATGCATCCTGAATTTCTAAGCAGATGTTTATATTGACCTTTATTTGAAAATCATTTAAAATAATGAAAGCATCTTTCTTCAGTTGGTATTATTTTTTTTCCTTCAGTTAGTATTATTACCAACAATTATTTTGTAAATTTTTTTTCCTAATGCAGTACATTTGGTTGATATGTACACATTTCTATTCATTCCTCCGAAGAATATGCCGACACAGATTTTATATCAGAAATGCAATCTCTGTAAGAAAGCTTTTCCCAGTATCCATGGTGGTACAGTTCCCAGTGTTTTATTTTTGAGTTAGTTCTCATTTTGAAATCAGAAAATTGTTGGGCATTCATGTGTTAGGAAAGGTTTGGTAGATCAGGATGCCCACCAGGTGAGGGCTGAAGTGAGAGCCTCATTAACGTGGTCCACGGGCTCCAGCTGTTCGTCAGCTCTTCCTCATCACCTGTTTCTAAGCTCTGGCATTAACTTGACTATATTTATTTCCTTTTCTACATGCAGCAACATAAGCTTTTAGCTCAGTGATTATTGTGAAGATGTTTCAGGTGCCTTGTAAGATATTAATAAATTAGAAAGAATGTGTTCTTTCCCATTATTTATGGTCTTTGAGTTATTTTTTTTTCACGTTTGTATTGAAAATGTTTATGCCTTTTTAGAGATGTAGTTGTCAAAAGTGAGCATTTTATTAAAACCCTTCCATTGTGTTAAGGGCACTATAATGGATACTCTGTGTACAAAGATGCTAAGAGATGTGGTCCCTCAGCTCAAGATGTTTATATGCTAACAGGGAAAGAAGAGCAATCTATACACACACACACACACACACATGCGTGGCTGTACTGGAGTAGTTGCTGCAGCTTAATCAAGCAGAAGAAGGAGAGGTGTATGTGGTTTATGTTACAAATTTTATGTCATTTAATGTTTTTTGATAAAATTTATAGTCATACTATATAAAATTTGGAAAAATAGAAGAAACGAATCCTGCTTCACTAATATAATAACCACTGCTAGGCTTTTGTTGTAATCTCTCTATATTTTTATGTAACAATAATTTAAATGGTTAAACTAAAAAAAATTTTTTTTCACTTAGTATGTCATACCTATGTAGTAAAGTAGAAGATTACTTTTCATGGCTGCATTTTTAAGTGACTTACAGTATTCAATTGAGGATAGATATATCTATCTTAACCATTCCCATTTTACTGGGTATTCAGGCTTTTTTTGGTTGAATAAAGCTGTGAAGAACAATTACAGAGTGTTAGCAGCTTCTTTGTGGCCAGATGAGGTCCACTGGGGAGAAGATATGCTGTGATGACTGCATGAAGAGGGATGGCAGCGGAGATGTTTCCCAGGAGACGGAGATGGGACAGAGAGCAGCAGCAGCCTAGGTGGCTTATAGCTTTACAGGGACAAGAGAGGCAAGGAAGTGACCACATCCTTAGCAAGTGAACCAGCAACTTGAAGAAGACAGAATTCAGGATGCTGAATTTTAAACCTTATTAGTGTGTCTAGATTAGAAAATTTTGTTGTAGCCATAACAAATTACCACAAATTGAATGGGCAGCACTCATTTTTATCATACAGTCCTGTAGGTCAGAAATCCCACATGGGCCTCCCGCAGCTAAAATCACGATGCCAGCAGAGCTGTGGCTGTTGCTGGAAGCTCTGGAGCAGAGTGTGCTGCTAAAGCTCATGCATGTTGCTGGCTGAGTGCAGTTCCTTGTGGTGGCGGGACTGAGATCCCCATTTCCTGGCAGGCTGTCAGCCAGGGGCCCACATTCCTTCCTCTGCTTTCCCTGAGCCCCAGGGGCCTCTTTCTGGTCCTTGCGTGTGGTCCCCTGTCCAAGCCGGCAGCAGTGCATCAGTCCTTCTCATGTGTCAGAACTGACTTCTGTGACTGCATCTCTGCCTCCACCCTGAGAAAGCTTTCTGCTTTTACAGTCTCATGTAGTTACATTGCCCACATGTATACCCAGGATAATTGCCCCATCTCAAGGTCCTTAATCTTAATTACATCTGCAGAGTCCTTTTTCCCACATAACCTAACATATTCATGAGTGAACATCTTTGGAGGGCCATTGATCTGCCTATTAATGTGAGGGTTTTCTCTTGGGAGGTTGAAAACAGCTTTTAACATCACTTTTCATCAGTTTTACAGGTAAACCACCACTCTTAATTTATATACAATACTAAATTTCCCTGGGGTTTGTAGTTAGGTCACTTTGTTAGCTTAACATGTTTTAAAGTTGAAAAAGGGTTAACAATGATTTTTACAGGAATATAAAGTACTGATTTTCTTTTCAGTGATATAGAAAGAAGATAGGAAAGTCTTTCCTGGCTCTTCAACTGGCCATCTTGCCAAGGCAAATAGATACCTTTGTAAATAGTAGACTCTGTAATGAGATTGTACGTAGTGGCTGTGACTTGTGGAGGTAAATACATGGTCACAAACCTTTATTCTAAGTGTTTGTTTTATTTATTATTAATTTAACACATACTACGGGAACTACTTGGTGCCAGGCATGGTGTTAGGTTCTAGGGATACATGTTTATTTCTGCTCTTATAGGACTCAGTGTTGCTCAGAAAAGAGAGAATCTTAAAGTAATTATAGTAAATTATGATGGCTGTTAGCATAGTAGAGGTACCTGATTCTGTGGGGCACATAGCATCATGGAAATCACAGTAGAGGGACATGATTCTGTGGGCACACAGCCTTGCATGTCACAGTGTTCTTGCAGCTTGTTCCCAAGTAGAAATGTCAGATTTCTGTTGGCCCTCTGACTCCAAGGTTTCTTAGGGATTTATGGATTGTGGATGCTGTCAGTCTTCCTGGAAAGCAAAGTTTATGATTGTTTATGTTTTTCAAGTAGTTTCATTGTCTGTAGTTTTCAAATTTCCTATTCTTCACTCTTTGGGTTTCTTTAAAATATTGATTGTCCTCTAGTTAAGTAATAAAGAAAATTAGTTATTTTACACTGTGTTAGGCATAAAGCACTAGCAAGGTACAAAATGATGACAATGCTATGGGAAACAATTTTCTTAAAAAGCCTGAGAAAGCATTGTGGTAGTTACTGTGATATATTAGCAGCGAAAAAGTGATTTGCGTAGTGCTGTGAGTGGAACTTTCTGTGGTGATGGAAATGTTCTGTACCTGTGCCGCTCAACCCAGCAGCCAGCAGCTACTTATGGCTGTTGAGTGCTTGAAGTATGGCTAGTGTGACTGAAGTGCGCAGGTTGTAATTTTATTTTAATTAATTTAAATTTAAGTAGCCGGTTGTAGCTAATGGTTATTGGATTGGACAGCAAGGTTCTCTGTCA
Source organism: Balaenoptera borealis (assembly GCF_965194805.1). Classification (NCBI taxonomy): domain Eukaryota; kingdom Metazoa; phylum Chordata; class Mammalia; order Artiodactyla; family Balaenopteridae; genus Balaenoptera; species Balaenoptera borealis. The sequence goes on along the minus strand of NC_138869.1, from coordinate 64,633,804 downwards.
TATTTGAAATATGTTTACATAGTCATATATTTTTTAAAGTATAATAATGGTTTCTAGATTAATGGATTTGGAGTTCCAAGTCTGAGGTAGCTGTGGACGTGGTTCTAAGGGCTTGCGGCCACTGAGGGGTCTGAGGTCCCTGAGCCACAGCAGCCCCGTGCTTCCGGGTGTGGGCGTGCCCTCCTTGCCCCCGAGCCACCCACCTGTGCAGGTGTTGCAGGAGGTCTAGTGCTCACGCTGCCCAGCTGGTGAGCTGGGGTTCTGTCCTGGGTCTTTCTGAGCCACCTGGTGCCACGTGTGGAAATCTTGTGAGTCTAAATGTTTAGTGAACCTAAGAAGACCCCCTGGCAACCAGGCACAATTCACAGTAAAAACAAAACATTGATAGATTGGGCTGCAGACAGACAGCCCAGACTCACTGAAGGTGTAGCGCCCTCTCAGTTGTTTGTAACTACTGTTTAGAAAGTAGTTCTAAAAAGATAACATTGATACAAAGGGAATAAACAGCCCATTTTTAATTGAGCTGCCGTGGTCCTTGGTGGACGGCATACATACTGTCCACAGGAGGCCACTGGGGACCTTGGTCACATGATGTAACTGTGTCCTCTCAGCCTCACAAAAGGCTGCTTCTGGTCACCCAGCTCACACTCACCCCCAGGGCCTCTGTGCTGTCACCTGCTCTGTTTTCCTCACAGCAGCGTCACTGGCTGAAATGGTCATTTTTATGTGTTCATTTGTTTTTTGGTGTGTGTTTGTCTGCAGTGTAAGCTCCATGAGAGCAAGGCATCCTTCCTTCTGTTTACCTCTCTCCCTGTTACTGTAACAGGGGCTGGACCTCAGGAAGACTCCTGAATGAGCCAGTGCTGGGAGAGAACACTTTTAGGTTTTAAAATTTTACCTCTCATTTAGGTTTTTTAAGCTACTAAATGTTGAGACTGGATGAGATGGTATAATAGTTTGGACAAAATGTTAGTGAATTTTCTGTCATTTCCAAGGAAAAGCTTTGGTAAAGAAATACTCTTTATACATTGTAGAAATTCAACACTGGTTTTGCCTTTTGTTTTGGGACTTGGGACTGTTTCTCCTGGAATCAGGAGCTAACCAAAGAGAGTCCTTTCTGTTTCTCTGTGTGACCTCAGAAGGACCCCCTTTCTTTCTCCCCAGTGACCTATCCAAATGTTGAAGACTGTATTTAAAAACAAAATAAAACCAAAGCTATTATGAACCTTGCTGTTTTGATCTATGAAACGAAGACCTTAACATGATGAGCCATTGTTAATGGCTGTGCAAGAGTGACAGAGTGTGTAGGAAAAGTGTGTGACGTGATCTCTGGATGTGACTTGTAATAATAATCCTCATTAGCTCTCCCCTTCTTCTCCCCTCCCTTCAAAACCTCCATCAAACCCCCACCTTCATGTCCCTGGTTCTCTCTGTTATTAGGGAACAAGTGTGAGGGGGCATCGTCGGGTGCCATAGACCTGTGATAGCGTATCTCAGAAGCATCCCGCCCTCTGTACATTGTGGGGAAATGAGACGATGACCATCAATTTAATGTCTTAGTTCTCCTGTGTGTTAGAACTTTATTTCACGCACACCCCGCCCTCAACTTTTCAGTACCAATCTCTCAGGCAACATTTCTTTATTGTAATCATTTGACTATCCTGGGTCAAAGCCAAGTCAAAACAGCCTCTACTTTTAGGGGTCATTATACTCCCAGAATATGCTAAGAATGTAAAAGGAGTATAAAAAACATACTCATGAAAATAGAGATCTTTGTTGGGGGCTTTAAGTGTGTATGGTGCAAACATCTATGTAGCACTGTAGTGTGACTATCTTATAGGGATGCATGTGTATATTTTACGTTTTAAATCAATTTTATTGAGGTATAATTTACATACAATGAAATGCACTCATTTTAAGGGTGCAATTCCATGATTTTTGACAATTGTGAGGTACAGATATTTTTTATAGAAAAATGAGGTGCAACTTTCAACTCTCTTGCAGTTCATTGGACTGTTGCAGCTTAGAAATTGGAATAAATAGAAAAATATGGACCATATGGGAAAAGATGGGGCCAACCTAAAACAAAGAGGAGTAGTGATTGTGCTGTTTATAGTTCTCACCTGATGTGGAAACCCATATGAGCTTGTTTTTTTATTGTATATGTGCACCTCTTGAAATCATACAGCTTCTCTCAATTGTAGGGAAATATAGATCGGTATCCTACGTATCGTGTGATGGTAGTTTTTCGGAGAGAATTTTTTTTACGCAAAATTGAGTAAAATTCATGCTTGTGGAAAAATAATTTACATTCAATTTATAACAGAATTTTATTGATTGTGTTCTCATTTGGAGTAACTGCAGGGAAAATCACTTGGGCTAACACAAGTGGGATACCATTTACTAGGGATTTAGCTGTAGAAAGAAACTCATTTCAATTTCAGTGGTGACAGCTATTGAGTGAATTTTCCTGTGATATCCTCACAGCAGGAAGTGATATATTGTAACTGTGGTTCCCTTGATTTCCTACACACCCAAGAAATCCAAACTGCAGGGATTGTGCTTTCTAAATGTCTGAATAGCCTAGCTTATGTGGTCAGAGTATTTTTTTTTAACATCCAAAGTGGGTAAAATTGTGATTGCAAAAGTGGATATTATGGGTGATGTTCAAAACCTTTGTTTCCTCTTTTTGAAATTGTTTTTCCATTTGTGCTATGATTACACCTGACTTCATGTGAAAGGGTTGTATTGGGACTTGGTATACTTTTATAGAGTGATGTAGGAAATTATAGTTCATTTTGAAAAATGTATTAGCTTACTTTTTAATTTAAACAAAGAAATATGTTTCCTTGATGCAGAGATCAGTTTTGATTACTCGTGATGCTTTCTTCACTGCTTTTTTATTTGATACCAGTTTTTAAAATATGATAAACTATAGCTGCCAGATAGAAAGGAGTAAATAGTGTTAACCTCTTTCAAGAGTACTGGGAAATAGTTGACGAAGAAAGGAAATGTGTTTTATGTGTTACTATTTTATGAACCTCAGAGGCTGTTTGTTGGTGGGGAGGGAGGGTGTAGAGGTGCTCCCTGAGGATGGGAGGTGGGTTCTGTCTGGCCTAGCCCAGGGTTCTGCTGTCTTCCGGACTCATACCCACCCCCCCTGACCCTCAGCACAGCTTCTTACAGATGAGAGAAGAATGGACTGTTGTGATTAAGTGTTGAGGTGAGTCACGCAGCCCCAAAGACTCCCAGACAAAAATGTGTCACACATACACACACCCTCCCCCCCAGTGATTCAGGTTACCTCCAAGCTAATCAGAATTCACGATTGCTTCCCTAATAGTAGAAATGGGAAGGTGTGGCTCAAGTTTGGAACCTTGATTCCCAAGCACAGTGTTATGAAAACAAGCATATTTACAGTTGACTTGAGGCATTCCTTTAGTGGCCCAGTTGCAGCTTGTATTCCACTTACGCCCAGCAGAGTCTGATCTTCACTTGGCAAATAGAAGTCAGGGTAGGTCAACTGGCGTTTCTGCATGTGGACCTAGTCCTCAGGGGAAGCACTTGATTGCTTCGTGTCACTGTCCTCACTGTACGACAGTGCTGTCCAGAAGTATATGAGCACCACAAATACGAGCCACATGTGTAATTTTAAATTACTTCAGTGACATTAAGTTTAGTAATATCTTACTTAACTCATATTCAGAATATCATTTCAACATGTAATCGATAGGGAAATTTATTAATGAAATGTTTTACATTATTTTTTCATACCAAGTCTTTGAAATCCAGTGCAAATTTTACACTCATGGAACTTCTTAATTCTGACTAAGCTGCATTTCAAGTGCAGCTTAGTCACAGTTGGCTGGTGGCTACCATATTGGATATGCAGCTCTGCAAAGCTGGGTTCCATTGAAACCTGCAGTGTTTGAGGTTGAAGTTTTGCACTGTGGAAACTTTCTAAGAGTGTAGCTATAGATAAAACCTTCCAGATCATCAGGTTATTCAAAGACATCTAAATTCTACTTTAAGATTAAATATTTTATGTGATAGTATAAAGAAGATAGGAAAGAAATACATTTTTTTCCTGATATTCATGGGAAGAAAGTGGTGAATGTTAAAGAGTAGAGAGAAACAACAACCAAAACGTCCACGTGTAACAAATTGAGGCCTGGATGATAATGATGATTACAATTTGAGTGAAGTGTTGGCTGCATTGGCAAGGTCCAGGCCATGTTTAGTTCCAGCGTGAAGATTGCCAAGCCCAATGGTGCAAAGCCAGATGAGTTTGAGTTGGGCGTCTCCCAGGTCCTTCTGAAGCTGGAGATGAACTTGTACCTCAAGGCCCAGCTGCGGGAGCTGAACATCACGACCACTGAGGAAATTGAAGTTGGTGGTGGTCGGAAAGCTATCATAATCTTGTTCCCATTCTTCAACTGAAATCTTTCCAGAAAAATCCAGGTCCGCTAGTGTGTGAGTTGGAGAAGAAGTTCAGCGGGAAGCACCTTGTCTTTATCACGCAGAGAATTCTGCCTAAGCCAACTTGCAAAAGCCGTACAAAAGATAAGCAAAAGCATCCCAGGAGCTGCATTCTGACAGCAGTGCACGATGCCATCCTGGAGGACTTGGTTTTCCCAAGTGAGATTTTGGGCAAGAGAATCCGCGAGAAGCTGGTTGGCAGCCAACTCATAAAGGTTCATTTGGATAAAGCACAGCAGAACAATGTGGAACACAAGGTTGGAACATTTTCTGGTGTCTATAAGAAGCTCACGGGCAAGGATATTAATTTTGAATTCCCAGAGTTCAGTTGTAAACAAAAATGACTAAATAAAATATTATTCACAATTAAAAAAGAAAACAATTTGAGTGAAAAATCGTGCGGTAAACTCTTATAGACATCTCATTTGATCCTCACAGCAGTCCTCGGAGGGGGTACTTTCGTGACCCCTTTTGTGATTCCTGTTTCCCAGCGAGGAAACTGAAAGCAAAGTCACACGGTGAGTGTAGCACAGACAGGACCAGCAGGTCTGATACCTGTGCTCCTCGTCAGGCTGCTTGGCTCACTCCCTTACTCTGCTGTGCTCCCTGATTGCTTTGGGCAGATTGGACTTGGAAAAATTATGCAAATGAGGCAGAATTGCAGCTAATTCCTAAAATGTTGCAACTATTCCACTACTCCTTATTCCCTCCCTCAAGTTGCATCACTAATCGGAAAACGGGAAAATGATTGGAGAGGTGTCACCCGTTTTGCCAGCTGTGTCCTGTGGCATTTGTGTCTCAGTGGTGGGACTTGTGAAGGCCACTCGAGCAGAGTTGTGATGGGCCATCATGTGCTGAGATCAGGGCCACAGCAGGAAAGGTTTTTTCCTTAACCAGCTAATCTTGTCATGAGACCCACAAAGCCACTTTCATATAATTTCTTCTTTTTGTTTTCGTCTCTTATTTTCAGCACTCAAAAGTGACTCCCTGTTGAAACCTAAGTGCTCGTGTTGACATTGGTGGTGTACTGACCGAGGCTTATATTTCTGTTGTTTCTACAAAGACCAAGCATGGGTCTGCCTTTCACAGATCAGATGTGTGCAGATGTATGTGTTTCTGATTTACCTCTTTATATATCCACTGCATTTCTATTGTGTAGATTCGATGTTTGTGTGGTAGTGTTTGGGAGAACTGGTTCTGTGTGGCTGTGACTGATTGTGCCTTCCTGTCTCTGTTATGCCTCAGCCCTCCTCCCACCCACCTATCGGATTGTTTAATTGGATTGAAAATAGGATCATGTCAAATATGGTTATGTAAATATGTGTTATGGATATTTTGAAAGTCTCTTCTCCTTTCAACTCTTAATTTGTTGAAACTGTTGGTTTTACAATTTTCTATTTACTGTGATTTTTAGCCTTATTGGAAAACTAACTCTGCTTACTTCTTAGTGTTTAATGAGCAAGACAATGTGGGAGGAAAAAGTTCCTCAGATGTGACTGAGTTTTAATTAAGTTGCATGTAGGCTTATTGAACAAATGCAACAGTAGGAAGATGCTTTTATATATTTTGTGTACCATTAGTTCTCTTATAGTAGATTGGATAACTTAGGACCATCACCTCAAAACAAAACAGAGCAAAATAACCAAGGACAAACACTGAACTACTTCTGTGTTTGCAAAATTCAGTTTTCTTAGAAAATACTATTATGCACAGGTTTAGGTTTTTAAAGGTTTTAAACTTGACAAAACCTCAAATTGTTATTAAAGTCATGATTTAGCACTACGTTATTGCAAAAGGAGATAGAATTGGCTCTTTATTTTAACGGTTTTTGTTCAGAGACCTGCGTTTCAGGACCTACCTGCCCAGTTTCAGCTCTTTTTCCCCCTTGCCTCTGCTTGTCTCTTTTGCCACCTAACCCAACATCTTCGTCTATAAGCTGTGAAATTTCCTTGGCTTTGCTTGTGTCTTTCTGCCTGTCCATCTGATATGTGCTAATCCTCCAGATGCTGAGAAAAACAGACTTTTTTATTATCCCCAAATGTCACCTCCTTATCACATGCTTACTTTTAACAACCCTCCAACAACCCTAATAAACTCATATCATATACTTCTGAACCGGGTCAAAATTTAAGAATGTTCTAATACATATAAAATTGTTCAACTATGAATGGTAAAAACACTAAAACAACCAGGCCTGTGACTTTTCAGTTATTCCTTGACTGTGGTCTCCTGCTCTTCCCCTCTGCCACCCAGGCCCGCCTTCTCCCTGATGGTCAACCTCCTCTCCTTCGGCCTTGAGCTGGTCCCGCTGGCTTGGCAGGCGTCTGCTCAGTCATCTCAGCAGCGTTCTCACGACACTCAGAATCCTGGATGCTGTCCCTGGGCGGCTCCCTCTGAGGCGCCCTTTCGGGGCTGCATGCGGTCTGTCCTCCTCCCCCTGCTCTGAGAAGGGCCTGTTCTCTGTAGCCTTGTTGGGGCTCTCATCACCTCATCACGTCGTACCGTTTGGGTCATCTTTGGGTCCGTCACTACTTTGTGACTCTTCCTTGGTCACAAAAGTGCTTGATGAGGGATTGAGGAGCTGTACAGAGACTCTTGGATGCTTTTTATAAAAAGGCAATTAGAAAAGGACAGCGACTGGGATGTAGAAGAAGTCTCTTATAGAGAGCCTGACAATCTAATGGTGTTTAAAAAAGTAAGGCTTGTCCTGGGTTTGCCGCGTTTCTCTAGTTCTGTTTGGGGAGTGAAGGTGTTTGTGTTGCTTGTACAGTGCTGTGTAATTGCTACATTTTAGCAAACACACACTGTCACCTTTCACCACAGACAGTGTTCTAATATAACTCAATATTCATGGACCCACATCTTTATTGTTTTCACCACTTTTCTGGCTTTTTGGTGACTTGAGAAAAATGATACCATTTTACCTTTAGTGCCTTTCACCTGATACTCTAGCAAATAGAAGATTAATTAGCATACAGGATGGAAATAAATCACTATAGCTCCTAATCCCTTACTGTCCACATTTATGGATGAATAATTAATGCATAGTTTGACTTAACGCTTTTTCTTTTTTACTTGTGGCAAATTAGTGGCTAAGCTGAGAATTAAATCAAATCTTGACTTTTTAAGATTCTCTGATTAATCAAAACTTCCTCTTTATATTTGGCAGGATAATGATTAGTGACATAATTTGAATTTTGTGGCCCATTAAAATGCTTTTTGGTCCGCTTTGTTAAAAAAAATGACATTTGTGTTACATCTCAATTTATTCTCTTATGGAAGGTTAGAAGCAGGAAAGCTTTTATGCTGACTAAATCCCCTTTGTTAAAACTGTACATCAGTGACAGTGAGTGTTTCTTAAAGCTGTGATTATTTAAAATGAGTTGAAAACAGTATTTTCTGCTGGGTTTGTGTGTGTGTATATTGAACCAATTAGAAATTGTTTTTACTGTTAAAAATTACAGTAAAAATTTTTTAAGAATTAAAAAGTTATAAAGAGTTTTTATTACTTTTTCTGTTTTCCCAGTACCATGATTAAGAAATGTTTGTTCATAAAATTGACCAAGTTTTTAAAATCATGAAACTAAGACTATATTTTGACAGTTCATTATGTATGTTTTTGCTCATTAGTGTAGCAGCTGCATTCATTTGGAAGCTGTGTGATATGAAGCTGCCACCGGGCTCTGAGGGTGGTAGAAGGTGCCTTACCTGTCCTGGGGGCTGTTAGGAGTCTCATCTCGTAACATCCCTGGGCACTTCCAAGTAAAAGCCAAAGGTCCAGTCTCACAAGCTAATGTGAATTGTTATTAAGGATTTTTTTAAAAAATAAATTTATTTATTTATTTTTGGCTGCGTTGGGTCTTCGTTGCTTTCCCCGGGCTTTCTCTAGTTGCGGTGAGCGGGGGCTACTCTTCGTTGCGGTGCGCGGGCTGCAGTAGCTGCGGCTCGTGGGCTCTAGAGCACAGGCTCAGTAGTTGTGGTGCATGGGCTTAGTTGCTCCGCGGCATGTGGGATCTTCCCGGACCAGGGCTCAAACCCATGTCCCCTGCGTTGGCAGGCAGATTCTTAACCACTGAGCCAGCAGGGAAGCCCCAAGGATTTTTATTCTTTTATGGCAGCACTATTTGTTCCTTCTTCTTTTACCTTGATTGCCTTCCTTTCTCCATCTATTGCCATTACTTTACTGCAGGTCTTTACAAAAACTTCTCTTGCCCGGAATATTGCAATATTCTTCCAACTGGTTTTCCATTTCCCAATCCCTCCCTTTCTAGTAATTTCTCTATACTGCTTTCTTTCTCGAGTATAAACCTGATTATGTGAATTCTTGTCCAAAATCTTTTTATGGTTCTTTCTGCCTGCAGATCATTGGATTCACTGCTTCTCATGATTTGTCTTTCTTATATCTGAAAATCCTCCCCCTTGGCTTCATCTATCCATAAATGTTCAAGTATGTATTAAATAGCTGTGACGTACCAACTCCTTTAACCAAGATATAAGTTATCCTTTCTGATTCTGAGTGAGTGGAAGAGGAATCTCATTCCCAATTCTTATGCTTCAGTTCTTCATTTCTGTCACTTTTCTTCCACGGTTCCACACTTGCCCTTACTGGGTTGGCTGGTGACCATCTTCTTGTCTATTTATAATATTTTTAGAAGTATGATGTCTGAAGGTTTCCTTATATTCTCTCTGTAGTTATTTATACCCAGTAAATTCTTTGCATTTATCATTGCTACCATTCTCTTTGTTACTTTTTTTTCTTGGAATTTGTCCTTTTGCATATTCTATTAAAACTTTGAGGAACAAGCATTTTATACCAGCATTCAGGCAAACATATGTGTCCTCTTTATACATCTTCTCTTTGTACTTTGTATACTGCATTAATCTGGGCTGAGAAAACTACTCAGTGACTATAATCATGTTTGTACATCATTTTACCATTTATACAGGACTTTTGTATTTGTTCATCTGTTTGAGCTGAACGATCCTGTTAGATGATTGTGATCAATTTATAGCCTAAGAAATGAAAGCTTACAGGGGTCAATGGAGTGGGCTAGCATCTCCCAACTGGGGGATGACTCCTCTACAGGATCATGCTGCCTCCCTTCCCATCCTGTTTTATTTTGTTTTGTTTTGTGTTCCTCTGTACTTACTGGTCAAGACTGCAGTTGCTCTGTGTACTGGAATATGCTTTACTGATTTTAATTAGCACTTTGAATTTATTATTTCATTTGATCTCCCCAGGATTTCTGTTAGCTAAGCAGGCCTGGTCTTATTAATACCATTTTATAAATGAGAATAGTGCAGATTACCAGTTTGCCAAACTAGTGATTTAAAGAACAAAAACAAAAGCAAGTCTTCAGACTCATAGCCTATGCTGTTTTCACTGCCCTGTGTGTAAGACATATTGGAAAGTGAAATATGTTTTTATTTTGGGGGATTTCACTGAAACAATTCTCTGGTTGTGTTCTATATTAAAATGTAAAATATTAAAATTAAATGGCAGCTGTTGGTTTAACTTAACATGAGTTTTGTGTGGCATGGCACTACTATGATAAAGGGAATGGATAGAGTCCAGTGATATGCTGTCAGAAATTTGTTACTGGAGGGAGAAATAATACCAAAGGCAAGAAGATGTGTTTTAGGTACAGGATCATTCTGTGTCACTCTCTGGCATTCTGCTTGTCCTGCTCTCAGAGTGATTCTCAGGCCGTTCTTAGCCCATGGAGGGAAGACTGTCAGAAGGGGACATCTACACTTGTGACAGTCTCCTTGCCAGTGGCTGCAACGTCCCGAGATATCCAGTAGTTTTGCTTCATAATCCGTACCCATTGTTTAATCAATAACCTGATTGATTGTAGGAACAACAGCCTTTCTACAGAGCATCTTGAGGGTGTATGTTATCCAGCAGCAAGAAGCTATAGTGCTGAGCAGGTAGAAAGTAGAGCATCCGGAATCCCTTGTTATGGTAATGATACTTTACTCCAGAACTTCCCTTTAGTTGTGGAGTCTGCATAAACCACAGTTTGACTATGGTTTTCTATGTAACCTTGCACCTGTTCTTCGCCACGTGGTCCCTGAATGTCCGCATCTGAGTCAGTGTTGATGGAGCTATGGGTGTGGAGTTGTGTCAAGGAGATGATAATGTACACAGGTGGAGGGCTTTAGGTAGTATGTGCCGTGTTATATTTCCTAATTTCTAAATAATACAAGAGGAAAAGGTATCACAGGGAAGAGAATGGCATGGTATAGTGAAGAAACAGAAAGTTGGGAGTCAAAAAGTTTTGAGTTCCTGCTGTACTGCTGACTTGCTCTCTCATCTAACAAGTTCCTCACTTCTCAAATGTAAAATAAACCTGCTCTCTTGGGGCTGTTGTGAGGATGTAATTAGAGGATATAGATAAGGACTCTTTGTACATGTAAAGTGCTGTTCACGTGTTACTTATTTTAACGAATAGTGATTACTATATGTCAGGTCCTTTAACAAAAGGTACTTCAATTCTGACCTCCTGTCAACACTGCAGGGCAGGCACTGTCGTCTCCATTGATGGACAGGGATTCTGGGGTGTGGAGAGCCTAGGTGACTCACTCAAGGGCCTACTGAGTGATGACTCTGGACGTAAGCTCCCATTTATTCCTAGCTCTGCTGCCGTGCTGTTATAAGGGGTCAGTGGGAGAGGTGTTAACTTTAACAACAGCTTGCATACTGCTTCCAAGAAATGGAAATGGCACCCTAGATTAGGAATCGGGAGATCCAGATGAGCACTGCATTTCTGTATTAATTTTGGGAAAGTTTCTTAAATGTATTCTATCAAACACCTTTAAAACACTTGGCTATGTTTTTCCTAAGGTATGTGTAAAATGTTTTCTCTTTGTGACTTTATATCAGAATTTTAAAGATTTCCTTCGAAGTGATCAAAATATGTTTTACAAATCCTATTTTAATATTTTGTTCTTTTTATTTTTAGTCATTCGTACACTGGTCAAGACTACAGTACACAGGGAAATGTTGGGAAGGTTTCTTTAGATCAGATCGATTCGGTAAGCATCTCATCCTTTTAAATTTAAACCTTTGTCGATGGAGAAAGCACAGATTTTCTTCAACCAAAGATTATTTTGCAGGTGGGGAGATGGGAGAGAGTGTTGTTTCATTGCTTGCCAATCATTTTTAAAAGAAATCCCATGTGCTATACATATGACTTTTTTTTCATCATAGGAAGACCAAAAAATCAGAAAATTATTTGTAGTCTGATAAAAACAGAATTTAGTCAGTTTTCCAAAGGGAGAATTCTTTTTAAGTGATGACAGCTAAATAGTGTTTATTGTTTATATTTAAATACCATATACATTTAGTAAAGGAGAAATGGAAAATACTAAATATATCCATTTGCTAGGGCTGTTGTAACAAAATACCACAGTCTGGGTGCCTTAAACAACAGAAGCTTATTTTCTCACAGTTCTGGAGGTGAGAATTCCATGATGAAGGTATCAGCAAGTTTGGTTTCTCCTGAGGCCTGTCTCCTTGGCTTCTAGGTGGCTGCTCATCCCCATGTCTCTTCCTCTGCTTAGAAGGGCCCCAGTCACCTTGGACCAGGGCCCCACTCCCATGAGCTCATTTAACCTTGATTACCTCCTTACAGGTCCCAGCTCTAAATACAGCCACATTCTGAGGTCGTGGGGTTAGGACTTGGCATATAAATTTGAGGAGGATACAAAATTTATTCCATGACACGAAGGGTAGGCTCCCATCTTGTGTTGCCACCAGGTTAGTAGGCAGCTCATTTCAGCTTCACTTTGTGGCTCCATAGGAGAATGAAAGAGTGCACACTTTACTATGCTTTTACTTTATAGAATTTCTCTTTAATACATTGTAGAATTTCTGCATTACCCAAAAAAGGGAAACTGAGTCAGCCATAATTAATCTTTGTTTAGACAATTACCAAATTACTTAAAATAAATTAAAAATACACAGGTGAGGTTTTAATGCTTGGAAACAAGAGTTATAATGGTGAGTAGGGGGAGACCCTGAGCTTTTGGAGTCTGGAATGAATAGGTCATCTTCCTATGAAAAATTATAATCAATTAGAAGTTGTTACTGTGAAAGATGAAGAAGCAGCCTGGTCAGTCAAGGGAGCAAAGTGAGACCTGCCCCTGCTCACGGGCAAAGTTGAACCTGCTGAGGAGCCCGTGAGAGGTGGGAGTTAAGTCTCGGGAGGAGGATACTTGAGGAGGTCAGGGAGAACACAGTTGAGACCATAGATGAAAAAGGTTTCCTTTTTTTAAAATAAATTTATTTATTTATTTATTTATTTATTTTTGGCTGCATTGGGGTTAGTTGCTGCGGCGAGCAGAGGCTACTCTTTGTTGCGGTGCGCGGGCTTCTCATTGCGGTGGCTTCTCTTGTTGCAGAGCACAGGCTCTAGACTGCGGACTCAGTAGTTGTGGCATGCGGGCTCAGCAGATGTGGCTCGCGGGCTCTAGAGCGCAGGCTCATCAGTTGTGGCGCACAGGCTTAGTTGCTCCACGGCATGTGGGATCTTCCTGGACCAGGGCTCGAACCCATGTCCCCTGCATTGGCAGGCAGATTCTTAACCGCTCTGCCACCAGGGAAGTCCGAAAAAGGTTTTCTTTTAATTGTTAATTTCTTTAACACATTTATTTGAATTCACACTTTGAGAACCATTTCTCTTATTTTTATGTTTTCCTTTGTATTGGGGTTATTTTAAAAGTTCATCTGTGATTCACCAATTGTACTTTTGAACATTTATCCCAGGAAAATGAAATCTTAGGTTTACATGAAAACCTGTACACTCATTTGTTTGAAATAGCCCCAAACTGGATACAACCCAAATGTCCTTCAATGAGTGAATGGTTAGACAAATGGTGTTACATCCACACCATGGGCTATTGCTCAGCAATAAAAAAAAAAACGAGCTATTGATACCTGCAACAACTTAGATGAATTTTGTGGGAATGCTAAGTAAAAAGCCACTCTCAAAACATTAAACTATATGATTCTATTTGTATAACACTCTTGAAATGACAAAATTATAGAGACGGAGAATGATTAGTGGTTGCCAAGGGTTAGGGACTGGGGGGGGGCAGGGTACAGAAGATGGGAGGTTATAAAATGGAAACATGAGGGATCCTTGTGGTGGGGGATGCATGAACCTACACATGTGAAAAAATTACATAAAATTATATACACATGTACACAGAAATGAACACATGAGTGTAACAGAAAATCTAAGACTAGTGTATTGTATCAGTGTCAGTATCTTGGTTGTGATAATATACTACAGATTTGCAGGATATTACCTTTGGGGGATACCAGGTACATGACATCTCTTTGTATTATTTCTTGCAACTGCATAGGAATCTACAGTTATCTCAAAAGAAAATGTTTAATTAAAAATTATAAAAAGAAAAGAAATAGGTGAAATAAATTTTAATAATATGTTTTATTCAACGCAATATATCTAAAATGTTTTCATTTTGACATGTAATCAATATTAAAATATTAATAAGAATTAATCTGTAATCACAGTGAGACAGTAATAACTTCCTTATGGTTTTTTGTTTTTATTCCAATTAAACTGAATTTATGATTTGCAAATTCGATTGATTTTTGCAACAAATATTGTAGGGGACCTGATAAATAACAAAACACTCTTTTTTCTTGTAGCTTTCTACCAAATCCTTCCCACCTTGCATGCGTCAGCTACATAAAGCCTTGCGGGAAAATCACCATCTTCGTCATGGGGGCCGCATGCAGTACGGCCTCTTCCTGAAGGGCATTGGCCTAACCTTGGAACAGGCATTGCAGTTCTGGAAGCAGGAATTTATCAGAGGAAAGATGGATCCAGACAAGGTAATTTTGAAAAATCAGAGTAGAAACTGAAATTCTAATTTGGTCTGAAGACTAAAAGGTTTGTTTTTTGAATATGCCCTGAAATGTAGTTGAAAATTCTGTAAGTGTGTCTACAGTTTCATTTAGGTGAAAAGAAACTCACGTATTAATCTAATAGTTGCTCAACAAAAGATTGGGAAAGTGGATTCAGTTTAAAGGGTAAGATCGAAACAGCAATGTAAGATGTAAAATAATGCTTGAATGAAGAGTCGTCTTCTTGGTAGGTAAACTGCCAGTAGTTGTTATAACTGAAATTGCGTTCTGAGTTGTATTTCTGTAGGAGTGTGTGTGTGTGTGTGTGTGTGTGTGTGTGTAATATGTATAGACATATATACATACATGCACATGTAATGTTAATTTCAGGACCGAGAAATGTTGAGAACAAATAAAGTGAAAACAGCTTAGAATGCATTCTATTGTGTTATGTGGAATCTTTCACAGGGAATTTTTATTTTTATTTTTTATTTATTTTTATAAATTTATTTATTTATATATTTATTTTTGGCTGTGTTGGGTCTTCATTGCTGCACGCGGGCCCTCTCCAGTGGCGGTGAGCGGGGGCTACTCTTTGTTGTGGTGTGTGGGCTTCTCATGGCGGCGACTTCTCCCGTTGCGGAGCACAGGCTCTAGGCGTGCGGCCCTCAGCAGATGTGGCATGCGGGTGCAGCAGTTGTGGCTCTCGGGCCCCAGAGCGCAGGCTCAGCAGCTGTGGCGCACAGGCCCAGCCACTCCGCGACATGTGGGATCCTCCTGGACCAGGGCCTGAACCCGCGTCCCCTGCGTTGGCAGGCAGATTCTCAACCACTGTGCCACCAGGGAAGCCCATCACAGGGAATTTTTAGATAGACGTTTATCACTGTAAACCTGAGAACTGCCTTTAAATCTGTTCATACTTCTCAGATTCCCACTCCTATTCCTTATTTCTCTTAAGTAGGACTAGCTAATAACGTTACGGTTTCTCGTCCCTTCTATGGCTTAGCACTGTGGGATGAAGCACATTTTTTATTGTTTATTTCTTGTTTGTTTCTTCTTAGGGAAGATAAACTATAGGACAAAGAATATTTACCAAGTAAATTTTATAATGACACTTTATTATGTCTTGTATCAGTTTGCTCGGGCTGCTGTAACAAAATACCACAGACCGGGTGCCTTAGACAACAGAAATGTATGTCCTCACAGCTCTGGAGGCTGGAAGTACACCATCCAGGTGTGGGAGGATTTGGTTTCTCCGGAAGCCTCTCTCCTGGCTTCCAGCAGTTGCCTTCTTGGCTGTGTCCTCACGGGGCCTTTTCTCTGTGTGTCCACCTCTCTGGTTTCCCTTCCTCCTCTTAGAAGGACCCCAGTCCTGTTGGATTGGAGTCCCACCATTATAACCTTATTTAACCTTCATTACCTCTTTAAATGCCCTATCTCCAAATACAGTCACATTGGGAGTTAGGGCCTCAACAGATGAATTTTAGGACACAGTTCAGTCCATAACACGTCTCTAGCTTTATGCTTTTTTAAAAAGTTCAGCCTCTTTTATAATATATTATAACAATCTCTTGCAGTTTTTTGTTTTTTTAATTTTATTTATTTATTTATTTATTTATGGCTGTGTTGGGTCTTCGTTTCTGTGTGAGGGCTCTCTCTAGTTGTGGCAAGTGGGGGCCGCTCTTCATCGCGGTGCGCGGGCCTCTCACTGTCGCGGCCTCTCTTGTTGAGGAGCACAAGCTCCAGACGCGCAGGCTCAGTAGCTGTGGCTCACGGGCCTAGTTGCTCCGCGGCATGTGGGATCTTCCCAGACCAGGGCACGAACCCGTGTCCCCTGCATTGGCAGGCAGACTCTCAACCACTGCGCCACCAGGGAAGCCCAATCTCTTGCAGTTTTTACAGATTTGTTTTAAAAACTGTTATCATTGATAACTGTCCATAGAAGCTTAAATTTATCATTGAGTAGAGTTTTCTTTAAACATGATTTTGGATAATGTTTATTAAATAAGAATAAATCAAATAATTCTGGATAATGTTATATTTCTTTTATTTTAAAGGTAACATATTCTGATTATAGGAAGTATGAAAAATACAGAAAATTTTCCCGTCATTTTCTCATTCATAAATAATTACTGTCAACGTTTTAGCCTTTCTCTTTAGTCTAGATAGCTAGGTATCATTGTTTTTTCCCATTAAAAAAATTGACATTATATTATGATCATTTTCCCAGGTTGTTGAATCATTTTTGAAAATATCATTTGTGTTAGTTGCATGACAACACATCATTTGAAAGTGATATAATTTGCTTAATCATTCCCCTATTATTGAACGCTTGGTTGTGTCTATTTGACTCTGTCATAAATGTTATTGCAACCAATACCCTGAGCACATAAATCTGATTATAGTTCAGATTATGTCCTCTGTATATGTTCACCAGGGAACCAGTTTACCTGGTGAAAAACTGTAGACAGTTTTGAAGTTTTGATGCATGCTATCATGTTATGAAATGACTGGAAAGGCTTTAAATTAGGCTCTCATCAAGCTATGCAAGAACCTTGCCGTGTCACTGACATCATTATATGTTATTACTTGATAATGTTTTTTGACCTTTTTATTAAGAATTTGATGTATTAAGTAGGTAGGTGTGTTAGGGTTCTGCAGAGAAACAGAACCAATAGAATATGTGTGTGTGTGTGTGTGTGTGTGTGTGTGTACACGTGTACAAAAGGAGATGTATGGAATGGCCCGTGTGATTATGGAGGCTGAGTCACCAAACTCTGTGAGCAGCGGGCTGGAGACCCAGGAAGAAAGAGCCGGTGTTTCAGTTTGAGTCTGAAGGCAGGAAAAAATCCATGTCTGAGCTCATGGCCCTCAGGCAGGAGGAAATAACCTTAGTCGCAGGAGGGTTGGCCTTTTTGTTCCATTCAGGCCTGCAGAGGATTGGATGAGACACCCCCCCCCCACCCCCGCAATGGGGGAGGCATCTGCTCTGCTCAGTCCACCAATTCAGATGTTAACCTCGTCTAGAAACACCCTCACAGACACACCTGAAATAACGTCTGACTGGAGGTCTGGGCACCCTGATGGTCAAAAAATTAACTGTCACAGTAGATAAGTACTTATGAGCTGTGGTTTTGAAGTGAAGAGAGAGAGAAGTTGAGATAGCATTTTAGCTTGGTTTGTGCTGTAACTAAGCGGGGAAAAGAGGAGCGTGAGATACGGGAAAGCTTGATCTGGGTGCCAGGCCTTTGGCTTGTGCGTCTGTTCACTGACCGCCCTCTTTTGTGTGTATCTGGGGTGGCCTCCTATCAATGTCATCAGTATTTCGTTATTTTTAAACCTATGTGTTTGAAAATATTTTTCAAATGAGGTTTTTATTTTATTTTATAATATAAAAGTAGTTTTCTTCAAAAATTATTGTAAAAGAAAATCAATAATTTTTACCTTTCTAGATAATACATAGCAGTCTGTATTTTCATTAGCTTATTATTGATTACAGCAAATGTATTATTTTGACTAAAAGATTTTAACGTACACTTATGATTTACTGTCTGTTTAGTGTTCTGTTGTTACAGAGTCTGTTTTTGTAAATAAACATTCATATTTTTCTCAATTATATCTTCATATTTTTCCAATGAAATGTAATTTAGTATCCCTTTATGAAAATATTCTCTTCAACTTAATAATTGTACCTACTTGTTAAATGGTACATACAATTAAAAATACTCTTTAGAGGTGTAGAAAATTGATAGCTTAAAGTACTATTTATAGAGAATGGTTATGGAGGATATATTAGACATTTTTTGTAGTGCTCTAATTAAAGGACTTGATGTTGAACCCAGGAATGATTTGGCACATTCACTTCTGTTGAATAGCTTATTTCCTGACAGTGCAGGATATTTTTGAGGTGATTTAGTCAGTGTCAACTGGACGACTTCTTTACTGTGGTTTCCCAGATGACCACATGACTGATTTCTTTCTCTTTACATTCATGCCCTCGTTGTAACTTATTTGAGATACATTGCTTTGTGCATCTGAGCAAAAATTATGGGTACCTCGCCATTTCTTTTGAAGCAGCAGGAAGCAATCAGTACTTCTAGCACTTTTGAGCTGTAACTCCTCTCCCCAGCTACACTGCCTAGAACTGAACATTTCTTCTACCTAACTCCTTTCCAAAAATTAAGCTTTGTTCCTTGTAAATTGACTGCCTGAGCAGTGAATGTCTCTTTCTCTCATCTTCCTTGCTTGGTTAGTTGCAGGCATTTATTTAGTTGTTTGTTTGTTTGTTTTAAAAAAAACTTTGAATACTTTTCTCTGTAAGGTTTTACTTAATGTTGGAGGGGAATTTGTTGTCTGTATTGTAAAATAATCTAAAACTGTATGTATTAGTTTTTGTAACTGTCATCCAGAGTGTATTAAAGTAGCATGTTCCTATATACCCCTTATTAAGGTTAAGCAATTTTTGTATTATAATCTCCAAATTCTTGTTTTCTCTTATAGTCAGTTTTTGTGTGTGGTGGGGGGCTGCGATACACAGCTTGTGGGATGTGGGATCTTAGTTCCCCAACCAGGGATTGAACCTGGGCCCTTGGCAGTGAGAGTCCTAACCACTGGACCGCCAGGGAATTCCCTCTTATAGTCAGTTTTGAATAGTAATAGTGCGATTGTGGAAGCAGCTGAAGGTTCTGATGCTCACTGTTAGTTATTGTTTATTAGGAATTCGATGTACTAAGTCCCTCTGTGTATGTAAGAAGTAGCCATCTGTCTATAAAATGCTTATTCAGAGTTGTTAGTTTGGAATGGTTATTTTTCTGTTCCTTTAAAACTATTTTCAGACTAGCATACACATGCCAGTAGATGGTATTAATAACATGTAGAGGCGCCACCTTATATGGCTCCTAGTGACTTGCTACCAGGTTATGCTCTTATATTTTCAGGCACTTCTCACTACCTCATATTTATTTATTGTTTATTTGTTTATCACCTTCAATTAGAATAAAACTATAGAGAAGCAGATATCTTGTCTTTCTTGTTCACTGCTTCATGTTCAAGCACCTAGAACATACCTGACTCATAGTAGAGACTCAATAAATGTTTTTGAATGAAGTAAATAATAAGTCCCCATAAAAATAAATATACAGAAAACTAGAAAACTTGGCCCAATTTCCCCAAATTCCTTCACATAAATTAGAGCGTAGTACTATACAGTTGTTATTCCATTTATAGTGAACTTGAACCTGAATGAAACCAAGAATTTTAGTGTAACCTGAAATTTGCAATAGAAGTTATTGATTTTATAGATTAAAAGGGACTTCTCATCATTGGCTTGCCCAGGAGTCCATAAAAAGGTTAAGACATAAAAAGGTTAAGAGCCCTTAAAGTTTATCGTAGCAGAGGATAGGGCTTCTAGTTTATTGTCTGACACTTAGTTCGTTGTTCATTAATTGCAGTTTTCATTTTTTTCTGCTATATTAGGAATAAAATGCCTATATTGATCTACCTTCATTGAATTTTGTACATGTCATCTTTATAACTTATCAAATTATAGTATTTATGTTTGCATGTGTGCCTTAAGAGTGGATTCTGAGTGACTTGAATGCAGGGACTCTGATTTTTCCACTTTGGGTCTCGAGGACTTAGCACAAGACCTGGCAGCTCTTAGATGTTTGCTGGACACATGGTAAATTCTGCCAAAGTTTTAAAAAAGTGGTTTTCAGTATGAGAAAATAAATCCTTTTTGTTTCTTTTTAGATAGAGGTATATTTCTAACAAGTTATAAAATATTAATAGTCGTTTTAGTATTTTAGCCAAATTTGTTCTCCTCCATCTATTTTTCTAAATCAGAACATGGGTTGGAAAAATATACAACTATATAAGAAGTGGTAACCAGTTATTACTACTCAATGTCCAGAAATACCGTATATACTCAGTTACTAATATTTAAATAATACATTAGTCAAGTTGTGATTTTTATTAAAAATACAAAGAAATATGTGCGTGTGTGTGTGTGTAGACGAACATACATATTCCACCTAATTTGTGTCCATCACTCAGCAGACTTGCATTGAGTGTTGACCATGGACGGGTGCTGTTCTAGACGCACTATAGTAAAAGACACAGCCCTTATTTATGAGGACTTTACAGTCTCCTGGAAAAAAACAGATAAATACAAACATACAAATTCAGTAAGATAATTGTGGGATAGAGGTGGTCATGGGATTCTATAGCAGAACAGAGGAGGGAGCTGACTGAGAGAAGAGTTGCGGAGTGTGTCAGTGAGGAGGTTATATTTGCTGGGTGAAGTTAGGGAGTTCTCCAGAGAAAGAAGGGAATTCTGTGCGGAGGGGGACCTTGGATGAGCGAGTATAGCCCATCTTGTAGGTGGTGGGAACTGAACTGTGAAAGTGTACTTGTGGCAGAGATGATTCTGCAGATGTAGGCTTTTTTTTCTTTAATGTAATTACTAAGAATAGAAGGATTAATAGCTAGTAGGAAGTGGTCTTGCTACATAAATGACTGCCAACTTGGACCAGCTATGTAGGGTCATTGATAACTGTAATTTTAAAGATACATAATTTAATATCTTTGAATATTCACTAAAATTGTATAATCAATCTGAGATGCTGTGAAAGTTTACTGACAGAAAGAAAATAGTATGGACAAGGTTTCCACTTACAATCCCACTTGGTTCAAATGAATTTGGCTTCTTTAAATATGGATTTTAGATTATATGGGCCAACATTGATTTTTTAAAAGCCTTTTTGCTTTAAGATTTTAATCTATTTGGTAATAGGGTAAGTTGAGAGATAGAAGTAACCAGAACACAATTACACAACACGATGGTGAAAATGAGAGTGTCAGTGAGGTGATGTGGAGATGGGAAGTTACTAGAGGGGACCATGCTGGAGGAGGTTTGGTGAAGATCAGTCTTGAATCGGGGTTTGAAGGAAGTGATGGTGGATCCCAACCTCCTAATTCATCCCCCCCAACCCACTTTGCCCCCTTGGTGTCCATACGTTTGTTCTCTACATGTGTGTCTATTTCTGCCTTGCAAACCGGTTCATCTGTACCATTTTTCTAGATTCCACATATATGTGTTAATATATGATATTTGTTTTTCTCTTTCTGACTTACTTTACTCTGTATAACAGTCTCTAGGTTCATCCACATATCTACAAATGACCCAATTTCATTCCTTTCTGTGGCTGAGTAATATTCCATTGTATATATGTACCACATCTTCTTTATCCATTCGTCTGTCGATGGGCATTTAGGTTGCTTCATGACCTGGCTCTTGTAAATAGTGCTGCAGTGAATATTAGGGTGCATGTGTCTTTTTGAATTATGGTTTTCTCTGGGTATATGCCCAGTAGTGGGATTGCTGGGTGGTATGTTAGTTCTATTTTTAGTTTTTTAAGGAACCTCCATACTGTTCTCCCTAGTGGCTGTATCAGTTTACATTCCCACCAGCAGTGCAAGAGGGTTCCCTTTTCTCCACACTCTCTCCATCAGTTGTTGTTTGTAGATTTTCTGATGATGCCTATTCTAACTGGTGTGAGGTGTACCTCGTTGTAGTTTTGATTTACATTTCTCTAATAATTAGTGATATTGAGCATCTTTTCATGTGCCTCTTGACCATCTGTGTGTCTTCTTTGGAGAAATGTTTATGTAGGTCTTCTGCCCATTTTTAGATTGGGTTGTTTGTTTTTTTAATATTGAGCTGCATGAGCTGTGTATATATTTTGGAGGTTAATCCTTTGTCCGTTGATTTCTTTGCAAATATTTTCTCCCATTTTGAGGGTTGTCTTTTCATCTTGTTTTTAGTTTCCTTTGCTGTGCAAAAGCTTTTAAGTTTCATTAGGTCCCATTTGTTTATTTTTGTTTTTATTTCCATTACTCTAAGAGGTGGGTCAGAAAAGATCTTGCTGTGATTTATGTCAAAGAGTGCTCTTCCTGTGTTTTCTTCTAAGAGTTTTATAGTGTCCAGTCTTACATTTAAGTCTTTAATCCACTTTGAGTTTATTTTTGTGTATGGTGTTAGGGAGTGTTCTAACTTCATTATTTTACATGTAGCTGTCCAGTTTTCCGAGCCCCACTTACTGAAAAGGCTGTCTTTTCTCCATTGTATATCCTTGCCTCCTTTGTCATAGATTAGTTGACGATAGATGTGTGGGTTTATCTCAGGGCTTTCTGTCCTGTTCCATTGATCTATAACCAAGTCTTTATTTTTGTCAGCTGGTTCAGGGGTTGTTGTGATTTTTGGTGGTTGTTATTTTTCAATCTCTGTTTTCAGACTTCTTTGTGGACCTGACCTGTCAGTATATTTGAATACCATTTTTATTTCGGTGCATATTGTACTAGATGGTAAGGGATTCTAGTATTAAAACATCAGCCATTTCCAGAGAACATTCTGTTGCTATGAATGATCTTGTAGCAAACTAACTGCTTTAGGGTATACTTTACTCCCAAAATATTAGCTTCATAATGTAGGATTTTAATATTAGATTTAATTGTATTGAGTGTGAATATTTATGATATATTAAAAATTTAATAATAAAGCTTTTTCAGTGGGGGTTGGGGATATTTGAAAATTGCACTTAGGCATCAGATAGGATTCTTTGGATTTGTGAATGATTCTACAAGAGGTATTCAAAGCTTTGAATGTCTTATTCTTTAAATAATTTCTGAGATTCCTGAAATAAATGCACCTGTGCTTTATGCAAATAAAATATATTTAATGAATCATAGTACAGTTTTATGCAAGTTTTTCTTAGTTGTAATTATAATTTACGTGCCAGTCTACCTGAGAAAAAGCCTTACCCTTTTTGCAAGAGATCAAATTAATCAAACCTCTGTTGAAAGCATGAAGAAACATAGCACTAAAATATTCTTTCAGTTGGAACTTGGATATTAAATCCCTTCAGCCACTAGCTTTGTTAAGAGTTAAATTGAGCTATATAATTCTTCTCATAAATTCAAAGCACATTGTCCTCTTAATCAGATTGCTCATAGAGCTGTTGTCTGAATTGCTTTGACCTGACTCTTTTGGACGTTAAGCGCACCATAGATCATGTATGTGTGACGTAGCTGAGTTCCTGTCCCTGGTGAGGGTATACCCGAGGTCTACTACGTGTTGTTATAATTGGGTCAGGCAACGTTTAGCACTGTGAAAACGCTTATTTTTTGTCCCAGAATCCAGCTCACATCGTGACTTAGAGCAGACCGATGTCATTAAAAGTGGACTACCAAAGGATTAAGTATTTAGCTGGCAGTGTGTGCGTATATGAAGCATATTTATCACTGGGTTTTTCTTTTTAAGACCAGTGGTTCTCCCAGGACCCTGACCAGCAATATCAGCTTCAGCACCATCTGGGGATTTGTCAGAAATGCTGAGTCTCAGAATCAGACTCCGGGGCAGGTCCATAGCTGGTGGTTTCCCAAATCTCCAGGTGAAATTGATGCACACTGAAGGTTGAGAACCATCTTTTAGATGTTGCCCTTATAGAAATGTAAATGGCCATTAGCTTATCAAAATAGAGGCATTGAAAATCTTCAGCTGTTTGTTCTCCTGCCTGTTTCTGTTGCGATTTGAGTATAATGTTGTCCTTTATCAATAGTCTACACTGCATGTCAGGCTATATTTGAAGGCCCACTGCATGTCAGGTACTAGTCAGTACTAAATGAATACGTGCAGCAGAGTTCCTCGGCTGGTGCCCTGCTGCTGAATTTCCAGTACACTCGATGGTGACCCCGTGGGCCCTTCAGGGAGCTAGGCTGGGCCTGGGGTACTCAGTGTTAGTTGCCTTCAACTGTGAGTAGCTTCTTCAATTTACTCTAGAGGGCTTTACAAATATCATTTTATATGTGCTTATATGAAAAAGGTCGGAAAGAACTAATATAGAGTACAGACTTGGAGTCAGACTGAGTTCATGTTTAGTTCCACTGTATACACACTTTGGCAAATTACCTGGTATGTGTCCTAATCTATAGAAGGTGGACAGTAAGTATGTATACATCTGTGGATATATAGATATATCCCTATATATATTTGATTGATGTAGTGAGGATTCGGTAAAGACTTAGCACAGATTCTCACATGTAGTAAGCACTAGCTCTTCTTATTCTAGGACTTCCAAGGAAGGAGAGGTTCGCTTGATGCAGAGTAATCAGTAAAGGTTCCACTGGTAGAATAGAATCTGTGCTGGCTTATTAAGGCTTCATGTAACCTAGACTGGAGAGGAAGGTTAGGGGGAAAGAAGGGAACTGGGGACCAAATTCCAGCAGAGATGTTGGGTTGGACAAAAAGTTCATTCGGGTTTTTCTGTAACATCTTATGGAAAAACCCAAACGAACTTTTTGGCCAGCCCAATAGTTTGTTTCAGGAAACGTTCAAGGGATTTAGACTAATGGAGTGTATTTCAGGCTGTTCTTGGGAACTCTTAGGTTCCAGAGCAAAGGGGGCAGAAGTTTACAGGGGAGACTGAGGTGTTCGATTTCTCTCCCCACTTTAACAAGTGTATTTGTACCTTTGTTTACTTTTATATGTTCGGAGTCTGTATAACATTTCACTTAAAAGGAGGATTTTCCTACTTAAAAATGTTTACAAAATACTATCGTAGTTTATTTGTGTTGTAGAATTTAGGAAAGTAGGAGATGAGAGAAAAAAAGGAGAAAGAGGGAGATTAGTGCAAGAATAGAGTTGCTTTAAATGAACCTTGTTTTTAGTCAAGAGAAAGCCACTAGTGAGTGTTAAACAGGGGAGAATTGTTTTTTCAGAAGATAGTCTGGAAGTGGTGTGCAACCTTGAGACGGGGAGAGACCAGGTTAGGTCTTCTTGTGGTAAGATTAGGACAAAGTAGAGAAGGTGGGTTCAGGAAATGTTCAGGGAACAGTTCGCCAGACAGCCGGAGGGCCGTTGGCCTACAGGTAACAGGAAGGTGGTGGGGAGCTCTGTGAGCACAGGTCGTGGGCGGGGCTGACAGGTCTGGGATCAGAGTTAAGAGAAATGGGTCATGAGTTTGGTTTTATGTGTAAATTTGAATTGATGTCCAAGAAGAAATTCTTCTTGGTTGATTGGTTGGCTTATCTGTTCCTTCCTTCCTCTGTGATTCTTTATGGAACCCTCAGAGTGTGAAAGGTGCTGTCCTGTGAGAGGAAATGTGGAGGAGATGTGGTTTTGAGAGTCATTCAGACACAGTTGAGAGAAAAGCCTTTTGCAGGTAAATGAACTGGCAGATGGAGAGTGTAGAGGAATGTAGAGAGCAGAGGCTCAACTTTGAGGAATACCTGCCATTTGGGGTAGAAATGGAGGAGCCTGAAGTGAGAACTGAATTACCAGAAATACTGGAGAGAAGGAGAGAATAGTCTGGAGTCCTGGCACTAAGAAAGAGGCGGCTTTCAGAAGTAAGATGTTCTTGCTACTCTTAGTATAGATGGTGTTTTTAGGAAGTTACGTCTAAGAAAAGTACAGAACAGCAGACAGATTTCCTAGTCTTAATGACAGATGAGGAAATAGAGGCAACAGAAATAGAGTGTCTAGAAGCCTAAGAAGTCAGGCAGACAAGAAATGGAACTGTCAGCTGTAACAGATGCCTGTGCGGGCTGAGGTTATCTTCACGTGGGGTGGGCATGAGCAGTGGGCTCCTGGAGATGCAGGAGGAGCTGGGGATGAGCGAGGAGTGAGGCCTGAGGCAATGGGAAGGTCATTTGTGAACATATATTTATAGTGTGATTATTATATAGTGTGAATCCCCCCCTTTGAGGCTCCCTGAGAACAGGGACTGTCTGTCCTTTCCCCCTACCCCGTGCACTCAGCATTTGGCTCGGTGCCTGAAAGGTTGTAGACAGTCAATAAAATGTGTTGAATGAAGGAATGAGATGTGTAAGGAGTTGAGTGAGGATATTTTTCCGAGACCTGCAGGTTTTATGAGAGATTTTAAGTTGATAAAGAAGTGTTAGAAGGAAGCAAGTGGAGCTGGGGAGGCTCGTGCCTACTGCCCGTCTTTCCAGTAAAGGAAGTGGGAGATCACTTAGCAGAAGGATCTGGTGCTGTCAGGGCTTGAGGAAAATTGAAGAAAGTGTAGAATAACACCTTCCGGACCTGTACAAGCAAAGGAGTTCACCTATGATAAATACAGAGATTGAAAAGCTGCAGAATGAGTCCAGTTTGACCACTTACTGAGTGCCTCGCATTTGCCAGGAACCATAATTAATACTTTACACACATCCTCTTAAAACAATCCTAAGAGATGGGTGTTATTTATTATTTAGGTCTCGCTTACTGATGAGAAAACCATGCTAGACCATAAATTTGTATCGGCTAAGTCAGCACTGTTACATTGCTTTCTCTAGCAATGCTTGTGGCAGGCGAGCAGAAGCAGACAGGGCAGAAGGTAACATTTACGCAGGTTTAGGAACTGGCAACACAGGCATGCTGTCACTAAGTCCTTTCCACGTTCCTTATTTCGTTTAATCTTACAACAACACTGCGAGATAAATACCCTCCGTTTATGGAGAGTTTAACGATTTTTCTCCAGGTGGCAGAGGTGGTAGTTGAGCAGACCTGAGTTAGAACCCAGGTCTGTTTTATTCCAGACCATGTGCTTTCCCCAGCACTCTCAGGAGGAACAGGCGTGTTGTGTAGAAGGTGGGCATGTCTGACCAGCCGTGTAAACCCAAGAAGGCACAGCTTAGAATAGAGGTTTACAGTTCTGTGTCTATTCACCAGAGCTGCAATCACATATATCATCATTAAAAAGGGGGCAACAGTAACACCTACTAAAATGTCGCAAAGAAATAAGAATATGCATGAACTACTGTGTAATATATAAAGTACTAAGCCATTATTAGTTAGTAATAATTTTAAAAAATTGATAAATGGGTTAGTCTATAATCATTCATATGTTTTCTCCATGTATTTGTAAGTTAACTTGTGGACACAAACTTTAGTTTAATTGGTTATGATTTTGGCTTTTCTTTCAAAGAAAATTTTGTTTTGCTTGAATATTCACATTAGCTATATCCTAGGAAAGTAATTGGAATGTAATAAAAAGTAGTTTCTAGTAAAAGTAGTCTAATCTTTGTCACTATTGATCTTGAGTAGCAATTTAAAGGTACCCTTAGCAGTTACCAAGTCTCTAGAATGTATTTTTTAAAGTTTTATTCGATGAAATTTCTGTTATATTCTCTCTTCTCAGTATTTTAATGTATAATAAAGATGTATGCATGTTAAGGGTTTAACTCTTATCTCCATGCTTTCCATTGCATTTGGAATACGAATTCTAGATAACACAGTATAAGAATTAATATTTAAACATTGACTTGAACAGGCTGGATTTGCTTTCAAGAATTGTCAAGAGGCTAGCTAGTCAAATGTTCAATTAAATTATGTATTGTGTTAAATCTATCATTAGAATAAAATGGGTGTTATTATCCCTTCCTCCCAACACTATTCTGGTGAAAAGTAGCTTTAGTAATAAACTGCTTTTGCTGTTCTACTCCAAATGCTTTCAATTCTTAAATTATGAAAATGAGATAAAAGGTAGAAGACTTCAACTTTAATCATTCATTTATAACTGTTGTCTTCTCAGTGATACCTTATGGATTATGTTGTATTTAAATGACATTTTACCCAACATTTTAAAAGGTAGGCTAAATTTTTGTTGTTAATATGTGCAGTGCTCTTAGGAAAAAATGACAATGAGAAGGTACTAATTTAAGGTTTCACAGAGTCTATTCTGGTAGTAAATTGACTACAGATAAATTGGGTATGTGTAAACTCCAAAATGGGTCAGACTTCGGATGCTAGGGGATTTTTTTCTCCAGAAGTTTTATTAAAGTTAGGAATCTCGAGGGCTCGAAATGTGGAGAAGAATGTACACTTGGCTTTCTTCAACAACCCACTGTGTCTTTATCACCCATCGTGTTCCTATAAATCTTTCTTGATTTATTTTTTACTTGTTTTTGCTTAAAAAAAAAATTACTTGGCACCATCTTTCCAGTTAGTTTACTTCTTGGTAAAGTAGGATTTCATTTTATTTTAAAAATAACCAGATAGCTATATTGCCCCTGTAACAACATACATTTCTCTTTATAGTAAGAGACTGTGAGTTCCCAGGGTTGTGAGGACCCAGAGGATGGTTGAGCTTTAATGGTGCAGTTGTTGTATGCAGCTCAGTGAGAAGAGTAGGAATCCTAACCAGGTAAGGAACAGAGGGATGTTTACTCAAGGAGAGGTCTGCATGGTCCATGTTTTGGACTGGCAAGAATGCCATCTTTTAAGGGAAGCACCGGTTTAAGTGAGAATATAGATTCAGAGAAGAATGAGGCATCGGATGCTCAGGTTAAAAAATCTGAATGGTGAGAGTGATGTTGATGAGGCGTCTAAGAAGTAGATTGCTTTTTTGACTTAGGAGCCTTAGGATAATCTTGCCATTTTCTTTTGTACTATCCCAGATCTGCCCAAGCCAACCTGTGTTAAGACTGTTTTATTTTTCCATTTAACAAATATTTATTGAGTACCTACTTGTCCCAGAACCTCTTCTAGATTACCAGAGGTACAGCAGTGAACAAAACAGACAAAAATATCAACCCTCTGGAGTTTATATTCTGGTGAGGGGAGATACAATAAACAAAGAAGTAAATTATGTATTAGTTGGTGATAAATGCTATGGAGAAAATTTTACAGGGAGAAGACAGGGAATGTAGGGCTTCTTTTTTTGTTTTCTTTGCACTCTGCGGCATGCGGGATCTTAGTTCCCTGACCAGGGATCGAACCCATGCCCCCTGCATTGGAAGTGCAGTCTTAACCCCGCAGAGAATTCCCACAGGGAATAGAGTTTTGAATAGTAGTCAGGGAAGGTTTAAACAAAACGTGACATTTTACCCACAACTTGAGTTTTGCATAAGAGCTCTGTGTTTGGCATGGTTATTTATATCTTAGTGGGATCTGAATGAGCAAACGTCAGTCCTCACCACTTTACAATGAAGAAAACTTGAGTCAAGGAAAACTGTCCACATTCACCCAGAAATCTAGACCCTGGATCTTAGAGCCTTGGCTGTGGTGATGTGGATCTCTGTGAGCTGAGCTGCAGTGCAGCCAGTGCCAACCAGAAAGTCAGGGCTTGAGGAAAGGCCAGCAGGAGTCAATGGGGTGCCCTTAGGGACGGAGGCCTGGGCAAGCCTGGGAGAGGATGGTCACACACCCAGCCTGCAGTAAGTTCCGTGCATCTTGGGTTTCAGCCAGGGAAGCAGTGCCACACCCTTTGTTTTGGAGGGTGATGGTTTAAAAGGAGGTACCAAGCTTCGTGATCACTCTGGGACTGATTGGGGCAGACTCTCTTGCCCTCAGCCCTTTGATCCCAGTAGCCTAGTAGGATGAGTAAACAAGACTTTCATCACACCTAGCCCTGAGGATCCCGTGATTTAGTCCAGGTCCTAAACCTTGAGAGGGAGAAAGGTGAATTTCCTACTAGAATCTCAGAAGAATTGCTGCCTATCTTTTTATCCCCACTGGAAATGTTGCAGGAAATGGAACCCCTTCCAAGGCCTGAGGTGGGCTCTTGTCTAACACTCAGAAATGAATTGTCTGAGGAGACACACGTGCTGACAAAGCAAGAGATTATTGGGAAGGGGCACCTGGGCAGAGAGCAGCAGTGTAGGGGAACCCAGGAGAACTGCTCTGCCACATGACTCACAGTCTCAGGTTTTATGGTAATGGGGTTAGTTTCCGGGTTGTCTCTGGCCAGTCATCTTACTTGGCCCATATTTGGTCTGACTTAGGGTCCTTGCTGATGGCTTGTGCATCTCTCAGCCAAGATGGATTCTGGTGTGAGGGTTTCTGGGAGGTTAGCTATCTCCTCCCTCCTCTTTTTGGCCTCTCCCGAATTCTCCCAGTTACTTTTCGGTGGCAACACCATGTTCTTTATCAGGACCTCCTGTTGTGAGACAACTCAGGCAAGTGGTTATCATCGTGCCTGGCCAAGGCGGGTGGTTTCAGTCAACAGTTCCCTAACAGAAAGATACCCCAAAGAGAAATGCTTGTTGTCTACAGTATGGTCTGTGGGTTTGGGGCTGAATTAATTCTTTTAGCTACTGTATCCTTTCATTTTTCTTCACACCTTTGCACCTAAAAAGGTCTTTTTTTGCAAACTTTTGTTTCTCTTTTTCCTTTGCATTGAATAAGACTGACTGTCCCTTACACTTTGTCAGCTCTGCAGATAGATTGCAAAATGCTACCCGCACCTCTGAATTTTCACATGGAACTCAAAAAAGTACATAGCAGTCCCTAGGCACTGAAGTCCTAGCCCTGCCCCTGGCAGGTTGGCACTATCATCACCATGCAAAGAATCTAGCGTTCTCTCTGCCCAGCTGTCTTTTTTGCTCCTTCCTTGGGCAGTTTTTAGTGAGAAGGTCTTTGTATAAATACAACCTATTTCCCATAGTCTTTCAAAATAAAAGCCACGATGAAAGTTCATCTCAGATACTTTCCTTCTAATATTAAAAGCCTTGCAAATAAATTGTATTTTATCCTAGTAGATTTACTTAGTGCAGTGGAAAACAAAGCACTGGTCAGAAAGAGTAAACATTTATGAAACAACACACCATCATCATTAGCTGGTAGTGATGAGTAGTTTTGTTCAGTTAATGCATGTGTCAAGGTAAAGTCAGATTGGTAAAACTGACATTTCACTGGAAATGTGTGGATTAGACATTTTTATTTGTATAAATTTAGATATAATGACAATACTTTTAAACCCCCTTAAAGATGAGTTATGCTTTCCACTTTGATGTTTTTAGCTTTTATCATCGATGTGATGTTTCTTTACTGACAGAGGGGAGAAAATGTATGTTGATAAGTTCTACAGTTATGCTTTTATTTCTACCTTCAGTTTTAAACCACTTAAAAATTCCCCTGGAAAGTATGTATTTAGAAAAACATAAATCTAGGACATGGTCATTTTATCAGCGTATTTGAATATAATATTCGCTAACAAAAATGATTTCATTCAAGGTAATTAAAGAAGAGATCATAAAATATTTCTCCTGCTTTTCCAGGATTTGTCCCATTCTTTCTGTCTTTACAGGTGGGCGTGGTTTCTCTTTTTTCCTAATGTTACCTGTGCTTTGCTTGCCCTTTCCTCTTGCTTCCTGGTGTGACTGGTGTTAACACACTGTGAACACCTTGACTCTCCTCCTGCTTTGAGGTCTGGGTGTCCTCATTCTTTAGTGATAATGTTACTACAGAAACACTTTAGCTTGATCCCTGGAATTTCGAGGATGTCATAACACAGCTACTTCCTGTCCCCTCTTCCTGCTTCTTTATCCCTTTCAAAGTGTTGCCTTGGCCGCATATAAATTCAGGCAGATATTTCTGCAGTTTCTAAATTCTTACTGCAGAGACTTAGAGCCAAAATGCTTTCCAAAAAGTACCTTCTCTAAGGCATTCTCCATCTCTTACTGTTGTTTTCCAATTTATAGGCCTTTAGGACTAGTACAAAAAAATCTGTCTTAATAATGAGCTCGTTCTGATAAGTCAACTCTTAAACATTATTTTAACATGATTTTATGGTGAATATTATCTGCTGCAGTTTTATGTATTTTAATCATTAACTTATTGATTGCACCTTGAGGCCTTTTACACAAAGGATGCAATTTGAATAAGGCTGTGGTAAGCCATTTAATCTCTGTTTACAACTGTATTATGTTTCATTTCAGCCAGTAATGAGAACTCCTAGTGGAGTCCATGGCACGATGATTTACATGTAAATAATGTTTTAAAAGCTATACTTTTGTTAAATTTAGATGTTCACATTCAAGGTCATTCATAAAACTTTATGTGATTTTTTAAAAGATAGTTTAAATCTGCCTGTAGGGTGGATAAGTTTACTGCCTAGAGAAGAGGGAGAGATTGTACTTTCGGATGAGGGAGAGAATTCTGAATAATCAATGGCAGCTAGATGGAATTAATTTCAGTACCACTGGGGATGAATTAGATTTCGTTTAAGCCACTGTTGGTTGGAGCCAAAAAATCATTCCTACTGATCATCTGAGGCCCAGCCCCTGTGTTAGCCTTTTCCTAAATATCTGAGCCAGCAATGACTACCCCCCTCAATACCCCTTTTAACGTCAACTAGATTTTAAGTGTCTAAGTAGTAGAAACCTTATCTTAAAGCTTGTATCCTCTTCCCACCCTCGTGGCAGGGAGAGAAAGCTGTATACATAGTCTTTCCTCACTATGTAGTCATTGGTTGAAAATGGTCTTAGTAGGTCAAGCTATTAGTTTTTCTCATTACACGTTCCCAGATATGTTACTTCCCCCCCCCCTTCATATTTGAATTTAGCTGTAGTAATAAAGACCTGCTTTCCATTTAAAAGGTATAATTAATCAGGAACAAGTTATCATTGTTTCAGGGAACCCCTCCAGCCAGATGACTTGCTCTTCTCACTGTTGCTTATAAGGTGGCTTTTCCTTAGACAAGTGGACCCTGAGTGCCAGAGTGAGTGGCTTGTGGTGTTTTCTCTTTATAAAGAGAAACCAAACCCTAAAGGAGAACATTTTCTATACTGTTTGTAGGGTTTATCGACAGTGAAGGGAAAAAACAGCTATCAACAAGAGATATAGAGGCATATGAAGTAAAAAAAAATGTTATTCTTTTCCTTAGAAATATTTACTATTTTAAATGGCTCTTAGAAAAGTTGACAGATTTAGAGTAAACTTGCTACCCACTGGCATGGATAAGCCATTTGGAATAATTTGTTAAAATAGCGAATGCTAGCATTTGTTGAGTCCTGCAGTGTGCCTGGCACATTATGAAAATATTCTTATTTAGTCGTCAGGAATTCATGTGAAGTGGGCATTATTATTATCTGAATTTTGCAAAGAGACACCCTGAAGCTCAATGAGTTTCCTAGTAAGTGAAAGGTCCAAGGTTTACAGGATCTTTCTGTCTGCTGGATAGGCCATACCACAAACACTAGATCTGCACTGATGGAATTGTCCTCTTCATTTAGAAAGACGAAAAAGAAAGGCAGAATATTGAAAGAAACAGAGGAATAGGCATTTCCGAACACCAGGTGGCTTAATTACTGAGCCCTAAATTTAGCAGAGGGGTGAAGAAAATCCCATGATCCTCATTTTTGGAAGGAAATCTAATTTTTTTAGACTAGAAGAGCTTACATATTCATAGTATTTAAACTCTATATATACCAATGCTTTAAGGACTGTGAGGGAAAAAATATGTATAAGACGTGACTCATGGCCTCAAGGAATAGTCTGTACCAGACTGATAGAACTTTTATCTTATTATAATACAACTATTGAATTACCTTCTAATTAGTTAATAAGCTTTTTGAGGGGTGGGGACCATGGTTTTTTTTTTTTTTCCGGTTTAAATTTGAGTAACATTTATTGGATACTTGGAAATCTTTCACATACCTTAATAAATAAAACACTAGCCTCTCGAACAGAGTAGTTCAGCTTGTTTCAAAGGAAGTATAGTCTGATAGGGACAGTGTAGACTTTGGAATCAGACCAGAGCTCAGGCCCCATCTGCTGATTATTAGCTGTGTGACTTTGATAAGTCAGCGTCTCCGAACTTAAGTTTTCTTGTCCCTCAAATAAGGATCATAATGGAATTAAATGATAATACTCTTAGTGAACTGCTTATTATTAGTGTCTAATGTATAGAAGGTAATCAATAAAATGTCCTCCCTTTAGTGCTCATTTAATGTGAGGTAGGAAGTGATAAGTACAACGTGAGGGCAAGCTCAAGAGTGAGATGTTGCACCCACCCAGGGTACTCAGAGAGGGCTCCATGGGGAAACTGATATTTGAATTGAACCAACCTTGAAAGGTGATGGGATTTGTACACGTAGTGTTGGGACGCATGAGTGTTTCATGACTCATGAAATATTTATATAAAGGCTGTTGGTAACATAATGGAGGATCCTTTACACCGTGGTTTGGCTAAAGACACAGATCCACTCCTCCAGTGGATGAATCTTACACTGAACCTTGTAAAAGCTGAGTGCCTGTTGTTAGGTCTCAGTGATGGTATTCTTGCTGGATGTGGAGAAGTACCAGGCTGGCTTCACTGCTGTCTGGTGGTCTTAATCCAGGAAGAGAGATTAGAAAATCTAACTGAGTGGTTGCTTGATATGTGTGTTTGGATTTTTTCCCCCAGAATGTCAGGTGTCCAAAGAAAGTTGGCAGTGAGTGCTGAGACGAGATCTGTGCAGAGTTCAGTTTTCTAACGAGCACCAAAAGGCTAACTTCTAGGTAGTCACTTAAGATACCTTTTAGGCCTTGATGTGATCCACAGGTGGTTTAGATCAGTGCCTCTCAGATTTTTCATGTTTGTCACACATATTTGGATATTTGAATTTGGGTGGTACACGTCAAGGATTTGGGTTGACCCCTTCCTTGGCCTTGCCCATACATCTTACTTGCAGCAAGATGTGCCTTCCTCAAAATCGTATCTGAAGACCTGCTAGGCTCAGGGTCCCACCTGATTGATGTCACAATAACCATCTTTCTTCAGTTGCGGCAAA
Source organism: Balaenoptera borealis (assembly GCF_965194805.1). Taxonomy (NCBI): domain Eukaryota; kingdom Metazoa; phylum Chordata; class Mammalia; order Artiodactyla; family Balaenopteridae; genus Balaenoptera; species Balaenoptera borealis. The sequence continues at coordinate 64,598,895 of NC_138869.1, read as the reverse complement.
GATGAATTTACCCTTTGATCAGAATTTAAAGAACTGGTTCAGAAGAGTTCATGGGATACTTGATGGGCTCGATCCTGGACAACATAGATGCCATAGACATTCAGCATCTCCAAGGCAGTATTACTCATTTGCAATAGTTTAGTGCCCTAGGACACAGCATAGTTTTATTTTATTTTTTTAAAATCTATACTGAATCCCTAGGTGAACTCATCCCTTTTTTAAGGCTTCTAATGTATCCCTCCAGCCTAGTCTATTGCCTGAGCTCTAGACCCTGATAGCCAAGTGCCTCCTTAGGATCTACGTTCTAGATCATACAAACTTGATAATATTTAAAGCATCTCAAACTTGAAGTCTCCAAAAGTGAGCCCCTGGTCCACCAGCCTGCCCCAGATCAACTCCTCCTACAGCCTTTTCCATCTCAGATAATGGCAGTTTCATTCTTTAAGTTGCTCAGATCAGAAACCTTGATGTACGGTCTTTGACTCTTTCTCTCATACCTACCCTCTCAGCAAATCCTTTTGGTTCAGCCTTGAAGTACATCACTTCTTACCACCCCTGCCGCCAAACGCTGGTCCACGCCATCACCATCTCTCACTTGGATTATCGCAGCAGCCTCCTAATTGCTTTTCCAGCTCTTGTCTCAGAAGATTTGATCATTGTCAATAGAGCAGGGGAAGAAGGGCCACTGTTTAGGCCAGTATTTTCTCTAAAAGCAATTTAAAATTCCTTCAAGCCCTTGAACAAAAGTTCTCTGAATACCCCGTAGAGTTTCATGCCCCAGATTTTGATAGGAGTGATTTTTTTCCCCCCTATGTATTGTTGACCATAATATAAGAGTTGCTCAGTATGGCCCCTGTGAATGTCTGACTTGAAATTGACCAGTCTCTTGATTGACTGTTGCCCTATATACCTTAGATATATTACTAATCTTAAAGTAATGTGAATGTTATAAACTACACTCACTACCAAAAGTATACTGAACATAATCTCGTCTTCTTTTTAATGATTTAGAATGAACTTCAGGATTTGGACCTGCTGCAGGCTGGTCGTTAGGAACATCAGTTACCACTGTGCAGTAAAGAAAGTGCTGGTTAGGAGAGATTTCCAGTTGAGTTAAGTGCCAGAAAAAGCAGCTCTCTCTCTCGAATATTAAAAGTAGTTTATTAAATTTTTCTGTTTATTTTTTTCCTCTGAAATTTGGAACATAAGGTCATCTGCGGTATGATGGTAGTGTATTTTGTTGTGGACTTGCCAGCATTGTTGGTTGACTGGTGGATTTTATATATCACTTAAAAAAGGAAAGTTCAGTAATTGACTTGTGCAGGTATTTTATTTGACTTGTATATGCCTTAACTTCTTTATTTTATATTTATTTCCCAGCTGTGTAGCCCTGAGCCCCTTTCTGGTTTAGTGGCAAAGTAAAAGCTACTAATGAGAATGTCTTTGGGACATAATTATGTAGATTTAAAGGAGCAATGTCGTTTTAATTATGTCCTTTAGCTAGTGCACTTGCATATTAAACCCATTCATGTCTCAGTATATTTCCCTCTGAAACTTTGCTTTTCTCAGGCCTTAAATTACTAATCAACTCATGGGTGTACCCGAAGGTTATGTAAGCTGAGTTGAAGACTGCTAAAGAATGTGTTTAAACTATTAATCTAAAATATACAGATGTTTATAGTTAGAAAAAATGGCCTGTGGGTGTAGAGTGTTCTTTGCTGGATTCATGAAGAGAAATTCCAGCATTGTGTGTGTCTAGGAGTTTCCTCCTTCTTTCCCTCCCTAAATAAAAAACAGCCTTTGATTGTAATGTGTGCAAACATGTAATATATTGTTTCCCCTGGATAATTTTATTAAACCCAGTGAACTTGAAGTAACATAATAATAATAAAAATTTTTCTTTAAGTTAAAAAGTTTTTTTACATCTTTGCTTTTTTGGCTTGTTTACTATCATTATAAGCTTCTAGATTTAGCAGAAAAGTAACTACCTTGAAGATATGAAATGACTTATTCATTTATAGGACAAAAGTATGAAGCTACCTGAACCCTACTTTGTGGGCAGTTTTGTTTTTATTTCTGAGAAGCTAAAATAGGGAAAATCCTTGGTAAATCTTAAGGAGAAAAGTTCTAAAAATCTTTTGAGGCTAACTTTCCTCTCAAATAGTGAAATGATAGAATTCAGAACAGGAGTAAATAAACTTTGTTTATAGGGAGAGATAGTAAATATTTTTGGCTTTGTGGACCATGTTTTCATTGCACTTACTCTGATGTATGCAGCCTGCAAGCACCTACAAACAATATCCAAACAAATGGATAAGATGATGTCATTATGACAAAAACAGGCAGTTGTCTGGATCTGGCCTGTGGGCCAGATATAGTTTCAGACTCCTAATTTAGAACATGGATTCTTTAAGTTTTCTTTTTATTCAGTTTTCAAACTGTCATTCATCAAATACCTGATGTGCGTTTTAGCTACTTTTATATACTTTTAATCAATGATCATCACAGTAACTTATGAAACAGGTGGAGAAAATACTTCTTAAAATTTTTACATTATGAAAAATTTCAAACATGTACAAACACAAATCCACATATGCTAGTTTGCAACCAATGACCCTGGGACCAGGAGGTAGAGAGGAGGCTGTGGCCAGAGCTGGATTGGGTCTGGCCTGGTTCAAACTCCGCTCCAACCTGACAGGGAATACCAGCCGGTTTGGGGTCTCTGCCTTTGCCTCTAAGTCCCAGTGGGAATTTTCCCCCCAAGGTTACTAATTAAAGATAAAATTTTTAAATAAATAATTTCTTGATGTGTCTTGAAAAAGATATGCCAAACAATTATTAGTTTTTCTATATTTCATTTATTTATCCCTTTTTATTCTTTATATTTTCTCTGAAGTGTTTTAAGGCAAGTTTTAGACTATGTCATGTGATGCCTACATGGTACTTTAATATGTAGAAAATATTTTCTTACATAATTGTAATACCATTATCTTACCACTTGGCAAAATTAACAATAATTTTTTGATAACATCTGATATCTAGGCCATGTTGAAATTTCCCTGATTGCCTAAAAATATACATATATATTTAACATCTGATTTCTTTGAACTAGGATCTGCATATGTTACATTTGGCTGTTGTCTCATAAATCTCTTTTAGTGATCTGTTATTTACCTCCCCCTTTTTTTCTTTTTTTCTCTTTTTGCTTGTTTTATCAGTCTATAATTTACTGAAGAAATGAAGCAGTTCTATAGAATTTCACATTCTGGATTTCTTTGTTTGCTTCCTGTGGTATCATTTAATTTGTTATTATTTCTCCTGTAAATTGAGTTAGCTGTAAAGACTTTCCTAAATCAGATTCAACCTTTTTGGCAAGAATCCTTCATAAGAGGTACTTTGTTTTTCATATTGTGTCCCATTAGGAGGCACATTGATAGCCTGAACCTTCCACTGTAAAGTTCCCCTTAACTTTTCATCTAATGGTTTTATCCATTGAATATCCATTGATTTCCCAAATCAGTTATCTTATTTTCATTTCTACATTTATTAGCTAGAATTCTTCTGTAAAGAATGTTCCCACACTATCTTGGTATTTATTTCATAAGGAAGGCAGTATTTTTGAATCTCAATTTCAAGTTTGGCATTGAATCTCAAAAAGGTTAAATGAACTGCCTCAAGTCACTAACCTACTAACCTAAGTAGCTCAGAATCAAACTGAAGTTTTTGATAGCCGTTCTGGTTGCCTCAGATACACGTGAGTGGGAGCCAGTGTACCAACATTGTACAAGTTCTTCTTGGTTCAGAAGTTAAAGAGTGAGAAATAGAGTGATTTGGGATAATTTCTCTTTACTCTCTCTGTCCTCCCCCCCTCCCCAAATAAATTCAGAAAAGAGTAGGTAGTTTTATCTGGTAAACTACAGAGGTAGTTTTCCAGAGCAGTCGAGTGCTTGGAAATCAAATTGCTTGGATTCCTATTCCTGCTCTACCTCTTAGCAGCTGTAATCTGACTTTTGGCAGCTTACTTACCCTTTCCAGGCTCAGTTTCCTTGTCTGTAAATGAGGATCCTAACAGTATCTGCCTTAAAGGGTTGTTGTAAGGATTAAATGAAGTTGATACAAGGAAAGGGCTTAGAGCAGTGGCTTGCATATAATAAGCACTCAGTACCGTTTAGCTTCTCAGAAATAAAACTGTCCCACAGTTAACATTTTTAATTCTGCTGGCCGTCCAAACCAAACATTCGAAAAATGTAGTAATCGTTAGGTAAATAATACGATGTTGTGCTGTTGATGCTTAAAAGTGATGGTAGGTGAGAATTGAGGTGGTCTTATTTTGCAGACCTAAGAATAGCATGAACCCGAGGAGTGGCAACTGTGGCTGCCCCATTTCTATGATAGCTGTAATTGCAGAGAATCATGGTTTTACAGCTTTAGTTACACACATAGGATTATTAAATGAATTTGTGGATAGTGATTGAAGAGATGTATGTTATCTGCATGTTCTGCATTTTAGATATTTTATTTTTTATTTATTTTAATAAATTTATTTATTTATTTATTTTTGGCTGCATTGGATCTTCGTTGCTGCATGCAGGCTTTCTCTAGTCGCGGCGAGCGGGGGCTACTCTTCACTGCAGTGCGCGAGCTTCTCATTGCAGTGGCTTCTCTTGTTGTGGAACACGGGCTCTAGACATGTGGGTTTCAGTAGTTGTGGCATGCGGGCTCAGTAGTTATGGCTCACGGACTCTAGAACAGAGGCTCAGTAGTTGTGGCACACAGGCTTAGTTGCTCTGTGGCATGTGGGATCTTCCCGGACCAAGGCTCGAACCTGTGTCCCCTGCATTGGCAGGAGGATTCTTAACCACTGCACCACCAGGAAAGTCCCCTAGATATTTTATGATTGAATTTCTCAATGTGAAGAATATTTCTTTTTGGAGTCTAAAGCTTTTCTCTGAGCACAGTAGGAAAAGGTGTCACGTCATATTTTCAACAGGATTAAAATATTGTACAGTGTGTGGAAAAAGCAAAATGTACTTTGTCCCTCACCTTTCAATTACCTACATTTCTACTTGCTAGAGTTATAGATAGTATCACTATATTTAAGTTGTGTTTATAATCATGTCTTAGTTGTATTGGGAGTATTTTTAAAGACCAATTTTAAAAGATTCTTTTAGCAGAGTATTTTAAACCATTTTATAAAGCAACGGAAATCATAATTCTATATTTCAAGATGTAGTACAGTGAAATCTGCTTTAACTTTATCATTTTGCATTATTTTCTTATGGTGGACATTTTAAGACTGGACTGAAGGTATGTGTATGCATTTGCTTTGATCGTAGACTATTCTTGTTTGTTCACAGCCATTTCTTCTCTGATTTGTTGTACAATATTATGAAAGGTTTTTCCCTGTTTGTTTCTTGAGTTGTCAAGTACCTTTTGAGCCATATTCAAAAGGACAGTTATGCTATAGATATGTGTTTTACCTCATTTAAAATTTTTCTGAATATTTGAAAGTGCGTTCTGTTTGGCCATGTGAATCAGAATGGGTGCAGTGGTCCAATCTTCTAGATGTATAGTAAGTAGGCAGATTTTTTTGTCCATGACCAATAATGTGATTTGTTATGGTGTGACCCAAATGCAGCGAGTAGCTTGGTTTGGTTACTGTAAAGTTCCAGCTGTTTTTATCAGTCTCCCCTCATTATTTATGTGAGATTGCATCACCCAACCTGAAGTAGGAAGAGGCAGCATGCACAGAGCTGCAGGTTTGCAGGCCTGTGTTAACATTTCCATGAAAGAAAACACTATTTATCCCCTAAGCCAGCTTTTCAGTATTATTTGTTTACTACATGCCCCAGAATTTCTGTTTTTGGGAATGGAACGCCATTATAGAAAGTTCTGATTGAATAGAATACCATTAGGCACAGTAATTATAGCTTTTTAATTTTAACAGTTTTGATTTTCAAATAAAGGAAAATGTATATAAATTTCTATTCTTGCAAAGCTATTAAGGGAATAATAAAAACGATCAGCAAGTATGTGAGTAAGTGTGCAGATCAGCGAGCTCTCAGTCTCCAAGGGGCTGCGCCAGCCCAGGGCTTCTGATGCAGACACACCTCTCTCCAACTTCTGGCAGGGCCGGAGTGTCCGAAGGAACACTGGATCTGAAGGCTAAAGGTCACAGAACAGCCCCTAGCCTCTGCCTACGGAGCTCTGCACCTCTACTTTCTCTTCTACAAAAAGAAGGAAGTAATACCTGCTTTTTTTTCTGTGAGGATCAAAGGTTAAGTAAGTTTCTTGAAGTGAGGATTCTCAAGTACAGATTGCTAGAGCATCGAGATGGGCTGTACCGGTTGTGAAGGAGGGTGATGATGCTTGTCTGGGTCTGTTAAGGTTTGACTTGGTTCATTTTGTGATCTTGGTCAAGAGGAGCTGCCTTCCCCGAGGCCTGTCCTGTGCCCTCATCTCTGTGTGGAGACAGTAATCCCTAGTTTGCGTTGGTTCTTGTGAGGAGCAGTGATAGTGTCCGCCAGGTGCCCAGCATGCGGCCAGGCACACGTAGGTGCTCTGTGTGTGGTCACTGCTGTTGTCATTAGCTTTAAAAGATCGTCATTTCCTGCATATTACTGTGAAAGGAACTGAACCCTTTTGGTAGAAGAAGGAAGTTGTAAATATTAACTAGCATGTGCCATTTGCGGAGAGTGTCAGTTTCTAGTAATTTTATTTTTTAAGTTAATAATATTAATTAAAAGTCAGTGTTGGAAAATTAAGTGAACAATATTGACTTTTCTTGAAAGCAAAACATTGATAATGAAAATAAGTAAGGAAGTTTGAAGCTTACATTTCATTTATACATAAGATCTTTCCTTTCATATACTGTGTTCATTACTTAGGCATTTTAAAAAATTAGAATTTGAACATAAAGTTGTGAAAGTAAAAGTATAATTAAATGAGAAATACTTGTATGTTAAAGTTCAGTTTCTGCTTGTGAATTCTAAGGTGAATTCATAGCCTCCCGCTTTCCTTTCATTCTCACTCTTGGCTTCGGTTAGCTCTGTGAGCTATCCTTGCCCATTGTTTTCTCGTGGACATGGACATGAATGGCGTGTGCACAAGAAACGACCTTTTTAATTCATTAATTCATCATGGCAGCTGCCCAGCCTTGGCAGCATCTTTAAGAAAGGTAATAGAAACGCTTGTCTAGGAAAATGCGAGGAAACGAAGTTAACTCATGTGAAGGAGCTGTGTATAATAAGCCTTTTAAAATTCTGCTTTATGTAGTACAAGCTAGATGCCTTTCTTTTAGCTTTTTGGTTTCATAACTTATCAGTATTGTGGAGTGGAAAATGATTTCTTACCATGTCTTTTGTGATCATTTAACAAATGTCTTCAATTTCCTTCTAGAATCCATGAACTTGATTGTGTTTTCCCACTCACTGTCAGTAATCTTGTCCATCACAATTCTCTATAATCTGAGGACTTTCTCTTGGTACCTATTAACAGCATTGTTTTCTAACATTCAGATAATTTTTCTGATTGTAAGTGTTGTAAAATACTTGGGTATTTAACATTGAAAGGATTAATTGCTTTCTGGGGGTTTTAATGAAAAGGTATTAAGTGGCTTTCTAGGATGTCCTAGATAAACTAAGTATTCTCGTCAGCCTTTTGTCTATAAAACTGAAGTTTAGTTAGGAGGAAAATAAACCATGCCATTCAACATATTTTCTATAATTGACTTAATTTCATGATTGGAAATAAAGCATTGGGATTTTTGTTCAAAAAAATAAAATATCTTGTCCTACATGATAAGGAGCTAGGTATGCCACTATGACCATTTCATATTCTGTAATTCACAGCAGCCACTTGTTATACACTCAAAATGTCAAATCTCATGACAATTTTTGAAGAATGTTGTAAAAATGTTGTGTTTCTGTTAGTAAAGTTGATTTAACTTTTTGCTTACATAAAGTAGATCTAATCTTATAACTAAACATAACTTTTGGTATAGTTATTCATGCTATGTCTGATGTATGAACAGTATGATCTAAAAGAATAATTGACTATGATGTCCACTTTTCAATCTAGGAAAATAGGAATAATCATACTTTGATAATATTGTTATATGCTGGTTAAATTTTTTTTAATTGAAATATAGTGATGTACAATATTATTTAAGCTACAGGTGTACAACATAATGATTTACAATTTTTAAAGGTTATAGTCCATTTATAGTTATTATAAAATATTGGCTGTATTCCCTGTGTTGTACAGTACATCCTTGTAGCATATTTGTTTCATACATAATAATTTGTACCTCTTAATCCCCTCCCCCTATCTTGCCCTCCCCCTTCCGTCTCCCCACTGGTAACCCACTAGTTTGTTCTCTATATCTGTGAGTCTTTTTCTTTTTTGTTATATTCACTAGTTTGTTTTATTTTTTAGATTCCACATATACGTGATTATCATATGTACTTGTTACATTTTATATTTCAGATTTGAAACACATTAATTTGATTTAAAAAAACAAAACAAAACACTTTCAGAGCAAGTGCTTTAGAGTTAGTCAGACCTGAATTTAGATCTGAGTTCCACTACTGACCAGCTGTGCAGGCTTTGTGAAGTAAGTTGCTTTATTTCTCTAAACCTCAGTCCCTTATCTGTAAAATGGGACTGAAGCCTTTTTCTAAGTGTTGTTAGGACTTAGGCAAAATAAAATATGTAACAAAGTACCTAGAATGGAGCAAGCACTCAATAAAGGATGGTTGTTACTGTGGTTAGAAAATAACTTTTCTTTGCCAGAAAGTAAAACACAAATGTTGGAATATGAATTCAAGATTATTGTTGAATTTGAGCTTTGGACACTGTTTCACAAGTGATGAGAAGATATAGTTCACACTGGTTGTCAGTTTTTAGTGAGAGACCTCAAGAAAGTGCATAAAGTTTCTTAATCTTCAGGTTGTAAAGCTGAAGAGCATATTTTTTTATTGAAACTACCATCAAACTGGCATCATTTCTATAATTTTTTTGCCCCCAAGATATTCACATTGACAATTTATGCATACAATTTCATTGGAAAAGAAAATCTATTTGATTTACATAATGATAAAACAATAAAGAATGCCAGTGTTCCTCTAGTCTCTTGTATTGAGGTATCAAAAACCCAAATCAAAAATACATGAAAAACGTTTTCTTATTTTTTTAAAACTTTCAGTTACTTCCCTTTAGCGAACACCTGTCATCTCTGTCAGAAGATTTTGCACAAACTTAGAATTTTATTGCGTTATTGAGTTTTAAAACGGCAACATTGGAAATGACATATTTTCTTTAAATTATTATAAAGCAAGAGTTCCTACATATCAATTAGGTGATGAATAAGAGTTACGGGTTTTTCTTCCCCCTGTGATCTTTCTACACTGACTCTTATTAGAGCAAACAGCAGTGAATACATTCTTTTCTTAAGTATGAAATACAATGAAAGTGAGGCTCACAAAACCAAAACTTGTTTGTGAGCTACCCGGCAGATTGGCAAATTACAGTTGTTATTAACCAGGTTCATAGTTTCCAAAGACTTAAAATCATAACCTACCACCTTAAGGGATGAGTGGAAATGCACAATGCAGGTCACCTCCTTGAGTTACCAGAACAGAGCCCTCCTGACTTCCTGTGTTGTCTGTGTGTGTGACCTCCAGCCACCCCTGGTCCTGCTGTGAGTGTTAAATTCTTAACGTCTGTCTCACTCTGTATTTGTTGAAATGTTTCTCTATGTTTGTCTTATCATTTATGAATATTTTGCATCTCTAACTAGAATTTTAAAACCCTTGATTTTCTTTTAAACTATGCCTTTATTTTCTGCCTTCTTTCTCCAGTGTCCAGCATAGCACTCTGCAGTCTATTTCTTTAAGGAAAAAAGTTTAATTAATGAACAAGATGCTGTCAGTGTAGTATAGTAGAAAGAGAAGAAAAGACAGATTAAAGCTTCTTTTTATTTTGCTTTGTTCAGTCCCCAGTTGAATGGCCTGGTGTTGAGCAGCAGCCAAAACCGTGGAGTTTGAGATTACTTGTTTCAATATTGAATGACGGCTCAGCTGAGAGAGAAGAGATGGGTTTTAGTGCATTTTCTTTCCCTTAGTGGAATTCAGGTGACTTTCCTTTGTACATTGTGTCACCACAATTTAGGAGCTAAACAGCTTGTGCTTGTTGGTCAGGTGGCTTGATTCTGCAGCTTTTCGGGACATGATGTTTTCATCATAGAAGGGAAGGGTAGATAATCATCCTCTGAGCCTTTAAGGAATTCAGACAGTTCATTACACATTTATATGCTATTTTATGTGCATACCTATGGAATTTAATTTGTAATTTCTGAAGACCCTCAATATCAAGGGTAGTGGGCATAAGGTAGGGAGATTTAAAGAAATAGAAGTCCCTGCCATCACAATTCACAGTCTGGATTGGATGTTATACAGCTGAGGAAGCGAAATTCAAACCACGTGACGAGTACATTCATTGCCCTAACACAGGGCAGCGAGTGTTGTGAAATGTGGATCATTTAGTATTAGAAGACAAAACACGTTCTTCAGCGTTTATAGAAATCAGCTGATGCTGCAGCTGCTTGGTGAGAGGGTTCTCATGATCTGCTACTATTTAAGTTTCGAAAGTGATACTGTGCTTTTATTTCTTTAGAAACAAATTAAGTGCACCCGCTTGATTTGGGGATTATTTGTATTCAACAAATTACTCCTTAAAGCCACACATCAAAATATTATTATTCCTGTAATTTTACATGTGTTATGCTTCTCATTACTGTTCTGCTCATTTGTGTGCTGTATAGAATACCAGAGGCAGCTTTCAGATTTAAAAAAAAATTAATCTACATAGTAAATAGCCAGTAGACTTGTGCTCCTAAAAGTTGTCATGTCAGAGTATCATGCTGAGATTTTCACAGCTATCCACAGCTTTATTTTTTGTTATTACCTTGTCATGTAGATCATCAAGTTTGAATTAATGTTTACCAGGAGTTCTTATTTCTGGAACTGCTTTTCTTTGTAAAACAGAAATGGAAAATGATAATTTCTAGTAAATGCTGAATTTATGCATGAGAAACTGAAAAAGGTAGCTACTCAAGAAATTTTTTGTAGCAATATGGTAATTTAAGACATTATTCATATATATATTTTAAAGGTCATATTTGTGTGTGCGTGTGTAAGAGAGGTGTTTCACATGATAATCTACATCTACCTAGGTAACTATCCAGGCAAAATTATAAGCAATGGGATTTTTTTTTCAGAAGTTTCTAAATGTGACGTAGCATAGAAACAGTTAAAGGGGGAGAATCCCTTGATGTCATTAACTACTTTAGGAGCATAACTCTACATATCTAATATTTCTATATAGTTGGTGATAGAGGCAGGTTGTAATGAATTGAGCACAGAAGTGAATTTGGGGACTTTGAGTTTATTTCTCTACTCTTTTGCTATGGTTTGGAGAAATAATCCATCTGTCACTCAGTTATTTTCCTATAAAGTGGTGATTATAGTACTCAGAAAGGTATTGTAAATGTATTCAAAGTCAAGTGCTTGTGTAATTTACAAATGGCTGTCTTTAACTTTCTAGTAATTACTTACAGGAAATATCAGGAAAAGGTAATTACTGGCATCATCACCACTAACAATAAATGTTTCTTCAGTGCCTATAATGCACTAGGCGTGAACAGGGAGCCCGAGACCCCAGAGGTCTTTGAGGAACAAGGACCACCCTCGGCACCTCCACTCTGCTGCTGCCATTCTTTTTCTAGCTCATGCCCAGAAGACAGATGGAAATGAAAAATTACAGTTTATCATCTATTTGATAAGTATTAGATGGAACCATATGAAGTTGCCATTTACATAGAACAAACATATGTAATGTTATAGCAATTGCATTTGGTCCCACTTAGTATTTACAGGGCCTCTGGCATTTGCCAGGTGTTGTGGGAGCTGAAGGCACGGAAGTTAGCAAAGTGGACACCATTCCTGCCTTCATGCAGTTGACATTCTAATGGGTTCTCCAGCCAGACCTCTCTTTATCTAGGATATCTAACTGCCTTCACTACGCCTCCACTCGGATGCCAAATAGGTGAATAAACAGTACAGCTAGATATTATGTGGTCTGCCCTGTAGATAGAAATCACAGCCAGAAGGATCATGGATCTGTGACCTAGCTCAAGATTCTCTCTCTCTCTCTCTCTTTCTCTGTTAAGATAATAGAGCCAATAAATAAGACAGTAATTTCTGTAGCACCAAATGGTGATTTTTATGTGTTGAATTTTGAAATGTACCCAGTCATGAGAATGGAGCCTGGTAGGCCGCTAAACACAGCTGTGATGTGTTTGTTCTAATACATTGGGCCAGGCTATTCTGTGTCCTTCACTGCACATGGTGAGTGGCTGAGACGTGTTAGGATTCAGTGAACGTGCTCCGGATCAGGATCAACAGAGCTAGGTTGTGGTTTCAGGTTTGCTGTTGGGGAACTCAGGTATCCATCAGGAAATGCAATAAGTTAACTGTTCTTACATACTTCAGTGATGTGGTGAAAATAAATGAGATAATAATCACTGAGTGGTTTGAAAATTCACTCTTTAAAAGAGGTGAGAATTGCATATAAAATATGGATAATAGCCATTTTCATATTCATAGTTTAATGTAATCTGTGTGCCTTCTGGTTTTGTTTTTGTTTTTCTTGATTAAGCTACTACAGACTTCAAAATCTTGTTTTGAACAAAACCCAAAACACTTTGTGTTGAACTGTATCAAACTACCTGATTTCGTCTTTGCCCAGCTGTTCTGTTGACCGTGTCCATTGTAATATATCATTCACAGGTTCATTTTCAAATTAAATTCCTGCAAATGAATAGATGAGATTTGTTGGGCTGTTTAAAGCATCTTCTAACATTTCAAAATATGTGCTTTAAAATTTTTTAAGTTGATGGAATTGGGGAAAAAATGCATCTTCCTGTTTTGTCTTGTTGTCCTTTCCTGTTGGCATGTCCCAGCAGGGCAAAATAAATTCCGTCTCTTAATGAGATGTCACATCAAAGTTAGAGGCAAACATGACCTGAAGCCATACAGCAGATTTACATAGTCTTGCCTTGACAGAGCTGTCTTCCCACATTGCTGAGGACGCCATCCATCAGTAATTCAGTTTAGTTATATTTGGTTATGAGAAAGCAGCCACTTTGTTTTGAGACTTTGATTCTTAATCATAATTCACAAGATGAAGTAACTTATCATTACTGTGGTGCCTGTAACATATCAATAAAAGGGGAAAGAGGGAAGTTTCTCCTCCACTGTGAATATTTTATTATTTCTCTGATATTTCCCTGGAGTTTGATATTCTTCTTCTTTGTATTAAATAATACTTTTATGGTTATATATGTAAATGGTATAATGTTGCCAGGGGAAAAAACCCACTGAAATAAGTATGGAAATTCACTTGAGTTTTCCATGCTAGATACCTGTGAACTAGTTAAGAAAACACCTCTGCCTGTTAAAGTTGAACGACCCTTATAACCAACCACCCTTTGTTATACTTCATGTCGGGAAGCCTAACGGTGTAATGTATTTTGTGGAGTTCTGCAAGACTTGCTAGGTATTGCAGGAGATTAAAATGGCTTTACTTAAATAGACATTTGCCTTTTAGTATTATGGTAGAAAACCTTTTTTTTTCTCCCTAATGCCACATATTTTAAGCAAATTGAAAATTAACACTAAATTCTAAAAATAGTTTCTTTTATTTTTAGCATTGTTGGCATTTAAAAATTTTAATCTAGTTTCAGAGGAGATGACCTGTGTTTCCTGGGTAAATAAGAGCATTTCCATGTGTTTATCCTAACATGATGGAAAGTACATGGACACTGAGCAACTCGTAAAGTGGCTTCAGTCCTGACACAACGTTTTACTGTGTGCGTTTGAACATTTCACTTAATAGTTCCAAATCTCAATTTTCCAGGCTGTAAAATAGAGATAGTCACACTAATTTTGCAGAATTGTTAGGAGAATCAAATGAGATAATCAGTGCTATGCCTAGTCCATTGCCTGGTATATAAACTTTTTATTTTGAAAAAAATTTAAATGTACAAACAAATTGCAAAAATGGCACCAAGAGTTCCATGTGCCACCCAGCTTCCCCCGGAAATAACATCTTACATAACTGTTATACAGTTATCAAATCAAACAAGTTAACGTTGGTTAACTGGAGATTAATCAGAGAGCTAATCTCCGTTAGCTGGAGATTTTGTTCAGATGTCACCAGTTTTCTCACTAACGTCCATTTGCTGTTCGAGGTCCCACCCAGCATCGCACCTGGGACAGTTTCTGTCTTTCCTGGTCTTTCGCGACCTTGATGTTTTTGCAGGGAAGTGGGCAGTTTTTTGGTAAGGTTATCTCTCATTTTGGGTTTATTTATGTTTAGATTGAAATTATCCATTTTTGGCAAGAATTCCACAGGAGTGATGCTCCCTCCTGATTGCAACGTATCAGGGGCATGTGATATCAACATAATTTATTACTGGTGGTATTAACCTTGATCACTTGGGTCAGGTGCTATCTGCTGGGCTTCTCCACTGTAGAGTTACTATTTTCTCCTCAAAGTGTCTTGGGGGAGATATTGTAGACCATGTAAATATCCTGTTGCCCCACTAATTTTAGCATCCCTTGGTGGATCTTGCCAGCAGCTATTATTAGTATGATGTTCTAAGTGTTATTTTCTTTTTCCCTGTCCTTCTACACTTATCAGTTTGAATTCTTCTGTAAGGAGAAGCTGTCTCTTCTTCCCCTGTTTATTTATTTAGTCAGTTGTTTATGTCAGTACGTGTCCATTACTCTGTGAATTATACATTGCACTTTGCGGGCTGCAATTCATTACTATTGGTGTTCACTTTATTGCTCACATTGTTCCAGCTCTGGCCATCGGGCGCTCTCCCAGGTTGGTCCTGGTGCCTCTCCGCAGGCCCCGTGCTCTCTGAGCACATCCTCTCTGGCACCACAAGATGCTCTGGGCTCCTGTTGTGTTCTCCCTGCCTTGGTCCTAGAATCAACCAGTTCTCCAAAATGCCTTGTTAATTCCCTTGAAAAATAAAGTAGCCGTCTGTCCCTCAAAATACCTTTTAATAACTCTTCATAGAATATTTCCTGTATTTCTCTTTTGATCTCCAGATGCAGCCTTAGGGGATTCAGTCTTGCCAAGTGGGAATTACTGGTTCCTAACCTTTAGAAAAGAAAGAAAACACTTGCCTACAACAGGAGGCAACAGATCCGTATTCATCTTCTTTTTGTCCCTGAAATTGTAGAGGAAAAATCTGGCTTCCCACTGTAAATTAAAACTTTATCTCATGCCCTTTGTCATTTCAGGGAATGATACATTCTATAATTTATTTCCTTTAAAAATCCAATGTAATTTTTTCTTTTGGTCATCTGTTATGTAGCCAAACTTAGATGATTAGAAGATGACATAGAATCGAATAAGTGAAATATTAATTGTATTACTGTGACTCTGGGAAAATCATTGAATCCTTCATTATGCTGGAGCTAATTTTATAATTATGATGGAAATAAGAGTGTGCTAAAGATCTTGTCTTTTTTGTAGAGAGTCTGATTCATTTTTGACATTGATAGAAAAAAGTGCTTTCATATGCTCTGAGTAACCACTAGAGGGTGGTCATGGGTAGCCAATTACCCATTTGCTATTTTTTCAAGACTGATGCAGAAGGATTGACAATAAAGGTGGAGAGGGGAGTACTAGCAAGTGGAATCAAAAAGAAAACTGGAGTGAAAATATTAATATTGTACAAAATTCAGTACAAGAGAAAACTATTAAACAGGAAAACAGTTATATTTCTATATGTTGATAAAAGGTGTACTCCACCAGGAATATATGACAATTCTGAACCTTTATGCACCCAGAAAGATATCATTGAAATATATCTATATATGTAAATATTTAAGTGTTTATTATAAAAATATTTAGATATTTCTTAACATCTGTAAGATGTTAAGATGTAAGAGTTATATTTTTGCAGTCATCCTGGCAGCTCTTCAGAACCTTAGATTTATTGCACATAATATGCACAGTAGGTTGGTTATAAGCAGTATCTTGAGGCATCTTTTTAATGATAAAGCTAGATCTTTAAAATTCTGTCATAATAGAAATTCAGTTCTAGAAAATACTAACACTGTGGATTAAGTACCCAGATAACATAATGTAGAAAAGCAAAGTATGAAAAAAATTTTGGCAAAAACTAAATATGGGAAAATGAGTAAATAGGATAAAAGTAATCTAGCAGAAGTTAAATAAATGTACGTTTATTTTGACTTCAAAATGTTTGTAAAAAATCCGTACTGTATCTATGAAGAGGGAGCCTTTCCTTGAGCAGTGAGAAGCTCTCATCAGCTCACTTCTGTGTGGTCGCTGATTGCAGGCTTCGACAATGTTTTCAGTTTGCTTCTCTTGTTTCCAGTGAGTGAAAAGACCAGTTTATGTGGGCTGAGCCAGCTTGTCTTGGACCAGAGCATCAGGCAGCCTGCTCCTTTGCTTTTCTTTTTTTTTTTTTTTAATAAGGATTTTTTTTTTTAATTTTATTTATTTATTTATTTATGGCTGTGTTGGGTCTTCGTTTCTGTGCGAGGGCTTTCTCTAGTTGCAGCGAGCGGGGGCCACTCTTCATCGCGGTGCGCGGGCCTCTCACTATCGCGGCCTCTCTTGTTGCGAAGCACAGGCTCCAGACGCGCAGGCTCAGCAATTGTGGCTCACGGGCCTAGGTGCTCCGCGGCATGTGGGATCTTCCCAGACCAGGACTCGAACCCGTGTTCCCTGCATTGGCAGGCAGATTCTCAGCCACTGCGCCACCAGGGAAACCCTCCTTTGCTTTTCTGTTGGGGTTTGTTTGGTGTTGGCTCTTTAGCTACCAGTGAGATAGAGACTAAGTTGACCACCTTTTAAGGGCTACTAAATTTAGTCTTTTAGGCTATAAGTATGTGATTCAGTAAATGCTTTTACTTTAGTGAATGAAGGTTTGTCTGTGGTTTCTGTCTTCAAATGTTGGGAAATTATATTTGGAATTTTAATAAATTTTCATTCACTGTTATGTTGGTGGCATCCATACCAGTGAATAAAGCAGATTTTCTAAAACAAGCATTTCAGGTGGGATGCTGAAAATGCTATCACTAATCTGTCCTTTCCTAGTATCAGGCAAACTGGCTGAACAGTTGGAGATCTTTTTTTCTGTTTTTTTTTTTTTAATTGAAGTATGGTTGATTTACAGTGTTGTATTAGTTTCAGGTGTACAGCAAAGTGATTCGGTTTTTTAAATATATATATATGTATACACACACACATTCTTTTTCATATTCTTCTCCATTATGGTTTATTACAAGATACTGAATATATAGTTCCCTGTGCTGTACAGTAGGGCCTTGTTGTTTAAGGTGATTAAAGGCTGATTAGTGACCCACCTCACAATTCTCCCAGCCCATCTCCTCTCAGTTGAATTGTCAAGGCCTCTATTTAAATAATGTTAAGATATGGTATTTAGCGATGGGAATTTGCCAACTCTCCTTTGTCACTGAAAACTAGCAGAATGATCAGTATAAGATTTGCTTTCGGTCCTCTGGTGGGGCGATCTGATGAGCATATGTACAAGGAAGATGCTCAGTGGTTCAGCCTCGTGAACAGCTGCAGTTTGCTAGGCTTCACGCTGGCCTTGGTTACAGCCTAGACCGAGAAGTACGCAAAGTAGGCAGTGCAGAGACAAGGGTTCTTTCCCTCACTCCCCCTGTGGTTGAGGACTAAACCCCCTGCTCCTTGCTTTCCTACACCCTCAGGGCTGCATTAGATGCTGGCTGACGCCTGCTCCAGCTCTTAAATTCCGACTGATGAGGAAGCTACATTTGCTGAAACTCCAGGTGCAGGTGCCAGGGAGGTGAGCGATGCTGTGTACTGCATCCTTCCTCTCTGCTTTCATACCCCCTTTTCCCTGATCTTGTACCCCAGTTCCTTGTCGTGTGCCACCTAGAATGGTAGAGGGGACAAATATCAAGAGTGCCTAGGGCTTCCCTGGTAGCGCAGTGGTTAAGAATCCACCCGCCAATGCAGGGGACATGGGTTCGAGCCCTGGTCCAGGAAGATGCCACGTGCTGCAGAGCAACTAAGCCTGTGCGCCACAATTACTGAGCCTGCGCTCTAGAGCCCACAAGTCACAACTACTGAGCCCACATGCCACAACTACTGAAGCCCATGCGCCTAGAGCCCATCTGTGCTCTGCAACAAGAGAAGCCACTGCAATGAGAAGCCTGTGCGCAACGCAAGGAAGAGTAGCCCTCGCTCGCTGCAACTAGAGAAAGCCCACGTGCAGCAATGAAGACCCAACCCAGCCAAAAATAACTAAATAAATAGATTTATTAAAAAAAAAAAAAAAAGAGTGCCTGGTAATTTGGAAGCATGATGAAAACTTTTTAGTGTTTCTTCATTTCAGATGGTTAACTTCAAATTTACCATTTTTAATGATTCTAAAATCATGGTTAATTAGGAATTAAATAAATGCTATGTGAGTGGCTTGTTAGAGTTACCATTTCTCTGAGAGTAGACTCCTTTCCCTGGTATACAGTAGAATCAGAAACATTTTGTTTAACTGTGGTTCAGTGTGATTTTCAGATGTCCCTGAAGCAGCTGAGTGACAGCAGGGAAGCAGCCTACAGATGCATGTTAGCCATGGATAACTGACAGTTGCCTGTATTTATTTATTAATTTTCTCCATTTATAATTTTGTAGTAGTTTCTAGAAAGTAAAAGACTAAGATTTTTAATTCCATCTCTTTTCTACTAAGTAATTGAAATAACTAATCATTTGACCTCTTGAAATCTTAGTTTGCATATTTATAAAATAGGGATACCTAACTTCCATACCTTACAAGTAGTAAAGGGTCTAAGAAGAATCATTTCGTCACCACTAAATATCTGTGGAAATGTAAGCTATTACTATTGAAACATCACTAAGCATAACTTTGGTTTTATTGCTAAAAACAGTAGTACAATTATACTAAATTCTCCATTAGGAATTTAGAAATGATGTTCTTTATTTAATATCTGAATGAATAGATACAGTTAGAATGATGGAGATCACAGAGCCCCAGGTCACAGAAGACCATCAAGTCTTGTTTTCTGAGTCCGTTTGGGTACAGTCCTTATAGCAGAATACGAAAGAGACAAACCAACCCACTAACCCCACACCACCTGCATTCATGAACACAAAGCTCTCCACTTCCCTCTGAGGATTATGGCAGGTTTTTGATACACAGCTGATCTTTCTTTTGATCTATTGGCTCCACTGAAAGTGATCTGCTTAATCAACTACCTTATAAAATTACATAGGATCATTTTATTCAATACTTTTTCTGTGGATTTTTAGCATTTCACTAGTTTTCATTTTCTAACAAAGTGGGGAATCAAAATTTTAAAATTTTAGCGTGACGCTGCCTCAGGGGAAATTTGAAGGAAAGAAAATATGCATGTTCTCGAGTCTAGAACTGAAAATGTTCTCCATGAAAAGGGAATAGGATGTGAACATTTTTAACTTTTTAAGGAACCTCCATACTGTTCTCCATAGTGGCTGAACCAGTTTACATTCCCACCAATGGTGTAGGAGGGTTCCCTTTTCTCTACACCCTCTCCAGCATTGGTTGTTTTCACACTTTTTGCTGATGGCCATTCTAACCAGCGTGAGGTGATACCTCACTGTAGTTTTGACTTGCATTTCTCTGATGATGAGCGATGTTGAGCATCTTTTCATGTGCTTGTTGGCCATCTGTATGTCTTCTTTGGAGAAATGTCTGTTTAGGTCTTCTGCCCATTTTTTGATTGGGTTGTTTTTTTGATATTGATAACTCAAAAATATATTCAATTCAAAGCTTATTCTCTGCTAGAAGCTATGCCACGTGCTTTATGAAGATGAGCTATTAGCTCATCTTCACACCAGCCCTGCATGTGAAGTATTCCTCCTTTATCTTTATATACTGTGTAAGGGAATTGTTAAGAAGACGATGAGTCACCTGCCCAAGGTCACACAGCTAACGTGTGGTAGAGACAAGATTTAAACTCAGGTATTTGACTTAAAGCACTTGTCTTAACTATCAGCCTTTGGTCTCTAAGTCTCCTTCAGTGTGTTGTTTGGTTAGAATGTATATGATGTTTCAGTGACCTCAAAGAGTTAAACTGTGGCTAAAGTTAAGAGTTAAAGAGAACTATTTGCAATCTGTAGGTGACTGATTACAGAATTAGTTTTACAAATAATTGAGTAATTTCGTAAGTAAGCCCTTAAAGGGTGGGCATTAAGTATTAAATGCCTATGGCATGCATTCTGCTTATTAACATTGTAAGTAAAGCTTTAGAGAAGTGACAAGAGAAGAGATAATCAACGATCACAAGCTGTAGGAGAGTCAGCAAGAATGTGTGTCAAGGAGAGACCATGGGTGGTTTCACGTCCTTCCCCAAGTGCAGGTCTGTTTACACGTGTGGCCCTGCTGCTGAGCTGTGCCTTCCTGTTGGCACTTGTGGCAACTAAACTTCCTGGGGTCCCTCGTGATGATGTGTGGGATGCTGGATCTGGGCATTGAAGGAGGGCCCTTTGTAGTTGGCAGACCTGCCCTTTGTGTGTTTTTAAATATGTAAATTAGAATTCCAAATTCTTGTGGGTAGGAAACAACTCACTAAAAAGGGATTGAAAATGTCTCTGTTAAAAATTACCATATCCTTATCCTGTTCTCTGCCCACATATATATGGTTGTTTTGCCTCACTTAGGTCAAGAAGATTTTCCTTTTTGAATATAAATCTCTCTCTGAAGGACACTTGGTTTGCAACCATTCTCACTTTACTGTGCAAGCTAAGCTTGACTTATGAAAGGCAGGTTTTGATGTTCTGACAGTGGGAGTAATACTTGGTCTGCGGGCTTTTCTTGGTAGGATAGACTTTCTTCGAAGGAGGACCATGCACTGCTCATGGCAATTAGAGGTTTACTCATGACCTCTGAGAGGATTTGGGTGTAAATACTATAAGAAATGTAATAAGATGCAGTCGCTGGGCCCCAGGTGGAGCTGGGGTGGGAGGTAGACTTGTGAGGGAGACTCCAAAAGAGACGGGTAGGAGCAGGATGAGGATGCGCCTGCTTCATCATGTTTCTTGAGTTCCATTGGTAACATAGTGGCCCTGAAAATAATTCGCTGCTGACTTGAGCAGAAATGCAGATTGCAGTGCCACAGGACTAATTTGGAAGGTTGCCAACTTCCACTCAACCGCCTTCAGGCCTGGTGTTGATTTTCTGGCATTTCCCGTTGCTGGCTGGAGTGGAATGGAGGAGCCAAGGCGGAAAAGAGTGTTTCCACCTGGTTCTCACCCCCTCTTCCCATGTGAGTCTTACAGTTGTTCCTTTGAGTTGTGAATGTGGACACCTGGAAAGTATTCCCTAAAAAACATTACCCAATAAATGTACCTTCTACACAATATTTCAAGAGTTTGCCAGTCTGAAAACTAGAGAAGACAGTTTGTATGATAAATATGTGAATAGCCGGAAAGCTACTAGGTCCAAATTTTAGACCTATGTACACATGAGCGGGAAGTAAATTGGAAAGGAAAGGGAGGGGAAAGATAATAATTACAGCTTTTCTTCCTTTAGAGAGAGTAGCTTTTCATTACTTTAACATAATGGCTGACCGAAAAGTTCTTTCAGTGTTTTCTGATGAATGTACAGAAATCTTATGTCTAATTAAATTCAATTCATACCTGAAAGTTTGCACAAGGAGATTGATTATAGTTAATGCTTATGACTAAACAAATAGAAGTTGTCCATAAAATATGTTTGCTAGAACTTTTAACATTCTTGTTTTCACCAGTGAAATTTAATGATAATTTGAAAATTTTCTTTCTTGAAAGTTTTCTGTTAGTTGAAATGCCATTTGTTTTCCTGGTTGAAGATTGCTTGTGGGCAGATAGGTAGTTATAAAACTGTAAGCTACTGACTGCTGAAAATTCCAGCAGTCTTTTTTTTTTTTTTTTAAGTAGAAATTGATAAACTGATTCTGAAATTTATATGGAAATGCAAAGACATAAAATAGCCAAAATAATGTTGAGAAAAACCAAAGCAGGAGGACTTACATTATCTGAATTTGAGACTTACTCTAAAGATTTTGTAAAGAAAACAGTGTGGCATCAGCAAAAATATGGAACTATAGAGCAAGGGAATAAAATATCTTCAGTAAATGGCGTTAGAAAAAGTGTTATCCAATTCACATGGGGGTGAAGGATACCGGATATGCCATCCAAAATACGCTACTTTGGCATGATGACTGAAAAAAATGCACAATGTGAGAGTTGAGAGTTAAGTTTTATTTGGGACAAAATGAGAACTATAGCCTGGGAGACAGCCTCTCAGATAGCTCTGAGGAACTGCTCCAAAGAGGTGGGGGGAGGTCAGTATGTATGTGATTTTAGTGATGGGGGTACATGCAATCAAGCACGCATTTCAGCAGAAGGTTGCTGCTCATCACGAGGAAGATGCAAGAAATTAGGCTCATAAAATTAGGCTCATAAAATCTTTACCTGGAAGTATCTAACTATCTGAAGGCTTGTTCACAGTTATACCAGAGCACAGAGTGCCTCCTTCCTGATCTCAGCCCTGAACTCCTTTCAAGGGGTGTTGAAGGTCAGCAACTGCAGTGGCCAGTGACCTCATCCTTGTAGAGGCAGATGGCAAGTGACAATTTCCAGTTGGCAGGCATAAGGATTATTTTGAGCTAAAGGACGAGCAGATGCAGGAAAAGCTCTCTACCTCCCCTAACTGCCTAAGGATACAGTATAAATTTCCCCTCTTATAAAGGAAATTTACATTTGTAATGACATCTCTGTACCAGGAAGAAAGCTACCCAAGTCTTATCTGCAGAACAAGCCAACCCTTATTTACCCTGTATTTCCTCCCCTCCCCTTCTCAAAACTTGCTTCCCCAACCCAGAATCCCTAAACCCCTTTTCCTTGATTTAGCCTAAGATGATGTTTAAACTTCAGTCATCAGCCTACCTCCTTGAGTCGTATCTCTTTGTACATGTACTTATGTACAAATGTAATTAAGTGGGTTTTTTTTCCTTGTTAATCTGTCTTTTATCAGTTTGATTCTTGGGCCCCAGCCATTTAACCTAGGAGGGTAGAGGGAAAAATATTTTTCTTTCCCTACAGGGGATAAAAAGAGAACACACAGAAATTAACTCGAGATGAATCAGGACCTAGACTGAAAAGCTAAAACATTATGGCTTCTAAAGGACAATACAGAATATCTCTGCAACCTGTCTTAGAGAGGGCACAGAGAGCACTGCCATAAAAACATGATTTAATTAGCGTTCATCAAAAATAAAAACATCTGCTCATCTTGTCAAAAAGTAACATCAAGAAAATAGACAAGCCACAGACTGAGAAAATATTTGTAACACCTATATCTGATAACAGGTTTGTATCCAGAATATATGAAGAATTCTTTCAATGGAATAATTGTCAACCCAGTTTCTAAAAAGACTTGAACAGACGCTTTACAAAATAAGGCATATCACAGCCAAGAAAGCACGTGAAAAAGTACTCAACAGTGTTTGTCATCAGGGAAATGCAGAATGAGATGCCACTACCCGTCTGTTATAATGGCTAAAATGAATGAAATTGACACCACCACACTTTGGGGAGAATGTGGAACTCTCATGCATTGCTGATGGGGTATAAAATAGTACAGCCATTCTGGAAAATTGTTAGCAGCAGTTCTACTCCTGTGTATTTATCTGAGAGAAATGAAAATAATGTCCACAAAAGTCATCTGCAAGAATGTGCATGGTAGCTTTATTGATAACAGCCCCAAACTGGAAAAGCCCAGGTGTCCATCTGCAGGAGACTAGATAAACTACCTGGTATATTCATACAGTGGAACAATCTGCTGATACATGTGACGATACATGTCATGCATGGATCAGTCTCAGAAACATGAAAAGACATGAAAAGGTCAGACACAAAATACTTAAGACTGTACAATTCCATTTATGTGAAGTTATAGAATAGCTAAAGCCACGGTGACAAAAATCAGACCAATAGTTGCTTCTGGGTGTGGAGGGTGGGGAAGAATGCTGAGAAGGGGCTCAGGGGGGCTCTTGGATGGTGGAAACATGCTGTCTCTTGATGAGGGTATGTGTTACATCAAACTGTAGACCTGAGATCTGTGCATTTCACTAAATGTAAATTATAGCCTCAAATTTAAAAATCTCACCCCTAAGCAACAAGGACCTACTATATAGCACAGGGAACTATATTTGATATCTTGTAATAACCTATAGTGGAAAAGAATCTGAAAAAGAATATATATATATATATATATATATATATATATATAATTGAATCACTTCGCTGTATACCAGAAACTAACACAACATTGTAAATCAACTATACTTCAATGAAAAAAAAATCTCACCCATAAAAACCCACAGTATTTTCCCATCTCTTATTCTGATTCTCTGTCCTGCTTTCCTTAAAGTATTAGACAGCTTAGACCCACTATACTGAGCCTTTCAATAAATATGGGTTCCTTTTTTCTTCTTATCCCACCCATTTCAAAGTCCTTCCTATGTCATTACCTTGCGTTTTGAACATGAGTCAGGAATTCCAGGCAGGAGGCAATCACAGTAGTTCCTTCATCAAGCATTTGCTGTCAGCTTGTTTTGTATAGTGAAAATCCAGAGGAAGGCATTAATTAGTTAGGAGACACTTCAAAAGTAGAATAGGCAGGATGTGGGAATTCAGGGAAGACTAGGATAAAGGGGGTAGAGAAGATGATTTACATCTAGCATGATCTTTGGAATCAAACCAAGAAATGAGCAAATCGATTATTCTTCTCAGGAAAGGATTATCCTCATCTTTAAACATATAAACATAAGCTGTCTCTAACCTGAGAAATGTGTTTCCTTTAAGTTTTGCACCTTTAAAAACCTGTAAAGGACCCAAATGTTATATTGGTATAAATGTACATCTGCCTGTGAATGCTAAATTTATTTTAGAAAAATCACTTTGTGCTCTTCGGTTCCAGCGGGCACTGTTGACACCACCAGTACAATGCTGGCTTACTTTGTCTCTTCTTTCTTTTTCCTCTAATCAGTTTGATAAAGGCTACTCTTACAATATCCGTCATAGCTTTGGAAAGGAAGGCAAGAGGACAGACTATACGCCTTACAGTTGCCTGAAGATTATCCTAACCAATCCACCAAGCCAAGGGGATTATCATGGTAAGTGCTTCCTCTGGATGTGTCTGTGATATACAGAAACCCAGGAGCTCTGTAGGAAACACTGAAACAGTGGAATGATTTTTGCATTACTAAGGGGAACGGGTTTGTAGCTTGTGTCGGTCATCAGGTCAAGCCAGAGCTCCACTAGCTTCTAGTGGTATGTCTTCTTATTGGGCTGGGTCAGCACAAGAAAGCGGTTCTGCTGTGCTCCACTTTGTGCTGGAGTGGGCTCTTTAGTCCTCTGTCCCCTTCACCTGCTATTCTCTTTCTCCTGTTCTGCATGTGTCTTAGAAGGCTGATGCGAGTTCTTCAAAGCTTTTTAAAATTGAGTGCCTCGAATTTTGGAACAGTAGATTGATTAATTTTCAAAGACTACTGAGAGAGAGTGTGTTTTATTCTCATTACTATCATCTGATTAACAAAGATTGAGGGATTTAACAAGTCACGGTTTCAAACATCTATCAATTTGCCTAAGTTGTAGGTTAAAAAGAAAGTTAATCTGTTTTCTGTAGATTTCTGAGTTTAACACCTTTTTTCTAAAATAGTTCTCTGAGCGTACCTTGAAAAGCTCCTCACTTGTCTGGTATGTGAGAGGATGATTTAATAGTCCATATTAGTTAAATTTTCTATATTACCAAAGCTGACTGCAATATGTGTCAAAACTTTTTCTTGTTTTAGCATCTTAAATGAAATTCTTTTTTAGAAGATCACGCAGTTGCAGGCTGTTAAAGATCAAAAAAATCTCAAATGGAATTTTAAGAAAGATGCTTCATGTGTCCAGAGCATTAGCATTTAGTAGATGCAAAGGTGGCCAGTTCTGGAACACACAGTGAGCGGTTTTCACCGCTCGTGTCAGGCACTTACGGAACTTCTAGAAATACAGGCTCAGGCTCAACCCTCAGGCGCATAAACTCAGATTTATTTGCTAGTTCTCTGGGAGATTTTGGTCTTCTAAACTTTGAAAACAACTGACCAGATACTTGTGGTGAGAAAGTCTGTAGCTTTTCCCAGTGGCCACACCAGGGAGTAACTTATACTGAGCTTGGCCAAGTGAAACTCCCAGTGGTTCTTCTGTCGGTTTCCAGGTCCTCACATTCAGCACTTACTTAGTTGATTTTTATTAGCTTAAAGACAGGATTTTATATTTCTTCTTCTTGTTATTGTATCTTATTTATTCTGGTCCATTCTGTTTGTTTTACTTTGTTTTTAATTTAAACTCTATCAGCTAGAAAATAATACACAGCTAACTCTTGAACAGCAGGGGTTTGAACTGCATGGGTCCATCTTACACGCAGATTTTTTCCAACAAATATATACAGTACTACACGATCCGAGGTTGGCTGAATCTGAGGATGTGGAACCTCGGATACAGAGGGCCAACTGTGGGACTTGGGTACCTGCAGACTTTGGTATCCCGGGCAGGTCCCAGAACCAGTCCTCTGTGGATGCTGAGGGACCACTGTACTTAGCAGACCCTCAACGAGCTCGTATTGTTTTTTAGACACATTGATCTACCCTTTCTTTAAGTGAATAAGCTTTATTTTTGTGGAGCAGTTTTAGGATCACAGCAGTACTGAGCAGGAGGTATAGAGAGATCCCGGGTGCCCTCTGCCCCACACTTGCTCAGCTGTCCCCATGTCAGCATGGCCCGCAGCAGAGGGCTTGTCCCTATGAGCTGAGGATGTGCTGTCTGCCGCTGTTGGGTGTAGCCAGTTGTGGATATCATTTCTGTCCCGGAATGATGGTGCTCGTGAGCTCACTGTGTTGTTGCAGATTCTCCATCTGCGGGATCTGTCCAGCTTGATGGAGGTGGAGTCCAGCAGTGGAGTCAGCACTTCTCCTTGCAATTCTGTCAGGTTTTCCCTGATGTGTTTTGATGCTCTGTTGTTAAGTGCATACGCATTACAGATGGTGATGTCTTCTTGGAGTATTCACCCCTTATCGTTACGTAATGCCCCTTTTTATCCTGCATAAGCTCCCATTCTCTGAACTCTGCTCTGTCTGAAAGTAACATAGATACTCCCACTTTCTTTGATTTGTGTTAGCATGGTGTATCTTTCTCTGTCTTTACTTTCAATCCATATGTGTCTTTAAAGTGGCTTTGTTGTATACAACATACGGTTGGGTCTTGATTTTGATTTTGATCCATTCTGACAATCTATTTTTAATTGGTGACCACTGACGTTTAAAGTAATGATTGATATAGTTGGATTAATGGCTGCCATATTTTTTACTGTTTTTTATTTGTTGCCCTTATTCTTTGTTTCTGTGTTTTTGTCTTCCACACATTTTCTGCCTTTTGTGGTTTTAACTGAGCATTTTATATGATTCCATTTTTTTCTCTTCTTAGCATATCTATTGTATTTCTTTTGTTACTTTTTAAATTAGTTTTATTTTTTAAAGAGTTTTCACTATATATGTACAACTAATCCAACTCTCTTTTCAAATCACCACATCACACATAAGTAATGCAAGTACCTTATAATAACGAATATTTCTACTTCCCTTGTATCATTCTGTCATTCATTTCATTTATACTTAAGACTATATAACCACACACAGTGTGTGTGTACATAAACATGCATAACAGAATACACTGTTCCCATTACTTTGAACAAACTGTTATCTGTCAGATTAGTTATGAATAAGGAAAATAAAAGTTTTTATATTACCTTTCCTTATCATTCTCTGATGTTCAAATTTTCTTTGGGTAGATCTGAATTTCTGGTTTGTATCATTTTATTTCTCTTTGAAGAACTTCTTTTAATGTTTCTTGCCCTGCAGGTCTGGCAACAGATTACCTGAATTTTTGTTTGTCAGAGAAAATCCTTATTTCTCCTCTTTTGAAGGAGAATTTTGCAGGGTACAGAATTCTGGGTTTGAGGGATTTTTTCTCTCAACAGTTTAACTGTTTCACTCCACTCTCTTCTTGCACAATTTCTGAGGATAGGTTAGATATAATTATTTTCTTTGCTTCTCTGTAGGTAAGGTGTTTCCCCTTTGGCTTCTTTCAAGATTTTTCTTTGTTATTGATTTTCTGAAGTATGAATATATTATGCCTAGCTGCCTTTTTTTGGCATTTATCCTGCTTGGTGTTCTCTGAGCTTCCTGGGTCTGTGGTTTGGTGTCTGACATTAATTTGGGGGAAATTCTCTGTCATTATTGCTTCTGTTTCTTTCTCTCTCTCTCCTCCTTCTGGTATTCCCATTCTCATATGTTACACCTTTCATAGTTGTTCACGGTTCTTGGCTATTCTGTTCTTGTTGTTTTTCCTTTTGTTTTTTTGGGTTTGAAGTTTCTATTGACATATCCTCAAGCACAGAGATCTTTTCCTCAGCCGTGTCTGCTAATAAGCCCATCAAAGGCATTCTTCATTTGTCTTACAGTGTTTGCATCTCTTTTTGATTCTTCCTTAGAATTTCCATCTGTCTGCTTACATTACACATCTGTTCTTGCATGTTGTCTACTTTTTCCAGTAGAGCCCTCAGCATATTAATCATAGTTAATTTAGATTCCCAGTCTGATAACTCCAGTATCCCTGCCTTATCTGGCTCTAATTCTGACACGTTTTCAGTCTCTTCACACTGTTATTTTTTGTTGAAAGGTAGACGTGAGGAACTCCAGTACGTAGGCCTGTAGTGATGCGGTGGTGAGCAGGGGGGGTGCCTATAGTGTTGGATTGGGTAATTGGGTCTCAGTGTTCAGTGAGCCTGTGGCTGTGGGCTGTGAACTTCAACAGTGATTCTCAGCTTCCTCCCTTTGGGGGGACAGGATGGCCAGAGGAGGCTGGAGCTGGGCATTTCTCTTGCCCCAGGTAGGTCCGGCTCTGGTAAAATAGTTTCTCCTGGCCTTGCTAAGAAGAGCAGAGTGCTCCAGAGTATTTAAAATGGTACCTGTGCTTACCCCCGTGCTGGAGCATGAGGGGATTTCTCTGTTACTTGCTGTGAGCACCTGGTAGAGCCCCTGAAGTTCAGCCTCAAAGTGTGGCCCTCCTCTGACTGGTCTCCCCGGACCTTCTAACTTTCAGACTTGTCCACACAGAGACTCCAGAAATTTGTCAGTTACAGGTTAGGTTTTCCTACCCCAGTGCTGGTTCCTACAGAGATTTCTGCTCTGGTTTGTTGTGATTCTCTGTGTCTGCCTCTCCCTCCAATTTTGGGGACAGTGGTTTGCCCTGTGACCTCATTTCTTTGACAGATCTGAGAGGAGTTGTTGATTTTTCAGTCTGTTCAGCTTTTTACTTTTAGGATGGAGTGACAACTTCTAAGCTCTTTCTGTGCCAGAATGCAAACCAGAAGTCTCTATCCTTTTAGATTTGTGTAGTTTGCAAACCTCTGTAGTCCCTAGGTTGACCTATTTCATTAACCAGCACTGCCTGGAATTGGGTTGTTCAGCCAGTCATGAGTTGATGTAGGTAGAACTATATTCCACACTGTTTATCCATCCCTTCCACAAATGTGTGCTGGGAAGTTCTGTTCAACACTTGGCTGGAATCAGCATTAGTTGTGTCTACATTCACTTCATCTTCAGTTACCTTGTGAGTCTAGCCCTTTCCAGTTTGGAAGATTGTTCCCTTTGATGTGGAAGATAGAAACAAAGTAGGAGTTGTCAAGTTCTGTTTTCTTTCTGTCATTTGTCAAAATAACACCAGCTTCCCTGCTTCTGAGGTGGTTTGTTTCTTCTGTTTTTTTTTTTTTTAAACATCTTTATTGGAGTATAATTGCTTTACAATGGTGTATTAGTTTCTGCTTTATAACAAAATGAGTCAGTTATACATATACATATGTTCCCATAACTCTTCCCTCTTGCATCTCCCTCCCTCCCACCCTCCCTATCCCACCCCTCTAGGTGGTCACAAACCACTGAGCTGATCTCCCTGTGCTATGCAGCTGCTTCCCACTAGCTATCTATTTTACGTTTGGTAGTGTATATATGTCCATGCCACTCTCTCACTTTGTCACAGCTTACCCTTCTCCCTCCCCATATCCTCAAGTCCATTCTCTAG
Organism: Balaenoptera borealis; assembly: GCF_965194805.1. NCBI lineage: Eukaryota > Metazoa > Chordata > Mammalia > Artiodactyla > Balaenopteridae > Balaenoptera > Balaenoptera borealis. The sequence goes on along the minus strand of NC_138869.1, from coordinate 64,568,574 downwards.
TAGGTCTCTGTCTTTATTCCCGTCTTACCCCTAGGTTCTTCATGACCTTTTTTTTTTTTTTTCTTAGATTCCATATATATGTGTTAGCATACGGTATTTGTTTTTCTCTTTCTGACTTACTTCACTCTGTATGACAGACTCTAACTCCATCCACCTCACTACAAATACCTCCATTTCATTTCTTTTTATGGCTGAGTAATATTCCATTGTATATATGTGCCACATCTTCTTTATCCATTCATCCGATGATGGACACTTAGGTTGCTTCCATGTCCTGGCTATTGTAAATAGAGCTGCAGTGAACATTTTGGTACATGACTCTTTTTGAATTATGGTTTTCTTAGGGTATATGCCCAGTAGTGGGATTGCTGGGTCATATGGTAGTTCTATTTTCAGTTTTTTAAGGAAACTCCATACTGTTCTCCATAGTGGCTATATCAATTTACATTCCCACCAACAGTGCAAGAGTGTTCCCTTTTCTCCACATCCTCTCCAGCATTATTGTTTCTAGATTTTTTGATGATGGCCATTCTGACCGGTGTGAGATGATATCTCATTGTAGTTTTGATTTGCATTTCTCTATTGATTAATGATGTTGAGCATTCTTTCATGTGTCTGTTGGCAATCTGTATATCTTCTTTGGAGAAATGTCTATTTAGGTCTTCTGCCCATTTTTGGATTGGGTTGTTTGTTTTTTTGTTATTGAGCTGCATGAGCTGCTTGTAAATCTTGGAGATTAATCCTTTGTCAGTTGCTTCATTTGCAAATATTTTCTCCCATTCTGAGGGTTGTCTTTTGGTCTTGTTTATGGTTTCCTTTGCTGTGCAAAAGCTTTTAAGTTTCATTAGGTCCTTTTTGTTTATTTTTGTTTTTATTTCCAATTCTCTAGGAGGTGGGTCAAAAAGGATTTTGCTGTGATTTATGTCATAGAGTGTTCTGCCTATGTTTTCCTCTAAGAGTTTGATAGTGTCTGGCCTTACATTTAGGTCTTTAATCCATTTTGAGTTTATTTTTGTGTATGGTGTCAGGGAGTGTTCTAATTTCATACTTTTACATGTACCAGTCCAGTTTTCCCAACACCACTTATTGAAGAGGCTGTCTTTTCTCCACTGTATATGCTTGCCTCCTTTATCAAAGATAAGGTGACCATATGTGTGTGGGTTTATCTCTGGGCTTTCTATCCTGTTCCATTGATCTATGTTTCTGTTTTTGTGCCAGTACCAAACTGTCTTGATTACTGTAGCTTTGTAATATAGTCTGAAGTCAGGGAGCCTGATTCCTCCAGCTCCATTTTTCGTTCTCAAGATTGCTCTGGCTATTCGGGGTCTTTTGTGTTTCCATACAAATTGTGAAATTTTTTGTTCTAGTTCTGTGAAAAATGCCAGTGGTAGTTTGATAGGGCTTGCATTGAATCTGTAGATTGCTTTGGGTAGTAGTGTCATTTTCACAATGTTGATTCTTCCAATCCAAGAACATGGTATATCTCTCCATCTATTCATAACATCTTTAATTTCTTTCATCAGTGTCTTATAATTTTCTGCATACAGGTCTTTTGTCTCCTTAGGTAGGTTTATTCCTAGATGTTTTATTCTTTTTGTTGCAATAGTAAACGGGAGTGTTTCCTTAATTTCACTTTCAGATTTTTCATCATTAGTGTATAGGAATGCAAGAGATTTCTGTGCATTAATTTTGTATCCTGCTACTTTCCCAAATTCATTGATTAGCTCTAGTAGTTTTCTGGTAGCATCTTTAGGATTCTCTATGTATAGTATCATGTCATCTGCAAACAGTGACAGCTTTACTTCTTTTCTGATTTGGATTCCTTTTCTTTCTTTTTCTTCTCTGGTTGCTGTGGCTAACACTTCCAAAACTATGTTGAATAATAGTGGTGAGAGTGGGCAACCTTGTCTTGTTCCTGATCTTAGTGGAAATGGTTTCAGTTTTTCACCATTGAGGACAATGTTGGCTGTGGGTTTGTCATATATGGCCTTTATTATGTTGAGGTAAGTTCCCTCTATGCCTACTTTCTGCGGGGCTTTTATCATAAATGGGTGTTGAATTTTGTCAAAAGCTTTCTCTGCATCTATTGAGATGATCATATGGTTTTTCTCCTTCAATTTGTTAATATGATGTATCACGTTGATTGATTTGCGTATATTGAAGAATCCTTGCATTCCTGGAATAAACCCCACTTGATCGTGGTGTATGATCCTATTAATGTGCTGTTGGATTCTGTTTGCTAGTATTTTGTTGAGGATTTTTGCATCTATGTTCATCAGTGATATTGGCCTGTAGTTTTCTTTCTTTGTGACATCTTTGTCTGGTTTTGGTATCACGGTGATGGTGGCCTCTTAGAATGAGTTTGGGAGTGTTCCTCCCTCTGCAATATTTTGGAAGAGTTTGAGAAGGATAGGTGTTAGCTCTTCTCTAAATGTTTGGTAGAATTCGCCTGTGAAGCCATCTGGTCCTGGGCTTTTGTTTGTTGGAAGGTTTTTAATCACAGTTTCAATTTCAGTGCTTGTGATTGGTCTGTTCATATTTTCTATTTCTTCCTGGTTCAGTCTCGGCAGGTTGTGCATTTCTAAGAATCTGTCCATTTCTTCCAGGTTGTCCATTTTATTGGCATAGAGTTGCTTGTAGTAATCTCATGATCGTTTGTATTTCTGCAGTGTCAGTGGTTACTTCTCCTTCTTCATTTCTAATTCTATTGATTTGAGTCTTCTCCCTTTTTCTCTTGATGAGTCTGGCTAATGGTTTATCAATTTTGTTTATCTTCTCAAAGAACCAGCTTTTAGTTTTATTGATCTTTGCTATTGTCTCCTTCATTTCTTTTTCATTTATTTCTGACCTGATCTTTATGATTTCTTTCCTTCTGCTAGCTTTGGGGTTTTTTTGTTCTTCTTTCTGTATTTGCTTTAGGTGCTAGGTTAGGTTGTTTATTCGAGATGTTTTCTGTTTCTTGATGTAGGCTTCTATTGCTATAAACTTCCCTCTTAGCACTGCTTTTGCTGCATCCCATAGGTTTGGGGTCGTGTCTCCATTGTCATTTGTTTCTAGGTATTTTTTGATTTCCGCTTTGATTTCTTCAGTGATCACCTTGTTGTTAAGTAGTGTATTGTGTAGCCTCCATGTGTTTGTATTTTTTAGAGATCTTTTCCTGTACTTGATATCTAGTCTCATAGCGTTGTGGTCGGAAAATATACTTGATACGATTTCAATTTTCTTAAATTTACGAAGGCTTGATTTGTGACCCAGGATATGATCTATCCTGGAGAATGTTCCATGAGCACTTGAGAAAAATGTGTATTCTGTTGTTTTTGGGTGGAATGTCCTATAAATATCCATTAAGTCCATCTTGTTAAATGTATCATTTAAAGCTTGTGTTTCCTTATTTATTTTCATTTTGGATGATCTGTCCATTGGTGAAAGTGGGGTGTTAAAGTCCCCTACTATGATTGTGTTACTGTTGATTTCCCCTTTTATGGCTGTTTGTATTTGCCTTATGTATTGAGGTGCTCCTGTGTTGGGTGCATAAATATTTACAATTGTTATACCTTCCTCTTGGATCGATCCCTTGATCATTATATAGTGTCCTTCTTTGTCTCTTGTAATAGTCTTTATTTTAAAGTCTATTTTGTCTGATATGAGAATTGCTACTCCAGCTTTCTTTTGATTTCCATTTGCATGGAATATCTTTTTCCATCCTCTCACTTTCAGTCTGTATGTGTCCCTAGGTCTGAAGTGGGTCTCTTGTAGACAGCATATATATGGGTCTTGTTTTTGTATCCATTCAGCCGGTCTATGTCTTTTGGTGGGAGCATTTAATCCATTTACATTTAAGGTAATTATCGATAGGTTTGTTCCTATTCCCATTTTCTTAATTTTTTTGGGTTTGTTATTGTAGGTCTTTTCCTTCTCTTGTGTTTCTTGCCTAGAGAAGTTCCTTTCGTATTTGTTGTAAAGCTGGTTTGGTGGTGCTGAACTCTCTCAGCTTTTGCTTGTCTGTAAAGGTTTTAATTTCTCCATCAAATCTGAATGAGATCCTTGACGGGTAGAGTAATCTTGGTTATAGGTTTTTCTCCTTCATCACTTTAAATATGTCCTGCCACTCCCTTCTGGCTTGCAGAGTTTCTGCTGAAAGAACAGCTGTTAACCTTATGGGGATTCCCATAAGGAATTGTGGGAATTGTGTGTTATTTGTTGTTTTTCCCTTGCTGCTTTTCATATTTGTTCTTTGTATTTAATTTTTGATAGTTTGATTAACATGTGTCTTGGCGTGTTTCTCCTTGGATTTTTTCCTGTATTGGACTCTCTGTGCTTCCTGGACTTGATTAACTATTTTCTTTCCCATGTTAGGGAAGTTTTCAACTATAATCTCTTCAAATATTTTCTCAGTCCCTTTGTTTTTCTCTTCTTCTTCTGGGACCCCTATAATTCGAATGTTGGTGCGTTTATTGTTGTGCCAGAGGTCCCTGAGATTGTCCTCAGTTCTTTTTATTCTTTTTTTTTTAATTCTGCTCTGCAGTAGTTATTGTCACTATTTTATCTTCCAGGTCACTTATCCGTTCTTCTGCCTCAGTTATTCTGCTATTGATCCCTTCTAGAGTATTTTTAATTTCATTTATTGTGTTGTTCATCATTGCTTGTTTCCTCTTTAGTTCTTCTAGGTCCTTGTTAAATGTTTCTTGCGTTTTCTCTATTCTATTTCCAAGATTTTGGATCATCTTTACTATCATTCTGAATTCTTTTTCAGGTAGACTGCCTATTTCCTCTTCATTTTTTATGTTTGGTGAATTTTTCCCTTGCTCCTTCATCTGCTGTGTGTTTTTCTGTCTTCTCATTTTGCTTATCTTACTGTGTTTGGAGTCTCCTTTTCGCAGACTGCAGGTTCATAGTTCCCGTTGTTTTTGGTGTCTGTCCCCAGTGGCTAAGGGTTGGTTTGGTGGGTTGTGTAGGTTTCCTGGTGGAGGGGACTAGTGCCTGTGTTCTGGTGGATGATTCTGGATCTTGTCTTTCTGGTGGGCAGGTCCACGTCTGGTGGTGTGTTTTGGGGTGTCTGTGGCCTTATTATGATTTTAGGCAGCCTCTCTGCTAATGGATGGGGCTATGTTCCTTTCTTGCTATTTGTCTGGCATAGGGTGTCCAGCACTGTAGGTTGCTGGTCGTTGAGTGAAGCTGGGACTTGGTGTTGAGATGGAGATCTCTCGGAGATTTTCCCTGTTTGATATTACATGGAGCTGGGAGGTCTCTTGTGGACCAGTGTCCTGAAGTTGGCCCTCCCACCTCAGAGGCACAGCACTGACTCCTGGCTGGAGCACCAAGATCCTTTCATCCACACAGCTCAGAATAAAAGGGAGAAAAAATAGAAAGAAAGAAAGAAAGAAAGAGGATAAAATAAAATAAAATCAAATAAAGTAAGATAAAATAAAATAGTTATTAAAATAAAAAAATAAAATATTATTATGAAAAAATATTTTTTAAAGTAAAAAAAAAAAAAGATAAAACGAACGGACGGACAGAACCCTAGGACAAATAGTTAAAGCAAAGCTATACAGACAAACTCTCACACAGAAGCATACACATACACACTCACAAAAAGAGGAAAAGGGAAAAAAATAATATATCTTGCTCCCAGAGTCCACATCCTCAATTTGGGATGATTTGTTGTCTATTCAGGTATTCCACAGATGCAGGGTACATCAAGTTGACTGTGGAGCTTTAATCCGCTGCTTCTGAGGCTGCTGGGAGAGATTTCCCTTTCTCTTCTTTGTTTGCACAGCTCCCAGGTTCAGCTTTGGATTTGGCCCCGCCACTGCGTGTAGGTCGCCTGAGGGTGTCTGTTCTTGGCTCAGACAGGACGGGGTTAAAGGAGCAGCTGCTTCGGGGGCTCTGGCTCACTAGGCGGTGGGGAGGGAGGGGTACGGAATGCAGGGCTAGCCTGCGGCCTCAGAGGCCGGCGTGACGTTGCACCAGCCTGAGGAGCGCCGTGCGTTCTCCCGGGGAAGTTGTCCCTGGATCACGGGAGCCTGGCCGTGGCGGGCTGCACAGGCTCCCGGGAGGGGCATTGTGGATAGTGACCTGTGGTCGCACACAGGCTTCTTGGTGGCGGCAGCAGCAGTCTTAGCGTTTCATGCCCGTCTCTGGGGTCTGCGCTGATAGCCGCGGCTCGCGCCCGTCTCTGGAGCTCCTTTAAGCAGCGCTCTGAATCCCCTCTCCTCGCGCACCAGGAAACAAAGAGGGAAGAAAAAGTCTCTTGCCTCTTCGGCAGGTCCAGACCTTTTCCAGGACTCCCTCCCTGCTAGCTGTGGTGCACTAACCCCTTCAGGCTGTGTGCACGCAGCCAACCCCAGTCCTCTCCCTGGGATCCAACAGAAGCCCGAACCTCAGCTCCCAGCCCCCGCCTATCCCAGCGGGTGAGCAGACAAGCCTCTCGGGCTGGTGAGTGCTGGTCGGCACCGATCCTCTGTGCAGGAATCTCTCCGCTTTGCCCTCCGCACCCCTGTTGCTGCACTCTCCTCCGTGGCTCCGAAGCTCTCCCCTCCGCCACCCACAGTCTCCACCTGCGAAGGGGCTTCCTAGTGTGTGGAAAACTTTCCTCCTTCACAGCTCCCTCCCACTGGTGCAGGTCCCATCCCTATTCTTTTGTCTCTTTTTTTTCTTTTTTCTTTTGCCCTACCCAGGTACGTGGGGAGTTTCTTGCCTTTTGGGAGGTCTGAGGTCTTCTGCCTGCGTTCAGTGGGTGTTCTATAGAAGCAGTTCCACGTGTAGATGTATTTCTGATGTATCTGTGGGGAGGAAGGTGATCTCCACTTCTTACTCTTCTGCCATCTTCTCCTCGAGCCCCGTGTTTCTTCTGTTTTCTTCTTCTTGTTTGCATAGCTTTCAAAGACTTTTTTGTGATCTTTGGTTTTTTGTCAGTCTTCAGTTTCTTCTTGGCTTTGCCCTTTCTGACCCTTTTCATGACAGGTATAGCCATTATTTCAAATGCAATTTGGACAGTTCAATTAATCTGTCTCTTTTTGGTGTCCTTTAATAATTCTGGGCTTAACTAAGCCTCATTTCTTTCTCATTGGGACCCTTTGCCATTTCATCATATGACTTTTTTTAGAGTAATAATGTTGGCTAACCCATGTTGGGTGCTTGTTAGCTAGTAGCATAATTAAAAGTGCTTCCTCCTCCTAGTGAGTGGGCAGCCTTGCCTGAGAATGCTGGAATGTTTTATGTAACTCTTGAGGCTGTAGTGCCCTGATAACCGAGCAGCTCAGTCGTCATTTAGATAAAGAGAGGAAAGCAGTTGCACCCATGGGCAATTAACTTTTTTATTAATAAGCTGTTAGACAATTAAGGGACGCTCAGACAGTCTTTTGAGTGTGGTGTTGTATTATGTCCGGGTGAATAACCTTGCTGCTGTGCTGCTTGTCGTTGTCAGGGTGCCCCTTCCGGCACAGCGATCCCGAGCTGCTGAGACAGAAGCTGCAGGCGTACAAGATCCCTCCCTCAGGGATCAACCAGGTAGGTCGGACCCTGCCCTGCAGCCTCAGTAATGAGACAGTGGACAGGCCCTTCAGTTTCATGTCATGTTCTTGCAGCGACACGGTGTACTACCTGCTGGGCCTCATGCCAAACATCCTGTCTTCTAGGTGAATTAAGCTAAAGCTTTGGCTTTTCTGCTTTAGACTCCTTGGAAATTCTAGTTCTTCTGTCTGCTAGGCTGCATTTTTATGTAATAACAGAAACTGAAAACCTTTTTTTTTCTCTCATTTTGTTTTACTGTCTCAATGGGGGCATTTTAAAAAATAAGTTTTTAGAGGAATGCATTGAAGCTTATTAATGAGGCTGAAAATCGATGATATCATTTCATTTTGGAGACTTTGTGCTGCAGGGAAGTTGAAGGAGAAGATAACGCAGTATGGACTGGCTGGGCGTTCTCATTTACTACGTCAGATCCACACTTACGAGGATAATTCATCAGGTCGAACAGTTTATCAAACTACTTTGCCTCGTAAACCACTTAGATAAAAAAAGAAATGCTCAAATGTAAAACCAAATATTTAAGAGTATATCGTTTAATAAACATGCTTTTAAAAAACTTGTGACCTCACAGAGATACTGTCTCTAGTGTGCTTTGTAAGTTGGCTTGGATTTTGAAGGAGTTCAAGAGGAGCTTCTGCTTCCTTAGCTGAAAAAGAACAATATCTATTTTAGAGCCAGAACATCTAAATCATTATATGTCAATTTTTTTTTCTTGAAAAAAAAATTATTCTAGAAAACTCTACTGCTTCTACTGCATCCAGAGTACATATTGAGTTTATTCAATTCAGTTCAAATCTTACGGTTTTTCCGTCCTCTGGGGAAGGCAGTGCTCAAGGTGCTCTTTGCAAATGCTAAGAAGATTCAGATATAAACCCTGCTCCTTCATAACCAGAATCTGGAGGGAAACATGTGCCGAGTGTAATGAGAGAGGCACACATAGAGTATCTCGGCTCTTCTGAAGATGGGGGATGGCTACCAGATTGGGAGGCTGAGGATCACTTCCTGGAAGAGACGCTCTGTGAATTGGGCCTTGAGTGTATGGGGGGTGGTTAAAAAGAGAGAAAGTGTGAATAAAAGACAGTAAGTGTATAGGATTACTAGCATTTCAAGCTTATGGTATTGGTGGCACCAGTACATCAACATTAATAGGCAACCTAAAAGAAGTTGTTCGTTTGAGAGATTAGGTTTGGAGCTGGGACAGTTAAATGGCAGACAGAATGTGGATTTGTCAGTGCATTAGAGAAGTTCCAGCTGGAAATCTGATGTTCTTTAGGGTTAGAATTGTAGAACTGTGGGATTGGAAGGGACATTAGAAGAGATCTCTTCACTTTTGTGGAGTTGTGGGGTGTTACATGCCCTTGGGTGCACAGCAGCTAAGTCAGTGGAAACAGAAATGGAAGCCAGGCCTTCTGACTCCACTTTTTTTTCTCAACCCCAGTTTACTTTAGAGCTGATTATCGTGAGTTTTCTGTGGGAGAGGAGAACAAATAATGGAGAAGGGGGGGTAGGGAGTCAAAAGCCAGGACTCAGAACGGAATCTTGGCTGATGCTTCCCTTTGTCAGACAGTAGAAGGACAGAGCAGAAATGGGGGGAGAGGGAGGGAGTACTTTAGGGAAGTGCAGTGTACAAAAGTCGGGAGAGGAGTGTGAGAGGAGGTATGGCCCACAGGGTCCTACGTAGCTGAGGGACTGGGTGGGATTAGGACTGAGAGGTGACTGGATTTGGTGAGAGGCGTCAGTGTCCTGGGGGAAACCAGAGCAAGATCACAGTCACTTAAAGACGAATGAATGAGACAGTGGCTTGGACCTGCAGACAGTGAGCATGTTTCACAGAAGGTGCTAGTGAAAGGGGTGTTGGCGCTATCAGCGTAAGCCTCGTGGGTGGTTTGTTTGCGTGTTTGGGGCCAGAGGAGACCTGAGCCTGTTTGTAGGAAGAGGAGAAAAGAACCCATCAGAGAGGGTGGGCTTGATAAAGATAGAGGCAAAGATGATCCCTCTCTAACCGAGCAGAATTAGCTTATGTGTCCATTACACCATGACCACAGTGTACACGCCTTTGCTCCTTTTCTTTTTCTCCAGTTTTCTTGAGACAAGATTGACATACAGCACTGTATAAGGTGTGCAGCACAGTGCTCTGACTTACATACATCATGAAGTGATGACCACAATAAGATTAGCAAACATCCATCATCTCATATAGATACAAAAGTAAAGGAACAGAAAAAAGTATATTTTTTCCTCATAATGAAAACTCTTTATTTTCACATGTAACGCACAGCAGTGTTAATTATGTTTATCATGTTCTACATTATATCCTCAGTAATTATTTATCTTATAACTGGGAGTTTCTACCTTTTGATTGACTGCCTTCATCCAGTTCCCCCTCCCACAACCCCACTTCTGAAAACCACAAGTCTGACCCTTTTTTCTGTGAGTTTGTTTGTTGGTTGGTTGCTTTTTGAAGTATAATTGACTTACAATGCCATGTTAGTTCCCGATACACAACATAGTGGTTCGATATTTCTTTATCTTTCAAATAATCACGATGATAACTCTAGTTACCATCTGTCACCACACAAAGATATTACATAGTTATTGACTATATTCCCCACACTGTACGTATCATCCCTGTGACTCATTTATTTTATAACTTAAAGTTTGTACCTCTTAATCTCCCTCATCTGTGTCTCTCCTCCCCTCAACCCGCTCCCCTCTGGTAACCACCTGTTTGTTCTGTGTATCTATGACTCTGTTTGTGTTTGGTTATGTTCGTTCATTTGTTTTGTTTTTTTAGATTCCACATACAGGTGAAGTCATATAGTATTCATCTTTCTCTGTATGACTTGCTTCACTAAGTATAATTTTGTCTTGGTCCATCCATGTTGTCCCAAATGGCAATATTTCATTCTTTTTTATGGCTGAATAATATTCCATTGTATATATGTACCACATCTTCTTTGTCCGTTCATCTGTTGATGGGCACTTCATGAAGAATCACTTTCTAAAAAATATAGGCTATTATCATGTTTATCAAGAAGAGTAATGATTTTATTTAACAGTAGTGACTATGTATGTACATTCTTACCTTTGACTCCATTGTACTCCTCCATTTATGCTCAATCCACAAGTAGATTCCTTACTTAGTTGGTGTGATAGTAATTTCCACGTCACCCTTTGGACCTGCATTGTAACTATTTGTCTGAGATGAACACAGATGCAGAGTGCATGTGGGCAAGCTGTAAATAATATTTTGCTTTCATTTAGTGTCTTTATTGAGTGGCTTTTCAATAGAGTGAAGCCAGCTCGGGAGCTGTGTTCTAAAGGGAAGAAAGTTGATGAATGAAAAATCCATGTAAAACATCTTGATGAGTACGTAGTTGCAGGCTGACATAAGTGCAAATTAGACCTTAAAAACTCCAAGTGCATATTAAAATACTGAAAGAAAGTCAAGAAAAATATCATTTAAATGCATTTAAGGTAAAACTCAATGGAGCTACTTTTATTTCAGAGAAAAACTACTTGAAAAAGATACCTTCAACATTAAGAAATACTTAGATCTTAATAATCAGAATTTTGATGATCAGAAGAGAGATAATTGTGACTTAATTGGCATCACCTACTTTTTAAAGAAGCATATTTATAGGATCACATTTCATCATCCTTTTTGAATGAGCTTGGTATCCAGCTTAGGAAGACCGGAACTGAACAACAATAAAACCAAAGATGATGGGCAGTCCTGCATTTATTCCTCAGCCCTCCCCCAAAAGAGAAAAATATGGAGGTCAGGTCACCAGCAAGACATCAGAATCCTAAGTGTTCATACCCCAACAACATAGCTTAAACACACACGTAGTAAGAACAAAGAGAACTGAGTAGAGAACCAGACAAATCCACAGTTACATTTGGAGACTTGAGCACTCCTCTTTCAGTAATTACTAGAATAAGCAGACAGAGAACGAGTAGGGATGTAGAAGACTTCAGCTATAAACATACTGCCCCACAGCAGGTGAATACACACTCACCCACATAGGTCACATTCTGGGTCTTAAAAAATCCATTACAAAATTTAAATGAATTGAAATCAGACAAAGTACGTTCTATGACTGTAACCAGTACAATAAGGGAAGAAAAAGAAATAGAAGGCAGATTAGAAGGGGAGAAAGAAAACCTTCCTCTAATCTCAGACAATGTGATTATCTATGAAAAAAAATGTCAAAGAACCTACCAAAATGCTATTATAACTAATAGATTGCAGGGTACTAAGTCAGTATACAAAAATCAATTATATTTCTTCCAAAGAACAACTGGAAATTTAAAATTTTTTAAATTATCATATGCAATAGTACCAAAAAGACAAATGTTTTTTATATGTTTTATGTACAGAATATGTGCAAGATCTTTATGCTGAGACATTGATGAAAACAGTCAAAGAACAGAGTTAGAGGTACACACTACCTGATTTCAGACTTACTGTAGGGCTACTGTAATCAAGACAGTGTGGTTCTAGGGAAATGATAAACATAGAGATCAACTGGACAGTTATAAAAAGTCCAGAAACAGACCCACATATATATGGGCACTGGATTTTTAAATAAAGGTGCCAGAGCAATTCAATAGGAAAAGAATATTTTCCAACAAGTAGTTCTAGAAAAACTGAAAGTCCATATGTCAAAAAAAAAAAAAAAACAAAACCTAGACACATACCTCATACCTTTAAAACAATTAATTTGAAGTGGGTCATAGATCTAAATGCAAAATGTAAACCTTCCAGGAGAAAACAAGAAAATCTAAATTACCTTGGATTCGGTATGTTCAGTGAAAGAAAATGTTGATAAATTAGACTTTATCAAAATTAAAACTTTGGTCTGCAGAAACACTGTTAAGAGAATAATAAAATAGCCATAGACTGGAAGAAAAATATTTGCAAATCGTGTATTTCATAAAGTACTTGTATCCAGAATTATAAAGATATAAAGTCCTCTCAAAGCTCAATAATCAGAAAACAGTTTTTTAAGTGAGTAAAAAGTTTGAACAGACATTTCACCAAATATTTGAATAATAAACACATGAAAAAAATGTTCAGCATTAGGTATTAGGGAAATACGATTTTAAAAGTATACGTCAATTAGAATTGGTCTAATTAAAAAAAAACAACAACCTAACAATACCAAGTGCTGGTGAGGATGCAGAGTGACTGGAAGTCTCATTCTTGCTGGGGGCCCACATGGTAGAGCTGTTGTGAAAGCAGCTGGCAATTTCTTATAAAGTTACATTTGCACATACTGTTTGAGCTAGTTACATCACTACTAGATAATTATACCATTGAAATAAAAGCCTTAAGTCCACACAGAAACCTGTACATAAGGGTTTATAGTGGCTTTATTCTAATTCCCCCAAACTGGAAAAAACCCAGTGTCCTTCAGCATGTGGTTGGATAAACAAATTGTGTTATACCTCATTTTATTGTGCTTCACTTTTTTGTGCTTCACAGATATTGTATTTTCTTAACAAATGAAGGTTTGTGGCAACCCTGCGTCAAGCAAGTCTGTCAGTGCCATTTTTCCAACAGCATTTGCTCAGTTCGTATCTCTGTGTCAGATTTTGGTAGTTCTTGCAATATTTCAAACTTTTTCATTATTATTATATTTGTTATGGGTGATCTATGAGCGGTGATCTTTGATGTTACTATTGTAATTTTGGGAGGCACCACGAACTGCACCCCTGTAAGATGACAACCTTAATCGGTATATGTCGTGTGTGTTCTGACTGCTCCGCTGACCGGCCGTTCCCTCATCTTTCTTCCTCTCCTCTGGCCTCCCTATTCCCTGAGACACAACAATATTGAAATTAGGCCAGTTAAGAACCCCATAATGGCCTCCAAGTGTTCAAGTAAAAGGAAGAGTCAAACCTCTCTCACTTTAAATCTAAAGATTAAGTTTAGTGAGGAAGGCATGTCAAAAACCAAGACAGGCTGAAAGCTAGGCCTCTTGCACCAGTTAGCCAAGTTGTGAATGCAAAGGAAAAGTTCTCAAAGGAAATTAAAAGTGCTACTGCAGTGAACACATGAATGATAAGAAAGTGAAACAACCTTATTGCTGATAGGGTGAAAGCTTTAGTCTCTGGATAGAAGATCAAACCAGCCACAACGTTCCCTAAAGCCAAAGCCTAATCCAGAGCAAGGCCCTAACTCTCTTTAATTCTATGAAGGCTGAGAGAAATGAGGAAACTGCAGAAGAAAAGTTTGAAGTTAGCAGAGGTTGGTTCGTAAGGTTTAAGGAAAGAAGCCGTCCCCATAACGTGGAAGTGCAAGGTGAACCAGCAAGTGCTGATGTAGAAGCTGCAGCAAGTTATCCTTCCTGTGCTCTGTAAATGGAACAACAAAGCCTAGATGACAGAACATCTGTTTACAGCATGGTTTACTGAATATTTTAAGCCCACAGTTGAGACCTACTGCTCAGGAAAAAAAAAAAAGAAAAGAAAAGATACCTTTCAAATTGTTACTGCTCATTGACAATGCACTTGAACACTCAAGAGTTCCAGTGGAGATATATAAAATTTATGCTGTTTTCCTGCCTGCTAACATAACATCTACTCTGCAGCCCATGGACAAGGAATAATTTCAACTTCCAAGTCTTATTATTTAAGAAATACATTTTGTAAGGCTATAGCTGCATAGGATCTGGGCAAAGTCAATTGAAAACCTTCTGAAAAGAATTCACCATTCTAGATGCCATTAAGAACGTTAATGATTCATGGGAAGAGGTAAAATATTAACATTAACAGGAGCTTGGAAGATGTTGATTCCAACCCTCATGGATGACTGAGGGGTTCAAGACTTCAGTGGAGGAAGTAATTGCAAATAGGGTGGGTATAGCAAGAGAACTAGAATTAGAAGTGGGGCCCAGAGGTGTGATTGAATTGCTACAATCTTATGATAAAACTTGAATGGATGAGGAGTTGTTTCTTGTGAATCAGCAGAGAAAGTGGTTTTTTGAGATGAAATATAATCCTGGTGAAGATTGTTGAAATGACAACAAAGGATTTAGAACATTCTATAATCTTAGTTGAAAACGCAGCAGCAGGGTTGGAGAAGACTGACTCCAGTTTAGAGAGAAGCTCTCCTGTGGGTAAAATGCTCACACAGCATTGTGTCCTACAGAGAAGTCATTTGCAAGAGGAAGAGTCAGTTGACATGGCAGGTTTCATTGTCTTATTTTTAGAAACTGCCACAGCCACCCCAGCGTTCAGCAGCCACCACCTTGATCAGTCATCAGCCACCAACATTGAGGCAAGACCCTCCCCCAGCAAGAAGATTAAGACTTGCTGAAGGCTGATGATGGTTAGTGTTTTTTGCAATGAAGTATTTTTTAATTAAAACATGTGCATTGTTTTTTTTAGGCATGTAGCTATTACACACTTAACAGCACTGGGAAACCAAACAATTTGTAGCTCACTTTATTGTGATACTCGCTTTATTGCAGTGGTCTGGAACTGAACCCACAGCATCTCTGAGGCTGCCTGTAGTCATGCAATGAAATATTACTCAGCAATAAAAAAGGAACAAACTACTGGTATACCCAACAGCAGGCATCATGCTAGGTGAAAGAAGTCATATGGTATGATTCCTTTTATGTGACATTCTGGAAAAGACAAATCTATACATACAGAAAACAGTGATTGCTGGGAATGGAGGAGGTGTTAGTTACAAAGGGATGGGGGGTCATTTGGGTGATGAAAATGTTCAGTCTGATTGTGGAGGTGGTATCATGACTGAATTTGTCAAATTTTGCAGAACTATACACTAAAGGGGGAATATTTTACTGCATGAAAATTATACCTTAATTTTTTAATGGAAAGAAAGAATAGGTAAGTGGTAGCATAAAGAGCCAGTTATTCATCTTTCATAGCAGGAATTCAATAGGTTAAGTTAATAAATAAAGAACCCAAAATATCAGCATGTAATTTAGAATTATATGGGCAACAATCTAAATATATGGCCCAAAGTGGAAATGATGAAAAGTAATTGCATCTTGGGAACAGACCAAGCAGGGAAGAAATGTGGTGTGGAAGCTTTTGATATTAGTAATTAGCTGCACTGTATACTAAAAAAATTATTTTTCACTTCCACAGGCAGTACCCACTTAGAGGTTGAACAGGACAGTCTCGTGTTATGTATGAAGTATAAATTAAGTGGTGTGTGCCTAATGGGTAGGTGGTAATAGCATTAGTAAGAGCTGATGTGAGGTCTTTGGATGTGAGGGTTTTAACCTTTATCCCTCTGTCCTCCCAGTACCTACCGTAGTGTCCTGTCCATGTTAAGGGCTGTGAAAGATCTGAGATTTTGTCCTCCTTGCTACCTAAGAACTTAGCTGCCACAATTTCACGGATGATGGCAGAAGACCTGAAGGTTGTAGCAGTAGCAGTATATCAGCGTTTTCTTGTGTCAGCTCGTAGAGCCCCAGTTCCCACGGAGCAGCGTGAGGAAGGCCGGGTACTGTGGCCTGTGCAGTGGGTTCTGTCAGAGGAGAGAAACTCTGAGTGTGGGGTTCTGGATCTTTCCTCTTGGACAGTGCTCATGCCTGCATTTCCGTTCAGTGGAAGGTTCTGTATGTAAGGCTGTTGGTTACAGGAGCATCCTTGAAACAGTGATTGGAGCAAAGGCCGTTGTTCTCTGTGCTTGTAAAATGTTCAGAGATTTGAGAACCTGGAAAATTCTCTCTTAACTGTCCAAGCTGGTGACCAAATGAATAAATATGTCTACAAGCTATATTGGCCAGTTTTTTTGTTGGCATCTTCCCTTTTTCCTCCTTAAAATATTGGTATGCATTTTAAGCTCAATTTCTTTTAAGAATTTCCAGTGAGGTAATAATCCTTGCAGTGCTTTGCTAGTTTGTTCAGTTAACCATATCTGTCAATAGTTCCTGCCTAATTTAGGTGTCTTGAGTTTTGGTTTTTACTTTTCATTTTGCTTTCACCTTTTGCATAAAAATTGCAATTTTATGATGAAATACTAATATTTTAAGATACAGACATTTTAAGAATCTTCATTCAAAATATTGAGAATAAAATCTCTAAATGATCTTACTTTTATTTCTCTGAAGAGGTTTTTTTTTTTTATTGTGAAAAGACACACATGAAATTTTCAGATTGCAGTTTTTTCACTGTCCCCTGGAACAGTGTGCTGTATCCTTTCTTACTAGTAAAGTTGTCTTTTTACTGTGCTGAATCACATATGGCATATGTTTAATTCTCATACAGTTTAATAAAGAATAATAATTGCTGCCCACAGAGTAACTTTAAAGGTGATAGTTCTTTGTACTATGTGTCATAGTAGAGCTAACACCTTTTGTTGTAATCTGTGAATGCTTTTACTCCTCAGTAGCTTTTCTCTCTTATTAGGTAGAAGTGAGCGGTGTGCTTGGTCTGTCACTGGACACAGGACTTCCTTTCTGGTTTTATATTCTGGCCTGCTCTGCGCGATTGTGCCAAGGGCTGGAATGGGGGCTTTACACAGTGGACTAGGCCTCCCTTGGCTCTCGCCATCCTGTCATCCCTGTGATGAGGAGTTCAGACCTCAAAGCAGCACTGGAGAAGGTGGGACCCATGCGCCCTGTGGCCCTGATGCTACAGGGCTCTGTTCCTCTGCAGCACTTTCCTGTCTTATTTTTCTTACTGTAAATTCAGTTGAAATTCTTTTTGCTTTCTTTCAAGGAAAGCCTTTACTGTGAGATGAATAATGATTTGGGGTTCCTACATTTAGGAATATGTTTAATACATTATTTAAACACTGGCAAATAATATGAAATAAAGATGAGAATAACTCAGAGTATAAATTATAGTTGGTAACAGGGTTTCAAAAGTCCCAGTTAACTTTTTTTTATTGAGGTAAAATTCACATGATATGAAATTAACCATTTAAAAGCATACAATTCAGTACACTTAGTACATTCACAGTGTTGTGCACCCACCACCAGACAGCTCGTGACCCCAGTGAAACCCGGTCCCTGGGAAGTAGCCCACTCAGCCCTGGCAGCCAGCTGTCTCCATGGATCTGTCCATGCTGGGGATTGCATGTAAATGGAGTCATACAACAGGTGACCTTTTGTGTCCGGCTTCTTTTACTGAGCGTGTTTTCGAGGTTCCTCCTTGTTGTAGGATCTGTCAGTACCTCATCCCTCTTTATGGCTGAATAGTATTCCATTGTGTGTTTATCCATTCACTCCTTGATGGGCAGTAAGTTGTTTCCCCCTTTCAGCTGTATGGTCTGAGAGTACCGCTGTGAACATTTCACATACAAGTATCTGTCTGAGTGCCTACTTTCAGTTCTTTTGTGTATACACCTAAAAGTAGAATTGCTGGGTCATAACGTAATTCTGTGTTTAACTAATTGAGGAATTGCCAGGCTATTTTCCACTGAGGCGATACAATTTTACATTCCCACCAGCTGTGTTGTGAGGCTTCTATATGTTCTCCGCTCCCTTGCCAACGTTTGTAATCCTCCCCCCTTTTGTTTCAGTTATAGTCGTCTGTGTTAGTTTTCTAGGACCGCCGTAACAAAGTGCCACAAACTGAGTGGCTTAAAAAAACTTATTGTCTATAGTTCTGGAGGCTAGAAATCTGAACGCAAGGTGTTGGCAGGTTTTGCTCCTTCTGAGGCTGTGAAGGAGGATCTGTTCCAGGCCTCTCCTGGTTCCTGGCAGTTTGCTGGCATCTTTCGCTTTGTACATGCATCACCCTAATCTCTACCTTCATTTTTACGTGGCATTCTCCCTGTGTCTTTACATCGTCTTCCCTCTGTGCATCCTCTTTCCTCTTTTTGTAAGGACACCAGTTGTATTGGATTTGGGCCGACCCTAATGACCTCATTTTAGTTTCATTACCTCTGTAAAGACCCTGTCTTCAAATAGGGTCCCGTTCTGAGGCAGGAGGGATTGGGACTTTAACATGCCCTTTTTGAAGGAACACAATTCAGCCCATAACACCATCCTGATAGGTGTGAAGTGGTACCTCACTGTGGTTTTTACTTACATTTTTCCGATGACTAATGCTGTCATTATTTTTCATGTGCTTGTTGGCTGCTTGTATGTCTTCTTTGGAGAAATGTCTGTTCACATCTTTTGCCCATTTTGAGTTATGTTGTCTTTTTGTTATTGAGTTTAAGAGTTCCATATATATTTTGGATACTAGACCCTTATCAGATATCTGATTTCTGTCTTAGTCCATTTTGGCTGCTATAACAAGTTACCATAGGCTGGGTAGCTTCTAACAACAGATGTTATTTTCATGGTTCTGGAAGCTGGGAAGTCCAAGATCAAGGTGCTGGCAGATTCACTGCCCACTGAGGCCCCATCTCCTGGCTCATGGATGGTCATCTTCTCACTGTGTCCTCATGAGGCAGAAGGGGGTGAGAGCTCTCTGGGGTCTCTCTTATAGAGCACTGATCACCTACCAAAGGCCCTACCTCTTTGTACCATCACATTGGGGGTTAGGATTTTAACATACATATTTTGGAGGGGATATAAACATTCAGTCTATAACAGTTTGCAAATTTTTTCTCCCATTCTGTAGGTTGTCTTAACACTTCTTTGATAGTTTCTTTTGATGGACACGAGTTTTTAATTTTGATGAAATCCAGTATGTTTTGTTCTTGTTGTTGTTACTTGTAGTTTTGATGTCATATTTAAAAGCCCATTGCTAAATTCAAGGTTATGAAAATGGACACCTATATTTTATTGTAGGAGTCTTATAGTTTGAACTCTTATATTTAGGTTATCAATCCATTTTGAGTCAATTTCTGTAGATGGTGTGATATACAAGGGTCCATCTTCATTCTTTTTCATGTGGATGGCCAGCTGTCTCAGCACCATTTACTGAAAAGACCATTTTTCCCATGATTATGGTCTTACACCCTTGTCAAAACTTCACTGGACCTAGTTATATGGGTTTATTTCTGGACTCTCGATTCTATAGTGTTGGTCAGTATGTCTCTCTTTTTGCCATATAACACTTTTTTGGTTGCGTTAGCATTGTAGTAGGTTTTGAAATCAAGAGGTTTGAATTCTCCAACTTCACGTTCCTCTTTTTCAATATCGTTTTGGCTATTTGGAGTCCCTTGCAATTCCATATGAATTTGAGGATTGGCTTTTCCATTTTTGCAGAAAAGGCCATTGGAACTTACATAGGGATTGCGTTGAATCTGTAGATTGCTTTGGGTAGTATTGATATCTTTTCAATATTATCTTTCAGTCTGTGAACAGGGGATTTCTTTATGTTTGTTTAGGCCTTTAATTCCTTTCAGCAATGTTTTGCAGTTTTCAGCATATGTGTCTTTCACTTCCTGGGCCAAATTTATAGGCATTTTATTCTTTTGAATGCTGTTGTAAATGGAACTTTTTCTTAGTGTCCTTTTCTGATTGTTCACTACTAGTGTTAGAACTACAACTGACTTCTTTGGGTTGTTCTTGTATCTGGCAACTTTGCTGAGTTCATTTATTAGTTCTAATAGTTTTTTTTAATGGATTCTTTAGGATTTTTTCTGTATATAAGACCATGTCATCTGTGAACAGGTATGGTTTTGCCTTTTCGTTTTCATTTGGATGCCTTTTTATTTCTTGCCTAATGGCTCTGATTAGGACTTCCAGTGCATTGTTGAATAGCAGTGGTGAAAGCGGGCATCCTTGTCTTGTTCTTCATCTCAGGGGGAAGACTTTTGTCTTTCACCAAGGATATGATGTTAGCCATAGGTTTTTCATAAATGCCCTTCATTATGTTAAGGAAGTTTCCTTCTATTCTGTGTGTGTGTTAACCATGAAAATGTGTTGGATATTTTCAGATACTTTTTCAGCATCTGAAATGATCATGTGGCTTTTGTCCTTCCTTCTATTAATGTCGTATATACATTGATTGATATTCATATGTTGAACCACCCTGGCTTCACTGGGATAAATCCCACTTAGTCATGGTTTATAATACTTTCAATGTGCTGCTGGATTTGGTTTGCTAGTATTTTGTTGAGAATTTTTGCATCCTGTATTCATAAGGGATATTGGTCTATAATTTTCGTGTGATGTCTTTCTTTGGCTTTACTATCAGGGTGATACTGGCCTCATAGAATGAGAGGAAGTGCTCACTCCTTTTTTGGAAGGGTTTGAGAAGCATTGGTATTAATTCTTCTCTAAATGTTTGGTTGCCATCTAGTCCTGGGCTTTTCTTTGTTGGGAAGTTTTTAAATACTCAATCTCTTTGCCTATTACAGGTTTGTTCAGATTTTCTGTCTTCTTAGGTCAGTTTTGGTAATTTGTGTATGTCTAGGAATTTGTCCAGTTCATCTAGGCTGGCTAATTTGTTGGTGTGAAGTTGTTCATAGTTTTCCCTTATAGTCCCTTTCATTTCAGTTAAGTCGTTAGTAATGTCCCCACTTTTCTGATTTTAGTCATTGTGTCTTGTGTCTTTTTTTCTTAGTCAGTCTTTGTCAATTTTGTTGATCCTTTCAAAGTACAAAGTTGTTTTCTTTTTTATTTTCTCTATTATATTTCTGTATTTCTCTATTTCTCGTCTCTATTTTATCTCCACTTTAATCTTTATTTCCTTCTTTCTATTGGTTTTGTGTTTAGTTTGCTCTTCTTTTTTCTAGTATAAAGTTAGGTTATTGATTTGAGATTTTTCTTGTTTTTTATTGTAGTGTTTACAGCTAGAAATTTCCCCACGAGCACTGTTTTCTCTATATTCTATAAGTTTCAGTGTGTTGTATTTTTGTTTTCATGTGTCTCAAAGTATTTCCCAATTTCCCTTTTCTTTAATTTTCTTTTTTCCTTGACCCATTGGTTGTTTATGAATGTGTTGTTTCATTTTTACATATTTTTGAATTTTCCAGTTTTCTTTCTGTAATTGATTTCTTATTTCATCCCACTGTGGTCAGAGAAGATGTTTTCTATAATTTCAGCATTTTTAAATTTATTAAGACTTATTTTGTCACTTAACATATGATCTATCCTGGAGAACGTTCCCTGTACACTTGAGAAGAATGTGTATTTTGCTGTTTGGGATGGAGTGTTCCATATTGTCTGTTATGTCTAGTTGGTTATAATGTTGTTCAGGTTCTCTTTCCTTGTAGCTCGTCTTTCTAGTTGTTCTACCCATTTTTGAAAGAGTTTCCAACTGTTATTGTAGAGCTGTCTATTACTACCTTCAATTCTTTCGATTTTTGCTTCATGTATTCTGGGTCTCTGTTTTTCAGTGCGTATATGTTTATAATTGTTCTATCTTCCTGACAGATTTACCCTTTTATCAGTATATAATGTCATTTTGTCTCTTGTAACATTTTTTGACTTAAAATCTGTTTTGCCTGTTGTTAGTATGGCCCCAGCTCTCTTTTGGTTACTATTTTCATTGAATATCTTTTTCCATCCTTTCACTTTCAACCTATTTTTGTCTTTGGATCTAAAGTGAGTCTCTTGTAGAGAGCACATAGTTTGATTATGTAATTTCAGCCATTTTTCCATTCTCTGCAATTGGAGAGTTTAATCTATTTACAGTTAAAATAATTACTGATAAGAAAGGATTCACTTTTGTCATTTTGCTGTTTTCTGTGGGTCACATCCCTTTGTCCCTCAGTTCTTCTATTACTGCCTTCTTTTGTGATTGATATTTTTGCAGTGTACTGTTTGAATTCTCTTCATTTCCTTTTCTCTATATGTATTTTTATTTATTTTCTTACTGGGTTACCCTGGGGATTGCAGTTACCCTCTTAAACTTATGACAGTTAGTACCAGCTTAACCTCTGTAGTATACAAACCTCCGCTTCTGTTTAACTCTGTCCCTCCCCCTTTATGTTGTTGTTGTCACAAATTGCATCTTTATACATTGTGTGCCTATTAACATTGATTTATAGTTATTGTTTTATGCATTTGCCTTTTAAATCATATTGGAAGAAAAAGAGGACTTACATATCAAAAATGCAGTAATACTGGCCTTTATATATGATGTAGTTACCTTTACCAGTGTCCTTTATTTTTGTGTGGCTTTCAAGAACTGTCTAGTGACCTTACATTTCTGCCTGAAGGACTCCCTCTAATATTTCCTGTAGGGCAGGTCTACTAGCAACAGACTCCCTCAGCTTTTGTTTATCTGGGAATGTATTAATTTCTCCATTTTTAAAGGACATATGAATCTTGGTTGACAGCTTTATTCTTTGAGCAAAGTATGTTATCCTGCTGCCTTCTGGTCTCCTTGGGTTCTGCTGAGAAGGCCGCTGATACTATTGCTGTTTCTGGTAAGTGAAGAGTGGTTTGTCTTGCTCCTATCTGTGTTTTCTTTTGTCTCTTTCAGTGGTTTCTTTATAATGCGTTTCTGTGTGTTTTGTCCTCCTAGGAGTTTGTTGAGCTGTTTGGATGTGTAATTGTACGTTTTGTATATATATATATACATAAATATATATGTATATAAACCTATATTTATATGTAAACATATATATTTATTTATTTCTCAATCTTCCAGTCGTTGGAAAAACCTCATTTGAGTGACAGGTGGTAAGTTTAGTTTCTTTCTTCTAGTTTAGTTTCTGTTTTCAAGCAAATAGGCTACATCTCTTTCTATAGGTAAGATCTTTGAAAATAACTATTAAGTCAAGGATAAATCTTTTTCATCATTTCCATAAAGATCATAGGACATAGTGATTCTGAAGTGGCAAGCTTTTAGGCAAAAAAATAGGATACCCGCCGCACAGTTGTGATGAGCGAGTAAACTGTGGGATTGCGGTCTGGCCGCACTTCTGTCTGCCCCTCCCAGCAGACTTGACAGGATTCTCACTTGCCTTCCCCTCCCTCCGTCCTCTCCTCAGCCTTCTCTTTCTCTCCCTCCCCTGTTCCAAGTTCACTTAGTTGTTTATGTTCCCCTAAAGCTTAAATCCTTTAACCTAAATGTTGGACTTATTTTTAATGATTCAAAACCTTTATTCAAATATAGTAAGTTAAAAGACAGTGGGACATTTTCAATATTAGGGTATCTATATTGTGGATAAAAATAAGGGAGTAATGTAATATGATTATTAAACTTGAGTGTTATATACCTTTCAGAAAGCCTCTCTTCTATTTAGAATTTAGCTGACTTGCAGGGCATTTCAGGATTTATGAGGTGTGGCACACTTTTCTAATTGGGGAGGGTCACAGTTTTGATCAGATTTTCCCAGGCATCTCAATGGCCTAAAAAATTGCTATAAGCATTCTTTTTCGCATGTGTCTGCATATATATGTGAAAAACAGATTTAGAGAGCTGGTAATTAAGTAAAATAACCAGAACAGTATCTGATACAGACAGAGCAGGTGTATAAGATGTTGTTATGGACCTTATTCTTCCTCACCTGATTCCCATCCCTCTCCCTGCAAAAGCAAACAAACAAGCTAACCACAACTTGCACTTTGTCGGGGTCTGGTTCGCTGTGGTGGGCTTTGCGTGCAGGACGTTTGCTGGGGAGTGCTCTCGGGGTCAGCACCTGTCAGGGAAGGAGCAGGCAGGACAGAGCAGAAGGGGACGTGGTCTCTAGCTGGTCCCACAGGGAGCTCTGAGGTGAGATGACCCTGTGACTGGTCCTTGATAGGAGCGTGCTGCGTCGGCCGGTCGTTGAGTCAGGCCACTCTGGGGAAGATGGCTTTCCCCAGCCGACGGGACTGCTGCCAGCTCTCAGTCGTCAGCACTCTCTGAGCCTGGAGACAGTGTGCCCTGGTCTTGAAGGAGTGGGCGGTGTCCTTGGTACTCTGCCTCTGGGGAGAGTGAGTGCAGCACCAGATGCTTAAGCCGGAAGTCAGGACAACATCCACGACCACTCCCAGGCCCCTTGAGTCTGTCCCTTCTGCTCTGCTCTCTCCCCATTGTCCACAGTCCCTCTTCCCCCCAAAAGTCCTTCACACTGATGCCAGGTCATCTTTCTAATATACTTTACATTCTTCCCGTCCCCAAGCATCTTGCTTGGAGTTTCTGTGCCTCCTTTGCATGTCGTCCCCGTGTCTGGGTTGCCCTGACCCTTTCTTTATCTTCATCGTTGTGATTCATTATTACCACTTGGTTCTGTTCTCCCCTGAAACTCATATTGAGCCCTTTCCCCTCCCCTTCTTGTAGCATCCTGTGTTCTCCTGTATCAGGTCAACACCTGTTTTGTACTCTTTGTTCCCTTGTCTGTCCTCCCCTCCAGACTGTCTTTGTGGCCTTATCCTCCTTGAGGACATAAATGGTATCTTTCATCTCTATAAACCCAATCCTGGTATCCCTTCAAGGGGCTAAGTGAATGTGGGCTGCGTGGATGGAGTGAGAGAGTGACCAACTGACTCGATCATAGTCTGAAAGCTCATCTGAGAGGTGCGGGCAGGGCCTGTTGTGTACACAGACCAGGATGTTTTCCTGTTTGTGTAAACTATACACAGCAATGGCAGGTTTCTACATTTGGATTCCAGTTAATTTGATGGAGTGATGTCGCTCTCTTCTCCAAAGTGTCCTCAAATATGATTGGAGAAACCTCTCAAGCCCTTTTAAAGCCTGTGGAAGAACTAAATTAAGTTAGTAATTTTTTTCCTGTGGTGCTACACCAATAAAAAAAGAGAGAGAGAGAGAAATGGAAATCAACTGTCTAATTGCAAACGCTCTGGTAAAAGTGCTCTAAGACGGATTCAAACAGAAGGAAGTTTCTTTGGGGAGGAAAAACATTTGTTTTATGGCTTAATAAACATTTCCCAAGCACCATCCATGTTGCTGAGTTTTCCGTATGTTCAAGTCTGGAAACAAAAAGATTTAAGAAGCTGTGTTAGAGCTTTTAGTCAAGTGACATTACAAGACATAATTAACTATGATGAAGTAGAAGTGCTTTAAAAAATTATTCTAAATGCTAGTTGAAGAGCCAGAAGGGGAAGATCTGCTGAGGAGGGAGGAGTGACATCAGGGATTGCTTCACGTAGGAAGTGACGTTTGCATTGGGTGTGAAGGTGGGGTAGGAGTTCCCCACTGGAGGGAAGTCAGGCTTATCAGGCCAAAGGGGGAACATCCATTCAACATTAGCAAATGTGATCGGGTGTGACTGTATTCCAGTTACCATTTAGGACCCTGGGAATATAGTGATGAACTAATAGCAAGGCCCCTCTTCCTCAGAGGTGATACTCCAGTGGAGGAGACAGACAGTAAAGAAATTCAGTGTGGTGAGAGAAGGCTAGACAGGAGAAGGGCTAGAGTGAGACTCAGGGGAGGTGAGCACATTCAGATAAGGCGCCAGGGTGTGTTCTGAGGAGCCCTAGTCCTGAGAGATCTATGAAAACAGGTTCTGGGGACAGACTAGTTGAGAAACACCACCCTGTTAAGTCCTGCCCTGAAGAAACTTAGATAATTCTGGACTAAACCAAATCAAACAGTGCATTAGACAAGAAAACCCTCTGCGTCATCACTGGCGTTTTGTGAGCTAAAATTCCAAAGCATACACCCTGGGAGAAGCTGGACTGGAGTGTGAGGACCCAGGGGCCAGGTGGGCAGGAGGGGCCTGGGTGGGGGCGGGGGCGGGACTGTGGCCTGATGGTCGTGGCCTTTTGAGCCAGGATGAGGAGTCTGGGAGCCAGCAATGCCAGGGTTAGATCTGGGTTTTAGGAAAGTTAGTTACTATGGTGGCAGTTCAGAAGCTGTCTTGAATGAGGAAGGGATAAATCAAGAAGCTTTGCAATAAAAAGGGAATGATGAGGGCCTTAACAATGGAGAGGAAAAAGATTAATTTTAAAGACCTTTGGAGGTAGAATCAATTTATTTGGATAACTATGTTTTTATAGACAATGAAAAGTGACTCAGAAAAATTCTTGGCACATAATGATTTAAACGAAGGAAAGCACATCTTCTTGAGTGGGAAACTTGCCCCTGACCCACCAGTAGGTGAAGGTCACAGCAGAGTTGTAAGTTTTGTAGGAGAAACAGGGGCCAAGTAATAAGATCAACAGTGTTCCAGACTCTACATCGCAACTGTGTTTTCTCTCACCTTCGAAATAAAGGAAGATTAGAAATGGAGCAGGAAAATATCAGCAAATATCTCCTCTTGAAAGGTTGATTTTTTAGGAAGAAACAAGCTTCTTATCACTTTTAAATAAAACAGAACGTGACCTTGAGTTAGAGACAGCTGAGCCGCGTGTCTGGTTGGTGAGGTCAGCGTCTCCTCCCTGCAGCCCAGGATGGGCAGGTGGCTGCATTCTGCCGCCAGAGAACCATCTGGACCTCATGGCAGGTGCTGAAGCAAAGGCGGAGAGGACGTCTCGGTGGCCGAGAGTATGAGCATCAGAAGGGAGAAGGAAGGGTGGCTCTAAGTTATAAAATGTTATCTATATTTCTATTTTCACATACGTATATATGTGTGTGTATAAGTATAAATATATAACATTTCCCACCAGTACTTCGTATCGCATATGTTTGTCAACGGCTGTGATCTGTCACCAATCAAATGAGAAAACTGTCGCCTTATTTGCTCTTTGCCCCTCCCCTGCAAGGATATCTTGGTTATTAGCCACTTAATTGGAGTTCAAAACCAAACAGTAATTTGCCTTGAGGATGAAATAGTCGATGAAGTGTAATTAATGCTTTTACCAAACTTAGGAAATACAAATATGGTGAACGTTTTCTTGTAAAGATGACAAACTGCATTGTTAAAAAAAAACAAAAGAAACACTATCTAATATTCTTCTTGATGGACTTTAGTCAGCTGATAAGTAGTTTAAGATATAGAGATAAAAAAGTTAAAGAATATGAGTTACCAAAATATAGTAGTTTGATATCACTCTTCCTCTTAATTTTTCTTAGCCTTTTGACTACTGATGTATTAGAACAGTTGTTAAGCTTCACATTTTATACTTTAGCCTTGAAATATTGGCATTAAAAACCAAACTCGAATTGCCATTTGAGCAATATTCTTAGACCTTCATGGGAATTTTTCTTTAAATAATAATCTTTTGTTTTCAAATAAGCCTTTATTTGATAAGATTCTTCAGATTGTCTAATTATATTTTTCTAAAGCCTAATTAGGAAACTTCTAGCCTAGGCATCAGAATTGGCACTTGATTTGGTTTCCTCCTTAAAGAACTGTTAGTTTGGTATTAATGCTAGTTCACGAGGAAACCGTGGTGTGCTGTGGCTCTTCCAGAAGGACTGTGGGGGCTGGAGGGGGTTTGTGTCCTTGCTGGGTGGGCACAGCTGCAGGCTGCGGGCTGTGTGGTGACATCTACGGGCCATGCAGAGAGTAGCTCTGTCTCACTGACCACATTTCTTGGGCTTTCTACACTTTCCTCCCACCTGCTTCTTTCACCTTCCTATTTATCTTCTCTTATCTCCGTATATTCCTTCTTCTTGTAGAGTTTTCCACTCTGTGTTTATGTGTTTGTCTCTCCGGTTCTCTTTCGAACCCTCCCTTTGGCCAGTCTTGCCTCTGAGCCCCAGCCTTGGGGAGCTGGCCCTTCAGGACCTCTGCTGGCAAGACACACGCTGTCCAAAAGCACTACTGCCTATTTCCTCATTCTGGCTTTTCTACAAAATATTTTTTCTTAAAAAAATTTTAATGTCATATTCAACACATGACTAACACAAAAAATATATGTAAACACGCACATTATGAACTAGCTAGCTATGCACCCCTGCCCCCCAAGCAAAGCATATTTTAAAAAACATGGTTAGGTAGGTAAGTTCAACATTGATACATCATATAATATTACCACATCCAGTATTTCTTCATTCTTGAGAAAACATAAAAGAAAAATTACAGCTTCAAAGAAAAGCATACCACTTCTGGTTGAACCTAACATCTCTTCAAGCTCACAGTCGTCTGGCTATGAGTCAGGCATATCTGTCCACAGCCCAGGGACACGGACTCTTCTGTTAAAACTTAGCACTTTAAAAAAAGGTCACTTGAATTATGACTACACAAAAAATTTAAATTCTGAATGAGACCAACTCTTCCTAAGACCCTGAATTTCAGGAAGGAAGGATGGCTTAGTGATCACAGCTGTCATGCGTTTCAGCCGTTGCTGTAAACCCCTCCCTGGTCAGCCCGGCCAAGTTGGCAGTCAGCCTTCTCAGTGTCTCTGAGTTCTTCCAGGGCTGTTCAGACATATCGCAGAGAACTGAAGCTTTTTTTTTTCACACACACACACTGTATTTTATTTTTACAAGAGATAAATAGACTGACACCAAGCATTGTACATGGATGACCACAACAAAAGCAACAATGATTGCAATTACCAAACATGAAACACACTCATACTATGTCATAATATTGACATTCATTCCAGTAATCCTCCACTGTAACAGCTCCTTTACTTTGCAGTGAAAATTGATTTGTATATTCTTTGCCTCTGAGTCCTTGTGGGATTTTTTTTTTTTTAATTCAGACAGTCACAAAAATTATACTCATCCTCATCAGTTCACTAAGTCCCATGTAATTGATTTTTTTTTTCATCTTGATCTTTTGTTAGCACTTTTATGAGTTCATCAGTTTTTCATTAGAGTTCTGAAAATGCTTATTCATTCAGTTCAGCAGTACAGTCAGTTACCAGAAACCTGTACTTGTCAGAGTCTTTTCCATGAATTTCTTGAAGATGAAAGCCTTTTATAGGAACATGTTTGCAAAAGCATCAGAGTACACCCAGAACTGTCTGTAAATGACAAAAGACTTAAAAATGACCACTGTTAAAGATTTGATGAAAGTTCATAATAATGCAGTTGACAAGAAAATTAGTTATTTCTGAGATATACATTTTAAAGTAATAACTAGGATTATTACTTATAACATTATACCAGAACATATAAGATTTTTGGAAATTTCATGTAATGTCTGAAACATTTATATTAACATATTTCCATACAAATAACCCAATGTAAGTTTAGTATTAGTTGTTTTGTTTCTTTGTTGTTTTATACTGCAGGTTCTTATTAGGCATCAATTTCATACACATCAGTGTATACATGTCAATCCCAATCGCCCAATTCAGCACACCACCATCCCCACCCCACCGCAGTTTTCCCCCCTTGGTGTCCATATGTCCATTCTCTACATCTGTGTCTCAACTTCTGCCCTGCAAACCGGCTCATCTGTACCATTTTTCTAGGTTCCACATACATGCATTAATATACGATATTTGTTTTTCTCTTTCTGACTTACTTCACTCTGTATGACAGTCTCTAGATCCATCCACTTCTCAACAAATGACTCAATTTCGTTCCTTTTTATGGCTGAGTAATATTCCATTGTATATATGTACCACAACTTCTTTATCCATTCGTCTGTTGATGGGCATTTAGGTTGCTTCCATGACCTGGCTATTGTAAATAGTGCTGCAATGAACATTCGGGTGCATGTGTCTTTTTGAGTTATGGTTTTCTCTGGGTATATGCCCAGTAGTGGGATTGCTGGGTCATATGGTAATTCTATTTTTAGTTTTTTAAGGAACCTCCATATTGTTCTCCATAGTGGCTGTATCAATTTACATTCCCACCAACAGTGCAAGAGGGTTCCCTTTTCTCCACACCCTCTCCAGCATTTGTTGTTTGTAGATTTTCTGATGATGCCCATTCTAACAGGAGTGAGGTGATACCTCATTGTAGTTTTGATTTGCATTTCTCTAATAATTAGTGATGTTGAGCATCTTTTCATGTGCTTTGTGGCCGTCTGTATGTCTTCCTTGGAGAAATGTCTATTTAGGTCTTCTGCCCATTTTTGGATTGGGGTGTTTGTTTCTTTAATATTGAGCTGAATGAGCTGTTTATATATTTTGGAGATTAATCCTTTGTCCGTTGATTCGTTTGCAAATATTTTCTCCCATTCTGAGGGTTGTCTTTTCGTCTTGTTTATGGTTTCCTTTGCTGTACAAAAGCTTTGAAGTTTCATTAGGTCCCATTTGTTTATTTTTGTTTTTATTTCCATTACTCTAGGAGGTGGATCAAAGAAGATCTTGCTGTGTTTTATGTCAAAGAGTGTTCTTCCTATGTTTTCCTCTAAGAGTTTTATAGTGTCCAGTCTTATATTTAGGTCTCTAATCCATTTTGAGTTTATTTTTGTGTATGGTGTTAGGGAGTATTCTAATTTCATTCTTTTACATGTAGCTGTCCAGTTTTCCCAGCACTACTTATTGAAGAGACTGTCTTTTCTCCATTGTATATCTTTGCCTCCTTTGTCATAGATTAGTTGACCATAGGTGCGTGGGTTAATCTCTGGGCTTTCTATCTTGTTCCATTGATCTATGTTTCTGTTTTTGTGCCAGTACCATATTGTCTTGATTACTGTAGCTTTGTAGTAGAGTCTGAAGTCAGGGAGTCTGATTCCTCCAGCTCCATTTTTTTGCCTCAAGACTGCTTTGGCTATTCGGGGTCTTTTTTGTCTCCATACAAATTTTAAGATGATTTGTTCTAGCTCCGTAAAAAATGCCATTGGTAATTTGATAGGGATTGCATTGAATCTGTAGATTGCTTTGGGTAGCATACTCATTTTCACAATGTTGATTCTTCCAATCCAAGAACATGGTATATCTCTCCATCTGTTGGTATCATCTTTAATTTCTTTCATCAGTGTCTTATAGTTTTCTGCATACAGGTCTTTTGTCTCCCTAGGTAGGTTTATTCCTAGGTATTTTATTCTTTTTGTTGCAATGGTAAATGGGAGTGTTTCCATAATTTCTCTTTCAGATTTTTCATCATTAGTGTATAGGAATGCAAGAGATTTCTGTGCATTAATTTTGTATCCTGCAACTTTACCATATTCATTAATTAGCTCTAGCAGTTTTCTGGTGGCAGTTTTAGGATTCTCTATGTATAGTATCATGTCATCCGCAAACAGTGACAGTTTTACTTCTTCTTTTCCAATTTGTATTCCTTTTATTTCTTTTTCTTCTCTGATTGCCGTGGCTAGGACTTCCAGAACTATGTTGAATAATAGTGGTGAGAGTGGACATCCTTGTCTCGTTCCTGATCTTAGAGGAAATGCTTTTAGTTTTTCACCATTGAGAATGATGTTTGCTGTGGGTTTGTCATATATGGCCTTTATTATGTTGAGGTAGGTTCCCTCTACACCCACTTTCTGGAGAGTTTTTTATCATAAATGGGTGTTGAATTTTGTCAAAAGCTTTTTCTGCATCTATTGAGATGATCATATGGTTTTTATTCTTCAATTTGTTAATATGGTGTATCACATTGATTGATTTGCGTATATTGAAGAATCCTTGCATCACTGGGATAAATCCCACTTGATTGTGGTGTATGATCCTTTTAATGTGTTGTTGGATTCTGTTTGCTAGTATTTTGTTGAGGATTTTTGCATCTATATTCATCAGTGATATTGGTCTGTAATTTTCTTTTTTTGTAGTGTCTTTGTCTGGTTTTGGTATCAGGGTGATGGTGGCCTCATAGAATGAGTTTGGGAGTGTTCCTTCCTCTGCAATTTTTTGGAAGCGTTTGAGAAGGTTGGGTGTTAGCTCTTCTCTAAATGTTTGATAGAATTCACCTGTGAAGCCATCTGGTCCTGGACTTTTGTTTGTTGGAAGATTTTTAATCACAGTTTCAATTTCATTACTTGTGACTGGTCTGTTCATATTTTCTGTTTCTTCCTGGTTCAGTCTTGGAAGGTTATACCTTTCTAAGAATTTGTCCATTTCTTCCAGGTTGTCCATTTTATTGGCATAGAGTTGCTTGTAGTAGTCTCTTAGGATGCTTTGTATTTCTGTGGTGTCTGTTGTAACTTCTCCTTTTTCATTTCTGATTTTATTGATTTGAGTCCTCTCCCTCTTTTTCTTGATGAGTCTGGCTAATGGCTTATCAATTTTGTTTATCTTCTCAAAGAACCAACTTTTAGTTTTATTGATCTTTGCTATTGTTTTCTTTGTTTCTATTTCATTTATTTCTGCTCTGATCTTTATGATTTCTTTCCTTCTGCTAACTTTGGGTTTTGTTTGTTCTTCTTTCTCTAGTTTCTTTAGGTGTAAAGTTAGATTGTTTACTTGAGATTTTTCTTGTTTCTTTAGGTAGGCTTGTATAGCTATAAACTTCCCTCTTAGAACTGCTTTCGCTGCATCCCATAGGTTTTGGGTCGTCGTGTTTTCATTGTCATTTGTCTCTAGGTATTTTTTGATTTCCTCTTTGATTTCTTCAGTGATCTCTTGGTTATTTAGTAACGTATTGTTTAGCCTCCATGTGTTTGTCTTTTTTACGTTTTTTTCCCTGTAATTCATTTCTAATCTCATAGCGTTGTGGTCAGAAAAGATGCTTGATATGATTTCAATTTTCTTAAATTTACTGAGGCTTGATTTGTGACCCAAGATGTGATCTATCCTGGAGAATGTTCCGTGCGCACTTGAGAAGAACGTGTAATCTGCTGTTTTTGGATGGAATGTCCTATATATATGAATTAAATCTATCTGGTCTATTTTGTCATTTAAAGCTTCTGTTTCCTTATTTATTTTCATTTTGGATGATCTGTCCATTGGTGTAAGTGAGGTGTTAAAGTCCCCCACTATGATTGTGCTACTGTCAATTTCCTCTTTTATAGCTGTTAGCAGTTGCCTTATGTATTGAGGTGCTCCTATGTTGGGTGCATATATATTTATAATTGTTATATCTTCTTCTTGGATTGATCCCTTGATCATTATGTAGTGTCCTTCCTTGTCTCTTGTAACATTCTTTATTTTAAAGTCTATTTTATCTGATATGAGTATAGCTACTCCAGCTTTCTTTTGATTTCCATTTGCATGGAATATCTTTTTCCATCCCCTCACTTTCAGTCTGTATGTGTCCCTAGGTCTAAAGTGGGTCTCTTGTCGACAGCATATATATGGGTCTTGTTTTTGTATCCATTCAGCCAGTCTATGTCTTTCGGTTGGGGCATTTAATCCATTCACGTTTAAGGTAATTATCGATATGTATGCTCCTATGACCATTTTCTTAATTGTTTTGGGTTTGTTTTTGTAGGTCCTTTTCTTCTCTTGTGTTTCCCACTTAGAGAAGTTCCTTTAGCATTTGTTGTAGAGCTGGTTTGGTGGTGCTGAATTCTCTTAGCTTTTGCTTGTCTGTAAAGCTTTTGATTTCTCTGTCAAATCTAAATGAGATCCTTGCCGGGTAGAGTAATCTTGGTTGTAGGTTCTCCCCTTTCATCACTTTAAGTATATCATGCCACTCCCTTCTGGCTTGCAGAGTTTCTGCTGAGAAATCAGCTGTTAACCTTATGGGAGTTCCCTTGTATGTTATTTGTCATTTTTCCCTTGCTGCTTTCAATAATTTTTCTTTGTCTTTAATTTTTGCCACTTTGATTACTATGTGTCTCAGCGTGTTTCTCCTTGGGTTTATCCTGTATGGGACTCTCTGCGCTTCCTGGACTTGGGTGGCTATTTCCTTTCCCATGTTAGGGAAGTTTTTGACAATAATCTCTTCAAATATTTTCTCTGGTCCTTTCTCTCTCTCTTCACCTTCTGGGACCCCTATAATGCGAATGTTGTTGCGTTTAATGTTGTCCCAGAGGTCTCTTAGGCTGTCTTCATTTCTTTTCATTCTTTTTTCTTTAGTCTGTTCCGCAGCAGTGAATTCCACCATTCTTTCTTCCAGGTCACTTATCCGTTCTTCTGCCTCAGTTATTCTGCTATTGATTCCTTCTAGTGTAGTTTTCATTTCAGTTATTGTATTGGTCATCTCTGTTTTTTTGTTCTTTAATTCTTCTAGGTCTTTGTTAATCATTTCTTGCATCTTCTCAATCTTTGCCTACATTCTTATTCTGAGGTCCTGGATCATCTTCACTATCATTATTCTGAATTCTTTTTCTGGAAGGTTGCCTATCTCCACTTCATTTAGTTGTTTTTCTGGGGTTTTTTCTTGTTCCTTCATCTGGTACATAGCCCTCTGCCTTTTCATCTTGTCTGTCTTTCTGTGACTGTGGTTTTTGGTCCACAGGCTGCAGGATTGTAGTTTTTCTTGCTTCTGCTGTCTGCCCTCTGGTGGTTGAATCTATCTAAGAGGCTTGATGGGAGGCTCTGGTGGTGGGTAGAGCTGACTGTTGCTTTGGTGGTCAGCGCTCAGTAAAACTTTAATCCACTTGACTGTTGATGGGTGGGGCTGGGTTCCCTCCCTGTTGGTTGTTTTGCCTGAGGCAACCCAACACTGGAGCCTACCTGGGCTCTTTGGTGGGGTTAATGGCAGACTCTGGGAGGGCTCACGCCAAGGAGCACTTCCCAGAACCTCCGCTGCCAGAGACCTTGTCCCCACAGTGAAACAGAGCCACCCCCTGCCTCTGCAGGAGACCCCCCAACACCAGCAGGTAGGTCTGGTTCAATCTCCCCCAGGGTCACTGCTCCTTCCCCTGGGTCCTGATGCGCACACTACTTTGTGTGTGTCCTCCAAGAGTGGGGTCTCTATTTCCCCCAGTCCTGTCGAAGTCCTGCAATCAATTCCCACTAGGCTTCAAAGTCTGATTCTCTAGAAATTCCTCCTCCCGTTGCCAGACACCCAGCTTGGGAAGCCTGATGTGGGGCTTAGAACCTTCACTCCAGTGAGTGGACTTCTGTGGTATAAGTGTTCGCCAGTCTGTGAGTCACCCACCCAGCAGTTATGGGATTAGATTTTACTCTGATTGCGCCCCTCCTACAGTCTCACTGTGTCTTCTCCTCTGTCCTTGGACGTGGGGTATCCTTGGTGAAGTCCAGGGTCTTCCTGTCAATGATTGTCCAGCAGCCAGTTGTGATTCTGGTGCTCTTGCAAGAGGGAGTGAGAGCATGTCCTTCTACTCCGCCATCTTGGTTAATCCTGTTTGTTTAAAAACTCCTCACTGGATATTAAAAGTCCTGATGAAACTGCTTCAGGATTCTCCAGCAGTTCTAAATTTCAGTGCCACACTGGGAAGGATGCTTGGTGGCCTGCTTCCTTTGCAGTTTTCCTTCCTTTCCTTGTCAATCCGAGTGCAGATGGACAACCTGGTGCCAAGATAGCATAATGCTGTGGCAGCTTGTAGTGCTCTCTTGCTGGTGGAGATCTCTGACTGTAGTCCGGTTTACCTGGTGCCTGACTGCAGTCCGAGAATTGAAGCTTTGACTCCAAGTTCCGTTACACAGCCCTCCGGACATCTGTCCTTCTTGGCTTTTGGTGTTTCATTTGCCACATTTCGGTTTTTGCTCCTGTTTGACGAACTACATTTTAGTGTCTTGCTCACACCCCACTTCTCCTTTCCCTTCCTGTTGATTGTTAGCTTTGTCTTTCCTGCCCTGGAGTCACCCAACCATCAGCACATGGCACCAGCACCATCCTAAAAATAGACGTACCTGTGGGATATCTTAATACAGTGTTTGCCAGGGATGTTTGTATCAGAAAATTTAAGAAGAGAAGGTGCAGAGGTGGTCTGCAGTTGTGCTGTGTGCAGACAGCAGAGCAGCAGACTCACCTGTGCAAAGGCTGAAGTCGGCAGGGGATGGCTGCTGACTCTAGGGGGCTTGAGGCCTCACACTCTTACTCCTCACGTTGCCTAGCGACTAGTAAGCGATATTTGTGGTGTTTTACATTTATTTTACATGCTAGTTCCTACTGATATGTGGGCATCTTACTGGATTTTATTTAGGAAGTCAGTTGGGGTAGGGAGAGGGTTCTTTACTCCAAAACATGGGGAGACAGGCCCTTGTGGAGTGTTTTCACATAGAACAGCTGTTTTTCAAAAACAGCCCATGGCCACGAAGTGGGAAATGCTTCTATCTCTAATTGCACCCCTTCTCCCCACTACGACTGTCAGCACCTGGTCCAGGCCCCCCTCGTCTGTCCCCTGGACTCTTGCAATGAGCTCACTCTCCACCCTGCCCCCAGCACAGCAGGCAGAACATCCGGTGAAAATTTGAGTCGTCCACTTCACTCCCGTGCTTAGAGCACTGCAGCAGCTCCCCGTTCCACTCAGGAAAACCAAACCTCATTCAGTGTCCAAGACCCTTGTCTTTTCCTGTATCTCTTTAATGTAGATCATAATGGGAAACTAAAGTATATATTTTTATTTGTTGTTGGATTTCTTTTTAGTAATATTTCACATTTTCTATCTTTATTTTATTTATTTATTTTTAAAATTTTATTTATTTTTGGCTGCATTGGGTCTTCACTGCTGCACGCCGGCTTTCTCTAGTTGCGGTGAGCGGGGGCTACTCTTCGTTGCGGTGCGTGGGCTTCTCATTGCGGTGGCTTCTCTTGTTGCGGAGCACGGGCTATAGGCGCGTGGGCTTCAGTAGTTGTGGCACATGGGCTCAGTAGTTGTGGCTCGCGGGCTCTAGAGTACAGGCTCAGTATTTGTGGCACACGGGCTTAGTTGCTCCACGGCATGTGGGATCTTCCCGGAACAGGGCTCAAACCCATGTCCCCTGCATTGGCAGGCAGATTCTTAACCACTGTGCCACCAGGGAAGTTCTATCTTAATTTAAAACATGTAAGTTTTTTAAGGAAAAACTCTCTTAAGGAAAACAAGATCATTCAGTTGCATATGATTTTTCAGTTTTTAATTCTTTCTGCAGTTAAATGGCCCACACTAGACAGACACACTCCTCTATTTTAAGAGAGTATATTTTTTCATCTGAGAAATGAAGACAGTCCCTACCAGTAATACCCAGTCACCTCAGAGCAGTCTTTCTCTCAAGTTTCTCCTATTGGCTCACTTACTGTCTCCCTGACCTGTTAGTTGCTATCTTTCTTCTTCCCTCTCTCTTCTCCTTGGGAGTCAATTTATCTTCCTCTGAACAGCTTTCCTAGCCAGTGAAAAACACCCTGTTGCCTCTTTTCCCCATTACACCTCTACATCTGTGCAGAAACTTTCATCCACTCAAATGTGCTGCAACA
Source organism: Balaenoptera borealis (assembly GCF_965194805.1). Classification (NCBI taxonomy): domain Eukaryota; kingdom Metazoa; phylum Chordata; class Mammalia; order Artiodactyla; family Balaenopteridae; genus Balaenoptera; species Balaenoptera borealis. The sequence goes on along the minus strand of NC_138869.1, from coordinate 64,531,212 downwards.
TGATAGGTGAAGTTGTTTAAGGATAGATAGGCAAATGATTTATTTATGAATTTGCAAGAAAACTTCAAATAAAAATTCTTCCTAGAAAGATGAAGAAAAATGTCAGAGGAGAAGTGAATGATTTTCCTTAAGGAAGAGCCTAGTCTCTGGAGTGGAGTAGGGGATGGGGTGGAGAGGGGATTGTTGTGTAATTAATCTAAATTTAATTTTTTGATGGAACCTAAAATTTCAAGATACATCAGCTTTTCTCACATTCTGTGGCTTCTCTGTCAATTTCCCATAATAACTTTTGTATATGTCACCCAACTAGGTATTTTTATTAGTATGTTTCTTATAAGTATTTCTTTATAGCATGTTTCCCAAACATATATACTGGATTGTTATATATAATGTTACATATTTATTTTGCAAGGAAGATATCTAAATATACCTATATATGTATATATATAAACAAGAAATGTATATACACAGAATAAGATGTTAGATTCATTGTTTTGTTTTTAAATAAAGGGAGTTTATTACACACCATACAGTTGGGATTTTTGTCTATTTCTGTGAATTCATTTTCTCTTCAGGTAATTTATGGCATCATTTAAACTTAAGTTTATGTTTGAAGTCCTTGCTTCTCCAAAATTGTAATTCATAGATATTCATACCTTGGTATCACTGATGTTTGCCAGTACTCAATTGCAAGTTTATCTCAGCACAGTTTGAATTATCTATGTGTAAAAACATAGGCGAATATGAGCTCAGAATGTTAGAATTACTTTAAAAACTTGGTGACTTTCTTCATTTTAAGAGTTTATAGTCATTCATTTAAAACTGATTTATTTTTCACTTTTGCTCTAATAATTCAAGAAAAGTAGACAGTTCAAATAGGCAGACAGGCAGAATCCTGGGTGCTGTGATTGGTTGGCATTTACACGGGTCTTTCACGTAGGATTTAATAAAAGGTGACCTGAAATTTAGAAATGTAATCTATAAGACAGTCAGAGAAAAACAGTTCTTTTAAGCATACTCTTGTCAGTATAATGTGATGCCCATTCTGCCCTGTAATTTTTTGTGTGTATCTGTTAAAAGTTGTAAGCTATATTCAGTAATGAGGATAGCAAGAATTTGAGACTTCATGTACATTTCTTTTTGTCATAGGAAGGTCAGCCTTTTGAAAAGGGATAGAAATTAACATTTCTCCAGAATTATTTTTTCCTTCATTTGAGGCTGTCTCTTAATTTCAGCATTTTACTGTGTTTTATGAATAGGCCAAATATATATTCTATTTATTTGTCAGGGGAGGTGATAAAGGTGATAAAACTTTACAAATTTCAACTGGCATTGCAGTCTGCTGATAAGGATGGGAGTTTGTGCCGTTCTGAAGAGATTACATGAAGTAGAATTGGAAAGCAAATTGTATTTACAAAAGATAGGGTGATGTTCCTAATAGATGGTCAGAATAGACTATTTACTCTCACATTCTGCTGAGCTTTACTAGAAATAACTTCATTTCAAAAAAGGACAAATCTGATTGAAGGCAAAAGCATTCCTTCTCCACAGATACTCATCCGAAGGGTTTACATTAAATTTTTCTGATGGGCACACAGCTGTATTTTATGCTGTATCTGTACAAACTGGTAATGTGGAAAATAAAAATCTAAATAGTATACTTGATTGCTTCATGCACCAACCATTTAGATTACTAGATTTATATCTACAGTTTTGGAAGAGATGTTGCAATATGATATTCTGACAATAACTGTCGAAGTCATAATACTAGGATCTGTTTTCATCTTGTTGTCAAGGTAAAGTTACTGAAATTCACATTTGGTAGGTCAGCGAAATCACTTACTCTCTCTTGTCATCAGTGGTTTAATGCCAACCTAAACAGCTACTGTATGATGTCAAAATTATCACGGTGTCCAGGCTGCAGGGGTACAGCGTGCTACATGATTTAATGCATTTCCTGTCTGGAATGAAGATTATGAAAAGGCTGGCAACCAGGAGCTACAGTGGTTTAGAAACTTAATTTCTAAGTTTTCTTTCTCTTTTTTCCCTTCATTTTAGATTTTGGATTTAGTAAAAGGGACACACTACCAGGTAGCCTGTCAGAAGTTCTTCGAGATGACACATAATGTAAGTAAATTTTTAAACTTTATAACCTGATCCTTTGTCTTTTGTTACTCTGTGTTTCATTCAGGATTTTTTGCTGCAGCAGTAGAAACCACTCCAGCTATTTTCAGTGGAAAGGGAATTATTACACGGTATGAGGTTGCTTATAGAATTTATAGAAGGGCCAGGGAATTAAGCTTGGATGCTACAGAACCAGGAATATTGTAACTAAGAGAAGCTACATCCTGAGAAAATCTTACTATGGCTGCCACCCACCACTCCACTTCTAGGGATAAGACCAAGGGTTGGCAAACTTTCTGTGAAGGGCCAGGTCGTGAAAGTTTGAAGCTTTGTGGTCCACGTGTTCCCTGTCACAGCTGCTCTCGTGCAAAAGCAGCCCAGACAGTGTGTGAAGGCGCGGACATGCTTCTGTCCCAGTAGAACTTTATTTACAAGAGCAAATTCTGGGCCGGACTGGACCCACAGGCCTTAGGTAACCACTTCTCAGAGTAGGTCTGGAACACTGGCTTCAGCTGTCCAGAAGAACCAAAGGCTTTTGCCATCTTTCTTGTAGAAAACTGGATGCTTTTACTTGTGGTTGCCAACTCACGTTACCCTAACCTAGTTCCCAAGTCTTGTGTTTATCTGCATGGCGACCTAGGTTACACAGTGGACCCCTAGCTGCAAGAGAGTCAGGGAAACGTGTTTGGTTGTTTTCTTGCCAGCCTCCTATACAAAAGGCCTGCTAGTAGGTCCTGAGAGGTGTAAAGCATAGGTCACAAACTCAAAGGGCTGCAGGGGTCAGGCAGATAAGCCAAAAAAGTGAAACTGCCTGAGATGAACACCACTGAAGAAGTCATGCTGTTAGAGACGTTCACATTGACAAGTTTTAAGGCCGTGTGCAGGCCAACAGCACATCTGCAGGTCGACTTAGCTCACAGACCCCCAGTTTGCAAGTACTGGTCCCGTTCATGAGTTCCTAACCTAGGAAAGACAGCCAAGAATGCACCAGAGGTCCATGCACCTCTTGAAACATTTTTTTCTCTAAGTACATATGTGCGTTTTTGGAGTCGAGCATTTATCAGGTTTCAAAGGGATTCGTGACCTTCCCAAAAAAGATGCTGCATGTATTGAATTCATCATCAGCTACCACGATGTGCTAAGTTTTTTTTTTTTTTTTGGCCTCACTGCACAGCATGTGGGGTCTTAGTTCCCTGACCAGGGATTGAAGCCGTGTCCCCTGCATTGGAAGGGTGGAGTCTTAACCACTGGACTGCCAGGGAAGTCCCCACAATATGCTAAGTTTTATAATCGCTTTTATGTTTTCTAGTTTTCATGAAATAACTTTTCTTTCTTGGTTATATAATTGCAGAATTTCTTACATATTTCATAGGAAAAATATAACATCACTGATAATAATGAAAATAATAATGGTAATATCAGCCAACACCTACAGAACCCTTCACGTGTGCCAGGCCCAGCAGTTAGTGCTCTGGACACACTGGCTCCTTTGGTCCACACTGCAGACCATAGCTGGGCACGATTTGCATCCCCATCATGACAACGCTTAGAGAGGCTGAGAGCCTAAGGTCCTAAGGAGTGGAGCTTGAATTTGAACCAGGCTGTCAAGGACCTCATCTAGAGCTCATGATCTAACCCTGACTGCTGTTCTGTAAAACCTGGGACTGTATTTGTAATAACAGCTGTGGAGGCCATTAGTATTTTCCTGTCTAGATTCATGATGCAGCCTAAATAGTTTATGGTAAAAAATAAACAGGCCTAGTGATTCTGTGTGACGCCCTAGGGACCACAGCTGGTTAGTGGGAGGTCTGGAGCCAGAACCCTGGTCTGCTCTGGGCTGGGGGTCCAGTCCTCTTACTATTACACCTAACTGTTGAAAATAGTGTTTTTATTTAAAAACATGAAAATTTTATTTTCACACAGTTGAAAGGACTAAACATCAATAAAGTAGTAAACAACAACAACAAATTCTCATCAGTTTTGTCAGAATAGGAATCTCAACAGATAAACCACATCTGTTTGGTATTTTCAGCATCATCTTTGCAAACTCTTTCCCTTGTAGACTGTATTCTTTAATTTGCTTGCTCAGCTTGAGAGTTTTAATTTAATATATGTTCTTAATTATTTGTGGACCGTTTTAATTAAGAAGCCTCAGAACTTTAACAAATTGAGGTCTATTATTCAACCTCTTTCCTTTTTTTTTTTAGAGAAGATATGAAAATTAGATTTAAACACTGAGTTTGTGACATCACTAAAAAGAAGTGCTTTTTTATTTCTCAAATCTGCTTTTGTAGCATCTCTCCTATTGATTATTCCTGCAAGAGTATTACTACTATAGCCAATTTTTAAAACTTGCCTTAGATTAATGAAGATATTAAAAAGACATATGTCTAAATCCTCCCACATATGGAAGTAGTCTACTTTAAGCCACATATAAATCAAGGGAATAAAAAGGCTGTTTGTATCCACTAGATGTCTCACTATAGATTTTTTGTTGTGAATATCTCTCTTTGCTTATTATTTTTTCTAATTTAATTTAAAAATAGAATCTATTTTTATTTCATGTTGCTGCCATTCTGCCTGCTCCCCACCCCCCCCAAAAAAACCTCCTATGTTTATTTTCTTGAGGCCTCTGTGATTAAACTCACTTTAATGAAAGTTTTGAAAATGAACCAGTTAACTGATAACATTTACAGCAGTGCTGCAGTGGTTCCATATGGCTTTTTTGGTGAGACCAGCTGCCTCATTATAAGCTGTCATTGCAAAACCTCTTGATTAAAACCCAAACGTCCCACAGGTAAAGAGTATTGCTTCCAGTCCTTCAAAATCCACATTTTCTGTGGCAGAAATATGAGACCTATGTTTGTGTGAAGGTCATTGTGTGCAGAACATGCTCATTCCAAGCTCATGTTTGAGAGAGATTCACTTAGTAGATATCAAAAGCTGGCCTGCTTGAAATCTGTCTTCCTCAGTATTTTTAGGGAGCAATGTTTTACATTGAAGTGAATTTTTTTTTTCTTTTGGCATACTCCATTTGTAAATGAAAACACTAGGCCTTGTGTAGATTAAACTCTGGATTTTAATTGAAAATAGTTTCTTTAGAAATAGATCTCTTTAAGCGCTGAGTCATTCTGAATACTTATTTTCCAAATAGCTGAGCATAATTCCCTTTTCACCATAGAAGTCTCTACAAAAATTTTGTTAAAATCTATCACACATTTTCGTGCAATCTTAAACAGTATATACCAAGTACATTTAAGCTTTGTAATCATCACTCAGGATCATTGTGGAGATCAGTTAAAACCCTGGGCCGGGAGCCGCACCGTCTCTCATGAGGGTCACTCACTGCAGTGCCTTCCTGACTCCTTTCCCAGCAGCTGCACACATGCACCCGCCCAGTTCTTTCTCCTCCACACAGCTGCTAGGGTGATCTTTAAAACAGAAAAACCTGATCATTTCAGTAACCTGCTTTTAAAAAAATCTTTAAAAGCCTTCCCCATTGCTCTTCAGGTGAAATCCAAAATTTATAATGTAGCCTATAAAGGGCTCCATCCCACTCCTTTCTTCTACCAGTCTTATTTTAGCTCTTTATGGTACTTTGGGACTTCCAAGATAACAGGACAGAATGAAGATGCATCACAGAATTTCCCTCTCCCAGTATTTAACAAAATGTACAAAACATAATAAAAAAATCATCAACCACAAAGAAAAAACATCACCCATAGCAACCAAACAAGAAAAAAGGCAAGGAAAGAAACAAGATTCCCAGCAGACAAAATTGCGAAAATTCTCACTTAGTATTTCCAAATCTAGAATGAAGCAAACTGAATATTCCTTTTTTTTTTTTTTAAATGAGTAAAGGAAAGAGCTGCTGACTTTGAAGCAATAATAAGTGAAATGTGGGATTTAGATGTGGGTAAATCTCTTTCTCTATTCTTTTTACTAATTAATTTTAAAGTAAAATCTATTTTCGTTCTATTTGGTTTATGCTTCTCCCCTTCCTCCCTAAAAATCCCTAATTTTATTTCCTTGAGCAAAATGAAAGATAACTTCCTTCAGGCAAAAATAAAAGTGAAAGAAGGAAAACACTCAAAAGAAAGAACCCATCCTAGAAGAAATACAATCCAGTAAACAGAAGGAAACTCTTCATAAGTTCATCATGCTACCAGGCATCTTAATAGATGTTTGGTAAAATGAGCTTACTTAACAAAATGAGTTAAGAAAGGGTGATTGCAGACCTAAGAGAGAAATTGAGAAACATGACATCATACAGAACCATGGTTACAGGCCCTCATTTCAAGACCCTTGGCGTTGTTTTAGTTGGTTAATAAAAGTATTAATTAAAATGGGCAGTCATAAAAAATATGTATTTTTTAAACATTACATTTTAAAGGTAAAACATTTGAATGTCATTTGTTTACTAATCCTTTGATATAAGGGCAGGGTCTTTTGTTTGAGTGTAGGTTTGGGATTGGAATTAGATTTCATTTTTTTTCAAAAACCATATGCATAATACACCATCACCAATTTCCAGTTTGGGTTTCTTTAAAGTGGAAAAGGAACGTAATTATAAAACAAAGCAATCTGATCTTTCTCCCTATCTTTTGGGAAATTCGGTTTTGATTTTTTTTTTTTTAAGTAACTTGCCTTTCTTGAGTCTTTCCAAGCATTTAATTTAGATTTCATAGAACCAACTACTCTTTCTTTTTACACTCATATTTCTTTGGTTTTCATCATAGCAACCCTATGACATAGCTGCTATTATTACCTCCATTTCATGGGGGAGGAAACTGAGGCTTAGTATAAAGATTACCATATTTCATTTTGTCCACATTGAAATCTAATCATTCACTTTAATCCACAGAGTCATCTTCTGTGATAGATATATTGACACTTTTGACAACTTGAAGCAAGGTGTAGAAAATACCTGATATGTAATTAATTATCACAAAAGGTGCTAGCTTCTTTTTGCATGAAATGACACCACTGTGTTTTTTATAATCTTCATAGACAAGTTTATCTCTAGAAATAATATTTATAATGATATGATTGTAAGTTTGTTTGACTTTCCATAAAACCTCTTAAAACAGATTTCAGAGTAACTAAGTGATCTAAAGGCCTGAATTCTAATTCAGACAGATCAGTTACTAGTGCTGTATGACTTTGCCTAAACCATGTAATCTCTTTGGGTCTCAGTTTCCTAGTCTGTACATGGAGGAGATTCAGTTTGAAGTATTCCCTACATCTTTCCAATCTCCAATATTCTCTATTTATAAAAAACATAAAGTCTTCTGATTGAAACGTGCTAGGCAATAAACTTAGTTTTCATGGAACACTTTGTAAAATGCAAACTTTATATTGAATCTACCAGTTTTTTAATGAGTTGGGTGAAAAACAATATAATAAAGAAGTTCACAAATGACTCCATTGTTAATAAAAAATCCTAGATAAAACATTCAGCAAACATTTTGAAATTAAGCAGCAAAGTAGCAGGTAAAAAATTGTTCTTAGTGATCTGGGTAGTAACTCTTAAATCAGTGTGTACACTATCAATCTGCTATACACTGAATTATTATAAAAGTATTGGTCCAACATGTATCAACAAGTGACTAAAGAGAATCAGAGAATCCTGAGGTTCTGAAGTAAGTCTTACCGGAAAAGACCTTGTTTCTGTTTATGGGTCCACCTGTTAAGAAGGTTCATCCTGAACTGTGACGGTAACTCCCTGCTAATCCATTTTAATCTACCATAAGATTACACATATCTTTAATCGCATCACTTCCCTTCTTAAGGAATTTTGGTGACTCTGTGATGCCTACAAAATTAGGTCTAGGCTACTTACCCTGGTTGTCAAGGCTCTCTGTGGTCTGGCCCCAGCCTGTCTTTCCAACCTTATTTCCTGTTACCCCTTTCTGTGCCTTTCACAGCAGCCCACCTGCACTACCTGCTTTCCCAGACATTCCTCTTCACCCTGCCCCTGGGGTCCTGCTGCTTACATTACCCTGGACCTCATTATCCCAGCTTTTCACTCTCTCATCTTTCCAAACCCAACTCATCTGGAAAGATCCTCCCTCCCTTTTTCTTGTTTTTCTTTTTCTTTTTTTTTTAACAAATATTTATTGGCCAACAAGATGCCAGGCAATGCTAGGATATGCCTTTGAGCGGTCTGAGGTGGCAGGTAGGAGTTGGGTGGGGAAGCAGAGCCACGTGCAAGGGTCTGGGCTGGACGTAGAGCGCAAGATTCGTCACTGTCAGGCGGTGGCTGAAACTCCCTGTGAGTGAAATCATGTAAGCAGTGGTTTGAGTGTTTTGAACGAGAATCTGTGTTTTGTGTATTGAGTAGGTTTTGAATGAGGTCTGGGTGGTTCTTGACGTCCCTTTTTTTGTACTTTTGTTACGTATTAATGTGATACACATTTGCTTGCCTGTACAGGTAGATGATTGTGGCTTTTCTTTGAGTCATCCAAACCAGTTCTTTTTTGAGAGCCAGCGGATCCTCAGTGGAGGTAAAGACGTCAAGAAGGAATCTGTCCAGCCAGAAACGCCCCAACCCAAACCGAGTGTCCAGAGAAGCAAGGATGTGTCATCTGCTCTGGCCTCGCTCAACTCCTCTCTGGAAATGGATCTGGAGGGACTGGAGGAGTTGCTTCAGTGAACGATTCCTGGGCAGTTGGTAGCCTGTCTTCCTCACTAGTTTTTATTTCCTACTTTACAATTTTATCTTTTTCTTTTTTGTCTGCCTTCTCCCTCCACCCGACCCCCTTTCATCCATCCGCACGTGCACGCGCTTCACGGGAAGGCCGCCTTGCAGGTAAAAACAAAGACCTCCGGTATATTTTGCTTTGACAAAAGAGAAGAGGAAGAATTTCTTTTGAAATCTAACGCTTGAATGGTGTGATTTAAGTCCCGTTTTAGGAGATAAAACAGCTTTCTGGACTGGTTACAGTCCCCTAGAAACAGTACGACTAAGAACAGCTTTTATTTTAACACTTATACCACTGTAATGTTGACCCAGGCCTTTTCTAGACCATTTTTGTTAATAAATATCAAAATGTATAATGAGCGTGTCTGCGTGTAATTGTGAGTCATATTATGCCGTAACAGAGGAGACATTACCTCAGCTTTTAAAGTGGTATTTTGGAATATGCAACGTATTGCCAAATCACCAGTGAAGATTTTAAACTGTTTTTCTTTTTCCTTTTTCTCTTGAGTTGGTCATTTGAGGTTATTCCACATCAGCAAGGAGAACTTTTACCCCTTTGAGTGGTGGCAAACTTTACTGAAGTGAGTTGTGACTCAGGAATTAAGAGAAACGGAATGTGTACAGTCATACTGTTAACAAATAGAAGGATTTTATTATATAAAGTGATGGTCCTCCTTATCCGCTGTCGTCTCCATTCACTCGGGGAGAACAGCCCGTCACTAAGGGGAGAAGGTTCTAAGGAGAGTCTGCAGTGTTTCTTCATTCCACCCCTAGTTTCCATACCTCATTGCTTCTGTGGCTGCTGTGAACTGCCAAGTAGGTTTGGTAAATTCATCAACTTCAGTGGTGAATATTCCCATATTTGTAATAATGCCTGTTTTCGTGCCAGCAGTGGAGTTGGTGGATGTTGTGGCTGGTCCCAGGGGCACTGGATCAGCGTCCTGCTCTCTGTCTGCCCTTGGCGAGTGGCTAATGCACTGTGTGCCTGGAGAGGCCCCTGATCTGACACATTTCCTCCCCGTGGGCTCTGCTCACTCACCCAGAGGATTTGGACTCGTAGAGGGGAGACCCAGGTTGAAATGTAACCTGTCCTCACCTGCTCCCTTGGATTATGTAAAAATACCATTCTATACAGTCCTCTTTTCCTGGGGAAAAGGGTACTTGCCCTTTATCCTCTTTTTTTTTTTTTTTTTTTAATTCTTATTGGAGTGTAGTTGATTTACAGTGTTGTGTTTGTTAGTTTCAGGTGTACAGCAAAGTGATTCAGTTATACGTATACATATATCCACTCTTTTTGCCCTTTATCCTCTTGAATCACATGAGACACTGTATTGTATTCAGAGAACTGGACTGTTAGAAGTACCACATTCTAAGTCCTGTGGGAAACTGCAGCGATGAGAAAAGGATTTAAACAGGATCAGAGCATCAGAACCTAAAAATGTCAGCTCATCAGGTTTTTATCTTAGGCTGCTGAGCAAAGATTTCTTGGAATATTTAGTAACATATAATTAAATGAGATATTATCTGAACCTTTGCTTGTCTTTTGTGAATTATTACCTCGTTCAGAAAATAGTGTTATTCCACTACAAATTACCTCTATTAATCTCTCCCTTCTGAAACCATCTGCTATTCCTTGTATCATGTATAATTCTCAGCAGGAATCCAATGACTGCCGACCACTTCATCCATGAACTGCAAAACCACACCCTTTTTTTTTTTAATGTTAAGAATGAGTGCTTCATGTGGCTGTTTTAACCACAGAATTAAGTTGTGATGGAAAGCCAAGCATAGAAAGGTAGGTCTCTGTTGTATCAGAAGGGAAAAACAAGCAGCAGTCTTGCTACTGTAGCTCTGTGAGAAATCTTAGGAAAGGGTATTTCATATCTGGCACAATTTGCAAGGCGCTCTTTTTCTCCTGCCGCACGTTCTCCTTTCTTGAAGCCTGTGCGCCCATCAGCTAACAGCTCAGAGCCCTCGACGGCAAGCAGATATGTCTGAGTTGACTATTTTATCCTATCAGCCTCAAGAACTTGAATGTTTTGTGTCTAGTCAAACTCCAAAATAACACTAGTTTAAATATTAGTTGTATTACCAGTTCCATTTCTTTGTAATAAGGCTTGATCTCCTGTCATGTATTATACAGAAGAATATATAAATATTTTGTGAAGTGTGTAAATTAGAGGATAGGGGTTAGAGGTTTATGTAAGAAGATAGACATTAATGCCTTTCTGATGGTTTGTGGCCTTGGAAAAAGCAATTTATTTTTCATGCTTCACAGGTCTAGACAATTTTGATTGTTTTCTTTGAAAGACCTGTTTGAATCAGATGATATAGGAAGAACTCAAAAGAAAAATCAAAAGCCAGCAGCCTCTTTTCAAAACAGTAGCCAATGAAAAAGAATATGGGCCTTCCGGATCTTTTAACTTCTGGTCTTTTATTACCTCTTCAAGGAGGAGAGGCTGTACGATTGTCAGAGACAAAAGAAGAGACAGTCGAAGCCAGAAACCAGGTTGGAAATTTGCAGCTGGTAGAAGCACTGACATTGTTTGTGGAGATTCTATCCCATTTCTTTCATTTTGTTTTTCACTCTGCCAAGACAGTATAAAACTCTTAATTGCAATGTGCATGAAAGAACACTAGGAAGATTTTAAGTAAACTTTTTAGGAATACTTATAATATTATAGTCGTGAAAGTGAATAGTTACAGATTTTGAATGAGAGGGAGCAGAATAAAGCCATGGGAAGGATCTTTAATTCATACAGAATTTTAAGCTGAGGGATTTCTTTGTAAAAGCATGGGGAGAATTTGCTTCTTACACTTTGCTACCTTACTGATACTCAGGGTCTTTGCAAGCAAACTCCTGTAATTCTTTGCAAAGAAGAAAAGAAAACTTCTGGGATTTAAGCTTGAAAGGCGAAATGAGACAACTCTCAAATTCCTGTTTGGCTAGAGACTACTGTTTGCAAATTTAATCAAGGTCTTCCACAGGCATCAGCTTGACGTTAAATTTAAGTGCGCATTAAACAGAGTTGACAGCCGTGCTGAACGTGAAGCTCGGTCTGAGGACATCTTTACAGCTGGAAGGGAAAGAAAGTCGAGAAGCCTCAGACCACTCTGGTAATTAGATCCATTTGTTAGCTTCTTTTCTAATGTTGGCAAAGGGAGGAGAGAGAAGGCTGGCAGGGAGCCAGAGGGGCCAGAACCAGGAAGGCAGGGCACTGCTCCCTGAGGAAACTGGACAGTCAGGGAGGGCCCTGCTGCAGAGGAGCGGGCAGCCCTTTCAACGCACAGACAGGAGCACCGTGTGCGAATGGTGCGTTTTGAACAGGTGTGCGGGTTTGGTTGTCAGGTGCCCTGGAAGGTGCACAGTGTTACCTGGGAGTGGGCTTCCCAAAGACACTGTCTGCCCAGAGGTAGTGTTTCTCACAAGGGTATCTAACTTACATGCAGGTAATCACTTATTTACCCAGAACATCTGGCCTCCTTTTCAGAATGGAGCTTCTTTTTGACAGGTAGCTATTGTCCTGGTCTAAGGCTTTTCACTGTAATTGGCATTGTAGGCAATTAGCTCTGTGATGCTATGGAAATCTTGTCACCTGTAGGAAATTATCTTCCCACTTCATCTCACCTTCCAGCCAAAAGTGATACGATTTCCTGTTATTGGATTTGCTTTCTGTCCCATAAGCTTTTTTTGTCCATTCTTCATGACATTTTATTTTCTCCAAGAATTATCACTGTAGAACCTTATCAAAAGCTAAAGAATATATCTGTACATAGAGCTTCTGTATTTTCCCTGAGCCTTCAGGTGCAAGACTGTTTTTGAACATTGATGACAAGATAGTGAAACAGCACTGCTAATAAATGCATGATGGATTTTTCAATTCAGCCCTATGTTTCTAGGTATTCCTTCACCATAATGGAACTATGAGGCTCTTTGAGGGGTTTTGGTTTCTTGAATCTTTTAATTGAAGTATAGTTAATTTACAGTGTTGGGTTAGTTTCAAGTGTACAACGCAGTGATTCAGTTATACATACATTGTTTTTCAGATTCTTTTCCATCATAAGTTATTACAAGATGTTGAGTACAGTAGTAGGTCCCTGTTGTTTACCTATTTTATGTATAGTAGTGTGTTTGAATTTTTACACTGAAAGCATGGAGAGAAAGTAAATTCAGCAAATAATGCATTTAATTTAGAATCTGTGGGGGTTCCAATCAAGATGGCAGGGTAGAAGGACGTGGAACTCACCTCCTCCCACAAATACATCAAAAATATGTCTACAAATGAACAATTCTCACAGAACACCTACTGAACACCAGCAGAAGACCTCAAACACCTGAAAGGACAAGAAAAATCTCCACGTAACCAGGTAGGATGAAAGGTGGGGTGGGGGAGAGGAAGCAAGATGGGACCTGCGTCCCTAAGAGGGAGCTGAAAAAAAGGAAAGGTTCTCGCGTCTGGGAAAACCCCGTCACTGGCAGGGAGATCAGCCAGGACAGAAAGGGAGCTTCAGGGGCTTAGAGGAAAGTGCAACAATCGGTTTGTTGGGCAGGCGGAACAGAGGGAGACCTGCACAGACGGTCCAGGCCACCTCCCTGTGCGCCCCAGCCTGAGATGCGCATCCACTGGTATGGGCAGGGGCTGGGCGCTGGAGTCGGGGTTAAGAGGAAAATCCCAGGGAGAGGACTGGGGTAGGCTGTGCAGAGACAGCCTGAAGGAGCTGGGTGTGGTATGACTGTAACCGACGGTGTATGTGGAAGAAGCCCGGGCCCTCTATAGAAGCAAAGTGCCGTTGTCAAGTGGCACGTGAAGGGAGAGGCGGGACGTGCCATAACAGCCTCTTTCTCCACATGCCAGCCCCTACCTCCACGGGCTCCGGGAGTGCACAACCCAGCCGCCACCTCGGCAGGTGCCCACACCCCGGCTGCTGCCTGGGCAGGCATCCACGCCCTAGCTTCTGCCTTGGTGGAATCCTGTGCCGGCCGCCACCTCAGCAGGCTCTGGGAGCAGGTGCCAGCAGGTTGCCCACACACAGGCAGGGCTGAAATCATAGTGAAGCCCCAGGGGCTGTGCAACTTAGGAAATCTCGTCCCATGGCTGCGCAAGCTGCAGATTTACACCTGCACCACCGGCTTTGTAAATTCAGCACCTGTGGGACATCCAAGCAGACAATGAGTGCCCCTGCAGCTGGGACGGGTCTGGTCTTAACAGCTGTGGGCTTTGTGGGTGTGTGCACGCAGGGACTGGGCCGCGGCTGGGCTGCTTCCAGAGCTCCCATGGCGAGTCAGGTGCACGACTACTACAGTCCTGGGACCTGACTTCAGCAGGTCTGTGTTGGTGGCCTTGTGAAAACAATGCCTGAGGGACATCAGGTCCAATTGCTGACATTCCCATGGTTGAAGTGAGGCCAAGAGCAGAGCCAACAACAGTGTACTTTGTGAGCCCGCACAACAGGTGACAGGTGGCACCACAGAGCACGCTCCCCAGTAGACAACTCCGGGGAAGGAATTCTCAGTGGGTCCTCTCCCAGCAGGAGCACTCCAGTCCTGCCTACCTCATGCCTCAGCTCAGAAACAGATTTGGAGCTTCTACTCCAACAACGAGGGAACAGACCCTGCCCCCCGACAGAGCTGTGACAACCACAGAGCAAAGAAGAGGCTCTGCTCAATATCCAGTGCAGGCTCTGGTCACTACAACACCAGTCACACCCTCTATCAAGGGGATAATGGCCAGCACATGCTGAGGAAGGAGGTGGCAGGCATCCATACTAAAAACAGCCCTCACACCAAAAATATTAAACTCATACAAGCTACACCGGGATGCTCCTACATAAAAATAACCCTCTGAGACCACAGTAGATAACTGTTTCTCCTAAACTCATAGAGTAAGAGAAATATAAGTGAAATGAAGAAGCAGAGGAACCACTCCCAATTTTAAAAAAAATCAAAAGAATTCCTCTGAAAGAACAAAAAGTGAAACAGACCTCTTCAGTCTAATAGACACCAAGTTTAAGGGCGATAATGAAAATACTGAAGGAATTAAGAAAGGCTATTGATAGAAAGGCAGATTACTGTAAAAAGGAAAAGAAACTGTAAAAAGGAACTAGAATCTATAAAAAGGAACCAAGAAAAATTAGAAAACTTATTCACTGAGACAAAAGCTGAACTAAAGGCAATGAATAGCAGAATGATATAGTTCAGAAGAATGAATAAGTGATCTGGAAGATAGAATAATGGAAATCACCCAGTCAGGACAGCAGACAAAAAGCCAAATTGAAAAGAAAGAAAGCAATATAAGAGACCTATGGGATAATATAAAGTGTGCCAGTCTATGCATAATAAGTATCCCAGAAGAAGAAGGAGAAAAGGGGATTGAAAATGTATTTGAAGAAATTATGACTAAAAACTTCCCAAACCAAAAGAAGGAAACAGATATCCAGATACAGGAAGCACAGAAGGTCCCAAACAAGATGAACCCAAACAGACCTACACCAAGATTTTATAACTAAAATGGCCAAAGTTAAAGAGAGGATTTTCAAGGCAGCAAGAGAAAAAGTTAATTACAAGGGAACCCCCATAAGGCTATCAGCTGATTTCTCTACAGAAATATTGCAGGCCAGAAGGGAGTGGCAAAATATACTCAAAGTCCTGAAAGGGAAAAATCTGCAACCTAGGATACTCTACCCAGCAAGATTATCATTTAGAATAAGAGAGAGAAAGAATTTCTCAGACAAGCAAAAACTAAAAGAATACAGCAATACTAAACCTATCCTAAAGGAAATATTGAAATGTCTTCTCTAAATAGAAAAGAAGTAAGAAGCTATAGGAAAGAGAACATCACAATTGGAAAGTAAATCATTTAAATAAGCCAGTACACAGATTAAAAAAAAATCAAACAATTTCTGTAAAAGTGATGAACATCAAAAGGATGCATATAAAGTTGTAAAAGAGGACAACAAAATCATAAAATGTGGGGGAAGAACGTAAGAAAATGTAGAATTTTTTTTTCTAGAATGTGTTTGAGCCTATATGACTACCAGTCTAAAGCAATTAGATATAGGACGGGGTTAACATCCTTGAAAAACAGGTTAACCACAAATCAGAAACATACAATACATTCATAAAAACCATAGGGAGAACACAAGCATAATACAAAAGAAAATTATCAAACCACAAAAGGAAAAACAAAAAGAAAAAGAGACAAAGAAGAAATGTAAAATCAATGGGAAAACAAGGTTTAAATTGGCAATAAATACATATCTATCAGTAATTACCTTAAATGTTAATGGACTAAATACTCCAATCAGAAGACACAGAGTGGCAGATTGAATTAAAAAAAAAAAAGAGTCTACAACATGCTGCCTGAAAGAGACCCACTTTAGGGCAAAGGATACACATAGATTGAAAGTGAGGGGATGGAAAAAGATTTCATGCAAATGGAAAGGTCAAGAAAGCGGCGGTCACAATACTCATATCAGACAAAATACACTTTAAAACAAAGGCTATAAAGAAAGATAAAGAAGGACACTATATAATGATACAAAGAGCAATACAAGGAGAGGATATTACACTCGTCAACATATATGCACCCAATATAGGAACACCCAAATACATAAAACAAATACTAATAGACATAAAGGGAGAAACTGATGGGAATATAATAATAGTAGGAGACTTTAACACCCCACTCACATCAGTGGACAGATCTTCAAGACAGAAAATCAGTAAGGCAACAGAGATCCTAAATGATACAATTAGACTTAATTGGTATATTTTCAGGACGTTACATCCAAAAAAGCAGAATACACATTCTTTTCAAGTGCACATGGAACATTCTCTAGGATTAACTACATACTAGGGCACAAAACAAGCCTCAACAAATTTAAGAGTATAGAAGTATTCAAGCATCTTTTCTAATCACAAGAGCATGAAACTAGAAATCAACTGCTGAAAAAGAAACGAGAAAAAAACAGTTACATGCAGACTAAACAACAGGCTACTAAAAAACTAGTAGGTCAATGATGAAATCAAAGAAGAAATTTAAAAATACCTTGAGGCAAATGACAATGAAAACACAACCCAGTGAAAAATCAATGGGATGCAGCAAAAGCAATCTTAGAGGGAAGTTCATAGCGATACAGGCCTTTTTCAAGAAGCAAGAAAAATCTCAAATAAACAACCTAATATACCACCTAAAAGAATTGGAAAAAGAAAAATAAACAAAACCTAAAGTCAGCAGAAGGAAGGAAATAATAAATATCAGAGAGGAAATAAAGTAGAGATTTAAAAAAACAATAGGAAAAGTCAATAAAACTAAGAGCTGGTTCTTTGAAAGGGTAAACAAAATTGACAAACCTCTGGCCAGGCTCACCGAGAAGAGAGAAGACCCAAATAAACAAAATAAGAAATGAAAGAGGAGAAATCACAACTGATACCACAGAAATACAAAAAACCATAAGAGAATACTATGAACAATTATATGCCAACAAATTCGACTACCTAGAGGAAAGGCGGGGAGGGATAAATTAGGAGTTTGGGATTAATGTAAATACCCCACTATATATAAAATAGATAACCAACAGGGACCCACTCTATAACACAGGAAACTATACTCAATATTTTGTAATAACCAATAACGGGAAAGAATTAGAAAAAAATATGTATAACTGAATCACTTTGCTGTACACCTGAAACCAACACAACATTGTAAAGCAACCATACTTCAAAATAAAATTTTTTAAAAAGTTGAGCATTATGTTTTATTCAGCAGATATACTGAGGACTTCAAGCCTGGGAGGCAGCCTCGCAGCTCTGAAGGACTGTTCCAAAGAGGTAAGGGAGGAGCCAGGATATATAGGAGCTTTTGCAAAAAAACCAAAAAAAAACAAACAAAAAAAGTCGGTGGAATATAAAAAGATTACTGTTAATTAAAGAAAACCAGACATCTCAAGTTAATTAATTTAGCACTTTTCTATGAAGATGAGTGTTTCTCCTTTTTCATTTCTAAATTTATTGATATGTGTCCTCTCTCTTTTTTTCTTGATGAGTCTGGCTAAGGGTTTATCAATTTTGTTTATCTTCTCAAAGAACTAGCTTTTAGTTTTATTGATCTTTGCTATTGTTTTCTTCATTTCTATTTCATTTATTTCTGTTCTGATCTTTATTATCTCTTTCCTTCTACTGACTTTGGGTTTTCTTTGTTCTTCTTTCTCTAGTTGTTTTAAGTGTAGAGTTAGATTGTTTATTTGAGATTTTTCTTGTTTCTTGAGTTGAGATTGAATTGCTGTAAATTTCTCTCTTAGAACTGCTTTTGCTGTGTCCCATAGGTTTTGGGTCATCATATTTCCATTGTCATTTGTTTGTATGTATTTTTTAATTTATTCTTTCATTTCTTCAGTGATCTCTTGGTTATTTAGTAGTGCACTGTTTAGCATCCATGTATTTGTGTTTTTTACAGTTTATTTTTCTGTAATTAATTTCCAATCTCATAGCATTGTGGTCAGAAAAGGTGATTGATACAATTTCAACTTTCTTAAATTTTCCAAGGCTTGATTTGTGACCCAAGATGTGATCTATCCTGGAGAATGTTCCATGTGCACTTGAGAAGAAAGTGTATTCTGCCACTTTTGGGGGTAATGTTCCATAAATATCAATTAAACCTATCTGGTCTATTGTGTCATTTAAAGCTTGTGTTTCCTTATTTATTTTCTGCTTGGATGATCTGTCCATTGGTGTAAATGGGGTATTAAAGTCCCCTACTATTATTGTGTTACTGTCAATTTCTCTTTTCATGGTTGTTAACATTTGCCTTACTTATTGAGGTGCTCTTATGTTGTGTGCAGAAACATTTATAATTGTTATATCTTCTTCTTGGATTGATCCTTTGATCATTATATAGTGTCCCTCATCTCTTGGAACAGTCTTTATCTTAAAGTCTCTTGTATCTGATACGTGTATTGCTACTCCAACTTTCTTTTGATTTCCATTTGCTTGGCATATCTTTTTCCATCCCTTCACTTTCAGTCTGTATGTGTCCCTAGGTCTGAAGTCTCTTGTAGACAGAATATATATGGGTCTTGTTTCTGTACCCATTCAGCCAGTCTGTGTCTTTTGGTTGGGTCATTTAATCCATTTACACTCAAAGTTATTATCAATATGTATGTTCATATTACCATTTTCTTAATTGTTTTGGGTTTGTTTCTGTGGGGTTTTTCCTTCTCTTGTGTTTCCCACTTAGAGAAGTTTCTTTAGCATTTGTTGTGAAGCTGGTTTGGTGGTGCTGAATTCTCTTAGCTTTTGCTTGTCTGAAAAGCTTTTGATTTCTCTGTCAAATCTGAATGAGATCCTTACTGGGTAGAGTAATCTTGGTTGTAGGTTTTTCTCTTTCATCACTTTATGTATATTCTGCCACTCCCTTCTGGCCTGCAGAGTTTCTGCTGAAAAATCAGCTGATAACCTTATGGGGATTCCTCTGTTATTTTTTGTTATTCCATAGATTATTCCTATGTTATTTTTTGTTTTTCCCTTGCTGCTTTTATTATTTTTTATTTGAATTTAATTTTTGTTAGTTTGATTAATATGTGTCTTGGTGTGTTTTTCCTAGGGTTTATCCTGTATGGGACTCTCTGTGCTTCCTGGACTTGGGTGACTATTTCCTTTCCCATGTTAGGGAAGTTTTCAACTATAATCTCTTCAAATATTTTCTCAGACCCTTTCTTTTTCTCTTCTTCTGGGACCCCTATAATTCGAATGTTAGTGCATTTAGTGTTGTCCCAGATGTCTCTGAGATTGTCTTCAATTCTTTTCATTCTTTTTTCTTTATTCTGCTCCTCGGCAGTTATTTCCACCATTTTGTCTCCAGCTCACTTATTCGTTCTTCTGCCTCAGTTATTCTGTTACTGATTCCTTCTAATGTATTTTTCATTTCAGTTATTGTGTTGTTCATCTCTGTTTGTTCTTTAGTTCTTCTAGACCTCTGTTAAACATTTCTTGTATTTTCTCAATCCATGCCTCCATTCTATTTCCAAGATTCTGGATCATCTTTACTATCATTACTCTGAATTCTTTTTCAGGTAGATTGCCTATTTCCTCTTCATTTATTTCGTTTTGTAGGTTTTTACCTTGCTCCTTCATCTGTGACATATTTTTTTGCCATCTCTTTTTTTTTTTTTAATGAGTGGGATTTTGTTCCTGTCTTACTGGTTGTTTGGCCTGAGGCTTCCAACACTGGAGTTTGTGGGCTGTTGGGTAGAGCTGGGTCATGGTGCTGAGATGAAGACCTCCGTGAGACCTCACTCCGATGAATATTCTCTGGGGTCTGAGGTTCTCTGTTAGTCCAGTGGTTCAGACTCGGAGCTCCCACCTCAGGAGTTTTGGCTCAATCCCCGGCTTGTCAACCAAGATCCAGCAAGCTGTGTGGGGTGGCAAAAAAAAAAAAAAAAAGAGAACAATAACAAAGTAAAAATAAAATTAGACTAGGAAACTAACAGATATGTTAGAAAGAATATACAAATAAAAATATAGATGAACCAACAACTGGAAGGTACAACAGTACCACAATAGTAAAAGAGAGGAGGAGGGTAAAGAAAAAAAAAAGGGGGGGGGGGAAGGCCTTGGTTGTGGAGGGCAGGGCCTAAGCAAGTGTGAGGTATGGGTGGTAAGTGGGGCCTATGCTTAGGACCCACAGGGCTGGAAATGGCCCTGGGGGCTGTCAGGTGTGAGGCTTAGGCTCAGTGGTACAGAAGGGGCATAAGTGTGCCCCCAACCCCTGGTCTCAGAGGGCGGGGAACCTCACCTGGGATCCCAGCAGGCTTCCTGGGCTTGAGTGGGTGGGGAAAACGCCTTCCTCTCCTCTCCTGCTCCTCCCAGAGGGCCCCTCCTGCCTGCCTTTCCTGTTGTCCTGTCGGCCTCCTTCCTACGCCCCCAGGACCAATGCGGCCTGGAGTGGGGGGGCCTTGGGGGACAGGGGACCAGCCTGGGAGCTCAGCAAGCACCCTGGCCCTGAGTGGGTGGAGCAAACACCTTCCACTCCTCTCCCTCTCCTCCTGGAGGGCCCCCCCGCCTGCCTCTCCTGATCTTTCTGGCCTCCCTCTTATGCCCCCAGGACCCACACAGCTTGGAGGGGGCTTTGGAGGGGGTTACTGGCCTGGGAGTTCAGCAGGCTCCTCAGCCCGAGTGGGCCAGGCGATCGCCCTCTGCTCCTCTCCCGCTCTTCCTGGAGATTTCCTCCCACCTGCCTCTCCTGATCTCCCTGGCCTCAGGTGCGCTGATCCTGTCTGGCCTCCACTTCTCCTCCCCACTCAGTCCCCCCACATCCTACTGGTTCACTTGGGGGTTCCTCCTGTCTCCTTGGGCATCAGGGTCCCCCACCAGTGGCTGGCAGGTGCCCTAGTTGTGGGGAGACGCTAACTCAGCGTCTTCCCACACTGCCATCTTGACTCTGCCCCAGGCTTTTGAAATCATTCCTTTGATATACACCTTAATGATCTAGGGCCAGTATTCTATTTTTCTCCATCCTGAATCCCCTCAGGGTGCACCATGGCTGGCTGCAGTGGCTGATGGCTTGATGGCTGCAACATCCTTTGTTTATTTTTATGGCAGGTGACATTCTTCCTCCACACCCTGGAAGGAGCTTGTGCACATGTCTGGGGCCCTGGGTTTTGTAGCTGCCACCAGGGGACACAATCTTTCATCACCTGGCTCTGGTGGCCAGAAGGCTTGCACTTCTGGGTCCTACAGGACTTCAATAAACAAAGAAACAGTTCTTAACCAGCTATATCCCCAGGGCTCAGCACAGAGAGAGTAGAAAGAGATCACCATTTCCTGGTTTTTCCCTGAACGTGGTTTATATGCATACTTTATAACTTCTGCCAGAGGGTCTGGTTTCCAATCAGTCTAAATCTAGGTGCTGACTGAGATACTCCTCTTTGGGACACTGACAGGTCTTGGTACAGCCTCAACTACTGGGAGCCTCTAAAATAAAATAATCTGCTTGGACAATCACAAAGGTTTGAGAGATAACTGAAAGCTGGGGCTGGGTTGAATGATAAGGTTATTCTCCTGCAGGAGACCACTCTGTCAAGACTGGGACAGGTGGGTGTTTAATCTGATGCATTGAAATCAATACAGAGAGTCAAGAAAAGTGAAGAAACAGAGGAATATGTTCCAAATAAAAGGCCAAGATAACACTCCAGAAACAGACCTTAATGAAATGGAGGTAAGTGATAAAGACCTGATAAAGACTTCAAAATCATGGTCATAAAGATGCTCACCAAAGTCTGGAGAACAATGTGTGAACAAAGTGAGATTTTCTACAAATAGTTAGAAAACATAAGAAAGTACCAAACAGAAATCAGAGAGCTGAAGAAAACAACTGAACTGTAGTAGAGCCGTTCAACAGCAGACTAGATCAAGTGGGAAGAAAGGATAAGTGAACGTGTAGTCAGGGCAATGGAATTCACCCAACCAGAGAAGCAAGAAGAAACAATGAAAAAAAGTAGAGATAGGAGTCCGGTTCAGGATGGTGACATAGGAGGGTTCTGAACTCACGTCTTCCCTTGGATATGCCAAATCTACAGCTACATATGGAAAAATTTCCTCTGAAAAGAATCCCAAAATCTAGCTGGCTGACTCTGGGTAAATGTGAGAAAAATCCCACATCGAAGTGGTTAGGAGAAGCTGAGGCACAATTTTGCCATAAACACCAACCTGGTGCCATGACCAACAATTGAGAGGGAACTTACAAATCTGAGCTTCTCCCTGAGGAGAGAAGGGCTTTAACCTCACATCGGGGGCCCCAACTTTTAAGACCTGCACCTGAGAGACAAGTCCCCGAAACATCAAGTTTTGAAAGCCAAAGGGGTTTGTGTCCACAAGACCTACAAGGCTATAGGGAACTGAGAAACAGCCCTTAAAGGGCTCACATGGACTCACCCATCTCAGGGCCCAGTGCAGAGGCAGCCGAGTGAAAAGTTCCCAGACATTCTGTGAAAGAGGCTTACTTGTATATCTTAAAGCATCAGCCAGAGGGGCAGGCATCTAATTTAACATGCACATCTAGGAGTGTGTTGAAATACTCTCCAAAGACAGAGACCTGTGGGTGCCATCTTTGCACTGCCCTCTGCCTTCTCCAGCTGGTAGGTGTCTCCTGGAAAGGAGCTTGGACATTCATCTCATGCCCTGGGTTTTGTGGCTGCTGCCCAAGGGACCCTCCAGATCACCTGGGTCTGGTGGTCAGCAGGGATTACAGTCATGGGTTCCCAGGTCTGTAACAGAGAAAGGTTCTTAACTGACTACCACACCCTGGGCACAGCAGAGAGGAAATAGAGATGCCCAGTCTCTCTGTGAAGGGGGCCTGTTAGTTCATCTTCACAGCTGTGGCCTGAGGGGCAGGCCTCTAATTAACACACCTCTATGGACTGCCTGTAATCCTCTCCAAGGTCTCAGAGGGCACTGGACACTACCTTCACCCTTCCCTCTGCCATGCTCCAGAGCACCAGTATCTCTTGGGGGAGCTGGTACCTGTGTCTGGGGCCCTGGATTTTGTGGCTACTGCCCAGAGGAAAACCATTGGTCACCTCCTCTGGTGGCCGGTGGAGCTCGCATCTATGGGTTCCCTGGGACTGTCACAAACAGAGAGGCTGTTCTCAGCTGGCTACCACACACAGGGCACAGCACAGACATGCCACACCAGCCGCATGCCTCAGGTGCTACTGAACACCGCAGTGGTCTTCCAAAATCCTTGCTCCTTAAGTTATAGGACAGTAAGTGGACTCCTAGCTGGACTTCCCTGCTGCTAGAGGCACTTACCACTTCAAACTCTAGGCCATATGGCCACCGCTCTCCTCACACCACCACGCTGCCGCTGGACCACAGTTACCTGCTTGATATGCAAATAAATTCCAGCTGAAATTCCAATACGCAGTGGCTTTAGCTCTCTTATCCTAACTGTACTTTCCAACAAGAAGGGGAAGTAATTGTACCTGGACCCACTGAGGGAGTGGTGTGGATCTCTAAAGGGGGAAAGAGGCAGTCAGTGTTGGTTGGCACCAGCAACATTAGAAAATGACATCGTGGTGACAGGACCACAACACTTGGCCTGACCCCTCTTGGAGGAGGCCACCAGTGAGCTGTGACCCATCTTAAATGGGTGCAGTGACACAAATGCTTGAAGGCCGTCATTCCTGCCCAAACAGTCACATCCTGACCTCTGGGCACTGGCCATTACCTGGCCCTAATTTCAACTCAAATTGACTGATAGTCTTATGCAGTTCAGACCCATCTCTGGTAACACAGCACCAAGCATTAGCTTGTCAGGACCATATAACTACATTTTCTTTAAACCAAGTCTGCACCTATGTCTCCAAACTTTTACTATTTATGGATGGAGACCTCATGCCTTGGAGGAGAACACTGCCCAATCATGTGAGATGTGCCCCCTGAGGGCCCCCCAAGTTCACTGAAATGCTGTGATACCAACAGATCCTACTGACGGTGTGAGCAAACCTGAATCAGAGCAGCCCAAATCTCAACAATCCTGTTAGAGCCCTGAGCCCCACAGCTCCCCTCCTGGGTGCAGCCACCCCCTCCACCTAGGACAACGCTGGCCATGGCTGTGCCCCAGCCTGGATGCTGAAGGACACAGCTGCACCCCGAAAGCAGCCTCTGCCACCTTCACTGCAGCAGAAGACATGGCAGGTGAGGATGGCGGGCAGACCTGGGACTTGGGTGCCTAACTGAACACTTGTTTATCTAAGTTCCCTGCTGACAGAGTTCACTCTGTGTTTACCCCGAGGCCCACTTGCTCAGCACAAGGCTTGCCTCTCGAGCGTGACACAGTACCATGACCTCCAGGCTGCTCTTTCATGCACCTTTGAGCTGCAGAAGGCCAAGGTCTGTGTCCAGTCTCACACCCTCACGGCGCCCCTGGAACATTTCATCTAGTTTTTGCCCACACCACACCCGTGAGACTGGTCTGCCTTATATGCCCTCCTGGGGGTTAGTAAGTTAATTTCTGTTGGGAGGACCCCCTCCCCGGCTGCAGAGGCTGCCACCACCACAGCCCCCCACACCCTCTAGGACCACAGCCCCAGGGCCACCTCCCTACACCACCCCGGAGGGCCCTTTCCCACCATCACCACTCAGGGCTCCACAGTCCTCCCATTCAAACCCTCTAATAGAATAGTCTTCATAGTTTATACAATGGGCAGTAACCAGAGCTCATTTTCAGGGCCACTGTAATTGCTGTTTCTTTTCCTGAGTTAGTGGGCCACCTGGCTGATTTATTGACCCTGCTCCTCTTTGCCCATCAGAAGGTGCCCCACATGTTCTTATCACTTGGCGGCTGCTCTCTGTGGTGCCCAACTGCTCCCACACAGGACACTTTGCAACACAGTATGTGGCACCTGGCAAGACCCCTTATGTTCCCTCTACAATCCTCTGTATCCGCCCGGCACCAACACCTCCTGGGGGAGTGTCACCCACACCTCATCCCAAGGAGCGCAAGCCCCATCATCCTGGGGCCTTCAAGTCCAGCCACCCCGGGGGAACTCCAACTTACTTGGGCTTCCCCGATCAAGCAGTTGGTGTCCCCTGTGGGTCGGGACCTGGGGCTGCCACACATGTGTGGTTCTCCACGTGCACTTCTCCCCTTGACCTCCAATGCCTCTGCCTCCATGCCGGCCTTCCGGGAGTCCTGTCTGTTCACACCAGTGCACTTTAGTCTCCCTGGGATGACCCTCACAAATCACTGAACGGGACCCCCAGTCCATCTCTCTTTCTGGCCCCTCATGTCAAAGTGTGTAGTGTTCATCCCCATTTTGTTGGGAGTAGGTCTGCTACGGGCCCTCACGAGATGGGCTAGTCGCTGCTGCATGGGCCAACCCCTACCTGTGAGCTGCCCTGGCCCAGCGCACTGGACTGGGACACCGAAGCCCAACCTTAATGAACAGCATGATTCTGGTTTTTTCTTTTTTTGCTAAGACATAAATCATTTATTGACAAAGGGACCATTTGTCATTTTTAAATAATTATGTTTCTTTAAGCAAAGTGACAAATTCCATCTTCCCCAATTTACTTATTGAGCCTTACAGGCAATGTAAGTCCCAAGTTGTGTGTGTGTGTGTGTGTGTGTGTGTGTGTGTGTGTGTGTGTGTGAGAGAGAGAGAGAGAGAGGACCATAAGGAGATTCTTTTATCTTAAGAACCCGCGATGAAACTTTTATCTTAAGAACCCACGATCCCTAAGGGCAGACTGAAAAATGGGTGTGGTGCCCACATCTCCTTCAGTTGTCTTGCAGAGAAGATATTCTCTACATGCTGCAAATTTTGTCAACATAATATACACAAGGAACAACTGAACAGTGAACACTGATGTTAAACTACAGATTTTAACCTTTGGACACAAGTATGAAATCCTTCACTTCAAACTTGCAAAACCCACACAACAGAATGTGTGTGATCCTGATGCAAATTTAGCCACTAGAGATGCAAAATGTGTTTCCACAAGCAAACCATGCTTTACCATTGATTCTCTCACCAGCAGGATAATAACGTGTAGTAACAGCATGATTCTTTAGCACAGAAAGTTTTGGATAATGGTTTAGCTCTAGTTTACTGACTGGCCCAGTAAGGAGGTGTATGTGCTGTAAAGGGCACTGCCTGCTGCTCCTATATTGATAATTCTGGACGAATTCAGACAAACCTACTACAGATGGACCAACAGGTAAAAGTATTCCATAATCTCACCTGTTTTTAATCAAATATCTACCTTAGCTTACAAACGGCTTTGACTTATTTCTTGGCTGGACCCCGACAAATGGGAGGGATGGTTATGGACAAGACTTTAGACTATCATTTGTCTACTGATATTGCTGACTAGCATTTTGGTTTTTCTCTAATGTTTCATGCACTGGGTGCCAAAACCTGGCCAGTGGCTTTTAATATCTCCACCATCCAGACAGTGCCCATGATTTTTCCTAAAGACTAAAGCCCAGGCATCATGGGGTCAATTGTGATGAGAACACAGATATTCTGAGCTGCTGCCTAGGCATTTTGCAATGTGAAAGCCCTGCTCACACCCAGAGTCTGGACATTTAGATAAAGACCAGCACTTAGGATTCCTGCCACAAGTTCCTGCTTTGCTTTTCCTGAGGCACATTTAAAAATAACCACTTAGAATTGAGCCCACAAAATGTTAGTGTCTGCTGCGCCAACCACGCCATAAGGTGCTGCTCCCCTGCTCTCCAGCTCTCACTTGCTCATGACCTGGAAAGGACAGTCCTTCCTCCAGCTCACTGTACCCCCTTCCCCCATCTCTGGGATCTGTAAGTAACAAATTTATTCCTTTGTATGAGTGTATTGGAACTGTGCCTTCAATCAAAATGGTGCTGGGGTTTTCACATTCCCAAGGTGGGAGCCTGGATGCTGAAGGAGCTCCCTTCTGACCCCATGTGACTAGTTTGTGCCTCCTTATTCATCAGGTCAAATCTGCATAATTTTAATTTGACACACTAGCCATAGGGCCCCAACACAATCCAAACACTAACTACTCCAAAAAATCTATGCATCCCCTTGTTCATTGATTGAAGCGTTATTCACCATAGCCAAGACATGGAAGCAACCTAAGTGTCCATCGATGATGGATGAATGGATAAGGAAAACATGGAATATATATATATATATAAAATGGAATATTATTCAGCCATAAAAAGGAAATATTGCCATTTGTGACAACATGAACAGACTTTGAGGGCATTATGCTAAGTGAAATATTCAGACAAAGACAAATACCATATGATATCACTTATATGAGGACTCTCAAAAAAACCCCTGAACTTCATAGATAGAACAGACTGGTGTTTGCCAGAGGCAGGGGGTGGGTGGTGGGCAAAATGGGTGAAAGTGGTCAAAAGGTATAAACTTCCAGTTATGAAATAAATAAGTCATCGGGATGTAATGTACAGTATGCTGACTATAGTTAACAATAATCTTGTATGTTTTTGAAAATTGCTAAGGGAGTAGATCTTAAATGGTCTCATCATAAGAAAAGAATTGTAACTTGAGTGGTGATGGATATAAACTAGACTCATTGTGGTGAGCATTTTGCAATATACAAATACCAAATCATTATGTTGTACAACTGAAACTAACACAATGTTATATGTCAATTATATCTTAATAAAGATATGGATAATAGATATTGTATAAAGTATCTTCTTAACATAGCATATGTGAAAATTTAAGTTATATTATTAATAACATTATTATTGCTAAGCATATTGAAATTAAGGTGTTGCCCAATATTGTGAAATATCGAAAGGTATTAAGCAAAGCAATTATTGTCCAAGGATAATAGTGCTAAATTTCTAGAAAAACAAAATTTATTAATGCTTCAGTTTCAGTTTCCTTGTAAATAAAGTATAGATTTGATGCACTTTAAAAAAAAAAAGGGACTTCCCTGGTGGCACAGTGGTTAAGAATCTGCCTGCCAATGCAGGGGACACGGGTTTGATCCCTGGTCCGGGAAACTCCCACATGCCACAGAGCAACTAAGCCCATGCACCACAACTACTGGGCCTGCGCACCACAACTACTGAAGCCCGCATGCCTAGAGCCTGTGCTCTGCAACAAGAGAAGCCACTGCAATGAGAAGTCCGTGCACCACAACGAAGAGTAGCCCCCACTCACTGCAACTAGAGAAAGCCTGCATGCAGCAATGAAGACCCAACGCAGCCAAAAACAAAAAATAAATAAAATTAAAAATTTTTTTTAAATTTAAAAAAATAAAAAAAAAGAAAGAGTTGAGATAGCTTAAGGGATCTATGGGACATCATCAAAAGAGACCAGTATATGCATCACTGGGTTCCCAGAAGGAAAAGAGAGAGAGAAAGGAACAGAAAATCATCAAATCACAAAGGAAGAGAGCAAGAGAAGAAAGGAACAGAAGAACTACAAAACAGCCAGAAAACAATTTTTTTAATGGCAATAAGTCCATATCTACTAATAATTCTTTTAAATGTAAATGGACTACATTCTCCAATTAAAGGATAGAGTGGCTAAATGGATTAAAAAAAAAAAAAAAAAGACCAGACTATATGCTGCCTACAAGAGATTCACTTCAGATGTAAGGATACACACAGACTGAAAGTTAAGGGATGGAAAAAGATATCCCATGCAAATGGAAACCAAAGGAAACCTGGGGCAGGGTTACTTATATCTGACAAAGTAGAACTTAAGACAAAGACTGTAATAAGAGACAAAAGAAGGTCATTACATAATGGTAAAGGGGTCAATCTAACAAGAGTATATAATATTTGTAAATATTTATGCACCAAACATAGGGTCACCTCAATATATAAAGCAAGTATTAACAGACTTCAATGTCCCACTTTTATTATACTTAAATAACATATTAGACCAAATAGACTTAACAGACATGTATAGAACATTTCATCTACAACTGCAGAATACACACTCATCTAAAGCTCACGTGAAATATTTTCCTAAAAAGATGGTATGTTAGGCCATAAAATTAGTCTTAATTAATTTAAGAAGGTTGAAATCATATCAGGCATCTTTTCTGATCACAATGGCATGAAACTAGAAGTCAATTACAGGAAGAAAACTGGAAAATTCACAAATATGTGTAGATTGAACAACATCCTTCTGGACAATACATGGGAAATCAAAAAGAAATTAAAAATATCTTGAGATCAATGAAAATGGAAATACAACATAACAAAATTCATGGGATGCAGCAAAAGCAATTAGAGAGTTCATAATTATAAATGCACACATTTAGAAACAAAAAAGCATAAGTAAACAGCCTAACTTTACATCTCAAGGAACTAGAAAAAAGACACACTAAGCTCAAAATTAAGAAGGAAGGAAATAACAAAGGTTACAGCAGAAATAAATGAAATAGACACTAAAATAACAATAGAAAAAAATCAATGAAACTAGTAGCTGGTTTTTGAAAAGATAAACAAAATTGACAAACTTTAAGCTAGACTTATCAAGAAGAAAGAGAGAGAACTCAGATGAATAAAATTAGAAATGAAAGAGGAGACAATACAACTGATACCATAGAAATACAAAGGATTATGATAGACCACTATATGCAATTTTATGTCCACAAACGACCCACCTAAAAGAAATAAAGTCCTAGAAACATACAACCTACCAAGACTGAATCACAAAGAAATAGAAAATCTGAACAGACTAATAACCAGTAAGGAGATTAAATCAGTTATCAAAAATGTCACAACAAACAAAAAAGTCTGGAACCAGATGGTTTCACTGGTGAATTCCACTAAACATTTAAAGAAGAACTAATATCAACTCCTTTCAAACTCTTCCAAAAAGTAGAATAGGAGAGAACTGTTCCAAAATCATTTTATGAAGCCTGCATACCCTGATACCAAAATCAGACAAGGACACTACAAGAAAATAAAACTACAGGCCAATATCTCTGATGAACACAGATGCAAAAGCCCTTAACAAAACAGCAAACCATATTCAACAATACATTAAAAAGGATTATACACCATGGTCAAGTGGGATTAATCCCTGGGATACAAGGATGGTTAAACATACACAAATCACTCAATGGGATACAACATTAACAAAATTAATAATAGAAATCAAATAGATGCTTAAAAAGCATTTAACAAAATTCAACAGTCATTTATGATAATAAAAGCTGTCAATAAACTGGGTATAGAGAGACTGTACCTCAACATAATAAAGGCCAAATAAGACAAGTCCACATCTAACATTATATTCAATGATGAAAGGCTGAAAGCATTTCCTCTAATATCAGAAACAAGATAAGGATGCCCACTCTCACCACACCTACTTAAAATAAAACTGGAAGTCCTAGACAGAGCAATCAGGCAAGAAAAAGAAATAAAATACATCGAAATTAGAAAGCAAGTAATAAAACTGTCTCTCTTCACAGACGACTTCATATTATATATATAAAATCCAAAAGACTCACCAAAAACTGTCAGAACTAATAAATAAATTCAGTAAACTTGCAGGATACAAAATAAATATACAAACATTGTCATATTTCTATACACTAATAATAACGAACTATCAGAAATAGGAATTTTAAAAAAGATCCCATTTACAATGTCATTAAAAGGAATAAAATAACTAGGAATAAATTTAACCAAGGAAATTAAAGACCTATACACTGAAAACTGTAAGACACTAATGAAAGAAATTGAAGAAGACTCAAATAAATGGAAAGGTATTCTGTGCTCATGAATTGGAAGAATTCATGTTGTTAAAATGTCCATACTACCCAAAGTGATCTACAAATTCAATGCAATCCTTATCAAAATCCCAATGGCATTTTTCACAGTAGTAAAACAATTCTAAAAGTCGTATGGAACAACAAAAGATTCAAATAATCAAAACAATCTTGAGAAAGAAGAACAATTGTGGATGCATCACACTTTTTGTTTTCAACATATATTACAAAGCTATAATAATCAAAACAGCATGGTATTTACATTAAAAACAGAGACACAGATCAATGGAACAGTATACAGAGCAGAAATAAACCCACTCATATATGATCATTTAATTTATGACAAAGTAGTGAAGAATATATAGAATAGAAAGCCCAGAAATTAACCCATGCATATGTGGTCAATTAATTTATGAGAAAGGAGCCAAGGACACACAATGGGAAAAGGATAGTCTCTGCAATAAATGGTGTTGGCCAAACTGGATAGGCACATGCAAAAGAATGAAACTAGACCCTATCTTACACCATACACCAAAATCAACTCAAAATGTTTTTAAGACTTGAAAAAAGACCAGAAACCATAAAACTCCTAGAAGAAAAATAGGCATAAGCTCCTTGACATAGGTGTTGGCAATGATCTTTTTGGATTTGACACACTAAGCAAAAAGCGACAAAAGCAAAAATAAATAAGTGGGTCTACATCAAACAAAAAGCTTCTGCACAGCAAAGGAAACCATCAACAAAATGAAAAGGCAGCTTATGGAAAAGGAGAAAATATTTGCAAATCAAGTATCTGATAAGGGGTTAATATCCAAAAATATTAGTAACTCCTACAACTCAATAGCAAAAAACAAAACTGTCTGATTAAAAAATGGGCGGGGGGGTGATACCAACATCAGGGTTGTGATGTCCCTCCTTTTTGTCCCCCTTTTAATAACAAAACATTGGCATCCATCCCAAAGTAAATGTACCTTTGTGAAAGTTGCAGGATCTAACACCATACTCCAAGGGGCCTAGGAGGAGTTTCACCCACAGAACCAGTAGAAGCTGGTGAGCTGGCCCCACCCCTCCTGGACATGGTTGAGGAAAACCTGGAGAGTGCTGACCTGGACAGACAGCTATGAACAAGAGAGGCTTTGTAGAAGTCCAGCCTTCCTGAGGAGATATTCTAGCGCTCTGTTGGAGCAAACAAAAAAATATGAGTGTGGCTGTACTGGAGAGAGTAAGAGGAATTTTGCCAGTGCTGCCTCTTTCCCAAGGTGACACAGAGCAGGGCTAAACCAGCTAATGGTGGTGATCTCTCTTGTGGGGAAAAGGAGAGCAGTGCGTGAGTGTCCAGCTACCCCAGCTGTGTGTGAAGCAACTGAAGAAACCTGTTCCTCTCCAGCAGCACCCATAATATTATGGCAGGACCTCCATGACTAGGGTAGGGAAGGGATAGGAAAAGAGGCAGATAAGAATATCAAAGAGCATTAAAAAGGGATGATTCCTACTGTCTGTGTTCAGGACTCCTGCAGGAAGCCCTCCCATGAACCACTGGAAGATCTCCACCCAAAGATCTCCCTGCATGGCCTGTGGGTATTCCCAACACCCTGAGTGCTGAACCCACACCTCCCCCTGCTCTGTGGCCAGCTCCTTGTTCATGCTTCTGAGTGCAGCAATGAGAGTGAGCTCCAGTAAATAGGGAATGTGATCAGAATATCAGGCCAGGTTCTGCGGGCAAGGCAGAAATCACAAATCAGAGCTGTAGTACCAGCTTCTGGAAAACAAAGAGAGGTTTCAAGTAGCCAACCTGGTGAGTTGTAAACATTAAAAAGACATAAAAACATAAGAATTTTGTCACAAGAGGGAATAAGAAGTATGGAGCAAGCATATCCATACTAGGTTGGAGAAAATCCCAGATATAAGCAAGACCAAAGAAAAATATCTCCCCCCGAAGACAATCAGTAAAGACTTGAAGAAATGTCTGCTAATTCAAATTGTGAAAACAACAATGGAAAACTCCAAGGAACATGAAGGATCAAGGAAACATGTGCTAACCAAAACATGATAATAATCCTCTAGTAACCAAACTTAAGGACATGGAATTTTGTGATCTAGTTGAAGAATTAAAAATGAGCTACAAGAAAACACAGAAAGGCAATTGAATAAAATCATGAAAACAATACACAAACCAAATGAAAAGTTTAACAAAGAGATAGAAATCATGGAAAAGAATCAAACAGAAATTCTAGAGCTAAAGAATTCAATGAATGAAATAAAAAATGCAATAGAGAACATCTACAGCAGAACAGACCAAACGGAAGATAGAATCACTGAGTATAGGTACTTTGAAATAACTCAGTCAAAGGAGAGCAACAACAACAAAAAGAATGAAAAAATAGCAAAGAAAGCCTACATGATCTATGGGAAACTGTCAAACATACAAATATTAGAATAATTGCAGTACCAGAGGAGAAGAGAGGGAAAAGGGGGCATAAAGTTTACTTAAAGAAATACCAATAATAGCTGAAAATTTCCCAAACCTGGGGGTTGACTTGGACATCCAAGTTTTATATAGCTAATAGATCACTCCTTTATCTCCATGTAAAACAAACTTCTTCAAGACACAGTATAATAAAACTTCAAAAATCAAAGACAAAGAGAGAATCCTAAAAGCAGCAAGGGAGAAAATGATTGTAACCTCCACTAGGCAATCAGTGGAATTCTCAGCAGAAATTGTACAGGCCAGGATAGTGTAAATGATATATTCAAAGTGTTGAAAGAAAGTCCCAGCCATGAATATTCAATAAAGTTATTTTTCAGATATGAAGGAGAAACAGAGGCTTTCCCAGACAAATAAAAGTAGAGAGAGTTCACATCACTATACTTGCCTTGAAAGAAATGTGAAAGGCTTCACCGCAGAGCTGCTGGTGAGGCTCCCCAGTGGGATGAGACACCTGACAGACTACACAGTGGGGGCTACACTGTCCACCCTCAGGGTTGTACACCAGGAGAGAAGACAAGATGGTGAAGTAGAAGACCTTGAGCTCACCTCCTCCCATGAGAACACCAAAATCAAAACTAACTGCTGAACAACCATCAATAAAAAAGACTGGAACCTACCAGAAAAGATATTCTACATCTACAAATAAGAAATCACAATGAGATGGTAGGAGGGATGCACTCGTGATCTAATCAAATCCCATACCCGTGGTTGGACAACCCACAAACTGGAGAATAACTATAACACAGAAGTTCTCCTATGGGAATCAGAGTTCTGAGCCCCACATCAGGCTTTCTCAGCGTAGGGGTCTGGAATCGGGAGGAGAAGCCCCCAAAGCATTTGGCTTTGAAGGCAAGCAGATCTTGATTGTAGGAGTTCCACAGGACTGGGAGAAACAGAGACTCCAACCTTGGAGGACACACACAGGTCTTGTGCACACTGGGACCCAGGGCAAAAGAAGTGATGTCATAGGAGCCTGGGCCAGACCTACCTGCTGGCCTTGGAGGATCACTTAGGGACCTCTAGACACATCCATCGAAATGACCCTGCCCACCAGAGGGCCAAGGCCAAAATCCACCCACCAGTGGGCAGGCACTGGCCCCTCCTACCAGGAAGCTTACACAAGCCTCTAGAACAGCCTCATCCACCAGGGAGCAGACACCAGAGGCAAGAAATATACAGTCCCACAGCTTGTGCAACTGAGTCTGCAAACACAGGTCAGAAGCTACCCTGGGACCAGCTGGTCCCTGGCCCTTCAGTGATGAGAGGGGAGTGTACTGCTGGGACACATAAGACACCCCCTACACAGGGCCACTTCTCCAAGACCAAGAAACAGAACTAACCTTCCACATACATAAAAATACAAATAGAAGTCTAGACAAAATGAGACCATAGAGGAATATGTTCTAGATGAAAGAACAAGATAAACCCCCAGAAGAACAAATAAGTGACATGGAGATAGGCAATCTACTCAAGAAAGAGTTCAGAGTAATGATTGTAAAGATGACCCAAGAACTTGGGAAAAGAATGGATGCACAGAGTGAGAAGTTACAAGACGTTTTTAACAAAGAATTAGCAAAAATAAAGAACAACCAAACAGAGTTGAACAACAAAATAACTGAAATGAAAAGTACACTAGAAGGAATCATTACCAGAATAAATGAGGCAGAAGAACAGATAAGTGAGCTGGAAGACAGAGTGGTGGAAATCACAGCCATGGAATAGAATAACGAAAAAAGAATGAAAAGAAAATGGACAGTTAAAGAAACCTCTGGGACAACATTAAATCAACAACATTCACATTATAGGGGTCCTAGAAGGAGAACAGAGAGAAAAAGAGCCTGAGAAGATATTTGAAGACATAAAAGCTGAAAAGTTCCCTAACATGGGAAAGGAAGCAGTCACCCAAGTCCAGGAAGCACAGAGAATACCATACAGGATCAACCCAAGGAGGAACACATAGACATACAGAGTAATCAAATTCACAGAAATTAAAGAGAAAATGTTAAAAACAACAAGGGAAAAGCAACAAATAACATATAAGGGGACTTCTATAAGCTTATCAGCTGATTTTTTAGCAGAAATTCTGCAGGCCAGAAGGGAGTGGCACAGTACACTTAAAGTGATGAAAGGGGAAAACCTACAACCAAGAATACTCTACCCAGAAAGGCTCTCATTTAGATTCAATGGAGAAATCAAAAGCTTTACAGACAAGCAAAAGCTCAAAGAATTCAGGACTGCCAAATCAGCTTATGACAAATGCTAAAGGAACTACTCTAGGCAGAAAAGAAAAGGCCACAACTAG
This sequence comes from Balaenoptera borealis, assembly GCF_965194805.1. NCBI lineage: Eukaryota > Metazoa > Chordata > Mammalia > Artiodactyla > Balaenopteridae > Balaenoptera > Balaenoptera borealis. The sequence goes on along the minus strand of NC_138869.1, from coordinate 64,495,340 downwards.
AAACAAGATAATTACGAATGGGAAAGCTCATCAGTAAAGGCAAACATACTCTAAGGTAGGAAACCATCCACACACAAATATGATATCAAAACCAGCAATCATGAGAAGAGGAGAGTACAAACGCAGGATATTGAAAATGCACTTGAAATTAAGAGACCAGCAATTTAAAACAATCTTGTAAATATATACACTGCTATACCAAAACCACGTGGTAACTGCAAACCAAAAATCTATAATAGGTAAACACACCCAAGCAAAAAAAGGAATCCAAACATAACACTAAAGATAGTCATCAAATCACAAGAGATGACAACAAAAGAGGAAGGGAAGAAAAAAGACCTACAAAAACAAACCCAAAACAGTTAACAAAATGGCTATAAGAACATACATATTGGTAATTACCTTAAATGTAAATGGATTAACGGCTCCAAACAAAAGACATAGACTGGCTGAATGGGTACAAAAACAAGACCCATATATGTGCTGTCTACAAGAGACCCATTTCAGACCTAAGGACACATACAGGCTGAAAGTGAGGGGATGGAAAAAGATATTCCATGCAAATGGAAATCAAAAGAAAGCTGCAGTAGCAATACTCATATCAGACAAAATAGACTTAAGACTGTTACAAGAGACAAAGAAGGACACTACATAATGATCAAGGGGTCAATCCAAGAAGAAGAAAGATATAACAATTGTAAATATATATGCACCCAACATAGGAGCTCCTCAACATATAAGGCAATGTTAACACACATAAAAGGAGAAATTGAGAGTAACACAATAATAGTGTGTTATTATTAACACCTCAATTACATCAATGGACAAATCATCCAGACAGAAGATCAATAAGGAAACACTGGCCATAAATGGCACATTAGACAGATAGGCTTAATCGGTGTTTATAGAGCATTCCATCTGAAAGCAGCAGAATACACATTCTTTTCAAGTGCACGTGGAACATTCTCCAGGATAGAGCACATGCTGGGCCACAAAGCAAGCCTTGGTAAATTTATGAAAACTGAAATTGTATCAAGCATGTTTTCTGACCATGCTATGAGACTAGAAATCAACTCCAAGGGACTTCCCTGGTGGCTCAGTGGTTAAGAATCCACCTGCCAATGAAGGGGACATGGGTTTGAGCCCTGGTCTGGGAAGATCGCACATGTCGCAGAGTAACTAGGCCCATGTGCCACAACTATTGAATCCCGAGCACCTAGAGCCTGTGCTCTGCAACAACAGAAGCCACTGCAATCAGAAGTTTGCGCACTGCAATGAAGAGTAGCCCCTGCTTACCGGAACTAGAGAAAGCCCGTGCAGAGCAATGAAAACCCAATGCAGCCAAAATTTAAAAAAATATATAAATAAATCTATTTAAAAAAGAGAAATCAACTACAAGAAAGAAACTGCGAAAAACATAACCATGGAGGCTAAGCAATATGCTACTAAACAACCAGTGGATAACTGAACTAGTCAGAGGAAATTGAAAAAAATGAAAAAAATGAAAACGAAAACATGATGATCCAAAAACCTATGGGACGCAACACAAGCAGTTCTATGAAGGAAGCTTATAGCGATACAAGCTTACCTCAGGAAACAAGAAAAATCTCAAATAAACAACTTAATGTTACACATAAAGCAACTAGAGAAAGAAGAACAAACAAAACCCTAAGTTAGTAGAAGGAAAGAAATCATAAATATCAAAGCAGAAGTAAACAAAATAGAGACTAAAAAATAATAGAAAAGATCAATGAAACTAAAATCCAGTTCTTTGAAAAGATAAACAAAATTGATAGGCCTTTAGCCAGACTCATCAAGAAAAAAAGGGAGAGGACCCAAATCAATAAAATTAGAAATAAAAAGGGGAAGTTACAAATGACACCACAGAAATACAGAGAATCATAAGAGACTACTACAAGCAACTATACATGAATAATATGGACAACCTAGAAGAAATGGACATATTCTTAGAAAAGTACAACCTTCAAAGACTGAACCAGGAAGAAATAGAAAATTTGAACAGACCAATTACAATTACTGAAATTGAATCTGTGATTTAAAAACTCCCAACAAACAAAAGTCCAGGACCAGATGGCTTTACAGGCAAATTCTATCAAACATTTAGAAAAGAGTTAACACCTACCTTTCTGAAACTATTCCAGAAACTTCCAGACGAAGGAACACTTCCAAACTCATTCCATGAGGCCACCATCATCCTAATACCAAAACCAAAGATACCACAAAAAAGAAAATTACAGACCAATATCACTGATGAACATAGATTCAAAAATCCTCAACAAAATCCTAGTAAACCGTATCCAACAGCACATTAAAAGGATCATACACCATGATCAAGTGGGATTTATCTCAGGGATGCAATGATTTTTTTAATATCCACAAATTAGTGTGATAAACCACATTAACAAATCGAAGAATAAAAACCATATGATCATCTCAATAGATGCAGAAAAAGCTTGTGATTCAATTCAAAATTCATTTGTGATAAACACTTTCCAGAAAGTGGGCATAGAGGGAAACTACCGCAACATTAAAGGCCATATATGACAATCCCACAGCTAACATCATACTCAGCAGTGAAAAGCTGAAAGCATTTCCTCTAAGATCAGGAACAAGACGAGGATGTCTACTCTTGCCACTTTTATTCAACATAGTTTTGGAAGTCCTAGCCACAACAATCAGAGAAGAAAAAGAAATAAAAGGAATCCAACTTGGAAAAGAAGAAGACCGTCACTGTTTGCACATGACATGATACTATACATAGAAAATCCTAAAGACTCTACCAAAAAACTACTAGAGCTCATCAATGAATTTGGTAAAGTTGCAGGATACAAAATTAATACACAGAAAGCTGTTGCATCTCTATGCTCTAACAATGAAAGATCAGAAGAGAAATTAATGAAACAATCCCATTTACCATTGCATCAATGAGAATAAAACACCTAGGAATAAAACTAAGGAGCCAAAAGAGCTGTACTCTGAAAACTATAAAACACTGATGAAAGGAATTGAAGATGACACAAACAAATGGAAAGACATATCATATTCTTGGATTGGAAGAATTAGTATTGTCAAAAAGACTGTACTACCCAAGGCAACCTACAGAATCAATGCAATCCCTAACAAATTACCAGTAACATTTTTCACAGAACTAGAACAAATATTTAAAAATTTTTATGGAAACACAAAAGACCCCAAATAGCCACAGCAATCTTGAGAAAGAAAAACAGAGCTGGAGGAATCAGGCTCCCCGACCTCAGACTATACCACAAAGCTACACTGATCAAAACAGTATGGTACTGGCACCAAAACAGAAATATACATCAACAGAACAGAACAGAAAGCCCAGAAATAAACCCATGCACATGCAGTCAATTAATCTACAACAAAGGAGGCAAAAATATCCAATGGAGAAAAGACAGTCTCTTCAATAAGTGGTGTTGGGAAAACTGGAAAGTTACATGTAAAAGAATGAAATTGGAACATTCTCTAACACCATAGAGAAAAATAAACTCAAAATGGATTAGAGACCTAAATGTAAGACAGGATACTGTAAAACTCCTAGAGGAAAACATAGGCAGAACGCTCTTTGACATAAACTGCAGCAATATCTTTTTGGATCTGTCTCCTGGAGTAATGGAAATAAAAACAGAAGTAAACAAATGGGACCTAATTAAACTTAAAACCTTTTGCACAGCAAAAGAAGCCATAAGCAAAACAAAAAGACCATGTATAGAATGGAGGAAAATATTGGCAAACAATGCAACTGACAAGGGATTAACCTCCAAAATATACAAAGAGTTCATACAGCTCTGTATCAAAAAACAAACAACCCAGTCAAAATGGGGAGAAGATCTAAAAAGACATTTCTCCAAAGAAGATATACAGATTGCCAACAAACACATGAAAGGATGCTCAACATCACTAATCATTAGAGAAATGCAAATCAAAACTACAATGAGGTATCACCTCACACTGGTCAGAATCCATCATCTAAAAATCTACAAGCAATAAATGCTGGAGAGGGTGTGGAGACAAGAGAACCCTCCTATAGTGTCGATGGGAGTGTAAATTGGTACAGCCAGTATGGAGAACAGTATGAAGGTTCATTTAAAAACTAAAAATAGGGGCTTCCCTGGTGGCACAGTGGTTGAGAATCTGCCTGCTAATGCAAGGGACACAGGTTCGAGCCCTGGTCTGGGAAGATCCCACATGCCACAGAGCAGCTGGGCCCGTGAGCCACAATTACTGAGCCTGTGCGTCTGGAGCCTGTGTTCTGCAACAAGAGAGGCCGCGATAGTGAGAGGCCCATGCACCGCGATGAAGAGTGGCCTCCGCTTGCCACAACTAGAGAAAGCCCTCGCACAGAAATGAAGACCCAACACAGCCATAAATAAATGAATTAATTAAAAAAAAAAAAGGTGGGACTCCTGATAAATAGAGCTACCATATGATCCTGCAATCCCTCTCCTGGGCATATATCTGGAGAAAAACATAATTTGAAAAGATATATGCACCCTGATGTTCACAGCAGCACTAGTTACAACAGCCAAGCCATGGAAGCAACCTAAGTGTCCATCAACAGGTGAAGGGATAAAGAAGATGTGGTATATATATACAATGGTGTATTAAGCAGCCAATAAAAGGAATGAAAAAATGCCATTTGCAGGAGCATGGATGGACCTAGAGATTATCATGCTAAGCGAAGTAAGTCAGAAAGAGAAAGACAAATACCATTTAACATCACTTATATGTGGAATCTAAAATACAACACACAAACACACACAAGAAAAATAAAAATTAAAAAAATGCAAAACAACTGTACATATCTACAAAACAGAAACAGACTCAAAGACATAGAGAGCAGTCTTGTGGTTGCCAAGGGGGAGGGGGTTGGGAGATGGGTGGACTGGGAGTTTGGGAAGAGCAGATGCAAACTATTATATATAGGATGGATAAACAACAAGGTCTTCTTTTATAGCACAGGGAACTATACTCAATATCCTGTGCTAAACATGTGGTAACGTATATATTATATATAAATATATATACTACAATATATGTAATATATAGTATATAATAGGATTTATATAATATATAATAGACAATATGTAATATATAATTTTTATCATATTACATATGATATATATATCACATAATGTATATGATATAATGTATATTATATATTATATTAAACATATCACATATAATTACATGTATGATATATAATATGTAATATATATAAAATATTAATTGTATTATATATAGTAAATATATAAAACATATAATATGTATTTATTATACATACATATATACATAAATACATATATACATAATACATACATACATATAAATACATATAATATGTATTAATTATATGTATAAAACATACATGTTATGTTTTATATAATATATTATATAAAATACATATAATATATAATATATTATATATAAATTTTATATAATATATAATATATATTGTATATAATATATAAATATATAATACGCAAATATTATCTATTATATTTAAATATATTATGTATATTATATTTACATATAAATATTTATAATATATATTATATATAAACATATAGAATATAAATATATATTATATACTATATATAATATAGTATATATTTAATATATAATTTAAATATATACTATATTTTACATATTTAATATATATTTATATACATTAATATATAATATATCTATATATTATGTTAATATATAACATATATAAATATATAAATTATACATTTATAAGTATAATATATTATATAATATATACATAATATATCATATAAATATATGATATAAATTATACATATAATAATATATATTATATTTAATACATATTATATAATATACTAATAAATACTATGTAATTATATAATAAATAGTATATAACTATATATTATATAATATGCATTATATATTATTATATTATAATAATGTATAAAATAATGAATCTTTATAAATATAAAAATATATAAAAATATATAATTTATATTATTAAAAATATATATATAAGAAATATACTAATAAATAATATATAATATATAAAAGGTAAATAATATATAATAATGAATATATTGTATATAATATAATAATAAATAATAAATATATAATATATAATATATTATTATATACACTGTATTATATTTTATATATTATATTATGTTTTTATAATAAATAATATAAAATATATTATGTAATAAAATAGATACAATATATTATTATGTATATAATATATTTATATATTATATATATATAACTGAATCACTTTGTTGTATGCAGAAATTAACACAACAATGTAAATCAACTATACTTCAATAAGATTAAAAAAACAAAACGTATGGTTTACAAAGGGGAGGTGGGGAATGATAAATTGGGAGTTTGGGATTAAAATATATCTACTACTATATATAAAATAGATCACCAATAGGGACCTACTGTGCAGCACAGAGAACTATACTGAATATCTACTAATAACCTATAATGGAAGAGAATGTAAAAAAAAATATATATATTTATATATATATATATATATGTATAACTGAATTAATTTGCTGTTGAGCTGAAAATAACACCATATTGTAAATGAACCATACTTCAGTAAAAATTTTTAAAAAATAAATGAGGAAAGGACTTCTTCAAGCTGAAATAAAAAGACTCTAATTAGTAACATGAAAATGTTAGAAAATATACATAACACTGGTAAAGGTAAACACACAGGCAGATTTTGAAAACCCTAATTCTGTAATAGTGTTAATCACTTAACTGTAGTATAAGGGTAAAGAGTACTAAAAATAACTATAGCTGGTGTAATTTGTTAATGAATACAAAATACAAAAAGCAGTAAATTGTGACATCAAAAACACAAAAGGGAGAGTAAATGGGTAGAATTTTTGTATATAATCAAAAATTATAAAAGTATAATAAAATATTTTTGTATATCATCTAATAGTGGACTGTGTTATGTATATTTTATGTAAGCTTTATGGTAAACACAAAGCAAAACCCATAGTAGATTCACAAAAGATAAAGAAAAGTTTTCACAGCATACCACCACAGAAAATCACCAATTCACAAAGCTAAGCAGAAACAGTGGAAAAAAGAAACAGTGGAAATACAAAACATCCAGAAAGCAAATAATATGATGGCAGTAATAAGTCCTTTACATATCAATAATTACTCTAAATGTAAGTGGATTGAATTCAGAAGTCAAAAGGCACAGACTTTCAGGATGGGTTAAAAAAACAAGATCCAATTATATGCTCTCTACAAGAGACTCACTTTCAGGACACATGTAATTTCAGAGCTAAGGGATAGAAACAGATATTCCATGAAAAGTGGAAACCAAAAGAAAGTTTGGGTAGCTACTTATATCATAAAATAGAGTTTAAACTAAAAATGGTGGCAAGAGACAAAGAAGGTCATTATATAATGATAAAGGGGTCAATTCAACAAGAAAAAACAACTGTAAATATATATGCACTCCATATCAGAGCACGTAAATATATTAAGCAAATCCTAGCAGATCTTTAGGAGAAATAGACAAAAATACAATAATAGTAGGACTTAAACACCCCACTTTCAGCAATGGATATATCATTCAGACAAGAAATCATCAAGGAAATGTTAGCCTGGAGCTGTGTATTACACCAGATGGTCCTAACAGACATTTATAAAACATTATATCCAGCAGCAGCAGAATATACATTTCTCTCAAGTACACAGACTGTTCTCTAGACTAGATCATGTAACAGGCCATAAAACGAGTATCAGAAAATTTAAGAAAATTGAAGTCATACCAAGTATCTTTTCTGACCACAATGGTATGAAACTAGAAATCAACAACATGAGGAAAGTTGGAAAATTTAAAAGCACATGGAAACTAAAAAACACACTCTTGTAAAGCAGCGGATCAAGGAATAAGACAAAAGGGAAATCGATATCTTGAAAAAAGTGAAAATGGAAAACACAACACAAAACATATGGGAAGCTACAAAAGTACTTCTTAGAGTGAAGTTTATGGCAGTAAATATGTATTAAGAAAATAGAAAAATCTCAAATAAAAAAGTCTAACTTTACCCATCAAGGAATTAGAAAAAGAACAAACTAAGCCCAAAGTTAGCAGAATAAAGAAAATAAAGAATTTCAGAGCAGAAATAAAGGAAATACAGGCTATAAGAGAATAGAAAAGATCAATAAAACTAAGAGCTGGTTTTTAGACCAGATAAACAAAATTGACAAACCTTTAGTTAGACTAACAACAACAAAAAAAGAATACTCACATAAATTAAGTAAGAAATTAAAGAGGAGACATTACAAATGATATACAAATGATAATTATGAATGACATTACAAATGATATATACTACAGATATACCAAGGCTCATAAGAGATTACTAAGAACAATTATATGCCAACAAATGGCCCACCTAGAAGAAAAAGATACATTCCTAGAAATATACAACCTACCAAGACTCAATTATGAAGAAAGAGAAAATAAGAACAGGCCAATAACCAGTAAGGAGATTGAATCAGTAATCAAAAACCTCCCAACATAGAAAAGCCCAGGACCAGATGGCTTCACTGGCAAATTTTACCAAACTTTTAAAGAATAACTAATGCTAATCCTTTTCAAACTTTTCCAAAAAATAGAAGATGAGAGAACACTCAAACCCATTTTATGAGGCTGGCATTATCCTGATACCAAAGTCAGATAAGGACACTACAAGAGAAGAAAATGAGAGACTACTATCCCTGATGAATATAAGTGCAAAATTTCTCAACAAAGTATTAGGAACCTGAACTCAACAACACATTAAAAGGATCAAACACCATGACCAAGTGGGATTTATCCTTGGGATGCAAGGATGGGTACATACACAAATCAATCAATGGGATATACCACATTAATAGAATAAAACACAAAAATCATATGAGCATCTCAATAGATACAGAAAAAGCATTTGACAAAATACAACATACTTTCATTATAAAAATCCCTCAACAAATTGGGTATAGAAGGAACATACCTCAACCAATATATGACCAGCGCACAATCAACATCATACTCAATGGTGAAAGCTTGAAAACTTTCAGGTACAAGACAAGGTTGTCCTCTCCCACTGCTCTTATTCAACATAGTATTGAAAGTCCTAGTTAGAGAAGTTAGACAAGATAAAACAATAAAAGGCAACCAAATTGGAAAGGAAGAAGTAAAATTGTCATTATTGGAAGGTGATATGATCTTATATATAGAAAATTCTATTGATTCAACCAAAAAACTGTTGGAACTAAAAAAAAAAGAATTCTGTAAAGGTACAGGATATAAAATCAACATACATATATCAGTGGCAAAAGAAGTTTAAAAAACTATCCCATTTACAATGACATCAAAAATAATAAAGTACTTAGAAATAAATTTAACCAAGTGGTGAAAGATCTGTACAATAAAACTATAAGACTTTGATGTCAGATACTGAAGAAGACACAAACAAATGGAAAGATATTCCACGTTTGTGGATAAGAAGGACTAATACTGTAGAATGTCCATACTACCCTAAGGCATCTATAAATTCAATGCAATCCGTATCAAAATTCCATTAGCTTTTTTCATGGAAATAGAAAACAATCCTAAAATTTGTATGGAAACACATTAGACCCCAAATAGCCAACACAATCTTGAGAAAGAACAAAGCTGGAGGAACACACTTCTTGGTTTCAAACTCTATTACAAAGCTATAATAATTAAAAAGTATGATATTTCATAGAAACAGACATATAGCCCAATAGAATGGTATAAAGAGCCCAGAAATAAAGCCCCACATATATGGTCAACTATTATTTGTCAAGGGAGTCAAGAACATTCAATGGGGAAAGGTTATTCTCTTCAGCAAATTGTTATGGGAAAACTATATAACAACAGGCGGAAAAATGAAATTGAACCCATATCTTATACCACTCACAAAATTAACCCAAAATGGATTAAAGACTTAAACCTAAGACCTGATACCTGGAAGAAAACATAGGTGGTAATCTTCACTTTGATCCTGACAATGACTGTTTTGGATAGGACACCAAAAAACACAAGCAACAAAAGCAAAGACAAACAAGTGAGACTGCATCAAACTAAAAACTTCTGTATAGCAAAAGAAACAATTAATAAATCAAAAGGCAATCTACAGCATGGGAGTAAATATTTGTAAACCATATATCTGATAAGGGGTTAATATCTAAAATATATAAAAATGTGTACACTCAATAGGAAATAAACAACCTAACTAAAAAATGAGCAGAGGAACGGAAGAGACCTTTTCAAAAAAGGCCTCCAAATGGTCAATAGGTACATGAAAATGTGCTCAGCCTCACTAATCATCAGGGAAATGATGATTAGAAAAAAGACAAGAAAAAAAAAGACAAGAGAAAAAAAAAGACAAGAGAGAGCAAGCACTGGTGAGGATATAGAGAAAAGGGGAGGCTTGTGCACTGTTGGTGGGGATGTAAACTGGTGCAGCCACCAGGGAAAACAATCTCCATACTGTTTATTTAAAAATAAACTCACCAGTCCTGGAAGCCCTTACTGCTGGTGGAAGCAGGCCCTGGCACAGGTCCTTTTGTGCCCAGATTACACCAAAGGGGAGGCAAGTGCTGGGCTCGGTGTCCAGAGGCTTACCCAGCCAGGAGCTGTCAGGGGACCTGAGAGTCCACACAGCTGTTTGGAGTGCGCTTTACTAGCCAGAAGGTCCTCCTCTTTTCCAACTCCTAGAGGCAGAGACGTAGTTACACGTAGGCGGCACGGAAGTTTCGTCTTAACGTCTCACATCAGCTACCTGTGCAGGCCAGACGCAGTGGGAGGAAGGGAAAGGTGCGTATGTGGGGCGGGGTCTGCAGTTAGGGTTTCTGGGGTGGGAGGTAGTTGCCTGATGTCTGTTTTCCACTTCCAGGCACGTGTGTACCTGCGAGCATATGTTCATCCATATATTCCTGTGGGGATGGCGGGTGCTGTCAAGACATTCCTACTTTAAAAAAATAGAAATGTGAAACACTGGAAAGAAATAAAATATGAAACTACCATATGACCCAGCAATCCCGCTTTTGTATATAAATAAAAGGGAAAAAAACCAGGATATCGAAGAGATCTCTGCACTCTCATGATTATTGTGTTACCGACCAGGTTTCTTGGACTCCTTACTCAATAGAAATTTACAAGAGGCCAGATAAGAAATTCAGGCAATGCTTTATTAGGACTCGTGCTGCAGCCCGAGGGAGCGAAAACAAGTACTAGGTGAACTTGCTCACACCCGTGTTTGTCCAGGTGCAAGCACTGCAGCAAAGGGTCCCAGGTTTCAGGTTCCAGTCTGTATCCTTCCCTCCTGAGGAATTCTGCACCCCTTATTCTTAAAGGTCAAGGGGCTGAAGGTCTCTTCTTCTGAAACTTCTTCCTGCCGGACAGGGGCTGCAGACCCTAGCCCACACTAGAGGTGTAGAAGTCCCTCACTGACTGTTCTAAGAACCTGTAGGGTCCTGGGCCACCCTCCGCTGGAATGGGCTGAATTCCTTGAGCCATCATGAGCCTTACTTGAAATTGTTGGAGCCTAGAAGACACAAACTTAAGCAAAAGGTTAAACAAACAAGGGCTAAAAAGGAGAACAGCAAGAGCCACTAAAGGGCCTAGAGAGGGAAGGAACCAGGGCTAACTTTGGGAGGGCTTCCCTAACTGTTGACCAGACAGGGGAGGTGGTATTGCCCCTCCCCAGACTGTGAAGGCACTCTGCCTGGACATATATTTCTTTAATATTAATGGTCTACCTGTCTGTTGCAGTGATCCAGGTGCAGCAGGATGTATTCATTACCGCACAAACTCAGCCTTGTTCTGCCAGAAGGTAGTCAAGAGCTAGACAGTTGTCAAGAACTACATTAGCCAAAGAAACAAGAGAGATCTTAAGTCCCATTAAGGCCTGCCCTGTCTGTTTCATCATATAACCAAGCTATCTGGTGAGATTTCTCAGGGTTGTTTCATGGTAGGTAAACCCTCCCTGTGGAGCTGCCAGCGCTATGTCCAGCCCTACCCCTGACAAGATCATTCCTAGTGCTCTCCAGGTTCAGTGGTGAGCTAGAGTGGTCCTGTTATAGATAAAAGTCCCTCTTATCCCTATAATCCCTAGAGTACACTTGCCTGTGAAATGGACATTATCAATGCATTTATAGGTCATATCTTGGTTGGAAAAGAACAGGGCCTGGCCGTAATTCCATAACATAGGATGGTTTGGGTGTCTGCAGAGGAAAACAAACCCTACAGGTGTGCAGACCTGAATGGCTGTCTCATGGTTAAGAGCGGACAGTCCTTGAAGGACATAACTGCTGTTAGTACTTAAATAATTAAGGGACAGCAGACCATTCTGTTGATAATTAAGCGTATAAAGCTCTACAATATTTTTAACAAGATGCTTGTGTAAAATCCTTCTGGCACCATCAGAGGGTCACACTCGATAGGCCAGATCACTATTTGTTTGGTATCCCACAGTTGGATTAAACTGGATTGACTAGGTGATGGGATGTTTCCTTCCCACCATTTGCATTCCCCTTCTATGTTGTTTAGGGGGATGGGGCCACAGTTTGAAATAGGGCACCAGTGGATAAGGTCATAGGATATCTGGTGTAATTATACCTTGGTGGGTTCTCAGCCATGTGAAACAAATGCTGTTTGTGCGGTTTCACATAGCCATACCCCATGCCTGAGGTCCAGTTGTAAGGGGGAGTCAAATTAAAGCATTGGAATAGCTCCTGGAAGGTGCAAGAGTGACCAGCAGAGGTCGAGGGGGTGGCAATTGTCCCCAGTTTAGATTGTTAATTACCATTGGAACCGACAGGTTCAGGGGAAATGCAGGAGGAGGGCCAGTAGCCAGCTGGGGGTATTGATGGTATATCCAGCATTCTTTTCAGTGTTCCCCTTCGAATGTGATTCTGGAACTGTTGATAAATGAGTTTTCTTACCATTATCCTCTAGTTACAGGGACTAGGAAGGTGGACAGAGTCAGTAAGAGGAGCATGACTGTGTGGAGTGTTTCCCTTAAACCCAGCACGGACAAAGGAGCTCCTTCCCTGGCGGGCGTGGCTGAGCAAATCAGCAGAATGCAAGCAAGAGTACAACAGCAAGAATGGCAAATAGGAGCCAACCCACTACATCATTTTACTTATCTGTCAATGGTGCCGGTCTTTTGAATAGGTATCTCAGATCGTCCACTGGCTCATAGGTGTATTGTTCTTCTGTTGTGACCTGCGGGGTTTCTGGAGGTAAAAGCTTTAGTCTGGACAAATGTACCTAACTAGATATCCCTTGCAGTTTGACAGCAGTAGGGGTAGCTAAAATTACTTTATAGAGGCCCTTCCATTTTGGCAATAGTTGATCTTGGGGGGGACCCCTCTTTCCAGGTTTTAAGAAGAACTTGGTCCCCAGGGTTTATCTGTGAAGGAACTGCTCCTTCCTCTGTATTTTTAATGGGAGCTGGCAGTGGCATAGTCCTGGATTGCCCTCTGAACTTGTCCTAGATTAATAATGTATCTCAGGGCCTGGTTTACTTCCTCATCTGGTAGAATGTCAGTAGTAAGAAAAGGCCTCCCATTGGTCATTTCAAATGGGCTGAGCCTCAGACCACTCCTGGGGGCTACACGGACCCTGAGGAGTGCAATAGGAAGCAAGTTGGTCCAGGGTGCATGAGTTTCTTGGCAGAGCTTTGCTAGGTTTTCTTGAAAGTAGGGTTCATCTTCTCTACCTTCCCTGAAAACCGGGGGTGCCAAGAGGTGTGTAGCTTGTAGTCTATCCCTAGGGCTGTCGTGAGAACCTGTGTGATTTTGGCTATAAAAGAGGGCCTGTTATCACTCTGGAGGGACTTTGGAAGTTCAAACCGAGGAGTTACTTCCTTTAAAAGGGACTTACAGACATCCATAGCCTTTTCAGATCAGGTGGGGAAGGCTTCAACCCATCCTGTGAAAGTGTCAGCAAACACCACAAGATACTTATATCCTGATCATGGGGGCATGTGGGTGAAATCTAACTGCCAGTCTTCCCCTGGATATGTCCCTCAGCACTGAATTGGCCTGAGTAATTAAGGGGGAATTGGATGGGTCTGTGGGTTATTATGGGCACATAAATCACAGGCAAGCATTACTTGTTTTACTGTTATTTTAAGCCGCTTCCCTGAAAAAGCCTTTTGCACCAAGTCCCATAGTGTATCCCTCCCATAGTGGGTGGCATCATGTAAACTCTTAGTGAGTTTCCATTGTTGGGCCTCAGGGATTAGAACTTTATCCCTTTTAATACCAGCCTGTTCTTCCCTTCTCATAGCCCCACTTCTCAGCATTTTCATGTTCCTGTGGGGAATACTGGGGAAGGCTAGGGAGATCAGGGGGGCCAATCACTAAAGCAGGGGGCCAATCACTTGTTCAGCTTCCTGCAATCAAGCTGCCTGTTTTGCAATTTGATCAGCTTTGCTGTTCCCTTGGCTCACAAAAGAGCCATCCCTCTGATGGCCCCGATAGTGGATTAGTGTTACTTGAGTTGGAAGCTGCACTACTTCTAAAAGAACCAGAATCAAATCTTTATGTTTTATGGGGGTATTTCTAGTGGTTAACCTCCCTCTTTCTTTCCAAATGGCAGCATGAGCATGTAGCACGTGGAACCCATATCTAGAGTCAGTAAAAATATTTAATTTCTTATCCTTCCCTAATTGCAAAGCTCTCATTCATGCAATTAGTTCAGACTTCTGGGCTGATGTCTGGGGTGGCAGGGCCTTGGCTTCTATGACTTCAACTAGACTAACTATGGCATACCCTGCCTTCCGGGTTCCCATCTCTATAAAACTACTCCTGGTCAGTAAGCCATTCGACCTCAGGGCTGTCAAGAGACTCATCTAGAAGATCAGGCCTGCTGGAGTAAGTTTGTTCTATGGTCTCTATACACCAATGCAGTAAGTCTACTCTTGACCGCTGGAAGCAGAGTTGCTGGGTTTACAGTTTGGGACACCTTTAAAGTAATGTCTGGGGTGTACATTAGGAGGGCCTGATATCTTGTTAACCTTCCTCCAGTCAACCAATGATGTCCTTTGACATCTAGCACAGATTTCACCTGTTGAGGGGTTAACACATCTAAGAGTTGTCCCAGGGTGAGCTTGGAAGTCTCATTAACCAACAGGGCTGTGGCTGCTACTGCCCAAAGGCAGCTTGGCCATCACAGGGCCACTGAGTCCAGTTGTTTTGAAAAGTAAGCCACTGGTCTCTGATCTGGTCCCAGCTTTTGGGTCAGGACTCCTAGAGCTATCCTTGACCTCTCGTGAAAGTATAGCATAAAGGGCTTGTCCAAATTTGGAAACCCCAGTGCTGGTGCTCTACTCAACTCTGTCTTTAAAGTCTCAAAGGCCCGCTGGTGGTCCCTATTCCATTAAAGGGGTTCCCTTTTTTCTCCCTTTGCAGCCTCATATAAGGGTATGGCAATAAGGCCATAGTTTGGAATCCAGATAAGACAGGACCCAGCCATCCCGAGAAAGCCTCGTAGTTGCCTCTTTGTGGTTGGAGATGGTAATGTACTAATTGCTTTTTTTGATCTATGGCCAGGGCTCGTGCCCCCGGGGTCAAAACAAATCCTAAATACTGAACCCGTTGTTGTGAGATCTGAGCCTTTGTTGGGGAGACTTTATATCCCCTTCCTGACAGAAAATTTAGGACCTTAACAGTATTTTGATCTGAATCTTGCTTTGTCTCACTGCTTATCAATAAATCATCAACATATTGTAGTAGAGTTCTCTTCTCAAGGCTCAGTTCCCTCAGCTCCCTTGTTAATGAATTCCCAGAAAGATGGGGGCTGTCCCAAAAACCCTGGGGAAGCACTGTCCAGTAGCCTCCAGGGTGTCAGGGTCCCTCCATTTTAAGGCAAAGAAATTCTCACAATTTGTTATCAAAAGCACCATTCCAAGAAAACTTTGTTCTCTTAAGAGAGAGAGAAACCAAATCCAGTCTCACACCAGTCTACTCTTAAAATCCATTTACCTAATTAAATTTAATCCAATCTTAGAAAATCCTGACCACGTACAAAACTCTTTTCCCAATGTTCCTTTTTCACGAACCTCCTAAAATTTTCTGTATCCATACTATCCTGTTCCTCACTTTCGTTTTTATTCAGAAACAACCAGATCTAGGGCAACCTCCCCCTTTTTCCCCCGCATACCTTCCCGTTCCTATTCCTTATACCTTCTTTAACCAAAAACATCCTTTCCATTTTCCTTGTATACTGAAATGTTTCCCTTATAATTCTTAACCTTAAAACATTAATCTCTAGCAAAAACTAAGAAGCAAGTAATTGTAAACTGTTTGTCATACCAGCATTTCTTGATTGGAATATCTCATAACCTCTAGAAACATGCATCTTCCCAAAGCACAATTTCTTTCCTCAGTGTGGTACAAGACGTGTCTAAAAAACCCAAACATCTTCAGTTTCTCTCTTGTAAGGAGACAAAAGTAAGTAAATTTAGGCCTATTTAGCAATTAATGTTCCAATATTTTATCTTACTTGAAATGGCCTGGGTTTTCAGAGAATTCCTATCATTTAACTTAATTTATTTTCAAGTTACCAAAATCTGGAGAGACTATTTTAGATGGACATTTCCAAAACCAAATTATTCCCATAGAGTTTACCCAAAAGCCCTTATCTCAGTTACATTTACTTAAAAGTTTCATCATGTCAAGTGATTTTCCTTGTTGACAAGTTTTATAGCAGAAACAATATGCACTTATCGACTTCCAGTAACCCTTGGTACAATAAAAGTATTATACTTAATGTTGATGACTCTAAATACAGGTCTCTATTAATTAAACCCACAAGCTTAAGCTAGCTCTAATACCAGATATTAATTTAATACTGAGTATTTCCCAGATTACATGAACCTGAAATGTATTCTCATGAGTTTCTTTTATATTTTTGAGAATGTGTATGAGCACTTAATTTCCTTTAAGCCATTAAATACAGCTCATTTTTTTCCTGTTCTTTAAAGTCCTACCAAGCAACCCATGACTGGAGTCTCAGGCAATGTGCGCTGTGTTTGCGTTTCAAGGCTTAAGTGCTCCACTGTGCCCACAATGTGGCAGAGACTCGAGGAGTGGTTAGACAGACAAAACTACATAAAACAAAGATCCTTTTAAATTCACTGACTGAGACCCAATATGTAGCAATGACAGAAACTTAAAAACACAAACAAGAAACAAAGAGATGGTCTTATTGTGAGGTGGACTCTAGAGGACTTTGTCCAGCCCAACTCCTCTCTCAACTGGCCCTCCTGCCAGCTGGAGTTGGGAACACAAAACAGAAAAGTACTGGGGGGTCATGAAAACGGTGGGCCAACAGGGAGTCTCCAGGATGAAAGGGGATGGGAGTGTAAGTGTCAGGACCGAGGGAGAGGAAAAGGGAGGAGAGACAGAAAAGCCTGAAAAGGAGAAAGAGACAGAGAGAGACTGCCATTTTAACCCGTCCTCTGCAGGTGTCTATTCACCAGCCTGTGAGCTTCCAGGAAGGACCAGTGAAGGAGGCAGCACCCTGTCCACTGCCCACCGGGGTGATCAAGCCCAGAAACCAGCCAGTTGTACATTTTCTGTGGGACCCTAACCCACAGGTGGGACTCTCACCCACATGTACACCAACCAGTATACAGAAATCTGTCGCTTCAGTCCTTTCCCAACGGGACTTCTCTTGGTGGCAGGAAGATAAAGGTGAGAATATTGGGATGATCCGACTTCCAGCCACTACACGATATGAGGTTTGAACCTCTATCACTTTCATAAATCTCCAGTCAGGGAGAGCCCGCTGGACCAAGGTCTGCATGGTGTGAGGCGAACCTCTCCCACCTCTGCTTGTCACTCATCAGGGTGAGCCATTGCCGGCCAGAGGGAACAGGTCTCGCAAGCTGAGAGGAGTGAGTCTGTAGCTGCCAGACATCCACTCTCTCGGAAGGAGGGGACAGAAGTAGGAGAGGACAGAGAGAGAAGTAGGGAGATTTCAGGAGAGGGAAAGAAACAAAGGGGAAAGGGAAAGTGGTGAGGGTAAAAAGGACAAAGGGGAGGGGGAAGGCGTTGCCTGAATGAGGGTACTGAGGCCCCGCAGGGGCCAGGAAGGCAGACTTATGAAACATGGTGATGCTGAAACAAGAGGTTCAGGTGACCGCTTGTCACCCACGGGGAAGCTGTATTTGGTGGTCCCAGAGGTGCTCAGCTCCTCTCCTGGGAAGGGGACAATGTCCCTTCATGGTCACCACAAAGTATGTTACCAACCAGGATTCTTGGACTCCTTAATCAATAGAAATTGATAAGAGGCCAGATGAGAAATTCAGGCAAATCTTTATTGAGACTCATGCTGCAGCATGAGGGAGCGAAAACAAGTAACAGGTGTTCTTGCTTGCTCCCCGAGGTGGGGATGAGCTGGTCCCTTATATGGGGTGAGGGTAGGGGCGGGTCCAGCGGTTGGGCCGGAGGGGTGACTTAGGTGGGCTGCCCACTCCCTTGGTGGTGCTGGGTGCAGGGATCATGCACAGTACCCTGCTTTTGCTCCCAGCACCTCAGAAGTGGCAGTTGGGTTTTTTGGTCTTTTTGTATCTTGTTGTCCATAATTTGCCCCAGCTGTGCATGCATGCAGTCATTTTTAGTCCCTTATAGTTTCTTTGTATTTTGTTGCTCGAGGAGACTTTTGTCCAGGTGCAATTACTGTGGCAAAGGGTTCCAGGTCCCAACCTGTCTCAATTGCAGCATTGTTCACAATAGCCAAGACATGGAAACAACCTAAGTGTCCATCAACAGTTGAATGGATATATATCACATCTTCTTTATCCATATATATATGTATACACACACAATGGAATAATATTCAGCCATGAAAAAGAAGGAAATCCTGCGTTTGTGACAACATGGATGGACATGAGGACATTATACTAAGTGAAATAAGCCAGACAGAGAAAGATAAATTCTTCATTGTATCACTTCTATGTGGCATTAAAAAAAAAAAAAGTCAAACTCACAGAAAGAGAGAGTAGAAAAGTGGTTGCCTGGGGCTGGAGTTGGGGGAAATAAGGAGGGGTGAGTAAAAGGGTACAGACTTTTAGTTATAAGATGAAGAAAGCCTGAAGATGTAATGTAAAACATGGTGACTGTAGTTGATAATACTGTGTTATGTAAGCTAATTTGTTAAGATAGTAGAACTTAAATATTTTCACTGAAGAAATATATATGTATATATAGTGATGGATGTGTTAATTAACTAGATGGGGAATACTTTCAAAATATAAATGAGTATCAAATCACCACAATGTACACTTGAAATATCTTACAATTTTGCTTGTCAATTATACTTCAATAAAGTTGAAAAAATAGTAAAATATAAGAGCAACTGGGGCAGGGGCAAGGCTAGATCTTTGTGAGGACTGGCCTTTTTCTGGTTTCTTTTATTCAAAGGTATAGCTTTTGAGGCGTCTAAAATGGGAGTACTGGAGGGTTAAGGGGACCCTTTATCTCACTGGGCCTTGAAAGGTGGACTAACTTCTTCAGATTTGTGTGGGATTTCCCGGTTTTTGCACCAAATATCCTGCATCCTTGGAAACACCTCAGTCCCAGGAAAACTTGGACAGTGTCCACTCTACCCTTAAACTTCAACTTCTACTCATGAGATAGCTGAAAGCTCTGCTCAGCCTCTCCGTCTTGACTGGTCATTCATGAGTCAGCAAATGTCAAAAGGGCTAAAGGGATGCCTGGTGTCCCCATAGACACCCAGATGATTTCCATGGTCAGATTTTTAAATTTGCTTTTACTTTGCCTGCCATAGTCTTTTACTAAAATTTTCAGCAAATATCATCATTCAGGGTTCAGCAAAAATGTCATCTCCAAAAACAACTTAAGTGAAGTGGCCCTATTCTCAGGGCTCTCTCTCCCAGTCCTCTATGACTTGCTCTTCATAGCACTTATTAGTACCTCAAATTATTTGTTTGTTTGATTACGTGTTTATTGTCTGGCTTAATATCATCTAAGCATATATTCAGGGATATGAGCTTCTTAAGAGCACAGAGTTTGTCCATCTTGTTTGCTTCCATATACACAAAATCTAGAACAGCAGTCCCCAGACTTTTTGGTACCAGGGACCGGTTTCATGGAAGACAATTTTTCCATGGATGGTGGGGTTATGGTTCAGGTGGTAATTCAAGCAACGGGGAGCGATGGGGAGTGGCAGATGAAACTTCGCTCACTCGCTCGCCCACCTCTGATCTCCTGCTGTGCAGCCCAGTTCCTATCAGGCCCCTGACTGGTAGTGGTCCATGGCCCGGGGGTCGGGGACCCCTGATCTAGAATATTTCCTGCAATTCCTAGGTCCTAAAGAAACACTTGTTGAATGAATAAATAAATGAATGGATGTCTCTCACTGAGTTGCATTTCCAAAGTTTCTCAAGACCTTAAGGCTGCTTCACTGGAAGTTATGCCTGAGTAAATAACTCCCTACCTGACAATCTGGGCTCCCTTTTCCAGTAGACTGAAATTGAGTCATTTAATGGGGCTCACTTGTCCAACCGGTTTTTCACAGTTAAGCCGAGGAGCACAATACAAGACCCAGAAGTTTAACTTAGAAAAATTTAAATTCTCTATGAAATTCACGGCTCAACTGCCCATGAACATCTTCATGTGTCCTTCAGAAAGTCATGCAGGAATGGCTTTATGCTAATGATCAGTCTGTCAAAGCAAAATGCAAATGATTATGAGTCACTCTGGTGAGTGCGTGGACTAGTGCTGTGGACTGCTGATGAGCTCAGAGGAAGAAGTCGGGCACCAGGGACTCACACTCTGGTGAAGACTCTCATCAGTGCGTTATCTCTGAGTGCTCTTAACAGCCAAGGAAGCACTAAAGAAAACTAAAACTGGAGGCTGGTTTAAGGAGGATGATTGGGCTGCTATTGTGTTTCTTATGAAGTATATCCTTGACAATAAATAACAGATATAATTCCTAAAATATAATTTGGGGATACTTTTTTCAATAAAATAGAGAGTATTTTATCCACAGATCCATGGTACAGGGATCTAATGGTGGGAAAAATGTATTTTTTTTTGAGTGCTTATAGAAGCCAGGTTAATAAAGTAAGATTTATAAACATAATTATATGAGCATGGCAATAATAGTTGCCATTTACTGGGTGAACCAAAATTCTTGGATCCATCTTCAACTCTATTCTTCCTCTCTCATCCTACACTCAATCATTCTGCAAGTTCTGTTGCCTCTATCATCAAAATATATCCATAACGTGATCATTTCCACCACCCCTACTGATCCCACCGTCTTATCAATTCTTGCCTGAATTATAGCAATGACCTTTATTTGTTTTTGATAGTTCATCCTTTTTGTTCACAGTAAGTTAAATTTACTATACAAACATAATAAGTATATATTTAATAACTGTGAATAAAACATGTGTCAAGAATGTACTATGTGTTCAACATTCTAGGTAAGATTTATGTGAAAGAGACAAAAACACAGTGATATATAAACATAAATAGATATATAAATATCTATATGTTATATCATGTATATTATATATAATATGTATCCATATATGCAATGACCTTTAACTGGTATAACCTACTCCTAAATTTGTTGAACATTTAATGACAGCTTGAGCAAAGACAATATATTTTTATTTGTTTATGAACAAGTTAATAAAATTAAATAGCTGTTTTTCTAAGCTTTTGCATAGTGACGGGGAAAGCTACTGGGGGTGGGGATGGGGAAAGGCAGACTATGGCCACCTAGCCAAATCCTTGCTGCATGTTTTTGTAAATAAAATTTTATTGGAACACAACCACACCCATTCATTTGCATATTGTATGTGGCTACCTATGCTACAATGGCAGGGTTGAGCAGTCCAAAGACCAAGTAATCTGCAAAGCTTAAAATATTTACCATTTGAAAAAAATCCCCACCAAACTCATAGAAAAAGAGATCAGATATGTGGTTGCCAGAGGTGGGGGTGCAGGGAAGGGGAATTAGAGGAAGGTAGTCAAAAGGTACAAACTTCCAGTTGTAAGATAAACAAGTATTAAGGATGTAACATACAACATGAATACTGTGGTTAACATTGCTATTAACTATGTGATATGTAAGAAAGTTGTTAAAAAAGTAGAACCTAAGTGCTCTCATCACAAGGAGAATTTTTTTCTTGTCTTTTTATCCATATAAAATTATGGAAGTTAACTAAACCTGTTGTGGTCATCATTTCATAATATATGGAAATCAAACCATCATGCTTGATGACATAAACTTATACAGTGATGTGAGTCAATTATTTCTCAATAAAACTAGAAAAAACTTACTATTTGGCCTTTAATGAAAAATCTTGCCAATCCCTGAGCTATAGGACCTATCTAGTGTTCAGTTAAAACCATTGTAAGAGGGCTTGCTGTGTTTACTTTCCTTATGTCTGGCCAATATATTTCTAGATGCATTATTCTTAAATTTCTAGAATACATATGTAAAGAAATGTTGTCAAAAGTCAAATCCAGATAATGGTGCCTTTCCTAACACAACCCTAGTTGTGTTTTCAAGAAGTATAAAGCTCAGTTCCAGTGATCCGGAAACCAATATCCTGTCAGTTGAAGTAATTAAACTCCTCAGGCCACCACAATTTAAAATTAGTGCTCTGGCTGTCCAAATTGCAACAAATGTTCTATGTGGCTCCATTTTCTGTTGTATTTAATAGTTGGATTAGAGTCTCTCTTTTTTTCTTTTTTTACTAAAGTGGGCAAATTTTTGGAAAAAAATCATTCCATTCTGGAAGCCTCCTGTAAGGCACATGTTCACTTATTGCTTGATGTGAGATGCTCTTATTAATGAACTATCTACATTAGTCCCATATTGGATCATCTAGTCCCGAGGCTTTAGATATCATATAAACTCTATATTCTTGTGGACCTCAACTTACCCATCCCTTCAGCTTCCCTGACATTTCCCTGCATCTTATTTTTGTCCAGAACTACACTCACAATCTCTCCCTCCCATCTGCTTTGCTTCAGTCCCCAGCAAGTTGTGGAGACCCCATCCTTCTAGTGTCTCAGGCTAAACAACTTGGACTCATCCTCAGACTCCTCTGTCTCATATTCTATATCTGACTTTATAGACAATCTTATCAGCTTCAAAATATACTCAGAATCTTGTTCCTTCTCACCATATCCCTGGCCCCATCTCCTTGTCCCCTGATGATTCACAGCCTCCCAGCTGGTCTCCCAACACCACAGCCAGAGTGATCCTGGCAGAGCTTAAGTCTGATCAGGCTCTCCTCTGCTCAAAACCCTCAGATTGTTACGGAGTCCAAGCTTGTACCGCTTGCTGCAGGACAGGACAATAAATTGAGAGACAAGTTGTTGGGGCAAGGAATAGCTACTTTATTTGGAAAGCCAGCAGACTGAGAAGATGGTGGACTAGTGTCCCAAAGAACCATCTTGCCGGAGTTAGAATTCAGGCTTCTTTTATACTAAAAGGGGAGGGAGTAAACTCAAGCATTTCCTGGTTCTGGGAGGGGATGTGTTAATTTCTTGCTTCCTGCAGTCATTCACAGGTGGACCTGTTCAGGATGTTTCCTGTGAGCTAAACAAATGTATTTTAGCTTAATGCTCATTATCTGGGAGGCAGGGTTCCCAGAGATGAGCCATTATATATAATTTAAGCTTATAGGCAACATCCCTTTAGTGATTAACTTATAATAAAATGCAAAATGTTCTTCCCTATTACACGATGAGAGTCAGACTGGAAGTCCTTGAAGCGGCCTGTGTGGTCCAGGCCCCCATGGCCTCTCTGGCCCCATCTCTTTACTCCCCTCCTTTCATTCTGCTGTGGATGCACAGGCCCCTTCATACTCCTGGGACATAGTGAGCACGTCCCTCTCTGCGTTTGCTCTTCTCTGTGCCTGGATAATCCTTGTATGTCACTTACTCACTTACTTCATGTCTCTGCTCCAATATCACTTTTTCAAAAAGGCTGTACTGACTACTCTCTGCCTCACCATCACTCTCTTTCTAGAACATCTGTGTCCTTTATTCTATCACCTACCACCACCTCGTATGTGCTTTTTCAATTTTAGGATCTCAGAATAGGGACTTTCTTCACTACTGTGAACCCAGTACCTAGTGGAATGCCTGATACATGGAATATTTTTAATACATATTTTTGAATGAATGAATAGGCACTTAACTGTATTCCAGTTTCTCTGTTAAATCCTTTATGTACATTATCTTACTGAATTCTCACGGCAGAAAATGAGTCCGTGTTGTTACAGCCTTTTAATGCTGGTGAGTGATTTTCCCAAAGTCCCACAGACAGTAAGTACACCAAGATGTGCTGGCTTCAAATCACTAAGCTTTGTCACCTCTTCTACTGCTTCTTATGAGAAGCTTACGAGAAACTTACAAAAAGATCACTAACATTTTTAGATGTTAAAATTGAACCACAGGTATTTCTCAGACTCAGAACAGATTTGTGTTAGCAACGAGAAGAGTAATATTTCCTCCTCTGTTGTGCCTGAGGACCTAAGGCAATAGATACAAACTACATCCACATTCCAAACCCTGCGACACCTGCAAATTTGATGTACAAAAACTAGTTTCCTGACTGTTAGCCATTCTTTCACAGTGAGGGAGTAAAAGAGTTGAGGTACAATTGGCCAAGGAATTGGAGATAAAGGAGGGTTTTCTTTAGACTTAGTACCTGCCATAGTAGAGGTGGAGAGATTTTCCCACTACTGTGAAGGTTTAATAAAGGACTGTTAACCAAGGTGTGGGAAGGATGTACAGAAACCACCAGGCGTACTGCAGTATCATGGAGCTAGAATCAGGTGGGCGCTGGAGCCCCTTCCAAGGACCAGAAGGGCAGGGGTGGAGGATGGAACTGGGAGGTGAATGGGAGAATCCAGCCCAGCAGAGAAGGACAAACCTTGGGTTTTCCAAACATTCAGAAAGATTCAAATTGCAATGGTATTTAAGACTTAGTGGCAGACACTCTGGACTCTCTCTGGCCTCAGGAAGAAGCTTGGGCACTTACAGAACAGGCTGAAAGTGCCAGCAGAACTAACCCCACCCCCACTCCCCCCACAAGCTGCCCTGAACAAGGGCAACAGTGAGCTAGTGGAGCCATCCCAGCCCCCTTCATTCTGGTAGGATGGCCCTCCCCATCCCCAGCAGATGGAGCCTGGTGGCCTCCAGCAGTGACTTGCTCATCACTTCATCCTCTAGTGGCATCTCTCCCTCTCCTGTCCCCCCTCCCTCACTCTCCCAATGTGTTTCTTAGGATCATCTCCAAATAAACCCCCAGCCCTCAAATCCTAGTCTCAAGATCTACTTCTGGGAACCTAACCTAAAGGAGACCCTGACAAACATCTATAATCTGAGAGGCTGTAGTTCAGGAATAGTTGACATTTGTGTCCAAACAGAATCACACAACTAGGGCACCGGCATCATTCTGAGTGAGACCTATGAAGAAAGGGTACAGTTTCCTGCTGACCGGCTCTCCCCTCTCTGCACTGTGACAAAGAATGGGCAGGGGCACAGTGGAGGAGAGCCTTGCAAGGATGCAGGCTCCGTGTCCCTGGAGCCTTGGAGTGGCTCGGGGGGTGGACGTATG
This sequence comes from Balaenoptera borealis, assembly GCF_965194805.1. Lineage (NCBI taxonomy): Eukaryota > Metazoa > Chordata > Mammalia > Artiodactyla > Balaenopteridae > Balaenoptera > Balaenoptera borealis. The sequence goes on along the minus strand of NC_138869.1, from coordinate 64,469,629 downwards.
GGGAAGGGGCAATTCCTAACCCTGGGTTCACCAGGTGTCACGGCATGTGGACAGCTTGCTCGCAGATGGTCCTGCCCCACTGCTGTCTGTGGGGTGACAGGACAGCCTTCCCAGCTCTCTGTGCTCTCACTCAGGGGACGGAGGGCAGGATGTGAGGAGGGAGGAGCTCCCCCTGTGTCAGGGCAGAGTTCCTCCTCTCCTTTAGGGAATGCTGACTGGTCACGTGGAGATGCCAGGTAGATGCTGATGCTGATGTGAGCTGCACTCACCAACACACTTCAGACACAAACTCAGGAGAAGAACTAATTTCAAATATGACAAGACTAGAAAATGAACCTAACTAAACCACTGATTTTCTAGGACCCTTCTGCAGGACACAATTCAGAAGAACTTTAGACTCTAAGGCCATTCTGCACATTGTAGATGGAAATAACTTTTTATTACTTAGAAATGGTATAAATGTATACTATATTTAAGAAGTTAAATTTTTATTTAATTCATATTGTATCAGTCTGTTAAACTATTTTGTAAAGACCAGAAAGAAATATATATCTACACATGACACTTTTACTTAGACTTTATTTGTCAGATGCCTGTTGCTCTCTGTTAGTCATGTGTTCCTCTTCCTACTTTAGCTTGTGGTTAAAACCAAACAACAACAAAAAAACACTTCAGCTCGGTTCTTAAAATTCCAAACCATCTTTCTTTTCCAGCCATAGCATATAGGTTTCAATAATATCATATTGTACCTACCTTAGTACATAAATTTTATGTACTGGCTATTTCTTCCTAAACATGTTACCAGGTCTTCTTAGATTTTCACTTGTAAGGAAATGTTTGTCTCATTTGAAGAAATTAGTTTTCTTCTCCAAAATGCATTTCTCTATTACCAGAACAACTGAACTACCATTTTTCAACATGACAGTCCTTTTATTTTAGAAATATTTAAAGTACGGATTTCATAATTATAGAATTAAAATAATCTTTAAAAAATATTCACATACTTCTTTCCTCATAGAAAGTCAGTCCACTACTGTGGCATTAAATCTTTTGTATATTAAATATTGTGAGGTACATTATTGAATTTCACGCGAGATTTTCAATGGACTTACTGATAAATAGCCATCCTATTTTGTATCTTAAATTTCATTGTTTTATATGTAAATAAAACACATATAATATATACTGATTTAAACATATAGTATATTTATATAAATATATATAACACTCATGTTATATATTTATGTGTAAGTATATAATACATAAAATATGTAAATGTATGACGTATGCTATTTATAAACATGAATATGCTAGATAAAATGTATATAATATTTATATTTTATAAACACATATTTGTTTCACACAACATATATCAGATATACTTATGTCATATATATCACACATATATTTTATACACACATATTTATTACCCATAACATATATCATACATATTTATGTCTTGTATACCATATACATGTTTTATACACACACACATCTATGACTTCATTTTCAGCTGTTTTATTTTCTCTTTCATGTTCACTCTTTAAAAGTCCTCTCCGTCCTCACCTCACCTCTGTGTCAGGGGCAGGTACGCTTTAGTTATGGGTTGGACTCTTTCAGTAACATTTGCATGGTTGATGTGGTCTGGAATGTGTTATATTAGTCTGTTTAGATAGTAATCAGATTGCATATTCCGGGAAGTTTTATTGGTGCTTGATGGGGAAGACACAGGTTACCTGTGAGAAGCAGCAGCCCACATTCTCATTTTCATTCTGAAATGCAAGTTACTCTGGTTTTAGGTAAGTTACTTCAGCTTTGCTTGAAAGTACAAAGCTGTTTGATAATAGTTGAGGGCACATCTCTGAGCTGTGTTTCTAGTTTTGCCACTAGAATTGATCTTGGACAAGCTACTGCAGACATCTCTCTACTTTGCTTTGTCGATGTGAGAAATGAGAATAATAATGCTGCTCACTGTACAAGGGGAGCCTTAATGAGCTTTGCTTTCATAGAGCATTATGAGATCCCGAGGCAAGGGGTGCGGGAGGGACTGGCTTCCTGTAGAAATCTGAAAGGGCCATTTCATTTGGTATTTCACAGATATCTCCCAGGGTTACAGCAGTCTCACACCATCAGGTTTTTGAGTGATTGTTAAGAATAAGAAGTGGAAGCTAGTAGGAAGAAATGGGAATCTTGAGTTAAATTTTCCTATTTGCTCCAGACCTGAGTTTTCTGTATACTTATGTGATTCTATGAAATTAATTAGCTTGGATGGTCCCTGTAAAAACAAAAACAAGAACAAAAACGAAGCCTGGAAATGATATCTATCAACTTTCTACCAAAATATACCCCAGCGCCCAGATGTCCAGTGTTCAGGCAAGGTCAGCAGTAGAGGGAAGAGGACCATGATGGCGAAATGAACATCCATTTTGGGAGTCTTCTCTGTGGATGTGCGTTACAACAGGCACAGTAGCATACTATGAATTTCTGCAATAAATTGTACAATAAGAATTATGATGGTCTTATTTCTGTAACAAGACTGTCACTGTTGGTCTAGAGATTTGGCTGATTCTCATGATGGCTTCTGGAAAGTCTCTCTGCACCTCTGTATGTATCTACCACTGACCAAACCAGATGGCTGTGTGAATATAATTCAGATACCGTCCTGCAAATGGCAAGTGGTGTGAGCCAGGATGAGCTGGTTTTCTGCTTGCTGGAGCCCCTTGTCTGGTCTCCTTCCTCCAGCCTTTCACCAGCCCCTTCCATCCTCCGAGCTGCTGTCATTTCCCTCCTAGAAACAAATCCATGTCTCTCCACCTCCTGCTTGAAAACCTCTCCATCGCGGCTGTTGCCTACAGCTGTAATCCGACACCCTACATTCTAGCTTTAGTACATTTTCCAGCATTTCTTTAAACAGCAATGCCCTTCACTCTCCCTTTATCGAAACAGTTCCTTTTGCCTGCAAACGCTCTTTGCCCGTTACCATCTTACAAATGCTCATGCTCCTGCGCCTGCTCCATGGCTGTGCAGGCTTCTTGGGAAACCCCCACTCCTTGCAGGGAGTTCCCCAATCTGTCCGCCTCCCCAGATCTCCCTCACATCTCCTCTCTGCCACGCACACAGCACAAGTTGTCTCTGCCCTCCTACCTTTCATCTTCTTACCCCCAGCTCCCACCCAAGCCTGGCATTTGTACGAGCCTGGCATTTGTATTTACAGAGTGAATGAGTTGTATTTCAGATTTGCAATATTCAGTCAAGCTCTTCAGCCTTGTGGGAGATGCAGCTTCTAAAACTGAGCTGGGGTGGACCTCGTTTTAGGCAAAAGCTTTAGGGGAGACACCGGGCTCCCCTGAGGTCCTTCTGCTACACTCAGGCAGGAGCCCACTGGACTCATGTTTCACTGATTCCATTTTGGCAGCCTATGTTAAGGCAAGGCTCTGGTCAGGAGATACTCACATGTGTAATCACAGGGTATTTGAGCTGGAAGGGATCTTATTGCAGTCACTAGTCTAACCTCAGGTAACCAAGTGAGGAAACTGAGGCCAGGAAGGTTAGGCTGTTTCCAAGTAACACAACAAGCTTGAATCAGAACTGAAACTGGAACCTGAAATTCCCCCCATCCCTGCCCCAAACCCAGCTTTTTCTCTGCTGCTCAGCAAGGACAGTGGTGGCAGGCAAAGGGGATGATATTCAAATTCTCTTACTTCAAATGACAGCAATTGGACCTGGAAAGAATGTTGACCATGATATTTTTTTAAAACCGAGGTTCTGTCATAGCAGCCCAATTCCTTTCCCACTTCTCCACGTGGCGAGCCCTCTGCTCATCTTCTTAGATGCACTGAGGGCCTGGGAGGTCCTTCTGCACCTCCTTCAACCCTCAGATTCTCACACGTGCCTGCTACGGTTTTGCCTCTTCTCTGTCCCACAGCTCCGTGCTCCCTTAGTATTTAGGTTTCTCAGAATCAAATATTGTCCTTTTTCTAATGTTAACTCAAGAAAGGTCATTGCCTTAGAACTTTAAGGAGGAAAGATGCAAAGGAAGTCACATAATCTCTAATGAGCACATCCTGTGTAACTTTCAAATTGAATATTCATGCACAAATGTTTATGTGTATAGAAATTTAGAGGCATCTGTCTGTGCCAGTAAATGGGTAAATGAAGTATGAAATAAAACTAGGAAGGGGGCGATGTTGAGCTAGATGATCTCTAAAGATATTTCCAGGGAAAAATTCTGTGATTTTTTTCAAGTGATGGAATCCAGTGAGAAAAAGCTTAAAATTTTCCACTAGAGCTGTTTGTTTCTCATGAGTAAATAGGAAATAGCCCACTTACCTTGTCTTTGATGTTCATCAGTTTGTGCCTGTCAGGCTGTCTCACATATCTTGTAAATACACCCTATGGTTATTTGTTAGCATGTTATAAATGCCTTTAGTAGGAAGCTTGCCCTTTGGTCTCTGCCAAAGAGAAATCCCTATAGCATTCCTCACATGGGGGACCATGCATAATACCCTCTGTGATCCTAGTTTCTCGGCCTTGGGTCTTCAGGACCCACATTATGGGCTACTGAACACATTTCCAGAGTGTAGATTCCAGTGTTCAAAAGCAACATCATACTGAAATTACTTTAATGGTAAGATCAAATGGTACAATATATGTAAAAACTGTTTATAATTAAATATAGCTAATATGTCCAAACAAATTGGTTACTGTTTAAAGGGTTCAAAAGGAAAATAGAAAAAAGTCAATTATAAGGATATAAAAGTCTTATAATTTACATAAGATTACAAATCTGATAAACACTTAAAGAAATTGGAAATGTCCTTTGAATGTTGAAATGTTCTCTAAAGGTTTAATATTAGCTCTAGAATAGAACTTACATGGGAATGGTTAAAAATTTTCTTATAATTCCAGAGATTGGGAGAGTTCAGTTCAAGAAGGTGACACAGGAGGCTCCTGAACTCAGTCTTCCCAGAGACACACTGAATCTACAACAACATATGGGATAATTCCCTCCGAGAGAAACAAGCTGAGTGACTTCTACACAGCAGGAAAATGAGAAAAACCCACTTTGAAATGGTAGGAGAGGCTGAGACACAATGTCACCAAAAATCCATCTCCGCTATGGCAGCATACAACTGGGAGGGAACTCACACTCTCTGTTCTCTCTGAGAAGTGAAGGGTTTGGATCCCATATCTGATGCCCCAACTTTTAAGACTTTCACCTGAGACATGGTCTTCCAAAACATCCAGCTCTGAAAGCTTATGGGGTTTATGTCCCAAGACCCACAAGGCTGTTGTGAACTAAGACAGTTCTTAACAGCTTCATGAGGACTCAGCAAAGAGGCTGCAGACTGAAACATCCAGTCTTTTCATGAAAGAGGCCCATTTGCAGATCTTAAAACTTGTGGCCCAAGGGACAGGCTTCTGATTTAACACACATCTAGGGCATGACTGCAATCTTCCCCAGAGACTGGGATGACTGGTGGGCACCACCTTTGTGCTTTCCCTCTGCTTCACTCCAGGTCACTGGTATCACTTGTAAAGGGGCTTGTACACATGTCTGGCACCCTGGCTATTGTGGCTGCCAACCAGGGGATGCACCCCTTGGTTGCCTGGCTCTGGTAGCCAGAGGGCTTACCCATAGGGCTGCTTAAGAACTGTAAGATACAGTTCTTAAACAGCTATGCCACCAGGGCATAGCACAGAGGCCGCAGGCTGAAATGCCAAGTCTTTCCATGAAAGAGGTCTATTTGCAGATCTTAAAACCTGTGGCCTGAGGGGCAGGCTTCTAATTTAACACACATCTAGGGCATGACTGCTATCTTCCCCAGAGAATGGGGAGGCCAGAAGGCACATTCTTCATGCTCTCCCTCTGCCCCACCCCAGGTCCCTGGTGTCTCTGTGAAAGGAGCTTTTGCACATACCTGGTGCCCCCACATTTATGGCTGCTGCAAAGAGGACACATCTCTTGATAACCTGGCTCTGGTGGCCAGTGGGTCTGGTGTCCATGGGTTCAATGGGATGGAAGCAAACAAAGAAACAGTTCTTAACTTGCTATAATCCCAGAGCTAAATGCAGAGGGAACAGACAAAAACAGCCATCTCTCAGTCACCTTCTGAAAGAGGCATATTGTATATGTTAAAAGTTGCTGTCTGAGGAGACTGTCTGGGTTCCAATTAGCCTGAATCTAGGTACTGAATAAGAATCTCCCCCTTTGAGACACTGAAAGACCTTTGCACACCCTCAACTACTGGGAACCACTAAGAACAAAGAAGGCAGCTTGGACAGTCACAAAGGTTTCAGAGACAACCAGGAGCTAGGGCATGGTTGAACAATAAGTTTCATCTCCTACGCAAGGTCCCCCTGTCAAGATTGGGAGAGGTGACTGATTTATCTAATGCACAGAAACCACCACAGAGAGTCAAGAAAATGAAGAGAGAAATGTATTTCAAATGAAAGAACAAGATAAAACCTCAGAAAAAGACCTTAAAGAAATGGAGATAACTGATTTATCCAATAAAGAGTTCAAAATAATGATCATAAAGATGCCCACTGAGATCTGAAAAACAATGCATGAACAAAGTGAGAATTTTAACAAAGAGATAGAAAATACAAGAAAGTACCAAACAGAAATGATAGAACTGAAGGATACAATAACTGAACTGAAAAATTCAATAGAAGGTTTCAACAGTAGACTAGATCAAGCAGAATAAAAGATCAGCCAACATGAAGACAGGGCAGTGGAATTAATTCAGTCAGAGGAGAAAAAGAAAAAAGAATGAAAAGAGTGAAGACAAGTTTAGGGTCTTATGGGGAAAAAATCAAATGGACCAATATTCACATTATGGAGGTCCCAGAAGAAGAGAGAGAGAAAGGGGGAGAAAACTTGAAGAAATAATGGCTGAAAACTTCCTTAACTTGGGGAAAAAACACACATCCAGATCCAGGAAGCCCAGAGAGGGTTCCAAAGAAGATGAATCCAAAGAGATCCACACTGAGACACATTATAATTGTCAAAAGTTAAAGACAAGGAGAGAATCTTAAAAGCAACAAGAGAAACAACTTGTTATGTACAAGGGAATCCTCATAAGACTATCAAATTTTTAGCAGATTTTTTGCGGGCCAGAAGGGAGTGGCACAGTACATTCAAAGTGGTAAAAGACAAAAACTGCCAACCACAAAATTCTACCCAGCAAAGATATTCTTCAGAATAAGGATATACAGAGAATTTTCCAGACAAGTGAAAAATGAAGAAGTTCATTACCATTAACCAGCCTTATAAGTAATGTTAAAGGAATTTCTTTAAGTTGACACAAGAGGGTACTAATTAGTAACAGAAAAGCATATGAAAGTATAAATTTTGCTGCTAAAGGTAAATATATAGTTAATTTCAGAATAATTTAATATAGTAATGGTGCTGTGTTAATCATTTATAAATCTAGTATGAATGTCAGAAGACAAAAGTAGCAATAATAACTATAACTACAAAAATTTATTAGGGTATACACTGGATAAAAAGATATAAATTGTGACATCAAACACATAAAACTCGAGAGGGGGGCTAGAGCTTTAGAATATGTTCAGATGTAAGTTATCATCAGCTAAAAATAGGGTGTTATAACTCTAAGGTGTTTTATTATGGAAGCTTCATGGTAACCACAAAGCAAAAACCTATAGTAGATATACAAAAGACAAAGAGAAAGGAATCTAAGCATATCCCTACAGTAAATCATCAAATCACAAAGAAAGAGAGCAAGAGAAGAAGGGAAAAAACCAATTATAAAACAGCCAGAACACAGTAACAAAATGCAATATTAAATCCATGCTTACCAATAATTACTTTTATTTTTTGAACATTTGTGGTATTTCTGCAGTTGTGGTATTTGTATTACAAATAATGCATCAATAAATATCCTTATGTAGACTTCTTTTGAGTAAGTATGTAGATATATTGGAATTATGCTAATGATTTATATTTATTTTTTAAAAAGTCAGTGTTCATAAAGGTATAAATCCAAAGAATTTTGACCCTGAAATATATCCTTTATTTATTGAGACTTCTTGAAATTCATAGGAAATATAGTATAAAAGGAAAAGAAGTCAAATTTAGAGAAACAGAGCAGAATGGTGGTTGTAGGGCTGGAGGCATGGACGAAATGGGGAGATAGTGGTCAAAGGGTACAAGTTTTAAGTTATAAGATGAAACATTTCTGGAGATCTAATGTACAGCATAGTGACTATAGTTAGCAATACTGTAATGTATGCTTGAAATTTGCTAAGAGAGTAGATCTTAAGTGTTCTCACCACACACACCCAAAAAAAATGGTAACCATGTGACATGTTGGATGAGTTAATTAACTTGAGAATGGTAATCATTTCACAAAGTATATGTATGTCAGATCATCACACTGTACACGTTTTGTTGTTGTTGTTTGAGCTTGTATTTATTTATTTATGTATTTATTTAATTGAAGTATAGTTGATTTACAATATTTTATTAGTTTCAGGTGTACAACATAGAGATTCAATATTTTTATAGATTATACTCCATTTAAAGTTATTACAAAACAATGGCTATATTTCCCTGTACTGTACAATACATTCTTGTTGCTTATCTATTTTATACATAGTAGCTTGTATCTCTTAATCCCAAATCTCTGTTGCAGCTCCCCCTTCCTTCTCCCCACTGGTAACCACTAGTTTGTTTTCTATATCTGTGAGTCTGTTTCTATTTTGTTACATACATTTGTTTGTTTTATTTTTTAGATTCCACATATCAGTGGTAACACAGAGTATTTGTCTTTCTCTGTCTGACTTATTTCATTAAACATTATACTCTCTAGGTCCATCCACATTGTTGCAAATGGCACAATTTCATTCTTTTTTATGGCTGAGTAATATTCTCTCTCTCTCTCTCTCTCTATATATATATATATATTCACCACATATTCTTTATCCATTCATCTTTTGATGGACACTTAGGTTGCTTCCATATCTTGATGATTGTAAATAACACTTCTGTAGACATTGGGGTTCATGTATCTTTTTGAATTAGTGTTTTCATTTTCTTTAGGTATATACTCAGGATATATCCCATATGCTGGATCATATGGTAGTTCTATTTTCAGTTTTTTGAGGAAACCCCATACTGTTTTCCTTAGTGGCTGCACCAAATTACATTCCCACAAACAATGTACAATGGTTCCCTTTTCTCTGCATCCTTGCCAAAATTTGTTATTTGTGGTCTTTTTGATAATAGCCATCTTAACATGTGTGAGGTGATATCTCATTGTGATTTTAATTTGCATTTCCCTGATGATTAGTGATGTTGAGAATCATTCCATATGCCTGGGTAGGGATATAGACAGATTGAAAGTGAAGAGATGGAAAAAGATATTCCATGCGTATAGAAACTAAATGAAAGCTGGAGTAACTATACTTGTATCAGACAAATTAGATTTTAAGTCAATGACTGTAATAAGAAACAAAGAAGGGCATTATATAATGATAAAGCAGTCAATCCAACAAGATGATACAACATTTGTAAATATTTATGCACCCAACATAGAAGCACCTAAGTATAGAAAGCAGATATTAATAGACCTGAAGGGAGAAATAGATTGCATACAATAATGGTAGGGGACTTCAATATCCCACTGTCAAAAATGAGTAGATATTCCATATAGAAAATCAATAAAGAATCATTGGCCTTAAATGACAAAATGACACATTAGACAAGATGGACTTAACAGTCATCTACAGAGCATTTCATCCAACAGCAGCAGAATACACATTCTTCTCAAGGGCACATGGAATATTCTTCAGAATAAGTCATATGTTAGGTTACACAATGTCTTAATAAATTTAAGAAAATGAACTTGATCTTATCAAGCACCTTTTCTGACCACAGTGAAATAAAACTAGAAATTAATTACAAGAAGAAAGCTAGAAAATTCACAAATAAGTGGAGATTAAAAAACATGCTACTATACAATCAGTGGGTAAAAGAAGAACTCAAAAGAGAAATCAAAAAATACCTTAAGACAAACGAAAATGGAAATATATAATACCAAAAGTTACATGATGCAATGAAAGCAGTTCTCAGAGGGAAGTTTATAGCAATAAATGCCTACATCAAAAAACAGGACAAATCTCAAATAAAAAACTTTATATCTCAAGCCATTAGAAAAGGAACAAACAAACCACAAAGTTAGTAGAAGGAAGAAAATAACAAAGATCAGAATGGAAATGAATGAAATAGAGAATAAAAAGACAGTAGAAAAGACCAAATGATTTTAAAAGCTGGTTCTTTGAAAAGATAAACAAAATTGACAAACACTTAGCTAGATTCTCCTGAAGAAAAGGAGACAGGACTCAAAATCAGAAATGAAAGAGATGTTTTGATAACTATAGAAATACAAAGGACCAAAAAAACCTATTACAAATAATTATATTCCAGAAAAGTGGACAATCTAGAAGAAATGGGTGGATTTCTAGAAACATACAACCTACCAAGACTTAATCATGAAGAAATAGAAAATCTGAACAGACCAGTCACCAGTAAGGAGATTGAAACAGTAATGAAAAACATTCCAACAAACAAAAGTCCAGGACCAGATGGCTTCACTGATGAATTCTACAAAACACCCAAAGAAGAATTAACACCAATCCTTCTCAAACTCTTCCAAAAATTAGAAGAGGAAGGAACATTTACAAACTCATTTTATGAGGCCAACATTACCCTGATACCAAAACCAAAGATGCCACAAGAGAAGAAAATTATAGGCCAATATCCCTGATGAACCCATATGCAAAAATCCTCAACAAAATATTAGCAAACCAAATTCAACAACACATTAAAAGGATCATATGCCATAATCATGGGATTTATTCCAGTGATGCAAGGATGATTCAATATCCACAAATCAATCAATGTGATATACCACATGAACAAAATTAAGGGGAGAAATCATATGATCATCTCCATAGATGCAGAAAAAGAATTTGACAGAATTCAACATCCATTTATGGCTGTGAAGGGGTAGAGAGAGGTAGGGCATTATCTGGGGAGTTCAAACTGGACAGAAGGCTTTGTTTAAATGATTTTTGTTATCTATTCATTTATGCATGACAAATAGGCCACATGGTGAATAAGATAGATGTATTCTCTACTCCTGAGGAAGAAACAAGTAGAAAGGAGTTGGTAATATAAAGAAAGAGAATAATTGACAGTGTGTTGTAGCAGAAAATGAAGAAATGGGTGGGAATGAGAGAGCAGTGGCTGTGGCAGGCAGAATAATGCCCCAAAAGATGTCCATGTCCTGATCCCTGCATGTTAGGTCAGGTTGTGGCAGAAAGGGATTAAGCTGAAGATGGAATTACAATTGATGATCAGTGGATTTAACATAGGTGATTATCCTGGATTATCTGGGTGGGTCCACTGTGATCACAAAGGGAGACAGGAGAGAGACAGGGAGACAGCAGTGTGAGAAGGACCTGGGCCCACATTGCTGGCTCTGCAGATGGAGGAATGGGTTCTCAAGTCAGGGAACATGGGTGGCTTTAGAAGCCAGAAAAGGCAAGGAAATGAACTTGCTCCTAGATCCCCATGAAGGAATAAAACCCTGCTAACACTTTGCTTTTTTTGTTGTTGTTGTTGTTAGTTTCTGCTGTATAGCAAAGTGAATCAGCTATACATATACATATATCCCCATATCCCTTCCCTCTTGCACCTCCCTCCCACCCTCCCTATCCCACCCCTCTAGGTGGTCACAAAGCACAGAGCTGATCTCCCTGTGCTATGTGGCTTCTTCCCACTAGCTATCTATTTTACATTTGATAGTGTATATATGTGCATGCCGCTCTCTCACTTCATCCCAGCTTACCCTTCCCCTGCCCCCATGTCCTCAAGTCCATTGTCTACGTCTGCGTCTTTATTCCTGTCCTGCTCCTAGGTTCTTCAGAACCTTTTTTTCCTTTTTTTAAAATTTTAGATTCCATATGTATGTGTTAGCATACGGTATTTGCTTTTCTCTTTCTTACTTACTTCACTCTGTATGACAGACTCTAACTCCATCCACCTCACTACAAATAGCTCAACTTCATTTCATTTTATGGCTGAGTAACATTCCATTGTATATATATACCACATCTTCTTTATGCATTCATCTCTCAATGAACACTTAGGTTGCTTCCATGTCCTGGCTATTGTAAATAGACCTGCAAAGAATATTGTGGTACATGACTCTTTTTGAATTATGGTTTTCTCAGTGTATATGCCCAGTTGTGGGATTGCTGGGTCGTATGGTAGTCCTATTTTTAGTTTTTTAAGGAACCTCCATACTGTTCTCCATAGTGGCTGCATCAATTTACATTCCCACCAACAGTGCAAGAGTGTTCCCTTTTCTCCACACCCTCTCCAGCATTTATTGTATGTAGATTTTTTGATTATGGCCATTCTGACTGGTGTGAGGTGATACCTCATTATAGTTTTGATTTGCATTTCTCTAATGATTAGTGATGTTGAGCATCCTTTCATGTGTTTTCTGGCAATCTGTATATCTTCTTTGGAAAAATGTCTGTTTATGTCTTCTGCCCATTTTTGGATTGGGCTGTTTGTTTTTTTGTTATTGAGCTGCATGAGCTGCTTGTAAATTTTGGAGATTAATCCTTTGTCAGTTGTTTCATTTGTAAATATTTTTTCTCATTCTGAGTGCTGCCTTTCCATCTTGTTTATGGTTTCCTTTGCTGTGCAAAAGCTTTTAAGTTTCATTAGGTCCCATTTGTTTATTTGTGTTTTTACTTCCATTTCTCTAGGAGGTGAGTCAAAAAGGATCTTGCTGTGATTTATGTCATAGAGTGTTCCGCCTATTTTTCCTCTAAGAGCTTTATAGTCTCTGGCCTTACATTTAGGTCTTTAATCCATTTTGAGTTTATTTTTGTGTATGGTGTTAGGAAATGTTCTAATTTCATTCTTCTACATGTAGCTGTCCAGTTTTCCCAGCACCACTTATTGAAGAGGCTCTCTTTTCTCCATTATATATTCTTGCCTCCTTTAGAAAAGATAAGGTGACCATATGTTCGTGGGTTTATCTCTGGGCTTTCTATCCTGTTCCATTGATCTATATTTCTGTTTTTGTGCCAGTACCATACTCTCTTGATTACTGTAGCTTTGTAGTATAATCTGAAGTCAGGGAGCATGATTCCTCCAACTCTGTTTTTCTTTCTCAAGATTGCTTTGGCTATTCGGGGTCTTTTGTGTTTCCATACAAATTGTGAAAAATTTTTTTCTAGTTCTGTGAAAAATGCCATTGGTAGTTTGATAAGGATTGCATTGAATCTGTAGATTGCTTTGGGTAGTATAGTCATTTTCACAATGTTGGTTCTTCCAATCCAAGAACATGGTATATCTCTCCATCTGTTTGCATCATCTTTAAATTCTTTCATCAGTGTCTTATAGTTTTCTGTATACAGGTCTTTTGTTTCCTTAGGTAGGTTTATTCCTAGGTATTTTATTCTTTTTGTTGCAATGGTAAATGGGAGTGTTTTCTTCATTTCACTTTCAGATTTTTCATCATTAGTGTATAGGAATGCAAGAGATTTCTGCGCATTAATTTTGTATCCTGCTACTTTACCAAATTCATTAATTAGCTCTAGTAGTTTTCTCACAGCATCTTTAGGATTCTCTATGTATAATATCATGTAGTCTGCAAACAGTGATAGCTTTACTTCTTCTTTTCCGATTTGGATTCCTTTTATTTCTTTTTCTTCTCTGATTGCTGTGGCTAAAACTTCCAAGACTAATTTGAATAATAGTGGTGAGAGTGAGCAACCTTGTCTTGTTCCTGACAAGTGGAAATGATTTCAGTTTTTCACCATTGAGGATGATGTCGGCTGTGGGTTTGTCATATATGGCCTTTATTGTGTTGAGGTAAGTTCCCTCCATGCCTACTTTCTGGAAGGGTTTTTATCATAAATGGGAGTCGAATTTTGTCAAAAGCTTTCTCTGCATCTATTGAGACGATCATATGGTTTTTCTCCTTCAATGTTCTAATATGGTGTATCACATTGATTGATTTGCATTTACTGAAGAATCCTTGCATTCCTGGGATAAACCCCACTTGATCATGGTGTATGATCCTTTTAATGTGCTGTTGGATTCTGTTTGCTAGTATTTTGTTGAGGATTTTTGCATCTATGTTCATCAGTGATATTGGCCTGTAGTTTTCTTTCTTTGTGACTTCTTTGTCTGGTTTTGCTATCAGGGTGATGGTGACCTCATAGAATGAGTTTGGGAGTGTTCCTCCCTCTGCTATATTTTGGAAGAGTTTGAGAAGGATAGGTGTTAGCTCTTCTCTAAATGTTTGATAGAATTCACCTGTGAAGCCATCTGGTCCTGGGCTTTTGTTTGTTGGAAGATTTTTAATCACAGTTTCAATTTCAGTGCTTGTGATTGGTCTGTTCATATTTTCTATTTCTTCCTGGTTCAGTCGCGGAATCTTGTGCATTTCTAAGAATCTGTCCATTTCTTCCAGGTTGTCCATGTTATTGGTGTATAGTTGCTTTTAGTAATCTCTAATGATCCTTTGTATTTCTGCAGTGTCTGTTGTTACTTCTCCTTTTTCATTTCTAATACTATTGATTTGAGTCTTCTCCCTTTTTTTCTTGATGAGTCTGGCTAATGGTTTATCAATTTTGCTAATCTTCTTGAAGAGCCAGCTTTTAGTTTTATTGATCTTTGCTATCATTTCCTTCATTTCTTTTTCATTTATTTCTGATCTGATCTTTATGATTTCTATCCTTTGGCTAAATTTGGGTTTTTTTTGTTTTTCTTTCTCTAATTGCTTTAGGTGTAAGGTTAGGTTGTTTATTTGAGATGTTTCTTGTTTTTAAGGTAGGATTGTATTGCTCTAAACTTCCCTTTTAGAACTGCTTTTGCTGCATACCATAGGTTTTGGGTCATCGTGTTTTCATTGTCTTTCGTTTCTAGGAATTTTTTGATTTCCTCTGATTTCTTCAGCAATTTCTTGGTTATTAAGTAGTGTATTGTTTAGCCTGCATGTTTCTGTATATTTTACAGAGTTTTTCCTGTAATTGATATCTAGTCTCATAGCATTGTGGTGAGAAAAGATACTTGATGCGATATCAATTTTCTTAAATTTATCAAGGCTTGATCTGTGACCCAAGATATGATCTATCCTGGAGAATGTTCTATGAGCACTTGAGAAGAATGTGTATTCTGTTGTTTTTGGATGGAATGTCCTATAAATATCATTTAAGCCCATCTTGTTTAATGTATCATTTAAAGTTTGTGTTTCTTTATTTATTTTCATTTTGGATTATCTCCATCGGTGAAAGTGGGGTGTTAAAGTCCCCTACTATGATTGTGTTACTGTCGATTTCCTCTTTTCTGGCTGTTAGTATTTGCCTTTTGTATTGAGGTGCTCCTATATAGGGTGCATAAACATTTACAATTGTCATGTCTTCTTCTTGGATTGATCCCTTGATCATTATGTAGTGTTCTTTTTTGTCTCTTGTAATAGTCTTTATTTTAAAGTCTATTTTGTCTGATATGAGAATTGCTACTCCAGCTTTCTTTTGATTTCCATTTGCATGGAATATCTTTTTCTGTCCCCTCACTTTCAGTCTGTACGTGTCTCTAGGGCTGAAGTGCGTCTCTAATAGACAACATATATACGGATCTTGTTTTTGTATCCATTCAACCAGTCTATGTCTTTTGGTTGGAACATTTAATCCATTTACATTTAAAGTAATTATCCATATGTATGTTCCTATTACCATTTTCTTAATTGATTTGGCTTTGTTATTGTAGGTCTTTTCCTTCTCTTGTGTTTCCTGCCTAGAGAAGCTCCTTTAAAGCTGGTTTGGTGGTGCTGAATTCTCTTAGCTTTTGCTTGTCTGTAAAGGTTTTAATTTCTCCATCAAATCTGAATGACATCCTTGCTGGGCAGAGTAATCTTTGTTGTAGTTTTCCCCCTTTCATCAGTTTAAATATGTCCTGCCACTCTCTTCTGGCTTGCAGAGTTTCTGCTGAAAGTTCAGCTGTTAACCTTATGGGGATTCTCTTGTATGTTATTTGTTGTTTTTCCCGTGCTCCTTTTAATATTTTTTCTTTGTATTTGATTTTTGGTAGTTTCATTAATATGTGTCTTGGTGTGTTTCTCCTTGGGTTTATCCTGTATGGGACTCTACTCTCTGCACTTCCTGGACTTGATTAATATTTCCTTTCCCATATTAGGGAACTCTTCAACCATAATCTCTTCAAATATTTTCTCAGTCCCTTTCTTTTTCTCTTCTTCTTCAGGACCCCTATAATTTGAATGTTGGTGCGTTTAATGTTGTCCAAGAAGTCTCTAAGACTGTCCTCAATTCTTTTCATTGTTTTTTCTTTATTATGCTCTGCAGTAGTTATTTCCACTATTTTACCTTCCAGTTCACTTATCCGTTCTTCTGCATCAGTTATTCTGCTATTGATTCCTTCTAGAGAATGTTTAATTTCATTTATTGTGTTGTTCATCATTGTTTGTTTGCTCTTTAGTTCTTCTAGGTCCTTGTTAAAAGTCTTGTATTTTCTCCATTCTATTTCCAAGGTTTTTTATCATCTTTCCTGTCATTACTCTGAATTCTTTTTCAGGTAGACTGCCTGTTTCCTCTTCATTTGTTTGGTCTGTTGTGTTTTTATCTTGCACCTTCATCTGCTGTGTGTTTCTCTGTCTTCTCATTTGCTTAACTTACTGTGTTTGGGGTCTCCTTTTCACAGGCTGCAGGTTCATAGTTCCCATTGTTTTTGGTGTCTGCCCCCAGTAGCTAAGGTTGGTTCGGTGGGTTGTGTAGGATTCCTGGTGGAGGGGACTAGTGCCTGTGTTCTTGTGGATAGGCTGGATCTTGTCTATCTGGTGGGCAGGACCACGTCCAGTGGTGTGTTTTGGGGTGTCTGTGACCTTATTATGATTTTAGGCAGCCTCTCTGCTAATGGGTGGGGTGGTGTTCCTGTCTTGCTAGTTGTTTGGCATATTGTGCCCAGCACTATAGCTTGCTGGTCGTTGAGTAGATCTGGGTCTTAGTGTTGAGATGGAGATCTCTGGGACAGCTTTCGCCATTTGATATTACACGGAGCCAGGAAGTCTCTTGTGGACCAATGTCCTGAACTCGGCTCTACCACCTCAGAGGCAAAGGCCTGACACCCAGCCGGAGTACCAAGATCCTGTCACCACATGACTCAAAAGAAAAGGGGGAAAAAAAGAAAAGAAGAAAGAATAAAACAAAATACAGTTATTAAAATAAAAAATAATTATTAAAAATAAAAAAATTAAAAAGTAATAGGAAAAGATAAAAGAAAAAGAAGAAAGAAGAGAACAACCAAACCAAAAAACAAATCCACCAATGATAACAGCACTAAAAACTATACTAAAAACCAAAAAAACAGAAACAAAAAAACCTAAAACAAACACTGAAACAAAAAAGAGACAGACAGAACCCTAGGACAAATGGTAAAAGCAAAGCTATACAGACAAAATCACACAAAGAAGCATGCACATACACACTCACAGAAAGAGAAAAAGGAAAAAAAAATCTGTATATAAAAAAAATGGAGGAAGGGAGCAACCAAATCAATAAACAAATCTACCAATGATAATAAACTCTAAATACTAAACTATGATAAACATAAAACCAGAAACAAATTAGATGCAGAAAGCAAAGCCCAAGTTTATAGTTGCTCCCAAAGTCCACCACCTCAATTTTGGGAGGATTCGTTGTCTATTCAGATATTCCACAGATGCAGGGTATGTCAGGTTGATTGTGGAGATTTCATCCGCTGCTCCTGAGGCTGTTGGGAGAGATTTCCCTTTCTCTTCTTTGTTCACACAACTCCTGGGGTTCAGCTTTGGACTTGGCCCCACCTCTGCATGTAGGTTGCCTGAGGGCGTCTGTTCCTGCCCAGACAGGACGGGGTTAAAGCAGTGGCTGATTAGGGGGCTCTGGCTCACTCAGGCCAGGGGGGAGGGAGGGGTACAGAATGTGGGGTGACCCTGCAGCAGCAGAGGTCAGAGTGATGTTGCAACAGCCTGAGGTGTGCCGTGCATTCTCCCAGGGAAGTTGTCCCTGCATCACGGGACACTGACAGTGGCGTGCTGCACAGGCTCCTGGGAGGGGAGGTGTGGATAGTGACCTGTACTTGTACACAGGCTTCTTGGTGGCCACAACAGCAGCCTTAGCATCTCATGACCATCTCTGGTGTCTGCGCTTATAGCCGCAGCTCGTGCCTTTCTCTGGAGCTCGTTTAAGTGGTGGTCTGAATTCCCTCTCCTCGCACATCCCGAAACAATGGTCTCTTGCCTCTTAGGCAGGTCCAGACTTTTCCCCGGACTTCCTCCCAACTAGCTGTGGCACACTAGTCCCCTTCAGCCTGTGTTCATGCAGCCAACCCCAGTCCTCTCCCTAGGATCTGACCTCCAAAGCCCCAGCCTCAGCTCCCAGCCCCCATCTGCCTCAGCAGTTGAGCAGAGAAGCCTCTTGGGCTGGTGAGTGCTGGTCTGGACTGATTCTCTGTACGGGAATCTCTCCACTTTGCCCTCTGCACCCCTGTTGCTGCACTCTTCTCCATGGCTCCGAAGCTTCCCCCCCACCACCCCCTGCCTCAGTCAGTGAAGGGGCTTCCTAGTGTGTGGAAACTTTTCCTTCTTTCCAGCTCCCTCCCAGAGGTGCAGGTCCTGTCCCTATTCTTTTGTCTCTGTTTTTTCTTTTTTCTTTTACCCTAACCAGGTACTTGGGGAGTTTCTTGCCTTTTGGGAAGTCTGAGGTGTTCTGCCAGCGTTCAGTAGGTGTTCTGTAGGAGTTGTTCCACATGTAGATGTATTTCTGATGTATTCATGGTGAGGGAGGTGATCTCCACGTCTTACTCCTCTGCCATCTTGAAGGTCTCGCTAACACTGTGCTTTAAACCCGGTGAGACACATGTCAGACTTCCAACCTACAGAAATGTGTGAGAATAAATGTGTGTTAGTCACTGAGTTTGTGGTAACATGTTACAGTAGCAAGTGGAAACTAATATAGTGCTCTTCAAATACTTTTTCCTGCATAACTCCCAAATAAATTTTTAAAAACTATGTACCCCCTTATGTATTTTCATGCAAACATCTAAAATTTTTCATCATAATTTGAAACAGTTGAATAGGATGTAATTTCTGATACAAATAAATATTTCAGTTACAAAACAAAACTGTTACATCACTTTTAATGTAAACAAAGAAATCTAAATTTCATAATGATTTGATATTCATGATTTGATATCATCTACAAAAAAATACATATGTGAGCTCTTTTACAGATGAAAATTTTCCATCATTATCTTTTCTCCTTGAAATATGCAAGTTTCCTCATAGAATTGTATCAAAATATAGTTTCATGCTTAAAAGTCTTATGCATTATTCTATCAAATTTCTCTGCAAAAAAATATGTATGTAAATGGAAATTTTAATATTTTCTCAAAGATAAGGCTGAAGTCTTGGTATAAGTTATAATTATTTTAAATACATGATTATCAAATCAATATATTTGTTAAAGATTATGATGATTATTAAATCTAGAAAGTAAAATTTTATGGGAACTGCATTGCTTTGTGAGGTGAACATTTTCTTTTTTCTAATTATGTCATGTGTCCATAGATAAATATAACTTATTGCTTGAATGAGACAAGATTCAGCATCAATGCTATTCCTACTTTTTTGTATGTTACATGAGAGATATTATTTAAATAGTAAACAGAAGAAAGTGGAATAATTTTTATACATCACTCAATTCTTAGAAACTCTTTCCAAGTTATATACTCAGATTCATAGTGATATATCAAAAATTATATTTTATAATCTAACTATTGACCACTGTTATACCTACTTTTTAATTTTATTTAAGGCAAAACATAGAAAAGTGCTGACTTGTCACAGTATTTTTTAGCTAGTCTTTAGAATTATTTAGAATTATTAACTTTCTCATTTCTTGGGAAATACACCAAGAAGTCTTTATCAAGGCTTATCAAATACCCCTTAATTGTACCTGTTTTTCTTTCATTTACAGACTTCTGTGTATGGAGCTAAGACTAGATGGCAACTGAGTAAAAACCAACTCCACAAAACTGGAAAGTGTGTATTTTAGGATTTTTCCCATTGGCTGTGAATGGAGACCTATATATTCACCTAAATTTTAATTTTCTACGTCATTTCAAACTGCCTCAAAAATATATGGAGGTCAGAGAGTCACACGCTTCAATATTATACACAGGCCTGTGATTTCATTTCAAGTTGAATATAATTATCTTTATACATTTGAGAGAATTAAGGAGCATATCTGTTTCTGAGGAGGATAAATTAATTAGAATAATTTTTCTAAATTTCAGGCATTACATCAATCGATTTGGGGAACATTTTTTCCTATTTCCATTCACAAGGAAATGTTCTGCTTGAAAGGTGCAGATTAACCTGCTTTGTGGAAATTCTCAGCAGAAAGAAAAGAAGGTCTTGGGCCACCAGTAAATGTGGAACTTGTAAGAGGTGGATTAATGATTTTTAACATTATTTACAGTGAAATCAAGAACATATTTCTATCAAGTTAATCTAAATTTAATGTATGCATAATAGCAATGAATAAACAAGCATAGGAGTGGTTGACAACAAACAGGAGGCTTGTACTAAGAAACAAGCGAATATGGATTCAGTAACATTTCAGTACAGGTTAGTGAACTTGTTTCTCCTATGCATCTCAATAAATGTTCAAGACACTATAAGGTGCTAACTTACCTTCACATGTGTTCTTTTACCTGAAGCTGTAACACTGACTGGTTGAGGAAGTTTTACACTTCCTCCTTCAGATCATGAAAGCATATATGTGAGTTCTCACCAAATGCTTTTCATTGAAAACATGCAGAGATGGTGCACCTCCTAGCTAGCTGGATTTCCTGGTGTGCCTTCCACATGTCTCAAATATTCAATTCTAGGACAGATAGAAGGCTCAGAGCCTTTGCCTTGAGTTTGTCTCTGGCCTTTTGTACTTTTCATGTTCTGCTTTCTCTCCTAGTAAGCACTCTCCCTAAGGTGATGTGCCTTTTGGCAGTTGTCTAGGAATGGGAGAAGGGAAGTTGTTAGATGAAATTGCCCTCACTCCTTCTGCTCCATCTGACAAAATATCTGAATTTAGAACATTCCAACTCTCTTAGCCTGGGTTCCCCCAAAAGTGGAGCCTGAGGCAAAGGCTTGCCTGCAGGGAACAGTGAGACAGGGTTAGAGGGGCAAGAAAGGGAGCTTTGCCTGCTGGCCTCTGCTATGGAAGCCTGGCTGCTGCCAAAATGTGTCAGACCACCTCTCTGTGAATAAGGGGAGAAGCATTTACTTGCCTGTGTCACAGCTCCAGGATCGCCCTGTAGAGAGTTACCTTCCTTACCTGTGGGATTTCACCTATGTGAGCTCCCACCCTCCCACAGCACCAGAGAAGCTGAGGCCAGGTGCTTCCAGGATGTACCCTCAGGAAGGTGGTCAAAGCCTGTGCAGAAATGAACATGAGAATAAGTGGCGGGAGATATGGAGGATTGGAAGAGGCCACAAAGGCAGATGTGGAACCCAGGATTCTAGAGCCATGCTGAGCCCTTCACGGAAATCTGCAGGCTCGGAGAACACACAAGGCCCAGTTGATTCAGGAAGGCTTTGCTGAGACTAAAAGCTTGAATTGTTTCTTTGGCCCTTTAGAGGTTTGTATATCCTATGGAATGTATCCAAGTATATGTGAGGAGAATGCCTTTCTTTTGTGAAGAGAAAAGAAAGTGACTGTTGAAGGGGAGTGGGGAAAGACTTTGCTTAACTCATAGTGTAATCCCGGGAAGGTCGGTTTTAGGAGGGGTCGTATGGAATTTGAGGATCTGGAAATTGATCCCTTAAGACTTTTCTTGACAACATACCGAAGTTCTTCATGGGTTTACACATCCACTTTCAAGTCACCCAAAGCCCAAATGGAGAAATTCACCTTCAAAAGGAGGAGCCACTTGTCAATCATTCCAGTGCTGGGGAGGGCGGAGGAGTTGGGCTGACCGATTCCAGCTGTCAGGCTCCGTGGCATGAAGTTGCCTTCCATGATCTCTGGATTCTTCCTCCACAGTTCCACCCATTTCTGCTCAGTCTTCTTTGTGGGATCCTCTTTGGCATCTCCCATTCAATTGTGTGATCTCAGAGTTCCTTCCTTTGTTCTCTTCTCTCCTTAATCTCTGTCTCCGTACTCTCCAGACAGATCTCATTCACTTCCATGAACGTGGAATATCTACTTACCAAATATGTATCTTTAGCTCTGAATTCTCTCCCAGAGCTGCAGACCTGTTGATATACCTGCTTCTTGTGTATCCTCCCCAGTGATGTCTGAGGACAGCTGGAATTCAACATGCATTAACTCTTTGTCTTCCCGGCCACTCCCAAATCTGTGCTTCCCCCTAATTCCCTATCCTAGTGCATCATGATCCCCTCATTCCAATAAGCTGGAAGCTTGAAAGGCACCCTGGACATTCTCCTGTACTTTGCCCATCAGAGTCCTGTTGACTTTATTTCCCCAAAACTTTTGCATTCATCTGCTTTTCTCCATACCCATGCCATTAGCTGAGTCCAGGACTGCATTGTCTTCTGCCTGGATCATTGTAAAAGCCTCCAAACTGGTCTGACTACCCCCATTCACTTCAGTCTTCCATTCTATTCCCCAAATTGCTCCCCAAGAGTGATCTCACTAAAATGTAAATCAAGTCATGTTACTCCCTTGCTTAAAATTCAATGACATTCCATTGCCAACAGAATAAAATTCCAACTGCTTAGCATGACTTATAAAGTCCTTCATAATTTAACTCTGACTACTAGTGTTACCAAAATAAGCAATTATGCAAATACAATTTTCTCCACCTGGAATGCCCTTGTAAATAAAATCGAGCTTCATTAATATCACACTGTGTTAAGGGGGCTCTTTATCTGGTTTTCCCTAATTTGGGGAAAAGAATTCTTTCTATTATGAAATATTTCAAGCACATAGGAAAGCAGAGAGAAGTAATGAAAAATGCTGCCAAGCTTTGGCAAATCTTAAAACCTTGACACATTTCCTTCAGAAATATTTTCTTTGTTAAGAAAGTAAGTCAGAGAGAGAAAGACAAATACCATATGATATCACTTGTATGTGGCATCTAAAATATGATACAAATCAACATATCTATGAAACAGAAACAGACTCACAGACTTGTGGCTGCCAAGGGGGGTGGAAGGGAAGGATTGGGAGTTTGGGATTAGCAGATGCAAATTATTTTATGTAGGATGGATAAACAAAAAATCCTGTGACATATATACCAATATATATGTATAACTGAGTCACTGAGTCACTTTGCTGTACAGAAGAAATTAACATTGTAAATCAACTTACTTTAATAAAATTAAAAAAAAAAGTCATTGCAGATACAGTTAAGACCTCCATCCCCTCCTTCCATCCCACCCTATCTAGAGGTAGCCACCTTATTGAATTCGGTATTTATCATTTTATACTTTTACTCTGCTGCTTTTGTCTCCATAAATCCTATAGAGTATCGTGCCACACACTTTCAAGCTTTATGTAAGTGTTGTTACATGGTATGCATCCTGCAACTTGCTCTTTTGCTCAACAATGCTTTTGAGATTTATCCAAGCTGATAAATGAGTCTCTAATTCTGAAGGCCACTTAGTATTCTACTGTATGAATAGACCACAGTTTATACATCCATTCTCCTTTGGTAGATATTTAGGTTGTTTCCAATTCCTCCCTATTACAAATAATGCTGCAATAAACATTTCCCATTCATCTCTCCCTGTGTACACATGGAACACTAGGTTATTTACCTAGTGTAGGAAACTAGGTTATATACCCAGAATGGAATTCCTAGTAGAAGGACATGTACATCTTAAACTTTAGTACCTAGTTTTCTCCCAAAATTCTTCAAGAAATGTTAGTATAAACTTTTCTCCAAAGGCAGTAGAACCTTGACCTTACTACTCAGATAGGGTTCAAGTGCAAACCTAGTCCAAGATATAACAACACTTAAGATGAGGTACTGAAACTAGCAACTTTGTAAAGTTTATCAGAGGACCTTATAAGTGATTGCAGTTGTATTCAATTATGAGAATTTCAGTACCTACTCTGTGTATGTGCATGCATTTGTGTGTGTGTGTGTTTTGTTTGGAATTCTGTGGTTCTGGTATGTCTCTAGCTTCTTTGGAGGAACTGTAATTGATGGCATTCTAAAGAATTGGCTTTCTTCTGAGTGCTCAGGTGCTAGGAACTCTTTCTGTTTGTTCATGCAGTCAGTCAATAAATTTTTATTTACCCACTATGCAGCTGGCACCATTCTGAGAGCTGGGGGGGTACACCAGTGAACACAAGAGACAAAGCCTTGATCCTCACAGTACTTATATTCTGGTGGAGGTGGGCAGACAAATAAATACACACAAAAACACATAATATGTCAGCTGGTAATATGTGCAATTTAGAAAAAGCAGGGAGAGGGGAAGAGGGAATGCTGGAGTAAGGGGGTGGAGTTGCTCTTTCATAAAAAATCATCATGGAAGACCTTGTGGCAAAGGTGATATTGAAATAGGTCCTAAAGAAAGTGAGAAAGTGAGCCATGCGATTCTGGGAGAGAAGAGCTTTGGAAGCAGAGGGGAGAGTACGTGTAAAGTTCTGAAGTGGGAGGTTGCTCTGCATGTTCTAGGACCAGCAAGGAGTCCCAAGTGGCCAAGACTGAGTGAGCAGAGAGTGAGTGGAAGTAATGGGCGTGAGGTCAGGGTAGCAGAGTTGGGAGGAAACTGTTGATTTTACTCTGACTTGGGTGAGAAGCCATTGGAGGGATTGGAGCAGAGGAACGCCATGATCTGATCTGAGTTTTTGAACAATCACTCTGATCACAAGAAAAGAAGCAGGGAGACCCTTTGTGGAGACTGTTACGATATTCTCAGTGAGGGATGATTGTGGCTTGGACCACGATTTGGGCAGTGGAGGTGCTGAGAGGAGGTCAGAGTCTGGGTGTATTTTGAAAGAGATTTTGTGTTGGGTTCGAAGTGAGATGCAAGAGAAAGAAAAGAGTCATGGGTGATAACAAGGTTTCCGCCATGAACAAAGGAAAAATGGAAAAACTAGTAACTGAAGTGGGTAAGATCAGAGCAGTAACAGGTTGGGGAGGAGTAAGAAGTTTCTTCTGGTTGTGGTAAGGCTGAGACTCCTTCAAGTACAAATGTTTAGTAGGCAGTGAGATATACGAACTTGGAGTTCATTGTTGAGGTCTAGGCTAGAGACATAAACGTGGGAGTCATCAGCATTTAGATGCTTTTTTTTTGATTTATGTGTTTACATCCTCAAAAGGGCTTTTTTAAATTTTTTAAAATTACTTTTTGAAAGTGTGAGCTGTGCTAGGAATTTAGTTTGAATGGAGCCCAGAGGTCTGAGGGCTGACTCCTGGGGCTCTCTGACACAGAGTGACAGGGAATAAGGAGGAACCACACAAGAGATGGAAGGCAGGTCTTTGAGGTGGGAGGTGAGACTGATGTCCCAGAAGCCACAGGAAGAAAGTGTTTCAAGCAAAAGGATGTGGCAATTCTATTAAATGTTGCTGGATTATCACATTTTTAAGGATTGAAAATTCACTATGGATTTTACAACATAAAGATACTGGTGATCTTGGCAAAAGCTATTTTAGTGGAGTGGTGAAGTCAAATGCCTGTTTGGAGTAGGTTCAAGGGAAAATGTGAAGATAAGAATTAGAGAAAAAGAAAATAGACAACTCTTTCAAGCAAAGATTTTATTGTGAAGTCTCTGTTAATGCTTAGGTCTAAACTTAAAAGGCCCCCACAGCTGGATGGCAACCTGACCCTTGCTGTATAACCCCCTCAGTGACCTTGGCAATAGCAGTCTGGATATTCACTCCAGTTACTTCCTTCTCCGTGTTGGGTGGATGTACCCTTCTCCACCTTATCTGCAGGGTGAACCTTAGGCATCTCCATGTGTGTGAATTCTTCAATGGAACAAATCATTCTGGACTTCATGCATGTTTTTAGTATAATCACATTGCGTTATTATAACTTATCCCCCACTATGCAGTGACTTTATGAAAATAAGTCTTGTGACTTGCAGGATCCCCAGTGCTAAGTACAGAGTGTGCCTAGTACTTAGGTATGTTCAGGTAATATTGGTTGAACTAAACAGAATGATTTTAAAGAAATGTAGGTTTCAGGCCTTCCATTCCATTTATAAGGGCATAGCCGAGTGCCCTTTTATTTCTGTATGGGAGAGAGAAACACTCTTCATCCTCAGAGTAGCCTGAAACAGTATGCTTGTGGAGAGTTTGGCAAAGCCCTGTTTTTTATTTATTTATTTTAACAAAATTTAAATTTTATATTGGCGTATAGGTGATTTAAAATGTTGTGTTAGTTTCATGTGTACAGCAAAGTGATTTAGTTATACATGTTCATTTATCTATCCTTTTTCAGATTCTTTTCTCATCTAGGTTATTACAGAGGGATAAATTAGGAGGTTGGGATTAACATATACACACTACTATTTTTTGTTCTTATCCCAAGTAATTCCAGCTGAAGTGAAAGGGGGCCTTGCTGACATGCACCCGCAAAGGGCCTGCCTAGTCTAGTGTCTTCCGTGTACTCCATCATGGTGATTTGTGGTGGTGCTGAAGTGGGTGACCCTGGAAGGTGCATTCCTCATGCACCATTAGGCCAAACTGAGTGCTCCGTTAGCTTTTCACTCAAGCAACTGTATTATCCTAATGTGCCTTCACCAAGCACTGATGTAATTTCATTCCCAGAATCATTTCAATTAGATTCCAAGTAGTCTTTTATTGCACTTTGGAAGGTTTTTGAAATGACAAATTATTTCTACATTCAATCTGCTGTTTTTTTCTTTTGTCTGATTCTTCATGGCTGAAAGCCCCTGGGTACTTTGTCTTGTGTGTTTTTTGGCCAACTGAGAGTTGTCTAAAATATAGTTGGACACCACTCCTAAAGAATATTCTCCTTTTGCATTTGCTCTCTATGTTTATTCTTTGGTTTCTACTATTAATTAGCACATTCATTTCCAGATAGCCACAATGAGGTTAGAATAAATGTATCGAGTTATGTATCCAGCAAAGCCCAATGTACTCAGAGTGGTAACAAGAGACAAATTCTAGTCTGATAAACACCATTAAATGGAAAAGATAAATCAAATCTTATTGCCTTAGTCAGCAAGTTTTATTCTATGAAAGGAATCCAAGCTGAACCACAGCTGTAATTTGGAGCCTTAGCTCAAAGTGACTGCTTCGTATTTTTCTCAAGGATCGGAAAATCAAATCTGTATTCTGCTCGTCGGACACACCGTAAAGGGTGCCACATTCACCTGGGTTGTTCGGAAGGCCCATAAGTCTTGGTAACTTGGTGTATTTCAATGCACAGCCATGAGTTCCACATGGCATTAATTCTGCTCTGTTGCTTGTCCATTTGAAATAAAAAAGTGTCGTTGAATACATTATACTTGGAGACCTCTAAATCCCATTTTAGTTTGCTGTCATTCTCGAGGTCACCCATCTCCTTTGCTATCCTTATTTCAGTATCCAGAGCACCTTTAAAGTTTGCTCCTATTGTGTCCTTTTCTCTTTTATCTTTGACAACTGCATCAGCTCCTACTCTTGAGGAAATTAACATTGCCTTTTATTCACAAAGCAAGATTATTTGCAAAGGTCAATAGATATAGCACATCACTCTGGTATATTTCTAGAGAGACATGCCTGCTATATTTCAGTGATGCCCTGGGTTAAAGGTCCAGCTTATTAATGGTGAATAGCTATGTAGAAACGATCATTATGAATTCATTTGTTATTTGAAAGAAACTAATTCTATTTAGAAGATTTTATGAGTGGCTCTATTAGAGGAAAGAGATACAGAGCTGACACTATGGGGACTGTGGAAGGTATGGCTATTTTCATCCAGCTACCCTCACGAAGTTTTTCTTGACTGGGAAACTCACTGTTGCCTATTTTTAGCACACATAGTGAGTTAGCTAAATATTATTTTCACTATTATTAGGTATTTCCATTTCAGTGACTTGGGTTAAACCATGGTGAATCTACTCTATTTCCTCTTACTTTTTGTAATAATGGATATTGTCTTATGATATTGTCTTATTGATTCTACCAATGTTTAAGCCAGAATACAAATTGTAAAGGATGGAATTTTTAACCAAGAAAAGTGAAAAACATATGTCAGTAACACCTGAGGGTAAACACTGTAGAGGTAGATAGGTATAAGAGGTACATGCATGTTTTACTGAGAGCAGTGGTGGGTCAAGAAAAGTCCAGGCTTGGCATATGAATGACAGATACAAATCAAATGTATAGGCATTATTAACACTTACTCTTATTTTCATTTTGTCAGCAAACCTCCATAATACCCCAGTTATATGACATGATTTTAGGAGAATCAAATATAACAGTTCAAACTTATAGAATTAATTGCTTTTAACCTTAGTTCTAATTACTGGAGCTGTAACAGTTTGGCTTTTTCACAGGTTGTAGTACCATGCACAAGGAGGATGGTTAGGCTGTGTGAATCAGCTAGTTCATGAGTGCTGGCTATGTGGGAAAATTCCTCTGTGTCACTGGTGAAAACTGGTCTTCATTTGGTCTACAAACAAGGTAAACATAATTTATCCAAAGTAGGAGAGCTTTGAAAGTAAGCAGGGGTGCTATTAATAATTAAGTTAGGACACAGACAACTCCATATTGTCAGAGATTTTACTAGAAATGAAATGGCTTTAAAATATTTCTGTTCTTGTGAAATGCTTTCTTCTTGTATAGATTATAACAGAGTATTGAATTCACCTAACATAGACTTGACCCCCAAAAAAGTACTTTTATTGTGGAAATTACTGGAAAAGGAATTTTATCTAGGAACAATAAATGTTGGGCTATGAAAAGAAATATTTACTTTGGTTTTATATTAATAGGCTTAAGTCTAAGCCTATTAAGCCAGGTTGGAAGAAAGAGACCTGTTTTTCCCTGCTAACAGGTCAGTGACTCAGAATATGTCACCTAGTGGATGGGAAAGAGAAGCTCTTGAAGGACTGATGACAGAGACTCAGGAGTCTGTCAACTCAGCAAAGGAAGAACCTATAGGAGAAAAGCAAACTTGAACACAGGAAAAGCAGTCAAGATGGCAGCACAGAGATAAAAAGAGCTACCATTTCTCCCCTTTGTTTTCTCTGGAAGACACAGAACCATACACAAGACTGACTTACTTGTGGGTTCTGGAGGATCCGAAATGTTGCCCTCAGGAGAGGCCAAGGAGTTTCTTCAGCCCAGTGGGTGAAGCAAACAACCTCAAACTGGGATTTTGATGGCAGATGAAGGGTGAAATTGTTCACTTGATATTCCTCATATGGCTTTCCCTGTTCATTATATTTCTTTTTATTTAACTGATGGAAAACATGCCTGACCTGTATGTCAGCTATTTTCAGCAGGGCAGGTTGGAGATTGGAAATGGGCTGGGATTTAAGGGGTGAAGTTAGGCAGCTGGTTTGAGCCCTACCTATATATTAGAATCACCTGAAGAGCCAGGCCCCTCTCATTGTCTTACTTAATTGCTCTGGCTGGGACATGGATAACTTTAATTTTAAAAAGGTTCTCAGATAGTTCTACTGTGTAGTCAAGATTGAGAGCCACTAAGTCAGAGTATCTGACACAGTGACAGTCCATGAAATTAATTCACTGAACGAATTGAATTTTAAGATTTCATAGATTTACCTGGAGGTATGTAGTTCATTACCCTGGGTGCTCAGGTACAGGGGCGCTGGTGAGATTCTCTCAGCTTTTGTTGATCTGAACAAGGCTTCATTTGCTTTCGCTTTTAGAGGTTAGTTTCATTGAGTATAGCACTGCATGTTGACAAGTTTTTCTTTCATTACTTTAAAGATATCATTCCATTGTATTCTGGCCAGCAGGGTTTCTGTCTAGAAGTCAGCTGTCATAATTATCTTTTCTAAAAATAAATAATGTGCTCATTTCCCCCTCTCTAGCCTTAAAATTTTCTCTTTATCATTTATTTTAAGCAATTTGATTGTGATGTACCTTTTTATGTTTCTTCTTGGAGTTTGTTGAGCATCTTGGATCTGCTGCTTTATAGTTTTCATCAAATTTCGACCACTATTTCCTCAAATATTTTTTTTCCTGCCTCTCCTCTTTTATGGGACTCTGATTACATGTATATTAGACTAATTAATTTTACTAATTTATTAACTTATTTTTTAGTAGACTTTATTTTTCAGGGTAGTTTTAGGTGCACATAAAACTGAGGGTACATAGAATACCCATACGCCCTTGTGCCCACATGTACACAACCTCCCCCACTATCAACATCTCAACCAGAGTGGTTGCTCGTTTCAATGGGTAGTTATTAACACATCATTTTCATCCAAAGTCTATTGTTTACATTAGGATTCCCTCTTGATGTTGCACATTCTATGGGTTTTGACAAATGAATACTCTGTAACATGACATGTATCCAACATTATTCTATTATACAAAATAGTTTCACTGTCCTAAAAATCCTCTGTGCTTGTCTATGTATCCATCCCTCCCCACAACCTCTGGCAGCCACTGATCTTCTAACTGTATCCATAGTTTTACCTTTTCTATAATGTTATACAGTTGGCATCATACAGTATGTAGCCTTTTCAAATGGGCTTCTTTTACTTAGTAATATACACTTAAGTTTCCTCCAGGTCTTTTCATGGCTTGATAGCTCATTCCTTTTTAGCACTAAATAATATTCCATTGTCTGGCTGTACCACAGATTATTTATCCATTCACCTACTGAGGGACACCTTGGTTACTTCCAATTTTTGACAATTATGGATAAAACTGCTATACACATCCATGTGCAGGGTTTTGTGTGGA
This sequence comes from Balaenoptera borealis, assembly GCF_965194805.1. Classification (NCBI taxonomy): domain Eukaryota; kingdom Metazoa; phylum Chordata; class Mammalia; order Artiodactyla; family Balaenopteridae; genus Balaenoptera; species Balaenoptera borealis. The sequence goes on along the minus strand of NC_138869.1, from coordinate 64,438,641 downwards.
CATAAGTTTTCACTTCATTTGGGTAAATACCAAGGAGTGAGATTGTTGGGTCATAGCTAAGACTATGTTTAGTTTTATAAGAAACTGCCAAACTTTCTCCCAAAATGGGTGTACCATTTTGCATTCTTACCAGCAAAGAATGAGAGCTCCTCTTGCTCCATATTGTCACCAGCATTTGGTGTTGTCAGTGTTTTGGATTTTGGACATTCAAATAGGTATGTGGTGTACTATTTTTCAATTACTTTATTTTTCTTCTGGCTTTTCTTAGAAACTATATATTAGGGATATCAGCTCTGCTGTGACATAAATTGCAAATATTTTTTCCTGATTTATCATTTTCGCTTGATTTTGCTTAGAGTGTTATTATTATTTTTATTTTTGCCTTACAAAGCTTGTTTATTTTTAACTTTTCAAAATTATCCATTTTTATTTTATTGCTTCTGGACATTGAGTCATGGTTAGGAACTTCTTCCCCTCTCCCAGGTAACAGAGGAATTTACTCACATCTTATTATAGTGCTTCTGTCATTTTCTTCCTTCCTTCCTTTCTTCCTTCCTTCCTTCCTACCTCCCTTTCTTCTTTCTTTCTTTCTTTCTTTCTTTCTTTCTTTCTTTCTTTCTTTCTTTCTTTCTTTTTTTTCTTTCTTTCTTTCTTTCTTTTTCTTTCTCTCCTCCCACTTCCCTCCCTTCCTTTCCATCCATCTAGATTTAGATATCTAATTCAATGGAGTTGATCCTGGTGTATGTTGTGACATATAGATCCAATGACACATTCTTCCAAATGACTATTCAGTTTTCTCAATACCATTTATTAATATTTTCATGTTTTCCCCCACTGATTTGAGATACCATCTTTTTTTTAATATTATATTTTACTTTTTCTTTTTTTTTTTAAATAAATAAATTTATTTATTTATTTACTTTTAGCTGTGTTGGATCTTCGTCTCTATGCGAGGGCTTTCTCTAGTTGCAGCGAGCAGGGACCACTCCTCATCGCGGTGCGTGGGCCTCTCACTATCGCGGCCTCTCTTGTTGTGAGCACAGGCCCCAGACGTGCAGGCTCAGCAGTTGTGGCTCAAGGGCCTAGTTGCTCCGCAGCATGTGGGATCCTCCCAGACCAGGGCTCAAACCCGTGTCCCTTGCACTGGCAGGCAGACTCTCAACAACTGCGCCACCAGGGAAGCCTGAGATACCATCTTTAATACATAATAAATTTACATATGCACTTGGGTCTATTTCTAGATAGTCTTTTTTAACCCATTGTTTTTCTGATACTACCCACTGATTTCCTGAATAGCACACGATTTTAAATATGGAGGTTTTATAATAATATTATAGAATCTATTTGAATTAGCCTCTCTCATTTTTTCATCTTCTTTTCTTTTTAGGTTTTCTTGTTCACCTTTTTTTTTTGAAATGCATATAGATTTATTGATAACAACACATTTACAGGGGAAGTAGGAGGTTACTTAAGATTTATATTTATTGATCACTCACTTTGTGCTAAGCACAGTTGTATCTCTTCAGAGGAAATCTATTAAAGTTCAGTGCGATCAGTATTCCTAGTTTGCTAGATAAATACTATTTAAGAAGAGGCTTTATCTGTAATGTCAGATGAGAATACTGAGTGGCAATCAGTATGAAGGAGTTTTTATCCTGTTTTTAAAAAAAATTGCAGTGAAAAACATATAAAATTTACTGTCTTAACTATTTTTTCAGTGTGCAATACAGTGGTGTTAATTATATTCACATTGAGGTGCAATGGATTTTCAGAACTTTCCCATCTTGCCTGTTTATTTTTAAATATTAACTTTATTTATTTATTAAACATCTTTATTGGAGTATAATTGCTTTACAATGGTGTGTTAGTTTCTGCTGTATAACAAAGTGAATCAGCTATATATATACATATATCCCCATATCTCCTCCCTCTTGCATCTCCCTCCCTCCATCCCTCCCTATCTCACCCCTCTAGCTGGTCAGAAAGCACCGAGCTGATCTCCCTGGGCTATGCGGCTGCTTCCCACTAGCTATCTATTTTACATTTGGTAGTATATATTACTCCATGCCACTCTCTCACTTTGTCCCAGCTTACGTGTCTCCCTCCCCGTGTCCTCAAGTCCATTTTCGACATCTGCATCTTTATTCCTGTCATGTCCCTAGCTTCTTCATAGCCATTTTTTTTTTTTAGATACCATATATATGTGTTAGCATACAGTATTTGTTTTTCTCTTTCTGACTTATTTCACTCTGTATGACAGACTCTAGGTCCATCCACCTCACTGCAAATAACTCAATTTCGTTTCTTTCTATGGCTGAGTAATATTCCATTGTATATATGAGCCACATCTTCTTTATCCATTCATCTGTCGATGAACACTTAGGTTGCTTCCATGTCCTGGCTATTGTAAATACAGCTGCAAAGAAAATTGTGGTACATGACTCTTTTTGAATTATGGTTTTCTCAGGATATATGCCCAGTAGAGGGATTGCTGGGTCATATGGTAGTCCTATTTTTAGTTTTTTAAGGAACCTCCATACTGTTCTCCATAGTGGCTGCATCAATTTACATTCCCACCAACAGTGCAAGAGTGTTCCCTTTTCTCCACATCATCTCCAGCATTTATTGCATGTAGATTTTTTGATGATGGCCATTCTGACTGGTGTGAGGTGATATCTCACTGAACTTTTGATTTGGATTTCTCTAATGATTAGTGATGTTGAGCATCCTTTCACGTGTTTGTTGGCAATCTGTATATCTTCTTTGAAGAAATGTCTGTTTACGTCTTCAGCCCATTTTTGGATTTGGTTGTTTGGATTTTTGATATTGAGCTGCATGAGCTGCTTGTAAATTTTGGAGATTAATCCTTTGTCAGTTGCTTCGTTTGCAAATATTTTCTCCCATTCTGAGGGTTGTCTTTTGGTCTTGTTTATGGTTTCCTTTGCTGTGCGAAGTTTTAAAGTTTCATTAGGTCCCATTTGTTCATATTTGTTTTTATTTTCATTTCTCTAGGAGGTGGGTCCAAAAGGATCTTGCTGTGATTTATGTCATAGAGTGTTCTAACTATGTTTTCCTCTAAGAGTTTGATAGTGTCTGGCCTTACATTTAGGTCTTTAATCCATTTTGAGTTTATTTTTGTGTATGGTGTTAGGAAGTCTTCTAATTTCATTCTTTTACATGTAGCTGTCCAGTTTTCCCAGCCCCACTTATTGAAGAGGCTGTCTTTTCTCCATTGTTTATTCTTGCCTCCTTTATCAAAAACAAGGTGACTATATGTGCATGGGTTTATCTCTGGGCTTTCTATCCTGTTCCATTGATGTATATGTCTGTTTTTGTGTCAGTACCATACTGTCTTGATTACTGTAGCTTTATAGTATAGTCTGAAGTCAGGGAGCCTGATTCCTCCAGCTCCGTTTTTCTTTTGCAAGATTGCTTTGGCTATTTGGGTTCTTTTGTGTTTCCATTCAAATTGTGAAAGTTTTTGTTCTAGTTCTGTGAAAAATGCCATTGGTAGTTTGATAGGGATTGCATTGAATCTATAGATTGCTTTGGGTAGTATAGTCATTTTCACAATGTTGATTCTTCCAATCCAAGAATATGGTGTATCTCTCCATCTGTTTGTATCATCTTTAATTTTTTTCATCGGTGTCTTATAGTTTTCTGCATACAGGTCTTTTGTCTCCTTAGGTAGGTTTATTCCTAGGTATTTTATACTTTTTGTTGCAATGGTAAATGGGAGTGTTTCCTTCATTTCTCTTTCAGATTTTTCATTGTTAGTGTATAGGAATGCAAGAGATTTCTGTGCATTTATTTTGTATCCTGCTACTTTACCAGATTCATTGTTTAGCTCCAGCAGTTTTCTGGTAGCATCTTTAGGATTCTCTATGTATAGTATCGTGTCATCTGCAAACAGTGACAGCTTTACTTCTTTTTCAATTTGTATTTCTTTTATTTCTTTTTCTTCCTGATTGCTGTGGCTAAAACTGCCAAAACTATGTTTAATAATAGTGGTGAGAGTGGCAACCTTGTCTTGCTCCTCATCTTAGTGGAAATGGTTTCAGTTTTTCATCACTGAGAATGATGTTGGCTGTGGGTTTGTCATATATGGCCTTTATTATGTTGAGGAAAGTTCCCTCTATGCCTACTTTCTAGAGTGTTTTTATCATAAATGGGTGTTGAATTTTGTCAAAAGCTTTCTCTGCATCTATTGAGATGATCATATGGTTTTTCTCCTTCAATTTTTTAATATAGTGTATCACATTGATTGATTTGCATTTACTGAAGAATCCTTGCATTCCTGGGATAAACCCCACTTGATCATGGTGTATGATCCTTTTAATGTGCTGTTGGATTCTGTTTGCTAGTATTTTGTTGAGGATTTTTGCATCTATGTTCATCAGTGTTACTGGCCTGTAGTTTTCTTTCTTTGTGACATCTTTGTATGGTTTTGGTATCAGGGTGATGGTGACCTCATAGAATGAGTTTGGGAGTGTTCTTCCCTCTGCTATAGTTTGGAAGAGTTTGAGAAGAATAGGTGGTAGCTGTTCTCTAAATGTTTGATAGAATTCACCTGTGGAGCCATCTGGTCCTGGGCTTTTGTTTGTTGGAAGATTTTTAATCACAGTCTCAATTTCAGTGCTTGTGATGGTCTGTTTATATTTTCTATTTCTTCCTGGTTCAGTCTTGGAAGGTTGTGTTTTTCTAAGAATGTGTCCGTTTCTTCTAGGATGTCCATTTTATTGTCATATTGTTGCTTGTAGTAATCTCTCATGATCCTTTGTATTTCTGCAGTGTCAGTTGTTACTTCTCCTTTTTCATTTCTAATTGTATTGATTTGAGTCTTCTCCCTTTTTTTCTTGATGAGTCTGGCTAATGGTTTACCAATTTTGTTTATCTTCTCAAAGAAGCAACTGTTAGCTTTATTGATCTTTGCTATTGTTCTCTTCATTTCTTTTTCATTTATTTCTGATCTGAAATTTATGATATCTTTCCTTCTGCTAACTTTGGTGTTTTTTATTCTTCTTTCTCTAATTGCTTTAGGTGTAAGGTTAGGTTGTTTATTTGAGATGTTTCCTGTTTCTTGAGGTAGGATTGTATTGCTCTAAAATTCCCTCTTAGAACTGCTTTTGCTGCATCCCCTAGGTTTTGGGTCGTCATGTTTTCATTGTCATTTGTTTCTAAGTATTTTTTGATTTCCTCTTTGATTTCTTCAGTGATCTCTTGGTTATTAAGTAGTGTATTGTTTAGCCTCTATGTGTTTGTATATTTTACAGATTTTTTCCTATAATTGATATCTAGTCTCATAGCATTGTGAGCAGGAAAGATACTTGATACGATTTCAATTTTCTTCAATTTACCAAGGCTTGATTTGTGACTGAAGTATGATCTATCCTGGAGAATGTTCCATGAGCATTTGAGAAGAAAGTGTATTCTGTTGTTTTTGGATGGAATGTCCTGTAAATATCAATTAAGTCCATCTTGTTTAATGTATCATTTAAAGCTTGTGTTTCCTTATTTATTTTCATTGTGGATGATCTGTCCATTGGTGAATGTGGGATGTTAAAGTCCTCTACTATGATTGTGTTACTGTCGATTTCCCCTTTTATGGTTGTTAGCATTTGCCTTATGAATTGGGGTACTCCTACGTTGGGTGCATAAATACTTAAAATTTTTTTTATCTTCCTCTTGGATTGATCCCTTCATCATTATGTAGTGTCATTCTTTGTCTCTTGCAATAGCTTTTATGTTAAAGTCTCTTTTGTCTGATATGAGAATTGCTACTCCAGCTTTCTTTTGATTTCCATTTGCATGGAATATCTTTTTCCATCCCCTCACTTCCAGTCTGTATGTGTCTCCAGGTCTGAAGTGGGTCTCTAATAGAGAACATATACACGGGTCTTGTTTTTGTATCCATTCAGCCAGTCGATGTCTTTTGGTTGGAGCATTTAATCCATTTACATTTCAGGTAATTATCCATATGTATGTTCCTATTACCGTTTTCTTAATTGATTTGGGTTTGTTATTGTAGGTCTTTTCCTTCTCTTGTGTTTCCTGCCAGAGAAGTTCCTTTAGCATTTGCTGTAAAGCTGGTTTGGTGGTGCTGAATTCTCTTAGCTTTTGCTTGTCTGTAAAGGTTTTAATTTCCCCATGAAATCTGAATGAGATCCTTGCTGGGTAGAGTAATCTTTGTTTTAGGTTTTCCCCTTTCATCAGTTTAAATATGTCCTTCCACTCCCTTCTGGCTTGCAGAGTTTCTGCTGAAAGATTAGCTGTTAACCTTATGGGGATTCCCTTGTATTTTTATGTGTGTTTTTCCCTTGCTGCTTTTGATTTTTTTTTTTGTAGTTAATTTTTGATAGTTGATTAATATGTGTCTTGGTGAGTTTCTCTTTGGGTTTATCCTGTATGGGACTCTCTGCACTTCCTGAAGTTGATTAACTCTTTCCTTTCCCATATTAGGGAAGTTTTCATCTGTAATCTCTTCAAATATCTTCTCATTCTCTTTCTTTTTCTGTTTTTCTCCTGGGACCCCTATAATTCAAATGTTGGTTCGTTTAATGTTGTCCCAGAGGTCTCTGAGACTGTCCTCAATTCTTTTCATTCTTTTTTCTTTATTCTGCTCTGCAGTAGTTATTTCCACTATTTTATCTTCCAGGTCACTTATTCGTTCTTCTGCCTCAGTTATTCTGCTATTGATTCCTTCTAGAGAATTTTAAATTTAATTTATTGTGCTGTTCATCATTGTTTGTTTGCTCTTTAGTTCTTCTAGGTCCTTGTTAAATGTTTCTTGTATTTTCTCCATTCTATTTCCTAGATTTTGGATCATCTTTACTATCATTACTCTGAATTCCTTTTCAGGTAGACTGCCTATTTCCTCTTCATTTGTTTGGTCTGGTGGGTTTTTATCTTGCTCCTTCATCTGCTGTTTCTCTGTCTTCTCATTTGCTTAAGTTACTGTGTTTGGGGTCTCCTCTTCTCAGGCTACGGGTTCTTAGTTCCCGTTGTTTTTGATGTCTGCCCCCAGGGGGTAAGGTTGGTTCAGTGGGTTGTGTAGGCTTCCTTGTGCAGGGGTCTGGTGCTGTGTTCTGATGGAGGAGATTGGATCTTGTCTATCTGGTGGACAGGACCACGTCCAGTGGTATGTTTTGGGATGTCTGTGACCTTATTATGATTTTAGGCAGCCTCTCTGCTAATGAGTGGGGTTGTGTTCCTGTCTTGCTAGTTGTTTGACATAGGGTGTCCAGCACTGTAGCTTGCTGGTCGTTGAGTCGAGCTGGGTCTTAGCACTGAGATGGAGTTCTCTGGGAGAGCTTTTACCATTTTGATATTACATGGAGCTGGGAGGCCTCTTGTGGACCAATGTCCTGAATTCGGCTCTCCCACCTCAGAGGCACAGACCTGACACCCGCCCAGATCACCATGACCCTGTCAGCCACACGGCTCAGAAGAAAAGGGAGAAAAAAAGAAAGAAAGAAAAAATAATAAAATAAAGTTATTAAAATAAAAAATTATTAAAAATAAAAAAAGTAAAAAGTAAAAAAAAAAAAGAAAGAAGAAGAAAAAGAAAACCGGACAGACAGAACCCTAGGACAAATGGTAAAAGCAAAGGTATACAGACAAAATCACACAAAGAAGCATATACATAAAGAGAAAAAGGAGAAACATATATATATCATTGTTCCTAAAGTCCACCGACTCAATTTTGGGATGATTCGTTGTCTATTCAGGTATTTCACAGATGCAGGGTACATCAAGTTGATCATGGAGATTTAATCGGCTGCTCCTGTGGCTGCTGGGAAAGATTTCCCTTTCTCTTCTTTGTTCACACAGCTCCTGGGGTTCAGGTTTGGATTAGGCCCTGCCTCTGCATGTAGGTCTCCTGAGGGCGTCTGTTCTTCTCTCAGACAGGATGGGGTTAAAGTAACAGCTGATTAGGGGGCTCTGCCTCAGTCAGGCCGCAGGGAGGGAGGAGTATGGAATGCAGGGGGAGGTGAGCCTGTGGCAACAGAGGCCAGCGTGATGTTGCAACAGCTTGAGGCATGCCGTGTGTTCTCTCCGGGAAGTTGTCCCTGGATCACGGGACCCTGGCAGTGGCGGGCTGCACAGGCTCCTGGGAGGGGAGGTGTGGATAGTGACTTGTGCTTGCACACAGGCTTCTTGGTGGCTGAAGCAGCAGCCTTAGCATTTCATGCCCCTCTCTGGTGTCCGTGCTGATAGCCATGGGTCATGCCCATCCCTGGAGCTTGTTTAGGCGGTACTCTGAATCCCCTCTCTTCGTGCACCCTGAAACAATGGTCTCTTGCCCCTTAGGCAGGTCCAGACTTTTTCCCGGACACCCTCCTGGCTAGCTGTGGCACACTAGTCCCCTTTAGGCTGTGTTCATGCAGCCAACCCCAGTCCTCCCTGGGATCCGACCTCTGAAGCTGGAACCTCAGCTCCCAGCCCCCACCCACCCTGACGGGTGAGCAGACAAGCCTCTCAGGCTGGTGAGGGCTGGTCGGCATGGATTCTCTGTGTGGGAATCTCTTCGCTTTGCCCTCTGCACCCACGTTGCTGCGCTCTCCTCCGTTGTTCTGAAGCTTCCCCCCCGCCAACCCCCTCTCTGCCAGTAAAGGTGCTTTCTAGTGTGTGGAAACTTTTCCTCCTTCACAGCTCCCTCCCAGTGGTGCAGCTCCCATCCCTATTCTTTTGTCTCTGTTTTTTCTTTTTTCTTTTGCCCTACCCAGGTAAAGGGGGAGTTTCTTGCCTTTTGGGAAGTCTGAGGTGTTCTGCCAGCGTTCAGTAGGTGTTCTGTAGGAGTTTTTCACATGTAGATGTATTTCTGATGTATTTGTGGGGATGAAGGCGATCTCCACATCTCACGCCTCTGCTACCTTGAAGGTCTCTCCTAAATATTAACTTTAAAATCAACTTATCTGTATCTGGGGAAAAACTTACTGGCATTATTTTGCGATTGAGTAAATTTACAGATTAACTTAGGGAGAATTGATATCTTTATGTTTAGTCTTCGTATTCAAAAACATTGTTTGTCTTTTCATTTGTTCAAGTCTACTGTTTTATATTCCAGAAATAATATAAAATTTTCCTCATATAAGTGTGCATATCTCTTGTTATCTTATAACAAAGTATTTTTCTTTGCTATTTCTGTAAATTGCCTTTTCTTTCATTATATATTCTAACTAGCTATTGTTTGTACATTAGAGAGCTATTCGTTTCTGTATATTAAAATTAGGGTTTCATTGCTAAATTCCGTTATTGTTTGTATTGCTTTTCCATTGGTTCTCTTGGTTTTTCTAGATATGTCTGTCATCTGCAAATAGAAATAGTTTTATTTCTGTCTTTGAAAGTTTTCTGCCTTTACTTGCTTCCTTTTGCCTATTGTATCCTGTATCTAATTACTGTCAAATATTTTAGGTCTATCTTATTTTTAATCTCCACAAATTAGATATTAGTATTATCTTATACCATCCCTTCAAAACAACATTAAGTAAGATTTATTATTTTATTTTTAAAAAACTAGTTAGGATAAATTCTTATTTCAGTGTGTTTTAAACTTTCTTTTAAAAATATAAGTATTTAAGTTTAGAAATTTTTCTCTAAGAACTATTTGAACAACATTTTCCAAGTTTGGATGTGTAGTATTTTCCTTATTACTTAGTTCTATTTTCTAACTACCATTATTATATCTTATTTGATTAATAAATTATATAAAATTTATAAAAATTATATAAAGTTTTAAAATGACCAAATACATCATTTTAAAAATATATTTTTGTTTTTTATTTCCAACTTAATTTTATTTTGATAAGAGGATATCATCTACATGGTAGCACAGTTTTGTTTGTGTTTTGTTGATACTTGGTTTAAAGTCAAGATAATAAATATTGTAAATATTCCATGTGCTTTCTTTATGTAGTTGCTAATTACTGAGTGTTGGATTCTAGGTATATCAGTAGTTCAAATTTGTTAAGTATGTTACTTAGCCCTCTATTTTTCTCTACTTGAGCTCTCTTTTATTAAGAATAGTGTTTAAAATCTCATAGTATGAATATTCTTCCGAATCTGCCAATTATTTCTTTACCCATATATTGAAGTTGTATCATTATTTACATACTGACTTAGGATTTTAATTTCTTCCTGGTTAAAGATTTGTATTAACATATATTTATTAATATATTGTGAATCTCTTCATCCCTACAAGTGCTTTTTGCCTTAAAGTAGAAGTTTATGATCCTTATCTGACATAATAATCACCTAGGGAACTTTTAAAAACATCCATGCTCAGTTCCAAACGCTAGAAATTCTGAGTTAATTGGTGTGAGAGATTGGTAATTTTAAAAAGTTTTCCAAATTATTCCAATGTGCAACTAGGTTTCAGAGCTACTAGTCTTTTTTTTTTTTTTTTTTTTTTTTTTTTTTATTAATAGAGAGTTACACTGGTTTTAGTTTGGTTAATTTTTACCCAGATAGTTTCTCTATGCTTTAACTTTAACTTTCTCTGTCCTTGGCATTTTAACATTTGTCTTTCTTAAATTGCATAAAGCTGGATTTTTTTTTTTTTAATTACCAACTTTAAATTGTCTATCTTTTCACTGGCAGGTTTTGTCTTTACTTTTACTGTCATTCCTAATATTTTGGATTTATTTCTATGACCTTATTGAGTATTTTCACTGGGTACTGTTTTTTTTATGTCCCCTTTTCCTTCCACTCTAATTTTCTGTCTTCCGAATTTATTGCAGTTAAAATTTTAATTATTTATTTATTTTTTCATTTATTAAATATAATTGATAAATAAAAATTGTGTATTTTTACAGTATACAACATGATGTTTTGATATATGTATCAAATACAATCACAATGTAATTATTCTAAAATGATGTAACAAGCTAATTAAAATATCCATCACCTCAGATACATATATATGAACATATATATATATTTTTGTAGTGAGGACATTTCAGATCCACTCTCTTAACAAATTTTAAGATTATAATAGAGTATTACTAACTATAGTCACCATGCTGTGGATTAAAACTCCAACACTTATTCACCCTGCATAACTGAAACTTTTTACCCTCTGACCAACACCTCTCCATTCCCCTCTCCTGCCAGCCCCTGGCAACCACTGTGCTGCTCTCTGTTTCTATGAGTGAGACTTTTTTAGATTCCACGTATAAGAGGTCATACAGTATTTGTCTTTCTCTGTCTGACTTCTTTCACTTAGCATAATGTCTTCCAGGTTTATCCATGTTGTAAATGACAGAATTTATTAAAAAAAAAACTGAATAAGATTCCATTATATGTATACCACATTTTCTTTATCCATTCATCTGTTGGTGGACATTTAGGTTGATTCCATGTCTTGGCTATTAAGGGATTCTCTGTGTTTCCTGGACCTGGATGTCTGTTTCCTTTTCCAGATTAGAGGAGTTTTCAGCTATTATGGCTTCAGTTATATTCTCTGCCCCCTTCTCTTTATCTTCTCCTTCTAGGACCCCTATAATGTGAATGTTAGTACACTTGATGTTGTCCCAGAGGTCTCTTAAATTGTCTTCCTTTATTTTTATTCTTTATTCCTTCTTTCTGTTCAGCTTCAAGATTTCCACTACTCTGTCTTCCAGCTCACTGTGAGTCGTATCTGTAATTTAAACTTTTCTCATAGACACATTAAAAAAGTAAAAATAAATAGGTAAAACTAATTGTAATAATATATTTTTATTGAACCTAATATATCCAAAATGTCATTACAACATGTAGCCAATATAAAAAATTATCAATATTTTACATTCTTCTTTTCATACTAGGACTTCAAAATCTGGTATATATTTTACACTTACAGCACATATCAACTTGGAAGCTAATTTTCATCAGAAATACTTGATCTGTATTTAGATTTCATAAAATTTATAGTTGAAAAATAACTGAATTAAGTATTGGTCTTTAAAATTAAATTAAATTAAATTATAGATTTAGTTTCTTAGTTGCATTAGTCAAATTCCAAATGCCCAGTGGTCACACATGCTACTGGACAGTGTAACCCTAGAGTCTGATTTTCATCACCTGCCTACATCTACCACTTGCTAGTTATTTGGGCTTGTTACTTAACTTGTCTAAGTCTTGGTTTCCTTATTTGTAAAATAGGTTAATAATATAACCTAGTTTATAGGAACATTTTGAACATTAAATCAGATAATCTGTGTAACATACTTAATGCAGTGCCTCCCACATATATGTGCTCATTGATGGTTATTATTGATATTTAGGAATCTAGGAATGGGAACTTGACTGGGGTTGGGAAGAATGGCAAAATCTGTTCTGAACACCCTGACTTTGAAGTGAAGATGGGAGATCTTATGGGTTAGAAGAAACAGATTAGGATTCAGGTGAAAGACTTGGGCCCAGAGAAATCACAGGGGAATGAAGGCTTGTGGACACTCTCATGATCACTATTGCACTATCACCCACTTTCCTCTCTTTCCTAGAAGACTGAACTATTTCATGTCTCTTAGATGCAATTGAGAAACTGAATTTTTTAATTTAGTTTTAAGTACTGGAAATTGTGCCTGCACATAGTAGGCATTTAAGAAATGTCTATTGAATTGAACAAATTGAACTCAGCAAGAGACTAATGAAACAAGAGAATAGAGAATTGAATACTTAATCATATGTTTTAAGGTAATGACATAGTTCAAATTAATATTTTGGCATACTCTCAGATATACCTTTGAAATGAATAAAAAGCATCAGTTTTGTGCTAAAAGTTTGGTGTATAGAAGGTACTCCAAGATGTTAGAAAATAATATCATTCTCAAAAGGGCACTGTGTTTTAATTCAAAACAATACAGTCTTTTAAAAACATCTCTTCTCATTATTTGCATTTTTAAGGTAATTTCTATGCCTTTGAGAGTTTGAAGACTGTGAAAGTCATATAAAATGTACAAAAGAAATTACCCAGCACAACTCCCTCCTAGCAAATCTTTCTCTCAAGAGGTACACATCAGAGAATTTTATTAGTGGACGACAAGGAGGCAGTCTTGTTAGTGTGACATCACTTCCCCATTTGGTGACACTTTTCTGCAGCATTCTTCAGGCCATCTCGTTTGACACTTTGGAACGGCTGCCAAGTCCTTCCCTGCTCTCTATAAACAAGGCTGTCACTCACATGGCATCCCTCACCTCAGGTAGGAAACAGAGATTAATGACTTTGGAATGGAAAACAGAACAACCATCAAAAGGACTTTTAATACCAGGAGAATTATAGGAGAATAATTAAATCAAATAAAATAAGACTATAAATAGACCGTATTACAAGCTGCATTTGTGAAAAGGGTTCATATCAGTTGAAGTTGTTTGTTACCTGGGAAGAGTAATAAAAAGAAATAAAATAGATTAAAAATGGTCACCCTCGAGAATCTATTTTCAACTTTTTGGCAGGATTCCCCTGTGGCTGCTGATGCCCGTATAATGTGTCTCATTCCGCCTCTTTTTTCAACTTCAATTCTGCTTTACAAGTAAGACTTCTGATAGTCCTCCCCCCAACCTTAGAGTAGATTTCATTTATCATTTAGTTTAGTGGTTAAAGAAATGAGACAAGCAAGCCTCTGTATCTGGGGCTGACATTTTTAGGCTTCTGATAGGTGGCCTTTTAAGGTCAAATACTCTAAGATGAATCAAGAGTGTTTGAAGGGACAGATCCCATTTAATCTAAATTAGAAGGTGCTGGAAACAGGAATTAGAATTGTAGAAAAGGACTTTTAAGAAATAAACATAATCTTGTACCCACATATTCAAAAATATGTGTCTGGTAGCAATGGGAATGTAGTAATTTTGCATTATTGTGTTTCATAAACTTAAGTGCAAGGCATACTGATAACATATGTATCTTTTGCAAAAGAATGACCAGTTTGCTTATAAAGGTCTTTTGATTTTACAGTTCTTAAACTGAATATTTTTGATTCTATGAATCTCATATTGCCTTATCATTATTGTTAATTCAACAAATATTAATAAGGGCTTAATATATTCAGAGCACTGTTCTAGGCACTTGGTTTAGAATGAATAAAGGTGACATGGTGATTTGCTATGGGGTTTACAGTCTAGTAGGGGCAGAGGTGCAATAGACAAGTAAATAAACTATAAAGAACTTATAAAAAGAAAGAATAAGAGACCTGAGATGTGGTCAGAAAATTAGAGATATTTAATCTAAAATATATAAGATAATAAGAAACTAATCAGGTAAAGAGCCTGGTGGATGGGACAGGGCTGAGGGCTCATTTTAGAGAGAATGACATTGGGGACATTTGTTACATAGCAGTAGATAACTAATACACCATTATGCTCTTCCCACTCAACAAGTGGCCTCCTTTCTGAGATTGTTCAATGATTTATGATTTATAATGGTAATTGTGGAGCTCCCAGACTGGAGAGACCATGATTTACTCCAGGAAATAAAAGTTCATGTGATCGTAGTTCACAAGTGAGGAGAGTGGCATAGGTAAGGTTGGAGGCATAGGTAGAGAGTTATGAGTTTGTTATTGAGATTGTTAAGTGTCATGTTCCTAGATGATTTTTCTGGCAACTGTATGGGGAATGGATTGGAGGGAAAAAATCTGAAAAAGGGACCTGTTGCAGTATTACAGGTGGGTGGAATTTGACACAAAGTGCATGGATTCAAGACACATTTTGGGACCTGTTGCAGTATTACAGGTGGGTGGAATTTGACACAAAGTGCATGGATTCAAGACACATTTTGGAGGTAGGCTCTAGAGGACTTGCTGCTGAATTGCATGTGAATGGAGGTTCAGGGAGAGGGAGAAATTACAGAGAACATCCCAGTTAGTTTCAGGCTTGAGTATCTAGGTAGATGAGATTGCCTGAGAGAGTGATTTGTTTGAAAATTAAGAGTTCTTCCTTAGACATGTGAAGTTTAATATGTATGTATGGCAAGTAGAGCTCTCAAGTTAACAGTTGGATATTTGAATCTGGAGGCATAAATATGAGATTCCTTGGCATTTATATGTATTTTCATATGTTGGGAGTAGATGACTGATTTTCAGGAGAGAGAAGAGATGTCCTTGGGCCCTGAGAAATGACAATATTTAGAAAGCAGGTAGAAGAGAAGGGGTCAGGAAAGGAGAATGAGGGGAAGTGGCTTGAATGGTAGGAGGAAGAGTGTGATGGTGTGGTGTCCTAGGAAGCAAGGGAGGAGAGGATTTTGATAAGGAGAGAGTGATTACCAGATTGAATATGAGATGGAGTAAGATGAGGATAGGAAAATGTCCAGTAGAAATGGCAAAATGTGGTATTTAGTATTAATTGCTAAAAGTAATATCAATGGAATAATAGAGTCAAAACTTAACTACAGAGCTTCCTCAAGAAGACGGGTTTATTTACACCCCAATAAACCCATCATAAGTTGAAAATACTGTAAATCAAAAAAGGATCTAATCTACCTACTGAACATCACAGCTTAGCCCAGCCCACCTAGAATGTACACAGCACACTGACATTAGCCTGCAGTTGGGCAAAATCACCTAACACAAAGCTTATTTTATAATGGAGTGTTGAAACTCTCATGTAATTTATTGAATAATGTACTGAAGGTGAAAAACAGAATGTTTGTGAGGGTACAGCGTGGTTGTAAGTGTACCAGTTGTTCACCCTCATAGTGCTGCAGCTGACAGGAAGCTGCTGCATTGTACTGCATATCACTAGCCTTGGGAAAGATCAAAATTCAAAATTCAAAGTACAGTTTCTACTGAATGCATATCACTTTCACACCATTGTAAAGTTGAAAAATGATAAGTTGAACAATTGTAAGTTAGGGACCGAGTCTAGATGGGTTAAGGCAAAAATGAAACATGGCAAAACAGGGACACCAAGAATCAACATCTGCTTTGAGGGCTTTTGGCCACGAAGGAAATCATAGGCATGCGCTAGCAGCCAGAGGTAGATATGGGGTTAAGAGAGAGTATTTTCAGAGACGTGGTATAAAGGCATATTGATATATTTCTGGGTTTAATATAAAGAGAGGGAGAAATTGAAGACCCAGTAAAATCCTTTAGTATTTAAGAGGAGATGAAGTGTGAAGCACACGTGGAGATCTTGACCATAGATGGGAGCATGGGTGGGAGTCTCCTTGTGGATACAGAAGCTGGTGGGTTGGAGGTTTGGTGGAAGGAGAGACAGGAAATCCTTGCCTGGTAACGTCTATGTTTTTAGTGAAGTCACTGAGAAGGATGATATGGACAGAGGGAAGAAGGAGACCAAGGTAGTGCTGGAGTCTCCAGTAAGTGAGGGGAGAGGCCAGGAGGGCAGTGATGTAAGTAGTAGTGAACTTTACCGGGAACACATTTCTCCTTTTGTAGGTTTTGCTTCCACAATGTGGAGGATAAAATATACTGACTTCTTTTCCATATTTTTCCTTCTGTCTGGCTCTTGGTTTGTTAGTAATATTGGGTGGCTCTTGGGAAATTCCATCAGAGTGGATTTAGAAACATGCGTAGAATTGCTAACAGACGGCACAGAGCAGGAGGCAGCGTACACAGCACCAGGCTGTTTCAATGAAGATTTGGAGGCTCCACCAGAAGGGACATATATGATTTGATTTAATTACCTTGGCAACAAAAGCAGAAACAATTTACCTGAGAAGTTGTCCTGCTTTAAAATCCTGTGCCTTGCTCTCATTGAATAGCAAAAATCTCCTAGACAGATTGAAAAAAATTGCTCAAATATTGTGATATTTAATTTTCCTCTCCTTAAATGGAGAAATGTAAATCAAAGTCCTACCCAAACAGAGTGACTAGGGTTTGGATTTTAACCCATGCAGCCTGAAAAATCATTGTAAATATTTAACAGTTCCCAGATAAGAAGTAGCTTTCAGGGTGGAAGGAGCATAAATGGTACATAGTTATCACTGTTTAATAAAATTCCCCCAAACCTGGTATCTTACACCCATTTATTATTTCACTATTTCTGTGGGCCAGGAGTTCAGAGTGCTTTGCTGGATGGTTCTGGCTCATGGCCTCATGAGGCTGCAATCAACCTTTCAGCTGGGGCTGTAGTCTCATCTGAAAACTCAACTGGGAGAGGGTATGCATCCAAGCCCCACTCATGTGGTCATCAGCAAGGTTCAGTTCCATGACACGTGGACCTCCCCATAGGTAGCTTGAGTGCCATCACGACATCCAGTGAGCTTCCCCCGGAACGAGTGATGAGAAAGAGAGCAGGGGCTACATAAGTTGTAAGTACCAGGAGGCGAGGATTATTGGGAGCCACCATGGAAGCTGGCTACAACAGATGCTATGTTATACCTCCACAATACACAACGCCTTCATCATTTGGTTGTGTGACCTTGGAAAATCTAGTTAACGTTTTTGAGGTGCAATTTCCTCATTTAGATGGTCTCTATTAACCTTCTTTCTCTAAAAGAAATCTTCAGTCTATTCCCCAAATCTTGTTTACCCAGATGGTTAAAAAGTGAAATTGCAGTTCTCACCTACCTTCTTAACTGCTGCGTTTTTCACTGTTGCCATCAGTAACAACTTTGACAAGATTATAGAAGATTTATAAGGGAATATATACTAATCAATCAGCCATAGAGAGGGCTTTCCAAATTTTGTTAAGATATTTTAAAGTAAAAGATTCAAATAGATATTTGAGAATGGTTAAACCACTTGCATCAGTCATAGTCAGGCTACCCATTACCTTTTTTTAAAAAAAAAATAAGAACTTTGTATCTCAATAAATCACATACCATATAATTCACCCATTTAAAGTGTACAACTTAATGGTTTTTAATACATTCACAGAGTTGTGCAATCATCCTCACAATCGATTTTAAAGCATTTCCATCCTCCAAATAGAAACTTCATGACCATTAGCAGTCCTTCCTCACACTCCCCCACCCCCTGCCATAGGCAGCCAATAATCTATTTTCTGTCTGTACAGATTTGCCTGTTCTAGATATTTCTTATAAATTGAATTATACAGTAGGTGCTCTGTGACTAGCTTCTTTCAGTTATCATGTTTTCAAAGTCCATCCATGTTGGAGTATCGATAATTTATTCTTTATATTGCCTAATAATATTCCATTGCATGAAAAAACCACATTTTATTTATCCATTAAACAGTTGATGGACATGTGGGTTGCTTCTACTTTTTGGCTGTTACAAATAATGCTGCTATGAACGTTCACGTACAAATTTTTGTGTGGACATCATATGTTTTCATTTCTGCTGGGTATATACTTAAGAGTGAAATTGCTGTTTCATAGGTAACTCTATGTTTAATATTTTGAGGAACTGCCAAACTATTTTCCAAAGCAGCTGCATCATTTTGCATTCCTCTCAGCAATGTATGAGGGCTCCAATTTCTCTACTTCCTTGCCAAATGTT
Source organism: Balaenoptera borealis (assembly GCF_965194805.1). Classification (NCBI taxonomy): domain Eukaryota; kingdom Metazoa; phylum Chordata; class Mammalia; order Artiodactyla; family Balaenopteridae; genus Balaenoptera; species Balaenoptera borealis. Next base: position 64,420,246 of record NC_138869.1, on the reverse strand, counting down.
TGGGTGCGTGCATGTGTGTGTTTGTGTGTGTGTGTGTGTGTGTGTGCGTGTGTGTTTTATTATAGTCAACCTAGTAGGCGTGAAGTGGTATCTCATTGCATTTTCCTAATGGCTAATAATGTTGAGCATCTTTTCACATGCTTGTCAGCCACTTGTATATCTTCTTTGGAGAAATGTTTATTGAAATCCTGTACCCATTTTTAAACTGAGTTATTTGTATTTTTATTGTTAAGTTGTAAGAGTTCTTTATATATCCTGGATACAAGTCCCTTGTAAGACTTGGTGCCTTCTGGTGGTGTAAAACGTGAAGTTAAGGTTCAATATCATGTGCTGTCTAGAACCCTGGAAAAATTAAAAGGGCCTTGAATGCCCTAACTCTGCTCCATGTGTAAGATCCCATAGCCAAATAACCCTTCTTGTCAAATGGACCAAATGTGGTGCCTGCTTATTCTTGAGTAGCAGGTTTCAATTTCCTGCCAACCCATGGAATTATTCAAATAAACCAATCACATCCTTTCTTCGAAACCAGAAAACATCCACCCTCTTGATGGCACAAAGTTAAGCTCCAGAGCTCCTGATGGTTCCCTCTGCTCCTCTGTGCAACGCTGTGTGGGCCTACAGGGCAGGTGTCCTCCTCCCTGGGCTGTGAGTGTATGTGGCTCATCAGCTGCTGTTGATCTCATCTGTTCTGTGTCAGGTGTTGCATGTTCTGCCATCCTCGTAACTCTAGGGTGGGAATCCTTCCCTTACCAACCAGGCAAAGAGGAAGCAATCAAGATATATATATGACTTGTAATTTTTTTTTCTTCTTCTGTGTGTCATCTTTCATTTTCTTTTTTTTAAAATTTATTTTATCCAAGTATAGTTGATTTACAATTTTGTGTTCATTTTTGCTGTACAGCAAAGTGATTCAGTTATGCAATGTATACATTCTTTTTTCATATTCTTTTCCATTATGGTTTATCTCAGGATATTGAATATAGTTCCCTGTGCTATACAGTAAGACCTTGTTGTTTATCCATCCTATATATAATAGTTTACATCTGCTCATCCCAAACTCCCAGTCCTTCCTTCCCCCACCCCCCTCCCCTTTGGCAACCACTAGTCTGTTCTCTATGACTGTGAGTCTGTTTCTCTTTCATAGATAAGTTCATTTGTGTCATACTTTACATTCCATGTATAAGTGATATCATATGATATTTGTCTATGTCTGACTTACTTCACTCACTATGATAATCTCTAGGTGCATCCATGTTGCTTCAATGGCATTATTTCATTCTTTCTTATGGTTGAGTAGTATTCCATGGTATGTATGTGTATATATATATATATATATATATATATATATATATATATATATATATATATATACATACCACATCTTCTTTATCCATTCATCTGTTGATGGACTTTTAGGTTGCTTCCATGTCCTGGTTATTGTGAATAGTGCTACAATGAATATTGGGGTGCACGTATCTTTTTGAATTAGTTTTGTCTGAATATATGCCCAGGAGTGAGATTGCTGGATCATATGGTAGTTCTATTTTTAGTTTTTTAAGGAACCTCCACACTGTTTTCCATAGTGGCTGCACCAATTCACATTCCCACCAGCAGTGTAAGAGGGTTCCCTTTTCTCCACACCCTCTACAGTATTTGTTATTTGTAGACTTTTTAATGATGGCCATTTTGATGGGTGTGAGACGATACTTCATTGCAGTTTTGATTTGCATTTCTCTAATAATTAGCAACGCTGAGCATCATTTAATTTTCACTTTCTTTATGGTATGACTTGAAGGACAAAAGTTTTTAATTTGATGAAATCCTATTTATTGTTTTGTGGGTTTTTTGGGTACTTATGCTTTTGGTGCTATATCCAAGAAGGCTTTGCTTAACCCAAGGTCACAAAGATTTGCTCCTTTGTTTTCTTCAAGAGTTTTATGGTTTTAGCTCTTACATTTAGACCTATGCTCCACTTGGAGTAAAGGTTTGCCTGTGGAGTAAGGAACGATTCCAGCTTCATTCTTTTGCACGTGGATGTTCAGTTGTTCAGCACCATTTGCTGAAAAGAGTATTTTTCCCGATTGAATTATCTTGGTACCCCTGTCAAAATTGCCCATTACCTTCTGAATTTTTTTTTCTGTATTTGGAGAAGTTTCTATTTTTGAGTCCCACTTCCATAGTGTAGAGTCAAACTTCAAGTTTACAGCCTCTTTTGCAGGTAAAGTGTAGCATGTGTCCTAGGATTCAGCCATCAGAAATACCTATGAGAGAAGCTGATCCAGAGGGAGCAGTGTGAACACACAGGCCCAGGTGCAGCTTCTCGCTGGCTGGTGCAGAGGTGGCAGTGGCCACAGCAGGTTCCTCTAGTCTTTGGTAGGACCATAGTAGTAGGCCATCTGCACCATGGTTTTTGACATTGTGCCCAAGCTTCTCCTTGGGCCTTGGTTTCAAGGCCTCCCAACCAATACTTCTGTGGATTATCACAACGTTTTTGCTTTAGCAGCCAGTGTCGACTTCTGTTGCTTACAACCAAGAGTCTGACTGATACACATGGTAAGGAGAGATAAAGTAGAGTTCCGGGGAAATAACTGCACTTTAATTTTGCATAGAACATGGATCTGACAATTCCTACTGGCTTTTGAGATGAAGCTGTAGAGGACATTCTTACAAACAGTAGAATCTGTTTTAAGCCCATCAGGTGCAAGTCTGGGTATTCTGTCCACTGCTAAGGTAAAGACAAGCAGTGGACTCCCCGATCCAAAGTTGCACAGACACTTTATATGCTCATCTCTGACCAGCTCTTCTCCATTCTTCTCCTGCCCCTGATTCTTAGCTCCATCCCATAGTCAGGCCTGCAGGATGTTCTTGGACCTATTTGCATGTTGGTCTTGCATCTCATCCTTGAGGAATGGGATGTGCTGAACATCTCTGACTTATCACATCTGAATTAGCCTGTTGATTTGCTCCTTAGGACCTAATCCCTGGCTCCAGGTAGCCTGGCAGGTGAAAGGTCGCACCAGCTCAATATATCTTACTCTAGTTCTCTGGATTCGGAGCAGGCCAGTTGCCACATGAAGTAGAGACAAATTCTATCTCATGGGAACCATGACCTGGAGGAGGGGGACACCCATGTTTGGGGAGTGATGGCAACTCTAATGAGAGGGGATGACAGAGCATCTGTAAATCACTTACAGATCCCTTTCTTACATTCTCCCTGAGGGGGACCCCAATTCTACTCCAACTCCTCTCTCCTGGAAAAATTATTATGTAAACTAGACAAATGGTTTTACTTTTCCATGGAGATACAAATCCTTAAGAAGCAAAGCCCACCACCTGTTAATGAGTTCAAAGTTTTGTCTTTCTAAATGTCCTATCTGTGAGGAGATTAGACTAAATATATGTCACCAGAATCCTCTATCCTCTAGAAATTCCATATTTCCTATTTCTCTTCACCACAAAATTCACACTTCAGGGCTTTGGAACCACTTATATTGACAACCTTAAGAGCTACAAAAAATGGTCTGGGGATGAGTTGGGGTGGAGTGGGGATGGAGGAGGAGAGAGGTTACTCCAAGGATCTCATGAGGCTGCCAGCATTGCCCCCTTTAGCTACCATAGTGGTTGCTGGGTAATGCAGTCCTGATGGTTCCTAATATGGAGATGTATTACATATTCTCTGTCTATCCTGGAGAATTGAATTCTACTGTCATTTTCTTTTCACCTCATAGACGATCAGCTTAAATCTTTGCCTATGTTGTTAAAAACTAGAATCAGTGTGAACAGTGTCATTGGGGAAAGTTAGACATTTTTGAGAGCATGAACCAAGAAAAATAGATTGGTAAAAGTAATGTGAAATGGTCTCTATCAAAGTCATTATGTTTGATTGTTTTTTCTAAGGCATTAACCTCAGAGGTGTCTTCGAGAGATGCTTTCAAGATACAGCGCTCTTATAAAAGACAGCAAAGTCAGTGGGCTAAAAAATAGACTCAGACCTGGAGGACCCAATCTGAAATTCCATTTTCCTACTGAATCTCTGAGGTACAATGGGCAAGTCACTCAGGCCATCACTGCTTCAGTTTTGCTACCTGTAAATGGGAACAATAGTTTTTATATAGTTTAAGAGCTGATTATTTCTTCATATTACAGAAGCATTATACATTTATTCAGGGAAAAATGCAGATGGGCAAGAAGAATGCAAAATACATCCTCAAGCCTCCTTTATCAGCCCAGAGGAAATCATTACTTCTCTTTGGTGCGTATCCTTTGTAATCTCCAGGTTATCTTCTTTGCATCCTAAGTTTTGGGAGCCATTCTTTATCAATGACTGATGAGCATTGAAAATTCAATCAAATTTCACCTCATTTAAATCTGTCACCCTTCTCTTTCTTGTTGAAGTAAGGTAAGGTCAATAATACCAAACGATCAATAAAATCGGTGTAAGAAATAGTCTTCATGTTACATCACAAAATTGTGAATTTGTACCACAAGAAGTAGGTAAAATTTCAAACATGGATACATATGCCCAGGGCAACCATATTGGCAAACACTGATCTCGTGGAACCTTGTGGACTCTATACAATTGGTTCTCAGTCAACAGTTGGGGGGAGAGTAATGCTTCTTAATGGGACAACACAGGGATGAATACAGCAAACTCCTTTGCTGATGGAAAAACCCTCCTAAGGTGGGTTCAAGGATTCAGAAAGACCCTGACCCCTGTGTGATGTTGCATAATCCAGCCCGTGATGACCGCACTGACCCAGTGACCACACTGGGCTGGTCAGTTCATTTAAGCCTTTGTTGCTCTCATGAAATGGTGCATCTCCCAACATGCCCAGGGACCTTGAGGGCCTCTCTGAGTTTGTTGTTTGTTTGTAAGGGTCTTTATGGAGAAGCAAGTGGGGTCCTCCAATATTATTACCTCAGAGTGCAGAGGGGGAGACTGAGGTCTGGATTTCTGAGATGGCCTCTCAGTTACATGGACGGCTCATGGATTGGGAACCATTTGCCGAGGAAGAGGCCTGGGAGGGAAATTTTACACAGAACACCTTGTACATTTGAGTTTTATACCATGTACAAATATTATCTATTCTAAAATCAAATGAAATTTAACATTTAAAAAAATTTAAAAAGACAAATGACAGTAAAATAAAATCTGGCATTTCAGGTGGCAGTTAAATTGCTATACAACATTTTAAAATCCTGAATGCAATTTAGTTCTCTTGGAAGGATCAAAGGAATATGACAAAATATTCACTTGTGAAAAATTCTACTTCCTACGATATCTTGGATTAATGAAACAAATGTAGAGATGTTGCTTTTAGAGCAGACTGTGTTCCAGTTTGGTGCTATGGCCACAGGACTCAAACCACCCTAAGCCCACCAAGGAATACAGAAGGATATTCCCCAACTCAGCTATGAACTAAGCCTTACTCCACTGAGTGAAATGTGTTCCATGTTATCTTCTCCACAACAGAGAAGCTTTAATAATGTTGAACATGTTTTGTTATTTTTAAACTTTATAATGAGTTTTTAGGCCAATAAACAATTTTTGAGACTCTCCGAGAGACGGTGTTTGTCTCTTGGTTCATTAGGCTATGCACAATAGTATTTGGAACGTCACTTACTACACTAGTAGGTTATTTATGTAATCTGTCCATATGATTTGAATACATGTAGCTAGTGGTACTAGATTAGAGCCTGTAATTCTTCTCCACAGTCGATTACACCATGACTTAACAAGGCATTAATGTGACTGCGCTGAAATAGTCCATGTTCACCCCATGACCTATATTTATTTTCCCAATATCTTGCATTTTACGTTTAATTTGGGCAAGGAACGAGCTTGCCTGTAGAAAACACACTTAACATAGACTGTATTCTGATAACTTTTCTTTGTTTAGAAATTTCTTTTATGGTTCTGGGCAAGTAAATGTTTTGAATTTTCTACCTACCTATCAATTATTGCAATATCGTGAGGATTATCCAGAAGTTAATAACTGAAAGGAAATACCAAGTGAAATTGTTTCCATGTTAATAACACAAGGCCAGATGTAAGCATACATTTGTTGTGTATCCTTTTGCATCCACATGCCTTTGCAATACTAAACTTGGTTTTGTGTATTTCTGAAATCTTTTTTTAGCTTCCCTTTTCATGGTCACTATGCCCTCTTGCTCAAACACTCCATCTCTTTCTCTGTGTTCTTGCATTTCCTTCTATTCTCTGGGCCAACGAGATCACCTGCAGGCTTGTAAACTGATATTCCTGGTTCAATCTCACTATAATTAGAGGAAACAGTTTTCAACAGTCTGGATTTCTGCTTTTCTCTCCAAACTGTATGAGGTTGATTAAATTATACACTTGACATCTATGTTCTTAAAACAGAAGCTCATCTAATGGAATGTGGCAATCAAGTAAAATTTCCCCCTTACTTAATTTTTCTCTGATCTGTTTTTATCATGAACAATGGCAAGCACACTGTAAAAATACATGAAGCATAAATGTACAGCTTAATAAATTATTATAAGGCAAAGAATACTGAACCATCACCCAGATAGACAGGACATTGCCAGTACCCAAGAATGCCCTCCCTTCCCACAAATTAACCACTCTCCTAACTTTCATGCCAATTTCTTCCTTCCTTTTCTCTATAATTTCACCACCTATGTATGCATTCCCTCAAACTGTAGTTTAGTTTTGTCTCTTTTTATATCAATGTAGTTTGTAAGCATTTGGGTCTGGCTTTGCATGGGTCAGATTCCTGGCAGGAAACAACATATCCAAAAGGAGGATTTAGAAGAGTTTGATAAAGAGACTATATACAAGGTTTGTGCATGATTAAAGGAAATCAGCAAGGTGGGGGTTGCAGCATCGATACCAACAATGGGGGAGTGGGGAGACTTCCCGACCCACTGGTCTGAGGGGCCAGCAGTCACAGGGACCCTGAGCCCTGTCGCTGTGTTGAACTGCTCTGCAGCAAACATGGTACCGGCCACCCACGCCTTCCACGCCCGGGCATAGGGAGACAAAGGAACGGACATCCTCTCCTCTGTCCTCCTGCCCTGTCTCCTGCTTCTTATAGGTGGGATACGACCGGAAGCCAGAGAACAAGAGATCCTTTTGGAGAAATCTGTGCTGGTCAGGCTCCCAGCACAGAGATGAGCAGAGAGGGGTGGAGATTGGATCTTCGGGGCAAGTGAAGCGTGTCCAGAACAGTCTTCTTTTGCTTGACATTATTTTGAGAGATTTATTCACATTGTGTTATGTAGCTGTGTTTTGTTTATTTTTCACTGCTGTGTACTGCTCTATTGTGTAAGTTTATCGTTATTTATCCTTTTACTGTTGGACATTTGGGCTGGACCATGTCTTTGGCCATCATAACTGATGTCTGTCTACTGAGGCACACATGTATGTTTTCTATTGTTAGAAATCATAGAATATATCCAGAAGCAGAATTGCTGGGAAATGTGGCATGGATATATTCAGCTTCAGGAAATAATGATGAAAGGTTTTCTAGAGTTGTTGCACTGATTTATACTCCCACCAGCAGTTCATGAGATAGAGTTGCAAATCTTAGGTAATGTCAATCTTTTAAATTTTAGCCAACTGTGTGTGGTGTAGTGTTATTCAATTTGGATTTCTTTCATCAGTAATGAGGCCACCCACTGTACATATTCATTGACTCTTTGGGTAGCTTTATGTTCTAGTTTCTTGTTCATTTTTCTTTTCTTTCTTTTGTTCTTTTTTTTTCTTTTTTAAAAAAACAATACTTCTGTCATTCTCTTTCTCTTTGATGATTAATACAAAGACATTTCTGCCTGAAAGTTTTCTAATATGCATATTTTTACCTACTAATATGGAACTCCACTCAGCATAATTTCTATATATGTGTTAAAAATTTTGTTCAGATATTCATTTTCCTCTTAGAAATACTGCAATATGTTTCCTTTAAGCTTTAGCAGTCTGTTTGCTTTTAAAATATTTTATGACTTTCCCCTTTTACTTCTTGAAGTTTGGATATTGTCCTTTTTTCTACTGCATTACGTATTGTCTGTCTTTTCCTTATTTTTATATAATATTCCTTATTACAATCATATATACATATCTATCTATCTATCTATGTATATATAAAATGTCTTCCTACTTTATGGTTTGTTTTTTTCCCTGTCTTAATCATGTATTTTTATGGCTAGAAGCTTTAAAATTTACTACAGTCTAATTTATCAATATTTTCTTTTGTAGTTAGTGCCTATATGTTCTATATAAAAATAATTCCCTCTTTATTTAGATTTTTTCCCAATGTCTCTTAATAGTGTTTTATAGTTTTCTGTGTAGAAGACTTGCATAACTTTCATTAGCTTTATTCCTAGGTATTTTATATTTTTGACACTATTGCAAATAGTATCTTTTTAAAACTTCATTTTCTAATTGTTTTGTTACAGAGAGGCAAAATTAATTTTTGTATATTGATTTTGTATTACATAGCAACTTGCTTTCCAACCACAAAAACAGAAACTATTCTAAGTATTTTATATGGAGAGAACTTAATATAAGAGATTTTTAACAGGTGAAAGAGGAATTGAAAATTGAAAGAGGAGAGGTAATGGGGCACCCAAATCATTAAAAAAAAAAAGGTAAGTTGCTTCCATTTCTAAACTGGAGTAATAAAAAAAGAAGGTAGCATTACTGAAGCCCAGAGACCAGCATCACTCAGCAAAAGTGGAACCAGAGACAGCCGTGCTGCAGGAGCTAGAAAGAATCAGTAGTTCCCTGAAATGCCACAGGAAGCAGAGAGAAAAACACCCTGGATCCACTCCTATCCCCACTACTATTCAGCCAGGCCCTTCCATTGGCTGAATGAGGGTAGATAGAAGCCAGGGGGCAAAAGTGATTGCAAAAAGTTGTTCCCTTCAATACAGTACAGGACAAGGGAGAAATGGAATAGATGGGAGATGAATAGATAACTGACCAGCTTATGTGTTACTTATTCTGATAATTTCTCTCTCTCTCTCTCCTTGAATACACACAATCATATCTTCCACAAATGAGACAGTTGTATTACCTCCTTTTCAATCCTTAGAATGTCTATTTATTTTTCTTGCCTTATTGCACTACCAGATGTGGGTGGATTTTTAGGCTCAGAGACCATCAAGTTGTCCTCATTTTCTGGGTCTATCTGCAGTTTCTTCCTGGGCATGGCAAGCCCATCTGCTAGGACTAACTGCCTACCTCAATTTTAGAATCAAAGGTTCATGGCATTTCAAAGCTGGAAAGGATATAAGAAGTCATCTTGTCCAGGTATTGGCAAACTACAACCCTACAGCCCTTGGGCCAAATTTGGCCTGCTACTTGTTTTGTAAATAAAGTTTTATTGGAACATAGCCACACTTTGATTATGTATATCTGTGGCTGCTTTTGTGCTACAATGGCACAGTTGAGTAGTTGGACAAAGACCATGTGGCCCTCAAAGTCCCAAATATTTATTATTTTGACTCTTTACAGAATAAGTCTGTAGACTCCTGATCTAGTCCATCCTCTTCATTTGAGAGATGAGGAAATTGGTTACCACCCATGGTCACGCAGCTGTTAATAGGGGAGTATGGATTAGATCACAGACCTCCAGACTCTTAGACTAGTGTTGTTTTCGCTGCGCCATATAATTAAAAGCTTCTCTGGATCCAACATGAAAGTCTGTGTTGTAAGATGGGGCAGGATGGAGGTTCTAACATGGTGATGGCCCGTGGCCTGGCCAGTCAGATGAGAGGACAGCACAGACTCAGTGGGTGTGACCCTCCCATCTGTCTGCTTCTCTGTCTCTCATGGATAAGACCCTGGTAATAACAGCTGTCTTTTGCCCTTGAGCAATAAAAACAGGGAAAAATGTAAAGAATGAGCCTCTTCTCCTCTTGTCCAAAACCCTCTCCCCCACATGCAGTACCACGATGATTTTAGTACGCTTACTGAAAGTCCTAGACAATTTAAATTTGTTAATTTCAACTTGGAAGTATTGTGAATGTTACTGTTTCCTTGAAAGTTAAGATTTGCAAAGGACCTTGAATTGTTATTTACTCTCCTTGTTGCCATTATTCACAGCTCCCTAGACATAGAAAACATTCAATTAAATTTTCAAGCAGTGCTGTTCGGTGATGGATACAGGGAGAATTTATGTTGGAAAAGGAATGCCCTCACATTTACTTTTCTCAATTTCGAGGCCTCAGCTTTCTTCTATTTGAAAAGGCATAATTATTAAAGAACGTGTTAAATTATTTTACATTTCTTTCTTTCTCATGTCCTTAATCTCTCACATCCTCACTGTTTCTAATAAAACACAGGAGACTTCAGATGGAAAGACTGATTCTGGGCTTCAAGTTTGTCCTTGTCCTCTGTTGTTTACCACTGCATTTTTTGGGGTTTAAATACCAATTATCAAAAAAGAGTATTTACTTAACTAGATATCCCAGAGAGAGGACCTTACCATAAGAGCGATAAAGAACTTAATTTGGTTTCTATTAACCTAAACTTATTCTTTTTTTACTCTCTGTAGGAGAATTCTCTTTGTTAAAGTTCACTTCAAGTCCTTCCTACTTTGATATTTTGCAAAGCTATGACTTCAGCTGGAAAATTTTAGAACCCAAATTTTGGATTTAATTTAAAAAATTATTTATAGAGTTAAGGGAATGGTTGTTTTCTTACTATACAGGAGCACTTTCTTTCAGCTTTGATCTCGTATCCTTTTCCCCTGGACAAACCATGGGGAGGTGTCTTAGTAACATGGAGGCAGGTATGGACTGACACTGCATCATTTCACAGGACTCCAGTCACCTGGCTTCATCGTCCTCTGAACCATTTTCCTCAGTTATTTATATCTCTTGAGGAAGATTTGCCATGTTATGGTTTTCTAAGCTCTGGAGCGAGCAGTTCTATTGATACATTTTTTTTCTTTTATTATTATTATTTTTTAACATCTTTATTGGAGTATGATTGCTTTACAATGGTGTGTTAGTTTCTGCTGTATAACAAAGTGAATCAGCTATACATAAACCTATATCCCCATATCTCCTCCCTCTTGAGTCTCCCTCCCACCCTCCCTATCTCACCCCTCTAGGTGGTCACAAAGCACCAAGCTGATCTCCCTGTGCTATGCGGCTGTTTCCCACTAGTTATCTGTTTTACATTTGGTAGTGTATATATGTCCATGCCACTCTCTCACTTTGTCCCAGCTTACCCTTCCCCCTCCCCTTGTCCTCAAGTCCATTCTCTACATCTGCGTCTTTATTCCTGTCCTGCCCCTAGGTTCTTTGTGTATGATTTTTCATGATGCCACGGTTCCAAAAAGGCTGGATGCTTTGCCTCAAAAGTGGAGATGGGGGAACAGGTAATATTAAGTTGAGCATGAAAACTAGCATCCTCTTTTCCCTCTTTGACATGGGTTCCAAGAGCCAACAACCTGAACATTTGATTCCCTGTTGACTGTGTAATGGAAAAGTCATAGGTTTTGCCCACCTATTACTAAAATGAGACCAGTTACAGTAATACCTAAATTTCTATCTCTTAAGGTTCCCACTCCTTGACCAAAGACAATTTAGTTGGTTTTTCCCCCCATAGCTCCTCCTTGTCAGTTTCTGAGAATCCTCAGTGACTTGTATGTCTTAGTTCTGGCTGTCTCCCACAGTTGTGTCGGCATAGGAAGGGTGTCACAGCATCACCTCTGCAGAACTCACAGGTACCCTTAGCCCTATAGCCCTGCCTCACTCAGAGGTTCCCTTTCTTCCCAGCACAGGTTCTGCTGGTCAGTTAATCACTGGTGAAGCCAGCTTCAAAGAACCCAATGCCATTTGCCACTCTGCTGCAGGACTGGGGTACTTGCAGTGATCAAAGTGGACCATGTGAAGGGAAAAGGACAGGTTCCTTTTATGCTGTGCACCCACACCAGTGGCCCCCACCCCTCCACCCCCAGTATTACAGTTCTCCCAACCTGCTTGATCCAGCAATTCGATTTGAGGCAAGCAGCTCTAATTAAGATCTTGCTGCCTTTATGGAAGATTTCAGCCAATTTGTCTACAAGATCATGATGTTATGAGTTGAGAGAACATTCCTTCTCTCTGAATGATGTTTGGTCAGAGCCTATAAGTGTCAGAGTTCTCAATGGTATAGCTCTTTCCATTCATAAGCTGCCACCCTTCCACCCTGCCATTCTCAGTGCCCCTCCCCATCTAGGGGGTTCACATGTATCCAGAGCTGTTGGACAGAAGCAAGTACAAAAATTAGTTATGTCAGACGTGTACCCAGGTGAAGCCTGGGCATGGGCTTGGCCAGGAGGCAGGGCTAGGACCTCTGACTCAGAGGGAAGCAAATACTTTAAAAGATGCTACCTTTTTTTGTTTGTTTCTTTTAATTTTATTGAAGTATAGTTGATTTGCAATGTTGTGTTAATTTCTTCTATACAGCAAAGTGACTCAGTTATATATATATAATCTTTTTTATATTCTTTTCCATTACAGTTTGTCACAGGATACTGAATATAGTTCCCTGTGTTATACATTAGGAACTTGTTGTTTATCCATCCTATATATAATAGTTTGTCTCTGTTAATCCCAAACTCGGCAGATGAATGGATAAAGAAGATGTGGTGTATATATATACAATGGAATATCATTCAGTCATCAAAAAGAATGAAATAATGCTATTTGCAGCAACATGGATGGACCTAGAGATTATCATACTAAGTCAGAAAGAGAAAGACAAATATCATAACATATCACTTATATGTGGAATCTAAAATATACAAAATCAATATACAAATCAATATATCAATATATCAATATATTTATGAAACAAAAAGACTCACAGATATAGAAAACAGACTTAATATGGCCAAGGGGGTGCGGGGATAAGAGAGGGAAGTAATGGGAGTTTAAGATGCTACCTTTGATTGCCTTCTCTTCGTATCTTATGATCCTGTATTTCTATTGATTCCTTCATCACCATCTTGGAAAGGAGTACATCATATGTTACCTTGAAAAATAGTGTCGCTTTTAGAGAATGTGCCTAGAGGACAACTGTTGCCCTTTCTCACCAGTTACCTTCTTAACTACTTCACTGTATTCAGAACAATGTCCCCTCTATTCATCAGATTTGATGCTGAGTCTGACTTTTAGACCAATTCCTTATTCCTTTATGACCAGCGGTTCTGAATTTTTAGTGCCATGGACCTCTTTGGCAGTCGGAAGCCTGTGGACTTTTCTTAGGGTAATGTATTATGTATTTAAATGCATAACATTAAATACATAGCATTATAAAGAGCCTAATTGTAATGAAATGCAGTTAACCAAATTTTTTAAAAATTTCCTGCCTCTTTTTTTTACACATTTAATAACAAGGTCCAGTGATGAGTCTAATAACCAATTTTGAAATGACAATAAAATATTTTGAACTAATAGTAATAACTGTAATATGATATGAAAATATCTGTGTTTTCTGTTGGTAACAAAGTCATGGGTACTGTTAACACTGCTCTGGTTTGTAATAGAAGGAAATGCTGTGTTGCAGTTAAAGATTAATGAAAATATAGATGCATTTTTTTTCTATTCAAGTTCACAGACTTGGGGTTTATAGATCCCTGGTTAATGTGTGAGCTCTGGGCAGGGTTCCCCAGGCTCTTTCTGTGGTTTGGTCTTGGTCAAGGTCACTGCAGTCCATTTAACATGCTGTGGTATCTTTGGCCCTTGCAGGGAATCAGAGTTTCTGGCTCCCTGGTTCAAGCAGAATTTTTAGGAAATTAAAAGATACTAATTGATACCTAGAAAGGGGTGCTGCTTGGCTACCTAGCTGAGAAGAACCCAGACCTCAAGGACAGATGGGCCTGGAGCAAGTTGGGAGCAGGGCTGTCCAACTCTTCTCTCTCTGGCAGCATCTTAACCCAGCTGTGGCCCCTGGGAGGATTTCAGGCCTCCTGGTGGGTATCTCAGGTCTGTAGGGTGGACAGAGACCGTTCCAGCTCCCTTTTGCAACCCCTGCATCCCAGCAAATCTGGGTCTATTGTTGTTTTCTCATGTCTCCTTGTGCCTTCCCACTTCTGTGCCTTGTTGTGTATGTGTCCCTCCTCCTGAAGGGACCTCCCTCCCATCATGCTCTGTCAGAGGAGCTGGCATCTGGTGGGACTGTGGGTGATTTGCTTTATTCTTTCACTTGATTAAAATATCCCCCTAGAATGGCTACTGTTTATGTTGTGAGTGTACACTAATCCTATGGGAAAATATGTAATATTTATTTTAGACTATTTACCAATCTTTTCAGGCCCCATTCAAATCCATCTACCTCCTTGACACCTCCTCTGATATTTTTCAGCCCCAGAGGACTCCTGACCTGGGTTCTCAGGCCTCCACTGTGCTCATCACATTCCATGTTGAATAGATGGCTTCTCTTGTCTCTTCTTCCAGATCGTAAGTCCTTTGAAGAGAGTGCTTATGTGTCTATTTATTGACATATTCTCCCCAGTACTCAGCCCAGTATCTTGCATGTATATCCTATTTTATCATATTCTCATTAGTTAATTACTTAATATGCCACATGGCAAGCACTTAAGAAAAACATTTGTGGCAACATTTTGACTGTAAATGATGATTGATAACACTTTGGTTGAATTAATATACATTTTTCTTGAAAAAAGTCTCTCTTCACTGTAATAAGAGCTATCTATTGGGAGGGAGATTTCTACCCATCTTTCTGCATCAAACTGGCCTCAGCCTAGACGTCTCCTGACTTTATACAACCAAAGGAGAGTTTTTTGTTAATCAAATTGGTCAGGCCATTTGTTGGGCTACATGTTAGGAAGGAAGGCACCTTCTCTCTGCGTGCAGGTAAGGCTGTCATCCATCCCTGCTCTGGGGACTCCAACCGTCCTAGACCATGGTGGGGACGTGTGAGGTGGGGGGGGGGGGAAACTAGGAGCTCTCTTGGGTCTTTGAGCCTAAACTGTGTTTTCCCATCTAACTTTTACCAAAAAGTCATTGCACTGGGGCTATTGGATGTCTTCCCAGCTATTATTTAGGTTTTACTTTTATTCCCTGTTGTCTGTTTTGCACATAACTCACTTAGTCCAGATTTTCTCAGGGAGGTTGGGTGAACAAGGCAGGAACTGGTTATTTCTGGGTCTCTGTCAATGATGCCATCAGAATTTTGCCAAAATCTCACCTCTAACTTAAACATCACAGAGGATAGCTACAAAAGGAAGTTGACCTCATCCTGTTTATTACACAGGTAGCTGTGTTTTCTGTTTAATTTGGATTTTAGAACATCATGAAAAATCACTCAATTTCATAATATGGATGGTAGGAAGTACTGTTTGCAGGCTCTAGACCCTCATGGCAGGTTTGGGCAGGATTTGGAGATTTGTGAAGTGGAAGGAGATCCAGATGACATAGGCTTTTCATGGTGGCATTTCTCCCTGTGTCAGTAATGAGGAGAGCAGATGGGCTTACCAGGGTGGGCTTGCTCTCCCCGACGAGCTGATGAGAAAAATCCTGGAGCTGAGCTGCAGGTTCCATATCCAGCTCCACAGCTGGCAGCCGTGGGATTGCTGTGGCATTTCTAGGTGACTCACTCTCAGTGTACTTTGGTTATGTGTTATTTATCAGCTTATATTTCCTTTTGCTAGAGCTGTGACCTGGTTTTATAGCTTATCCCACTGTGATATAAATGATATGGATGAAAATCCATCAACATCACAGAAAAAAATGTATGTACAGAGTATCCATGGCATGGTTCTGTAATATCACAAATGTTTAGAACTTAAACTTTTTACACAATAAACCATATTTTGGGTTCCCCCCCACCCACTTTGGAACATTGTCCCTTCAGCAGTAGGTATTAGTCATGGAATCTGGGGACTAGGTTAACCAGCTGGCAATATCTAGGAATTAACTCAGCAGTTTTTCAAGTGAAAGTTTCTTAGAATTTCTTAAATATTTTATAAGCCAATGTTTTGGTAGGAATCAGGTGAAACAGAAAGGAGATTGTGGTCAGTAGAAAATGAGACATTGATCTCCAAGGACATAATTTTCTTCACCTGTAATAACTTGTTTAAAAGTCACAGAGCTTTTAAATCAGCTCATGGGCCTTAACTACTCCTAGGGGAAAATATTTTGTTGAATTTCTCTTCTTGTCCTTTTCTTCTTCAATGTGAAATTGTAAGTGTATTTCAGAATAGGGGTGAAACTAGAGGACCAAATAGAGTTCTAGAAATAAACAGCCTTGGTCCTGTAAGCTATTTGTCCATATGGAAATGGCTAAGAGGGAAAATAATGCACTTCCACACTGGGGTCTACAGAAAGTTAGCCAGAGAGCTCCGGACTTCTAATTGCCTTTTTGTGTGTCTCCTGCTGGATATCTCAAAGGCAGCCAGAAACCAGAGTTGGGGTCTCCTGTCTCAAACTGAGTCATCTTTTTATATTCTTTACCCCAGTGAGTGGTAAGACCAGTGTCTTTTCTCCTCATGCTTTTCCTTTCCTATCATTTAAAAAAGGTGGGACTTGTCACACAGTGAGAGTCTCAGTGTGACTCCAAGCCTCAGGGATCCTGGCTGGGCCTGAAGCAGAGTGGCTGGGGTCTAAGGCTGGTCTTTGGAAATGGCTTCAGCCAGTTGCAGAGGGAGGAGCTGAGGAGGGGAAAGGTTCTGAGGACCAGGAGAGAGGAAGGGAGGCGAGAAACCTGTGAGGATCTCTGCAGGAGACCTGGGTGGCACTTCCAGGCTGCGTCCCTAGGCGGTGATGTCCCTCAGGGGAAAGACTTCATGTCCCTAGGGAGGTTGGATTTAGCCCCATCAGAGATGCCTTTGAGATGGAAGTAGTAACACTGTAGGAGCCAAAAGGATGAAGAGGAACAGGACCATGGACAGCGCCATGGTAACCATGTGGATGGACCACCATGGAACCAGGGAGGATTGCTGGCACAGCCTTGGAGAAGAGCCCCTGTGGCCGAGAGAGGAGAGATGGTGGAGGGTGAGGCAAAGTACATGGAGAGGGAAACTCTTGGTACCCAGGCCTGCCCTGATGATCTGCTCAGCACGCAGGTTTCTTGAAACAAGAATGCTAGGTCGGTCTCCTCCACCACCCCTCAGGGAAATGGTCCTCTTCCTGAGGGTGAATGCATGGGGGTCTCATCTGCTCCTGTTCCATCTCCTTGCCTTTCTTTCCCAGCCTTTCTTCCTTCTCCTTTAATGAAGTAAGCCCAGAACACGTATGTATTGAGTTCTGCCTGGGAAAGAGGAGAATCAGACTCTACCACTCAACAATCGTGTGACTTTGGGTAAGTCACCCAATCAAGCTAAGCCTCACTTTCCTTATTAAAAAAGGAAATAATAGCAGTTTCACAAGAGGACTGTTGAGAGGAACGCTGTCTGTGAAGCAGTTATCACAGACTCTTCTCAGTGCACGATGGTCCTCAGTGTAGTTTATTGTGTTCCTAACACTGGGATTTAGTGGTGAACAAGTCAGGGGTCCTGATCTCATGATGCCTTTTTCTTCCAGCTCGGCTCCAACTCCCTGGTCCCATGTGCCTGCCAGCTGGGCTCTCATCCACTCATTTCTGAGTGAGCATGTTCTTATACTCCTACAATAGAGTCTCCTAAGAATGACAAGTAATTTTTAAAGGCTTAAATAAAAATGAGTCTACCATAAGGAAGTTTATTAAAACAGGAGGAAAATTTCAATTGAAAAAAATTAGTTGACAAAAATATTTGCTGTGTTCTTTTTGTTGCTCCTGAAGTTAACAATAAGACATGGACGTGAACTTTAAATAGTTTATGGCTTGAATGTATATACATTTTTTAGGCTCTAAGTTAAAATATAATCACTGGCACACAGAGTCCTCTAACAGATGACACTTGACTATTTATTGGTTATATTACTCTGTCTTCTCCATTTGGGCATTCTTACATTATTGCATCCAAAATCTCTGTGATAGTTAATTACATTCCACATACAGGTAAGTTTACCATGAAGCTAATAAAATTTAAGCTCTAGGGCCCCCACCTGCACTGGCTCTTTTAAAATCTTGTTCCTAATTTTGTTATTGTAATTTGTATTATTTTTTTTAAAAAACAATTACTTCAGTTCAGACTCCACAAAAGCTGGAGCTGTTCCTGGTTCCTTAGGGCTTTTTTCCCCTTGGTGGGAGGTGGGGCCATTCTTACTGTGTTTCCTCTGGGGTGAGCTTGGAGCTCTTGTCACTGTTGGTTCCCCTCCTCCTGCAGCCAGTGGCTTTCCCTTTCACTGTTCCTTCCTCTGTGACTTTCCCTGTGAGGACAAAACTAGTCTTTACAAAACATATGCAAGCAATTCTTGAAAATATTTTTGTTGTTTAAATTATGTAGTAATGAGCCTGACAGGTCTCCCTCTCATCCTATTCTGTTCTCCAAAGGGAGACACTGTTCACCATTTGTGTCCATCTTTCCAGATCTTTCTCTGCATTTGCATACATGAATACTTAAAACATTTTTTTTAACATCTTTATTGGAGTATAATTGCTTTACAATTGTGTGTTAGTTTCTGCTTTATAACAAAGTGAATCAGTTATACAAATACATATGTTCCCATATCTCCCTCCCTCCCTGCCACCCTCCCTATCCCACCCCTCTAGGTGGTCACAAAGCACAGAGCTGATCTCCCTGTGCTGTGTGGTTGCTTCCCACTAGCTATCTATTTTACATTTGGTAGTGTATATATGTCCATGCCACTCTCTCACTTTGTCACATCTTACCCTTCCCCCTCCCCATATCCACAAGTCCATTCTCTAGTAGGTCTCTGTCTTTATTCCTGTCTTGCCACTAGGTTCTTCATGACCTTTTTCTTTTTTTCCCCTTAGATTCCATATATATATGTGTTAGCATACTGTATTTGTTTTTCTCTTTCTGACTTACTTCTCTCTGTATGACAGACTCGAACTCCATCCACCTCACTACAAATAACTCCATTTTGTTTCTTTTTATGGCTGAGTAATATTCCATTGTATATATGTGCCATATCTTCTTTATCCATTCATCCAATGATGGACATTTACGTTGCTTCCATGTCCTGGCTATTGTAAATAGAGCTGCAATGAATATTTTGGAACATGACTCTTTTTGAATTATGGTTTTCTCAGGGTATATGCCCAGTAGTGGGATTGCTGGGTTGTATGGTAGTTCTATTTTCAGTTTTTTAAGGAACCTCCATACTGTTCTCCATAGTGGCTGTATCAATTTAGATTCTCACCAACAGTGCCAGAGTGTTCCCTTTTCTCCACATCCTCTCCAGCATTTATTGTTTCTATCAATTTACATTCTCACCAACAGTGCCAGAGTGTTCCCTTTCCTCCACATTCTCTCCAGCATTTATTGTTTATTTATTATTTGTCCATTTCTTCCAAGTTGTTTCTATTGTTTCAATTTACATTCTCACCAACAGTGCCAGAGTGTTCCCTTTTCTCCACATCCTCTCCAGCATTTATTGTTTCTACCATTTATGGTAGTTCTATTTTCAGTTTTTTAAGGAACCTCCATACTGTTCTCCATAGTGGCTGTATCAATTTACATTCTCACCAACAGTGCCAGAGTGTTCCCTTTTCTCCACATCCTCTCCAGCATTTATTGTTTCTAGATTTTTTGATGATGGCCATTCTGACAGGTGTGAGATGATATCTCATTGTAGTTTTGATTTGCATTTCTCTAATGATTAATGATGTTGAGCATTCTTTCATGTGTTTGTTAGCAATCTGTATATCTTTTTTGGAGAAATGTCTATTTAGGTCTTCTGCCCATTTTTGGATTGGGTTGTTTTTTTTTTTTTTTGATATTGAGCTGCATGAGCTGCTTGTAAATCTTGGAGATTAATCCTTTGTCAGTTGCTTCATTTGCAAATATTTTCTCGCATTCTGAGGGCTGTCTTTTGGTCTTGTTTATGGTTTCCTTTGCTGTGCAAAAGCTTTGAACTTTCATTAGGTCCCATTTGTTTATTTTTGTTTTTATTTCAATTTCTCTAGGAGCTGGGTCAAAAAGGATCTTGCTGTGATTTATGTCATACAGTGTTCTGCCTATGTTTTCCTCTAAGAGTTTGACAGTGTCTGACCTTACATCTGGTCTTTAATCCATTTTGAGTTTATTTTTGTGTATAGTGTTAGGGAGTGTTCTAATTTCATACTTTTACATGTACCTGTCCAGTTTTCCCAACACCACTTATTGAAGAGGCTGTCTTTTCTCCACTGTATATGCTTGCCTCCTTTATCAAAGATAAGGTGACCATATGTGTGTGGGTTTATCTCTGGGCTTTCTATCCTGTTCCATTGATCTATATTTCTGTTTTTGTGCCAGTACCAAACTGTCTTGATTACTGTAGCTTTGTAGTATAGTCTGAAGTCAGGGAGACTGATTCCTCCAACTCCATTTTTCGTTCTCAAGATTGCTTTGGCTATTCGGGGTCTTTTGTGTTTCCATACAAATTGTGAAATTTTTTGTTCTAGTTCTGTGAAAAATGCCATTGGTAGTTTGATAGGGATTGCATTGAATCTGTAGATTGCTTTGTGTAGTAGAGTCATTTTCACAATGTTGATTCTTCCCATCCAAGAATATGGTGTATCTCTCCATCTATTTGTATCATCTTTAATTTCTTTCATCAGTGTCTTATAATTTTCTGCATACAGGTCTTTGGTCTCCTTAGGTAGGTTTATTCCTAGATATTTTTTTCTTTTTGTTGCAATGGTAAACGGGAGTGTTTTCTTAATTTCACTTTCAGATTTTTCATCATTAGTGTATAGGAATGCAAGAGATTTCTGTGCATTAATTTTGTATCCTGCTACTTTACCAAATTCATTGATTAGCTCTAGTAGTTTTCTGGTAGCATCTTTAGGATTCTCTATGTATAGTATCGTGTCATCTGCAAACAGTGACAGCTTTACTTCTTCTTTTCTGATTTGGATTCCTTTTATTTCTTTTTCTTCTCTGATTGCTGTGGCTAAAACTTCCAAAACTATGTTGAATAATAGTGGTGAGAGTGGGCAACCTTGTCTTGTTCCTGATCTTAGTGGAAATGGTTCCAGTTTTTCACCATTGAGGACGATGTTGGCTGTGGGTTTGTCATATACAGCCTTTATTATATTGAGGAAAGTTCCCTCTATGCCTACTTTCTGCAGGGCTTTTATCATAAATGGGTGTTGAATTTTGTCGAAAGCTTTCTCTGCATCTATTGAGATGATCATATGGTTTTTCTCCTTCAATTTGTTAATATGGTGTATCACGTTGATTGATTCGCGTATATTGAAGAATCCTTGCATTCCTGGAATAAACCTCACTTGATCATGGTGTATGATCCTTTTAATGTGCTGTTGGATTCTGTTTGCTAGTATTTTGTTGAGGATTTTTGCATCTATGTTCATCAGTGATATTGGCCTGTAGTTTTCTTTCTTTGTGACATCTTTGTCTGGTTTTGGTATCAGGGTGATGGTGGCCTTGTAGAATGAGTTGGGGAGTGTTCCTCCCTCTGCAATATTTTGGAAGAGTTTGAGAAGGATAGGTGTTAGCTCTTCTCTAAATGTTTGATAGAATTCGCCTGTGAAGCCATCTGGTCCTGGGCTTTTGTTTGTTGGAAGATTTTTAATCACAGTTTCAATTTCAGTCCTTGTGATTGGTCTGTTCATATTTTCTATTTCTTCCTGGTTCAGTCTCGGCAGGTTGTGCATTTCTACGAATTTGTCTATTTCTTCCAAGTTGTCCATTTGATTGGCATAGAGTTGCTTGTAGTAATCTCTCATGATCGTTTGTATTTCTGCAGTGTCATTTGTTACTTCTCCTTTTTCATTTTTAATTCTATTGATTTGAGTCTTCTCCCTTTTTTTCTTGAAGAGTCTGGCTAATGGTTTATCAATTTTGTTTATCTTCTCAAAGAACCAGCTTTTAGTTTTATTGATCTTTGCTATTGTTTCCTTCATTTCTTTTTCATTTATTTCTGATCTGATCTTTATGATTTCTTTCCCTCTGCTAACTTTGGGGTATTTTGTTCTTCTTTCTCTAATTGCTTTAGGTGCAAGGTTAGGTTGTTTATTCGAGATGTTTCCTGTTTCTTGAGGTAGGCTTGTATTGCTATAAACTTCCCTCTTAGCACTGCTTTTGCTGTGTCCCATAGGTTTTGGGTCGTCGTATCTCCATTGTCATTTGTTTCTAGGTATTTTTTGATTTCCCCTTTGATTTCTTCAGTGATCACTTCGTTATTAAGTAGTGTATTGTGTAGCCTCCATGTGTTTGTATTTTTTACAGATCTTTCCCTGTAATTGATATCTAGTCTCATAGCGTTGTGGTCGGAAAAGATACTTGATACGATTTCAGTTTTCTTAAATTTACCAAGGCTTGATTTGTGACCCAAGATATGATCTATCCTGGAGAATGTTCCATGAGCACTTGAGAAAAATGTGTATTCTGTTGTTTTTGGGTGGAATGTCCTATAAATATCCATTAAGTCCATCTTGTTTAATGTATCATTTAAGGCTTGTGTTTCCTTATTTATTTTCATTTTGGATGATCTGTCCATTGGTGAAAGTGGGGTGTTAAAGTCCCCTACTATGATTGCGTTACTGTTGATTTCCCCTTTTATGGCTGTTAGTATTAGCCTTATGTATTGAGGTGCTCCTATGTTGGGTGCACAAATATTTACAATTGTTATATCTTCTTCTTGAATCAATCCCTTGATCATTATATAGTGTCCTTCTTTGTCTCTTGTAATAGTTTTTATTTTAAAGTCTATTTTGTCTGATATGAGAATTGCTACTTCAACTTTCTTTTGATATCCATTTGCATGGAATATCTTTTTCCATCCCCTCACTTTCAGTCTGTATGTGTCCCTAGGTCTGAAGTGGGTCTCTTGTAGACAGCATATATATGGGTCTTGCTTTTGTATCCATTCAGCCAGTGTGTGTGTTTTGGTGGGAGCATTTAATCCATTTACATTTAAGGTAATTATCAATATGCATGTTCCTATTCCCATTTTCTTAAATGTTTTGGGTTTGTTGTTGTAGGTGTTTTCCTTCTCTTGTGTTTCTTGCCTAGAGAAGTTCCTTTAGCATTTGGTGTAAAGCTGGTTTGGTGGTGCTGAACTCTCTCAGCTTTTGCTTGTCTGTAAAGGTTTTAATTTCTCCATCAAATCTGAATGAGGTCCTTGCTGTGTAGAGTAATCTTGGCTGTAAGTTTTTCTCCTTCATCACTTTAAATATGTTCTGCCACTCCCTTCTGGCTTGCAGAGTTTCTGCTGAAAGAACAGCTGTTAACCTTATGGGGATTCCCTTGTGTGTTATTTGTTGTTTTTCCCGTGCTGCTTTTAATATGTTTTCTTTATATTTAATTTTTGATAGTTTGATTAATATGTGTCTTGGTGTCTTTCTCCTTGGATTTATCCTGTATGGGACTCTCTGTGCTTCCAAGACTTGATTAACTATTTCCTTTTCCATATTAGGGAAGTTTTCAACTATAATCTCTTCAAGTATTTTTTCAGTCTCTTTCTTTTGCTCCTCTTCTTCTGGGACCCCCTATAATTCGAATGTTGGTGTGTTTAAAGTTGTCTCAGAGGTCTCTGAGACTGTCCTCAGTTGTTTTCATTCTTTTTTTTTTTAATTCTGCTCTGCAGTAGTTATTTCCACTATTTTATCTTCCAGGTCACTTATCCGTTCTCTGCCTCAGTTATTCTGCTATTGATCCCATCTAGAGTATTTTTAATTTCATTTATTGTGTTTTTCATCGGTGCTTGGTTCCTCTTTAGTTCTTCTAGGTCCTTGTTAAATGTTTCTTGCATTTTGTCTATTCTATTTCCAAGATTTTGGATCATCTTTACTATCATTATTCTGAATTCTTTTTCAGGTAGACTGCCTATTTCCTCTTCATTTGTTAGGTCTGGTGTGTTTTTACCTTGCTCCTTCATGTGCTGTGTGTTTTTCTGTCTTCTCATTTTGCTTATCTTACTGTGTTTGGGGTCTCATTTTTGCAGGCTGCAGGTTCGTAGTTCCTGTTGTTTTGGGTATCTGTCCCAAGTGGCTAAGGTTGGTTCAGTGGGTTGTGTAGGCTTCCTGGTGGAGGGGACTAGTGCCTGTGTTCTGGTGGATGAGGCTGGATCTTGTCTTTCTGGTGGGCAGGTCCACATCTGGTGGTGTGTTTTGGGGTGTCTGTGGCCTTACTATGATTTCAGGCAGCCTCTCTGCTAATGGATGGGGCTGTGTTCCTGTCTTGCTAGTTGTTTGGCATAGGGTGTCCAGCACTATAGCTTGCTGGTCATTGAATGAAGCTGGGTCTTGGTGTTGAGATGGAGATCTCTGGGAGATTTTCATCGTTTGGTACTACATGGAGCTGGGAGGTCTCTTGTGGACCAGTGTCCTGAAGTTGGCTTTCCCACTTCAAAGGCACAGACCTGATACCTCGCTGGAGCACCGAGAGCCTTTCATCCACACGGCTCAGAATAAAAGGGAGAAAAAATAGAAAGAAAAAAAAAAAAGAAAGAGGAGAAAATAAAATAAAGTAAGATAAAATAAAATAAAGTTATTAAAATAAAAATTAAAAAATAATTATTAAGAAAAAAGAAAAAAAATTTTTTAAAGTAAAACAAAACAAAACAAAAAAAAACGGACGGACAGAACCCTAGGACAAACAGTGAAAGCAAAGCTATACAGACAAAATCTCACACAGAAGCATACACATACATACTCACAAAAAGAGGAAAAGGGGAAAAAATAATATATCTTACTCCCAAAGTCCACCTCCACAATCTGGGATGATTCGTTGTCTATTCAGGTATTCCACAGATGCAGGTACATCATGTTGTTTGTGGAACTTTAATCTGCTGCTTCTGAAGCTGCTGGGGGAAATTTCCCTTTCTCTTCTTTGTTCTCACAGCTCCGGGGTTTCAGCTTTGGATTTGGACCCGCCTCTGCATGTAGGTCGCCTGATGGCGTCTGTTCTTCCTCAGACAGGACGGGGTTAAAGGAGCAGCTGCTTCGGGGGCTCTGACTCACTCAGGCCGGGGGGAGGGAGGGGTACGCATGCGGGGCGAGCCTGTGGTGCAGAGGCCTGCGTGACGTTGCAGCAGCCTGAGGCGCGCCGTGCTTTCTCCCGGGGAAGTTGTCCCTGGATCACGGGACCCTGGCAGTGGCGGGCTGCACAGGCTGCTGGGAGGGGTGGTGTGGATAGTGACCTGTGCTCACACACAGGCTTCTTGGTGGCGGCAGCAGCAGCCTTAGCATTTCGTGCCCATCTCTGGGGTCCACATTGACAGCCGCGGCTCACGCCCGTCTCTGGAGCTCGTTTAGGCGGCGCTCTGAATCCCCTCTCCTCGCGCACCAGGAAACAAAGAGGCAAGAAAAAGTCTCTTGCCTGTTCGGCAGCTCCAGACCTTTTCCCAGACTCCCTCCTGGCTAGCCATGGTGCACTAGCCCCTTCAGGCTGTGTTCACGCCGCCAACCCCAGTCCTCTCCCTGCGATCCGACCAAAGCCCCTGCCTCAGCTCTCAGCCCCCGTCCGCCCCAGTGGGTGAGCCGACAAGCCTCTCGGGCTGGTTAGTGCTGGTTGGCACCCCTCCTCTGTGCGGGAATCTCTCCGCTTTGCCCTCCACACCCCTGTTGCTGCGCTCTCCTTCGTGGCTCCGAAGCTTCCCCCCTCTGCCACTCGCAGTCTCCGCCCACGAAGGGGCTTCCTAGTGTGTGGAAACCTTTCCTCCTTCACAGCTCCCTCCCACTGGTGCAGGTCCCATCCCTATTCTTTTGTCTCTGTTGTTTCTTTTTTCTTTTGCCCTACCCAGGTACGTGGGGAGTTTCTTGCCTTTTGGGAGGTCTAAAGTCTTCTGCAAGCGTTCAGTGGGTGTTCTATAGGAGCAGTTCCACGTGTAGATGTATTTCTGATGTATCTGTGGGGAGGAAGGTGATCTCCGTGTCTTACTCTTCCACCATCTTCTCTTGAGTCGGTATTTTTTGTTAATTACAATTTCAATTTGTTCATTGTTAGTATAGTAGAAATATAATTGATTTTTTGTATTTGCTCTTTTTTTCCTGTAACAATGCTAAACATTTATTAGTTTTGATTACTTTTCTGTAGATTCCTTGGGACTTCCTACATAGACAATCAGGTAGTCTGCAAATACAAAGAATTTTACTTCTTTTATAATCTAGATGCCTTTTTCTTGCCTCATCACACTGGCTGGATTCTCCACTACAGCTTTGAATAGAAGTGGTGAGAATAAACATCCCTTCTTGTTCATGGTGTTAGAACAAAAGTATTTAGTCTTTCACCATTATGTATGATGTTAGTGGTAGGTATTTATAGATGCCTTTTATTGGGGTGAGGAGATTCTCTTCTCTTCCTAATTTTCTGAGAGTTTTAAAAAAAATCAGGAATGGATGTTGGATTTTATCAAATGTGTTTGTTGTGTCTACTGAGATAATCATATGGTTTTTCTTTTTTAGTGTGTTATGTGGTCAATTACATTGATTTTTGCTTGCTGGGATTTTGATTGGTATTTTATTAAATATTGAAAAAAGAAGGGTTAATATCTTTC
This sequence comes from Balaenoptera borealis, assembly GCF_965194805.1. NCBI lineage: Eukaryota > Metazoa > Chordata > Mammalia > Artiodactyla > Balaenopteridae > Balaenoptera > Balaenoptera borealis. The sequence continues at coordinate 64,393,696 of NC_138869.1, read as the reverse complement.
CAATAAAGATTTCTCCAATTTATAAATCTTGATAATATTTTGTAGTTTTCTGTGTAGAGGTCTGACACATCTTTCATCCTCTCCCTCCCTCCCTCTTCTCTCTCTCTCTCTTTCTTTTTTCTTTGGAACTCTTTAAGAGTAGATCATCTACATACTTGTTGTAAAATATGTCCACATGTTTTTGACACTCCTTCCATCAAAGGTAGTTTCAAGCCCCCTTCTCTTGAATCTGGGCTGGTCTTAGTGACTTGGTTGTAACAATGGAATGCAGCAGTACTGATGCTGTGTGGCTTTTCAGGCTAGGTCAGATAAAGCCAGATCTCATCATGGACATTCTCTTAAATTTTGACATTATATTATCTTTAGTGATTCAGCCTTTACCGTGGTGCCTGGCACTAGACTCTATAAATATACGTAAAATAATTTTAAAAATGGTGACTTGTTCTACCTCTAAGGACTTGACAAAGCTGGAAGTGGTGGGATGGGGATGGGAGTAGGTGGGAAAGAGGAAGTGGAAGCAAACCTCGTGAAGGAAATATTTTTATTATAATTCTACACATGGGAAAACTAAGACCTAGAGAGGTTAAGTTACTTGCCCATGTAAAGGTAGTCCGAAAAGTGAAGCCCCCAGGCCATCCCTGGGTATGGCCAGTGTTCTTGGTCCTTCCTCACTATGCCTCACCAAGGAGTATAGGATTAATATGTCATATCTTCCTGGAGGACTTTTTATTTAAAAGTATTTTAAATATTAAAATATACATGATATATTGCGGAGTATAACAGATAACTTGCCATCTTTTAAAAAGATAAAACAGGAGAATTCAAAGAAAAATCATTCTTGCAGCAGCTTATTTTGGACTATAACTCCAAAATCATCAAGTTACCTCTTCTCTTTTGGAAGGAATTTTTAAGATACTTCTGATCCAGGGAAACAATGAAGTGTTTTGTGCCATGATTTGCAGGGAACTGATTACACAATTCTAAAAATTACTGACACTCTTTTGTTTGTCAGTACATGCCAAACACTGTGCTTATCATTTTTCCTCATTTGTACTTACTGCATTCCTGAAAAGTAGGCAATATTACATCCTATTTTAGGTGACGCACCTGAGTCTTAGGCTAAACAATTTGCCTACATTTTCACAGAGAGAGCAGGGATTCAACATCAGGTCTGTCTCCAAGGACTGTGCTCTTAACCCCTAAAATTGTTTAACCAAAGGATTTCTTGAACTGGAGCTCCCTGTATGATGCTTAGGGGTGGGAATATTAGTTGCAGATATGGACAATACTTTATTAGCTCAAAGAGAGCCTAATTCTGCATTCCAACATGGTTGACAGTGGGACCATTCTGTGCAAGTTGGATCTCTGATCTCCCTGGGGAGAACTCGTCTTTGCTTCAGAATGCAGTTCTCAGCTTCTCTCTGATTGACCAGCCAGTTTTCAGTGAGGTCTCATACCTGGGTGCACATCTGCTCAGCCATCTGTAGTGTAAGATGTCAATCATTCTTACCTCAGGGACAGCATGTGATTTTAGTTTTGGAAAATTATGGTCCTGCAGAAGGATAAAGCAGGATACCAGTGGTAAAGATATTTTAACAACACGTCTTACTTTAGATGAATTCCTGTGTATATGGATTGTAAACTTAGAATTTTAAAGTACACGAATAATCTCCTAGCCTCTGAAAGCAGTTTATTTCATGCCTACTGGCTCGCTGGTTTGTATGTTCTCCTTCATAGGACAGACTGTATTATCAGGACCTGAAACTTGTACATGTACCACTCCCTCATGGCCTCGCCTATGACCAAACCAATTTGCTTCCAACAACTTTATCTCCCATATAAGTCCAACAAACACAGACTGACTTTTCAGATTTATTTGTGTCCTACATCACAAATGTTGAGGGACAGTGTCCATAGTGAGGTTTTATTTTTTTATTTTTTAACATTTTGCGAGGTTTTATTTTAACATCTTGTGATGACTCTCATAGCTGAGGGGACTCGACAAGGTCAGGAGACCTAGGGCTACTTCTTGTTCCAGATTTGCAGTTTGGGCTCATTTGGATGTATTTTCATTATTTCCTGCTACCTCTGTAGACAGAATTCACAGCCTGTGGTTATATAAATGGAAACTACGTCTGGTGACATGATGTGACCTTCCTCCTCACACCTGGCCCTTCTTTCCCAGTCTCAATGAATGGGGCTGTCATCTGCCCAGTGGCTCATGCCAGAAACCTAGGAGCTATCCTGGTACCTTCTGCTCCCCTTGGCTGTATTCAATCCATCACCATGTCCTTCTCTTTAGCTCTTTAGGCCTTCCATGGCCTCCCTGGCACCCTCTTGGTCCCCACTCCCATCAGCATTTTCCACACTGTAGCCAGAGTGATATTCTCAAAAGTTATCTATGAATGTATTGGTTCATCTCATAAATATGTTTTTAGTGCCTACTGTGTGTAAGGAATACAGTGGGGAGTAAGATAAAGCTCTTCCCTCATGAAAGTGCACAACGAATTGTGTTGGGCTCCCAGCTCCTCCTCCTCCACTCCCCACCACCTCATATTAAAACACTTCCACAGATTTCTAGTTGTTCTTAGGTGAAAACCCAATGTCTTTCCAATGGATTTCATAACCAGGTCCCCATTCCTCTGGCCTCACCTTTTGTCAACATCCACTTTGCTCTAACCACACAGCCTTGTCTCTGTTCCTTAATTATGCCACCCGCCTGCCACTTCTGGGCCTTTGCACGTGCTGTGCTTCTTGCCCAGAATACTTTCAGCCTCTGCTACTCATCATCAGCCCTTAGGTCTTAGTTCAAATGTCTCTTCCAAAGGGAAGTCTTCCCAGATCCACCAGGCTAGACCACATCCTTGAATACTATGCTTTCATGGTAACATAAAAACCTATTTTGTGGCAGTCATCACAGTTATTCTTGGGATTAGTTGATTTGTACTTGACCCTCACAAGTCTTTAAGCTTCGTGAAATTTTTTAAAATTGAAGTATTGTTGATTTACAATGTTGTGTTAGCTTTTGGTGTACAGCAAAGTGATTCAGTTATATATATATATATATATATATATATATATATATATATATATATTCTTTTTCAGATTCTTTTCCCATATAGGTTATTACAAAATATTGAGTATAGTTCCTTGCGCTAAATAGTAGGTCCTCATTGGTTATCTATTTTATATACAATAGTGTGTATATGTTAATCCCAAACTCCTAATTTATTCCTCCCCCCCTTTCCCCTTTGGTAACCACAAGTTTGTTTTCTACATCTGTGAGTTGGTTTCTGTTTTGTACATAAGTTTTTGGCTCACCTATTTTAGCCCCAGAGGTCAGTATACATCATGGGTAATAAGTGTTCAAAATGATATTTTAAAAAATATATCATCATTTGAACAAATGGACAGACTGCACCTTATAGAGTGGGTCTCCACTTGCTAAACCAGTCTTGTGTTGGCCACATATACTGATGGTGTGTGAGAGCACAGGCTCTTGCAATGCATATACCTAAGAAGCCAATCCATTTTCTCTAATTATTAGCAAGTTATTCACCCTCTGGGGGACTCAGTTTTGGCACCAATATCATAGGGTTGTTACAAGGATTAAATGGAACAATGACAAAAACCACTCAGCATAGTGACTGGAATGTGGTAAGCAGTCAATAAGTGATAGTCAAAATGATAACAATAAATCATTATCACTTAACATGGCTTCTGCCTACATGCTTAAGTAGCAGCCATGGCCTTTACTGTTGTCAGTGAGTTATACGTGAACGAAGCATCTCTTGGGGGAGAAAGCCTTCAGAAATCTCGTGTCATCCTTCTTAGTATTTTGGACTCCACTTCCATGCAGGAGGATTTTCTCCTTAGCCCTAACCCTAACCCTAACTACTGTTATCCCTCAATGTCCGTTTCCTCCTTCTGTTGTAATAAAAGAACTTTTAAGGACCCACACTGCCCAGAAGAAAGTCCACATTTACTAGTCTTCTTTGCACCTGGGTGTGTCCATTTGACAAAGTTCTGGCCAATGGGATAATGATTGTGACAGTTCTAGGAACGTTCCCCAAGAGACAGCTGGTGTATATCCCTATCCTTCTTATTATTCTCCCTTTCTGGTTGGAATGCTGGGATGATGGCTGGACCAAGAGCTGCCGTCTGTGACTATAATGTGCTTCTGGGCATGGAGACCATGCAAAGCAGGGCTGCAGGGCAGAGCCTGGATTCCCAGGGCCTTTGAGGTTAAAGACTTGTTCTGTGGAGCAGATCCACCACACAACTCTGGATTCTCTCCCTCCCAAGTTTTAAATTAGAGAGAAACAAACTTCTGTTTTGCTCAATTCACTGTCATAGAAAGTTTTATCCACAGCCCAAACTGAATCTTAGTCAACACAGTTCTGTACATGGAAGGAACAAGAGTGTCCTTGCCTTCTTCTCAGCCCTGTAAAGTACTGATTCTGACTTCTGTTTTCCTCTGAGACTCCTGAGCACAATGCAATGACCAGGCTTCGGCTTTGTAGAGGCCACAAGTCTTTCTATGCCTTTCCACACCAGGTCCACGTCAGAGTCCCAGTACATCATCTGGCTTGTTCACTCATTCGTTCAGACCTCAAATATTTTTCCATTATGCACTATGGAGCAGGCACTGTCCTAGGTACTTGGGGTTCATCAGTAGGTTAAGCAGCTGAACTGGGCTGTATTTGAATTGATTTCTCTTGTTTAAGTCCTGGTCTGCTCCTGATGACCTTGTGCAGAATGTCCACAGAAGAGGACCTAACTTCCTCTTGCTTAGCCCTGGCCACTCCACGCCAGCACAAAAGAGGCCATGCTTATCACAACATCTTGGCACCCAGGGTCAGTCTAGGTAGCCTGGTGTTCCTTTTCATTTTAATGGAGCCAAACTTTCTCCCTTTTTAATGCCCTGAATTGTTGTTTATCTAGTGACTCAGATTCAAGTGGGGCTGCACAAGAGTCTCAAATATTTCTTTATGTTTTCTTTTCTAATTCAAGCAGATAGTACACTTTGTTTTTCCTTGCCTCGGAAAAGTTAGTTTCAGAGGACTCCGGTTCTGTTTTTCAAAAGCGTAAACTATTGCATGGGACAGGTTTGCCAGAGGAAGAAATGTTGTAAGAATACCCTCTGCTTTGATCATACTCAAGATTTGGCAAGACTCAGGGAGACTGCCTCGTGGAGCACCCCGGAGGCTGTGTCCAGGCCCTCCCTTTCCTCAAGTGGCCTGAAAGCAGCAGACCAGGGAACCTGATAGGACCACACAGGTAGGTGCAGGGTAATTTAGAAGTGACCCCTGTGGAGGGATGTCCAGTGACAGGCGGCATCCCCAGTGCTGGGCGCCGTTGTGATCGTAGGATTCATGGTGTTAGAGCATGTGCACAGGGAAAGCCCCAAGAAAGAACCTGTCAGGATGGAAGCTTGCCATTGAAATGAAGGTGGACTATAGAAAATCAAAGCATGTGTTATTTACTGCATGCCTGTTTGTGCCCCAGAGTAGAGGGGAGTGGAGAAGAGCTGGGCTCAAAACTGGCTCTGCTGCTCACAGGCTCTGTGACTTGTTACAAATTAGTTAATAATGCTAACTGGGCCACAGTAATCTCATCTGGACAATGGGCAGTCATGGCATTTACTTCACACCTTTGTTATAAGAATCAGATTAATTAATCTATATAGTTCTTGGCACATAGTAAGCATTCTATGTGTTAGTAGTTGTTATGATCACCTGTTTATGGAGAATATGCTTTTGTCTATTAGTTATATTCTTTTTATAGATTCTTCAATAACTCTCAGAGGAAGATACTTTGGAAAAGAAATGTAAAGCTACAGTATAAGGAAACCATTGATCACTGAAAAGCAGTAAGAACTGGAAGTAATAGTTTTTAAAGTGATTTTAAAAAACCTTAAGAAATGGTATTGAGTTCACAGAAATTTGACATTTTCTGAGAAACACTTTATGTAGAACAGTAAAAAGTACCTGTAGTAAAGAATTCTGTGTGTTGTAACATCCACTTTAATCTATGGCCAAATATTGTAGAAGCTGCTCCTTCCTCCCCCTGCAAAACAATTCAGGAAAGACATCCTCATGACCCGTCTTCTGTGGGCACCCCTGCCCTCTGGCCTTGGGGACTTTTAGTCAGAACCCGGTGTCTATGTTTGAGTAGCACAGAATAAACACCAATGAATCTTTGTGGCTTGACTGATTATTCCTAAAATCTCTAATGGTGTTGGGAGAAAACTTCAGTTATGTTCTGAATTTTGGTCCGGTGCTTACAAAGTCTAGTTCATGACTTGTAAACCCTTGTGTCCTATTTAGATCCTTAGCCCGATGCACTAGGGCAGAGCGTCTCAAACTGTAATGTGCACTTGAACCACCTGGGGCCTTGTTAAAATGCAGGTTCTGATGCAGTTCGACTGGGTGGCCAAGATTCTGCATTTTAGACAAGCCCCCAGGTGATTCTCATGGTCAAGAACCACACTTTGAATAACCAGGACCTAGGTTCTGACCAGAGAAATACACCAGCAGTGTGTTGTGAGAGATGGGACCTGTTACCAAGGGAACTTATTGTTTCTCTCTTCCTGGAGAACTTAGCATTGAATATGTAACAGTGTGACGGGAATTTCTCTGGAGGCTGCACTCTGACAGTTACTACCCTCTCTGCAGCTTTATGATTAGATTATAGAGTCCTGTTGTGTGATATTCAGTTCCATAAACATTCACGTGCCCACCTGTTACCCAGCATCTTACCAGGTGAATAAATTTCAAATCAATAGATTTCCAATATTCTAACATTTTTTATTTTGCTATGAGTTCACTTATAATATTAACTGATTGAGTGGAAGGTAAAAGTACTGTCATCTGTTTCTTTTTCATTTTATTTGACATTATTCTATAGTATAGAGTAAAATATATTTTTAGGTATAAAGTATGCATGACATGTAAGAATATTGATGCATACCTGTTTGTTAGCATTGGAATTGACAGAGAAGCAAAATATCCAAAGAGGAGACTTTTGAAAGTATCAAACGGAAAATAGCATAAATGTATACAAGTATACTATAGAATTAATAATTGGGGGATATATAGCACTCACCACAAGCTACTTCTTTTGGCACCCTAAATTAGGTACATTTGTCCTCCCCTACCCTAAATTATCAAGAATCATGGAATTGCAAAGAGCTGATACAATAGAATTCCAGTTTTCACAATTCATGGGTGATACTGAGGATGGAGGGGTGTGGTGGGATAGGAATAAGGTCTTTTTCCTCCTTAGGACTTTAAAATCATGCTGGAGAGAACACACACCCATATGGAACCTCCAGTGAACAGTTCAAGATACTACAGTACAGTGGCTCTCAGACGTTGGTCAGTGTCATAATCCCCCGGGGAACGTGGTAGAAATACAAATACAGGTCCTACTGCCCTTCACCAGTTTGCCGTCTTGGCTAGCCCTCCAGGTGAGATTCTGATGCCACCAGACTGTGAACCCCAATACAGTAAGCGCTTGGGTGCTCATTCACGTGGCGGTTGAGGTTCCAGAGGAGAGATGGGGTGGGGTGGGGATGGCGGCTTCGGAAAGACACGCGGTGTGAGGAGGGGCCGGGAGTCAGGGATGGAGGCACCCGAGCTTGGACTGACGGGACTGTAGGGATTATCCGCATGAAGTGAGGAGACGAGGTGAGACGGACTGTTTAGGGCTCAGCCTGGGTGAGGCAGGGAGACGAGAGAAGCCCAGCTTGGTGGGAAAGTAAGAACAGACTGAAATGTCTGGGGTGGGGGGGAGGTGCGAGGTCAGAGGCTCGGACTTCCTCCTGGGTGATGTGGAGTTACTGAAATCTTTAAGCAGAGGAATGGCACGATCCCATTTGCAAGTTAGAAGGGTTGCTGCGTAGTTTTGTGGCTAGAAAGAGGGGGCTGGGTGAAAATGCTGTGGATACTGCGTGGGCAAGAAAGGATGAAATCCTGAACCAAGGCTGTGAGCGTGGAGAGGAGGTGTCAGGAGATTAAAACGCGTCCACGTAGTATGACCAGAAAGTCAACAGAGCTGGATCAGAGCCTTTTCTTGTTAACAATTAGCTGTGTGGCCTTGGGCAAGTTACTGAGCCCCTCTGAAGCTGTTTCTTCATATTGAGAACGGCAATCACCACTACATTCCTAGATGTAGGAAATCATGGGACAACGTGCGTAAAAGACCAACGCAGTGTCCAGCAAGGAGGATGGTATCTATTATTATTAGAAAAAACACAACTGGGGTTCCTTGATGGGAAAGGGGCATAAATGAGACAGAAGTGGTTCAACTTCTTGCTTTTCTTCTTTGATGTGGTCTCAACTGGGTCGGCTCCTGGCCCTGTGATGTCAATCTTCATAGCCTTCTGATGAGCAGTTAGGAGATTTTCAAGTTTTTAAATTTAAGTCCTAAATTGGCTTCCTAGACCTGATCTCTGATTTGAGCTCCATTTTAAAAAGATTTATTGAGCACTTATTATATACCAAAAGCTGTGTTTTACATGTAAAATTTTGCTTAATCCTAATTATACAATATGTATCTCATTTTATTCCCATCATAAACTACCTGCTTTTTCTAGCTGTTTAATTGTGTGTATCTGTCCAACAAGTATAGAAAATCTTTTAGAGCTCTGAGGAAATTTTCCTCACCTGGAGCCTAATTTTCTGGCCAAATGTTTGCTGATCTTCTTATAACTTAACCTGATTCTAAATCAGAGGAAATAAGAGAGAGATGAAGGAACAGAGGTGGAAAGTATATTTAGTTTCTATAAATGAGTCTCAGTTAAGTGCCTTATTTTATTCTTTAAAAACACAGGTATTCGAGTAACTGTGCAAACAATTCCTTTCCTTCTCCTCCCCCTTCCCAGTTTCTCTTAATACCAAAAATAAGGGATGTGCTTTAAGTATTTCATTCAAGGTTAAAGTGCTATTACATTTAAAAAATATGTCCTCTTCTCCCTGTTTACAGAAATCACAGCAGTACAGTTTTAGACAATAAAATGAATTGCAGGGATTTCAATGGATTGCAAAGCTGGAAAAAATTCATTAACATCTCCTTTATCCAGTAAAAAGCATGTTTGTAGTCACTGGAGAATTTAAGGGTAAAGAAAAAACTTTGAGGGTAAGCCTATTGATTTTTGCTTAATGATACAAGAAAAATGAGGTAGAATGACAAGTTCAAATTTCTCCTGTAATTTTGAAGGGATTAAAAGAATCATACCAGCACAATGTTGAAACATATCCAGTAGCTGTTATTGATTGCAAGATGCAAACACAAATCAAAACTATTATAAAATATGATTATTCCCTGACAATTTTTTCACACATGTTAAACAACAAACAAACAATATTTCACTTAGCCTGGAAAGATTTGTTTTAAAGCAGCTGTTGGCCTTGCTATAGTAACTCTTGCTTTTTCCCAGTGTTCTAGATGGATTATTGCTTTTATAAAACTGAAAAATATATGATTTGTGCATTAGTCAGGTTTAGGCAGAAACATGTACAACCAGGTTTCAGGGCCAAGTTTTTATTCCAACAGAAGTCTAAGAGATGATCGCTGAAGGCTTTGTATTGTTTTTCTATGAAATTGAGTTTTTATGAAGGATGTTTTTATTTGATGGAACATGCAAGCTTTTGGGGAGTTATGTGGTACAAAAAGAGAGATCGTGATATGAGATACTAACCCAAAAATGCACATGCAGAACTGATTTAGGAAGTCAGTGGAGAACGTAAGCAAACATAATCATGCGTTCTGTATCAGTTTAATATAAAGAAAGATTAATGTTTTGTCCATCTACAATGCTGTCAATTTGGTCTATTCAGTGTTTAGAATTTAAAAGAAGCAAGAAAAAGAAAACCTAAGGAGTTCAATGAAAACAATAAGTTAATCCAAGTCTTTGACCAACTTTTTAAAATAAGCTGTCAAATTAAAATAATCAACTTGGTTGCAATATGTTGACAGAATTGAAATAAAGTCTTCAAGTTTCTATAATGAGAAAACTAGATTAAATATGCCAGTTCTCTATTTTTTCTTTACCCACACATCTCCCACTGACTGTGTTAACTGCTAAGCTGACTTTTCTGTTATCTATAAAACGATGATGAAACTTTACATATTTGCTTCTCTTGAGTAAGTCACTTATTGTTGATCAAATTTGGACTACTATTTAGTGTTTTCCTAATCCAAACTCTCTTGTTTGGAATTTAGACCTTTTATTACCTAATTAGACAAATAGTGGAGTTTTCCTTTATTCTCATATTTCAATTTCATAATTATTTTCATTATGGGATTTCCACATAGTCACAAAAGCATAGAGAAAAGTATAACATATTCCATGTGCTTTTCACTCAGCTTCAATAATTATTGAATTATTCCCATTCTGTTTTATCTCTATCTCTTCATTTCTCCATCCCTCCCACTTGTCATTGGACATTTTAAAGCATTTTAGGGGTCAATAATTGTGTATGTTCTCTTAAAAAGAAATTGTCCACTATTTTAGTTCCATCTTATTTGCATTCCCTCATGTTAGTTATTGTTATTGTTTGCACAGAAATACATCAACCAGTTTTATTACTCTTCTCTGCATTTTGCACCCTGTTCATTCATTTTGGCTTTTGTTCCCATCTTCCTAAACTACATTTTTTAGTAGTTCTTTCAGCAAAAGTGAGCGGTTGTGACTCTGTGAATTCTCTGAGTCTTCATCTCAATTTTGTGTGTGTGCTCCCTGTTGAACAATATTTATCTGAAAATAAAATACTTGGCTGACAGTTATTTTTCATAACATTTTAAAGTTATTTCCCCATTGCCTTCCAAATTCTATGGTTCCTTTTGTGAAATCAGCTATCAATCTAGTTGCTGTTGTATCTTTCATATTCTGTCAATTCCCTGCGATGTGTATGGCTGTGGATTTTTAGCTGGTTTATCTTGAGCTTCTTGAATCTGAGAATTCATAGATGCAATCAATTTGGAAAAATTCTTAGCTCTTACCTCTTTAAATATTGCCTCTCTCCCATTCTTTCAATCCTCTTTTTCTGGAAGCTCCTGTTTAAAAAATATTGAACTTTCTTAGTTGGTTTTTCATGATTTTTAACTTGTCTTTTATGATTTCCATCTCTGGGCTGCAGTAATTTTTTTCAGATCTATCTTCCAGGTCTCTAATTTTCTTTTCAACTATAGACTTTATTTAGTGAAGCGCCATTTGATTGTTACCAGAACGTTACTTATTACCTATTTATTTTCACAGTTTTACCCTCTGCGGCAGGGCAGTTAATTTCTTGTCTTATCATCATCTTCATCGTGCTGTTTTCACATTCTCTGTCAGGTTGTCTTTTAGTGACTGCATGGTCTTCCAGCTGTAACCTCTTGTTTTTGTTTTTTGACTCCCACGGTGGGTTTGTCCTCAAGTGATTGTGACTCAGTTTAGGGGATATTTATTTGTTGCTTTTGTTTTGTGGTGGAACTCTCCCCTGGAAGCCTGGAATGCGGGAGAATTCCTCCAGAGCAGTCTTGCATTTCCATTTATTATGTGATCTGGGGGCAGCACTGATCCAAGGCTGACTTTTGTGGTAATTTCTCAGTTTAGAGGTCCCAGACCACAAAAGTAGAAGCAATTAAGATTACAAACCTGTGTGGGCTTCCCTGGTGGTGCAGTGGTTGAGAATCTGCCTGCCAATGCAGGGGACACGGGTTCGAGCCCTGGTCTGGGAAGATCCCACATGTCGCGGAGTAACTAGGCCCGTGAGCCACAACTACTGAGCCTGCGTGTCCAGAGCCTGTGCTCCCAACAAGAGAGGCTGCGATAGTGAGAGGCCCGTGCACCACGATGAAGAGTGGCCCCTGCTTGCCACAACTAGAGAAAGCCTTTGCACAGAAACGAAGACCTAACACAGCCAAAAATAAATAAATAAATAAATTAAAAAAAAAAAAAGTTTACAAACCTGTGTGATTTACAAATCTGGAGTTTAAATTTCTCAGGGGATACTTTTGTTTCCTTTTTTCTTATCTTGAATTCAGAGTTAGACAAGTTTCCCTGTTGTCTTACAATGTAGATTTAAAATAAATGAATGCCTAGAATTCCTAGGCTGTCAAACATTCTACAGAAGAAATTTATGTTTATTGGAGTGAATGTGGAAAATCTAGAAAATACACAAAGAAGAAAACAAGAATTATCTGTTACCTTACCACCAGCTGACCACTTTAACATTTTCATGTTCTTAAAGTTCTATTTTTTGTATACATTTATATATTTTTTCAAAAAATAAAACTAGATCATATATTGCACTTTATTTTATAAACATTTTCACTTAAAAATAATATGCTATAATACTTCTTCTTGTCTCTAAGTATTTTTCTACAGCAGGTTTTCAACTAGAGTGATTTTGCTCTGCTAGGGGACATTTGACAATGTCTGGGGACAGTTTTGATTGTCATGAACAGGGAGTCCTGCTGGCATCGAATGGGTAGAGGCCAGGGATGCTGCTAAACATTTTACAATGTGCAGGACAGACACTCCCCAACCCCCACTAAAGAATTATGCGACCCAAAATGTCAGTGGTGTTGAGGTTAAAGAAACTTCTACAACATCATTTTAATGGGTGCTAATAAGATTGTCCTTTTTTAAATTTAACTTTTAAATTGAAGTATAGTTGATTTACAATGTTGTTAGTTTCTCATGTACTGCAAAGTGATTGTTATACGTAAATATATATATTATTTTTCAGATTCCTTCCCATTATAGATTATTACAAGATATTGAATATAGTTCCCTGTGCTATACAGTAGGAAAAGATTGTCTTTTTAATTTCTTTTATTCTGATCTTCAGAGTTCTTATTGATCAAAAACTTTTGGAGCCCTTATTGTTCGTCTTGTTACATAAGCAGTAATATATGTTGTCTTGAACTATCAATCATCTCTTTATGATACCTAACTAGTCTGTGTTCTCTCTAAGGAGCTACTTCCTTGTGCTGTGTTTGTTGATGACAAATAGGCCCTCAATTCTTGTCTGACAATAATGGTGAAGATGATTAGCAGTACAAATAATTAGAATGCAAGACCCCCTTTGTAGATCAGCAAAGTAGTGTGTTGGAACACGCTTGGACCTGTCATCAAATTCAAGCTCTGTTTCTTAATAATTTTGCGATCTGGACTTACACTTTTCTACCTTTGATTTCAATTGCAAACTGGGTATAATAATACTTAGCTTGCACATTTTTGTTAGAATTTGACAGTATGTGGGTAAAATGCCTGTTATAGTAGGAAATTAACAGTTGTTATAAAAGTGATAGAACATGTGTCTTTTTTGGGAACCATATGAGAAACATCTAGACTAAGATTGAGCTTCCAGTGGACCGGTAAAAGTCAGACATTACAGAGTCAGACTCTACGCGGGTGTAAAACAATTCCTTTGGAGTTAGCCATGCTCTTCACATAGTCAGTAGAGGGAATTGTGGTCCCTCCTTCAGTCAACTGGGACACCATTCAGGGCACTGAAGCAGTAATTGACTAGCAGCCTGAAAGCAGTAAGAGTGAGTATTACAGAGCCTCGGGTTATAGAATTTGACATTGTCAGGCAAGATATCTTTATGATAAGATCACTTAACAGAGCTGGCCTTGGGCAATATTGTGAAATAGGCAAAGTTGGTCTTTATTTCTCTCTCCACACCACTCAGCACCAGGCTTTACGGTCACCCCAGGGCAGAAGTCCTGCACTTGCTCCTGGAGAGTGTTATTCTTTGCCAGCTGTCACAGCAGAAATGCTGACACGCATTCTCTCTACTCATCAGCCAATAGAGGCCCCAGTGGTATGTGCATTTTAATAGGAGCCTTCTACAGGCGAAAAAGGCTTTAGAACTCAAAGGAATGGGTCTTTGGGGGGAATTAAAGGTAATGGGGGAAATAGTAAGAGGTGGGGAACCTTTCCAACACCTCCAAAATCATATTTAACTAAACTGTTGCTTTCTCATAAGGCTGTTTAGGCTTTTGAGGTATATGCAGAGATTCTGACGATCACTTGGAAGGAATGTAGTGTACTTGCAGGTACTGTATCTTTATTTTAATTTATTGAGCATCCCTCCTGTCTGAGATACTGTCACTTTTGCATACATTAGCACCTCAGCGAAGGCTCATATTCATTCTCTGACATAAATAATCTCACTTAGAGATGAGGTGGAGGAGGTTGAATGAATATATCACAGGAGTTGCGAAGGAACACATTTTTGTACAATTCATAGGAGAAGAGTCACCAGGGGTTCCCTACTGGTCCTGAAAAATGCCAATGTCATTTCTGGGGTAGATCTTTGTGATGAACTAGGAATTTAGGACTTCTGTACCAAGGGATTCTGCCAAGATAAACAGCCTGGTGGTGGGGGAGTAGTCATGGTGGATCATTTCATGTATTTCCTTTCATCTCTATTGCTGGCTGTGGCTAGTCTAGTTCTGAAAAGGATGGGTTGTAAATACATGTATGTGTGTAGGCACATGCACCGGTGGATGTGTGTATGGGCATGTGTGGATAGATATACAAATTTTTGATTTGGTTTTCGGAGCATCCTGCCAATTGACCATATTGAGTTTCACAATGTCCCAAGTAGTTTTAGAAATGGTTGGTATTGCCTAAGTGTACAAAGCATTTGGTCCATTTTTAAAAATCAACTGTAACTCTGCAGTTGGTGTTCTTCCACTGCTTTCCCTTCCACTTGGTGAGGTTCAGGACATTCTACCCCCAAATATGGCACCTTGTCATATTGAATATTTAAAGCTACAGGAGTTTGAGAAAATAGCAGATGCAGGAAGGTTACTCTGTCCTTCTCTCCTGAAACAGGTCATAAGCCCTCATGTGAGAGGTGCTCTCCCTACAGCTGGAGGAAAGGAGCATCCTTATATCAGAAGAGTCTCAACAACCAGGCTTTGCTAAGTTTCCCCTGTGTATTGCACTTACCTCACACTCCTTAACCTGCTTCATTCTTCCAAGACTGCCTCCTCTTCATCAAACCCCACATAAAATTATCAGGTCTAACTGTTTCTCCAGGTCTTCATTTCCTTAGGAAACCTCTTGTATCATGTAAAACTTATATTGCATAAATCTGTGTGTTTTTCTCCTGTGAATCTGTCTTTTCTAGTTTAATTTTCAAAATCAGTGGCCCTAAGAGAGTCAAAGAGAACTTTTTCTCCCCTGCACACTTGGTAAATTTTGTTAGATATGCAGGGACTCCTCTGATGGACTTGGAAGAGACTTCTAGATGGGTACCTGGGCACCCATTTCTGCTGGCCACACCCTGCCTCATTCTACTTATATATGGAGAAACAGCAAGAGCTTTGGGTCATAGCATAGAGTTTTAACATTGCAACATACTGACCATGGGACCTTTCAGATTCCCATCTGTAAAATGGGGAGCATAATATCTACCTCTCAGTAATGCTGGGGAATTGGAAATCATATGGTTAAAGCACATAAAACAGTACCTGGCACATAGTAAGAGCTTGGAAAAAGGCTTATATTTGTTTGTGTATTGATCTTAAGAATAAACTACTACATGTTGAAAGCATGGAGCATACTGTCTTGCATATAGTGCTCCAAAATTATTTTTGTGGACAGGCATGAATATTGTATGTTAGTCATTTTCTGTGTATGGCATACATTCTTTCATGGCATATGACAGAGAGCTGTGGATAGTTGGCCTTAAAGAAGAGAAGTTCACAAGGGTCCATCAAGAAAGGTTGCTGCTTCTAGAACTTGTTCATGAAGCAAGGTCACAAAAAGTTTCTCAATTAAAAATTCATTTCTCTGTGTGTAGTATTAGTGAGAAGAAAATGTTTGTCTTGGTGTTCACAAATTGATATGCTTTCATATCTTGAAAATTGGAATCAGACTTTACAGAAGAGATTCTCAAATTTCACAAATATTGGCACAAGCCTCTTAGATAGCCTCATCCACCAGAGGGCAGACAGCAGAAGTAAGAAGAACTACAATCCTGCAGCCTGTGGAACAAAAACCACATTCACAGAAAGACAGACAAGATAAAAAGGCAGAGGGCTATGTACCAGATGAAGGAACAAGATAAAAGCCCAGAAAAACAACTAAATGAAGTGGAAATAGGCAACCTTCCAGAAAAAGAATTCAGAATAATGATAGTGAAGATGATTCAGGACCTCGGAAAAAGAATGGAGGCAAAGATCAAGAAGATGCAAGAAAAATTAAAAAAAAAAAAAAAAAAAAAAAGAAGATGCAAGAAATGTTTAACAAAGACCTAGAAGAATTAAAGAACAAACAAACAGAGATGAATAATACAATAACTGAAATGAAAAATACCCCAGAAGGAATCAATAGCAGAATAACTGAGGCAGAAGAACGGATAAGTGACCTGGAAGACAGAATGGTGGAATTCACTGCTGCAGAACAGAATAAGGAAAAAAGAATGAAAAGAAATGAAGACAGCCTAAGAGACCTCTGGGACAACATTAAACACAACAACATTCACATTATAGGGGTCCCAGAAGGAGAAGAGAGAGAGAAAGGACCAGAGAAAATATTTGAAGAGATTATAGTTGAAAACTCCTTTAACATGGGAAAGGAAATTACCACTCAAGTCCAGGAAGTGCAGAGAGTCCCATACAGGATAAACCCAAGGAGGAACCTGCCGTGACACACAGTAATCAAAGTGGCAAAAATTAAAGACAAAGAAAAATTATTGAAAGCAGCAAGGGAAAAACGACAAATAACATACAAGGGAACTCCCATAAGGTTAACAGCTGATTTCTCAGCAGAAACTCTACAAGCCAGAGGGGAGTGGTATGATATACTTAAAGTGATGAAAGGGAAGAAACTACAACCAAGATTACTCTACCCGGCAAGGATCTCATTCAGATTTGATGGAGGAATCAAAAGCTTTACAGACAAGCAAAAGCTAAGAGAATTCAGCACCACCAAACCAGCTCTACAACAAATGCTAAAGGACCTTCTCTAAGTGGGAAACACAAGAGAAGAAAAAGACCTACAAAAACAAACCCAAAACAATTAAGAAAAGTGTCATAGGAACATACCTATCGATAGTTACCTTAAACGTGAATGGATTAAATGCTCCAACCAAAAGACACAGGCTTGCTGAATGGATACAAAAACAAGACCCATATATATGCTGTCTACAAGAGACCCACTTCAGACCTAGGGACACATACAGACTGAAAGTGAGGGGATGGAAAAAGATATTCCATGCAAATGGAAATCAAAAGAAAGCTGGAGTAGCTATACTCCTATCAGATAAAATAAACTTTAAAATAGAGAATGTTACCAGAGACAAGGAAGGACACTACATAATGATGAAGGGATCAATCCAAGAAGAAGATATTACAATTATAAATATATATGCACCCAACATAGGAGCACCTCAATACATAAGGCAACTGCTAACAGCTATAAAAGAGAAAATCGACAGTAACACAGTAATAGTGGGAGACTTTTAACATCTCAGTTACACCAATGGGCAGATCATCCAAAATGAAAATAAATAAGGAAACAGAAGCTTTAACTGACACAATAGACCAGATAGATTTAATTGATATTTATAGGACATTTCATCCAAAAACAGCAGACTACACTTTCTTCTCAAGTGTGCATGGAACATTCTCCAGGATAGATCACATCTTGGGTCACAAATCAAGCCTCAGTAAATTTAAGAAAATTGAAATCATATCAAGCATCTTTTCTGATGACAATGCTATGAGATTAGAAATGAATTACAGGGAAAAAAAGTAAAAAACACAAACACATGGAGGATACACAATACGTTAGTAAATAACCAATAGATCACTGAAGAAATCAAAGAGGAAATCAAAAAATACCTAGAGGCAAATGACAATGAAAACACGACAATCCAAAACCTATGGGATGCAGCAAAAGCAGTCTAAGAGGGAAGTTCATAGCTATACAAGCTTACCTCAAGAAACAAGAAAAATCTCAAATAAACAATCTAACCTTCCACCTAAGGGAACTAGAGAAAGAAGAACAAACAAAACCCAAAGTTAGCAGAAGGAAAGAAATCATAAAGATCAGAGCAGAAATAAATGAAATAGACACAAAGAAAACAATAGCAAAGATCAATAAAACTAAAAGCTGGTTCTTTGAGAAGATAAACAAAATTGATAAACCATTAACCAGACTCATCAAGAAAAAGAGGGAGAGGACTCAAACCAATAAAATTAGAAACGAAAAGAGAGAAGTTGCAACAGACACCTCAGAAATACAAAGCATCCTAAGAGACTACTACAAGCAACTCTATGCCAGTAAAATGGACAACCTGGAAGAAATGGACAAATTCTTAGAAAGGTATAACCTTCCAAGACTGAACCAGGAAGAAACAGAAAATATGAGCAGACCAATCACAAGAAATGAAATTGAAACTGTGATTAAAAATCTTCCAATAAACAAAAGTCCAGGACCAGATGGCTTCACAGGTGAATTCTATCAAACATTTAGAGAAGAGCTAACACCCATCCTTCTCAAACTCTTCCAAAAAATTGCAGAGGAAGGAACACTGCCATACTCATTCTATGAGGCCACCATCACCCTGATACCAAAACCAGACAAAGATACTACAAAAAAAGAAAATTAGAGACAAATATCACTGATGAATATAGATGCAAAAATCCTCAACAAAATAGTAGCAAACAAAATCCAACAACACATTAAAAGTATCATACACCAGGATCAAGTGGGTTTTATCCCAGGGATGCAAGGATTCTTTGATATATGCAAATCAATCAATGGGATACACCATATTAACAAATTGAAGAATAAAAACCATATGATTGTCTCAATAGATGCAGAAAAAGCGTTTGACAAAATTCAACACCCATTTATGATAAAAACTCTCCAGAAAGTGGGCATAGAGGGAACCTACCTCAACATAATAAAGGCCACATACGACAAACCCACAGCAAACATCATTCTGAACGGTGAAAAACTGAAAGCTTTTCCTCTAAGATCAGGAACAAGACAAGGATGTCCACTCTCACCACTATTATTCAACATAGTTTTGGAAATCCTAGCCAAGGCAATCAGAGAAGAAAAAGAAATAAAAGGACTATGAATTGGAAAAGAAGAAGTAAAACTGTCAGTGTTTGCAGATGACATGATACTGTACATAGAGAATCCTAAAGATGCCACCAGAAAACTACTAGAGCTGATCAATGAATTTGGTAAAGTTGCAGGATACAAAATTAATGCACAGAAATCTCTTGCATTCCTATACACTAATGATGAAAATCTGAAACAGAAATTAAGGAAACACTCCCACTTACCACTGCAACAAAAAGAATAAAATACCTAGGAATAAACCTACCTAGGGAGACAAAAGTCCTGTATGCAGAAAACTATAGGACACTGATGAAAGAAATTAAACATGATATCAACAGATGGAGAGATATACCATGTTCTTGGATTGGAAGAATCAATATTGTGAAAATGACTATACTACTCAAAGCAATCTACAGATTCAATGCAATCCCTATCAAATTACCAATGGCATTTTTTACAGAACTAGAACAAAAAATCTTAAAATTTGTATGGAGGCACAAAAGACCCCAAATAGCCAAAGCAGTCTTGAGGGAAAAAACGGAGCTGGAGGAATCAGACTCCCTGATTTCAGACTATACTACAAAGCTACAGTCATCAAGACAATATGGTACTGGCACAGAAACAGAAACATAGATCAATAGAACAAGATAGAAAACCCAGAGTTAAACCCACACAACTATGGTCAACTAAGCTATGACAAAGGGGGCAAGGATATACAATAGAGAAAAGACAGTCTCTTCAATAAGCAGTGCTGGGAAAACTTGCCAGCTACATGTAAAAGAATGAAATTAGAACACTCCCTAACGCCATACACAAAAATAAACTCAAAATGGATTATAGACCTAAATGTAAGACTGGACACTATAAAACTCTTAGAGGAAAACATAGGAAGAGCACTTTTTGACAAAAATCACAGCAAGATCTAGAGTAATGGAAATAAAATGACTGTCATACAGAGTGAAATAAGTCAGAAAGAGAAAAACAAATATCGTATATTAACGCATATATGGGGAACCTAGAAAAATGGTACAAATGAACCAGTTTGCAGGGCAGAAATTGAGACACAGATATAGAGAACAAATGTATGGACACCAATGGGGGAAGCCACGGGGGGGGTGGTGGTGGTGGTGTGATTAATTGGGCTATTGGGATTGACATGTATACACTGATGTGTATAAAATTGATGACTAATAAGGACCTGTTGTATAAAAAAAATAAAATAAAATTCAAAAATTAAAAAAAAAAATTCACAAAAATTGCATGCAATAATTTCCCTAATGTCTCTTAAGAATATTTTGGAACTTTTTGGTAATGTTTCTAAAGTTGGATAAAAGATAACCTATAGAGGTCCAATGTATTTTTCTTCTCTCCAGACTCAGGATGGGCTGTTTCCACATTTTAAGTAAAACAAGATATGACTGATGCAATAGGTTTCAAAAAACAGGTCAAGGTTTTCTGACATTGCTCTGAGAAAGAGGAATCGGACTGTCTTGAAAAAAACTGAGATATCAGTCTTCTCTCTTCCACATGGGAGAAATACAGGAAGTTTCTGTTTATTATTTCAAGATCTGAAGACTTACAGACAGTGCAGGAGAGAACTCTGCTTTAGATGCTTCTATGTCCCAGGTCTTTTGGGAGAAACACAGAAGCTGAACTGTTTGTGAACAGGATGACATGCATTTTCAATTTCACAGGGTCACTTTCATAGCTCAGCACCTATAGGCAGAATATAAAATAGGACCAGGATACCCTAGAACAGCTGTCCTTAAAATATCATTCTAAATGCTCCAAGGAAAAACTCTGTTTGTGATGGAAATAAGACCTCCAGCAAGGCTTACAAATAGGAGTAACTCAAATGGCACCAAATAAAATTGATCTCACCATGGTCTCTGGTAAGCAGTGAGAACCAAGTGGATACACATGCGGTCATTAGGTTCTTTGGAAACACAAAATGGCAGTCACATCTCTTGCCACATTGTCAATTCTTCCAGGGCAGGAGGTGTGTGTTGTTCGCCTTTGCATCACCTGCAGGAGCTCCAGGACCGCGTTCTTCATGTGGTTGGCGCTCAATAACCATCTGTTGATTGGATGAGTGAGACACTGTTGACCACTCTGAAAAGGGACTGGCTTGATGCCACTTTAGTTAGGGCTGTGAAATATGCCATGTAGAGCTCTGGACAGATCCAGTGTCTCTGCATCTTGTCTCCTTAGGAGCGGGGGTGGGGCGGCAGCTGCACCATTACCCACGTAGCTCTGTACTGTATGGGTTCCTAAAAGGAACGTGACTACATGTGATTTTTCTTTTTTGGCAGAAAACTGAGTGTATTACATAATACATAAATTCATAAAATATCTACATTGTTTCTATCCTGATGCATCTTGACTATAACTCCCTTGAGAATCACATTTGTGTCTTGCTCTGTTACATCGAGATAGTGTTGTATAAGGGATAAAAAATAGACTCTGACCTGACTGCCTGGATTAGAGTTCCAGATCTGCCAATCACTGTGTGACCTGGGCAAGTTACATAACCTCTCAGTGTCTTGATGTTCTCATCGGAAAAATAGGACTAGAGTGTTATTGTGAGGGTGAAATAAAGTGAATGCACATTAAACATCCAAAACAGTAGTTGGAATTTGTTAAATTCTCAGTAAAAGGTAGCCATTTAACAGAACCTTGTTCTTACACTTTTCCACAGAATTTGAGAACAAAGAATTAAACTTAACAAGCACCTGCTCTTGGCCTGTTGCTTTACATAACTTGCTTATTATGAGGCAAAGTTTCATATAAGGCAGGTCAGTCCTGCCTCCTATACAGGAGAAGTAATAACTGTAGGACTAAAACACCTGCATTAGTTTCCGAAGCCCACTGTAACAAATCACCACAAATGTAGCAGCTTAAGACAACAGAAATTTATTCTCTCATCCATCTGGAATCAGTTTTCCTGGCCCAAATCAAGATGTGAGCAGAGCTGCACCCTTTCTGGGAGTTCTGAAGGAGGACTTATTCCTTTCTTGCCTCCCCCAGCTCCTGGTGGCTGCCAGCACTCCTTGGCTTGGAGCTGCATCAGTTTCAGCTGCCCCTGGTCCCACTGCCTTCTCTTCTGTGTGTAACTCCCTCTAATAAGGATGCTCGTGATTGCATTCAGTGCCCACGCAGACAATCCAGGATAATCTCCCCAACCTAAGATCTTTAGCTTAATCAGATCTGCAAAGACCAGTTTGGGGCCCTATAAGGTAACATTCACAGGTTGCAAAGATTAGAACATGGATATCTTTTTGTTTTGGTGGGGGGAGGTCATTTCTCAGCTTATCACAGCCCTTATAAGGATTTCTCAAACTATGAATTCTAAGATTCTATGACAAGACTCAGTACACTTATTAAAGCATCCTCAAAATAGGTATTAAATAGCCAAAATAATGGTATATCTCAGCATTGAGAACTGCTAAATTTGAGTTTATCATTATTCTTTCTCATTCTTTTTTAATCTTTATTTTTAAACTGAGTTTTTAAAAAACTTCTGTTACCATTTAAACATAAATTATATTAATCCTGGCATTCTATCATTTCATACTCCCTACAATTTTATTTTGTTGACATAACAGTACTATCTTTATATTATAAATGAGAAAACTGACATTTAGAAAAGGTAGTGCCTTACCCAAAATCAAAACCTTGAGCCGACCAAGGATAGCAGCCAGTCTTTTGACATCTAAGCAAGTATTCTTTACATTTCATCCTAGTGACAAATTGCCTTCTTAGAAAGAATGTCAGTTCAAAAAAATATTTTAAAGAATCTTTAACGAAATTTTCAAAAATCTTTTTTAAAAGTCTTTCGAAAATGCTTTAATGATGAAGTGGTCATTGTACTTTAGATAGCATAAATATTGCTCTGTGTGAGGTCAAAATAAAGATTAAGGAGGGATTGTTTTGAGAGTTTCTTTACCTTATAGTTTAAATCCATAGTTTTAAGAAAATATAAATTTGCTATAGCATAAATGCCATGCAGTTATCTGTGTAACTGCTCTGGCGTTATCTCTGTAAAAGTCAGACTAATGTTGATTTTTTGATTTGCCCATGTACAATGGAAGCATTAAAACACTGACAAATGTTGTGTGGCCATTCTGAAAGCCTGGAGTGAAATATTGGCAATTACAGAAGGATGGACGGCAAGAAATAGCTGACAGGAGATGGGGCGCTGTTGGCAGCCTGGCTGAGAAGAGGGTCAGGTCATCATTATCATAGTCAAGTTTTTGTTTCCTTTGTTTAACCGTTCTCCCACTGTCTTGAAATATTTGCATATCTGAGAACAAACACAGCCATAATTGAAATAGGTTATTCCTAAATTCTTCCTAGTCACAAGAACGTGCTCTAACCATGAAAATTTCCTGTGGATTACACCTTAGTAAGTCCTCCATCCAAAAGACAGAGGGGATGGGGAATGAAGTAATGACAGTCCTTATTCGTGGAATTAAAATTTTGTAATATGGATTGAAGGTGTAGAGAAATCTAGTGGAATTGCAGTAAAAGTAAAAATAAACACACTGTGAGGTTCAGCCTGTTTACCAGTATGTGAGGGAAGTGGAATTTTCTCGGGCTCTTTTGAAGAAATAACATCAGACTGGCAAAGAACAATAAAACGAGGCAAAGCAGGAAAAAATTGTCCCACATGTTCCCTGGATATCCCTACATCATGAATTGACTGGTGAGTGACTTTCTATTTTAAAATCCATCTAAAGGACGAAGAGGGAACTAAAATACCATCCAGCTCTCTGATCAGAAGGGGTTCTATAAATGCAACAAATAAACATTCATTAGGTACAATACCATAATTTTTAATGTGCTTTAAAAAAGTTTTTTTAAAATAGATCTTTATTGGAGTATAATCACTTCACAATACTGTGTTAGTTTCTGTTGCACAACAAAGAGAATCAGCCATATGCATACACGTCCCCATATCCCCTCCCTCTTGAGCCTCCCTCCCATCCTCCCTATCCCATCTCTCTAGGTCATCACAAAGCACCAAGCCGATCTCCCTGTGCTATGCTGCTGTTTCCCACCAGCCAGCTATTTTACATTCGGTAGTGTATATATGTCGATGCTACTCTCACTTCGCCCCAGCTTCACCCTCCCACCCCATGTCCTCAAGTCCATTTTCTATGTCTATCTCTTTATTACTGCTCTGAAACTAGGTTCATCAGTACCATTTTAATTTTTTTAGATTCCATACATATGCATTAGCATATGGTATTTGATTTTTTCTTTCTGACTTACTTCACTCTGTATGACAGACTCTAGGTCCATCACCTCACTACAAATAACTCAATTTCGTTTCTTTTTATGGCTAAGTAATATTCCATTGTATATATGTGCCACATCTTCTTTATCCATTCATCAGTCAAGGGACATTTAAGTTGGTTCCATGTTCTGGCTATTGTAAATAGTGCTGCAATGAACATTGTGATACATGTCTCTTTTTGAATTATGGTTTTCTCAGGGTATATGCCCAGTAGTGGGATTGGTGAGTCATATGGTAGTTCTATTTTTAGTTTTTTAAGGAACCTCTATACTGTTTTCCGTAGTGGTTGTATCAATTTACATTCCCACCAACAGTGCAAAAGGGTTCCCTTTTCACCACATCCTTTCCAGCATTTATTGTTTCTAGATTTTTTGATAATGGCCATTCTGACTGGCTTGAGGTGATAACTCATTGTAGTTTTGATTTGCATTTCTCTAATAATTAATGATGTTGAGCATCTTTTCATGTGCCTCTAGGCCATGTGTATGTCTTCCTTGGTGAAATGTCTATTTAGGTCTTCTGCCCATTTTCTAACTGGATTGTTTGTTTTTTTGATATTGAACTCCATGAACTGTTTGTACATTTTGGAGATTAATCCTCTGTTGCATCATTTGCAAATATTTCCTCCCATTCTGAGGGTTGTCTTTTTGTCTTGTTTATGGTTTCCTTTGCTGTGCAAAAGCTTTGAAGTTTCATTAGGTCCTGTTTGTTTATTTTTGTTTTTATTTCTGCTACTCCAGGAGGTGGGTCAAAAAAGATCTTGCTGTGGTTTATGTCAAAGAGTGTTTTTCCTATGTTTTCCTCTAAAAGTTTTATAGTGCCTGGTCTTACATTTAAGTCTTTAATCCATTTTGAGTTTATTTTTGTGTGTGGTGTTAGATAGTGTTCTAATCTCATTCTTTTATGGGTACCTGTTCAGTTTTCCCAGCACCACTTATTGAAGAGGGTGTCTTTTCTCCATTGTATGTCTTTGCCTCCTTTGTCATAAATTAGGTGCCCGTATGTGTGTGGGTTTATCTCTGGGCTTTCTATCCTGTTCCTTTGATCTATATTTCTATTTTTGTGCCAGTACCACCCTGTCTTGATTACTGTAGCTTTGTGGTATATTTGAAGTTGGGGAGCCTGATTCCTCTGACTCCTTTTTTCTTTCTCTAGATTGCTTTGGCTCTTTGGGGTCTTTTGTGTTTCCATACAAACTGTAAATTTTTTGGTTCTAATACTGTGAAGAATGCCATTGGTAGTTTGATAGGGATTGCATTGAATCTATAGATTGCTTTGAGTAGTATAGTCATTTTCACAATATTGATTCTTCCAATCCAAGAACATGGTATATTTCTCCGCCTGTTTATGTCATCTTGGATTTCTTTCATCAGTGTTTTATAGTTTTGAGTACAAGTCTTTTGCCTCCTTAGGCAGGTTTATTTCTAGGTATTTCATTCTTTTTGTTGCAGTGGTAAATGGGAGTGTTTCCTTAATTTCTCTTTCTGATTTTTCATTGTTGGTGTATAGGAATGCCAGAGATTTCTGCGCATTAATATTGTATCCTGCAACCTTACCAAATTCATTCATTAGTTCTAGTAGTTTTCTGTTGGCATCTTTAGGATTTTCTATGTATAGTATCATGTCATCTGCAAACAGTGACAGTTTTACTTCTTCTTTTCCGTTTTGTATTTCTTTTATTTCTTTTTCTTCTCTGATTGCTGTGGCTAGGACTTCCAAAACTATGTTGAATAAAAGCGGTGAGAATGAACATCCTCGTCTTGTTCCTGAGCTTAGTGGAAATGCTTTCAGTTTTTCACCATTGAGTATGATGCTTGCTGTGGGTTTGTCATATATGGCCTTTTTTATGTTGAGGTAGGTTCCCTCTATGCTCATTTTCTGGAGAGTTTTTAACATAAATTGGTGTTGAATTTTGTCAAAAGCTTTTTCTGCATCTATTGAGGTGATCATACGACTTTTATTCCTTAATTTGTTAATGTGGTGTATCACATTGATTGATTTGCGTATATTGAAGAAGCCTTGCATCCCTGGGATAAATCCCATTTGATCGTGGTATATGATCCTCTTAATGTGTTGTTGGATTCTGTTTGCTAGTATTTTGTTCAGGATTTTTGCGTCTATGTCCATCAGTGATATTGGTCTATAATTTTCTTTTTTTGTGACATCTTTGTCTGGTTTTGTTATCAGGGTGATGGTGACTTCATAGTATGAATTTGGGAGTGTTCTTCCCTCTGCAAATTTTGGAAGAGTTTGAGAAGGATTGGTGTTAGCTATTCTCTAATTGTTTGATAGAATTCTAGTGTGAAGCCATCTGGTCCTGGACTTTTGTTTTTTGGAAGATTTTAAATTATGGTTTCAGTTTTGTTACTTGTGATAGGTCTGTTTATATTTTCTAATTCTTCCTGGTTCTGTCTTGGAAAATTGTACCTTTCCAAGAATTTGTCCATTTCTTCAGGGTTGTCCATTTTATTGGCATATAGTTGTTTGTAGTAGTCTCTTATAATCCTTTGTATTTTTGCAGTGTCAGTTGTGATTTCTCCTTTTTCATTTCTAATTTTACTGATTTGTGTCCTCTCCCTTTTTTTCTTGATGATCTGGCTAAGGTTTATCAATTTTGTTTATCTTCTCAAAGAATGAGCTTTTAATTTTATTGATCTTTGCTATTGTTTTCTTTGTTTCTATTTCATTTATTTCTGCTCTGATCTTTATGAATCTTTCTTTCTACTGACTTTGGGTTTTCTTTGTTCTTTTTCCTCTAGTTGTTTTAAGTGTAGGGTTAGATTGTTTATTTGACATTTTTCTTGTTTCTTGAGGTGAGATTGAATTGCTATAAACTTCCCTCTTAGAACTCTTTTGCTGCGTCCCATAAGTTTTGGGTCATTGTGTTTTCGTTGTCATGTGTTTCCATGTATTTTTCTTTTTAACATCTTTATTGGAGTATACTTGCTTTACAATGGTGTGTTAGTTTCTGCTTTATAACAAAGTGAATCAGCTATACATATACATATATCCCCATATCTCCTCCCTTTTGTGTCTCCCTCCCACCCTCCCTATCCCATCCCTCTAGGTGGTCACAAAGAACTGAGCTGATCTCCCTGTGCTATGTGTTTGCTTCCCACTAGCTATCTATTTTACATTTGATAGTGTGTATATATGTCCATGCCACTCTCTCGCTTAGTCCCAGCTTACCCTTCTCCCTCCCTGTGTCCTCAAGTCCATTCTCTATGTCTGTGCCTTTATTCCTGTCCTGACCCTAGGTTCATCAGAACCTTTTTTTTTTTTTTTTTTTTAGATTCCATATATATGTGTTAGCATACAGTATTTTTTTTTCTCTTTCTGACATACTTCACTCTGTATGACAGACTCTAGGTCCATCCACCTCACTGCAAATAACTCAATTTCATTTCTTTTTATGGCTGAGTAATATTCCATTGTATATATGTGCCACATCTTCTTTATCCATTGATCTGTCGATGGACACTTCGGTTGCTTCCATGTCCTGGCTATTATAAATAGACCTGCAATGAACATTGTGGTACATGACTCTTTTTCAATTATTGTTTTCTCAGAGTATATGCCCAGTAGTGGGATTGGTGAGTCATATGGTAGTTCTATTTTTACTTTTTTAAGGAACCTCCATACAGTTCTCCATAGTGGCTGTATCAATTTACATTCCCATCAACAGTGCAAGAGGGTTCCCTTTTCTCCACACCCTCTGCAGCATTTATTATTTGTAGATTTTTTGATGATGGCCATTCTGACTGGTGTGAGTGATACCTCATTGTAGTTTTGATTTGCATTCCTCTAATGATTAGTGATGTTGAGCATCCTTTCATGTGTTTGTTGGCAATCTGTATATCTTCTTTGGGGAAATGTCTATTTAGGTCTTCTGCCCACTTTTGGATTGGGTTGTTTGTTTTTTTAATATTGAGTGCATGAGCCACTTGTAAATATTTAAAAATTTCTTCTTTGATTTCTTCAGTGATCTCTTGGTTATTTAGTAGTGCACTGTTTAGCCTCCATGTGTTTGTGGTTTTTACGGTTTTTTTCCTGTAATTGATTTCCAATCTCATAGCATTATGGTCAGAAAAGATGCTTGATATGATTTCAATTTCCTTAAATTTTCCGAGGCTTCATTTGTGACCCAAGATCTGATCTATCCTGGAAAATGTTCTGTGTGTACTTGAGAAGAAAGTTTATTCTACCACTTTTGCGTGGAATGTTGTATAAATATCAATTAGATCTATCTGGACTATTGCGTCATTTAAAGTTTGTGTTTCCTTATTTATTTTCTGTTTGGATGATCTGTCCATTAGTGTAAGTGGGGTGTTAAAGTCCCCTACTATTATTGTGTTACTTTCGATTTCTCTTTTCATGGTTGTTAGTGTTTGCCTCATGTATTGAGGTGCTCCTATGTTATAAATATTTATAATTGTTATATCTTCTTCTTGTATTGATTCTTTGGTCATTATATAGTGTCCCTCCTTATCTCTTGTTACAGTCTTTATTTTAAAGTCTATTTTTATCTGATATGAGTATTGCTACTCCAGCTTTCTTTTAATTTCCATTTTCATGGAATGTCTTTTTCCATCCTTTCACTTTCAGTCTGTATGTGTCCCTAGGTCTGAAGTGGGTCTCTTATAGACAGCATATATATGGGTCTTGTTTTGTATCCATTCAGCCAGTCTGTGTCTTTTGGTTGGGGCATTTAATCCATTTACATTCAAGGTTATTATTGAGATGTATGTTCCTATTACAATTTTCTTAATTGTTTTGGGTTTGTTTTTGTGGGTCTTTTTCTTCTCTTGTGTTTCCTGCTTAGTGAAGTTCCTTTAGCATTTGTTGTAAAGCTGGTTTGGTGGTGCTGAGTTCTCTTAGCTTTTGCTTGTCTGAAAAACTTTTGACTTCTCCATCAAATCTGAATGAGGGCCTTGCTGTGTAGAGTAATCTTGGTTGTAGGTTTTTCTCTTTTGTCACCTTAAATATATTCTGCCACTCCTTTCTGGCCCACAGGGTTTCTGCTGAAAAATCAGCTGATAACCTTATGGGGATTCCTTTGTATGTTATTTTTTGTTTTTCCCTTGCTGCTTCTTATATTCTTTCTTTGAATTCAATTTTTGTTAGTTTGATTAATATGTGTCTTGGTGTGTTTTTCCTAGGGTTTATCCTGTATGGGACTCTGTGTGCTTCCTGGACTTGGGTGACTATTTCCTTTCCCATGTTAGGGAAGTTTTTGACTATAATCTCTACAAATATTTTCTCAGACCCTTTCCTTTTCTCTTCTTCTTCTGGGACCCTTATAATTTGAACGTTGGTGCATTTAGTGTTATCCCAGAGGCCTCTGAGATTGTCTTCAATTCTTTTCATTCTTTTTTCTTTATTCTGCTCCTCGGCAGTTATTTCCACCATTTTGTCTTCCAGCTCACTTTTTCATTCCTCTGCCTCATTTATTCTGTTATTGATTCCTTCTAGTGTATTTTTCATTTCAGTTATTGTGTTGTTCATCTCTGTTTGTTTGTTCTTTAGTTCTTCTGGATCTTTGTTAAACATTTCTTGTATCTTCTCAGTCTGTGCTTTCATTCTATTTCTGAGATTCTGGATCATCTTTACTATCATTACTCTGAATTCTTTTTCAGGTAGATTGCCTATTTCCTCTTCATTTATTTGGTCTTGTAGGTTTTTACCTTCCTCCTTCATATGTGACATATTTTTTTGCTGTCTCATTTTTTCTTCCTTTTTTTTTTTTTTTTAATGAGTGGGATGTGTTCCTGTCTTACTGGTTGTTTGCCCTGAGGCTTCCAAAACTAGGGTTTGTAGGCTATTCAGTAGAGCTGGGTCATGGTGCTGAGATGAGGAACTCTGTGAAACCTCACTCTGATGAATATTCCCTGGGGTCTCAGGTTCTCTGTTAGTCCAGTGGTTCGGACTCGGAGCTTCCTCCGCAGGAGCTTTGGCCCGACCTCGGGCTCATGAACCAAGATCCTGCAAGCTGCCTGGGGAGGCAAAAAAACAAGAAACAAAAAGCAATAACAAGTAAAAAATAAAATTAGACTAGGAAACTAACAGATATTTTAGGAAGAATTTAAAAATAAAAATATAGATGAATCAACAACTGGAAGGTACATCAGTACCACAATAGTAAAAAAGAGGAGGAGGGAAAAGAAAAAAAAAAAGGTGGAGGGAAGGCCTTGGCTGTGGAGTGCAGGGCCTAAACAAGGGCAAGGTTTGGGGGGTGGGTGGGGCCAATGCTCAGGACCCACAGGGCTGGAAAAGGCTTTGAGGGCTGTGGGGGCTGGGGCTTAGGCTCAAGGAACAGAAGGGGTCCCAGTGTGCCCCCCACCCCTTGTCTCAGAGAGCAGGGGACCTCATCTGGGAGCCCAGCAGGCTTTCTGGGCTCTAGTGGGTGGGGCAAATGCCCTCCTCTCCTCTCCTGCTTCTCCGGTCTGGGAGGGCCCCTCCCGCCTGCCTCTCCTGCTCTCCCCTGCCTCCCTCCTATGCCCCCATGACCTATGCAGCTTGGATGGGGCTTTGAAATGAGGGTTCTGGCCTGTGAGCTCAGCGGTCTCCCCAGCCTGAGTGGGTCAGGTGATCACCCTCTGCTTCTCTCCCACTCTTCCTGAAGAGTCCTTCCAGCCTTCCTATCTTGATCTCCCTGGCTTCAAGGGCACCTATCCTCTCTGGCCTCCAGTTCTCCTCCCCCCTCAGTCCCCCTATGTCCTACTGGTTCACTTTGGGGTTCCTCTTGTCTCCTTAGGCATCGGAGTCCCCCACCAGCAGTTTGCAGGCACTCTAGTTGTGGGGAGATGCTAACTCCGTGTCTTCCCACACCGCCATCTTGACTCCACTTCCTCCTAATGTGCTTTTTAAGATAAGAGAAGCTCTGTCGATTAAACATTTCTTCACAGAAATATCATAAATATATTAGGTGTCAGCAAGTGTGGTTCTAAAATGGTCAAGCAAAGTGCATTATTCACAAAAACAAGGCAGATGTTATTTGTATAGATGCTGTAGTTTTTGTTAAAATTACACACACATACATATACACAAAATCCACTACCACTTCACCTCTAACTTTATTATTGTGTCTATCTATCTATCTATCTATCTATCTATCTATCTATCTATCTATCTATGTATGTATGTATGTATGTATCTATCTATCTAATGTTTATTTTAAATAACCTCTGTGGCAAGGTTAGTATCTGAGAATAGTGGCCCAGAGCCTTAGACTATCAACCTACAATGGAAAATCTGGTTTCACAAAATGGCTTGGAATTAAAGGGAAGTTTTCTGGGGTAAATCTCAGTGAGATTGTTGGTCTAGAATAATGAGTCAATTCAGCTTTGGCTGCATAATAACTACCCCAGATCTCAGTAGCTCAAAATAATATGGTTTAATCTTGATCTTGGCTACACATTAGGAGGTCCATGTGTCTCTCATCTCCTAACTGCACTATATTCTTTTCAGGGTGATGATGGAAGCCAGAAAGAACAAGCCCAAACAGGTGAGCACACTTGAGATCTCTAATTGTGTTAAATGTGCTATCATCAACTCTGTTAACAATGAAAATTGACTAAGGTGAGTCACATGACCAAGCTGAACATTAATTAAACTGGACATCCCCCTACACCTCCCTGGAAGTAGGGGAAGAGACTAAATATTTCTGAACAATAGTCCAAATTATGGCAAATACAAAATCTCACTTTTGCCTTGGGCATAAATGGCCTGGAGATGGACAGTGCTGCCCTAGGAACACCCGGCACCTGACATTGCTCCCCACACGGCCTGGGTTCCTGGGGAAGCCAAGGATGCAACACAGAGCAGCTGCCACTTCCCAGCCTCTGTGTAGCATCTGTCTCACCTGTTTGCTCTGACTGGGGAAGGGAACTGCGAGCTGGGTCCTGTGCAGTGTAAAGGGAGGCAGAGCCCTGTGGTGGAAGGGCTTGGGCCAGGATATCAGAGAGCCACAGTCTGAACCTCAGTTTGGTACTTACCACCACGATGATTGTGGAAAAGATGATTTCTTGTAGTCTCTTTTCTAAATGCAAGCTGAGAGTAATATCCTTGTGAGAACAAAACTACCGTATAAGTGATGTGTCTGGCATGGTGCCAGGCCCAGAGTAGGTGCTCAATGGACCTGAGTTCTCCTCCCCGCTGAGGGAGGAGGCTTCAGAAGGGATGGGTAGAATAAGTGATGTCAACTTCTGCTGAGACAATCATTCATCTCAATATTATTACCTTGCCTGGTGCTTAACTCTTGTACTATTGCTTTACTTTTTTTCCCCCACAGAAAGTGGTTTATTGCTTTTAGAACAAAATAAGATGCTCTCAGAATTTTTTTAGTGAAGAAAATACGTTTAGAACTTCAAAGCTGTTTAGACCTTTTCTAAAACACTATTTTTATCAGCTGATAAAGTAAGCACTTCCATATAGAAAACTGTCCAGAAGCAAGTGCCTGGGCTGGATGGCACAGCTCACAACTGTGTGGTCCCCGAGCTGTCCTACTGGATGCAGCTGCCTGCTCAGAAGTGGGGCTTGCGCTTGCGGCCGGTGTACTGAGTGTCAGGTCGGACATCCTTGCCCTGCCTCCAGAGGCGCTCCTTCTTTTCCAGCACCGACTCTCGGCTCTTCCTCACCACCCCCGCCTCGCC
This sequence comes from Balaenoptera borealis, assembly GCF_965194805.1. NCBI lineage: Eukaryota > Metazoa > Chordata > Mammalia > Artiodactyla > Balaenopteridae > Balaenoptera > Balaenoptera borealis. The sequence continues at coordinate 64,360,655 of NC_138869.1, read as the reverse complement.
ATCCTGTATGGGACCCTGTGCAGGAGACACGGCTGTGAGCAGGTGGACCGAGTGGCCTGGCTGGCACCCAGGTTAATCTGGGAAGGGAAAAGTGGTGAGCTTCCCCCGAGTCAGGTGGCCTCAGATGCCCCTTCCACAGCAGAAGTCCCCATTCTGGACACCCCCTTCCTGGTGACATCTGTGGGGCAGGCAGGGGCCAAGCTACTTTTGGGGCGACCCAGGCCAGGATCGGCTCACAAGAGCCTATCCAAGGAAAGCCAGAGGCCCTGTGCCCACTGCTGCCACTTAAGGCCCTAGTCTGGCTGTGGGGTCAGTGCGCTTGGTACAGACCAAGTTGGGGCTCCCAGCAGCTACAAATGTCTGAGGTAGGAAAACAAGGCTGCCCAGCTAGGGGCAACCCTGACAACGATCCTCAAGGGGTGATCTTGGCCTCTGGTCCTGGCTGAGGAGAAAAGGGACCTCCCACAGCTCTATGGGAGAGAGGCCCTTATTGCTTTACTTTTAATGTGTCTTTGTCTCTGCAATTACATTAAACAATTTTTGGAGGAAAGGGTCTTATCGAAGGCTCCGAGTCTCACACAGTACTAGCAGCATCACCCTTGTGAGGAAGAGTCGGGAGAGGAGAAATGCAGATCTCTATGTCAGTCCTGGCCCTGCCACCTTGAGCTGGCACTTCCTTTCTCTGGCTGTCTTTTCCTCATCTCTAAAATGGAGATGGGACTCCAGCCCCTAGAACTGTGCCTGAACCATAGTAGAGGTTCAATGAAAATGCCTTGGGTGAATGAATAATCCCTATTCACTCCAAGAAGTTCTAAAATTCTATAATAAAGTTGGCTTAAGGCAGAGAAATAAGTGGTTGAATTTTTAAAAATAAAATGAATTAAACATTATTTCCAACAATACATCATCAGATTTCATATCCCTCCTTCCCAGAAAAATAGTAATTTGAAACAAATGAAATCCTATTTGCCATGTGAAAAGATTCCTCTCGAAGTGAGTTGTGATTTCTATTTAGCCATGAAAAAAAAATCTATTCTGGCAGACATCTTTCTAAATTCATGATGTTGACAAATCCTCCAGCTATACTATGCAACTTGGTACATTTAGTTTGCCTAATGACTTACAGCTTTTATATGATAACTCAGCAGACCTGTTGGATATTGAATAACTATCATGGGTTTCCCATTGACTTTCAACAATGAAAATTTCTGCATCAACCAAAAATATATTTACCACTGAAACACAGGAATATTCTTTGTTTGTTCCCCCCCACCCCCAAATTGTCTGTAAATCTAATTTTGCAGTAAAAACTTGAATATACCCACTGAAACATCTATTAAAGTAGTAGGAGGGATGGTTGAAACCAGACCATTGTCGTGCTTTCTTATGGAATTCCTGGAGGATGATTTATGGAGCTTTAGTCAGTGTCACTGTTTTTATCATTCCTGGCACCAGCTTATGCTGGGAAACATTTTTTTCACTCCTATAAGAAACCATGAAGGGTTTTGAAGATATGAAGAAGGATGCAGTCTCTACTGTCTCTCCCTCTAGCCTTGCTGTCTAGAGAAAACATTTCAGCCATTTCTTTTAGACCCATAGGACTTCTCTAGTTGTCTAAAACTGGACCTGGAATCAGAGGTGTCTGTGTTTAAATCCTGACTCTGCTGAAGCAGTGCAGCTCACATGGGACTCGAACACAGTCTAAACCCATATTGGGACTTGAACCCACGGGCTGGGACTCAAACCCAGCCTAAACGCACTGTCCTTTTTTTTTTAAATTGGGGTATAGTTGTTTTACAATGTTGTGTTAGTTTCTACTGTACAGTGATGTGGAGTTCCCTGTGCTATACAGAGGTTCTCATTAGTTATCTATTTTATACATATTAGTGTATATACGTCGATCCTAATCTTCCAATTCATCCCACCCCTCCTTTTCCCCCTTGGTGTCCATATGTTCTCTACATCTGTGTCTCTATTTCTGCCTTGCAAATAGGTTCATCTGTACCATTTTTCTAGATTCCACATATGTGTGTTAATATATGATATTTGTTTTCCTCTTTCTGACTTACTTCACTCTGTATGACAGTCTCTAGGTCCAGCCATGTCTCTATAAATGACCCCATTTTGTTCCTTTCTATGGCTGAGTAATATTCCATTGTATATATGTACAACATCTTCTTTATCCATTCATCTGTCGATGGGCATTTAGGTTGCTTCCATGACCTGGCTATTGTAAATAGTGTTGCAATGAACACTGGCGTGCATGTGTCTTTTTGAGTTATGGTTTTCTCTGGGTATATGCCCAGTAGTGGGATTGCTGAGTCATATGGTAATTCTATTTTTAGTTTTTTAAGGAACCTCCATACTGTTCTCCATAGTGGCTGTATCAGTTTACATTCCCACCAACAGTGCAAAAGGGTTCCCTTTTCTCCACACCCTCTCCAGCATTTATTGTTTGTAGATCTTTTGATGATGAGCATTCTGACTGGTGTGAGGTGATACTTCATTGTAGTTTTTATTTGCATTTCTCTAATAACTAGTGATGTTGAGCATCTTTTCATGTGCCTCTTGGCCATCTGTATGTCTTCTTTGGAGAAATGTCTATTTAGGTCTTCTGCCCATTTTTTGATTGGGTTGTTTGTTTTTTTGATATTGAGCTGTATGAGCTGTTTGTATATTTTGGAGATTAATCCTTTGTTGATTTGTTTGCAAATATTTTCTCCCATTCTGAGACTTGTCTTTTCATCTTGTTTATGGTTTCCTTTGCTGTGCAAAAGCTTTGAAGTTTCATTAGGTCCCATTTGTTTATTTTTGTTTTTATTTCCATTACTCTAGAAGGTGGGTCAAAAAAGATCTTGCTGTGATTTATGTCAAAGAGTGTTCTTCCTATGTTTTCCTCTAAGGGTTTTATATTGTCTGGTCTTACATTTAGGTCTTTAATTCATTTTGAGTTTATTTTTGTGTATGGTGTTAGGGAGTCTTCTAATTTCATTCTTTTACTTGTGGCTGTCCAGTTTCCCCAACACCACTTATTGAAGAGATGGTCTTTTCTCCATTGTATATCCTTGCCTCCTTTGTCATAGCTTAGTTGACCATAGGTATGTGGGTTTATCTCTGGGCTTTCTATCCTGTTCCATTGATCTATATTTCTGTTTTTGTGCCAGTACCATATTGTCTTGATGACTGTAGCTTTGTAGTATAGTCTGAAGTCAGGGAGTCTGATTTCTCCAGCTCCATTTTCTTTTTTTTCCCTTAAGATTGCTTTGGCTATTTGGGGTCTTTTGTGTCTACATACAAATTTTAAGCTTTTTTGTTCTACTTCTGTGAAGAGTGAAGAATGCCATTGGTGATTTGATAGGGATTGCATTGAATCTGTAGATTGCTTTGGGTAGTGTAGTCATTTTCACAATATTGATTTTTCCAATCCAAGAACATGGTATATCTCTCCATCTGTTTGTGTCATCTTTGACTTCTTTCATCAGTGTCATAGTTTTCTGAGTACACGTCTTTTACCTCCTTAGGTAGGTTTATTCCTAGGTATTTTATTCTTTTTGTTGTAATGGTGAATGGGATTGTTTCCTTAATCTCTCTTTCTGATCTTTCATTGTTAGTATATAGAAGAAACACACTGTCTTTTAATTGCAATCACACACCTGTTCTCAGGACTTAATGAAGCTCAGGTTCTTTATGTCTCATCACAAAGACAATTCAGTGAGAGACAAAGTGAAAGGTAAGAACTGGATTTACATAGAGAGAAACACACTCCATAGAGTGCAGGCCATCTCAGAAGGCAAGAAACTGCAAAATATGAGGTTGTTAGTTTTTATAGGCTGGGTAATTTCATAGGCAATAAGTGGGAGGATTATTCCAACTATTTTGGGGAAGGGGCAGAGATTTCCAGGAATTGGGTCACCACCCACTTTTTAAAATAAATTTATTTATTTTATTTTATTTATTTAATTTTTGGCTGTGTTGGGTCTTTGTTGCTGCATGCAGCTTTTCTGTAGTTGCGGCCAACAGGGGTTACTCTTCATTGCGGTGTGCATGCTTCTCATTGCGGTGGCTTCTCTTGTTGCAGAGCATGGGCTCTAGGTGTGTGGGCTTCAGTAGTTGTGGCACACAGGCTCAGTAGGTGTGGCTCACAGGCTCTAGAGTGCAGGCTCAGTCGTTGTGGTGCAGGGGCTTAGTTGCTCCACAGCATGAGGGATCTTCCTGGACCAGAGATCGAACTCATGTCCCCTGCATTGGCAGGCAGATTCTTAACCACTGCACCACCAGGGAAGTCCCTGCCCACTTTTTGACTTTTTATGGTTGGCCTCAGAACTGTCCTGGTAGTGGTGGGTGTGTCACTTAGATGCTAATATATTACAATGAGCACATAAGGAGGCTCAAGGTCCACCGGAATTCAAATCTTCTGCCATCTTGTACCTAGTTGGTTCTAACCAGTTTTTGTCCTGTCCTATAGCTATGCCATTCTTTTAAAAGTTGTGCCCTGACCCCTTCCTTTCTGTTTCACTACCACTCAGACAGCTTACTTAACCTTTTTGTGGCTCAATTTCTTCATCAATAAGATAGAAATTAGAATTACTTTTGTAAAAATTAAATGAGTTGCTATGCATAAAGAGCTTACAGTAGTTCCTGGTACCAGTAAGCACTATGTAATTACTTGCTACCATTATTATGTCAATAGCATCTTTCCTGGTTTATTGTTTCCACTTTGTTGTTTGAGTCTGGATACCACTGTGGTTACAAGTTGATCGACTTCTTTCCTTTTGCCTGCTCACCTTTCATCTGTTTTCAGAAACATCTATTCAAAACTGGAAAAAAAAAAACCCCATCTTTAATAAAAGCAATTCATCAGGCAGGGAGGAATTTCTAAGCTGTTTAGAGCGGTTACTCTCTTTCTCCAGCTTTGTTGAGTTTTATGTTTTCCTTTGGGCAGCAGACTCATTTTGAAATAGTAAAGAGTAGTGAAGCTCTGGTCTTGCATCAGAATGATTTCTGATGCATCCAATTTGCATGTTGAAAGTCATCTTTCCAGAAACACAAAGCCATCATTTGGGGAAAATAATCATTTCTCCAATTCCGTGTCAGTAAAGAATTTCCTGCAGCAAGAATGAAAGACAAGCTTAGAAGATGCATCTGATAAGAAACTAAAAGTAATCAGATTTTATTTATAATGGAGTTCACAATGTATTAGGCACCCTTGGGGGCATCATTGTGTTCTTCTCATTAGTTTCTCTTATGTGTTCCATTGTTTTTCATTAAGATAGCCCATCTCTCTCTTTCTGGAGAATCAAAGCAGGAATTTAGACTTCCGGGACACATCAATAAGCCACCTGTTGTACAGATTATTCATTTATTGGGTGTGAGGGCAAATTGGGAAAAAAAGAGAGATACAATATTTTAGAAATTGGGGTGCTGTAAATTAGGTCAAATATTTGCCTTTAAAAGTTATGTCTCAGAATGTAAATGACTTATTTGACAAGTGTCCTAGATGGCTTATTAGAATATAGTACAGATTGCCTGGACATTTTGCTAAAGAAAATGGTTTGCCTCCCTTGCCAAAATAAATCACCTTGGAGGCAATTAATATGTCCCTAAAAGGTCTGTTACAAGGCAGCCTGTGACCTTTGATATGTGGCAGAATTAATTAATGTCTGTAGAAAACATTCCAGTTTGACGTCTGTGTTTGAAAGCAAAGGCTAAGTGGGGGTGGCCGTGGGGCTGTAGGGAATCAAGAGCACCTACCTTTTCGGGCACTCCAGCGTTTAAAGACGGTTAAAGGAACCCAGTCGGGAAAAAACCCAAAACACAAATATTGTCCCCATGATTCTGATGGAGTGCAGAAATGTTCCTGTTCTTATATTCACCGATCCCTTTCCTTAAACTGAGAATAGAAGCAGAAAAATGGAAACACAGTCTTGCTGTTGTTGGGTACAATTCTTGTGACCTTTTCCCATCTCTATGAATGTAAATGCAGAAGGTGAGAAGAGCAAGCTTCTATTCTTAGGTAACATTAAAAAATACCTGCCTCTTTCCCTCCATTTTCACAGCCTGATCCTACTCACCTTCCCTCTGGGCCCTGAGAGAGCTCCTGGTCAGCTTTCCTACGTGTTCTTTCTCTTGGAGCAGCAGAAATAGCTGTTCTCTCCTAAGGGTCATTTTGACCATGTCATTCCTCTTTATCTGAATTCAGATTTGCCTCTCAATTGCTTTTTTTTTTTAATTTATTTATTTATTTATTTATTTATGGCTGTGTTGGGTCTTCGTTTCTGTGCGAGGGCTTTCTCTAGTTGCGGCAAGTGGGGGCCACTCTTCATCGCGGTGCGCGGGCCTCTCCTTATCGCGGCCTCTCTTGCGGAGCACAGGCTCCAGTCACGCAGGCTCAGTAATTGTGGCTCACGGGCCTAGTTGCTCCGCGGCATGTGGGATCTTCCCAGACCAGGGCTCGAACCCGTGTCCCCTGCATTGGCAGGCAGATTCTCAACCACTGCGCCACCAGGGAAGCCCTCAATTGCTTTTTTTTTTTTCTGTCAAGGAAGAAAACTACAGGCATATTTTTAAAAACTTTAAAAATGTAATAAATCATGAAACATAAAACAAGAGCAAACTACAAACTTAAATATCCCATAATCCCTAAACTGTTTCTAATACTGGTGTGTGTGTATATGTGTATGTGTATGCCATCCTTACATGGTGGCTCAGGGCTCCAAGAGGAAATTCCCGGAGGCATGAGTGGAAACTGCCAGTGTAGGGGGTGAGGAAATGCACAATGTCACTTCTGCTGTCAAAGCAGAGTCTGTCCAGATTCTCAGGGGGGTGTGGCAAAGAACTTGTGGCTATCTTTAATTTGCTCTAGCCCACCCTTGGGTCACAAATTATTTATGATCCTCTCATATGCAAAATACTCCCGTCTAAGATCACAAAGTCTCATCCCATGACATCAGAGGTTGGCAAATTTTGGCTCTCTGCTATTTTCATAAATAAGGTTTTATTGGAACATAGCTATGTCTGTTAATTTGTATATTGTCTGGTCTATGGCAGCTTTCAGGCTACCACTGTAGAGATGAGCAGTTGTGACTGAGCCCTCAAGGCCTGCAAGCCTGGAATATTGACCATCTGGCCAACCGGTGCTATCAGCTCAAAATCTAAGAGCTCATCTTCTAAATTAGAGCAGGTACAGAGGAGCCTCCTTAAGTGTAGTTATTTTCTATCTGAAGACCCGTGAACACCCAGTACACAATGGTGGCTCAGAGCCAGGGTCACCTCAATAGACACTCCCATTCAAAAAGGAACAGGAGGCATGTAGCTGTCATTAGTCCATTGCAATTCTAAAATCGGGCAACCACATGTTGCCAGTTTGATTATGGCACAGGCCTGCTCCCTGGGAAGTCTTTTCCATAGCTCTTGGCTTTACTCTCTGGGCTTTTGGTTCTGCCAACATTATCCTTCCTTTTCTACATAACCCATGTTGGAAGCTGAGTGGTTTTCTCAAACTACTTCTTGTCCATAGTAGGTTGGGATCGTAAGATATCTTTTCATTTTGAACTGTCTTTGTCCTTTTTAGTCCAAGCTGGTAAAATTCTTTTATAAAGTTTTTGGTTTTCTTAGGTATCAATTTATAATAAACTTCTTTAGACAAAAGTCACACCAATATTTCCTTTCTTGGGCCCTTCTCTATCTCTAGCTTCCTGTGAGGCCACTAGGGGATAGGCCCATAAGATTCCCTGTTGCTTTTTAGACTGAGAAGGTCTATGTAGCAAACCCTTAAGATTCTTAGAAGTTCTCCTAGGTACACTCTTAAATATTTATGAGGTCTTAACAAGAGGTCACGCAGCCATACCTTGAAATCTTTACCCTGAAGTCATGCTTTACTGATGACACCCTGGGTTTGATCTTTGCCTTGAATCTATTTTCTTGAGAATATTTTGCTGGGAGAGACTGCGGATATGAAACAATTTTTATTTTCAAACCAAGCAAGTCCTGGATTCCTCATATTTTCTCTAAATTTTGTTTGAAAACTTAATAATTCTTTTAAAAGTTCATCTATCTTCTCTAGTATGTTGACAAAGGAATCTGGAAGCAAGTTGGCAGCTTCCACATTCTGCCTAGCAATCTTCCCAGCAGATCTCTGATTTCTTTAGGTGTCCTTTCTATTTTCCATATAACCACAGGGGTCAGCCTTGCCAGACTTTCCACCACTACATAATAGTACCTTCCTCACCTCCTTCAAATCCCCACCAAGTGTCTCCCCAGGCCCTTTGAGCTTCTGCCTGTTGTCCAATCCCAAAGCTAATGCATATATTTTACATTTTTGTTAGGGCAGCATCCCATTTCCAGGTACTAAATTCTCACATATCTTCTATATTTAATGCATAATCACAGACATGATTCCTTTTTACCTTTCTCCTTCCACAACTTGATATACTCTCTACTGCACAAACACCAAGTTTAAAAATTACCCTTTCTTATTCTTTCTCTGGGTCTTCTGCTTTAAATGACCACATTTTCTGAATATTCTGACTGAGTTAAGATTTATGTTAAATAATTCTTAAGTCAAATAAAATTGTTTACACTGAAATTATTTCCTAGAATTGCTTTCTTCAATCTTTTTTAATGCTGCAACTTGACAGGAAAAATTGAAAGAAAAAAAAAAGGAAATTAAATATAAAGATGAGAAAGGTCACAGGTGGCTACCTCTTTATCTTTGATTTAGTTTATGTAATACTTTTAAGAAGTGCTTCGTTGTCACATAGATCAATGGAACAAGGTAGAGAGTGCAGAAATAAACCCATGCACATATGGTCAATTAATCTATGACAAAGGAATATACAGTGGGGGAAAAATAGTCTCTTCAATAAGTGGTGCTGGGAAAACTGGACAGCTGCATGTAAAAGAATGAAATTAGAACATTTTCTCATATCATATACAAAAATAAACTAAAAATGGACTAAAGACTGGAAACCATAAAACGCCTAGAAAAAAACATAAACAGTACACTCTTTGACATAAGTCTTAGCAATATTTTTCGGATCTGTCTCCTCAAGCAAGAGAAATAAAAGCAACAATAAACAAATAGGACCTAATTAAACTTAAAAATTTTTGCACAGTGAAGGAAACCATCGACAAAACAAAACAAAACAAAAACACAACCTACTGAATGGGAGAAAAATATTTGCAAATGATACGTCTGATAAGGGGTTAATATCTAAAACGTATAACAACTCATACAACTCTATATCAAAAAAATGAAACAACCCAATTAAAAAATGGGCAGAAGACCTGAATAGACATTTTTCTAAATAAGACATACAAATGAACAACAGACACATGAAAAGATGCTCAACATCACTAATCATCAGGGAAATGCAAATCCAAATATTGGGGAGGATGTGGAGAAAATCGAACCTTCCTACACTGTTGATGGGAATGTAAACTGGCTCAGCTACTATGGAAAACAGTATGGAGGTTTCCAAAAAAAGTGAAAAATAGGACTACTATATGATCCAGCAATACTACTCCTGGGTATCTATTCAAAGAAAATGAAAACACTGATTCCAAAAAATATGTGTACCTCAGTGTTCATTGCAGCGTTATTCACAGTAGCCAAGATATGGAAGCAACCTAAGTGTCCATCAACAGATAAATGGATAAAGAAGATATATATATATATATGTATATATATATATATATATATATATATATATATATATATATATATACATATATATATATACATATATATATATAGACGATTAGCCCCCCCAAAATGAAATTTTGCCATTTGCAAAATCATGTATGGACCTGAAGAATATCATGCTTAGTGAAATGAGTCAGACAGAGAAAGACAAATACTGATACTGTATGTTTTCACTTGTATATAATATCTACAAAATACAACAAATGAATGAATATAAGACAATAGAAACAGTTTCACAGATACAGAGAAGAAACTAGTGGTACCACTGGGGAGAGGGATGGGTGGAGGTGCAGGATAGGGACAGGGGATTAAGAGGTACAAGCTACTAAGTATAAAATAAATATGATGGAAGACTGTAATGTAGAGCACAAGGAATATAGCCAACATTTTGTAATAACTTTGAATGGAGTATAATCTATAAAAATATTGAATCACTATGTTGTACACTTGAAAACTAATATAGCATTGTAAATCAACTATATTTCAATAAGAAAGTTCAGGGACTTCCCTGGTGGCGCAGTGGTTAAGAATCCTCCTGCCAATGCAGGTGACATGGGTTCAAGCCCTGGTCTGGGAAGATCCCACATGTTGTGGAGTAACTAAGCCCATGTGCCACAACTACTGAACCTGCACTCTAGAGCACATGAGCCACAGCTATGGAGCCCGTGTGCCACAACTACTGAAGCCTGCTTGCCTAGAGCCCGTGCTCCGCAACAAGAGAAGCCACCGCAGTGAGAAGCCCACACACCACAACAAAGAGTAGCCCCTGCTCGCTGCAACTATAGAAAGCCCGGGCGCGGCAACGAAGAACCAATGCAGCCAAAAATAAATAAATTTATTTTTTAAAAAAAAAGGTTAAAAAAAATGCTTAGTAGTTAAGTATATCGTGACAAATAGCCATAGCATGGACTCTGACCTTCTTTTTTTTTGTTCTCCATTCTCTAGACATCTTCCACCCTAATCAATGGGCAAGGCTGAGAGATTAGCAGGTGACTGTGGGCTGTGTCCAAAGAAGTAGTTGCTTCTGAGTTGCAAACACTGTTTTATCTCAACGAGTGTTTTGTTAACTGTCTTAATTCACTGGCACCATTTTTCTCAGACTTACTAGGGTGGTGTTTCTTGGGAAGGCTGTGGGGAAGGGAAGGAAGAGAGGATAGAAGTTAGAGGGAAGTAGGAGAAGGGGTATATATCAGAAACAGTATCACCCGGAAAGCTTTTTCCAAAATACACATACCTAAACATCCCAATAGGACTCAGTAGATCAGGGAGGTGGTTGTTTTCTCAGCGACCCTCCATAGTTTGGTAGATAGGGTGGCAGTGTCTTCTTCAATAACTGGGCTTTGAATTCCATTTGACCAGGCAATTCTGCTTCAGAATTTTCTCAGCTGATGGTTGGGCGCTGGATTTGTGTCAGAAGAACTTTCTGGAACTTTGAACAAGTTACTTCTTTGGGAGCCTCATCTAGTACCCATCCTTCCTAGAGGAATTTAAAATATCATAAGGGATGCAAAGTACCTGAAAACTCAAAAGAGCCTTGAGGGTCCTTTCAAAGGCCCATTTCCCATGGAAGAGAGATGATACATGTTGTCTGTGTTCCTGCAGGCAATACAGTTTGAAATGAAATAATCTCAATTTCACTTTCAGCTGCAGCCTCAAGCATTCCCCCTTCTGAGAGTGAGATATTCAACCACTGTGACAGACTTCCGAGGAGGTCTTCAAAATCCCGTCAGGCAGCTGTTGGCTCCTCTCCCTCACCCAGGGTGTGGAAAGGTTGAGCTGGAGTCTTGAGGATGATTTTTTGGGAAGGACTCTCGTGTGTTCGGTCTCCCTTTCCCTGGCGAAGTGGGGCAGGAGGCAGTCATCGAGGATGATCTCTGTTCAGTGGGACCCGAGGAGGGCTGGGCATGCTTCCCTTACAGTTGATGTCTGCTTGGTCCTGACAAGTGTCTTCTGGGCCATCTGGCTGTGACTGTGGAGAGGAGAGGGGGAATGAAGTGGCAGGACACTTCTCAGAAATTGGGAGTGTAACTGACCAGCCCACTGCACTCGCTCTTCCAGAGTCCATCTGGCTAAGGATGCAGGAGTGATTCCTGTGGGCTGGATGCAGTCAGCATGGAGGAGACGTAAGAGGGGTGTCTTGGATATTACCCAAGATAGTCACAAGTGCAGAACGTTGAGGTGTCCCCTTGATTACATAGAGGCTGAGGGGAAAGTGGGGAGTGGTCAGCTTCAACCGTGCCAAGGGAATTTCAAGAGAGATCTCCAGGGATGGTGGGGTGCAAAGGGCTTCAGAGAATCTACAAAGTGTGCTATGAGAGAAAAGCCCGGCCCTCAAAATATGCCCAGCCCAGACAGCACCAAACTTACAGTACCACGAACTGGAGGAGGTGGAGGGGGTGGCTGGGAGGAGAAGTGACAGGTGGAGCAAGAGAAGATGGTGACACAACTTCCCACCACAGCTGCCAGCCTGAAGTAGGACAAACTGCCGACAAGCGTTGGAGGCAGAGGAGGAGAAAAACTTTAACTCTAAATGAAGTTGTAAGTTTATTCTTATTAGGGTATATACATACATATTATATTATACTGTATTATATTCTATCACATTATATTATATTATTCATATATATGAATTTATAAACTAGTAAAGAGAAAAGTCCTTGGAATTTCTCAAGTGTTTATGTGTTTATAGGGGCAGGAAAAGAAAATAATCAGCCCCTTAGAGCAGGCTTAAATGGGCACTGGGGGAAAAGAATAAAGTTGCTTTCTGTTGCACCTGAGGCATCTTACTTGTTTAATATAATGATTGTGCAGAGGACTGAGGCTAACGTAAAGTGCCATGTTATTCCACACAATTTTCTGGTCCCACCTCCACAGAGGACATATCGGTTTAGCTACTAAAGTGTTTCCCCAGCTTTCACAAATGTAGGCAAAAGTTGGTAGTTGTATCTCATTTCAGAAACCCTACCGACCCTTTGAGGGAGTGAAATCACCTGTGGATACTGAGGGCGGAGTCTTCCCCCATGCTATGGACCACATTTCAATTCCCAGCCATCATCTGATTATCCTCAGCTAACATCTGTGGACAGGGGACCTGATGGTCTTCCAATTTGGCACAACATCCCAGAGTCAGTGTCAAGGTAACAGTCTAACATACTAATCAGACACTGATAAATTCTGTAGGAAATACCTTTCAGAGCCTGAGACATCTCTTGTTTTGGAAAGCTCCTCTCTATTGTTATTTCTAGACACAATACTGCAAAATATTTGTTAGCTGAACTCAGCTGATTACTAGTTAAAAAAAGAAGTCAAAGAGTAGAAAAAGAGATGCAGAATTATTTTTCCTTTTTTGATTTATCCTGAGCTTTCTGGAAATGGTCTTGGGGATTTTCCTTTAATTATATGTCAGCTTTCCTTAAATGAAGGAGAAATTGTGCGGATGTTAAAAATCAATATGGACCCTACACTTTAAAAAATTTTAAATAAATAAATAAATAAGATTTTTTTCACTTGTGGAAAAAAAAAATCAATATGGACCCCACACTTTCCTCTATAGCCTTCTTAGCTCTGGGGTTGCAGATTATAATGTGGCTTTTTTTTTTTTTAAATAAGTGTATTTATTTATTTATTTATTTATTTTTGGCTGCGATGGGCCTTCATTGCTGGGCGCGGGCTTTCTCTAGTTGCGACGAGCGGGGGCTACCCTTCGTTGTGGTGCACGGGCTTCTCATTACAGTGCCTTCTCTTTGTTATGGAGCATGGGCTCTAGGCGTGTGGGCTTCAGCAGTTGTGGCTCGCGGGCTCTAGAGCGCAGGCTCAGTAGTTGTGGCGCACGGGCTTAGTTGCTCCGCAGCATGTGGAATCTTCCTGCACCAGGGCTCGAACTTGTGTCCCCTGCACTGGTAGGCAGATTCTTAACCACTGTGTAATGTGGCCTTTTTTTTTTTTAAAGAAAAGGGAACTGAGGGCAAGTTATAATTCCTGAGTTTTGAAAAAAATTCTGTTTCATTAATTTCTTCATTAAAATGAACATAAGCTTGACTTATTCTCTGACCTTATAGTCTTTAAATACAAACTCCACCCTAAGAGAGGCATTTTAGGGCATCTGCCCAGTTCACTGCCTTCTCCCCCGAGAGCTTCACTGTGGCCGCCCCCCAACAGTGTTTGCACACAACTCTTCCCCTTTGGCCACAGCAGATTGGACTAGGGCTAAACCTCCAACTGAGCCGGGTCAGTTTTGTCTTTCTTTGGGAATTTGGAATCAGGCGCCAGAAATGAGGCTCCAAAATTGAAGACAATTCTTCAATTGTCTTGCTTGAGGTGACACGAATTCCTTAACAGAAGCTTCCATTGTGGGGTGGCTATTCTGAGTCATACTGATTTTCAGAGAAAGAGAAAAGTTAAGCCAACAACCTGAGAGGTAAAAAGCTGAGACCACACGGATGGGGAGTGTGAAAGTGAGGCCAGGAGAGCACTTGTCTTGGTCTCTGATGGTTTCCTCCTCCTGGTCTCAGTCCTTTGTGAGGCCAACAGCAGACCTTTGATCCATGACACTCCTCAAGGTCCTCATAACACTTTGCCCTTTTTGTTCACTGGATTAAGTGGGTTTCTATTACTGGCAACCAAAAAATAAAATTTACCAAGATATTCATCCAATTACAAAAAAAATTTCTGTGGTTCAACAAATTCTTTGGCTTCCATTGCCAGTGGCCCATCACTTAGAAATTTGCTTCTGTGGCCAACTTGATAATCTCAAAGGACATGCTACTTACACCCTCCAAATTTCCATTGTTGTCTGTAACTTTGTCTTGAAACCCTTGTAGAGAACATTCACTTATTATAATTGTAGGAGAACTGACCTTCTCAAGACTACACCATCAGTCACTGTTGATGCCTGGCAGGGCACCAGGGCTCCTCTGCCACGTCTTCTCCCATCATCTCCACAGGGGTCGGGAAGATGAAAATTCAAATGTTCCTACTTACTGGCTGTGTGCTGAGTGGTAAGTTACTTAATATTTCTAAGAGTCAATTCTTGTATATGCAAAATGGGAAGGAGATATTAACATCAATTCTAGATTAAGCAAATTTGAAAAGAAAATCCCTAATCACAGCAAAAGCATCATGGGTTATCTGGCATCGTGTTACCTGGTTTGTAGGTTGAGGCCGAGCCTGCTGCCGGGGCATCACTGTGCAGCCTCCCCACCAAGGTCAGCCAGCTGAAGACCACTTTTCCCAACCTCCCTTCTAATAACCACATTACTTATATGTATATAATTTACTTATGTATATAATTAAAAAAATATAATGTTTCTAACTGGGATACAAAAGAGAAACAAAAGGAAATACATATATATTGTAAGTTAATAAGAATTTTAAGGTGTGAACTTATAAGTATCCTAGAAGGTAAAATAAAGTGGTCAGATGTTTGTACCCAAACATCCAACCTCCATGAATGTGCCAGTTACACATGCAGACTGATTCAGGAGTGTTGGATGGTAACTCACATTCTGGTAGCTGAGCTGCCACTGACAGCATGATACTCCCACACGGTAAACAACTTTTGGTAAAATTCTGAACAAAACAAAATATGACTTCCTTCGATTGACAGAGGTTGTTTATATGAAAATCCTTCAAAAATAATTTGTTTTCATAGATAAAATATAATTAGGCTTGGATAATAATAAATTTGAAAAAGATGGATTTACTTACGTGATGCCTGGTGGAATATTCTAAAGTCGTGTGGAATGCAGGAAGTTTGTTTACTGTGTTAGCTCCACTCACTGGATGTCAAGGGTAGCCCCCCATCACTGTGACAAACAAAGGTCCACTTCCAAGGGAAGGTGCCCCACCCCTGAGAGGTGCTGAGTAGATCATTGTGACTGAGGGAGATGCCCAGGGAGATGCCAGGTCTGGGGTGTCCAGGGAACCCACCGCCCAGTGGGATGAAGGGCTGAAGCTTCCTCCCTCAGGATCCGGTAGGTCTTTTCATTAACTTTTTAACCTTTAGCTTTTTAGGTCTTTTGTTTTATGACTACTTCTTAAAAATAGCATATTTTTTTCTAAATCATTTTTAGACCCAATTTGAGAGACATTACCTACTCCTTGTTCTCTTGATTGCAAAGTCCTACTGTAAACCCACAAACCAGAGCAGTGCCAGCAAAGAGTGGATGCTCAAAAGATATCTGATAAGTGAATAAATAAACTATTTCTTTACTTTAATCTTTTTCAATGTTTTGGAAGTTATATATCTTGCTTTTCATCTTATATGTGATTATTTTAACTTTTTTCTAAAGTATCATAACATGTTCTATAATTGTCAAAATGATTTAATGGTAAAAACTTTTAAGAGGATTTCCATTTTTCCCTCATTACCTCTCAGCTTTTGTTAATAAAATCTTGGAGTTTAGGTCTATATTATTATTAAGACTTCTTTCACTAAGAAACCTTCTCGTTTTGACATTTGCCTCTAGTTTTATAACGAGATTTACAATTATTTAGATACCATATTTTAATTGGTCTCCATGTTCACTGCCTATTCTTTTATGCTGGCTTTCCTCTTCTTGAGCTGTTAATTATACTTCTTCTCTCTGTTTGTCTTCAAATAATTTTTTTCAAGAAGGATAGAAGGGTGGCATCTTCCTGGGGACCTTGTATTTGATCACCTTCAGTGAAAGACCACTTGGATAAACATTGAATTCTTGGGTTAAAACCCTTGACTAATGAGTTTCTGAATAACTGAGAGTTGATTTGAGTGATGCAGTATTTTTAAGAATACCATTTCCAAGAACACTGTTATTTACATTGTTCTAAAATATAAAATTAGGAAAAGAACAGATGAATTTTTCAGCTTTTTAATGTGGAGCAACTTCTTTATTGCTAGTCATGAGATGCCCTCCCCACTTCCTTTTAGAAGACCAGGTGCAATAGGTACGTCAGAGGGCTTGGCAGTCATTTTTTCTTTCATTTATTCAAGCAAGAATATAAAGGTGTATGACTCATCAGCTTTTCTTGAGCAGTTACAGTTTTAGCTCATAAACATGATTCAAAAGAAGAGAAGATCCTTGACATTTGAAGAACTTACTAACTTGTGCGAGAGACACAAAATCCTTAAAAATGATTGGGAAGTCAATTACAAGGCAGTGTATAATCTAAAACTACATATAAAGCATGTTTGTAAAGCCTAAGACAAATGTTACACGTCACAGGTAAAAACTATTTTAATTATATATGTGTATATATGTGTGTATATTTATACACATACATACTTTATATACATAAGAGTTGTGAAGCTATTTAATTTTCCATTTAGTGTATGCCAATCTCTGTTTAGGATACTGGAAATTTAAAGGTGATTAAAATTGAGTAAGGTATTCAAGGAGCCTCTAGAACGGTGAAGAAGAGAATCAGCTGCCAGAGAAGGCAAAGTAAAGAAAAGACCTGTTTGCAGTAAAACTGGACGGCACAATCTCCCTGGGAGAGGCGCATCCTGATGCTACTTCAGAGTGTTATTTGACTAGATATTTAGTTGAACAAAGATGGTATAAAACTTCAGGTTAAAGGGAAAATGCCACTGTATTTATTACTGTTATATAATTTTATCAGCACAGAGGCAGTGTTGGCTTCTGACACTGCATATTGCATATTTGGCATTTAGAATTATTGCTTGACCTGAGTTTAATTCAACCTAAAACTTTTTTTTTGTAATATTAACATTTAGGGACTTTCTGCTATGCTCATCTTCAGAGAATAAAACACAGAGATGACAGAATTGGTAAACTCTAAGCTAACTTGGATTAACCTAAAAGTTTTGTGGTAGTTAATTTTATGTGTCAACAAGGCCCGGTACCCAGATACCTGGTTAAACATTATCTTGAGTGTGTTTGTAAGAGTGTTTCTGGATAAGATTAACATTTGTGTTGGTAGACTTAGTAATGTAATAGATGACTTTCCCCAATGTGGGTGAGCCTCATCCAATCCCTTGAAGGCCTAAATAGAACAAAGGTGGAGTAAGAGAGAATTTGTTCACTATGGCTGACTGTCTTGGAGCTGAGACACTGGTCCTCTCCTGCCTTCAGACTCAGACTTGGACTGGAACCATTGTGTTCCCTGGATCTGAGGGCTTTGGACTTGGACTGGAATTAAACCATTGGCTCTCCCAGGGCTCCAGCTCCCTGACTGCAGTTCTTGGGACTTGTCAGTTTCCATAATCACATGATCCAATTCCTTATTATCTATCTGCCTATCTATATATCTGTATCTATCTATCTATCTATCTATCTATCTATCTATCTATCTATCCATCTATCTATCTATCCATCCAACCATGTATTATCTCCTATTGTTTCTGTTTCTCTGGAGAATCTTGACTAATACAAATTTTGGTACTCAGAGTGCTTCTAGAGAAACAGGATTTTAAGGATGAATTTTCTGAATTGGTTCTGAAAATTGGCTCTCTGCTCTGATTAGTTTTAAAGACGCTAATGACTTTCTGGTAGTAAAGAGATCACTGATGATACGTGCCTTGATCTAGCAGTAGAGATATGAAAACTATCATCATTAGATCCTCCTAACCAACAACTGCTTCTAAGAAGCAAGGCTCTAGGTAACTGTGTATATGACACTTTTCAACGTTTTTGGCAAACTAATGAGTAGAGTGAGATTGGCTGGGTGCTCCTGTTGTTGCTGGACAAAGTGAGGAAAGAAAAAGCTGAGCTCAAGGATTAAAATTTGACAAAGATCAGTGTCCCGGAGGCTGAGGAGTGGATTATAATGATCCCATAACCTGGTACCGGAAGTGGTGTTTGTACCAGGTGTCAACAGGTTCTGTGAGCAATTAGCAGGGTCTTTAAGGTTAGGGACAAGCTTTGTTTACCTTTGAAAATCTTGTAAGGCTCTGGGCGTGGTACCTTTTTACTGGTATGTACTCAATAAAGACTGGTTAAATTGGTCCACATAATGTTAGGGACAAGCTTTGTTTACCTTTGAAAATCCTGTAAGGCTCTGGGCGTGGTACCTTTTTACTGGTATGTACTCAATAAAGACTGGGTAAATTGGTCCACATTCTTGATGATGGGACACTTCTTTTCCTGTTTTGATTTTCAGCAGCAATAGGACAGTCTAACAGTTGATGAATGAGTGCTAAGGTGCAGTGTTCTGTGAACTAATAAGGTAAATTTATCTATATTAATTTGCCTTACCCCAGGACAAACACTTCCTTGGATGGCAGTGTTTTTTAGTTTATAACTGTCTTGACTACTAGTGAGAAAGTCAGTGCATGTAAATTCTAACGATGTTAACTTGAGGGACGTACATGGAATATTTTGCCTCTGTTTTTCCCCCACTTCAATTAAGTAGAATAATCATATTAACCAAATCGTCAGGCTGTTATGAAAAATATTTTAATAAAATATCCCCACACCAGTGTATCCCTTTGGTGATGAATAAAAACATGGCATAATCTCCAGCTCAGTAGGAGGGAGAAAATTGCCACAGGAAGTTCTGAGATTCCTCAACTCACCTGGGAACAATTACAATAATGAT
Source organism: Balaenoptera borealis (assembly GCF_965194805.1). Lineage (NCBI taxonomy): Eukaryota > Metazoa > Chordata > Mammalia > Artiodactyla > Balaenopteridae > Balaenoptera > Balaenoptera borealis. The sequence continues at coordinate 64,341,415 of NC_138869.1, read as the reverse complement.
CATAATGACAATAATAATAGCAAAAACCCCAGTAGTATTTACCATTTATATGATACCAGAGCCAGAAGTTCTTTGTAGGAGGAGGGTGGTGGTCTAGTTGGAAGGAGGTGAGGAAGCTGGGAGACTTGTCTTGAGGTTACATCTGCAAAGGGCTTTGCCTAAGGTTGGGAAAATGGCAGCTGTTAAAATCACAGAATGGGTGGGGCATGTGGGGGGGGGATCCTGAAGGGGGAGGGGGGGGTGTCAAGTTGCCTCACTCCCTCTCTTCATTCACCACAAGCTGCTTCTTTTTTTGATTGAAGTATAGTTGATTTACGATGTTGTGTTAATTTCTGCTGTACAGCAAAGTGATTCAGTAATACATATATATACATTTTAAAAAATATTCTTTTCCATTATGGTTTATCTCAGGATATTGAATATAGTTCCCTGAGACAAGCTACTTCTTGATGCTGGCAGATACATACTGCTTTACCTTTTCAGAACTCAAAATAATTTATTCACATAAGTACATCTAGTGCAGACATGATTCCTGTGCAGTCTTCGTCAAAAGGAAGTGTTATTGTTCCTATAACTTCTGTTCCACATCATTGTCTCACAGGATGATGCTAATCTGTGTGAGACCGAGATGCTAAATGCAGGTCTCCATGGCAGTTAATAAAGCTCTCTTGTGAGGTGCCCTTCACATCATACATGATGCTGTCTAGTATCAAGTATCAAATGTTTGAGTGACAAAGGGTTAATACTCCTTCATCTACACACACGCTCAAAGTTTGAGTATTACACGTTGGTAATCAGGGAGGATAAATGTGTTCTCCCTGCCCTGGTCATTATAACCATTATGTCAGTGACGGCCTGATTCTAGAGCCTCCTAAACTGGTCTTGAACATTCCCAGTCATCATTCCCAAAAATGAAATATTATCTACTGTGTACATGAGCTCTTGCGAGCTTTCATAGCTGTAATTAAATATACATAAAAGGCAAGTAACACTTTCAGCTCAAGCCGCGTGCTGGTTTGTTTTATCAAGCATTTGCAAAGGTTCTTTTGATCGGTGATTAAAAGTGGATTAACAATTTGGATTTCTTCCTTTTGGGGTATCAGTCACATTTCTTTAGTGGTCTCTGAGCCTTGCCTTGGGGCACATGCTCCAAGGTGCTTGGTCCAATTTAAAACTCCAGATTGAAGTTTATATATTAAGTGTGCATGTTTGGTTTTGGATTCTTGAGGTTTGCCTGGGGCATCTTCTCTAATTAATCATCCCATGGGTTTAGAAATCTTCCACCCAGTCCTTTTTGATTTGTCAAAGGAAATAGAGAAGGTCTCAGTCTGAAAAAATCCTTATCTGATGTGTCACATCATACAGGTTTTAAGATTTAAATACATTTTCTTTTTAAACACATCAGCTTTACCAAGCTAGAAGCATGGAATGTTTGCAGATATCCACCATTCACTGAAATTGGCAGGCAGAAAGCATGATACAGTAAAGGAATGGCTATTTAATAGTTCTTTTATTTTCCATTCAGATCACGCACACTTTTACTGAAAGAGGCCGCACAGCATGGAGTCTGATATTACAGCAGTGGCTTCAGGAAGCAATAATTGAATACTCCTCATTAAACTGGTTCATAAAAGAATCCTATTAAAACCAATACAAATAATAAACCTTGAAAATGCTGCTTTAAATTCCAGGAGGGTGGTGAAGATATGCTACAGTGACAGTCTTCTGGTTCGCAGGGTAATCTTGAAAATCTTGTGTGCTGAATTTTTCTAAGCCAAGCAGGCACCTCACGACTGAATAAAAGACCTGGGGAATATTTTAAACGTATTCGATCCAAGGGTGTGCCTTTTACAGTCAGTCGTCCCCAAGAACTGATCCCTCATCCTGTCAGGATACCCAACCGAAAGGCTGATTATCTTTACTCACTTAATTAATTAATAGGTAATTCTTACAGAGAGGCTGGACACCTGAACCCACCGAGTCCTCTTTGCGTGGGCAAATCTAGCTGGTTCCATACGCTCATTTCACTAAATGAGACTTTGGCCAAACTATATTGTTGCAAATAATAGCAAATGGATCCAATGCAAAAATAATAATTAAAAAGTTATTTGTTGTTTCCTTTTAAATCACAGAGGCGGCTACAGAAGGCCCCGAATGCGCAGGACATACGGCTCCGCTCGCCACCCAGATGGTGCTGCGGCTGGTCCTCCCCTTGTGCATCTGGGCGGCCTTCACCCTACCCCCGACCCCCAAATCCTCCTGGCCTTCCGGCTGCACCGCTGCCTTACCCGCTGCCTTACGCTGGCCTTTCTCGACAGACTCCCCTTATTTTCTGTTATCTCTCCATGTTCTCCCAAACTCCTTCCTCATTCAGGTTTCACACCTGTTTATGATCTGGTTTCTGGAGGGGATAAAATTCACATGGACAGGCATTTGTGTCTCAGCCAAGGGAGACTAATGCACTTCTTGATTATGGATCTCAGAGAACTGGGATGATGTGTCTTAGATGTTTATATGCTCCAGTTCAATGGTTTCTCAGTTTCGCTGACCTGAAAAGCATAAGGGACCCCTTTACTAAGCACTTTTTTAAACTTTTTATACTCTGAGCCATGTAGTGATTGTTGTCACCAACACAATAGTTATTGAATAAGTAACTGGAATGTCTGTAGTATTCCTGATCATTTCAATGAACGCTGTTCTTTCTGTTTTCTCCCTCCCACAAAATATTTCTTGTACCCTCTTGATGACTCCTCAGACTTTAGATTCCAGACCAGTGGTTCTCAAACTTTACCTGCATCAGAACACCTGGATGGCTTTGATAACTCAGATTGCTGGACTTCCATCCCCAAAGTTTCCAATTTGGTGACCTGGGGTGGGGCCAGGGAATTTGCATTTCCAGTACATTTCCAGGTGATCCTGTTGCTGCTGGTCCAGCACCTTGGGAAGCATTGCTCTAGAAATAAGCAAAACTAAAGGGGTTAAGTGATCTAGTGTGAGAGTCAGTTATAATCCCTGCTTTACCCCCTTTCCAGCTAGGTAGACTCTCGGCTGATGAAGCTTCTTAAACTTCAGTTTCTTCACTGTTAAAATGAGTTTAACAAAACATCCCTAGCAGGGTTGTTAAAAGGAAGAAATGAGATCATGTTTATTAAGCATTTGAAAGAAAAGTGATTGTGATAGGTGTTTTATTGTTATTACGTTTTATTTCTTCCCTAGAACTCAATTTTCAGGACTTCTAATTGAATCATAAAGGATCCTTTAAGCACCCAATTTGGTTAAGGAAAGTGTTTGTGTGTTTGGAAAATAAGAAAATAAAATCCCTTTTGGGAGCACCTTGACAAAATAATGAATTCAAAATTCATCTGGATGTGTACAATAATAGCCAGAGAGTTTTGAAAGGAGGCTCCTCTTCTGATTGTTGTTTTACCCCACCAGATATCAAAACATATTATAAAGTCATGCTAATCAAAACAGCATGGTATTGGCTTAGGAAAAGGCAAATAGGTTAGAGGAGTAGAGTAAAAAATTTTATATCACACACAGACACTCACACTCATATATTATACATATATATATATGATTTCAAGTCAATGATGGAAGCATGAACAATTAATAATGTTGGAGAAATTAACATTGATTTAAAAAAACTTTAATATTTGCTTCTATTTTTATTTTTATTTTTTTGGCTGTGCTGCACAGCAGGTGGGATCTTAATCCCCTGACCAGGGATTGAACCTGTGCCCCCTGCAATGGAATTGTGGAGTCTTAACTACTGGACCACCAGGGAAGTCCCAATATTTGCTTCTTATCACACAAGAATAATTCCTGGATGGGTTTCTAAAACCATTGACATTTCTTTTAATATGTGTGATACAGTGTGACGTTTCTATAATTGTGAGGAATGAAAAGAAATAAAGGAAAACATGTCACGTTTGAATTGACATAAATTTAAAACTTCTATTTGAGAAAGGTGTTTATATGAATACAGTTGAAGGACAAATAACCTGGAAAAAATATTGGAATCATATAGAAAAGAATTAATATCTGGACGATAAAACCATCTTTTCAAAGTAATAAGAAAACAAAACACATATAATGCAATAGAAAAGCAGGCAATAGCCAATTCAGAAGAGAAAGAAGAAATATAAATGCCTGACAAAGACTGATAAGATTTAGTATTGTTAAGGCTATGGAAATCTGGTTACTGCCACCTAATATTTGTGGAAATGTAAGTTTATGCAATTTTTTTGGTGAGCAAACTAAAAATCACATGCCCTTGGAAATGGTAAGTGTACTTCTAGAAATTTATACAATAGAAATATTTTCATGTAGGCACAATAATAAGTTCACAGGAATGTTCACTGAGACTTTTCTGTTAATACTGAAACATTAAAAACAATCTAAATGTGCTTCAGCAGGAAAATGGTTAACCATATTATGGTACATTCACAGTATGGGGTAATGTATACAAGGCAGGGTTTGAACATCCAGCAAAATGAAAATATATATCATGAAAAACCATTTGCAGGGTAAAATATGACAAACATCCTTTTGAAGGCATTGTTTAACTTGCAAGAAGGTAAGAAATATCCACAGATGGTTATTATTAAAAAACCAAAAGACAAAAAGTGTTGGCAAGGATGTGGGGAAATTGGAACTCTTGCATATTGTTGGTGGGAATATAAAATTATGCAGCCAGTATGGAAAACAGTATGGAGGTTCCTCAAAAAATTAAAAATAGTACTATCATATGATCCAGCAATTCTACTTTTGGGTGTTTATCTAAAAGAATTGAAATCAAGTTCTTGAAGAGGTATTAGTACTCATATTCATTGTAGCACTATTCATAATATCTGAGATGTGTAAACATCCTACATGTCCTAGACAGATGAATGGATAAAGAAAATGTAGTATATACATAAAATGGAATACTATTCAGCCTTAAAAAAGAAGGAAATTTTGCAGGATGCAACAATATGGATGAACCTTGAGGCCATTATGCTAAGTGAAATAAGCAGTCACAGAAGGACAAATACTGCATGATTCTACATATATGAGGTATCCAAAATAGGCAAATTCATAGAATCAAAGAGTGGCATGGTGGTTCCCAGGGGCTGGGGGAGGGCAAACTGGAGTTACTAATCAACAGGCATAAAGTTCTAGTTAAGCAAGATAAATCCTGGAGATCTGCTTGACAACATTGTACCTATAGTCAACAATACTGTACTGTACACTTAAAAATTTGTTAAGAGGGTAGATATCATGTTAAGTGTTTTTATCATGATAAAATAACATTTTAAGAAAGAATATTATACTGCCACATGAATAGCTAGACCATTGGAAAATAATAGAAAGTTCGGAAACAGACCCAAGTACGTACAGAAATTGGACGCAAGTAACCGTAGAAAGTAGGTATATAATAAAGCATATTAAATTATTGTGGAAAAGATTGACTTTTAAATAAATGGTGTCAGAACGATTGCATAATCTTTGAAAAGGAGAACATAGAGTCCATATTCAAACCATGCTTGATAATAAACTCCAAATGTGTCATCTGTTTTAGTGAACTTATGATTTTAATAGGTCCTCTTTCCTAGCTCTAAGAAAGGGTCAAGATGCAGTGGCAAGTGGAAGGCACTGAGAGGTTAGTTTCTCAGTATCACTCCCACTAAACAGAACCAGGTCTCTTTGGAGTACTGGGTGATTCCAGATTTGCACTGAGACAGCATGAGATACGTCTGGAACATCTTGTGCCAGAAAGCAAGGAAGAACTGAAAGAGTGATGGGGACATGTCAGAAGAACACAGAACAACTGTTTAACGGGCTGAATTTGAGATAATACAAACATTGAAAAACAAAAAAAGGGATAGTAATAGATTATATCATATTGAATATCAAAAAATAAAGTCAGGGAAACAATCAGACAAATTCAGCTTCTGGGGACATTTCCTAAGACTATTGTCACTGACCCAGACTTGGGCCCGCTTCCCCCATGCACAATAAATTCAACCTGTAGAAACAGGGTTGTGGTGAAGAAAAGTGTGGCATTCATTGAAGGACCAAGTAAGGGGAATGGGCAGCTTATGTCCCAAAATCCCACATTCTCTGATGGCTTTCAGGGAAGGGTTTTTAAAGACAGTGTGAATGAAAGGGTCATAGAGTGTGATCAGCTCATGTATAATTCTCTGCAATTCCACTCCTGGGCATATATCTAGAGAAAACTATAATTCAAAAACCCCAGTGTTCATAGCAGCACTACTTACAATAGCCAAGACAGGGAAGCAACCTAAATGTCCATCGACAGATGAGTAGATAAAGAAGATGTGGTATATTTATACAATGGAATATTACTCAGCCATAAAACAATGAAATAATGACATTTGCGGCATAATAGATGGACCTGGAGATTACCATACTAAGTGAAGTAAGTCAGAAAGAGGAAGAAAAATACCATATTATATCACTTATATGTGGAATCTAAAATATTACACAAATGAACCTATCTATGAAACAGAAACGTAATCACGGACATAGAGAACAGACTTGTGGCTGCCAACGGGGAAAGGCAGGGGAGGGATAAATTAGTAGGTGGAGATTAACATGTATACACTACTACCTATAAAACAGATAAACAACAAAGACCTACTGTATAGCACAGGGAACTATATTCAATATTTTGTAATAACCCATAATGGAAGTGAATTAAAAAAAGAATATATATATATGTATCATTGAATCACTGTGCTATACACCTGAAACTAATACAGTCTTATAAATCAACTATACTTCAATAAAATTAAAAGAAAACAAACAAACAAAACCCTATTCTCTGATTGGTTGATAGTGAGGTAACAGGTGATGTTTCAGGAGTCTCAATCATCAACCTTCTGGTTCCAACCAGTCTGTGGTCTACATGCTTGTGGTCAGCAGTTAACTTCCTCAACCCAGTGGGGGTTTTAGTATCTGTAAAACAACTCAAGGATATGGCTTAGAATATTATCTATAGTCCTTGAGGAGGAACTAAAGTTCCTTGACTTTGTTTTATGGCTAAACTATTATTATTTTGTCCTGTTTGACTGTTTTTCTTTGTTTCTGCCTTTTTTCACTTCTCTGATTAAATCTGTTCTTTGGAACTCAGGGAAGGCCTAGGGGGCTAAAGCTTTTTTTTTTTAACAAAAAAGAGGCGAGGTAGTCTGTCCCAGGGGAGGTCCCTCAGGGTCCTGCTCGGTTTTAATATTGACGCGGACTTTTCAAAAATTTTCAGTCATGAAAAACAAATGAAAAAGCAGGACAATGTCTAAGTTAAAGGGGATTAAAGAGACATGACTGCTAAATGAAATGTATAATCCTTGATTGGGTCTTGGATTTAAAAAAACACAGCTAGAAAGGGCATCTTTATAGACAATCAGAGAAATTTGAATATGAACTATATATTAAACAATACTGTACCAATGTTAAATGTCTAGGGTATGATAATGGTGTGTTTATGTAAGAGAATGTTCTGGTTCTGGAGAGATGTTTGGAACATAATTAGTGGTGAGCTGTCATGAGATGTGAGGTGTCTATAAGAGTGTGAGAGAGATGAGGAGGCAGCTGGATAGAGCACACATGGGAAGGTGGTAACAACTGGTGGGTCTAGACGGAGGATATATGGTGTTCACTGAGCTATTCTTTCAGTTTCTCATAGCTTTGCAATTTTTCAAAATAAAAAGTAGAGGAATAAAATACAACACAAGTTCCCCATTAGGCCATTAAATCATCATTTAGATATACAGGAATATTTATAGATCATGCAATTATTTCAAATTCTTTATAAATTAAGGCAAATGTAAGGAATAAGTATCTAAGTACATTAAGGAATAAATGACATTAGTAGAAAATATCTGTCTCTTTACTTGACAGATGAAGACATAGATCCACAAATAAATTAACTCCCCTAAGGTCACACACTAATGTGTATAAGATTCCACTTCTGTGAACTTTATACGGCAACTGAAAATCAAATATAGTCCTTTGAATCCTTGAAATTTTCTTTCCAGGCTGTTGGTTTGAGGAAGCTCATTGTATTACCCTTTATCAGACAGAACAGAGCTTTCAAGGATTTTCTTTTTCTTCTTTTTATATCTGCTATTTTCCTCTCACATTTCAGCAGGAATGAAAATATCAGTAGGGATGCTTTCTACTTCTTAAACCAATTCTTCATAAACTGGTGAGGTGGTTGGAAGTCCATTAGATCTATTGAATAAGGTGATAATGATGTTGAAATTAACAATAAAGCAAGAGTGTTAAAACGGATTCTAGCCGAGATTTAATATTTTGAAATGTACAGAATCTTTTCTGTTCCCTTGAGTTAAGCCAGGATTCATCTTCCAACCCTGGACCATCATGGGTCATTATTAGTCCCACCTGCCTGGACAAGGAAATTGACACAGGGCTTGTTCCTGAAGTGTGCTGTGCTGCTAGGTCCGGATCGTGCTCTGCCCCCTACTGGCTGGGCGACTGTGGGCAAGTTTCTTAGCCTCTGGCTTCAGTTTCCTCAGGTGTAACATGGGAATAATAATGGTATCTAATTCACAGATTTATTGAGAAGACTAAATGAGAATGCTCATGGCACAGGGCCTTGTACATAGTAAACATATAGTTATTTTTTATTAAGCTCTAGCTTGTCAACTAGATAATTCTCAAATGACTGCAGAGTTTAAAATAGTTTATATTTTACAGATATCATTGGATTTTCTATTTTCATATTTGCATATCATGATGACTTGACTAGAAATTGTTGCCCATAAACATTAGACAATTTTTGACATGAAAAGGAATTTAACAAAAAGATCTCTGTATCTGCTGTCCTTCCAGGATTTTTATTTTGGTCACATGCAATTTTAATATATATTTCCCTCCTATATATAATATCAGGAAATATCACCCATATATATTAATAAGCCAAAGTTAGTTTTTTCCAAACATGTTACATTGAAACTGGTGCCTCAATGACACTTTTATCCTCACATTTTTTTTTTCTGAGAAGTAATTTTACATTTGACTGGCTTTTATAATGTATTTAAGAATTTGGAGTTCACACAAGCATTTAGCAATCTAGGGTTCAACAGGAACCCTAGATTCAACAGGAAGCACATGGACCTGCTCAGCTTGGGCTCCTGTCCTGACCACTTCCCAGCCCTTTACTCCTTGTAAAATCACACTGCACGTTGGTGTGTTTGTTCATCCTTCTGTAAGTATTTGTCACGTACCTGCTTTGCTTGGTGCTCAGGGGAAAATGTAAAGAGGAGGCCCTCTTGTCTAGAAAGAGCCAATATAATTAGAAATAGAACTCATACACTTAAGCATGTATCTTAGAATGGACGATAATGTATAAATGGCTAAAATGAGTGGTGTAGGTAAGCGAAGGTTAACAAAGCCAGGAATAGGCAGAAAGACTCCTATTCCTATGATGAATGAGTTGTTTATTAAAAGATGGGCAGGGATTGTGACAGCACAGACAGTGAATTTAATGCAGTTCTGGCAGAATTCTGATAGGACATCTGGGAATTGCCCAAGGAGAGATTCTTAATAACTGACCTGGTTCTTGGTTCTTATACTCTCTGAGGCCAGAGCTGGGCATTTGAGCAGATCAGCTTCTACCAGCTTTCATATTTCTGCCTTCTTACCTGCGAACCTTTGGTGGCCTCCTCTGCTTCTCTTGGGCAGCAGAGTCAGGCTGCTCTTGGGAGAGGCCTGGGAGGGCCTTTCTTCCACAAATTCTGCCCGGGTGTTGGCCCACACCATCTGCTAGGCTTCCCTTACATTTGGCATTGTGCTCAGTACTTTATATACTTTTCAAAACTGTGAGGGAATTACTATGTGAAACATCTGGTAATTCCAATTAGGGTCTTGACGGCCACTAGGGAGTTGGCTGACAGTTGGGGAATGCACATTTACAGCGGGTCTAGGGAAAGAATAACCTGATGAATCTGGTGATGGCTACGTATTTCTCTTGGCCTTAAGCTACTTAAAATCCAGTGGCTTTTGTATCGAGTTCCCTTGCAGGTGCCAAACAGATGAAAATAACCTCCAAGACACAATTTTCTAATGAATATGAAGTCTTGCCATAAGCAACCTATCTCAATGGAAATACCGGCCTTGTGGAGAGAGAAACTAAGGAGAACTCATATCATGTTGTGAAAATCAGGATGATTTTTCCTCTGGTAGTTTGTTTCCTGACCTGAGAAAATATTTGTGTATAAGGGGAATTACAGAAGCTAAAATTTATTTTCTCTGAACATGTGTTAATATAATGCTACGAAAATGTAAAGGCCTGGCTGTCTGAAAACATTAGTAAAGTAGTCCTAAAAACCTTCATCTCAAAATCGGTCAATACTTATTAAATATATCTTTATAAAAGAAGAAGAGAAACAAATATCCGTGGAGCGGCCTAACTGGTGCAAGTGTGTGCATGTGTGTTCTCTTGGGATACTCTTTCCTCTTAGGAAGAAATATTGTACTTATTCCTCAGAGGTTTATTCTAAGGGCATGATGAAAGCAAACGGGAATAGTTATGTGTGGTTGAAATTATTTTGTTAGATATTTGCATCTCTGCCTATGGTTCCATAAGAAAACAAAATGGGCCTTTTAAAAGAAAGGAATAACTCTGAATCAATGAATTTAGATGACTTAATTTTATCAAAAAGTCAGAAATATAGGATAAATGGGAAGCACAACATGGATAATTTTAATTTTTGTTGTCTCCGATGAGAGAATATTTCATTCCCCACTCTTGTTGTCTTAGAAGGGGATTAACTGCTGCATGGAGCTTTTGGAAAGCAGCTGTGAACCTGGAGATCCCACTTACTTGCCAATATTTTATGACCAGACAGATGTGTAGGCAAATCACACCTGTTCTAATTCCAGAAGCCCCACTTCAGTCAATCACTCTAAAATAACTTATGTCTCTAAGACATAAAATGTACTAAAGAATCTTGAGGGCTGGACAGTGAAAGTGTCAGCAGCTCCCTGACCAAGGGCATGGCTGGAACGTATGGTCACATTTTCTGTGCTTTCATGGGACCACAGGGAGCACTCAATGACAGATCAATGAAAATTTCTCAGGGATGGGAAAGTGAGAAGCCTGGTGAGTGTGTTTGGGGGACAGTAAGGCTCATCTTGCTCTACAGATGCTTCTCTTTTGCTCCTCTGTTCAGAAAAATTTCAGAGTGGAAATGGCCTTTTGTGAAATAGTAAGAGCAGGTAAATCTCATTTGGAAAGTCAAACTCGTCCTTTGGGAAGGTGAAAGGTAAAGTAATTGACATTTACTGTTTTGATTACTCTTAGAATATTTTGGTGTCAAATCTGGCACAAACCGGGTTTCATAACCCAGAAAAGCAGATGCCACATTTCCTATAATGATATACTTATAAGGTAAGAAAACCCAGTTTTATTAACCCACATCCCCCAGAGACCACGGTTTAAATTAAATCCAGAGTGTTGAAGATTTCTGAAGAATTTATAATCACAGAAAAACAAGTTGATTTTGAATTGATGATGGGCTTGTGCAGCTGGATTCTGACATGGGCCCTGTATTCTCTGTGCATGGTCTTATGTTATCTTTGCTTGCATGCAGGCCATTGGGTATATGGTCAGAATTTATGGGGCTATGGTTGGACCTGGCACAATTAGTTTTCATTGCATTCTTTGCAAACACTTAAGTGTTGGTGAAAGCAACTGTGTCTGTTTTTAATTCACAGAAGCCACATTCATGGCAGAGCCTTCTGTAACCCGGCCAACTATCTCACCAGTAGCCACAGTTCTTTGTCATTAAGAGTCTCACATCTTTTTCTCTCATCCTTTGCTTTATCGCCACTATATATTCTTTGGTATAGACAGAGAGCATACTCAGATCTTACAATGATATTCTAATTTTATCCAACAGGCTTATTCTGATCTCTTATTGGTAAGTATCCCACATCACTTTTGAGGATCTCAAAGTTTGTACCCAAGATGAAATCTCCATCAATAAGATTCTACTACAATGTTCCTTTTTTTTTTTTTTTTTTTTTTAATAAGGTATACAATTCCAATTGCCTTGGAAACAAATTTGTGCAGAGTGCAGTCTCAAAAAAGCTACAACTTCAGTTTTATAGCTTGGGGATTATTGTGATTCACCACGTGTACCTACATCCGTGCAGGAAACTAAAAGTCCAGGTACAGCCCAACTTCCAAATCCTGGAACTGTTTGTGGGAGTCCTTGGAAGCAGCGCTGCTTTTGCGATCCAACTAGACCTCTTCTTCGTGCTGTTGTTTCCGGGAGGGATGTGCAAGATCCGGGTCTCCCGTCTTTGGTCCCTGGTGTTCAGAGCGGCTGGCTGTGCAGTACAGCCCAGGGAGAGAACGTGAGGGTGAAAATGTTCAATAGGATGTTGATTTCATCATTGAAACAGTCAGAATCGCAGAGGAATGCCTTTAGAAGAGCCTTTTTAATCTTTAGCTGTTTGCTTCTAGGCAACCTCCTCCCTTGTTACTGTCAATTTTCTGTTTCCTTCCCTCTCCTCTCTTCACATAGAAATTCTGTATTGCTATATATTTACATAGAAATATAATCAAATAAAACCATTACAGCACATTCACCTAAAGCTATTAAGAATTAATGTTTAAGAAATATAGATCAATGGAACAGGATAGAAAGCCCAGAGATAAACCCACACACATATGGTCACCTTATCTTTGATAAAGGAGGCAAGCATATACAGTGGAGAAAAGACAGCCTCTTCAATAAGTGGTGCTGGGAAAATTGGACAGATACATGTAAAAGTATGAAATTAGAACACTCCCTGACACCATGCACAAAAATAAACTCAAAATGGATTAAAGACCTAAGTGTAAGACCAGACACTATCAAACTCTTAGAGGAAAACATAGGCAGAACACTCTATGACATACATCACAGCAAGATTCTTTTTGACCCAGCTCCCAGAGAAATGGAAATAAGAACACAAATAAACAAATGGGACCTAATGAAACTTAAAAGCTTTTGCACAGCAAAGGAAACCATAAACAAGACCAAAAGACAACCCTCAGAATGGGAGAAAATATTTGCAAATGAAGCAACTGACAAAGGATTAATCTCCAAGATTTACAAGCAGCTCATGCAGCTCAATAACAAAAAAACGAACAACCCAATCCAAAAATGGGCAGAAGACCTAAATAGACATTTCTCCAAAGAAGATATACAGATGGCCTAAAGACACATGAAAGAATGCTCAACATCATTAATCATTAGAGAAATGCAAATCAAGACTACAATGAGATATCATCTCACACCGGTCAGAATGGCCATCATCAAAAAATCTAGAAACAATAAATGCTGGAGAGGGTGTGGAGGAAAGGGAACACTCTTGCACTGTTGGTGGGAATGTAAATTGATACAGCCACTATGGAGAACAGTATGGAGGTTCCTTAAAAAACTACAAATAGAACTACCATACGACCCAGCAATCCCAATACTGGGCATATACCCTGAGAAAACCATAGGTCAAAAAGAGTCATGTACCAAAATGTTCATTGCAGCTCTATTTACAATAGCCAGGACATGGAAGCAACCTAAATGTCCATCGACAGATGAATGGATAAAGAAGATGTGGCACATATATACAATGGAATATTACTCAGCCATAAAAAGAAATGAAATGGAGGTATTTGTAATGAGGTGGATGGAGTTAGAGTCTGTCATACAGAGTGAAGTAAGTCAGAAAGAGAAAAACAAATACAGTATGCTAACACATATATACGGAATCTAAGGGGGAAAAAAAAAAAAAAGGCCATGAAGAACCTAGTGGCAAGACGGGAATAAAGACACAGACCTACTAGAGAATGGACTTGAGGATATGGGGAGGGGGTGGGGTGAGATGTGACAGGGTAAGAGAGTGTCATGGACATATATACACTACCAAATGTAAAATAGATAACTAGTGGGAAGCAGCCGCATAGCACAGGGAGATCAGCTCGTGCTTTGTGACCACCTAGAGGGGTGGGATAGGGTGGGTGGGAGGGAGGGAGATGCAAGAAGGAAGAGAAATGGGAACATACTGTATATGTATAACTGATTCACTTTGTTATAAAGCAGAAGCTAACACACCATTGTAAGGCAATTATACTTCAATAAAGATGTTTAAAAAAAAAAAAAAAAGAATTAGTGTTTATCATAGGTCCTGGCTGAGAGCCAGACATGCCATTCAGGATTCATTGACTTCTCTGGCCTCTGAAAGGATTTGGGATTAAATCTGTGAACACACCACTCTCGTGGCCCTGCTCTATGGTATCAGGCCATGGAAAATAGCATCATGTAACTATACTTTGAGCTCTGAAAAATGGATGGAAAGGATGCTACTTTAACACATCTCAGACTGATCTTGGTGGGGCTGGAGGTAACTGGAGGAAGACGAGAATGTTCTAAGAAGATGAGCAGGAACTGCCACGTGGGAGGGGCTGTGGTGTAGGTCTCACTGTCTTTATTTGATGATGCAGTGGGGATGCTTTGTTTCTGAAACACCAGGAAAGATGAACATACACATAACAAGAACATAAAAGTAGAGTAGGAAAATTCTGAGTTTGCCTGCAAACACTTGCTTCCCGAGTCCAAACTTAAAAGTACCCTTGAGCACAACCAAGGAACTGCTCAGGGAATGGTGTTATCCCAACTGCAGTGATGCACTTTGGGGAAGGGATCTGATCCGCCCCCTACCACCACAACCTTGTCTGTACAAGTTACAATTTTTTTTTACCCAGACTTGAAAATAAGTCAGTAAAAATGAATAGAATCCCAGGAATTCTGTTTACCATGGCTGTTCAGTGAAGTCTTTTTAAGGTGGAGCTATTGGCAGTGGGGGTGCTGGGGGTGTGTCACTCCCTCTCCTGAGTGCTGATGGTACCAGAGGGGGACAAAGTTCTGCTCCGGGGATGTGCGGGCCGCGTCAATGGGTGAGTCAGCACGGGCCAGCTTCACCAGTTACATAGTGGAAACTTGTCCTATAACTAGAGCTGCCTTCTGTCCTGTGGCTTATCTGTCTGCAGCAAATCTATGACTCCTCCACAAATTCGTATTGCTCCAAGAAATCAAGAAAAAGACAAGGAAATCGAATATATCGAGTTTATTCAATGTTGGTTTTCAGGAGGGCCCTGAGTTCAGTGTTTGTGTGTTTCTTCTGATTTGTTGTGCTAGTTTTTTGGGTGGAATTTGTTTTCAGGTATAGGCCTTGGCTTTACGACCATTTTTCATTAAAACATGGAAGTGGAAAATATGACTTTTTTTTTCATGTGAGAGAGTCATAATATGATTTCTTAAAAACTTGACAAGAGACTGGATCTGTGAGATTCCATCCTGTTTAGTGACATAGATAAGGATGTGTTGTGTGAATTGCTCTTTCCAAAAGTTCATTTTTTTTCTTGCTGTGGGCCTGTCTTTATCAGAAAGTCCAGAAACATTCTTAGTGTAACACTCATGATACGTATTTGTATGTAAATTTCTCCAGGTATTTTAGGTTGCAGACTATTATCATTTGGGATTTTGAGAGCTCCCAGAAATATTTTAAGCAGGATAGACATTTTTATGGTCAAATGGAGACATTTATTTAACATAAACCATGTCCTATGGTGTTTTGTATATGAGAGTGCACGCATGTGGTACAGAACCTGAAAAGTACAAAGAGAGAGTCAGGGAAAAATAAGTCAGTACCCCCAGCCGCCCAGTATTCCCCCAAAGCCACCCCATCATTTTCTTCTTTGTGTTTTTACACATATTGAATCATACACACATTATATTATATACTATAGCTAGCTGTCTATCCATCTACATATCTATAATTTATTTAATCAGGTCCCTATTGATGATATCTAGGTTGCTTTTAATTTTTTATGGACAATGCTGTGAGGATGTGTATTTAGAACACACTTCCTGTAGGTACCTGCATGGCTCCTTCCTCATCTCACTCAGAGCTTTGTTTAAATGTCGCCTCCTTACCTGCCTTCTGGAGACAGCCTTCTTCCCTCATTACTTCCTACCCCTCTTACCCTACTTGAATTTTCTTCATGCCACCACTTGACATTATGCATTGATTTATTGACAGTCTATCTCCCAACCAATATAAGCCTCATGAGACTCCACTGTTTGCTGTTCCTTCCCCAGTGCCTAGAATGGTAGCTGGTATGCAGTTGGTGCTCACTAAGTATACTTATGAAATTAATAGGTAATTTTTCACATGTGTGAGTACTTTTGTAGGAAAAATTACTAGAAGTGGAATTGCTGTGTTAAAGGGTGTGGGCACTGGTGATTTTGCCAACTTGCTTTCCCTTAGAAATTGTAGAAATGTATCCTTCCATCAGCAATGTTCTAACAACAGCAAACTTAAAAACTTTTTTTTCCGAGATTATCGTACTGAGTAAAGTAAGCCAGAAAGAGAAAGACAAATACCATATGAGATCACTTGTACGTGGAATCTAAAGTATGACACAAATGAACCTATCTATGAAACAGACTCATGGACATAGAGAACAGACTGGTGGTTGCCAAGGGGGAGTGGGTTGGGGGAGGGATGGACTGGGAGCTTGGGGTTAGTAGATGCAAACTATTATATATAGAATGGATAAACAACAAGGTCTTACTGTATAGCACAGGGAATTATATTCAATATCCTATGATAAACCATAATGGAAAAGAATGTTAAGAAAAGAATGTATACATACATATATATATATATATATATATATATATATATATATATATATATGGATAACTGAATCACTTTGCTGTACAGTAGAAATGAACACAACATTGTAAATCAACTATACTTCAATAAAAAAATAAAATAAATTTTATTTTGCTTTCACCAGTGGGAAAAAAATTGTTTACAAGTTGATATAACCTATAGTATCTCATTTTAGTTATAATTTGTGCTTATGATGAGTAATGCTGCCCAAAGTCTTTAACTGTTATGATGACTGAACACGTATGAAGTGATTTCACCTGCGCTATCTTGAAGACCCAAAGGTCTTCCGGACACTCACTCTCTCAGACCAGACATTGCTTGTTATCTGCCTCCTGGACTCTAGGTATGTGGTGGTTCCTGGCTGCCTCGGTTTTGTCTTCACTCACTCATTCTGAAATCCATAACTTATGTGTATTGAACACTGGTTGATAAGATCAGAGATTAAATTTACTTCCTTAATTGCAGTTCCCAAGTTTTCTTCTTCTCATGAAGATGTCCATTTCCCAAATGTTTCCTGCTCCAGCCTTTAACTGCTAGGGAGCAGAGAAGTTTCCAGCGTCCAGAGAAAGGCTATTGTCTCCTGACCATCCTGAGTATCCTTGTCCTACAAAGCGGCCCACACACCAGCCTAATAACCACGTTCATAAGTAAATTTTGGTAGTTACTTTTGACTTCTAGATTTCTTATGCAATAAAATGTATCTAATTTCCCTTTGACCTTGTGCCATTTAATGTTCTCCTACTTTCAGGCCATATTTGTGGCCTCCGTTTATACCACCAGGAATACCAATGTCAGGAAAGACATTTTGCCGTAACAGTTGAGAATACCAAGAATTTGATGTACAATTGGGCTTGAATAAAAGAGTGGTATCATTCCATTGTGCTGTTTCTTAGTTAATCGTAGCCCAGGAATTCTTTAAACTTTCCCTTTAAAAGTGTTTACATATGCTTGACCCATGTATTTGGACCATCATGGTTTTACTGGGGGTGAAATAGGAGTTTCCTGTTGAAACTCATTCTTTGGCTTATTGGATGAAATCTCAGTGTATAAATTATAGGATCCTCATAGCAAAAAAAAAAATAATGTCACTAAGACGATCTTCAACCTTGGATCCTCTTGCTACTATAACTCTAAACCAACATTTGTATAGCCTCTACCTCCCACCCCACCAACCTCCCCCAACTTCCCTAAAAAATAATAAAAGGCATGGATTATTTACCTGTTGTGACCTATACCAAAACATTGAAAAATTGTGCCATTCCAAGAACACTGAGACAAAGACATAAAAATAATTTTTAGGTCTCCTGAAAATTTGTGTTGTCTTGTTTCTAACAAGAAATCAAATACCTTATAAATGTGATTTTTCTGTTTTTGAGTGTTAGCCTAGGATTGTCTGAATATTAATGTGGTTTGTGCTTATAAATTTGTTGTATGATATTTGTTAGATAAGCCCCTCATTCCTTTCTTTTTCTTTGGGTGGTGGGTTATGAGGAATCATTGTTTAACACCTATCAAAGGCATGATAAAATCAAATATTTAAAACAGTTTGGTTATATACTGATTGAAATACAATAGAAAAATCAGAGGAATATTTTTTCTAAATTTTTTTCTGAAATTCTTAAATCAGTAAATGCTCTATTTGAAGAATTCAATGAACTATAAAACATGTCATGTGTATACAACCAAATAGTCAGGAAAAAATAAGGTGATGAAGGATTTTTATGCTCTAATGGCACAGGAAAATTTTGTACTAATATTCGTGTGGGACATAACCTTGATAAGTAAAATCTTTAAAAACACTGTCCTTACAAGAAGCAGCCATAATTTTAGGGCCTGATGATTTTGAAAATCTCCAGTGGCTACGAGATGATAACCTTGGCACTACAAGATAACATCCCTGAAATGTTATGGGTGACTACAGTATATAAATGTAACTTAGAAACATCTTCATGCTGAGATTTAATACTTGGGGGTCAGTGTGCTGGTAAAGCTTGAAAAAAACCAAACATATCAACTAAACAACCTTCATTATTGTGTTCACCAGGGAGTCTCAATATGAAATCTTTTCACATCAAGAATCATTTCAACACTGAGTCAAAAAGCCTAAAGCATACAGGAGGTTGAGCAAACAACGACAAGATTCTTAAAAGAAACATGAACTCCTGAACTCTTGTGTATAAACTTTTACATATAATGTACTTAAACATATATCACTTAAAGATGACTTTTACAAGCATACCAAGATATATATTCTTTGACCATTAACTCATTTTCTAAAAAGGCAGTTAGCCAAAAATATAAAAATATTATTTTACAATCATTACCACATAAGATACACATAAAATTAAATAATTAAAAAAAGTTAAATAAAATATTCATTTTCTAGATGGAAAAAAGAAGATTTTTAGGGTAGCAAAATTGTTCTGTTTGATACTATAATGATGGATACCTGTCATTACACATTTGTCCAAATCCATAGAATGTACACCACCAAGAGTGAACTGTAATGTCAACTCTGGAGTCTGGTTGATTATGACATGTCAATGAGGGTTCATTGATTGTAACAAATGTACCATCTGGTGGGGGATGAAGGTAATGAGGGAGGCTGTGCATGCGTGGGGCAGGGGGTACATGCACCTCTGCTCAATATTGCTGTGACCCTAGAACTGCTCTAAAAAAGCAATCTATTTTTAAAACCTCATTTTCTTTTATTTATTTTTGTTTTTATATTTAAAAATTAACAGCTTTTTGGAGGTATGATGGACATATGATAAACAGCATGTATTTGTAGTATATATTTTGGTATGTCTTAGCATAACTTTTGCACCAGTGGAAGCATCAACACAATCTGCATAGTGAGCATATCTATGACCCACAAAGGTCTCCTTACTCCCCTGGAAATCCCCCCTCCCCTCCCACCCAGTACCAGTCCCCAGACAGCCACCATTCTTTCTGTCACTATAGAGATAAGTTGGCATTTTCTAAAGTTTATATAAGTGAAATTACATAGTATGGGATCTTTTTGTCTTTTTTCACTCAGAAAAATTATTTTGGAAATCATCCATGTCATTGCATTTATGAACGTTTCATTTCTTTTTTATTGCTGAGTAGTGTTCCATAGTATGGATGTACTGTAGTTTGTTTACCCATTCACCTGTTGATGAAAATTTGGGTTGTTTCCAGTTTTTGGCAATTACAAATAAAGCTGTTATGAACATTTGTGTACAAGTCTTTGTGTGCACATATGCTTTCTTTTCTCTTGGGGAAATAGCTGGGAGTAAAATGGCTGAGCTCTATGATGTGTGTATATTTAACTTTCTAATAAAGTGCCAAACTCTTTCTCAAGTGGCTGTCCCATTGTACGTTACCACTAGTAACGTGTGTTCCAGCTCCTCCACATGCCAACACTTGTTATGGTCAGTCTTTAATTTTAGATGTTCTAATAGGTGGGTGGTGCCATCCAATTGCAGTTTTAATTTGCATTTCCCTATGACTAATGGCATGGAGCATCTTTGCATGTACTTATTTGCAATCCATATATCTTCTTGGGTGAAGTGTCTATTAAAATATTTTGTTTTTTGAAATTGGATTGTACCCCAAGTCCCCTAATTGTCCTTTTTTTCATACAACTATGAGACTGAACTTAAACCAATAGTTTGCATGATTATTACCCTACTACAATGTCCATGGACATATTACATGGAAAAAATACATGTTTGGGGTATCTGGAGGTTGTAGATACCTCTGTGAGGTGGTATTTATACTTGTGACCTGGATAACAATTTTGTGTTTTGACACTGCTGAACTGTACTGTTTCTTATCCATCTTTGAGTTTCTGTTACTCAGCCTGGCACTATACATGCAGTACATATCAGTAAATAATTGTGGAATAAATGAACAAATGGATACTCTGAATTTCAGAAGAACTGGAGCTAGAGGATACTAACTTTAAACTTAAATCAGCACTGTATTTCTTCATTTAAATTTTTCTTAATATTTCTTTAAGTAGAGGCAATTATTTGTGGAGAAATGCAGGAGTCAGAGTCTCCTAATCTCATATACTGTTTTATACACTTTGCTTTTTTCATATCTACTTACTGCTCCTTCTCTTCCCAGCCACAGACAGATCACAAATCCATCAATTCCCTGGTTAAAAAATTTTAATGTCTTTCCATCAAACTGAAAATAAGTTCCAAACTCTACTTCATGTCTATCAGGCCCCATAGCACATCCTGCTGCCACCCCCACTGCCTGCCTCTCCTGCCCTGTCCCTGCCTCACTGCCCACATTGGCCTTGGTATTCAGACATGTGTCCCACTTGCTTTCCCCTGCGCTTGGAATGACTTGCCCAATTTTACCCTACAGTGGTTTGAATAATGTCTCTAACAGATCAAACGTGTAAAGCCCCTAGTGGGATCCCCTGAAAGATGACCCACAGTTGGATGTACCCATCACAGATTAGTTAAAGAGCCAGCCACAGTGACTTCAAGTTACAAAGCTTCTGAAAATAAAGGTGGTTACTTTCCTTGCCCTGTAGGAATGGTTTGCTGTCAAGGGGAAGCCGTTCCATGGCTCATGACCGTCTTGGGAGGCAGGCAGTACTGTCTGAACCTGAATTACCCAGCATCTGGGCTGGTGACACAAACAGCTGTCATTCTTTCTGTCTCCCTCTGTGTGTTGTCACTTCCACAGTCAGCTTTTATCAGCTCAAATGAGTGTCCTCAGGAATGTAACACCTAACCTTCCCTCCAAGGTCAAGAGCAGTTCAGTTGACAGGGACAGAGCTATGATAGCTACATTATACAATTTGTTTTTTATTTGGATCCATTTTATACCATTAATATGGACATTGCTGTTTTGTTAGAAAAAGGAGGCTCTATTCAGGGAGAAGAACATGAAAAATGACCTGGGGAGAAACAGGCTCTTTCTAACAAAGAGATATATCAGTGTAAGAACTTACTAAAAACATACCATTTATAATGCACAAATTGTAGTTGTCGCAATGGTCATCATTGTTATTCTGAGCCACTTCTGCAGACTTTCAAAGGAGACCAGTGTCCTCAGACAGTCTCTTTTGTCAATGATGGATTTTTCTTTTCATGTCACAGTATTATAGGATTTGTTTCTCTGCCTAGTTCAAAGGGCTGCACTTCTGTTCATCCCTGTTTTCACCAATTTTCCTTCCATCTTGTCTCTTCTAAGCTGGTTACAGGAGTTAAGAATTTTTTTTTCTCCCTTTCTGAAAATAAACCAAAAAGAAATTACCTATCTGCTTCAGGGAAATTAAAACTTCCTTAAAAATATGTTCCCTTTAGAATTTCTGTAACAATACATTTTGTTTCATGTAAGAATGTTTTGACATCTTGTGTTTTATCGGCTTAGACTACTGTGCATTTGTATCATACCCAGGAAGAGGATGCATCCTACCTCAGGTGGACTTTCTTTACATCTACATGAAGAGTTTTTGCAAATATTTGGTTTCTCTTTTTCAGGGTGGAAATGGCCACTGAGGCATCATTGGAACCAATGCACTGGTAATTGTGAACAATGGCAATAGATGGACAGCATGGTGACTAGACACCAGAAGTGGTATTGTTTGATTTGAAGGAAACATCTGTGTGTGTCAGTGTGACAAGTCTAAAAAGCAGTAGTAAATGGAAGGGAGACAATATGTGGTATAAAAAGAACTACAAATAATGTGTCATCTTTTATTATATAACCACAAACTGAGGATGTAATCCCACTAGTGGCAGTACTTTCCAGCGAAGACATGATTCACAGAGCTCAAGTCATGCAAGGCATTGGATGCTATTTATCTTGTGGGTCTGGGGCTGTGATGGGCTGAATGTTCATGTTCAGAATTCATATGTGAAAGCCCTGGCCTCAGTGTGATGGTAGTTGGAGAGGGTGCCTTTGGGAAGTAATTAAGGGGGTTAGAAGAAGTCAATAGGGTGGAGCCTTCATGGTGGTATTGGTGCCCTGGTAACAGGAGACAACAGAGCTCACTCTCTCTCTCCCTCCCCTTCCCCCAGCACACAAAGAAGTCATGTGAGCACATAGTGAGATGGCAGCCACTTATGAGCTAACTTCAAAGAGGCCTCAGGATGACACCTACCCTGCCAACACCCTAATCTTGGACTTCCAGCCTCCAGAACTGTCAGAAATAAATTTCTGTTGTTTAAGCCACCCAGCTATGGTATTTTGTATGTCAGCCCGAAGAGAGAGGCTATGAGAGAACGTGTGTGTGTTGTGTGTGTGTGTGTGTGTGTGTGTGTGTGTGTGTGTCTCAGTTTGGCATGGTGAGGGGCGACCCAAGTGTAGTAGTTTTTACGTTAAGACAGTTGCAATCCCTCTCAGGTCACAGCTCGTTGCAGGTTGAGGTGGACCTACCTTGATCTCCCACCACAGGATAAGTTACAACTCGCAAAGGATTTGTGAATTGTGAATTCTGCTCTCCCCTTCATCAGTGCCTATTATTTATCTTATCTTGGATCGCCTTCTTGTTATTGCGACTGGCTTTTAATTTTTGTTTTCAAAACAGTGGGGGCTCAGAAGATGGAGAACAACTCACCATTTTCACGTATGGGCAACTCTGACAAAGTTTTGGATTAACTGAAGTCAAGTTCAGTAGGAATGAAGGAAAGTTTTACCTCCCCTGGGAAATTCAGAAATTAGACAGCAGCTGATTACTGTTGGAGAGGGTGGGAGTTGGGAGGAGAAGAGTAAATTGGTCCCAGGAGCTGATGTTGCTGAGTGTGGGGGACCCAGGTGCCCCCCAGGCATGATTTGTCTCCAGATCCTCTGGGTTTGCCTGGTTCCAAGACTCATGCTTCCCCTCTGCCTCCTTGTGAGCCATTGTTTCAATGTTGAGCCCCACTGGGGAAGAGAGTACCTAATGAAACCAGAGGTACTCTACCTCCAGATATTTCAGAGGAGACGGCTATTTTGTTTTAGTGGTAACTTTGAGTTATTTCTCTTTTCCCCACCCTTGTTACACATAAAGACGAGTTAACAGTATTCAACAGCAGATGTTTATTGAATCACCTCCACATATTAGGCATTGTGTTCGGTCTCCAAGTACAAAGACAAGTAAGACCTGGTCTCTGAACTTGAAATGCTTCCATTTCAATGTAATAGAGGGGAGCGGGTGAAGTAAGGCAATAAGTAAAGAAACAATAATAATAATGTGTTATGTTTTCCAGTTGTGGAAGGAGAGCTTCATTCAGGCAGGGTCAGAGGGTGGATTGAATAGGGTTTCACAGAAAAAGTAAGAGTTAAACTTGGAGCTTGAATGATAAAATCTGACAAATGGGATTGGGTAATAAGAGCCTTCCAAGGCAGGCAGGTGTGAAGAGACTTGCAGTATTCAGACAGCTGAGAATCTGGCTACAAGGTCAGCTAAGTGGATTTATGGCAAGGAGGGAGCAGGAGATGACCTTGGAAAGTTGGGTTGTATCTAGATCGAAAAAGCCTTGTAAGACAGGGCTATGGGGTTCTCCTACCCCAATCTTGCCAAAGGGGAACCACCAAGAGTTTTAAGCAGGAAAGTATTATGAGAGTTTGGTGGAGTGACAGGGCTTATGGAGATCAGACTGGAGCCTGCGGTAATGTTTGGAGAGAGGAGGATGCCACGATTAAGGCAATGGGAATGAAAGAAGGAGCCAGAGAGGATTGACAGGGCTTGGTGGATCTGAAAAGGAAGGACAGTTGGTTGAGCTTGCCTACCTGTAAAATTGTAGAACTGGTGATTTTGGAACTGGTTAAAAAAAATTAGGAAATCCATGTCTTCACTGGGGTATGGTGAGAACAGACTCTGATATGATCATTTCTACGTGAAAACACTTAGATTTATATCATGTAAATGCTAAGTTCTTAGTGCATTGGTGGAGACGGATGCCTAATTTCCTTCTGTATCTAAATATTTTTAGTCAGTTTACCCTACCTCCAAGAACTATATGGTGGAGTAACTGGTGTCATACTGAAACTCATGAAGCAAGTGAATTCCAAAGTTAAATCTCATTTAACCTTGGCTTTTTAATGGAATTGTTCATTTAAATATACTTTGAATTAACCAAAGGTATCCTTTCAATAAGTAGTAAACAAAGACCATACTTTAGAGAGTTCCCTCTCCATTTCTTTCCTATCACAATTGTAATTCGACCTTCACATTTTTTAAAGAAAGAAATATAAGTTGCTAAAAATACTTCCCAAGGAATACTGGGAATGAACATGCTTTCCAAGTTCCAATTAAAACAAAACAAACAAAACAAAATGAAACAAAACATCTTTCTTTTAATTCTGAGAGCCCATTACTCATGAGTTTCTGAGGTTTACATGAATTTCTGAGCCTGCAGATTCTCTTTGAGACACAAAAGTAAAAGCTTTATGACATTTTCCCCCTCAGTCTTAATTAAAACCACATAAAGTTTTATTTTGCTAGCATTTTAAGGCTCAGACTCCCTTCTAGAATAGCATTTAATTCCTTGCCAAGTGTTTTCTCTCATAGGGCTGTGTAAAAGCAAAGCATGAAAGACAAAATAGTTTAGCATTTTTCTGGCAATATTATAAAAAGTTATGCATTTTATTCGTTAGTAAAATTCTCACCCAGGCACCAATTTTTCCTGTTTCATTCATTTATTGAGCATTTACTATGGACCAAGACAGTGCTC
This sequence comes from Balaenoptera borealis, assembly GCF_965194805.1. Lineage (NCBI taxonomy): Eukaryota > Metazoa > Chordata > Mammalia > Artiodactyla > Balaenopteridae > Balaenoptera > Balaenoptera borealis. The sequence continues at coordinate 64,315,991 of NC_138869.1, read as the reverse complement.
GGTGTTATCTCCCTGCTCTTCTGCTAATAGCGTCCCCTTCCTGCATCTTCCTCTCTTCTAATCTCTTTTTCATTTTGCCAGGCAGGCTACTAGAGCTGGGAGTAAAAATGATGAGTAAAGGATGATTTTTGTTTTTGAGGAGTTCAAGGAAAATGCACTGACATACATGTATATGCAGTTTATTCATACTTGTGATTTCTTTGTAGTTATGTGAAGTACATTAATTTTTAACACTAAAATAGTTATTATATGCAATTGCAAAAAAAGATATTGGCTATAAGAATATGTGAAATTGTGCCTCATTTAAATTGGCAAAAATCACATTCTTTGCTTAGTACTTCTCACATAAAGACAATTAATTCTCACAATTATAAAGAAATTTCAAAATTGCAAAATTTATTTAAGTTAAAAGTTTTCTTTGAACGTATATTTTTGTATTGGAAATAATGCTAGAAATTTAGAGTCTTAAATTTAATCTCTTAAAATACTTGATAGAAGAGATTATTTAATCAAAGATTTTTGCACGTAGTAAGGCACAGTGAAATAATGAATGAATGCTACTTGCCCATGTGATCTCCATTTTTTGAATCATTCATTTAACTCTGATCCTGTGTGCTTATGCTCTAGACACCTTTCTAGGCATTAAGACATATTTCTTGACAGAGAGATGCTTATAGTTTAGAAAGCATGACCTCAGAAAAAAAAAATAGATGCTACATAGAGACATGTAGAATGTAATACAATGTGGAACTTGTATTACTTGTGTTTAAATATGAAAATACTGGTTGGAAAAGATATACCTTTCATTTAAAAATACAAACCAGTGTGCTTATCCTTCTTCAAAATATTTAAAGATATTCTTGTTTGTATTATTAAAAAAGTAATTCTGAAAAAGTATTATTTTAAATATATTACTTTTGTTTATTTTCAATTATTAAATTCCTACTCCCAATATATTTATTGTAGACTGGTTATAGTAATTTTAGTATAGTAACATGATGTGATCAAAATGCTAATTATTCTGTTTTTGGTGACCACAACACCAAGAGACTATTTTATGGTTAGTTAAACTGATAAATATTCAATCATATTAAATAGACAAAATGCTGGTTTTTTTCTTGGAGATAGTCAAACACCATTATGTACAATGCTATTCCAAGGAATATGAAAATCTATATGAAATGGAATATTTTCTAAGAAAATATGCTAACCAACTGAAGAAGAGCTGATAAGTCTTACTAGAAATAGTTCTTGATAGACATATTGATAAGGAAGTTAGGAATTTATCCATATAAAAATTACCTGGCCCAGAAGAATTTAAGAGCAATTCCTACTAAAAGTAAGAAAACAGTTCATTTACATTACAACAGTATAAATGTTGTTCATTTATATTGAACAACATGGGTTTGAACTGCACAGGTCAACTTATACAGGAATTCTTTTCAATAAATATAGTGGAAATTTTTTATGAGATCTGTGATAATTTGAAAAAATTCGCAGATGAGCAATGTAGCATAGAAATATTGAAAAAAATTAAGAAAAAGTTAGGTACATTGTGAATGCATAAAATATATGTAGATTATAGTGTATTTTACCTACCATAAATATACACAAATCCATTGGAAAGTTAAAATTTATCAAAACTTACACACACAAAACACAGAATGTACAAGACACCATTTGCAGTTGAGAGAAATGTAAACACATGTAAAGATGCGATATTAAATCACACCTGGATAAATTCATGTAGCACACACTATCCTACTATAGTAACTTTCTAGCTACCCCTGTTGCTAGTGCGCTGAGCTCGTCACGATCATCCACTTAAAATGCGTGTGATGCGGGGTGACTCACAGACTGGTGAACACTTATACCACAGAAATCTACCCACTGGAGTGAAGGTTCTGAGCCCCATGTCAGGTTTCCCAACCTGGGGGTCCGGCAATGGGAGGAGGAATTCATAGAGAATCAGACTTTGAAGCCTAGTGGGAATTGATTGCAGGACTTCGACAGGACTGGGGGAAACAGAGACCCCACTCTTGGAGGGCGCACACAAAATAGTGTGTGCATCGGGACCCAGGGGAAGGAGCAGTGACCACGGGGGAGACTGAGCCAGACCTACCTGCTAGTGTTGGAAATTCAACTGCAGAGGCAGGGGGTGGCTCTGTTTCACCGTGGGGACAGGGACACTGGCAGCAGAAGTTCTGGGAAGTACTCCTTGGTATGAGTCCTCCCAGAGTCCGTCATTAGCCCCACCAAAGAGCCCAGGTAGGCTCCAGTGTTGGGTTGCCTCAGGCAAAACAACCAACAGGGAGGGAACCCAGCCCCACCCATCAGCAGTCAAGTGGATTAAAGTTTTACTGAGCTCTGACCACCACAGCAACAGTCAGCTCTACCGATCACCAGAGCCTCCCATTGAGCCTCTTAGATAGCCTCAAACACCAGAGGGCAGACACAGAAGCAAGAAAAACTACAATCTTGCAGCCTGTGGAACAAAAACCACATTCACAGAAAGATAGCCAAGATGAAAAGGCAGAGGGCTATGTACCAGATGAAGGAACAAGATAAAACCCCAGAAAAACAACTAAATGAAGTGGAGATAGGCAACCTTCCAGAAAAAGAATTCAGAATAATGATAGTGAAGATGATCCAGGACCTCGGAATAAGAATGGAGGCAAAGATCGAGAAGATGTAAGAAATGTTTAACAAAGACCTAGAAGAATTAAAGAAAAAACAAACAGAAATGAACAATACAATAACTGAAATGAAAACTCCACTAGAAGGAATCAATAGCAGAATAACTGAGGCAGAAGAACGGATAAGTGACCTGGAAGACAGAATGGTGGAATTCACTGCTGCAGAACAGACTAAAGAAAAAAGAATGAAAAGAAATGAAGACAGCCTAAGAGACCTCTGGGACAATGTTAAACGCAACAACATTCGCATTACAGGGGTCCCAGAAGGAGAAGAGAGAGAGAAAGGACCAGAGAAAATATTTGAAGAGATTATAGTCAAAAACTTCCCTAACATGGGAAAGGAAATAGCCACCCAAATCCAGGAAGTGCAGAGAGTCCCATACAGGATAAACCCAAGGAGAAACATGCTGAGACACATAGTAATCAAATTGGCAAAAATTAAAGACAAAGAAATATTATTGAAAGCAGCAAGGGAAAAACGACAAATAACATACAAGGGAACTCCCATAAGGTTAACAGCTGATTTCTCAGCAGAAACTTTACAAGCCAGAAGGGAGTGGCATGATATACTTAAAGTGATGAAAGGGAAGAACCTACAACCAAGATTACTCTGTCCCACAAGGATCTCATTTAGATTTGATGGAGAAATCAAAAGCTTTACAGACAAGCAAAAGCAAGAGAATTCAGCACCACCAAACCAGCTCTACAACAAATGCTAAAGGAACTTCTCTAAGTGGGAAACAAAAGAGAAGAAAAGGACCTACAAAAACAAACCAAAACAATTAAGAAAATGGTCATAGGAATATACATATTGATAATTACCTTAAACGTGAATGGATTAAATGCTCCAACCAAAAGACACAGGTTTGCTGAATGGATACAAAAACAAGACTCATATATATGCTGTCTACAAGAGACCCACTTCAGACCTAGGGACACATACAGACTGAAAGTGAGGGGATGGAAAAAGATATTCCATGCAAATGGAAATCAAAAGAAAGCTGGAGTAGCAATACTCATATCAGATAAAATGGACTTTAAAATAAAGAATGTTACAAGAGACAAGGAAGGACACTACATAATGATTAAGGGATCAATCAAAGAAGAAGATATAACAATTATAAATATATATGCACCCAACATAGGAGCACCTGAATACATAAGGCAACTGCTAACAGCTGTAAAAGAAGAAATCGACAGTAACACAATCATAGTGGGGGACTTTAACACCTCACTTACACCAATCGACAGATCATCCAAAATGAAAATAAATAAGGAAACAGAAGCTTTAAATGACACAATAGACCAGATAGATTTAATTGATATTTATAGGACATTCCATTCAAAAACAGCAGATTACACTTTCTTCTCAAGTGTGCATGGAACATTCTCCAGGATAGATCACATCTTGGGTCACAAATCAAGCCTCAGTAAATTTAAGAAAATTGAAATCATATCAAGCATCTTTTCTGATGACAATGCTATGAGATTAGAAATGAATAACAGGGAAAAAAACGTGAAAAGCACAAACACATGGAGGCTAAACTATACGTTACTAAATAACCAAGAGATCACTGAAGCAATCAAAGAGGAAATCAAAAAATACCTGGAGACAAATGACAATGAAGACACTGTGATCCAAAACCTATGGGATGCAGCAAAAGCAGTTCTAAGAGGGACGTTTATAGCTATACAAGCCTACCTAAAGAAACAAGAAAAATCTCAAATAAACAATCTAACCTTACACTTAAAGGAACTAGAGAAAGAAGAACAAACAAAACCCAAAGTTAGCAGAAGGAAAGAAATCATAAAGATCAGAGCAGAAATAAATGAAATAGAAACAAAGAAAACAATAGAAAAGATCAATAAAACTAAAAGCTGGTTCTTTGAGAAGATAAACAAAATTGATAAGCCATTAGCCAGACTCATCAAGAAAAAGAGGAAGAGGACTCAAATCAATAAAATTAGAAATGAAAAAGGAGAAGTTACAACAGACACCACAGAAATGCAAAGCATCCTGAGAGACTACTACAAGCAACTCTATGCCAGTAAAATGGACAACCTGGAAGAAATGGACAAATTCTTAGAAAGGTATAACCTTCCAAGACTGAACCAGGAAGAAACAGAAAATATGAACAGACCAATCACAAGTAATGAAAGTGAAACTGTGATTAAAAATTTTCCAACAAACAAAAGTCCAGGACCAGATGGCTTCACAGGTGAATTCTATCAAACATTTAGAGAAGAGCTAACACCCAGCCTTCTCAAACTCTTTCAAAAAAATTGCAGAGGAAGGAACACTCCCAAACTCATTCTATGAGGCCACCATCACCCTGATACCAAAACCAGACAAAGATACTACAAAAAAAGAAAATTAGAGACCAATATCACTGATGAATATAGATGCAAATATCCTCAACAAAATACTAGCAAACAGAATCCAACAACACATTAAAAGGATCATACACCACGATCAAGTGGGATTTATCCCAAGGATGCAAGGATTCTTCAATATACACAAATCAATCAATGTGATACACCATATTAACAAATTGAAGAATAAAAACCATATGATCATCTCAATAGATGCAGAAAAAGCTATTGACAAAATTCAACACCCATTTATGATAAAAACTCTCCAGAAAGTGGGCATAGAGGGAACCTACCTCAACATAATAAAGGCCATATATGACAAACCCACAGCAAACATCATTCTCAACGTGAAAAACTGAAAGTATTTCCTTTAAGATCAGGAAAGAGACAAGGATTTCCCCACTCACCACTATTATTCAACGTAGGTTTGGAAGTCCTAACCACGGCAATCATAGAAGAAAAAGAAATAAAAGGAATACAAATTGGAAAAGAAGAAGTAAAACTGTCACTGTTTGCAGATGACATGATACTATACATAGAGAATCCTAAAGATGCCACCAGAAAACTACTAGAGCTAATCAATGAGTTTGGTAAAGTTGCAGGATACAAAATTAATGCACAGAAATCTCTTGCATTCCTATACACTAATGATGAAAAATCTGAAAGAGAAATTATGGAAACACTCCCATTTACCATTGCAACAAAAAGAATAAAATACCTAGGAATAAACCTACCTAGAGACAAAAGATCTGTATGCAGAAAACTATAAGACACTGATGAAAGAAATTAAAGATGACACAAACAGATGGAGAGATATACCATGTTCTTGGATTGGAAGAATCAATATTGTGAAAATGACTATACTACCCAAAGCAATCTACAGATTCAATGCAATCCCTATCAAATTACCAATGGTATTTTTTACAGAACTAGAACAAATCATCTTAAAATGTGTATGGAGACACAAAAGACACCGAACAGCCAAAGCAGTCTTGAGGGAAAAAAACGGAGCTGGAAGAATCAGACTCCCTGACTTCAGACTATACTACAAAGCTACAGTAATCAAGACAATATGGTACTGGCACAAAAATCGGAACAGAGATCAATGGAACAAGATAGAAAGCCCAGAGATAAACCCACGCACCTATGGTCAACTAATCTATGACAACGGAGGCAAAGATATACAATGGAGAAAAGACAGTCTCTTCAATAATTGGTGCTGGGAAAGCTGGACAGCTACATGTAAAAGAATGAAATTAGAATACTCCCTAACACCATACACAAAAATAAACTCAAAATGGATTCGAGACCTAAATGTAAGACCGGACACTATAAAACTCTTAGAGGAAAACATAGGAAGAACACTCTTTGACATAAATCACAGCAAGATCTTTTTTGATCCACCTCCTAGAGTAATGGAAATAAAAACAAAAATAAACAAATGGGACCTAATGAAACTTCAAAGCTTTTGCACAGCAAAGGAAACCATAAACAAGACGAAAAGACAGCCCTCAAAATGGGAGAAAACATTTGCAAACGAATCAATGGACAAAGGATTAATCTCCAAAATATATAATCAGCTCATGGAGCTCAATATTAAAGAAACAAACAACCCAATCCAAAAATGGGCAGAAGACCTAAATAGACATTTCTCCAAAGAAGACATACAGATGGCCAACAAGAACATGCAAAAATGCTCAACATCACTAATCATTAGAGAAATGCAAATCAAAACTACAATGAGGTATCACCTCACACCAGTTAGAATGGGCATCATCAGAAAATCTACAAACAACAAACGCTGGAGAGGGTGTGGAGAAAAGGGAACCCTCTTGCACTGTTGGTGGGAATGTAAATTGATACAGCCACTATGGAGAACAATATGGAAGTTCCTTAAAAAACTAAAAATAGAATTACCATATGATCCAGCAATCCCACTACTGGACGTATACCCAGAGAAAACCATAATTCAAAAAGACACATGCACCCCAATGTTCATTGCAGCACTATTTACAATAGCCAGGTCATGGAAGCAACCTGAACGCCCATCGACAGACGAATGGATAAAGAAGAAGTGGTACATATATACAATGGAATATTACTCAGCCATAAAAAGGAACGAAATTGAGTCATTTGTTGAGACGTGGATGGATCTAGAGATTGTCATACAGAGTGAAGTAAGTCAGAAAGAGAAAAAGAAATATCGTATATTAACGCATGTATGTGGAACCTAGAAAAATGGTACAGATGAACTGGTTTGCAGGGCAGAAGTTGAGACACAGATGTAGAGAACAAACGTATGGACACCAAGGGGGGAAAACCATGGTGGGGTGGGGATGGTGGTGTGCTGAATTGGGCGATTGGGATTGACATGTATACACTGATGTGTATAAAATTGATGACTGATTTAAAAAAAAAAAGTTTCAGCACTTCACTTTTCACCAAAGTAGCTCTAAACTAAATAAGAGATGCCTCTAAGGTGCCAGGTACTAGGCTGGGGGCTCTGTAAACATCACCTCACTTAATCTTAAAAACCACCCTGAGGGCTTCCCTGGTGGCGCAGTGGTTGAGGATCTGCCTGCCAATGCAGGGTATACGGGTTCGAGCCCTGGCCTGGGAGGATCCCACATGCCGCGGAGCGACTGGGCCCGTGAGCCACAACTATTGAGCCTGCGCATCTGGAGCCTGTGCTCTGCAATAAGAGAGGCCGCGATAGTGAGAGGCCCACGCACCGCGATGAAGAGTGGACCCCGCTTGCCACAACTAGAGAAAGCCCTCGCACAGAAACAAAAGATCCAACACAGCCAAAAGTAAATTAATTAATTAATTAATTAAAAAAACAACAACAACAACAAACCACCCTGAGCCTGACAGCTACCAGGATTTCACAAATAATGAAAGTGCAGCACAGGGAGGGTACACACCTGGGCCCCAGTTACACAGGTGTGTCAGTGCCAGGATTCAAACTCAGGTCCAAATTCCCTACCTGTCCACTATAAACAGCAAGGCCAAGAAGCATTGTGGAGTTCAAAGTCTGCAGACCCGGCTCCCCAAGTTACTGGCTGGCTGTGTGACCTCATGCAAGCTGCTTAACTGCTCTATGCCTCAGTTTCTCCAACTGTAAAAGGGGGTCATAATAGTACCCATCCCTCACAGAAGTGCAGTGACAATTTATATGAGTGAATCGAGGTCAGATATGTAGAACAGTGCCTGGCATATAAGAAATGGTTAATAAATGTTAGCTATAATTATTATTATTATCTCACCATAACCACTCCCTCCTATATATCCAAGCTACTAAAACTTTTCAAGTGTAAGAAATGTAGATCCAGTTATAACACCTTGCTGCCCTTGGATTATACTGTTAGGATGAAGCAAAGTGCTAAACGAGAACCATGCCCATTCATTTCAAGACTTCTGTTATTTTCAAAAGCAGAGAAAGACCACAAACAAAAAGACATTATTACACATAAATCAACAGACTGCTGAGACCAAATGCTGACAGGACCTGGAGAGGTCCTTACATGTTAGTTAACATTACATGTTAGTTAACATGTCCAGTCACCCCAGTCTACCCAGTACTCGAGCTACTATCCAAACACAGCAAGTAAATTCAAAAGTAGTATTTCCTGCTCATCAAATCATCGAAAACAAAATAAAGCAAGAGTGAACTAAAACATACATGAAAGGGCTGGAAGGATTTCGGGGAAGCTCAGTGACCTGGCAAGGGCAAAGTCAGTCAAGACTTCAGGGTGGGCCGAGCCCGGTCCTGAGAGGCACACAAGTGGGAGGGGAGGCCAGGAGGCCCGCCCAGGAGGAGAGCTGAGCCCACACAGGTGGAGACGGGTTCTGGGAAGCGGGCCCTCAAGGGCTGCCTGGCTCAGGCCCGCAGGTGCTGCCGGCTCCTCCAGGCCTGGCCCTGTGATGACCAGCAGCAGAGGTCTGGGAACTCCAGATGCCAAAGGGACTCAATTAGGGCTCCGGGCTGTCTTCCAGGGCCCACAGCCTGGGAGTCTAATTATGAGAAAGGAAGGCGAACAGGTGATGCAACTGCCCACGTCTCTCCCCCTTGGCCTTGAACCGAGAGCCTCCACCTCTCAAACGGGTCAGCTTCCAAACATGTACTTGCAGGTCAGGGGTGGAAGCTCAGAGCACATCTCTGCACACACGGGGGCAACTCTCCAAAAAAAAAAAAAAAAAAAAATGCGTGTGATGCTCATCACCTCCATGTGAACAGTTCATCCCTCCAGTAAATTGTGTATCACGGTAAAAAGTGATCTCTCACTGTCCTTGCGTACTTTTCATATTGTTTATTGTAATACCATAAACTCTGAACAACACCATGGAACCACAAAGTGCCACTAGTGATGCTGGAAGAACTCCCAGGAAGCAGAGAAAAGTCATGACATTACAAGAAAAGTTGAATTGCTTGGTATGTACAGTAGGTTGGGGTCTGCAGCTGCCACCATTTCAAGATAAATGAATCAGTGTAAGGGAAATTTGTGAATCTGGTACTTTTTGTGAAAGAGCTTTTTATTTCCTATTGAAATTCAGCTCTTATGTGAGTATAGGATTGCTTTAAGAAAGCTATACCTAAAGACTCTAACATGATTCAAGAAAAATAAAAGTCATTATATGAAAGCTTAAGGCAAAAGGAACGTGATGGATCTAAAGCTGGAGAATCTGATGCCAGCAAAGAATGCTTTGATAATTTTAGAAAGAGGTTTGGCCTAAAAAAATGTCCAGATAACAGGAGAAGCAGCTTCTGCTGACCAAAGGCAGCAGACAAGTTTCCAGATGTCATTAAGAAAATCATTGAGGAGAAAGAATATCTGACTGAACAGGTTTTTAATGCAGATAAAAGTGCCCTATTGTGGAGAAAAAATGCCAAAAAGACATTTATTAGTAAAGAAGAGAAGCGAGTATCAGGCTTTAAGGCAGAAAGGGATAGGCTAACTCTATTGTTTTGTGTAGATGCAGTCAGATTTATGATCAGGACTACCCTTATCCATAAAGTTGCTACTCTCCGAGCCTTGAAGGAAAAAGATAAACACCAGCTGCCAGACTTTTAGTTGTACAACAGGCCTGGACATTGAGAACCATTTCTCTGGATATGTTGCATTGATGCTTTGTCCCTGAAATCAAGAAGTACATTGCCTGGAAAGGACTGCCTTTAAAGTTCTTTTGATATTGGACAACACCCCTGGCTACCCGGAACCCTATGAGTTCAACACTAAAGTCATAGTGGTCTACTTGCCCCAAAACACAATGTCTCCAATTCAGCCTCTAGATCAGGAGGTCATAAGGACCTTTAAGATTCATTACACATGGTTCTCTATGGAAAGGATTGTCAATGGTATAGAAGAGAACCCCGATAGAGAGAACATCATGAAAGTCTGGAAGGATTACACCATTAAAGATGCCATCATTTTGAGACCTAAATGTAAGACCGGACACTATAAAACTCTTAGAGGAAAACATAGGAAGAACACTCTTTGACATAAATCACAGCAAGATCTTTTTTGATCCACCTCCTAGAGTAATGGAAATAAAAACAAAAATAAACAAATGGGACCTAATGAAACTTCAAAGCTTTTGCACAGCAAAGGAAACCATAAACAAGACGAAAAGACAGCCCTCAAAATGGGAGAAAATATTTGCAAACGAATCAATGGACAAAGGATTAATCTCCAAAATATATAATCAGCTCATGGAGCTCAATATTAAAGAAACAAACAACCCAATCCAAAAATGGGCAGAAGACCTAAATAGACATTTCTCCAAAGAAGACATACAGATGGCCAAAAAGCACATGAAAAGATGCTCAACATCACTAATTATTAGAGAAATGCAAATCAAAACTACAATGAGGTATCACCTCACACCAGTTAGAATGGGCATCATCAGAAAATCTACAAACAACAAATGCTGGAGAGGGTGTGGAGAAAAGGAAAACCTCTTGCACTGTTGGTGGGAATGTAAATTGATACAGCCACTATGGAGAACAGTGTGGAGGTTCCTTAAAAAACTAAAAATAGATTTACCATATGATCCAGCAATCTCACTACTGGGCGTATACCCAGAGAAAACCATAATTCAAAAAGACACATGCACCCCAATGTTCATTGCAGCACTATTTACAATAGCCAGGATATGGAAGCAACCTAAATGCCCATCGACAGAGGAATGGATAAAGAAGAAGTGGTACATATATACAATGGAATATTACTCAGCCATAAAAAGGAACGAAATTGAGTCATTTGTTGAGACGTGGATGAATCTAGAGACTGTCATACAGAGTGAATTAAGTCAAAAAGAGAAAAACAAGTATCATATATTAATGCATGTATGTGCAACCTAGAAAAATGGTACAGATGAGCCGGTTTGCACGACAGAAGTTGAGACACAGATGTAGAGAACAGACATATGGACACCAAGGGGGGAAAACTGCAGTGGGGTGGGGATGGTGGTGTGCTGAATTGGGCGATTGGGATTGACATGTATACACTGATGTGTATAAAATTGATGACTAATAAGAACCTGCAGTATAAACAGACAAACAAACAAAACAACTAATACTAAACTTTTATTGGGTTATTTGTATGGAAATATGTTAATATAAATGTTTCAGACATTACGTGAAATTTCTAAAAATCTTATATGTTCTGGTATAATGTTATAAGTCATAATTCTAGTTATTACTTTAAAATGTATATCTCAGAAATAACTAAATTTCCTTGTCAATTGCAAAAAAAAAAAAAAAAAATTCACATACAGTAAAATTCACAAATCAAAATTCACAGCATCCTGATAAATGATGAATATACTCAAGTAGCCCATACACTTGTCAAAATATACATCACCCCCAGAACGTCCCCTCCTGCCCCTTCCCAGTAAATCTCCTCCCCCATGGAGCAATTCCTATTCTATTTTTTCTTTTTGGCATTTGGATATCCAGTTGTTCCAACATCATTTGTTGAAAAGATTCTCCATTCTGCATTGCCTTTGCACCTTTTTCAAAAATCAATTGACCATATATGTGTGGGTCTATTTCTGGAGTTTCTATTCTCCTTCATTGACATATTTGGTTGTCTCCCCCGCCCCCAGTTTTATTGAGATATAATTTACATACAGCACTGTATAAGTTTAAGGTATACAGCTTAATGATTTGACTTACATACATCATGGAATGATTACCACAATGAGTTTAGTTAACACCCACATCTCATATAGATACAAAAGAAATGATTTTTTTTCCCTGTGATGAGAACATTTAGAATCTACTCTCTTCAGGACTTCCCTGGTGGAGCAGTGGTTAAGAATCCGCCTGCCAATGCAGGGGATACGGGTTCGAGCCCTAGTCCAGGAAGATCCCATGTGCCGTGGAGCAACTAAGCCCAGGCACCACAACTACTGAACCTGACCTCTAGAGCCTGCAAGCCACAACTACTGAGCCCACGTGCCACAACTACTGAAGCCCACGTGCCTAGAGCCCGTGCTCCACAACAAGAGAAGCCACCGCAATGAGAAGGCCGCACACTGCAACGAAGAGTCGCCCCTGCTCACCGCAACTAGAGAAAGCCCCTGCGCAGCAATGAAGACACAATGCAGCCAAAAATAAATAAATAAATAAATAGATAGATAAATAAATAAAATAAAATTTAAAAATGCCATCATTGTTATATAAAAAGCTGTGAAAGCCATCACCACTTCCCTGCCCCAATAAATTCCTGCTGGAGAAAACTGTGCCCAGAAGGTTGTGCATGACTTCACAGGATTTACAAACGGAGCCAATCAAGGACATCATAAAAGAGCTTGTAGATATGGCAAAAAAGGTAGAAGGTGTCAAGATAGTTGGAGAAATTCAAGAGCTGATAGACACTACACCAGAGGAATTAACAGAAGACAACGTGATGGAATTGAGTGCTTCCAAACCAGTGCCAGACGATGAGGAAGAAGAGGTGGAAGAAGCAGTGCCAGAAAACAAATTTACACCAGACAATCTGACAGAAGGGTTCTGATTATTCAAGACTGCTTTTGACTTCTTTTATGACATGGACCCTTCTACGATATGGGCACTGAGACTAAAGCAAACAGTGGAGGAAGGATTGGTACTATATAGAAACATTTTTAGAGAAAAGAAAAAGGGAAAAAGCCAGACATTACAATGTATCTCTGTAAAGTTACACCAAGGGTGCCTGCCTCTCCTGCTTCCCCTTCTGCCTCCTCCACCTCTTCCATCTTTGCCATCCCAAGACAGCAAGACCAACCCCTGCTCTTCCTCTTCCTCCTCAGCCTACTCAACTTTAAGACAATGAGGATGAAGACTTTTATGATGACCTAATTCCAGTTAACTAACAGTAAATAATCATCATGCAGCATAGTTAATAAACTTATCTGTTATTTAAGTGTATGAGTGTCTTTGTGTGAAAATCTAATAACTGTATGGCAAAAACTGTATGAGATGTTTTTGTGTCATCATCATTATCATCATCTAAGTATTTATTGTGTAGAACATCATGTGCAAGATGAAGTGGATAGCCTATCATTACATAGGCATAAGGTGAATGATATGTAATATAAAATTAATAATGTGTTAGTTTTCTTACTCTTATAACTTTGCTTTCAAAGAATTACAGTACTGTATGCCTCTTTCTTGAATTGGAGAAGCTTCGTTTCAGCCTATCATCACAGGTAAGTGGTTTAAAAAAGTAAAAAGGTTTCTAATACTGTATTATGAATATGACTGTAATACTGTATGCTATAAAAATTTTATAACCATTCATTCAGTAGTGTATAGGCTAGGCTACCGTGAAGCAATCATATCAATTACACTAGGTGTCTATAAAGCAATCATATTGCTACTTCTTTGTTATCAATGCATGAATTGTTACACCTGTAAATAAATATGAATTTCTTTTTCACATTATTTTTCATTTTTGATGTCTACTGTTAGTAATACATATAACCTCTACAGAGTTTTGTATGATTGATATAAGCATGACAACTGTGGGTCAGGCCTAGGGGGTAATCAATTGAAGTTGGAGCAGGAGGATAAAGGTCTTGTTGGGTCACTATCTCTAGTGTGTTGCCCTAATCTGTAGGGTCCAAAATGGCTCACTGCCATGTCTATATCTCATCCAGCAGAAAGGAAAAGGGAAAGAGGAGGACTTCCCCTTAAGTACATGATCAAATGCTGCTCACATTATTTCTGCTTATGTCCTACTGGCCAGAACTTAGACCTAGCTGAACCTAATCACACCTGCTGGAACGGAAGCTCAGGCTCCCAACCCTGTGTCCTAAACTATTTCATTATTCCATCTGCTCTTGAATACTATTTATTAAATGTTTACCATGTGCCAGACACTGTGATAAGTTCTTAAATTAACTTACTTCATCTTCAGAACAATCATATGAGGTATTATTCTCATTTTGCAAATAAAAAAAGATAGACTCAAGAAGTTTAAATAATTTCCCCAAGGTCACGCAGCAAGTAAGTTGAAGGGTCAGGACTAGAACTCACATCTATCTGACTCTAGTGTTTATAATCTTCACCACCAAAATGTACTGGTTGCATTACAATTGTCAACTAATGCAGCGAGTCATGGTTCATGACCACCGGAGCTGTACTCTTGGTGTCACAGCTGAGGATGTGCTGCACCATTGCCCTGTATTATATACCTGGGAGCTGTGGTCTCCTGAACGGATAAAAAGAGACACTGATATGCAAACTCCTTTGTGTAAAGAGCCTATCTGTAGAACGGGGGTGGAGGGGAGTGACTCTCAATTGTCTGGGATATAATTGCAGTTTCAAATGTTTAAATCAGGGGTGGTTAGAAGCCTTTCATCACCTCTTATCTCTACAAATGGAAGTGCTTTAGACATGACCCAGGTGCTAATCATTTCTTAAATCCGTTCATTTGCTTTGTATTTAGAGATAAATTGTTTTCCAAACTGGGAAATTCTTTGATATTATTTATTTAAATTCTGTTACAAATTTTAGTCTTTTTCTATCTTCATGGGTCTTTTAATTGGAAGGTGAATGAGGCCCAGCTAGCTTGCTGCCTCCAAACTTGGAAATTAAATTAGGACCAGTCATTGTGCTATTGAAGGAGCAGCTGTTAAATGAAGGACAGCTGAGCCACGAATACTTCATATTCTCAGCAGGTCTGAGTAGATACAATTTGACATCCAGGGGAAAAAAAGTAATATCATATGATATTGCTTATATGTGGAATCTAAAAAAAATGATACAAATGAACTTATTTACAAAACAGAAATAGACTCACAGACATAGAAAACAAACTTATGGTTACCAAAGGGGAAGGGGAGGAGGGATAAATTAGGAGTTTGGGATTAACATATATACACTACTATATATAAAATAATCAACAAGGACCTGCTGTATAGCACAGGGAACTATACTCAATATTTTGTAATAACATCTAAGGGAAAAGAATCTGAATATATATATATATATATATATATATATATATATATATATATTACTGAATCACTTTGCTGTGCACCTGAAACTAACACAACATTGTAAATCAACTACACTTCAATTAAAAATTTTTACAAAAGAAAGAAAAAATGGCTCAATGTTGTTTAGCATGTACTTTCTCAGAGAATTAATGCTTGTCTTGTGAAGAGGTCTCTGTATGTTGGTGATTGTATATGTATCTGTGTGTGTAGGAGAGCAAGAGTTTCAATGGTTAGGAAAGTCATCTGGTGGAGAAATTTTGAAGGGCACCAGCCTTGAAGTGTCCTCTCTGTCCTAGAGGAATTTGGAGTATCAGGGTTATGCCTCATTCCTCAAGCCTGCTCTTCAGAGGCAGAATGCCAAATACCACCACTGATTACATGGTTGAGGCTCCCAAGACTTTATTCTAGGCCAAACTAACCTGATTTGGGGAAATGCACTGCTTGGGAGAAAGAAGTAAATCTGGTTTGAAAACAGTGCCTGTGGACATACAGTGGACTTTGCCTCGAGGTGGGTCCCCAGCCATGTGTGGGGTTGGGAGTGTCAGGGAAAGAAGGAGGTAGGAAAGTGCTGACCTCAGGACAGGAGGGAACAGTTATGAGTGGGATGTGTCTGAGCAAGGAGTCCTGGGAAGGTTCATTTCTCTGGATGTTTTTCCTTTGAACTCTCAGAAAACCCATGTTTACTAGACAGTTTCAGTTTTCTCCTAGGCATAATCCTCTTTAATTTCTCCAGCCCTTAAGTAAAGTCGAATACTCCTGAACAGTTGTGTGTGGTAGTTGTTCAGAGTGAAGTGAGGGTAAAGGGACATGTGACTTGCATCAGCTCTCAGAGTTATAACAAGGGAACAAGCTCAACCTCAGGGGCCTGGGTACATCAGGAAGGTCCACTCTGCTGCTCTAAGTGTCAGGGGCAGACCCTGATGGTGACAGAGGCTGGGGAGCAGGCAGGACAGGAAGGGCTTACAGAAAACCCACCTATGTCTGGTGAGGTAATGTCTGCAAGGGGTGAGGGTGACAATGGGAGTAAACTTTGATATAAAGTGCTTGTTTATTTGTCTGTTTTTTGCATTATCATAATTTTATGACAAGTCTCCTAGTAAGATTAAAAGGTAATGGTTAGCCAGATTTATTGTGGTAATCATTTCACTATATATGTACGGTATCGAATCGTTATATTGTACATCTGAAACTAATATAATGCTATATGTCAATTATACCTCAATACATTTTTTAAAAGATTAAAAGATAATAAATGGTTTCTTCTGATAATCACCACCACAAAATCTTGTCTGGGTCAAATATTGCTTTTTTCTATATATGTTTTGTACAAAGAAATACATTTTAAGGAGATTTCCTATAAGGGTATTTGTGCACAGAATAAATATTCGTAAGACCTTTTACAAGTACAATTCTGGTTAAAAAGCATTATGCTTAGATTAGCATTTATAGTACAATTTGAAGATAATGATGTGTACCTAACATATACCAGGCTCACGGAAAATCAGGCCTGAGAGAGTTTGTAAATAACTTAATAATCTTCATTAGTATAGGCTTTGGAGCATCTGGACTCTCTTTCTTCTTTTAGGATCGCACAATTTCAGATTTGTTTTGCCATCTTTCCTGGGTTTTTTTTCTCCTCCAAAACCACCCAATAAGGAAAACTGAAAAACCACCCAATAAGGAAAACTGAAAATGTGCTTATCCTCCTGACTGCTTTGTTTCCCTCTTCTGATTTCCCTGGCACCAGATGATAGAAGGAAGTTTATTCTCATCATCAAGACACACTGGTCTTACTGAGAACTCATTCTCAAGGCTAACCTCTTATTGGTTCCCTGTTGTCAGAAGAGTCACTTAGCTCCACTGAAAGTGATCTTGTGCTTTTACTGGCTACAGCTGCTGCACAGAAATGAGGCAATGAAGGTCTTAGAGTCATTTTATGGTTACTTTTCCATGTTTTCTGAGTCAAGAAATCTCTGGGTCTTGATTAAGATGTTCTCTCCTCTACTCTTAGGATCCAAATTGCAGTTTTAAAGTGCACATCAGATGATACGACTAAAAATCTTGGAAATTCCTGCCTTGTTAGAGGAGAACAGGTGTTGTTCTGATGAGGAAACTCCATATGCAACAGTTGCAAAGGCCCTGTTCTCATCTTTCACAGCTGAGTCTCGTGTGGAAGGTGGTAGGTAGCAGCCATCAGCATCTTTCCCACGTGGCCTTCCAGGGCAACAGCTCTTCTGGTAAATGTGCTGGAAAGTGGTCCTGTTGGGAGCTGTGCATGTCCACATTCTTGTTTGAGAGTCATCTGCCCTCTTTGTCCTGTCCTAAACCAGCAGCATTTTTGACTTTTGCAGGGACAGTGAACACAGAGATTACTGTATCTTTTCTAGAGTCGCCTGCTAATTTGGATCCTGTGCAGTTTAAAGGTTATGAGATTTTGTATACTATCACGGGCACTGATGAGGAAGATATTGTCAGAGTGATTCCGTTATAAATTGACATATTTCCAGTTTGCAGAACAATTAAGAGTCAGAATGATTAACCAAAAGCACAGAGTCTTTTCATGATGGCCGTTGAGTCTTCCAAGGAAAGTTGTAACAGACAACTAGCTGTTGTCATGCTAGCTGTTGTAACAGACAATCCTAAAATCTCTGTGACATTGCACAGTTAAAACTCATTTTTCAATCACATGAAGTCCAGTGGGGTAGAAAGAACTTTGTTACGGGCTGTAATTCAAGAAATCAGACTTCTTTCATGTTTTGGGCCAACATGTTCAAATATAGCCTCTAAGGTTATAGAATAATGGGAAGAGAGAGGGACCAGAGCAGCGTTGGCAAACTTTTTCTAAAGGGTTACATAGTTAATATTTTTGGTTTTGTGATCCATATGGTTTTGCTGCAATTACTCAAATCTGGCATTGTAACAGAAAAGCAGCTTTAACTGTAGCTTTGTCTCAATAAAAGTTTATTTACAAAAACATATGATGGGCTGGCTTTAGCCACCAGGTTGTAGTTTGCTAACTGCTGGACTGGTCTTGAGGGATATATTTATGATTCAGGAATAGGATTAGTATGTTTCTCCCACTCATTTTGTTGGCCAGAAATGAGCCACATGGTCTTAGCCTAACTGCAAGAGAACTGAAATGTAGTTTACCTGGGTGCCCAGAAGAGGAGAAAAGGATATTATGGGGCCCCGCAGCCTCTGCTACACTCTTTTTTTTTTTTTTTTGGACACAATCTGCTTACTTTTTTTTGTTTTTTAATATTTATTTATTTATTTATTTGGCTGTGCCAGGTCTTAGTTGTGGCACATAGGATCTTTTTTAGTTGCAGCATGCGAGATCTAGTTCCCTGACCAGGGATCAAACCTGAGCCCCCTGCATTGGGAATGCGGAGTCTTAACCACTGGACCACCAGGGTTACACTGCTATACTCTTCAATAGCTTAATGTGAGCTAATTCTTCCAGGCAAACCAGAAGCTTCTAATGATTCACTTTTTGGTTAGGATGTTAGATTATTTAAAGTTATATATCTTTTTTACTGTGGTTATTGTTTGAAAAACCACTACAATGACAAAGCTCCAGAAAAGAGTTATTCTACAATGTACATTGAGAATTTCATTGCTTTCATGATCTTGGTCCTGATATTTCACAGAATTGGAGGAAAGTTGCCTGTAAATAAAAGAATGCAGATGAATGCTGACTCAATCCACTCTGGTTGGGCTGTGGAGCAGAGGAGCTTCCAAAGTCACAGCTTTGACGAGAGACTCAACCTGAGGAGGCTGCCTAGTCCTTTGGAGCTGCTATAACACAGTGCCATTGAATGGCTGGCTTATAAACAACAAAAATTTATTTTTCAGTCTTGGAGGCTGGGAAGTGCAAGATTAAGACACTGGCAGATTTAGTGTCTGGTGAGACCCCACTTCCTGGTTCATAGATGACTGTCTTTTCACTGTGTCATCATAGGGCAGAAGTAGGTAGTGAGCTCTCCAGAGTCTCTTTTATAAGAGCAATGAGACAAGAAAAAGAAACAAAAGCCATCCAAATTGGAAAGGAAGAAGTAAAACTGTCACTGTTTGCAAATGACATGATAGTATGTATAGAAATCCCTAAAGTCTCCACCAAAAAACTATTAGGACTAATAAATGTATTCAGTAACATTGCAGGATACAAGATTAATATACAAGAAAAGAAGTCTGTTGCTTTTCTATACACTAATAATGAACTATCAGAAAGATAAAGCAAGAAAACAACCCCATTTAAAATCTCAACAAAAAGATTAAAGTATCTAGGAATAAACTTAACCAACAAGGTGAAAGACCTATACTCTGTAAACTATAAAACACTGATGAAGGAAATTGAAGAAGACAGAAACAAATGGAAAGATATACTATGTTCATGGATTGGGAGAATCAGTGTTGTTAAAATGTCCATACTACCCAAAGCAATCTACAGATTTAATGCAATCCCTATCAAAATACCCATGACATTTTTCACAGAACTAGAATAAATAATCCTAAAATTTATATGGAACCACAAAAGACCCCAAATTGCCAAAGCAATCTTGGGAAGAAGAATCATGCACCCTGATTTCAGACTATGCTACAAAGCTATAATAATCAAAACAGCATGATACTGTCACAAAAACATACACATAGATCATTGGGACAGAATAGAAAGCCCAGAAATAAACCTACATACTTATAACCCTAATCTATGACAAAGGAGGCAAGAATATACAATGGAGAAAAGACAGTCTCTTCAACAAGAGATGCTGGGAAAACTGGACAGCTACATGTAAAATAATAAAATTAGAACATTTTCTCACACCTTATACAAAAATAAACTAAAAATGTATTAAAGACCTAAATGTAAGACCAGAAACCAAAAAGTCTTAGAAGAGAACATAGGCAGAACATTCTTTGACATAAATCGTAGCAATATTTTTTGGATCTGTCTCCTAAGGCAAAAGAAACAAAAGCAAAAAATAAATAAATAGAACATAATTAAACTTAAAAGCTTTTGTACAGCAAAGGAAACCACTGACAAAGTGTAAAGACAACTTACTGAATGGGAGAAAATATTTGCAAATTATATGACTGATAAGGGGTTTATCTGTACCCAAAATATATAAAATGCTAATATAACTCAATATCAAAAAAACCCCAAACAACCCAAATAAAAAATGGGCAGAACACCTGAGTAGACATTTTTCCAAAGAAGGCCAACAAGCACATGAAAAGATGCTCAACATTACTAATCAACCCAGAGAAATGAAAATCAAAATCACAATGAGGTGTCACCTCACACTTGTCAAAATGGCTATCATCAAAAAGTCTACAAATAACAAATGTTGACAAGAACATGGAGAAAAGGGAGCCCTAGTACACTGTTGGTGGGAATGTAAATTGGTACAGCTACTGTGGAAGATAGTATAGAGTTTCCTCAAAAAAATTAAAAATAGAGCTACCATATGATCCAGCAATTCCACTCCTGGGTATATAATGAAAGAGAAGGAAAACACTAATTCAAAAAGATATATGCACCCCCATGTTCACAGCAGCATTATTTACAATTGCCAAGATATGGAAGCAACCTAAGTGTCCATCAACAGATGAATAAAGAAGATGTGGCATATATATGTATATATATATATGTATTAGCCATGTATATATATGTTTATATGTATTAGCCATATATATACACATATATATACATGTATATGTATATATGTGTATATATATATATATGTATTAGCCATAAAAAGAATGAAATTCTACCATTTGCAACAATGTGGATGGACCTAAAGAGTATTATGCTTAGTGAAATAAGTCAGACAGAGAAAGGTAAATACTGTATATTATCACTTATATGTGGAATCTAAAAAATAAACAAACAAATGTATATAACAATACAGAAACAGACCCACAGATATAGAGAACAAACTAATGGTTACCAGTGGGGAGAGGGTAGGGGGGAGGTGAGATAGGAGTATGGGATTAAGAGATACAAACTTCTATGTATAAAATAAATAAGCAATAAGGATATATTGTACAGCATAGGGAAATGTAGCATTATTTTGTAATAACTTTAAAGGGAGTATAATCTATAAAAATATTGAATCACTATGTTGCACACCTGAAATTAATATAATATTGTAAATCAACTATATTTCAATTAAAAAGGAAATAAGAGCACTAATCTCATTCATGAGGGCTTCACCCTCATGACCTAATCACGTCCCAAAGGCATTACTTCCTAATACCATCATATTGGGGGTTAGGATTTCAACATATGGATGTGGGGGGACACAAGCATTCAGTCTATATCAGAGGTCTATGGAAGGAAGTTAGTTCTCAGCATCCCTCTGTCTTGTTGCTTTTTGGATAACACTGGAAGACCCCTGTTTTTTTTTTTTTTATCAAATGCACTTGTAGTGTATGATTTTCTCCTCTGTTACTATAGATAATTTTATCAATAGATTTTTTTAATATTAGACTTTCCTTGCATTCCTAAGAAAACTCATATCAGTTTTCACCCACTTGGTTTCCAATACTTTAAAAGATTCAAAATAACAAGTTTTGGCATGGATATTGGAACATGGATTTAAAGTGGTAAAGTGTTTTTGGACAGTAATATGACAGGATCTATAAAAATTTTTAAGTACATCTCTTATGACTTATATCAATTCTAATTTTTTACTTTGTATCCTTGAAAATACCTTTGCATGATGGGCAAGGTTGTTTATTATTGCATCTTATGTAGAGTGACAAATTGGAAACAATCAAAATGTTATTAGGAAGGGGTTAAATGAACAATGAAACACCTGAGTATGGCAGTAGTCAAACGAATATGTTAGATCTATGTATATACATATATACCTGCTTAGAATTTTCTGACACTGACAGTTTAAAATTAAAGCAAATTTCAGAACAATTAGCACGAAACATCACTTATACTTTTTAAAAAGGCCAAATTTCCATATGCACATTATGATATAAATGCAAAGAAAATAATTTAAATTATTCCTATAACACTGATAATAATTGTCACCTTTGGAGGGGTATTTTCAGGGAGGACCACTATTTATCTGTATTGTTTGCATCTTTTTTTCTTTTTAACATCTTTATTGGAGTATAACTGCTTTACAATGTTGTGTTAGTTTCTGCTGCATAACAAAGTGAATCAGCTATATGTATACACATATCCCCATATCCCCTCCCTCTTGTGTCTCCCTCCCACCCTCCGTATCCCACCCCACTAGGTGGTCACAAAGCACCAAGCTGATCTCACTGTACTAGGCAGCTGCTTCCCAC
This sequence comes from Balaenoptera borealis, assembly GCF_965194805.1. NCBI lineage: Eukaryota > Metazoa > Chordata > Mammalia > Artiodactyla > Balaenopteridae > Balaenoptera > Balaenoptera borealis. Next base: position 64,293,123 of record NC_138869.1, on the reverse strand, counting down.
TAGCTATCTATTTTACATGTGGTAGTGTATAAAGGTCAATGCTACTTTGTTTATATTATTTTCATTCCATATAATAGGTAAGTCCCAAAAGACAAAGAGCACATTTTATTTCTCTGAAAAGAACATTCCTTTCTTTCAATCTTTCTTTTAGCCACATCATTCTCCACCAAGTGGCTGGTAATAAGTGTGTTTTAAATTTATTAAGCTAATAATAATCACATAACACAGTAGATATATAGAGTATAGCCCAATGATTTTCAAATGCAATCTAACTTTGTCTTGTGCCATTAACCGGATATTTTGTTTTACATTTTATTAATATCCTTTTTTATTTTGCTTTTCTGAGTACTAGACCTTCCCCCAAGACCATGTTGCTTAAATGGCAAGTGTAGTATTTGTTACAGAGAGAATGCAGAGAGAAAGAATAAGGTGATGGTCAACTTTTAACATGCAAAACGGGAGTCAAGTAAGTCTTGAGATCCAGGGAGAAACTATTTTTAAAAAATTCATTTATCACATTAAAAAAAAATCTAATAACCAAATATGAAAGCTCCCTGTGCATAGAATTCTGTCAGAGTTTAACATTTTCATCAATGATAGTAAAAACACAAGTCTTGTTACTTGATTGTAGGAGGGTAAAGCTTGGGGAACTTTTTTCAAAGAAAAACTTAGGAGGATTTGTGGAAGAGAAAAGTAAGAGGAATACGGGAGTTGGTCAGGTATGTGCCCCAATTTCCCCCCTCTGGATTTTTCTCTCTGGACTCTGGAGATTTCAGTTTCTTGTTTCAGTTTCCCAATGTACTGCTGAAAGTAGATGACAGTCTAGCTGAGAAACGTGCCTAGGCAAGGAGGGCTGTAGAGTGGACCAGCTGTGCTAAGGCGAAATGGAAGGTCCACGTTATTTATTTATTTTAATAAAAAAAAAACCTCTATTGAGGTATAATTGATATGCAAAACCTGTATGCATTTAATGTATACAATTTGATGGGTCTGGACAAATGCATACACCATCACCACAATCAAGATAACAAATATAAGCATCACCTCCAAAAGTTCCCATGTGTCTCTTTTTTTTTTCTTTTCTTTTCTTTTTTTTTTTTTTGTGGTAAGAACACTTTACACAAGATCTACCCTCTTAACAAATTCTAAGTGCACAATACAGTACTGTGTATTATAGGCACCCTGTTGTACAGCCCATCTCTGGAATTTACACATCTTGCAGAACTGAAACATTATATCTATTGGATAACAACTCCCCTTTCCCCCACCCCTGACAACCACTCTGGTATTCTCTGCTTCTCAGAGTTTGACTATTTTAGATACCTCATATAAGTGGAATCATGAAGTATTTGTCTTTCTGTGACTGGCTTATTTCTCTTAGCATAATGCCTGGGAAGTCCAGTTTAGAGCTCAAAGGAGTCTCCCCAACCAGTGCCAACTGAGGAGAGGCTGAATGACTCAGGAACACTACTAGGCTCTGACCTGGAGAAAATAAACTACAACTTATATCTGCCATAGAGTCAGCTTTCAATGACGAAAGGGCCAACCATCTCCAGTCAGACAAGGGATATGGTCCTTGACACCAGAGGGACCACAGTAAGATGTGATGCAAAGACTCCATGTGGATCCAAGGACCGTAACTAGCCCTAAAGCCAAGAGGTCTCAAGTTTCCCTTCACCCCCAAACACTTAGAGGCAAACTCAAAGAGGCAAGCAGGAGAGAAAGCCTCTGAGGAGCACTTTTGTCCAAGGGAAATTGAGTAATACTTAAAGGTACTATTTAAACTATAGGATCAGACCACAAATCAACAGATTGGACATGTAGGTTATTTTTTTCTTGCTAAGCAGCTTGAGAGGAAAGCTGATTAATTATAGACAAATAGAGAAATTACATTTTCTCTGCACATCTGAATTTATTTTGTGAGTTAAATATTTGCTACCCTGCTACTCTGCCTAATGAATTAAAATTAAAAGAAAATCTGAAAAGAAAACCATGTAAATTTTTTGTTGCATTTCAAACTCTCAGCTAATTGGAAAATATTTGTATTATCCAAAATGCATATATATTTACATCCACTTATCTTGAAAGAATCAATTATAAAAAGTAAAAAGCACTTTTCTCAACATTTGGCAGAGATGTAAATTGGATGTTCTCTAAGCTGTATAAAAATACACTTCATAAGCTGGCTTTATATACACATAATAGTTTAACTTACCTCCAAAATCCAAATATGTCCTTAAAAATATATATTGTTATGGGAAAGTTTCTTTTCTTTTTATGCAATTGATAGCATCACAGAAAAAGGCAAATCACTACACACTTGCCTGTGGTTAACATTGGCTGAAGTCACATGCCACTTTCCACCCTGAAGCTTCCTGCCTATTCTACAGGTAATTACTTTGTGCCCAAGATGGAAATTTATCAGAAAAAAATTCAATAAATATTAAAGAGGGGAAGCATTTTCACGTGAGGTGGGGGCGAGGGGTGGCTCTAGGGGTGGGGTCTCCCTGGGGACCAGTTGAGGTTGCCGCTGTGCCATCGCCCTGGAGAGGGGGCAGCCTGGAGCACCCTCCCTCGCCGTCATGCCTCCGACCCACTGGATTGTGATTCAATAAAATTCAAATCTTTCGCTGCCTGGACTGGCCAGGCAGCAGGCCCAGAGACCCTTTCGAATCAGGGTTTTTACAGTTATTTTCATCTACGGAGATGCCCGCGTTTCTCTGCTTCACAAAGACAAACAAACCGGTACAAACACAAAGGCTGGTAAGATACAAAGTCTTGCGGAGAACGTGGAGCCAGATTCTCTTGTGGGGGAAAAAAATGAGACCGAATGCATGTGTATTGTTCGTTGTGCTAATCTGCTGTGTATTCCAGTTCTCGTGGCCAGATGCAGGTAGCAATGACATAGCAAATAAACGATGGGAGAAGAGTGTAGGCAAAAACACAGCAGCGAGCCTGCAGCCAGCACACTGCTGATCAAGTGACCCTTCATCAACATAATGACTGGTTAGAGTCACTTTTTCCTCCTGTTGGACATGCTGGGTGCCAGAGGGATGGTTGCCCTGATTAGCTTAGCCGTGACATCTGGGTTCCGCTCAGCTCTGGGTGTCTAAGCATAGATGCTGAGGAGCAGTAAGGACACGCATAGCCCTGGATGAGAAGTGCAGCCTGGTGGTTACAACAGCACAGATGCTGGGATCAGGCAGCCTGGTTTCAAATCTTGCTTTGTCATGAACTAGTGATGAGAGTCTGGGCCCATTTGGAACCTCTCTGTGCCCTCTGAGATGAGAGAGATGGTAATGACCGTGCCTACAATGAGGATTTAATGAATGAATATATGTGAAGAGCGTAAAGCAGTATTTGGCACATAGCACTGTTCAGAGTGTGGCAGCTTATTTGAAATGCAGTTTCCTAGGCCCTGTCCCCGACCTACAGCATCAGAATTGAATTTCAACAAAATTCCAATTGACATTAAACATTTGCGAAGCCTTGCTATTTAAATGTTGGTATTGGTATTTCTGGCTGGCTTTAACTAGCTGAAGTGATCAAGGTGAGAGGGGCACCCCTGCTGATTTGCCTTTCCCTGCCAGGCTCTGAGCCCCAGGAAGAGACTTTGTCCTCCCTGACACAAGCCTCTGATTATCCTGACTTCATGGTGGCCAGTGGACTGTGCTCCTGGGAGCCTGTGTTCTGTATCGTCCTCAGCCCACAGGCTGACCTTGAATGTTTCCCTTAGGTCCATATCCTGATGTTTTTGACTCCATCAACTTATTTAACCCCCAGACTCTGTTAGTGCCTCTGCTTGTCAGCCCTGTTAGAGGTCTTAAATTATACACTGCATCCTGAGGCCGTTCCAGTTCAGCTGGAAGTTTCTATGCCCACTTGCCCTCTTGAACAAAACAAAAATATTAGGAACATGTTAGGAGGAATAAGAAAGTTGGGATTATTTAACAGTTCCCTCCTAGGCTCCACACTGAACAGAAATATTTGGTTTTTATTGTTGACTCCAAGACGCAATTTTTGAACAGATTTTATAGCAGAGGAGAGAGCTCGGCCTTTAAAGAATGCAAAGGTCAACAAAGCAAAATTTGCTCTATTTATGGTACCAATGTGACATTTGGACCTCCTAACAGCCAGTATTCTTTTGGCTTTAGGAAAGAGTTCAATCACCACACCTGCTTGCTTTATTTCACATCAAATTTTCTTTAGTAAAGAGGTTTGGAAGCAGAGACCTTCCATTAGCATTCATGCCAAGCTTATCACAATTCCATGGTGCTTGGCCAATAGCGCAATGAGAATGGATGACACCAGGATGCCAGGGCCCTTGGTGTATGCGAATTGAAGGGATGTAATTGTATGGAAATGGACAGAAGAAATTCTTCAAGGGCACACTGGCACTGACTCACAGTAGCAGAGCAGGAATTCACAGCAATAAGCTTCGTATCCTGCAGTGGATCAAATTGGAAAAGAGGAGAGGTTAGTTATTTGTAGGTTGTGAGATTAATGTGACTCACAAATTATTTCACTTATGGATGTCTGATCTGCTTGGAAGGATTGCTCGGCCACCCACAATTATGGATGGCATTAAGAAAGCAGCCAAGGGACAGAAAGGAGAAGTGTAACACTTAGATCCTCCCCCTAAAGAACTCAGCGTCACATGTGAAAAATACATATATGTATACGAGATGGAAATAAACTTTATCAGGGAGTAAGTTGAAGCTTCCAAACGAGTAACAGAGGAAAAGTTAATTCAGTCTAGTCTAGAGGGGTCCAGACAGCTTCGAGAAGGTGGGGTTGGAGCTGGGTTGGACTTTGGAGGATAAATTTATATTTGTTGTGTGTTGCACTCACAATCTTGAAAAAGAAGCTGGATTCTAGGGGGCCATTAAATAACCTTTTTTTTTTTGCCCTCCCAAACTCAAATATATGAAGAGAAAAACAGGAGTCAGACTCTTCCAGAGAACATCAGCTTTATTACTGTTGGAAGTTCCATCAGAGGGCATGAGTGGTATGTGGCTGTGGGTGTTTTAAGGCTTTATTGCTGACATAGGCAGAATTAGCTTCCATTTGCTGGAAGAGCTGGACAACCACAACCCACACTCCACAGAGATAGGGTCCTACCGCATGGCAGAGAGTAGACAAGATGCACCCTCTCTCAGGCAGGCAGCCAGGAAAGAGAACCCAGAGGTGGGGTACCATGCTGGCTTAGCACTTTCTCCAGGGTTCCCAAGTCAGAAAAGCCATTTCTCCTACCTAACATGTTGATTTTTTTTCTTAAAGAAGTAGGAAATAAGCGATTAATAGGTGACTAGATCTTTTCCCCCCAGCTTATGCAGGCAGACCACGTGGGCAAGATAACATCTAAAGAAAGATCACAAGGAGTCAGCAAGTTTTCATGCAATGGAAAATGATGAAGAATCTAACCCTTACCCTAATGATGAACTGAGATTGTTTCCCCCTTTTCCCTTTAAAAACTGTCAGGGTTGAGCAGAATCTTTGGAGTTTGTTTTTGGATGAGTTCAACTTCTCCCCAGGTTGCCAGTCTCCTGAATAAAGTAGCCTTTCCTTTCTACCAACACTTGTCTCTGGACTATTGGCTTTCAAGTGGTGAGCAGCCGAACCTGAGTTCGGTAACGTTAGGGGTCCCCAGGACCACCCTCAAGGGAAAGCTGTTACACTCATGGTTACAGTCTATTGTGATAGGACACAGATTAATATCAGCAAATGAAAAAGGCACAAAAGGCAAAGCCCAGGAGGAGCCAGGTGCCAGTGTTCTCTCAGTGGAATTAGATGAGGATGCACTGAATTCTCTCAGCAATGATGAGTGACAATATGTGCAAAGTATTGCCAAGTATTGCTTGGGGGGTAAGCTCCCCCAAGCCTTGGTGTCCAGGGTTTTAATTGGGGGTCAGTCAGGCATTCAGCACCTGAGTCACTGACCTTAGCTATTTAGTGTCTGGCCCCCCAGAGATCAAACTGATATAGCATGGCCCGAGTTCTCACTCTTATCACGTAGGAAATTCCAGGGCTCAGAGGTTTTTTGTTTTTTGTTTTTTTGTCCTTGAGTCTAAACTTTAATATGACTTCTGGTCATATACTGAAGCATACACTTCTGACTACAAGTTAAAAAACACCTTTAGAGCACATTAGAAATTAGAACTCACATTCCCCCCAATATAACCATTCACTCCTATGAGGCCTGCTATCACTAAACGGTCTCCAGGGTGAACGTTCCTCTGGCTAACTTCAACCCTGTCCCCAACCCCATCTTCATGGGCTTTAATAAAGGGGTTCCTTGCTGTCCTGGCAGCTGAAAGATCACCCCAGCAACTTCATGATCTGCTTCTACCATAATGTCCCTCCTAAAATATCACCCAGGAGCAAGTCAAGGGCCAGTCCTTTCTTTGGAAAGCTCCGCGTTTGAACAACCCAGGCTGCTGAGAAGATCCTTCACTGCACAGGGCTACTGGTGTGGCTTGAGATATCTGACTGATCCCTTCAGCCCTCAGGAGGCCAGTGCCCCCAGGCCAGGTGCCATCAACATGAACAGTCCCTTTGGGCCTCATCAGGGTCTGATGCAAGTGTTGTAGGAAAAAGTTGAGAAGAACTGGTGTATAAATAATTCCCCTGGTGATTCTGATAAGCAGTAAGGCTTGGGATCTTTGGGACTAGGTGATTGTTAAGGATTTCAAACCATGGTTTCTATGATTCTTGGAGCTAAAATTCCTTGGAGATGCCTGCTAAGTATCTTTCTCTTTCTCTGGTTACTTATTTGATTAAGTTTAGTTTCTGGCTAAAGATACTGCACTTTGGAGAAGTATTTCCAAATAGGAAATGAGGATGAGAAATAGATATGAGAAGAAAGTATCTCAACTATGTGCCCAGAAGAGGAGGTAATGGGAAATCACTGGGGTACTTAGGTTGAGAGGGAGTGGGGTGGGACTGGTTCCCTGATCAGCTTCTACAAAGAGCTCAGGACAAAAGATTCTTGTCATTGAAAAATGATGTAATGAAGAGATGTGTAACAAAGTGCTGAACAGTGGAGTTTTTGATTTTGTGGGAACTCCAGCCTGTTATGTGTCTCTCTGTCCCACTTACCTTACTAGCTAAATAGGATTAAATGAAACCATCTTTGCATAATTGTAGTACTAAATATAAAGAATATGTTTGAGAAATTTGCAAATATAAATGTTAATTACTAGATGAAAATTTTGCTTCCCTAAAACTAGTTTATAGCAGATGATCTGCCCACATAGGTGAAATATGCTCTAGAAATGAATTAATTTGCCTTTTGATGTTGGCTTCCTTTGTAATTTGTTACCAGCACTAGATCTCTCTTATTTTGTTCCCCACACATTACTGTGTTCTCTCGCGGCTTCTAAGGTGTCTCTCTTTCCTGGGTTTCTCTCTTTTCTCTAATATTTTTCTTATTTTTGTGTCTGGAATCTGTACTTCTACCTGCCCTTAAATATTAGTTGCGCCCCAACTATATTTATAAGGGTCTATTTTTAATGCCTTATCTTTTCCTTTTATGCTAATTCCTTCAGAAGTATAATTAAATAATACAAGTTGATTGAGTGCCTACTATATGCCAGACAGTGTGCAAGGCACTGAGGATGAGGAAATAGAAGCAAAGACCCAGCTTCTCACACATTTGACCATCACTTACATTCAGTTCCTCTCCTCTGCTGTCCCAGGCCCAAATCATACTGAAACTGAGTAGAACCCTGAGCACTCCCCTCTACCCCCAAGTACAAAGGCCCCTCCATGTCCCCTGCCTCTTGTTTGTAGAAAAGTTAAAGTCTTCCAGCCCTCCCTGAGTCACAAAAGAGTGGGCTCAAGTAGTTAAGGATTAGGACAGTAGAGTCAGAGATTCAGTAAATGGTGCACATTCCTGAGTTGTTTTACAGATACTATAACTGCATGATGACCAGACTGCAGCCATGACATAAGCTGCTCCATCTTGAGCAGTACTGAGTCTATGGCTGGGACAGTTCCAAGAACTGGCCTCAAGAGAATGAGATTAACATTATTGCTCATAATAATCTGTATCTTTGTGGGCATCAAAATAATTGTAGCTTGCTCTGCCCATATATGTAAGTGGGCAACTAAAATTGTCAGCAAAGAGATGCTACAGACCAATGTCAACATCTTCTACTCGAGAATACGGCACCTATGTCAGCATGACAAAGTTACAGAAGATGGACTTTCACTCTTAATCCCACAGAAGTGGAATGATGTCTGTCAAGTGGAGATTTGTAAGCAGTTCTTTTGTCCTTTTTCTGTTTGTCTATTTCTGTTCTCCTTAAACCTTAATTATAAAAATGATATCATTAGCTAACATTTAACCTAACTCCTGACTTATGCTCTATTAAATGCACACAGTACTTTGCCTAACCTGCTGATTCTTTCCCTAGATTAAAAGAAGTAGGAATGAAGAATGAAGAATGACTAGGTCTCTACCCATAGCAGCCCCCTTAGCAAACCTGTAGGCAGACCATGTGGGCAAGACAACATCTGAAGAAAGATCATGAAGAGTCAGCCAGCCTGCATGCAATGGAAAATGATGCAGAGCTTGACCTCCTGCCTTGATGATTCACTGAAATTCTTTCCCCCTTTTCCCTTTAAAAACTGTCATGGCCGAGCAGAATCTTTGGAGTTCGTTTTGAGATGTGAGTCTGCCTTCTCCCCAGATTGCCAGCTTTTCTGATTAAAGCTACTTTCCTTTCTACCAACACTTGCCTCTCAAGCACTGGCTTTTGAGCATCGAGCGGCTGAACCTCAGTTCAGTAACAATACACTGAGCATCTCTGCTTGGAATCCTGTAGGCACTGCATACCCAATGTGGACAGTTACTGAACTCATTATTTTTCCCTGTAAACCTATTCTTCTGGATTCCCTTTCTCTATTAAACAGCATTATCCCAAGCTTCCATGTTAGTAAGTCTTTCATCCTGTCTGTATCCACTCGGTTGCCAGTTCCTGATTACTCTGTCTCTGATGTGTCTCTCAGGTCTGTTTCCTTCTCTCTTTCCCTCATTGGCTCCCATCTGCACAGGGGGACCTGTGTCTTAACTGTGTCCATGTGTTCAGGTTATCACAAGGCTCCAGAGTTTCCTTCTGCTCGCACTTTTCTGCACCTTGTTCTCCTGCTTACTTTCAGGGTAGCCAATAATCATTCCCGCTGTGTGGTCCTGACTACTCTCCCATCTCCTGCCATTTTCACTCAGGCACTCATGTCCTAGTGGCATCAGACTAGATAGAATTCCCCCCACATTCCTGTGTCTGCCATGCCTTTGTGCCTCTGTTGGCCCTGGGGCCTGGGATTTCCTTCCCTTCCAGCTTTGTTGGTGAACTTCAACCTTCAAGGCTTAGATCCTTCTTCTGTGAAGAGCCTTCATCTGTGAAGATGTCTCCACACCTCCCAGTTATTTGTCCATATTTCTCTTAGAACATGTTTCACATGGTATTTTGTATTCCCAGGAACTTGTTCAATATCTGCCAGAGGAGATGATCATTTATTTTTTTTGTGGCTGCTGAATAAGCAAAATGAAATTTTTTACACTTTTATATCTGTCTCTATGTGATCCTTAACAACTTATTTTAGCTTTAGCAAAAGACTGGATCATTAAACAGTTGATATATTTAATCGATGTAAATGCAATTGTGAAACATAAGCTTTGACTTGCTGAGTTCACATTTAGCTGGGAATTACATCTTAGTACAAACAGAGAATTAATTTTTTAATATCTTTAGGCTTTTCTTTCTTGAAATATATTCTGATAAATGCATTGCACCTGAAAAATTAAGATAGTCCTGTTTGCCTCATGTATTTTCAGCAGACGGGTTGAAGGAACTGAAAGCATAGCTTTTACAAAGCATAATTGCTTTATATTCTATGCCTACATTGTTCTTAATACTGTACTTTACACTTTAATGAAGAAAATACTGAATAGTGATATGATTCCTTTTTGTCCTTCATTGGTTATTGGGAATATAAATGATAGGAAGGCATATAGTTAGTTTCATTTATTCTATTTATATATTTATTCATAAGGTGGTTATATAACCCATTATCACTATTTTTCATGGTAGGATTATTGGGTACAATTATTATGTGAAGATTTGGGTTTCCCTTTAGTTCTAGGTATTCTAGGGTGATGGCAGGTGAGTTTATTATTGCTGCAATATGCTCCAGGAGATCATTCCTAGTAATCTGATTCTGTCAACAGGGTGGATTTTGCAGATATACTTCAACTCATTTACAGCTCAGGATGACATGAGGGAAATAAAGATTTAGTGATGCTATTGGCATGTCAGGCTGCACGTGGCTATTTTCCTGATTCTTCTCGAGATTTAATATTATTTCTGAGAGATTTTTCTTTTGCAGTGTTTAAGATTGTTAAGAAGCATAGCAAAAGACCTAGGATTCTCTTGGACTAAACATTTAAATATAGAACCACTCAGGATACAGTTAAAAAAAAAAACAAACAGAAATAAAAATTGGGGAAAGTGTTAAACTGACTCCAAACATTGACTGTTTTTAGTGGATTGGGTGATACAGAGTCATCTAACAAAAAGGGTACTGTTAAAACAAAAATGAGTTTTAAATATCTTTTTCTATGTTATGACACTTCAGCTACTACTCAGCTCAAACCTAGATCTGTAGCTGTCAGGGAAATGCTCCACCCCCCAGCAGCTTGCTGCACACATGTGGTGGTTTTATTCCCTTTTTGTCTTTACTGACCCAGTCTCAACTGCTGGAGTCTACATAATTCCTGCTCAGTCATTAAGGTTCATAGCAAGAGTTCCTGACTCCATCCAGCATGTTTCTTTGTTACCCTTGGGCTGGGTTACACATCTGTCTATTGCATATTTCTTTCACTGTATTTTTCCATCCCATTTTTATAATGATCTGTTCATGTGTCAGTTTCCACCATTAGACTGTGTGGTCCTTGAGACCAGAGGTTGCTCTTTATCATTTGTGCCCAGCACGGTGTCTTCAGTGTAGTAGAGGATACTGTGGGAATGTTTGTATAATGAATAAATGAAACCAGCTCTTGGGGACTGGAATTTTCATTGAAGTGCAGCACCATTGAAAGCTTTTACTTTGAAAAACTGGATTAAATAAAATATCACCTAAAATTTATGGACACATCTGAATTACTACATTAAACTACTGTGTTTAATTTCATTCTAAAATAAAAGCAATATCTCTTGTCCTCTAGTTATTTAAAAGGTATATTTTTAAAATAGAAAGTGGAGGTGAATTAAAAAGCATAGAGAAAGTCATAAGTGTAAATTGCTTCCCAATATAATCTCTTGAGTTCATATTTAATAAAGATAAGTTACTCAATCAACAGTTACTCCATGTGTGAGGGTATTTGTACATAAATCACTTAGTTGGCTTGGATCTAACATTGATAGGACGTAATTGATCTTTAAAAGTTTTATGAAGAATCACAGACTGTGAAATTACAGGAGGTTGTACTGTCTAACTTTGCCTTTCCATCAAGGAGACACCTGTTTTCTTGGTAGTGGAAACCCTCATTTTATATGTATTATTGATCAGTCCATGAATTAATTCCCTCATGGTAATTAGCATCATGTTACTTTCTAGTTTATATCAGGAAAAGCTACCAGAATTTTTTAACCTAATAAACTGCTAGCTAGGACTTTTTTCTACCCACCCTCCCCCCACAATGTTTAAAGCCAACACCAAAACATGTATTTTATGTTTTCTGGCTCATGATTTGGTAAACCAGTGTGTCATTTAACCTTCTGTATTGCACAGTGTTGAGATGTGTGATAAGAGTTGGAAAATGTCCAGGAAGCCAGTTTTATTCTGCTTTCCTCAATCTATAACAAGCTGTCCCCTGAAATTTTACTATTTTTTTCCTTCCTTTTTTTGTTTTATTTTTAGAAACATGATTTTCTGTCAACCTCATTTCCATTTTCTGTTTGGAAGTCTCTGGAAGAACAGCTTAAGACCACTCAGGGGTTATCTCTCTCCATTCAGTGACCTGAGTCTCCTGAGGCTGGTGGGGTGCTGTCATCCTCAGAGGAGCTGCTGGACAGCACAGAGTGTCACCCCCCACCCCCCATCTAGACCAAGAAGAACACTGAGCCCAGGAAATATTACCTGATTGAGTGAACAGTTTATCATTCTCTATTGACTGAAATGTCTGGCCAGCTAGTTCACCTCACAACTCAAAAAATCACATAAGTGCTTTTCCTCAAGACAAACACTGTGCTTTGGTACAGAGCAAAAGGGCTTTGTGTATATTTTGTCACATGAAATACTAAGAAAGGAGTGAACTTAAGGACTGAGAGTTAATAAAATGAATATTTTTTACTGATTCATCAAGGACACCTTTAAGTGAAACAGCCTCCAAGCCCCAACTATGAGTTTCAGAGGAACAAGTGACTGATTTAGGCTGAGGTACCAGAAGTTGTTCTCATTAACTCATACTGCTTTGCATTGTAAGTGCAGTTGAGACAGGAGATAGATGGGCCCAAGTTTAGACATTTACAACTAGCCTCCTGTTTACACTTTAAAAATAAAGATAAATAACAGGAACAGGATAAGCAGCTGGACTTTGTCTCCTGTGGATACTTCTAGATAATGGGAATGGCAGGAACAGAGAGGGGCTGAGCCCTGCTTGGGTAAAAGATAAGGAGGCCACGTATTTCTCATTCTTGAGGTCAAGGAGACAACCCCCCTCACCAAACTATGCATGCACAGAAAGATTCCTCAGGGGAGGGGGCACCAGACCATAATAAGTTTTGTTAACTTCCCAGGGACCCTCACGCTGAAATCCATCTCGGCTAAAAGATATGTGCACACACAGGGGAGGGCCCAGAGCCAGAACAAATATGGACTCAAATCCATACAAAGCAAGATGGTTGACCAGAGGAAATCTGGAAGAATTACCCCCATATAAGTGATTTAATTCATCCCAAAATGTGATTTTATCTCTGAGTCTGCTCATGTGTCTATCTGCACGTAAGTTTTCCTCCTAATAAACACTTTACTTGTTTCACCACTTTCCATCTCTTTGCTGAAATTCCTCTCTTCAAAGCAGACAAGAGCCAGGGCCTTATAGTCACCAGCCCTTGTGATCTAGTGGTTAGGATTCGGTGCTTTCATTGCCTCAGCCTGGGTTCAATCCCTGGTCTGGGAACTGAGATCCTGCTTCAAGCTGCCACAGCCCTGGCCACCCCACAACACCCCTGAGATCACAATGTCAGCGCGATGAGAAAGGCAAAGAGCTGCTGCTTATTATTATGAAAATAGGGACCTGATGTTCCCTCTGAAAGGATCCTGGGGACTCCTAGTGGGTCTGTGGACCACGCTCTTGAGAACTGCTGTCCTAAGTGATGTGAAGTCACAGAAGCCCTGATAACGAGGGTCCAGAATGTGTTTACAGATTGCCCTAGTTCAGTCTTCCCACGGTATCTGAGAGGAATTGGTTCCAGGATTTGGCCCCCCCATACCAAAATCAATCCCTTATAGACAATGGTGTAGTATTTGCATGTAGCCTACCCACATCCTCCGTATACTTTAAAACATCTCTAGACTACTTATCATAACTTATACAATGTAAATGCTATGTAAATAGCTGTAAATGCAATATAAATGCTATGTAAATAGTTGTAAATACAATGTAATTGCTATGTAAATAGTTGCCTGAGCATGGTGAATTCAAGTTTTGCTTTTTGGAACTTTCTGGAATTTTCTTTTCTGAATATTTTCCATCCATGGTTTGTTGAATCCACAGATGTGGAACCCGGGAATATGGAGGGCTGACTGTATTAAGTTTGCCCTATCGGTTCTTACTTCTAGGGTTGATAACAATTCAACCAAGTTGGAAATTATTTGGTCAAGTTTCTCCTTACTGTGGTACACTTCTAATTAAGGGGACAACATTGCTAATTGTTAAATAATTAGCATTTTCTTGCTTTTCACTGTTGGTGGATGCATTAACAGCAATCACTTCATCCTTATTTTATTTTTAATTTTTCTTTTCCCTTCTCTGTTCCCTTATCTAGAATAGTGAGATAAGGAAGCCATGGAAGAAGAGATGGAAGTTTGTGATAAGTAACCTTCTATGGTCTAAGAAGTTCACAAAATTCTGAGCATCTTTTTGGGGAAGCTTTCTGGATGCTTCATGGTGATAGATTGGAGATAGAGTCAAACATATTCTGGCTGCCCTAGATCTGGGAACTGAGAATCCAGCCACCAAATTCTTGATTTGAGTTTAAAAGATGATATTCAGAGTTTTGTTGTGGGGTAGCTGGCTTCAGCCATGAATATCACCCAACAATGACAGAAGGGGAAACTGCCAAGCAATTCTGTAATTTGCATTAGGTTTTCAGATTGAACTTCTGTAACTTGTGACAACACTGAAGGATAATGTGTCAGTGGCATGTTAGAGTGTTGCATTGTGTTAATGTCATTGCCTTTGTTTAGATGTTCACTGCACCTTTCTTTGGTGAGCACTGAAATTCTTTTTTGTTGCAGAAGATTTCTCAGCATGGCCAGGTGGCATTTGAAGAGCCTAATGAGAAAGATGACTTGGCTCTAAGTGACAATGTCAAAAAGCACATGGCAGCTGCCCTGTCTGCAGGTCTGGAATGAGACTGCCATTCTAGTTACTGCCCAGTGCTGCCTGGTCACTGCTGCCTTCCCAGCATACCCCTCTTCATGCAGGATTCAGGCCCATCTTCATCTGTCCAGTGGGTGCTTTGGCTTGAAGCATTGCACTTTATCTTCCTAATGCATCTTGCTGTCTTTGGCACGTTTGTTGTCTGTTGGTGGTGATGTCAGGACTCAGCTGTTACATGACAGGCTTTGATAGAGTGAATCAATTCTTGTTTTTCTTCTTGAAATACTTATCAGACTTTGTACTTCCCCTTTAAAAATGAAGGCTGCTTCAAAGTATTTACTATTGGGAATAAGAAAAAATATGACACAAGAAATTTATATCATTTCACATTTGATCATGTTGGATGAATTATCAGGAGAAAAACATCTTGATTTTTTCATAGTGTTCTTTGAGATGGGAACAAATCCTAGATGTCCCAGAAATTTTATTTTCTGGAAATACAGTATTAAGAGTATAGTGATTTGGCCTTAGCTTTTACAACTCTTTATAAAGACAGAGAGAGAGCTAAAAGGAGAAAGGGAGAGTGTGCATGTTCATTATTTCCAGCTTTCCTCTGCCCTGGAAGGGCAGTAGCCCTCCAAGGAGTACTTTCTTGGAGTCCAGGACATTGCTTTTCACTTAAATATTATTGGAAATTTCCCGTGGATGGTGGCTCTGAAAAACCTCGGGGTCAGGGCTGAGGATTTGTGATCTAAACATTCTTGACCTTGCTTCCCGTAAAACCACAGATTAATATTGCTAGAACTCATTGTTACAGGATAGTTATCCGGCTGTCCAGATAAATTGAGTAATAAATTCACAAAGTTGAATGTTTCTTGTTTTGAACATTCGAGTAAAACCTTTTATACCTGGTAATGTTATTCAAATCCAAACCCACTCTGTTAAAAAACTATCATAATAAAACTTCAACTCTGTAAGGTTTTTAGAATGATGTTTAAAATAAGGCTGACCCCAACCTCACTAATTATTAGAGAAATGCAAATCAAAACTACAATGAGGTATCACCTCACGCTGGTCAGAATGGCTATTATCAAAAAATCTAGAAACAATAAATGCTGGAGAGGGTGTGGTGAAAAGGAAACCCTGCTGCACTGTTGGTGGGAATGTAAATTGATACAGCCACTATGGAAAACAGTAAGGAGGTTCCTTAAAAAACTTAAAATAGAACTACCATATGACTCAGCAATCCCACTACTGGGCATATACACTGAGAAAACCATAATTCAAAAAGAGACATGTACCACAATGTTCATTGCAGCACTATTTACAATAGCCAGGACATGGAACCAACCTAAATGTCTATCGACTGCTGAATGGATAAAGAAGATGTGGCACATATATACAATGGAATATTACTCAGCCATAAAAAGAAATGAAATTGAGTTATTTGTAGTGAGGTGGATGGACCTAGAGTCTGTCATGCAGAGTGAAGTGAGTCAGAAAGAAAAAAACGAATACCGTATGCTAATGCATATATATGGAATCTAAAAAAAAAAAGTGGTATTGATGAACCTAGTTGCAGGGCAGGAATAAAGAGGTAGACATAGAAAATGGACTTGAGGACATGGGGTGGGAGGGCAAAGCTGGGGTGAAGTGAGAGTAGCATCGACATACGTATGCTACCGAATGTAAAATAGCTGGCTGGTGGGAAGCAGCAGCATAGCACAGGGAGATCAGCTCGGTGCTTTGCAATGACCTAGAGGGGTGGGATAGGGAGGATGGGAGGGAGGCTCAAGAGGGAGGGGATATGGGGACGTGTATGCATATGGCTGATTCTTTGTTGTGCAACAGAAACTAACACAGTATTTTGAAGCAATTATATTCCAATAAAAATCTATTAAAAAAAAAAACTTGAAGGAGAAAACTATAACATACTCATGTCTTACTCTTATCCATGGTTCTCATTCTGTGAGGAAGCTTCCACAACCTTCTGCTGTGTGAACAGGGGTGTGTTGGAAAACAGAAGCTTCCTGAGGTCAGGGGTTCCTATTATCTTTATCAAATGCCCAGATTAGCAATCAGCTAGTTTTACCAGTTATCTGACCTTGGACAAAGGTCATCTGTATGAGGACAGATGAGTAAAGATACTAGAACATGAGAGCAGTGCCTTATGTGTAATAAACACCATCTAACTATTAGTTTTTGTTGTGTTGTATAATAGTTGTATAATTATTGTAATTGAAATAAGATGATGTATCCAAGAAAAATAAGGTGGGAAGAGGAGAGAAAGAAAGTGGCAAGGCAAGAGAGAGAGGGTCTTCTCCTCATGAGTGGGAGAGAGGAGGTGGGTCACAATGGGGTGTTCCTTGCATCCTCCAGAACACGAACTCTTTGAGTGATGGATATTTTTTGAATGAGAAGAGTGTGTGGTTCACAAGGGGAGGCCTCACCTTGGGCGCAGGGCTCCCCCAGCCTTGCTGAAGACCCTGTGTCCAGTGAGAGATGAGGTCAGCCAGGTCTGAGAAGTGATTAGTGAAGATGAATGAGCCAGGACTGGGGGGCAGGGAGTCCCACTGTGCCTTGGAGGCTGTAGCACATGCAACCTCTGTGCATTCTGGAGGGAGGAAAAACTCAGTAGCCTGGGTATTTGGAGTTGGATTTAAGTATATTTAAAGATAATTTAAAAATTCAATGTTTTCTGTGCACCTGGATTATGGACTGAGCTTTATACCCACAACATTAATTGGTTCTTGTAATGGTATTATTTATAGATGTTTTCCTTGGATAATACACATATATCCTGTTTTCCAAAGTATATTATGTCTTTGATGGCAGGAACCATTCAAAACTAGAATAGAATCACCATCCTCCACCAAGCTTGGAATATCGCTCTCTGGGCAAAGTAAGTGTTTAGTGACTATGGATGTGCTGCTCGGGGCCCAGGATGGTGGCTCTCGCCTGGTGTGCTGGGCAGAGGTGGACCAGGTTATTCACCAAATCATATGACATGACATTTTTATCAGAGTATCACATTTTGTCTTTGCTCTGAGTACTGTCATTCAGGCGCTGTGAGATGTAACGCAGACTGAATCTACTGAATCTATGTAACGTAGACTGAATATCAAACAGGCATTAAGGAAAAAGCGCATGCTTACAGAAACAGGTGAGATATTCTGCACAAGGAGGATGTGATAGGATAAGGTCACGGCAGGAGATGGCTCTGTTCGTCCAGCCCCACAGAAAGCTGTGTAGAAAGGAAATGAATGGCTCCATAACCAGGGAAGCTGTCATGGAAACTGAGAGATGTTGTTACACTCTGATAGTGATTTCTGTGTAATTGTTAGTGACTCTGATGATGCTGATTTTGGTATTTGCTTCCTTCAACGCTGCTGCCAAACTTCTGGAATTCAAGACTGTGACAAATACCAAAAAGTTGAGAACTACTGCTCTGGGATAACTATATCTTTTTTAAAAAAGTGTGATGCACTTGAATGGTAGGTTCTTGATTCTTTCGACATCATCCTGTTGGACCAGAAAGAGGTGTCTCAGCTGGATTCGTAAATACCCCCTGTCTATGGTTGAGCGGTTGGGCAGACGCTATGCAGTTGCCGAGTGTACTTGCCCGTTCCCACAGCTTCCTTCCTGAAAGAGACAACAAGCCTAAATGCATGTAGACAGTTCACGCATCAGAGCTTAATGTTTATATCAGTTTCCTTGTCCCCCAGTCCCATGGGGGGTGCAGGTGTAGGCCCAGAAAGATGCTGTGCATGGGGGTATGTGTCACAGCTGGGACACCCGAGCATAGGAAATCCTAAGCTTACCGAGATGCTGGCAAACCTGCCCAATCTTCGCTTCCAAGGAAGATATTATTTTTCTTACCTTGGAATGCAAGTGCATCTCCTCTGATGAGGGCAGGGAGACATTATTATCCTGGAGTGAATAAATAAACCTGCTCTCTGACCAAGACAGTGACACTCTCCCTAGCTTCCTTGGCTGTCTGTTATGGAAACATCTTTGAACAAAACTGTTATTGAGCAACCATCTATGTGCAATGCACTGGGCTTAGCATCATGGAAGAAACAACAGAGACCAACAGATCTGGATTTGAGTTTGAGGTTGCTACTTCCTAGTTGAGTCATCTTGGGTGAGTTATCTAACCTCTGTATGAAATGGGGAATAATGGTAGAGCTATTGAGAAAATTAAATTCAATAGTGTATTTAAAGCACTAGTGCTTATAAACAAAATCAAAGTTCTGTTGGACAGTAACGAGGTGGAATGGATGCTGGTGTCATCTGGCAGTGTCTGTGCCCCTGCGTTCGAACCATTCATGTTGTAATATGGTCCTTCTGTGAGCAACAGAAATTTCCATCCCTGTCAGTCACAGACATGAGTTGCTGTATGCTTTTTATTAGACATTTATATCTAAATTTGAAAAGGCTAATTCTACTTGATCCAGTGGTCAAAGGACAGATCTTCCAGATTTTAGATACTAAATAGCATATTTGGGGAACTCTAAAATGGAGCCGAATGAACACATTACAGTTAATTAGGCCCTCTGGAAAGCCTTACTGTCCCTAACATAGGCAGCCTAATTACCTTATATTTTAATTTCCTCTTTTTCATTAACAGGTACTGAGGGGCATCATCAATGAATTGGCTCTCAGCAGTTTGGCTTTCAGCTTCCATTTCCATCTTTATATGATCAAGAATTGGTCAACTGTGTATCAAGTTATTCTGTGTAGCCTAGATTCTTGGATGTGAACTAAACTATTCAGTTCAGGATTATTTATTTCAGCCATTTCCTCTGGTTTAAATGTTTCAAAAATGTATTTCTCACTCTTTAACAAGAGGATACTGAAAATTATTGATCCTGGTTTTGATGATTCAGAATCACCTTTCGAGCATTAGTCATTGTGACATTTCATAGTCATAGGTGATGATATAAAACTTCTACTGTCAACTTACTCTTTACTTACTTACCTCTTTCTCATAGAATGAAGCTTGTTTAATTGTGAGACACTCCAGGCCAGTGTAACAGGCCCCCTTCGAGAGCTGTCATTACCCTCCATGAAGTCATCAGTGCGGTCTCTCTGCCCTTGACTTCCCATCTCTGTCCAATGACTGTTTTGATGTCTGTCACACCCACAGTTGTACCGCGAGCACCAGCCTCTGAACCTGCCCCCCGCCGCTTTTCATCTGTGCTCATCTCATTAACGAAGTGAGAAGGGAATCTCCCTTGCCTTTTCCAAGAATTTTGGAGACATTTTGAATGGACTCACTCCAAAGCAGCGGTTGGCAAAGGTTTCCCGTGAGGGGCAGTTGGTAAACATTTCAGCCTTTGTGGGCCACATGCAGTCTCTGCCATGCATTCTCACCTTTCTCTTCTCTCATCCTTAGCTTGGAGGGCCCTGCAAGAGCACACCTGGGGCAGAGCTGACCTGCAGCTCAAGTTTGCTGATCCTTGCTCCAGATACATGGTTCCTTATCATTAGAGCAGTGGTCTCCCAAAGAAGACAAACTTATGGTTACCAAATGGGAAAGTGGGGAAGGGAAAAAGTAAGAGTTTGTGATTAACATATGCACACTACTATATATAAAATAGATAACCAACAGGGACCTTCTGTATAGCACAGGGAACTATATTCAATACTTTGTAATAACCTAGAATGAAAAAACTAGAGCAGTGGTCTCCAAAATTTTCTAAAAGCGGGTACTCAGGGCTATACAAAATATTTCCATTTTTAAATCAAATTAATACATTACGTTCATCATAAAACATGCATGAAAATAGAAATTTAAAAAGCATGGGATAAAAGGTGGATATACATAGAAGCTCTAGAAGTTCTTTCTGTGCCCCAGGAGACAATGTTGTCCACTTTTTGGGGAAACCGCAGTGCATCTCAGAGTTCTCTCTATTAGAGGAAAAAGATGACACTTCTCACATGACACCAACCTTACAATTTTCTAGAAATCTTAATATCAGCTTTTACCTTGACTCTACTTAAACTCAAGAGAACTTGATTCATTGGGACTTGCCAAAAAAAGGTTGAAAAACATTACAAGAATAGACTTTAAAAAAAATCAGTTCTTTAAAATATTCAGAGAATAGACTATGATCAAAAAGAAGACCATGAAATTCTCCTTCAGGATCTTGATTATTAAACTTTTTTCGAGTTTACAGTCTTCTAATGTGATATCTCACTTGAAATGCCAGGGCCACCTTTCAGGAAACAGCACACAACACAGGTAACACCACAGCGTTTACTTATAAGACTATTTGGAATTTTCCGTGAGCAATAACCTGGAACTCACGGCACATGCAAATTGTTTTCTAAGAACAGTTATTGAACGTGTCCTGCATCAGACGTTAGATTCTTAACCTTGGGTTCATGGGTTACATAAATGCCTATAGACGAGTTTCAGTGTATCAGTGAACATGTTACAAGTTTCATGCAAAATGGAATATATGGATGTAATAAGTGCATATTTCTGGGAATATGTCCATACCTATCCATTTAGGAGACAGAAATCATACCAGCTATTTTACTAGAGAGTATTTAATACAAAGAACTGTTAACTAAGTGTAAAATTATTAACAAGATAAGTGAAAAGGCAAAAAGAAAATTCGAAATTATCACAGAGGCAGCAATTGCAGGAGGCTGCCACTGCTCCTAAGAGTTGGGCACAGAAAAGAAAGGGGCTGGAATCATTAGCATTTAGAACCCGAAACTCAGATGGTGGAGGAGCTGCAGCCGGGGTTGCTGGGGCCCTGACCTCTCAGGGGGACACCAGGCAGTGGTGTGGGGTCTCTGAGGGTGTGCCCTAGGCTGATTGGGAGAGTGTTGGAATCTCTTTATACTGGACTCAACTGCAACTTCCAAAACAAAGTGCTCCTGCTGGGGTGGAAAACCTCCTGAGGCGGTGCTCAGGGAACCCGCAGGCCGGTGAGATGAAGTAAGACCTTTCTTGGTCCTCCCATGTTGCCTCTCTGAGGAGCGTCCCCTATCGGTAGGCTCAGCCTTGCAAAGCTGGGTGGATTGACTGATTGATTGACTGATGGTTAGGATTTTCTTTCTTTCTTTTCTTCCAGTTTTATTGAGATATAATTGACATACGGCACTGTACAACTTTAAGGTATACAGCATAATGATTTGACTTATATATATCATGAAATGATCACCACAGTAAGTTTAGTGAGCAGCCATCATCTCATATAGACACAAAATCAAAGAAGTAGTAAAAAATTATTTTTCCTTGAAAACTCTTAGGATTTACTCTCTTAACTTTCATATGTAAAGTACTGCAGTGTAAGTTATATATATCATGTTGTACCTTACATCTCTAGTACCTATTTATATTACTGGAAGTTTGCACCTTTTTTTTTTGGCCTAGCTGTGCGTCTTGCAGGATCTTAGTTGCCTGACCAGGGATTGAACTTTTGCCCTCTGCAATGAAAGCACAGAACCCTAACCACTGGACTGCCAGGGAATTCCCAAGTTTGTACCTTTTGACTGCCTTCATCCAATTCCCCCTCGCCCACTCCCTGCCACTGGTAACCACAAATCTGATATCTTTTTCTGAGTTTGTCTGTCTGAAGTATAACTGACCTGTAACATGATGTTAGTTCCTATTACACAACGTAGTGATTTGATATTTGTATACATTTCAAACTGATCACCATGATATGTCTAGTTACCACCCATTGTTACTGAACCCAGGTCTGGCTGCTCGCCACTTGAAAGCCATTTCTTGAGAGACAAGTGTTGGTGGGAAAGGAAAGGTTGCTTTATTTCAGAGGCTGGCAGCAGGGGGGGAGGGCGGAGGCCCCTCCAAAGGCCGACTCCCCCCCTGACAATCAGAGGGCAAGAGGTCTTATAGACAGAGGGAGGGGGCTACATGCAGAAACAATACAGTCAGCTCTGACAGTCATCTTGAAATTGGTCATCGGTGGTCTGACCAGAGTCATCTTGATTGTTTTAGATACAGTTAATCTTCAGTTCCAGGGTCGGTTTGTTTCCATTTCTTTGAGGCCAATTCTTGGAATTGTTGCAGCTTATGTCATGGCTACAGCCTGGTCATCATGTAGTTAACTTCTTCCACCTGGTGGAGGTTTCCGTATCTATAAGACAGCTCACAGGATATGGCTCAGAATATTATCTGTAGCCCTTAAGGAGGAACTAAAAGTCCTTGACTATGCTTAAAGACTGAACTATTATTATTTGGTCTCCTTTGACCGCTTTCCTCTGTTTCTGCATTTTCTCACTTCTCTGATTAAACTTATTCTTTGGCTAAATTTTTTCCACAGACAAAAGGCAGGCTGAGGACATGGTGGGGGATGGGGGGTAAGGACCATAGGGTCCTGCTCTGTTTCACCATCACCATACAAAGATATTATAGTTATTGACTATATTCCCCACGCTGTACATTTCATAACTGTGACTTATATATTTTGCAACTGGAAGTTTGTACCTCTCAATCTCCCTCTCCTATTTCTTTCTACCCCCTATGCCCTCCCTTCTGCCAAATACCTGTTTGTTTTCTGTATCTATAACTCTGTTTCTCTTTTTCTTATGTTTGTTCATTTGTTTTGTTTTGTTTTTTTAGATTCCACATATAAGTGAAATTGTATGATATTTGAAATAATTGACTTATTTCACTTAGCATAATACCTTCTAGGTCCAAGCATGTTGTCCCAAATGGCAAGATTTCATTCTTCTCTATGGCTGAGTAGTATTCCTTTGTTTGTGTGTGGGTATGTATGTCTGTATATATATCAGATCTTCTTTTTCCCTTCATCTATTGATGGACATTTAGGTTGCTTCCATAGCTTGGCTATTGTAAATAATGCTGCAATGAACAAGGGGATGTATATATCTCTTCGAATTAGTGGGTTTTGTTTTCTTCAGATAAATACCCAAAGCTGGGTGGATTTAAAGCTTCAAGATAATAGCTTCATCACTGGCCCATAGATTTAATCAAATTCTTAAAGGGGACTGGGACTCTAAGTGTTAAAACTTCTACTCTTTATTTCTTTGTATTTGGGGAAGAGGATTATTTTGTGTATGGAGGAGATGTCTCACGGGTGAAGACAAATGAGAATCTGGATATTCTGAAGTGTTTCCTTTTCTAGGTTCTGGTATCATACAAAGCAGACACACCAGTGATTCATCTATTGTGAATGTTCTGGAACTAAACTTCTGAAGTTATATGGTGAGGTCCCATTTCTTTTCTTTTAATGTCCTGCTTCTTCTCTTTGGCTTTGTCTGCAAAGTGATCTCGTTTCTAGGATGGGATCATGAAAGGGACCAGGCTCCCCCAGGACCCTCTCTGTGTGGCTCCCTTGCCCTCCTGGTCGTGGTTGATGAAATGGTCAGAGACACCAGAAGACCTGAGCTGATCTGAGCAGCCTACTCCGACCAGGTAAGTGGTCCAGGTGTAAGAAGAGGGCACCTCCCTCAGGTGGTGAAGGGGGTCTATAGGAGCTGAGAGCTGCCGGCAGCCCCATTCCTCACAGTGAGAAGGAAGCCACTTTGAAGAAAGAGGGAACTGAGCCAACACAGTGAGAAAAGTGGAGAGGAGTGGCAGGGTGTTCAGTCCTTGTGCCAGTGGCCCCTGAAACGGCAGGACCACCCCCTTGTGAGCACAGAGTGCTTATACGAATCAGCTTAAATTTCTTTTTCCTCTTCAGCTTATTCAGGTTGGTTTCCTATCACTGGTACCCAGTAGAGGTCTGCCTAGAGCAACTTCACTGTGCTGCTTTTTGTTTATCCCAGTTAGACAATGAATCTCCCAGGAATTCTGTGGCCACAGCTGTGAAAGAGTGATGGAACTTAGCTCTTAACATTGTTTGAGGAGCGAGTGGGGAATGTATGGAAAGCACTTAGCATGGCCCCCATCATAAAGTACACACTAGAAACAACTGTTGTTTACCCAGCATGGTAGCATCAGTAGCCTGACTTGCCCCCAGGCTGTGCTCCATACAGCAGATTATCCCTGTGACCCCGATGCTGCTCTGCCACACCGTTGGGCTTGCCCTTCTCACTTCACCCTGAGACTGTCAAGGACCAACAAGGTTGGGGAGATAGCTATTAAGCCACAACAGCAATGTGTCATTTCTTCAAAGATACTCACCTAAATTAAGTGCAGCTGTCTGTGCAGCATCCCTTCAGCCTTTAAAGTTATGCAGTTTTCTCTTTATCATCAGCTGTGCATCCCTGCTGTTTTCTTCCTCCCGGGTACCACCATCAGCTGTTGAATCCCTGACGCCATTGGTCATTGGTGATGTCAACGCTGCCCATTGAGCCTATCTTCTCAAGCTTTTCCTTTTGTTGTGTTTCTTCCAAATCTTTTTTTTTTTTAAACATCTTTATTGGAGTATAATTGCTTTACAATGGTGTGTTAGTTTCTGCTCTATAACAAAGTGAATCAGCTATACATATACATATATCCCCATATCTCCTCCCTCTTGCATCTCCCTCCCACCCTCCATTTCTTCCAAATCTTAATGCATGTTTTGCTTCTTGGTTCCTCATGTGAATAGTGTATGTATGTATGTATTGTATTTCAGAAGATCAGTGTAATACTCTTCAATGAGAATTATAACTCTCATGCAGGCCAGTGTATTCTTACCAGTATGAGATAGGAAGCTAAGTCATAATCAGAAGGCTGCTTGGTGATCCAGGAATCAGTGTAAGAGATGTAAGATGACCCCCTCCCCCATCTCACACACATACAGCTGTTTGACTCAGCCGTCATTGCTGTAGGCTTGAGAGGATAGAAGTAATTTGTTGTTCAGAAATGATTTTTGAATTAATAACAAACCAGACAGCTAAAGGTTAGTATAATGACTGCTACTTAGAATGAATAATTTAGGGCTTCCCTGGTGGCGCAGTGGTTGAGAATCTGCCTGCTAATGCAGGGGACACGGGTTCGAGCCCTGGTCTGGGAAGATCCCACATGCCACGGAGCAGCTGGGCCCGTGAGCCACAACTACTGAGCCTGCGCGTCTGGAGCCTGTGCCCCGCAACGGGAGGGGCCGCGATAGTGAAAGGCCTGCGCACCGCGATGAAGAGCGGTCCCCGCACCGCAATGAAGAGTGGCCCCCGCTTGCCGCAACTAGAGAAAGCCCTCGCACGAACCGAAGACCCAACACAGCCAATCAATCAATCAATCAATAAAGTAGCTAAAAAAAAAAAAAAAAAAAAAAAAAAAAAAAAAAAAAAAAAAAAAAAAAAAGAATGAATAATTTAAAAATAAAACAAAATTGTTTTATGTGTCTGAACAACTATCTCTGCCTCATAAATACAAAGAAATAAGGATCGACTCAATCCCAAAACAAAACAGAAACCAACCAAACAAAAAGCCCTTACAAAGCAAGTGGGAGCAAGGGTTGTTTGAGAAAATTTCCTATAATAATCAATGAACACATTATTAATGGGGAAGCAAATGACTTCATACACACTGTATCTGGGTCAGTCAAGTGTAGCATTATCAATTTTATCCTTTCAGTCACGTGGTCTCCTAGTTTAGAGGAGTTGATCTAAACTGACCTTCTTAGATGAGTGGAGTAACTGTGCTGACTGGTCAGCTGTTCCAATCCCCTAGTCACCATACGTGACACATTTCAAGCTGCATCAGTGTGTGAGACAGTGTGGTGTCATAATAATACACCCATGTTGCTCTCTTGTACCCCCACTCTCCCCTGTTTTCTAAGCTCACATATCCAACTGACCACTGGATAGTCCACATGGATGACCAGCTGGTACTTCAAGCATAACACATACAAAACAGAATCCTTGACTTCTTCCTACAAAACCTACTCCTGCCTCTCTCTTTCCTAGTGCACCAAATGACACCTATCAGCCACCGATTTCTCAGGCCAAAGTCCTGAGTTACTCCTGCTGTCTCTCTTTTGCTGACAGCCCACAATCACTCCATCTGCTGTACCTTTACAGTACACCTCATTCCAGACATCACATCTTAGCACCTACCATGCTTCCACCTTGTCCAAGCTTCCCTCACCTCTTGACTGCTCCTGCAGTAGCCCGCCAGCTGGTCTCTCTTCTGCGTTTTGGGCCCTAACTACTCCCCTCAGAGCAGCCACAGGGATAGATTAAAAACATAAATCACCTCTCATCTTTCCCATACTCAAAACGCACAATAAATATCGAGTATACTCCAAATAGCATCCAGGTGACGTTTTCTCATTTACATTTTCTATAATTACCATGTATAATTTTTATAACCTGAAAAACAATTTGGTTTTACACTTTGCTTTTATAAGGAATATAACATTTTGAATACAAATTAAAGAGACCCTTTCTCGGTACAGCTTTCCTTTCTTTAATCACTTGATTTGATACACATAATCTGATCCTAATTTCAGAGGCTTCCTTGTGTTTTGACCACTTCTATTAATAGTTAGTTAAAAGATAACACACTAGGAGATAGCAGAGTATAGTGAGAAAGGCATGGAATTTTAAATCATAATGCTTAGGATCTAGTTTATTGGACAATGGATTAGAGGAGTAGCTTTAGCCAGTTGACTTAAGTTTTCTGTCCCTCATCATAAAAAAAATGCAACTAACAATATCTGGTCTCCCTACCACACAGGATTTTTGTGAAGATCAAATTGATATTTGAAAGTGTTTGGTAAAGTGTAAAACACTCAGTGAATGTTAGTTAAAAATAATAGAATTACACAATCATCACATGGTGAGTGGTAAAATCTACAGATGGAGTGACGAATTGCCTTACAACACTCACTGAAGTAAATTAAGGATTCCATTGAGTACTGTATTTGTCATATGCTATCTTAACCCAATATCCATATGCACAGAGGATGATTAGATTAGTGCATGTCAGATGCTAACTGAATAAAAATGGAAATGACAGATGTAGAGTCAGAGCTGCCCTGCTCATTGGAGGAGACAGCTGTATGAAGCTCAGGGAGAGACTCTGCCTTGTTCTGTCCATGGGATTTCTTATACACCTGGAGTGAGTGGCTAAGAGCACAGATGGAGGTGGGTGGAAACAGTGCCCAGAGCTGAATGGGGGGAGAAAGTGAGTGGGGAGAGAGGTTGTTGCACCTGTAGCCTCAATGGGGCAGCCGTGGGTTTGTTACTGAAAGTGAGGGTCCAGCTGCTTGCTGCTCAGAAGCCAATAAAGAGGCAAGTTGGTGGAAAGGAAAGTTTGCTTTATTTTGGATGCCGGCAACCAGGGGTGGGGGAGGGGAGGGCGGACTCCTGTCCAAAGGCTGATTCCCCCCAACTGACAAGCAGTGGGCAAGAGCTTTTATAGACAGAGGGAGGGGGCTACATGCAGAAATAGTACAGTCAGCTCTGACAGTCATCTTGAAATTTGTCATGTGGTGGTCTGAGCAACATCTTCTTGATTGTTTTAAGTACAGTTAGTCTTTAGTTCCAGGGTCGATTTTTTCCCATTTCTTTGAGGCCAATTCTTGGAATTGTAGCAGCTTATGTCACAGCTACAGTCTGGTCATCACGTAGTTAACTTCTTCCATCTGGTGGGGGTTTCAGTCTCTGCAAGACAGCTCACAGAATATGGCTCAGAATAGCCCTTGAGGAGGAACTAAAAGTCCTTGACTATGCTTAATGACTAAACTATTATTATTTAGTCTTGTTGGACTGTTTTCCTTTGCTTCTTCATTTTCTCACTTCTCTGGTTAAACTTATTCTTTGGCTATAATTTTTCTACAGACAAAAAGCAGGCAGAGGGCATGGGGAAGGGGAGGGGGAAGGACCATAGGGTCCTGCTTCATTTCAGGTTCACCTTGAGCAAAGGGCCCTGTGTTCAGAGGGTCTCACAGACACTGTGGGCCAGTCCTGGAGGCACAGCAGGTTATGGTGATGAGGCCTAAGGGAAAAGCCCTCAGCCCCCAGGAAAACTTCAAGTTGGAGCCTCAGAAGAAGGAACAATAGAAGTTTTGAGATCTTTATTCAGTTTAAAGCAACCAAAATTTCACCGAGTACCAGGCACATGGCTAGATCCATTTACATATGATCATATTTGATCCTTAAGCATGCATTTTTAGGTAGGTATTCTCAATTTGCCGATGGGAAAACTCTAGACTCAGAGGAGTTAGAGAAGTTTTTCAAGATCATCCTACTAGTAGGTGAACAATCTGGGCTTGAAATTCAGTTCTGTTGGCTCCTTTATACCACATCCTCTTGAGCACCAGTGAGCTTCTGTGTAGCAGAGGCCTTGACTCTGGCCAATTAATGATTCTCAGAGACACACGTGTAGACCTTTCCAGGGGTGTTGGCAGAATCTTTGATACCAGGTGTGGTGATCTTGGAAGGAGTGCAGCCCAGAAATATGTGGACCTGTGATCTGCTTTCTTTAACAAAAGACAGTGAGATTTGTGGCTCAGCATCTCTGAAAGATTATTGTGATTTTTTCAAGTCACATATTTTATTGATAAAGAAATATTTTGCTATTTTGAAGATAACTTTACAGTACCTCAAAGAACCTCATCAAATCAGTGTGTATTAATGTAAGAAACTGAGATTTTTGGCTTCACTAAGAGCTCATGTGGTTTCATTCAGATGGAGATAAATGGCATGTAATTCATGACCTGCTTCATGGAGCCAGGGATGTGGTTTGACAAGGACACTGCTTCATTATTCTATTTCTGCTCAAAGACACAATACAGAACTCACGAGTTCACTGAGATCTTTTCAGTCATGTGTGGCTTCTTTTCAAATGCTTCCAGAGAAGGTTTTTGTACTGGGGCAAATCCACAAATCCAAGAGTTAGTAAAATCCCAGTCTTTCCAAATCTAGTTTTCTTTTCACAAAGATTCACATTGTCTGATGTACCAGGGATAGACATAAGGTACTACTTTAAATTTTTTTGGCTTCATATTTTTACTGGGAAAAAACTTTTAACATCTAAAGCACTGAGACTTTTATTTTAAATTTATCTTCAGGTATAGAAGTAAAATCTGAAAATATAGACATTTTATCATACTTTATTTTCTTTGGCATTTTATACCTAAACTCTTTAAAACAAATGTGTAAAAATTGTGTGTCCATAAATATAATGACAGTTTAGGGTCTCAGTAATTCTTTTCAAAGGAAAATTATTCTGTATATCTTAGCAAGGAAATAATGATGGGTGTAAATTAACCGACCATGTACAGAACAGAGTGTACTGCTATTCTGTATTATCTGAAGTCAACAAGGCTTTAATAACTTAATTTGTTATAAATGGAGTATTCATCACAAAATCATGTTTCAAAGCACCTAGAAGAAATTAAATTTAAAAATTTGGCATCTGTTTTATGTGGCCCCTGATGTCAATCCATGGATCTCATGCCACAGTTTAAGAAATGATGTTTTAGAGGCAAACCAAACATTTGATTTATTATAGGAAAAGCTAATTTTCATGATCTCTAAGATGGACCCTTTCTACTGTAAGAACCCTTAATTGTGTGATTCATTTGTGTAAGTCAATTGCCTTATCTGATTGAAATCAAGGATAGCAGTTACTCTGTTGTATGACAGGATGAGGAATGCCTTTATTTTAGACAATACTGTATAGTTTGCAGTGAGTTTACAGGTTATTTATTTTTATTATTATTTTGTACGTGGTAAGGTTGTGTTTCAGTAATCTCTTCTGTGTAACAGAACCTGACCACATTTGATGACTTTAAACAACACTGAATCTTTCTTGGGGTTCCTTGGTGATCTTTTGCTGCACTCAGATCCTTCACACAGCCTCCTGGGTGGCACTGGGGAGACCCCCTTCAGAGTGGAGCCAGGCCTCTTAGGAGGTAGCGGGGAGCCTGGCCCCTTAGGAGGGAGGGGAGGGAGGGGAACACCCGGAGTGGGAGCCTTTGCCTCCGTCACGCTTGCTGATACACCATTGGCCATGGCGAGTCACGTGGCAGAGTGTAATTTACATGCTGCGAATACTGGGAGGTGAGGTTCGCTGGGGTCTGCAGTGTCAGAGCTCCCAGAGATCGCTGTTTATCTCCTAGTGTCTGTCCACCTTTCCCCCGTCCCCTAGTAACAAGAGTCCTGGTTTTAAACAGGATGCAAGGATCCTGTCTAGAAGACCTAGAATAAAGACTACTTTTGCTACCGTAGCAAAAGGTAGGGATCGTGGTTGGGAAGCTACACTTTTGGACCATGGGATTCCAGCAAAAGTGTTGTGTGTGGACTCAGGGTACTGTCTTTATCACACATCTATTGTTGTGAGACAAATCCCCCCAAACTTAGGGGCTGGAAGTAACAAACATTCCTTTTCTCACAGATTCTGAGAGTCAAGATTTGGGAACAGCTAAGGTGGATGACATTGGCTCAGAGTCTCTCCTGTGGTTGCAGTCAAGGTATCAAGAAGGGTAGCTGTCCTGTGGGAGTCAGCTGGGGCTGGAGCATCCTGCCCACGGGGGCTCCTGCACTTGGCTGTTGACGGAAGCCTCAGTTCCTCCCCACATGGACCTTTCCATAGGGCTTCCTGAGCAGCCACTGGCTATACTCCTGTCATGGAAGTTAGTTCCCCCAGAGTGAGTGACACAAAGAAGAATCAAAGTGTCTTTTATGACCAAACCTTGTAAGTCACAGGTCATGACTTCTGTCCTCAGTGGGTCACACAGGCCAACCCTGAGGGTGGAGGGGAGCACACAAGGGTGTGACCACCAGGAGGCAGCGGCCACAGGGGGCCACCTTAAGGCTGCCAACCACAGTGTCCTTAGAGGAAAGGTGTATGTGTTCCTTCTTATTCTGAGCTTCTAGTATTCCTCAATACTGTATTCTAAGCAGTCATGTGAGACAACACTGAGCAAACTAATTCTATACAAAACGTTTTCCACAGCACAGGATAGCTCCAATTTATTTGTAGTCTTCATTCTCATTAGGGAAAAAAACCAGAAAAGAAATTATTTCCTGGGTTCTTTGGTGGGGCTAATGGCGGACTCTGGGAGGGCTCACATTGAGGAGTACATCCCAGAACTTCTGCTGTCAGTGTCCTTGTCCCCACAGTGAGCCACAGCCACCCCCCACCTCTGCAGGAGACCCTCCAACACTAGCAGATTATCTCAAGGTGCAAGCCTCTGGGATTTGGAGATGGAACCAACATACTGGCTGGTCACAGTTCTCGCAATGACCAGTCTCTGTTAGCAAGTCCCACACCTGGGAACATTCGCCAAGAAGTGTGAAGTGCAACTTGATTTAGTTGAAGATAAAATATTGGGAGTGGAGCTGCTCTACCCACCACCAGTCCTCCCATCAGGAAACTTGCACAAGCCTCTTAGATAGCCTCATCCACCAGAGAGCAGACAGCAGAAGCAAGAAGAACTACAATCCTGCAGCCTGTGGAACAAAAACCACATTCACAGAAAGATAGACAAGATGAAAAGGCAGAGGGCTATGTACCAGATGAAGGAACAAGATAAAACCCCAGAAAAACAACTAAATGAAGTGGAGATAGGCAACCTTCCAGAAAAAGAATTCAGAATAATGATAGTGAAGATGATCCAGGACCTCGGAATAAGAATGGAGGCAAAGATCGAGAAGATGCAAAAAATGTTTAACAAAGACCTAGAAGAATTAAAGAACAAACAAACAGAGATGAACAATACAATAACTGAAATGAAAACTACAGTAGAAGGAATCAATAGCAGAATAACTGAGGCAGAAGAACGGATAAGTGACCTAGAAGACAGAATGGTGGAATTCACTGCTGCAGAACAGAATAAAGAAAAAAGAATGAAAAGAAATGGAGACAGCCTAAGAGACCTCTGGGACAACATTAAACGCAACAACACTTGCATTATAGGGGTCCCAGAAAGAGAAGAGAGAGAGAAAGGGCCCGAGAAAATATTTGAAGAGATTATAGTCAAAAACTTCCCTAACATGGGGAAGGAAACAGCCACCCAAGTCCACGAAGTGCAGACAGTCCCATACAGGATAAACCCAAAGGGAAACACGCTGAGACACATAGTAATCAAATTGGCAAAAATTAAAGACAAAGAAATATTATTGAAAGCAGCAAAGGAAAAACGGCAAATAACATACAAGGGAACTCCCATAAGGTTAACAGCTGATTTCTCAGCAGAAACTCTATAAGCCAGAAGAGAGTGGCATGATATACTTAAAATGATTAAAGGGAAGAACCTACAACTAAGATTACTCTACCTGGCAAGGATCTCATTCAGATTAAATGGAGAAATCAAAAGCTTTACAGACAAGCAAAAGCAAGAGAATTCAGCACCACCAAACCAGCTCTACAACAAATGCTAAAGGAACTTCTCTAAGTGGGAAACACAAGAGAAGAAAAGGACCTACAAAAACAAACCCAAAACAATTAAGAAAATGGTAACTGTAACATACATATTGATAATTACCTTAAACGTGAATGGATTAAATGTTCCAAACAAAAGGCACAGGCTTGCTGAATGGATACAAAAACAAGACCCATATATATGCTGTCTACAAGAGACCCACTTCAGACCTAGGGACACATACAGACTGAAAGTGAGGGGATGGAAAAAGATATTCCATGCAAATGAAAATCAAAAGAAAGCTGGAGTAACAATACTCATATCAAATAAAATGGACTTTAAAATAAGGAATGTTACAAGAGACAAGAAAGGACAATACATAATGATCAAGGGATCAATCCAAGAAGAAGATATAACAATTATAAATATATATGCACCCAACATAGGAGCACCTCAATACATAAGGCAACTGCTAACAGCTATAAAAGAGGAAATCGAAAGTAACACAATAATAGTGGGGGACTTTAACACCTCACTTACACCAATCGACAGATCATCCAAACAGAAAATTAATAAGGAAATACAAGCTTTAAATGACACAATAGACCAGGTAGATTTAACTGATATTTATAGGACATTCCATCAAAAAACAGCAGATTACACTTTCTTCTCAAGTGTGCATGGAACATTTTCCAGGATAGATCACATCTTGGGTCACAAATCAAGCCTCAGTAAATTTAGGAAAATTAAAATCATATCAAGCATCTTTTCTGACCAAAATGCTATGAGATTAGAAATGAATTACAGGGGAAGAAATGTAAAAACCACAAACACATGGAGGTTAAACAATACATTATTAAATGAACAAGAGATCACTGAAGAAATCAAAGAGGAAATCAAAAAATACCTAGAGACAAATGACAATGAAAACATGACAATCCAAAACCTATGGGATGCAGCAAAAGCAGTTCTAAGAGGGAAGTTTATAGCTATACAAGCCTACCTCAAGAAACAAGAAAAATCTCAAATAAACAATCTAACCTTACACCTAAAGGAACTAGGGAAAGAAGGACAAACAAAACCCAAAGTTAGCAGAAGGAAAGAAATCATAAGGATGAGAGCAGAAATAAATGAAATAGAAACAAAGAAAACAATAGCAAATAGCAATAAAACTAAAAGCTGGTTCTTTGAGAAGATAAACAAAATTGATAAACCATTAGCCAGACTCATCAAGAAAAAGAGGGAGAAGACTCAAACCAATAAAATTAGAAATGAAAAAGGAGAAGTTACAACAGACACTGCAGAAATACAAAGCATCCTAAGAGACTACTACAAGCAACTCTATGCCAATAAAATGGACAACCTGGAAGAAACAGACTAATTCTTAGAAAGGTATAACCTTCCAAGACTGAACCAGGAAGAAATAGAAAAAATGGACAGACCAATCACAAGTAATGAAATTGAAACTGTGATTTAAAATCTTCCAACAAACAAAAGTCCAGGACCAGATGGCTTCACAGGTGAATTTTATCAAACATTTAGAGAAGAGCTAACACCCATCCTTCTCAAAATGTTCCAAAAAATTGCAGAGGAAGGAACACTCCCAAACTCATTCGATCAGGCCACTATCACCCTGATACCAAAACCAGACAAAGATACTACAAAAAAAGAAAATTACAGACCAAAATCTTTGATGAATATAGATGCAAAAATCCTCAACAAAATACTAGCAAACAGAATCCAACAACATATTAAAGGATCATACACCATGATCAAGTGGGATTTATCCCAGGGATGCAAGGATTCTTCAATATCTGCAAATCAATCAATATGATACACCATATTAACAATTGAAGAACAAAAACCATATGATCATCTCAATAGATGCAGAAAAAGCTTTTGACAAAATTCAACACCCATTTATGATAAAAACTCTCCAGAAAGTGGGCATAGAGGGAACCTACCTCAACATAATAAAGGCCATATATGACAAACCCACAGCAAACATCATTCTCAATGGTGAAAAACTGAAACCATTTCCTCTAAGATCAGGAACAAGACAAGGATGTCCACTTTCACCACTATTATTCAACATAGTTTTGGAAGTCCTAGCCACAGCAATCAGAGAAGAAAAAGAAATAAAAGAAACACAAATTGGAAAAGAAGAAGAAAAACTGTCACTGTTTGCAGATGACATGATACTATACATACAGAATCCTAAAGATGCCACCAGAAAACTACTAGAGGTAATCAATGAATTTGGTAAAGTTGCAGGATGCAAAATTAATGCACAGAAATCTCTTGCATTCCTATATACTAATGATGAAAAATCTGAAAGAGAAATTAAGGAAACACTCCCATTTACCACTGCAACAAAAAGAATAAAACACCTAGGAATAAACCTACCTAGGGAGACAAAAGACCTGCATGCAGAAAACTATCGGTCACTGATGAAAGAAATTAAAGATTATACCAACAGATGGAGAGATATACCATGTTCTTGGATTGGAAGAATCAATATTAATAAAATGACTATACTACCCAAAGCAATCTACAGATTCAATGCAATCCCTATCAAATTACGAATTGCATTTTTTACAGAACTAGAACAAAAAATCTTAAAATTTGTATGGAGGCACAAAAGACCCCAAATAGCCAAAGCAGTCTTGAGGGAAAAAAGCGAAGCTGGAGGAATCAGACTCCCTGACTTCAGACTATACTACAAAGCTACAGTCATCAAGACAATATGGTACTGGCACAAAAACAGAAACATAGATCAATGGAACAAGATAGAAAGCCCAGAGATAAACCCACGCACCTATGGTCAACTAGTCTATGACAAAAGAGGCAAGGATATACAATGGAGAAAAGACAGTCTCTTCAATAAGTGGTGTTGGAAAAACTGGACAGCTACATGTAAAAGAATGAAATTAGAACACTCTCTAACACCATACACAAAAATAAACTCAAAATGGATTAGATACCTAAGTGTAAGACCAGACACTATAATATAAAACTCTTGGAGGAAAACATAGGAAGAACGCTCTTTGACATAAATTGCAGCAAGATCTTTTTTGATCCACCTCCTTGAGTAATGGAAATAAAAACAAAAATAAACAAAAGGGACCTAATGAAACTTAAAATCTTTTGCACAGCAAAGGAAACTATAAACAAAACAAAAAGACAACCCTCAGAATGGGAGAAAATATTTGCAAACTAATCAGTGGACAAAGGATTGATCTCCAAAATATATAAACAGCTCATGCAGCTCAATATTAAAGAAACAAACAACCCAATCCAAAAATGGGCAGAAGACCTAAATAGACATTTCTCCAAAGAAAACGTACAGATGGCCAAGAAGCACGTGAAAAGCTGCTCAACATCACTAATTATTAGAGAAATGCAAATCAAAACTACAATGAGGTATCACCTCACACTAGTTAGAATGGGCATCATCAGAAAACCTACAAACAACAAATGCTGGAGAGGGTGTGGAGAAAAGAGAACCCTCCTTCACTGTTGGTGGGAATGAAAATTGATAGAGCCACTATGGAGAACAGTATGGAGGTTCCTTAAAAAACTAAAAATAGAACGACCATATGACCCAGCAATCCCACTACTGGGCATATACCCAGAGAAAACCATAATTCAAAAAGACACATGCACCCCAATGTTCATTGCAGCAGTATTTACAATAGCCAGGTTATGGAAGCAACCTAAATGCCCAGCGACAGATGACTGGATAAAGAAGTAGTGGTACATATATACAATGGAATATTACTCAGCCATAAAAAGGAATGAAATTGGGTCATTTGTTGAGACGTGGATGGATCTAGAGACTGCTATATAGAGTGAAGTAAGTCAGAAAGAGAAAAACAAATATTGTATATTAGCACATATATGTGGAACCTTGAAAAATGGTACAGATGAACTGGTTTGCAGGACAGAAATTGAGACACAGATGTATCAAACAAACGTATGGACACCAAGGGGGGAAAGCAGCAGGGGTTGGGGGGTGGTGGTGTGATGAATTGGGAGATTGGGATTGACCTGTATACACTGATGTGTATAAAATGGATGACTAATAAGAACCTGCTGTATAAAAAAATAAGTAAAATAAAATTCAAAAATTAAAAAAAAATGTGAACTGTTTTGGAAATTTAAAAAAAATGAAATAATTTCCTAAAACTAGAAACAGTTATGACAATATTTACTGAGAAGTCATTCTCTAACCTGCTAGGAGGGTTTTTGGATTCCTTGAAAACAATTTAAAGAACATGGCTTGAAACAGAAACATTGCTGTCTTATTCATATTCATTGCAGAAATAATTACAGATTATTGTTGTCAAACTTGTCTTAAAAAAAAAAAACAAAACCAAAACTGGGGCAGTGTAAACTGTGTAGCATGAAAATGAATTTTCATATTGACCAGTTTGCTAGTGCTTTCCTGCTGTACTCTTGGTGGAGCTCTTGGGTAAATCCTATCTTTAACATGTCTAAGAAAATGCTGATACTGTTCCCATAATTATTAAAGAAAAAGTCTCGTTCCATACTGGTGTTTTGCCCACTGTAAATTTTGATGATTTGATTCTAACAGTGGATAAGAGCATTTCTTTCAGGTCAAGGATTCAGGGTTTCAGACCCCAGTTTGACCTTCTCCGAGTCATGTGTCCTTACGTGCTCACCCGTAAGATGGGAGTAATACTGCGTCAGAGGATGTTGTGTGTAATACAAGGTACATAGGATCATAGTAAACACTCAATAAATGGAACTATTATTAGCTCAATGCTCTTTAAATCTTTATGGATTAATGGCTTTGGTGAATGCTTAGCATATTTCCTATAATAAGATTTTTCCTTTAAGGCAATTTTGTGTGTGAGTATGTGTGTGTGTGTTTAAAAAGAAGAGATTAAAGCACAAAATGAACTAGGATTAAGAAAATGTGTTTCCTTTTAGATGGTCTCTTTTGTTGGAAAATTTAACAGTTTGAGTTGTGTTAATACAAGCAAATAACTCAAAACCATCCATCTATCCATTTATCCAGCCAGCTAGTCATTTACCCAACATTTATAAAGTGTCCATTATGTGGTGAGCACTAAAAAAGTGAAGAATAAGATATTGCCCCTGCCTTCCAGGGTTGCACAAGCTAGTGAAGATTTATATCAAAGAGAGATAGAAACAAATAATTAAATCAGAGTGTCAGTCGCTGTATTTCTAACATATCTGGGCTGAGCTTCATCCCGCAGGAGGTGCTCACACAGGAAGAAACCTTAAGCACCCAGGGGAGGCTTCCTGAGGGGTTAGTGCTTCATGTGGGTCTTGGAAGGTGAAGAATAGCTTCCCAGATGGCTAAGGAAGAGACAGGACTTTCTGGGCAGAGGCTGTAGCCTGTGAGGAGGCAAGAAGGAATGGAAGAACACAGTATATTCCAAGAAGCTGCCCTGGTTTAGAATGGATGCCAGGACTGTGGAGGCTTGAAGGGTGGCAGCCAGGGTGCAGCTGGAGAGTAGAATGGTCAGATTACAAAAGAGCACATATGCCACGAGAAAGAAGGTGAACTTTACCTTGTAGGTGTTGGTGAACCATAAGGGATTTTTTAAGAGAGAGACATGATCAGATTAGTGGTGGCAGTGTGACAGATAGACGAGAGGCCTCGACGGAGGTTACTGCAAGCATCCAGAGCAGCATGACCAGAAGCTGAGCTAAGATAGTCGTTGTGGATATAGAGGTGAGAAAATATGTCTGACTGTACTGTGGGGGGGCGGTGAGGATACTGGAGGAAGAATTCTTCAAGGACTCCTGGGTTTTGGTTCAGGATACAGAGCGTGGCAGTGCCAGTCCCGAGACAGTAACATACAAAGAGGGTAGGGATGTGGGGGAAGAAGGGATGCTGTGTGTCATTTGGGACTTCAGTGACACGTGCCAGGGCTGGTCTGAGTGGAGGTGTCCTGTACCAGTTGGATACAGGAATGTGGCTCAGGGCTGGGCAGACTCTCAGTTCAAACACATTTTCAGCAAGCAGCAGCACACACATGGCACCGAACCTGGACACTGCTCCTAGCAGAACTGAAATAGGAAAGGTCTGTTGACCTCCTGATCTTTACTGCACATAATTGGCTGATATTTTTATCTGACCCATGTCTAACTTTTTAGCCCCACCTTCCACTATTTTTTCACATTCATCTTTTATGCCTGTTACATCAAACCATGTGCAGGTTTCTGGATACTTTATAACATTTTATGAATATATCACGCTATTCCAAGTTGAGTTTTCACGTCTATCTTATCTGAATTCTCTTCTTACTTTTTGCATCTAATCAAAATTCTACTCCATCATTACCTCCTCTAGGAAGCCTGCCTGGATTCCTCATCTTTTTTAGATAACTTCCTATGAACAGCTCTTAAGTCAAGGGCATGACCAACTTTATATCATTCCAGGACAATATTTATAAATATTACATTATAATTTTAATATTTTATATAAATAAAACATTTTCTACTTACAATATCCCATGTAAATGATTTACCTGTAAATATTAGTGAGAGTATATTACACTTATTTTTTAGACCTACTTTCTTCAACAAACAATGTTTCATAAACATTTTCCATGTCAGTAAACACATGGCTTCACTCTTCTTTACAGCTATATGGTGTTTTGTTTATTGTGAGCATTTATTATATGCAATGGTTTTTTGAATAGTACTTTTTTCCCTATCCTTCTAATTTAAATTCACTTCTCCATCTTTTCCCACAGATGGTAAGGTCCTTGCTCACAGCGGCTAGGTTTCATTGGGAGGTAGTTCCCCATGGGTTGCTGTCTCTTGCACACATTGAGAGCAGCAGTGCTGACAGCCTTCTTCCTGGACTATTTCTGTAAAGAATATTTGCACAGCAGACAGCCTTGGAAGGTAGAGTGGCTCCCTCCGGAGTAGAGGGCAGGCCTGATCACTGCTGAGAATGATGAGGACAATGTTCCCCTCCAGTACAAAGTCAGGCAGGCTTGCTTGCAGCTTATAAAAGATTTGGGTTTCCGAGGCTCTGAGTTTCTTTTTTTTTTTAATTTAATTTATTTTTTATACAGCAGGTTCTTATTAGTTATCTATTTTATACATATTAGTGTATACATGTCAATCAAAATCTCCACCGAGTTTCTTGATTATGACCCAAGCCTAAAGGAAATTGGGGAGTGACTGGAACTGATGTAAGTAGAAAGCTCAGGCTGCCTGCTGTCCTTTAAGTAGCAAGGTCCATTGTCTCCAACTCAGTGGTCTCCTGGCTTCTGCTAGCATCTATGAAACTACCACAGGCTCACCTGTCAGCTTGCAAGTAGGATCATATCTCAGACCTTTCACAGCTTTTCTCTCAGTATTTACTTTTATTATTATTGTTAACAAAGCTAATGCTTACTAAATCTTTACTATGGACTAAATATTACATGTATTTTTCTCTCAGTTGTCACACAATTATGAGTAGAATGTTATTTCTCCATTTTATAGATAAGCAAACTGCATGGAGATGTAAAGGATAAAAGAAATGTTCACATATTGAGGTGTGGGGAAGTCATTCTGGGTTATACATGAGTTAACTTGAATTTTTTGCTAACTAGAACAGCCAGTTTGTGGCCTATCAGGAATACATTGGACATCTGCTTTAATTATTATTTATTTATTTATCTGTCTATCTGTCTATTTATTTATTTATTTATTTTTGGCTGTGTTGGGTCTTCATTGCTGTGTGCTGACTTTCTCTAGTTGAGGCGAGCAGGGGCTACTCTTTGTTGCGGTGCGTGGGCTTCTCATTGCAGTGGTTTCTCTTGTTGCAGAGCACAGGCTCTAGGTGCATGGGCTTCAGTAGTTGTGGCACACGGGCTCAGTAGTTGTGGCTTGTGCGCTCTAGAGTGCAGGCTCAGCAGTGGTGGCGCATGGGCTTAGTTGCTCTGCGGCATGTGGGATCTTCCTGGATCAGGGCTTGAACCCATGTCCCCTGCATTGGCAGGCAGATTCTTAACCACTGTGCCACCAGGGAAGTCCCTGCTTTAATTATTGAAGAAAAGGGCTCCTTGACCAGAAGTAAAGAATGCCCAGGTTAAAAATAAAGATCAAATGCCTCCCTTCCTGGGATGCCAATGTTGGTCCTCCTTTGATGACAAGACTCCCTTCCCAGGTGCCAGGGCCATACTGACTCGCTGTATACTTGCTGATCTGGTTTTTGAAATCTTGAAGAAATGTATCTCTGACTGGTTTGATGTTCTTTGTTCTGACAAGACATAAAACTGTGCTGAAAACCATGCTTTTCTAGAGCAGTTCCTCAGAGTAATCTGAGAGGCTGTCTTCCAGACTATAGTACCCAGTTTGGCTCAGATAAAACTCTTTTCTATTACTGTTATAGATTGTTTATTGATTATTTTCATTGACATAAATAACATGCCAAGGTCACATCATCAGGAAATGATGGAGTCCAGAGCCAAACCAGGTCTTTGGGATCCCAAGTATGACCTTGGCATATCACTACAGAATGTCTTAATGTATAAATCATCCTGGGAAAAGTTAGTACTGTGACTGGGCCGATTTCTTAACACAGATGAATGAATTCTTTGGTTTAAAGAAAATAAACAATAAGGTGACCATATGTGTGTGGGTTTATCTCTGGACTTTCTATCCTGTTCCATTGATCTATATTTCTGTTTTTGTGTCAGTACCATACTGCCTTGATTACTGTAGCTTTGTAGTATAGTCTGAAGTTAGGGAGCCTGATTCCTACAGCTCCATTTTTCTTTCTCAAGTTTGCTTTGGCTATTTGGGGTCTTTTGTGTTTCCATACAAATTGTAACATTTTTTGTTCTAGTTCTATGAAAAATGCCATTGGTAGTTTGATAGAGATTGCATTGAATCTGTAGATTACTTTGGGTAGTATAGTCATTTTCACAATGTTGATTCTTCCAATCCAAAGACATGGTATATATCTCCATCTGTTTGTATCGTCTTTGGAGGCAAGAATATAAAATGGAGAAAAGACAACCTCTTCAATAAGTGGTGCTGGGAAAACTGAATAGCCATATAAAAGAATGAAATTAGAACACTCCTTAACACCATACACAAATATAAACTCAAAATCGATTCGAGACCTAAATGTAAGGCCAGACACTATCAAACTCTTAGAGGAAAACAAAGGCAGAACACTCTATGACATAAATCACAGCAAGATCCTTTTTGACCCACATCCTAGAGTAATGGAAATAAAAACAAAATTAAACAAATGTGACCTAATGAAACTTGAAAGCTTTTGTTCAGCAAAGGAAACCATAAACAAGACAAAAAGACAACCCTCAGAATGGGAGAAAATATTTGCAAATGAAGCAACTGTCAAAGGTTTAATCTCCAAAATATACAAGCAGCTCATACAGCTCAATATCAAGAAAAAACAAACAACCCAATCCAAAAATGGGTGGAAGACCTAAATAGACATTTCTCCAAAGAAGATATACAGATTGCCAGCCAACACATGAAAGGATGCTCAACGTCACTAATCATTAGAGAAATGCAAATCAAAACCACAATGAGGTATCACCTCACACCGGTCAGAATGGCCATCATCAAAAAAATCTACAAGCAGTAAATGCTGTAGAGGGTGTGGAGAAAAGGGAACCCTCTTGCACTATTGGTGGGAATGTAAATTGATACAGCCACTATGGAGAACAGTACGGAGGTTCCTTAAAAAACTAAAAATAGTACTACCATATGACCCAGCAATCCCACTACTGGGCATATACCCTGAGAAAACCATAATTCAAAAAGACATGTACCAGAATGTTCTTTGTAGCACTATTTACAATAGCCAGGACATGGAAGCAACTAAGTGTCCATTGACAGATGAATGGATAAAGAAGATGTGGCATGTATATACAATGGAATATTACTCAGCCATAAAAAGAAACGAAATTGAGTTATTTGTAGTGAGGTGGATGGACCTAGAGTCTGTCATACAGAGTGAAGTAAGTCAGAAAGAGAAAAACAAATACTGTATGCTAACACATATATATGGAATCTAAAAAAAAAAAAGGTTCTGAAGAACCTAGGGGCAGGACAGGAATAAAGACACAGACATAGAGAATGGACTCGAGGACATGGGAAGGGGGAAGGGTAAGCTGGGACGAAGTGAGAGAGTGTCATGGACATATATACACTACCAAATGTAAAATAGATAGCTAGTGGGAAGCTGGGAAGCAGCTGTATAGCACAGAGAGATCAGCTCGTGCTTTGTGACCACCTAGAGGGGTGGGTTAGGGAGGGTGGGAGGAAGACGCAAGAGGGAGGGGATATGGTGATATATGTATTTATATAGCTGATTCACAGCAGAAACTAACACACAAGTGTAAAGCAATTACACCCCAATAAAGATGTTAAAACATTAAAGAAAATAAACACAGGGGAGGGCGATATGTTGGCGTAAGGAGGCCTCGCTCACACTCGTCAAATCAGACGACAGGAACAAATGCTCTGCATGCATCTTCAGCCTGGCTGAGGGGAATAGAGTGTGTTTTGGGCCTAATCCCTGCTCTCAAGGGTCTTGTAGTCTTGTTTGGAAGGTGAAATTTACCCACAGGAAGCAATTAGAAGGTAAGACAGTATTTAATTAAGCTCCACATTGAATTCAAGCAATATGAAAATCATCAGCTGAAAGAGGAGAGGTCGATGAGGGCTGGATTCATTCGGGAGAGATTTCACAGAGGAGGCAGGGCCCGGAGACGGACAGTCAGCTGCAGTTGGGATCAAAACCTGAAGAAAAAACTTCAGGAGAAAGTCATGCACTTGCTGTGTGTTACAGGAAAAGTATGTTCTCTTCCTGCTTTTCTCCATATATGATAATAACTCTTTGCACTTTTGTGTCTTTCAAAAAATCACAACATACAAGCACCGGAAAAAAAAATCCCAAACATATTCACACAAAGAAAC
This sequence comes from Balaenoptera borealis, assembly GCF_965194805.1. NCBI lineage: Eukaryota > Metazoa > Chordata > Mammalia > Artiodactyla > Balaenopteridae > Balaenoptera > Balaenoptera borealis. Next base: position 64,249,314 of record NC_138869.1, on the reverse strand, counting down.
AAAACCCACCGTGATATTTTCTCATTTGCACTTAACTCAGAGTTTGGGAGCTTTTTCTCCCAGTGTGGATGCTGCCACAGGCTCCTGACATTCTGAGCTTGATTGGATTCCTGCAGTGCATTCTACTTCAGACTACCTTTTTTAGGCCACTTGAAAGTTTTTCGATTTATTCAGCAGAATATATCAGCCTGTCAGCTGTGGAGAGTTGGTGCCCGCAGAAGATATATCTTTCTTCTGCAGGTGGCACTGGCTGCCACTTTTTCTTTGGGATGAGCTCTTGTTCTGAAGAAGCCCTCCATGGTCTGAGCACAGTCACATTTGAGCCAATCTCCTTTCCTGCCCACTGCTCTCTCTGGGTAATGGCCCTACCTGCTGTGTGTGAGGAGAGAGAGCCGATGGAGTTCTTTCTTTGCTTTGTGATTAGCAAATCACTTTTTGCTTAAACTGGGTCATCCCGTCTCTTTTTACTTGCCTGAGAAGTTTATCTGCCTCTCTCATTTCCTAGATGTTGATATCAATGTCACTTTGCTTCAGATGGTGTCCCCTGAGTCCTTGAAGCTCCTGCTGTCTTCTCTTTGACGACTCGCCATCTACTCTGCAGAATGGCTTCGTTCTCCTGCTGTCAGTTCTTGTCACAGAGGCAGTCTGGTTCAGGTGAACTACCAAGCGCCTTCCCCTCTGGGCTGCAGTGAGGAAGTGGGAAGATGTCCTTGGGGATGGTCAGAGACCTCTGGAAGGTGTCCCCATCACTCCTGGTAGCACATGACAGAACCTGAAAGCAAAACATACCCACGACTGTCAGTTTTACTAAGTGAACTTTATAAGGTGATACTGACATCAGAGTAGTAAATGGAAGAAGGAAAGGACTTTCTTTTCTGGGTATTCCTCTTCTGCTCTTCCTCTGCTCCTTCTGAATGTCAATTTCCTTTTTTTCTTTTGCACAGCACATTATCAAGAGATTAGTTAATTAAAAAAAAATCCCCAGATGGATGATAATTCCAGGCTGTTTTGAGGCTTACTAAATTCTAGTAATGGAAAAGTCCAGAAGAGGCCATTGAGCCCCTTCCCCCTATTTCTGGGAGGGAGGGCCCTCAAGAATCCCAGACAGATGGGTTTTGAGGCTGTTTATACATATCTTGTAAAACAGGCAACCGGAGGAGAATCTGGCTTATGGTGGATGAGCCTGTATTTAACAAGTAACAGTTAGTAGTAATGAGGACTGTACACTATTAATAAAACAGCTAAGAAAAGGACTAGAGAATTATGGTAGCTAATGGTCTGAAGAACATTACTATAAACCTGATTTTATGATACATTTTAGAAGAGCAGTTTGATCATAAATATTCACTCTCTTGTGACACGTTGCACATAAAGTCCGATCCCTGGAACGTTTTTAAAATACCTTTTAAAATTGGAGGAGGCAAGCAAAGATAGCTTTCATATGCAAGGGAAGTTCTCTTAGGTTTTTGAGTGTGAACCCTCAATCAAATTATTTCTACTAAAGATATACCCTTAGGGAAACTCATAGTAAAGTGAAAAGGTCAACTCACTGAGAATATTTAAACCTCTATTAAAGGCTGAGATGGGGTAAGTGGCTCACAAGTGTCTTGTTTTTGGATTTCATTATAATCACAAGGAATTTTTTTTGCTATTTCTAGAGTTAGTGTTTGGTCTTTTTGTCATAGCATGTTTAACTTAAACACAGGTGAAGTTCTTTTCTTTCTTCTGCTCACAGGTGATAGCAACCATTAGCTCAATCTTCCTTGGAGGTGCTAATATTAGTGAAAACTCCTTCACCTACCCACCTCCTACAGTATGGGCAGGGTCATAATTTCAAGCATGGCCAGTGAAACTAGTGCAGGAGTATTTTCCTGCTAATGTTTCCTTAGTTCTTCAGGGCATTTTTTAATATGGTATTAAATAACTCTGGCTTCCTTTAAACCAGAAACAGACAGGAGAAACTAATTGTATTGCAACTCAAGTTGCTGTTTTTCTTAGATCTCAAGAGCAATGCCTTATTCGACCTGAATTGGGCAGTGAAGAAATGTGTTAAAGAAGGGAAGATAAAAGGGATATTTAGAAATTTTAAGCCCTAAGTCATATCTTCAGTGTGGGATTTATTATTATTTTTTGCTTTGTGTGTATTCCCAAAACATCAAGCACACTTGTATTCAGAATAAACATGAAAATAAGAAAACACATCCCAACAGTATGTATACCTTATTTGTGGTTACTTGATATTTTCTAATATATCTCTACTTTCTGCCATTTTTGTAGGTCAAAGATCTATAAAATATTTAAATAATGCATCCATTGGTAAAATATTTTTAGTGTGTACTCCTCAAATATCTTTAAATAGATTTATTTGCTTACATATTAAATACATTTATCATTATACTAATGTATTATGTGCATTAAAAAAACATACAAAGAAATAAATTTAAAAAGTAAGCTAAGAAGAATAAATTATTTTAAATATCTTGCCAATCAATGATAGTATCATTTGGTAATAGCTTATGGCACTACAGAGTTAAGACAAGGGTAATAGTTAACCTTAGTAAATGTATATACCCACATTTCATATGATCTTTTTGATGAACTCAATTTATTTTTGGTGGCCAGATTATGATTGTTTTCACTTTATAAGGAAAATTTCATGTAAGGAGGAGGAGAATTGTCAGCTCTGCCTTTTATTGTTCACTCATGTTTACATTATTGGTACTGCATTTGATCTGTTGTCTCTGCAGGAGTATTTTTAAACTACTTGTCTAAGTTACAAGAGTTATTTAGCTAAAACTAGAAAAAAATCCATAAATCTAAATAGTCACACTTCAAGTCTACTTCATCTGCTGCATTACAAGCTAACAAACATGTGAGGCATGACTTTCAACCCGTCTACATTGGGGGACAACTCTCTGCCCTCAAGATACCCTGTATTCTATACATAATGGTGACATTCTGATACATGGGTGGATGAGTGTGAGTGTTCTTCTGAATGCTAGGTGTTAGACAATTGGTAAAACTTAATTTTCTTTTTTATGCAAAAATAAATAGAAATTTTAGTATTTCTTCTCAACTCCTATGGATTGACTTGTGTACCTCCTGAAGTGGGTGAGGGGGTCACCATCTTGGAGATCACTACTTGTGATAATGTAATAGAATTGATAACCTAAAAAGCTGTCTTTCCACTTAAGATGAGTCTTATTTTATTTTATGATAATGAACATAGAGCAAAGATGAGCGTCATAGTCAAATCCCAGTAGGTCCTCAATAAGGTAGCTACGACTCCTGATGACTCTTCAGAATCACCTCATTTAGCTCTGCTACTCTATGAATTCCACTAAGGACAACTTTTTAGGGAAGATAAGTCCAGCAACTAAGTTCTAATTAATCTGTTTAAAGTATAGGTTAGCTCAAATATGCATTTGCTGAGGTAGAGTGTAAACCCGTTGACACATAGTAACATCTATGAGAAATGCTGTGAGTCTCTTGTGGATATAATGTGTCCAGAACCCAGCTTGTGAGCAGTAAAATAGTTCTAATGAATATACAGCTACGAATGCTCTGAGACTGTTGGAGAGCTGAAACATTTACTAATGTAACTGATCTTAGAAGACGGGTTAAAGAAAAATGGGCATAAAAGAGATTAAGGATGTTATTTTTGAGAGAGAACATCTGAAAAAAACTTCTGATTATTTCTCCTTGATTTTAGATTGCTCAGAAGACTTATTTCTTATGTAAACTTGGAAATCACTGTTCTATGTAGCTATAAGGTTAGAATTCATTTCTTTTAAGCATTTTCTTAAAATCTTA